>NW_026972109.1:12642500-13963750 GCF_036711695.1 Zophobas morio
CATTTTTTTTATTTTTACAATTTTTCGATTTTTGAATGTTCCGATTTCATGATTTTTTGTTTTTCCAAATTCAAGTCTTTCAATTTTTCGGTTTGCAAGTTTTCAATGTTTCATTTTTTTCTTCAATTGTATAATATATAAGTCTTCAAGTTTCAATAAATACATTTTTTAGTTTTTCGATTTTCCAAATTTCGAATATTTCAATTTTTTAACTTTTCGATTTTGCAATTTTTCCATTTTTTGATTTTTCAATGTTATGATTTTATAATTTTTTGTTTTTCCAATTTTTCAATTTGAAATTTTTCACTTTTTCGATTTTCCAAATTTTGGATGTTTCAAATTTCTGATTTGCAATTTGAGTAGTTTAAAATTTTTAATTTTTCCTTTTTACATTTTTTCAATTTTTCGATTTGCAGTTGTGTTTCGGTTTTTTATTCTGTTTTTTTTCCAAATTTTCGGTTTTTCAATGGTTCTCATTCTCTAATGTTTTTTCAGTGTGAAAGTTTTCAATTTTTGAATTTTTCGGTTTTCTATCTCTCGATCTTCAACTTTTTGATTTTTCAGTTTTTCATTTTTTCAATTTTTGATTTTCAAGTTTCTTAGTTTTATGTAATAATAATAATTATAAGTTTTAAAATTTTTCGCTTTTTCCATTTTACGATTTCGGAGTTTTTCCATTTTTCAATTATTGGATTTTAAAACTTTTTTCCATATTCAATTTTTAATTTTTGAATTTCTCGAAATTTAATTTTTCAGTGTTTCGATTCGATTCGTTTTTTCTTCTTTCCAATTTTTTAATTCACTATTTTTTTTTCATTTTTCGTTTCGTCAGTTCTTCGATTTGCAATTTATCAATTTTCCATTTATTCGATTTTGAAATTTCTCGTTTTTTCAAATTCTCGCTTTTTCAATTTTTTTTCGAATTTTTCAATATTTCGATTCTTAAACTTTGCGAATAAAATAAAATGGAAAAATTGCAAAATTGAAATAACAAAAATGAAATTACGAATAAGTATAAAATGAAAACTTTGAAAAATCTAAAAATTAGAAATCGAGAACTTCAAAAATTGAAAAAATGAACAATTGAAGGACTAAAAATTGACAAACTCCAAAGTCGAAAAAGTGCAAAATCGGAAAAATCAAACATTGTGAAATTGAAATTTTGAAAATTAATCGAAAAATCGGATAATTGAGAAATCAAAAGATTGCGACATTGAAAAATTTAAAAACTGGAAAATCGAGGAATTGAAAAATCAATTTGAAAATTTTTTAAATAGAATAAGCGAAAAACTATAAAATCGGAAAAATAAAGGAAATGAAAAAACGAAAAATAGGGACATAAAAAGGAGAATATGAAAATTAAAAAACTGGGGAAATGGGAAATAAAAACCAAGAACTTGAAAAATTGAGGAAACGAAAAATTGAAAGATCAAAAATTTAAAAATTGAGAAACTGAAATATCGAAAAATGAAAAAATTTAATATCCAAAAATTACAACCGAAAAACTGAAGAAACGAAAAATTGGAAAATTTCAAAGTCGATAAATTGAAAAATTGAAAAAATTATAGTTGAAAAAAGAAAAATCATGAAACCGAAACAGTCAAAATGGAAAAATTGAAGAAATAAAGAAAACAAAAAAACGAAAAATTGTGTTGTCAAAAAATTGTAACTTCGCAGAAAAAGAAAAAACCAAAAAATTGTGATTTAAAAAAATTAGTCGAAGGTAAATAAATCCAGATTTTTCGAAATATTATAAGATTCGATTTTGAGAATTTTATTTTTTTAGTAACATTAAAGTAAGTGTAAAGAAGCATGCTACGCGTTTGTTTCAAGTGAGTGTTTCCAACACAAAATTTGGATAGATGCAGTATAATAGTAATAATAACAGTATTGTATTCCCAAATTTTCCAGAAAATGGGGTGAGACGTTCTTTAAAATTTATGAGTGTAGTAATAAACCACAACTATGGAGTCATAATATTTTTCATATTTCAGAGAGGATTTATTCGTCAAAATTTTGAGATCACGTCTTCATTTTTTTGGACGGGAATAAACGAATTAAAACATTTGTAAGATTTTAGAGCATTCAGTTTTGCAGTTTCAAAATGTTATATATAATTGTGATTTTTTTTTAATCTGGATGTCTAGGGTAAAAACTGGATACGGATTTATAATAAAGCCACATGTAAAGGGATTATCTTATTTTATACAATTGAGATAATTTATTCATGTATATTTTGGAGATTATGTCATTCTACTGTTGGTGGCCATAGACAGACAGCAGATCTATTTTTTCGCATTTGAAGGACCATGGAACGTCTAAAAAACATAAAAGTAGCTAGTTGTCCAATGGACTCAATTATAACAGCGAAAGGCGAAAAATATTTGGAGTAAGAACGAGAATCAAGAACAAATAATGCAAAATACATTACTCTAACGAAGAGGCTATTTGTATCGAAAATGAAACGAACAATATATTTTTCCACTATGAAAATGTGTATATGTCGTGTTAGTTCAAATTAATGGCGCCATATACAAATAAATGTCGTCGAAAGCACAGTTACGAAAATTGATGCGCTTTTGTAAAATATTGTTCGCTTTTAAATTATTAAATCTTTTCCATAAGTAGTTTCCGCTTTACCTGTATGTCATGTGTAATTTGTGGACGCTTTTTCCCCTCGTGGCATATACGGATTACACAACAATAAATGGTATTCAGTAAATTTAATATGCAGATCAGCACAAAGCTACTAAACAAACGCTTATGGCTTGGACCGTATTCAAATTTTATTAAAATACACAGTGAACTTATATTAACACAATATAAACAAAATTAACAAAGCCACAACAAGCATTTACGCCTAAAGCCGTCATGTTTGTATTTGATTTTATTTTATCAAATTTTTTCCCGAGAATTAATTCCCATCAGCCACCCTTTGCGCAATCCATTTATATCATCAAAAAATAATAAAGTACATTTTAATTAACAGCTTTATCGCTAATGAATTTGGCAGCGCGCTTCATAGAGCACAGTTCATTAATGCTTAATTTGCGGCTAGTCAAAAGCATTTTAATTGGAGTGCACCTGTTATCACTACGCACATTGTTGATAATAAACGTCTGCGATTCCTAAAACATCGATTTTATCCGTTTTCGGACGCAATCGCTCGGAAAAATTGCCGTATACTTTTCGAAAAAAAGAATCGCTACTTTGGTGAAACGCTCTATTAACCACGAAGGGTTTCCTTCTTTGACGGAGAGGATTCTCAGTGCGAAAATTCGCAATTTAATTAACTATTAAAATGCGAGCTCGCAATTAATGGTGTCAAGTGTTGGAGCAGAAAGCGTCAGGTTGTCCTATTAAGCGTCATCACTACTTGCTTGTTGTTAAATAAAGAGCACTTAAAATTATTGTGAGATTGGCTTCGCTTCGATTTTCGTCTTAGGGTTGCGGGTGTGACAGCTGATAAGAGGCGCTCTGTTTTTGAGATCTGATGACAGCGTTTGTGTGGGTTTTTGTGAGATGTCTGAATATTTCTGTGGTATTTTTCCTTTGAACTAGTCGGGAAATTGAAAAAATATGAGTGCGTCACTAGCAAGTTCTTAATGTAAATATATAATATTAAAAAAATGGTTACCACTGCTATAACAAATCCTGATCCAGGATCCAGGAGGTATAATATGGAGTTGTTACGCAGATTTGTAGCAATGCGGTGCAGGGAATTTATTTATTATTTAGTATTGGCTTTTGGTGTAACCTTCGGACAATACAAATGTTTCGAAAAATAAACAATTTTTTCACCGTTAATGCTTTTGGTTTGCATTGGCTGCTGTTGTGGATTTTATTCGTCTAAACTTCCGTTTCTGTTGGAAATGTGTTTTCTATTGCAACCGTCATGCTGTGTACGTATTTTATAAATCTATATACATGAAAGCTTGTATGTAGTTTCAATCGAAACGAAGGAAATTCCTTCGATTTACGCTGATGTTGACACAATTACAACGTAAAGTATCTTGTTGCATTAAAAATAAGGATACCCAAAATAAACGAAATATAGATAATCGCAGAAGTGATGTCTGCAATTTGTTTTATGCTCAACCAATACTGAAATATTTTACGATTCCTTGACCCTAAAAACATCGACTTTTTAATTTTTAAAAAGAACATTGATTTATTTTTTTTTATAAGTGAGATTGAAAATTCTCGGTAACACTTTCCAAATAGTTTAATTTTTTGCGTTTTTTATGTATATTCTCACATAGTATGTACGAGAGTTGTGTAGTAAATTATAGACGAAGGTGGTTAGTTTTAATACTTTCTTAACATCTGGAAAAATTGTTGTGCTCCGTATCTCGTAAGTGTTGCTATAAATCCGTCAATAATTACACAAGTACTGAGAAATTTTTCATATTTATAAATATATCTGTGATATAGTGCGTGCAGAAGTTGTAAACTGCAATCAGGTAATTAGGTTTCTTCAAATACGTCAACATGACAAATTTTTGTTATTTTTACTTTTTGAGCGTAAGCTTACGTTCTCTCGACGTTTCATGACCCCAAGAGTACGAAAAAATAAGTCTCATCTCCCTCTCTCTCAATCTCTGAGTGTGTCTGTCTGTCTAGAATTACATGCTCCTGCATGTGTGATTTTTGGATCCCTATCTTATTTTACTTTACAATTTAACTTTGAAAATGCAAAACCGAATGCTGTGAAATCTTGCAAATGTTTTGAGATTACAGGATATATCTATCGTCAATCAGAATCTATTCGTTTATGGCCTTCTAAAAAATGATGACGTCATCTCACAATTCTGGCTGTCTTCTTTAAATTTTATAAAATGCCATGCTCGTATGTGTGTGATTTATGAATCCGTGTTGAGTTTTTACCCTTTGGATTTTTTGGGAAAAAATTGTAATATTTTTTGAAATTGCAAAACGGAATGCTGTGAAATCTTGCAAAATATCTTAAGGTTATTGGAAGCATGGTAAATCGCTAATCAAAATTTGTCCGTCATCTTACAATATTCAAAAATAAAATTTATGAGTGTTTTTAGGAAAAAAACTGAGCGTGTTTAATTAATTAAACAGTCCATTCTTCTGCGTTGAGGAGACAAACTAAAATGTCATTTTATTTTAACAACTGATGTTTGAAATGTGAGCGTCGTAATAGTCGAAAACGAAGTTAAGCATGTACTAAGAAATTAAGAACATCTAATTTTTTTCCCGTTGGTTATTAGCTTTAAATATGTTTCATATTGTTCACACTTGTATGAAGAGCAGGGTGTTAATTACTCCACTGGTTTTTATTTTATAGAGATTATCACATAATGAAAATCGCAAATTCAGATTTTATTATATTCTAAAGAGCGGGATTTATCGAACTACATTTCAAGGACGAAAAAATTGCCGACGGAATAATTTTCGCAAAACTTTTTAAGAAGGCGTAACCTCGGGAGCTTCAACTATCTTTTCTTTAAAGAAGGTGAAACCTTCTCTGGGGCCAACTGTCTTTTTTTAAGAATCTTAATTCTTCTCGGGGGCCACAATTGTCTTGAAGGTAAGCGAAGAATAATGTTGCTGCCTCGGTAGGAATCGAACCACACGTCACCCGTTTGCCGGGCAGGTATCCTGACCACTAGACTACGAGGCCGCTTATCTTTCTCCGCTTACCTACCTGTAATTGTGCCGTCACAGTACTCCCCCCCAGCGCGCGCGGTCGTCCTGGGGTGCGAATGAGATAGTTGCTGTCGTCGCCACGGTCAAATTGTCTTTTTTCTAGAATATAAAATCCTCTCGGGGCTTTTCACTGTCTTTTTTTTAAGAAGGAAGAATGTGACACCTTCTCGGGGGACCCAAACGTCTTTTTTTCAAGAATATAAAACTTTCTCGGAGGCCCCAACTGTCCTTTTTAAGATGGTGAAACCTCCTCGGGGGGCTCTAACTGTCTTTTGTTTTAAGAAGCACATCAACTTTCTCGGGAGTCCTAGTTTTTTAAGAATGTAAAACCTTCTCAGGGGTTCCAACAGTCTTTTTTTGCAAAAATGAGAAACCCTCTGGAGGCCAGCTGCCTTTTTTTTAAGAATCTGAAACCTTCTCGGGGAGCCTAACTGTCTTGTTTAAGAGTCTAAAGCGTCCTCAGGGCCCCAATTGTTTTTTTTTAAGAATGTAAAATGTCCTCGGGGACCCCAAGTGTCTTTTTTTCAAGAATATAAAACTTTCTCGAGGGTCCCAACTGTCTTTTTTTTTTAATGAATTTGAAACCTTCTCGGAGGCCCTAACCGTCATCTTAAAGGAAGGTGAAACCTCCTCGGGGGGCTCTAACTGCCTTTTTTTAAGGAAGAAGAATGTAAAACTTTCTAGGGGGTCCAAATTGTCTTTTCTAAGAATGTGAAACTTTCTCAGGGGTCCCAACTGTCTTTCTTTAAGGAGGTGAAAACTTCTCAGGGGCCCCAATTGTTTTTTTTTTAAGAATGTGAAACTTTCTTTGCGGACCCAAGTGTTCTTGTTTCAAAAAGACACCTTCTCGAGGCTTCCAACTGTCTTTTGTTTTAAGAAGGAACAATGTGAAACCTTCTCGGGCGTCCTAATTGTCTTTTTTAAGAATGTGAACCCTTCTCAGGGGTCCCAACTGTCTTTTTTTTTCAAGAATGTGAAACTTTCTCAGGGCTTCCAACTGTCTTTTTTGACCAATGTGAAACCTTCTCAGGGGCCAACTGTCTTTTTTTAAGAATCTGAAAACTTCTAGGCTACCCCAAATGTCTTTTTTAAGATTGTAAAACCTTCTCGGGGGTCCCAACTGCCTTTTTAAAGAGGTGAAACCTTCTCGGGGGCCCCAATTGTTTTTTATTAACAATGTGAAACCTTTTCGGGATCCCAAGTGTCCTTTTTCAATAATATAAAACCTTCTCGAGGCTTCCAACGGTCTTTTGTTTTAAGAAGGGAGAATGTGAGACCTTCTCGGGGTCTAATTGTCTTTTCTAAAAATGTGAAACCTTCTCAGGGGTCCCAATCGTCTTTTTTTTGAAGTATGAGACACCTCCTCGGGGGCCCGAACTGTCTTTCTTAAAAAATATGAAACCTTTTCAGGGATCCCAACAGTCTTTTTTTGATGGATGTGAATTTTTCTGGGGGGTCAACTGTCTTTTTTTTAGAAACTGAAACCTTCACGAGGATCCTAACTGTTTTTTTTTAAAGAAGGTGAAACCTCCTCGGGAGTCCTAATTGTCTTTTCTTAGAGAGTGAAACCTTCTCAGGGGCCCCGACTGTCTTTTTATAAGGAGGTGAAACCTCAGGGGCCCCAATTGTTTTTTTAAGAATGTGAAACTCTATAGGCGGACTCAAGTGTCCTTTTTTCATGAATGTAGAACCTTCTCGAGGCTTCCAACTGTCTTTTGTTTTAAGAAGGAACAATTTTTTGAAGTATGTGAAAACTTCTTAGGGTCCAACTCTCTTTTTAAGAATCTGAAACCTTCTCGGAGATCACAACTGTTTTTTTTAAGAATGTAAAACTTCTCGAGGGCCCCAACTGTCTTTTTTTAAGGAGGAGAAACATTCTCAGGAGCCCCAACTGTGTTTTTAAGAATGTGAAATTTTCTCGGAGGCCCCAACTGTCTTTTTTTGAAGAGGAGAAACCTTCTCGGGCGCCCCAATTGTTTTTTTAAGAATGTGAAACCTTCTCGGGGGACCCAAGTGTCCTTTTTTCAAGAATATAAAACCTTCTCGAGGTTTCCAACTGTCTTTTATTTTAAGAAGGAAGAATGTGAAACCTGCTCGGGTGTCCTAACTACCTGTTCTAAAAATGCGAAACCTTCTCAAGAATTCCAATGATTTTTTTTTTTTGAAGAATGTGAAACCTTCTCGGGGGCCAATTGTCTTTTTTTTAAGAATCTGAAAACTTCTCGAGGATCCCAACTGCCTTTTTTAAAAATGTGAAACCTCTCGAGAGCCTCAACTGTCTCTTTTTAAAGAGGAGTAACCTTCTCAGGGACCCCAACTTTGTTTTTAAGAATGTGACATCTTCTCGGGGGGCCCAAGTGTCCTTTTTTCAATAATATAAAACCTTCTCGAGGCTTCCAATTGTCTTTTGTTTTAAGAAGGAAGAATGTGAAACCTTCTCAAGGGTCCAAATCATATATTTTTTTAAGAATGTGAAACCGTCTCGGGGCCAACTGTCTTTTTTTGAAGAGGAGAAACCTTCTCAGGGGCCCTAACTGTCTTTTTTTGAAGAGGAGAAACCTTCTCAGGGGCCCAATTGTTTTTTTTAAGAATGTCAAACCTTCTCGGGGGACCCAAGTGTCCTTTTTTCAAGAATATAAAACCTTCTCGAGGCTTCCAACTGTCTTTTATTTTAAGAAGGAAGAATGTGAAACCTTCTCGGGTGTCCTAACTATCTGTCCTAAAAATGCGAAACCTTCTCAAGGAGTCCAATGATCTTTTTTTTTGAAGGATGTGAAACCCTCTCGGGGGCCAATTGTCTTTTTTAAGAATCTGAAAACTTCTCGGGGATCCCAACTGTCTTTTTTAAAAATGTAAAACCTCTCGAGAGCCCCAACTGTCTCTTTTTAAAGAGGAGTAACCTTCTCAGGGACCCCAACTTTGTTTTTAAGAATGTGACATCTTCTCGGGGGGCCCAAGTGTCCTTTTTTCAATAATATAAAACCTTCTCGAGGTTTCCAATTGTCTTTTGTTTTAAGAAGGAAGAATGTGAAATCTTCTCAAGGGTCCAAATCATATTTTTTTTTAAGAATGTGAAACCGTCTCGGGGCCAACTGTCTTTTTTTTGAAGAGGAGAAACCTTCTCAGGGGCCCTAACTGTCTTTTTTTGAAGAGGAGAAACCTTCTCAGGGGCCCCAATTGTTTTTCAAACATATAAAAGCTTCTTGAGGCTTTCAACTGTTCTTTTTTAAAGAATATTAAACCTTCTCGGAGACCACAACTGTCTTTTTAAAGAAGGTGCAACTTCCTCGGGGGTTCCAACTGTCTTTTTTTTTAAGAAGGTGAAACGTTTTCTTTCTTTTACACTGTGACTAGTATACTTTCTATATTGTTTTTAGAATATAGAGTATCACAAGAAAGTAAAATTGTGTAAAATCAAATTTTATAAATTTTCAAAGGAGCAGGATTTGTTGGACTGTACTTTAGGGACGAGGGAATTTCTATCGAAATAAGTTCCCACCAATTTTTTCAACTTGTTATTTCTCGTGATATGATAGTGAAAGTTGAGCTACAAATCATATCCTGAGATTTTTTTCTAGATTTCGGAGAAGCTCGAGCATCATTCGACTTTAAATCTGATTTAGTCCGAGGATTCCAGTTTCTTGAAAACTGTTTCGAAGCGATACGGATTTATCCAGTTTTAATCATTCACGAGTTAATTCCGGAGTAGAGATGGATGTGCAGTAAAATCCTGCCGTAAACAATTACTATTAATATTTATATAACCTTCACTTTAATAGACGATAAAATGCAGAAATGCGTCTAACCTGCCTTTGGGAGAATGTCTTTGTATTTTACTTCTTTATTGACTCTGCCATCATTAAGTCACTTGGCAAATACGCGGATTAAAAATACCCCTGCGGCGACCCTCTCAAAATAACTCGGGTGTCCTATTTATAATTACTGTGTCCACAGTTTCGTCAACGCAACGACAATCATCAGACATTCCGGAAATAGATTATCTAATCGACCTCCTCTAATTTCGCCGATAACAAACAGAAACTAGATAAATAAAAAAAAAACCTGACCGTGTTCCAAACTCAAATATTTGGCTCCTTCCCCGAATTATATAATTTTCGTAAAAATACGACTCGCACGATAACCACTTTATACATTTTTTAGAGTGAATAGTGCTCCTTCTCCATCCATTATTCAGTGAAAGTCGATTCCAGGAGTTGCATTATCGCTGGCCGCTTTCAGTCGAGGCAAATTTCGCGAAAAATAGAAATAACATCCACAAGAAGTCTTACTTGAATTGTCGTTGGTCCTTGACGGATTTTAGTTATCGTGCTTGACGCTTGAGTGCTTCGAGAGGAGCTTTCAGACGTCTTGTTTCTTTTCTTTTCGGACTGACACGAGCTTTTCATGATCGTTCATAGGGTTAATTACTCCCTTCGTTTGAATAAATCACTTCATCTTTGTATTTTTTGCAAGTCGTAATTTTCATTGAGTTACTTAGTCGAGGATATTGTATTTTTAAATACTTTAGTAGGGGAAAAATTGAGTTCGGATTAGTGGAACGGAGCGTTTAATGAGATTGGGAATATTGTCCTGCAAATGCAGCTACGGACAAGTGGCTTCGAAAATGAGCTTTTAAATTTGCTATTAACTTACAGTGCTTGCATTAATTTTTCTATGCAGGAAATTGACATTCGCCAAGATGAAAAAATAAAACGCATTTTTATTAATAATTTGTTCGGATGACGTAGTCGAGTCACTGCAGGGGATTCCAATTTTAATATAGACATCTAAAATTTCAAAACAATTGTTTGGGTAGGTGCGGAGATTATTCGTCTAATAAAAAAATCTGCTGACAAAGAGATGACAGATGATGGACGGCAGACAGACAGGCGGGAATGCGACACCTATATTTTCGTATTCGATGAACTATAATTAAACATTTACTCGGGAAATGAAAATAGTCATTGTTATAAGAACCGTAACATATTTTTCCAGGTCGTTATCATCACGCGAGTTTCAGAAACGATAAAGAAAGGGAACGGATGACAAGAGAGACAATGGGCGACGTTTAAAATAAGAATTTTCTAACGACGGTGGCAATAATTATTATTAAACAGTTTTTCAAAATGTAATGTGCGAATCGTTTACAAGAGGAGTACATTGAAAGAACAATATCTGAGCTTTTAATTATGAGAAGCTGAAATAGTAAATGTTCGCAATAAAAAACTTTGAAAGCTGAGCTTTCTAATTAGTTCGTGTGCAATATTAAATAAAAGGACGACCTATTTCGATTTCCTTTGAGCAGAGTAATGAAACTATTGAATAAATTAAAATGAAAAAATGGTCGAAGGTTATTTGGACAGAACTTCCTGCTATTGACTGACTATTGTAAATTTGGAGATGATATGATAGTCCTAATATACTGTTACGACGATCGGTGATTGAAATCGGCGTGGGTAAAACTCAACAATTTATTTCTTAATAACTCGAATTTACAAGACTAATTAATTACACAGCGATTACGTACAAAATAATTTCGGCGCAACTTGACTGGATTCTCTTAATATTTCTTGGACCTGACTCGCTAACTGAATGATAGTTGTTCCGAAATTGGGCGCTATTTAAACCCATACATTCCTCTGGATGGTTGGCGAACGCCTCTTCGAGGTTTCTCTGGATCCCGCAATCGACGTATAGGTTTATTTCGTAACAATACAAACAAAATTTGACAATAGTCGGTCCAGCAGTTTCGAAGATTATTTGTCTAATAAAAATCCGGGTAGACAGACAGACGGAAACGAAAAACCCATTTCTTCGTACTTTAGGGGTCATGAAAGGTCGAGAAAACACAAAAAGAAAATAACACTTTAATAATAATCAAATGTATAAAACTAGCCTGAATGTGTAAATAATTGTAGACTCTAGAATTCAGAAACGCGAACAAATCGTAGTTCTGCTGACCTTTGCACTTGTTACTAATAATAATGTTGATTTTGGCAATTTCTCCCACAGTTATTGGTCAAACAACACTAAGGCTACCACCTTATGAAATGCAAATAAATTAAGATAATCTTTCTGCATCGTTAATGCTTTTCTTCGAAATTTTGCTGGTGCTGCAAATCGTGTCTGCTCCGGTTTATCTCGTTTAAAATCCCCCATCTTGTACAAATACGTGTTTTAATGCCACCGTCGTGCCGTTATATTTTATAAATCCATCTGAAAGCATGCATTTCCGACGTAAGCGAAACTCTTTTTCATTTTTGCAGCGATCTTGCCAGTAATGATATATCAGTCACCAAGAGATGCACAAGATTTTTCTGTAACAAGCTCTGAAAGCAAAATTTTTTTGCTGAAAATCGAAGCGATCTAATTTAATGGAAACAAGAGACCGAATGACGTACAACGAATATTGCGGTTTCACGGTAGGACGCTTTAATTATTATCTGCAGTTGGCTTTGTAGCACGTGGTTGTGGCAGTTCAGTTTACAGTGAAACGAATTTGTTTGGCACATTACCTGAACGATCAATTTTTGACTTTTATGGCCGTTGTGATAAATGAGAGTCGTTTCTGTAAGTGCTAAATTGAAAGCGACAGTAATTTTCATTTTTAAGTGTGCTTGTGCTACTCAGCATTTTTTGCTTTAATTTCACATTTTTTATCTGTGGTTGTTTATTAGTTTTCTCATTGTTTTAACCAAAAATTATTGCTGTACTAATCAGTCCACTCCTCTGGTTTAAGAAGACAAAATAAATCAAATTCCATTTTCTTTTATGCGGCCGCTAATGCTTGTACGTGATTATAATCGAATTCTTTCGAAGTGTACTCATACATACTCGAAGTTAACCATGTAATTACTGAGAGTTCATTTTCCGGTTGGTTATCTGGTTTAAATATATTAATTGTCGACATTTTAATTTAGCACCTTGAATTTGTTTGAATATTTGTCTTCAGGTGCGAGGGAAGTCCTTTCTAAATAACTTTACACCGATTTTTTAGTGTTATTTATAGAAATAAATACAAAATCCATTATTTTCATTTTATAATTCGATTCCCGTTCGAGGAAAATGCATTTTGGTCTGAAAGCCATTCTAATATTGTTTCAGTGAAATACCTCACGTTATCTGCCTCCAGACTCTGCCAGTCTCTGTTAAATTGAAAAGAGATTGAAATAAATATTAGAACTGATCAACGTTATAGGTTTTTATCAAAGACGGAGATCAGATAAAAGCTTAATTTCTCAAAGCTTCGTTCCACTTCCTGACATATTTATATTTCGAGTTCCTTGATCGACGTAAAGAGTTAACTTCACCTGTCTGTTTACTTTCCCTAACAAGATGCGACTCGTAGCTCTGACAATTACCCACGAACGTGATGAATTTTTAATATAAACAAAAGTTCCCCGTTCAAAGTCAGAGCAAAATTCATTACAATTTCATTACATTTCCAAATGCAGAATACGCGTAAACGTTAAGTGATGTAATGGGGTGGAACCCTCAACTAATGAATAATTTTCGAATGAAGCTCCTTGCGCCGAAAAAACCTTTCGTATTTCAGAATTAATTTCAAATCTTGGAATAATGGATTGACGTTTTCTTTACATCTTTTATAACTTGTTATCGTTGTCGGCTGCTCGAAAGTGCGTTTGTTATGGCATTTAGATCAAAAGGAGTGGAGTTCGATAATCAGACATAAAAGGCAGTTAATCTGCACGGGTCGGGATCTACATTTTAAAAAGCAATGAGACTAAAGCGACGAAAAAACAAGAATTGGGAATATATTTGATGGGGGTTTTAGGGAGCGCTTTGCCGCTTTTGGGGATTTAGAGCAGTTTTTACTACTCTGGATAGTTATATACGTCTGGAAGTTAATTGATTTTTGTTTTACAAGGGTGTAATTCGTACCCACTAATATTTATTTTTCTGATGAGTTTGTGTACTAGAAAAGACAGCAGTGACGTTAATCGACGAAAGACATTTAAGTTATAGAAAAAGAAATCAATAGAAACATGGTTATGTTTTAAATTTTCAATAAGAAATAATTGGAAGAGTATTTGTTAAATCCAGGCTTTTAACAGAGTCGTATTGTTAAATTCTTCCCTAAATTTAAATATCAAAGACGGTACTCGAAAGGCATATTATCAGGAATGCTTAATGTTTATAAAAAGATTGGAATGGAAATGAAGTTTTTCCTTTTTAATAGACTTCTGACGAAACTGATTTATTACCAGTCCCAGTATCTTGCTGTTTCCAATAATTTAGATCTTGCAGAATTACAGTGTTAGTTTAAGCTTACTGCTTAATTAAAAAATATCATGCAACGAACTACTAATTTCTTGAGGTTTTCGATTGTTTTAGTCTAAAAAAAAATGGTCGAAAATTGGTTATTTCGACAGAACTTCCCTCGCCCCTGCAGTACAGCCCAACAAATCCCCCTTCTTTCAAAAATTGTGTTTTTTAACACTACCGTAGTTTTTTTGACCTGAATTTTGAGTTTTTCAGTTTTCATACTTTTGAATTTTTCACTTTTTTCGATTTAAATTTTCTCGAGTTTTTAGCTTTTAAATTTTCAATTCTTCAAATTTTCGGTTTATAACTTTTTGTTTTTTCAATTTCAGTTTTTTCAATTTTTCGTTTTGATTTTTCAATTTTTATTTTTTTGATCTTCATTTTTGCAAAATGTAACTCTTCGAGTTTTCCTTTTTGAATTTTGGTCCCCTAATATTTTTAAAAACTGGAATAAAATCTTATACAGATTCTTTTAGCAACTACTTGGCCAGTCGCTTTGAAATCTAGCACGTTTTTTGAGGTTATCATCAGCCTGATAGATCTGTAGGTAAGCGAAGAAAAATGTTGTTGCCTCGGTGGGATTCGAACCCCACGCCTCTCGCTTTCCGGGCAAGCATCCTAACCACTAGACCACGAGGCTACTTATCTTTCTCCGGTTTCCAATGTGTTATAAAAACTTTGATGACGTTATGAAAAATGTGCTAAGTGAATTCTGTTTAAAATATCAACTTCACCTGCGAGGGAAGAATAACTGCAGACTAATTTTTTCAATATGAAAGTTTTCAATTTTTGGATTTTTAATTTTTTTCGGTTTTTCACTGTTGATTTTTTAATTTTTCGTTTTATCAATTTTAGATTTTTCAGTTTCTCGATTTTTCAATTTTTCGTTTCTTCAGTTTTTAATTTGCAATTTTTCTAGTTTGCATTTTGACTATGTAATAGTAATTAGGTACAATTTTCAATGTTTATCACCTTTTTAATTTTGCAATTTTAGAATTTTCTAATTTTTCGCTTCTTGTGTTTTAAAACTTTTTCATTTTTTTGATTTTTCAAGGTTTCGATTTTTAGTTTTTGAATTTCTCGATATTTAATTTTTTAATTTTTCGATCTTTCAATGTTACAGTTTTTCGACTTTACAATTTTGACAATTCTATAATGTTTTGTTTTTATAATTTTTGGGTTTTCCAGTTTTTCGATTTGATTCGTTTTTTCTTCTCTTCACTTTTTCGATTTTTCAATTTTTCCATTTTTCCACTTTAACTCAAAAAATTGCAAAATTGTAAAACTGAAAAATCAAAAATGAAATTAGGAAAAATTATAAAACAAAAACTAAAAATTGGAAATCAGTAACTTGAAAATTGAAGAAACGAAAAAGAATTGAAGAAACGAAGAAAAATAAAAAAACGAAGAAAAATTGAAGAAACGAAAAACTGTAGAATCGAAATTTCAATATTTTTTGCTATTTCTGTTTTTTAATGACTTCTATAAACTTAAAAAACCAGTGCACCGCAGCTTTTTTGACTAGAATTTTTCAATTCTTCAATTTTTCATTGTTTTTGTTTCTTCAGTTTTTCAATTCTCCAATTTTTGAATGTTTGAATTTTTAAGTTTTCTAAATTTTTCGATTTGAAGTTTTTCTTAAACATAGATTCAAACACTTGACAAAATAAAATTGACTCTTCATCTCACACTAAATAAAATAAACCAATGAAATCCAACATGGAGCTGGGTGGGATTAGTTTCACCTTTTTTGTTTAGCTTTCACTATTTATCAATATAAAATTTACTTTTCATCCAATAAAATGAGTGATCGAGAAGAAAACCGGGTGGGTGGGCGGGGCCACAAGAAGTTTTTTTTTTGTAGATTGGAACACTTGACAAAATAAAATTCAATCTTCATCTCACAATAAATAAAATAAACCAATGAAATTCAAACGTGGAAGTGGGTGTGATTAGTTTAATCTTTTTTTTAATTTTTCACATCTACAAATTTTCGATTTGCAATTTTTCGTTTTGGTTTTTATTTTCTTAATTTTTTTCAATTTTTCGGTTTTACAGTGTTCTGATTTTATAATTTTTCTTTTTTCCATTGTGAAAATTTCCAGTTTTTTGAATTCTCCAATTTTTCGGTTTTTCAACTTTTAGATTTTTTAATTTTTCGTTTTTTCAATTTTAGATTATTCAATTTCGCGTTTTTTCGATTTTCAGTTTCTTAATTTATGATTTGGAATTTTTCTAATTTTCGTTTTAGATATGTAATAATTATTATAATTTTTCGATTCGATTCGTCTTTTCTTTCCGATTTTTCAATCCATTTTTATCAGTTTGTCGTTTTGATTTACAATTTTTCGATTTTCCACATTTTCGATATTATAAACGACCCTTTTTTCAGTTTTTTGATTTTTCAATTTTTTCAGATTTTTCAGTTTTTGGGTTTTTCAACTTTTCGAATCGAAAAAATAGAAAAATTGCCAAACTGTAAAACTGAAAAATCAAAAATGGAGTTACGAAAAAGTATAAAATGAAAACTTTGAAAAATTTTGCAAATCGAGAACTTGAAAAATTGAAGAAACTAAAAATTGGCAAACCGAAATATTAAAAACTGAGAAACTGCAAAATTGAAAATACGCAAAATTGGAAAAACTAAATATTGTAAATCGAAATATTGAAAACTAAAGAAATCGGAAAATTGGGAAATCTGAAAATTGCGCAAAAATTATAAAAGAGGACCCGGGTGGGTTAGGTAGCATCGCGCCTGCCTGCCACACCTTGGGTCGTGGGTTCGATTCCCGCCCTGCTCTGGGTGTTGTGTATGTCCCCCGTTACCCTGTAATTGGGCCTCCGGCCTGTTGGGTAACGTTAACCAATAAAAAAAAAAAAAAATCGTAATAAACATTGAAAAAACATAGGAAATGAAGAAATGAAAAATTGTGATATAAAATTGAGAAAATGAAAATTAAAAAGTCGGAAATATCTAAAATAAAAATCAACTCGAAAATCTGAGGTAATGAAAGATTGAAAAATCAAAAAATTAAATACTGAGAAACTTCAAAATCGAAAAAATGCAAAATCGAAAAAACGAAATACTGTAGAATCGAAATTTCAATATTTTTTGCTATTTTTGTTTATTATAATCTCTACAAAGTTAAAACCAGTGAATCGCATCCTTTTTGACTTGAATTTTTTAAGTTCTTTATTTTTTGTTTTTTCAGTTTTTCGATTTGCAATTTTTCGATTTAAAATTTCTATAGTTTTCATTTAATTTTTCATTTCTTCAAATTATCGATTTACAAATTTTTGTTTTTTTTTTAATTTTTTTAATTTTTCGTTTCTTCAATGTTCTGATTTTATAATTCTTCTTTTAAAAGTAAAGTTTTTCAGTTTTTTGGATTTTTGAATTTACCGCTTTTTCAACCTTTACGTTTTTTAATTTTCTTACTTTCATTTATAGCCGTTTGCACCAAGTCTGATTAAATTTTAACGGATACTTAACGATAGCTTTAATCGGTAGTGTCGTTGCACCGTCACGGAACCAATGATTAAATACCTTCTTAATCATCATTCAACTAATCAGTGCTTGGACCGATGATTATGTGATAATTACAGCTTTGACAGTTTACGACAATTGTCATTTTGCGAACTTTTGTGCAGTATAAAGTACAGAAAATGATGAATTTCGTAAATTTGCCGGATATTCTAGAAGAAGATGACGATCTAGATGTACTAGAATTTGTAGTGCATGGGATTCCTCGTCAAATTTATGAGAGGAAAAACTATTTTGATGCGTTTGACGAAGTAGCATTTCGCCGGAGATTCAGGCTTTCTAGAGCTAGTGTTTTGTGTTTGTTAGAAGAGATAGAACGTGAATTGGAATATCCACACGATATGTAAGCACAAAAATTTATGTATTTTTATAATAAATACCTACAGATAGGTCCACGTAGAGGTTTATCTTAAATGGAATACATATCGGAAATTAAGTTCGTATTACAAAATGATCTCTGTTATATGATCTCTTTAGGAATAATTCTGTAGCGCCAATGAACCAGTTACTAGCCTGCTTGCGACTGTATTCTACGGGAGGGCATCTTCAGCAAGTTGCTGATTTCATGGGAATGCACGTTTCAACTGTATGCAGGATAGTGAAACGTGTTTCAGAAGCTATTGCAAGGTTGTACGGACAATATATACGATTTCCGCATGGAATTGGAGAAATTCGAGCAACCCAACAAGGCTTTTTTAGTATAGCTGCGTTTCCTAGAGTTATAGCCGTTTGCACCAAGTCTGATTAAATTTTAACGGATACTTAACGATAGCTTTAATCGGTAGTGTCATTGCACCGTCACGGAACCAATGATTAAATACCTTCTTAATCATCATTCAACTAATCAGTGCTTGGACCGATGATTATGTGATAATTACAGCTTTGACAGTTTACGACAATTGTCATTTTGCGAACTTTTGTGCAGTATAAAGTACAGAAAATGATGAATTTCGTAAATTTGCCGGATATTCTAGAAGAAGATGACGATCTAGATGTACTAGAATTTGTAGTGCATGGGATTCCTCGTCAAATTTATGAGAGGAAAAACTATTTTGATGCGTTTGACGAAGTAGCATTTCGCCGGAGATTCAGGCTTTCTAGAGCTAGTGTTTTGTGTTTGTTAGAAGAGATAGAACGTGAATTGGAATATCCACACGATATGTAAGCACAAAAATTTATGTATTTTTATAATAAATACCTACAGATAGGTCCACGTAGAGGTTTATCTTAAATGGAATACATATCGGAAATTAAGTTCGTATTACAAAATGATCTCTGTTATATGATCTCTTTAGGAATAATTCTGTAGCGCCAATGAACCAGTTACTAGCCTGCTTGCGACTGTATTCTACGGGAGGGCATCTTCAGCAAGTTGCTGATTTCATGGGAATGCACGTTTCAACTGTATGCAGGATAGTGAAACGTGTTTCAGAAGCTATTGCAAGGTTGTACGGACAATATATACGATTTCCGCATGGAATTGGAGAAATTCGAGCAACCCAACAAGGCTTTTTTAGTATAGCTGCGTTTCCTAGAGTTATAGGTGCAATTGATGGCACTCATATAAAAATACAGTCACCAGGTAATAAATGATGCATCAAATCATGTGATCAATTGATGTGTTTGTTACATCTATTTCAGGAGGGAATGATGCTGAGATATATCGCAATCGCAAGCAATTTTTTTCCATCAATACCCAAGTAATTTGTGACAGCAAATTGAAAATTACTAACGTTGTTGCGAGATGGGCTGGATCAGCGCACGATTCAACAATATTTAACCATAGCAGTATCAACCGTGATTTTTTAAACAATTTGTATCCCAATTGTATACTATTAGGTAACCAAATAGTTTTGCAGCTTTTTATTATGTTTTGACGTGGTTTTGACATTTTCTGTAGGTGATAGTGGATATGCTAATGGGAACTTTTTACTGACGCAGTTGTTGCATCCAAGAACTCCCGTGCAACAACTTTACAACGAAAGTCACATTCGTACTCGAAATGTTGTAGAAAGATGCTTCGGGGTGTTGAAACGCAGATTCCCAATCTTAGCTTATGGTTGTAGGCTAAAAATTGACACACTGTTAACAATAATAGTTGCAACAAGTGTTTTGCACAATATTTGTTTAAAGACAAATGATACAGAGGCACCCCCTGCTCCTGAAGAGATAAATGAGCAGGATTTGGAAGTGCAAATAAATGACGGACAAATGCCCAACATTGAAGAAGGGCCAGACCCAGTTCGCTATGGTACACGAGAAATTTTAATAGAACAACACTTTGCTGCATTGTAAATAACGACTTTATTTTAAATTCTACAACGCAGAATTACCAATGCAGAACGATTATTATAATTAACTTTTTTATTACATAATAATATTCTTTATGACAAATAATTATTGTTTGTTTTTTGGAGAAGATCTAGTTGTGCCTGTTTTATGGCAATATCTATCTTCTGCGCTTGAACCGTGTAGCAGTGAATTTCTTCTTCCCGTTCTCTTCTCCTCTTTACATCTATTTCCCACTGTTTTTTTGCCTGGATTTGAAATTGCTCAGCTCTTTTCAAGATTGAAAGTTGAACAGCTCCAATTTCAGTTTTCATATCCGCAACATCTTCATACTTCTTGGCGATTGAAGTTGTTGCGCATAAAGCAGGCCTTCTTCTTTTTATCCATTCCATTTTGTTCTCACATTTGTCTGTAGTCATTCTCTTCTTTCCTTTTGAGGGAAATTGGATGGGTGAGGTTCTCTCTAACATCCTATTACGCGGTGCAGCTTCTTCTTCCAATACATTTGTTTCATTAATTGCAGCTTGTAGTTTTGGATTCAATGGAGTTTTTAAATGCAGAGCCTTTCTGTTTCCCCAATCGACACGTGCTTCTTTTGCTGGGGTTTGTTTTGGCTGCGGTGATTTTTCAGTGCTTGTCCCTCCAATCTCAAATGCCAGAGAAGATGATGGTGATCTTATTGATGATGGTGTCATTACTGGTGATGGCGTTCTTATTGGTGATGGTATGGGTGATGGTTCGCGGGGTGGTGACGATGACGGCGATTCCAAGACCCTCGGTCGATTTAACCGTAGGTCACGTTCCTAAAATAACAATAATAATGATAATTTAATTGTCTCAAGATGTTTTAAGTGCACTTAATACAGCTATACTTACCTCTTCGTTAACAGGCGCGTCGCCGTCAAAACGGGAGTTATGTCCATACACAGTCTTTTTATTCACTATGTCCAACGTGAGATCTAAAAAAGGATCCCCCGTTGAAGCATATCGTCCGCCGCCAGTTTTTTTTCTCTCAAATTTGTCATTTGCTGCCTTTTTAGTGAGCATTCTTTTGTGGTTGTCGAAGAACATTTTTATTGAATCGGTACTGCGATGCACACCACTTGCAGCATTAAACTTAGCCGCTATCGCCTTCCATGCCTGTTTTTTTTCTTCCCAGGTTACGGAATCCGTTTTTTTATTTTCGACTACATGGCTGTATTTCTTAATTATGTTTAATAATAACAGTTTTTCGTCTGGAGTGTAATTCGGAGCCCGTCCTCGGGTTGTTTTTGCTTTATTTTCACTCCTCATTGAAGAAACTTACTTCACGCGAACACAAATTTGAAAAACACTGTCAGGTATGACATTAGATTATGAAACAAAACGTCAAAATCAAGAAATTTTGCCATGTTGTCAAATGTGTCACTTGATTAGCTAACGAACTGTCACACGCTGAACGGTGCAATGCAAGTCCTGATTAAGGGCCCGTTAAATTTAATTATTGATTAACTAATCAATACTTTTAACAAACACCGGTGCAAACGGCTATTATAGGTGCAATTGATGGCACTCATATAAAAATACAGTCACCAGGTAATAAATGATGCATCAAATCATGTGATCAATTGATGTGTTTGTTACATCTATTTCAGGAGGGAATGATGCTGAAATATATCGCAATCGCAAGCAATTTTTTTCCATCAATACCCAAGTAATTTGTGACAGCAAATTGAAAATTACTAACGTTGTTGCGAGATGGCCTGGATCAGCGCACGATTCAACAATATTTAACCATAGCAGTATCAACCGTGATTTTTTAAACAATTTGTATCCCAATTGTATACTATTAGGTAACCAAATAGTTTTGCAGCTTTTTATTATGTTTTGACGTGGTTTTGACATTTTCTGTAGGTGATAGTGGATATGCTAATGGGAACTTTTTACTGACGCCGTTGTTGCATCCAAGAACTCCCGTGCAACAACTTTACAACGAAAGTCACATTCGTACTCGAAATGTTGTAGAAAGATGCTTCGGGGTGTTGAAACGCAGATTCCCAATCTTAGCTTATGGTTGTAGGCTAAAAATTGACACACTGTTAACAATAATAGTTGCAACAAGTGTTTTGCACAATATTTGTTTAAAGACAAATGATACAGAGGCACCCCCTGCTCCTGAAGAGATAAATGAGCAGGATTTGGAAGTGCAAATAAATGACGGACAAATGCCCAACATTGAAGAAGGGCCAGACCCAGTTCGCTATGGTACACGAGAAATTTTAATAGAACAACACTTTGCTGCATTGTAAATAACGACTTTATTTTAAATTCTACAACGCAGAATTACCAATGCAGAACGATTATTATAATTAACTTTTTTATTACATAATAATATTCTTTATGACAAATAATTATTGTTTGTTTTTTGGAGAAGATCTGGTTGTGCCTGTTTTATGGCAATATCTATCTTCTGCGCTTGAACCGTGTAGCAGTGAATTTCTTCTTCCCGTTCTCTTCTCCTCTTTACATCTATTTCCCACTCTTTTTTTGCCTGGATTTGAAATTGCTCAGCTCTTTTCAAGATTGAAAGTTGAACAGCTCCAATTTCAGTTTTCATATCCGCAACATCTTCATACTTCTTGGCGATTGAAGTTGTTGCGCATAAAGCAGGCCTTCTTCTTTTTATCCATTCCATTTTGTTCTCACATTTGTCTGTAGTCATTCTCTTCTTTCCTTTTGAGGGAAATTGGATGGGTGAGGTTCTCTCTAACATCCTATTACGCGGTGCAGCTTCTTCTTCCAATACATTTGTGCCATTAATTGCAGCTTGTAGTTTTGGATTCAATGGAGTTTTTAAATGCAGAGCCTTTCTGTTTCCCCAATCGACACGTGCTTCTTTTGCTGGGGTTTGTTTTGGCTGCGGTGATTTTTCAGTGCTTGTCCCTCCAATCTCAAATGCCAGAGAAGATGATGGTGATCTTATTGATGATGGTGTCATTACTGGTGATGGCGTTCTTATTGGTGATGGTATGGGTGATGGTTCGCGGGGTGGTAACGATGACGGCGATTCCAAGACCCTCGGTCGATTTAACCGTAGGTCACGTTCCCAAAATAACAATAATAATGATAATTTAATTGTCTCAAGATGTTTTAAGTGCACTTAATACAGCTATACTTACCTCTTCGTTAACAGGCGCGTCGCCGTCAAAACGGGAGTTATGTCCATACACAGTCTTTTTATTCACTATGTCCAACGTGAGATCTAAAAAAGGATCCCCCGTTGAAACATATCGTCCGCCGCCAGTTTTTTTTCTCTCAAATTTGTCATTTGCTGCCTTTTTAGTGAGCATTCTTTTGTGGTTGTCGAAGAACATTTTTATTGAATCGGTACTGCGATGCACACCACTTGCAGCATTAAACTTAGCCGCTATCGCCTTCCATGCCTGTTTTTTTTCTTCCCAGGTTACGGAATCCGTTTTTTTATTTTCGACTACATGGCTGTATTTCTTAATTATGTTTAATAATAACAGTTTTTCGTCTGGAGTGTAATTCGGAGCCCTTCCTCGGGTTGTTTTTGCTTTATTTTCACTCCTCATTGAAGAAACTTACTTCACGCGAACACAAATTTGAAAAACACTGTCAGGTATGACATTAGATTATGAAACAAAACGTCAAAATCAAGAAATTTTGCCGTGTTGTCAAATGTGTCACTTGATTAGCTAACGAACTGTCACACGCTGAACGGTGCAATGCAAGTCCTGATTAAGGGCCCGTTAAATTTAATTATTGATTAACTAATCAATACTTTTAACAAACACCGGTGCAAACGGCTATTTAGACATGTAACTAATATTAATTATAATTTTCGATTTTTAATTTTTGCATTTCCCGATATATAATTTTTCAGTGTTACAGTTTTCCGAATTTACAATTTTGACGATTCTATAATTTTAAGATTCGATTCGTCTTTTCTTTCCGATTTCAATCCTTTTTTTCAGTTTTTCGTTTCGATTTACAATTTTTCGATTTTACAAATGATCGTTTTTTCAGTTTTTCGATTTTTCAATTTTTTCCGATTTTTTAGTATTTGGTTTTTTGAAATTTTCCAATCGAAAAAGTGGAAAAATTGCTAAATTGCAAAACTGAAAAATCAGAAATGGAGTTACGAAAAAGTTTCAAACGAAAACTTTGAAAAATCTAAAAATTGGAAATCAAAAATTTGAAAAAATGAAGAAACGAAAAATTCAAAAATGGAAAGATTAAAAACTTAGAAATTTCAAAATCGAAAAAGCACAAAATTGAAGGAACTAAATATTGTAAATTGAAATATTGTAAATGAAACATCGAAACATGAAAAATTGAAGAAACGAGAAATTGAAAAATTGAAAAAATAAAGAAAATGAACAAACGAAAAGTTTTGATTTCAAAAAATTGTTCGAAGATAAATAAATCCAGATTTTTCCGAAAAATTATAAGATTTGATTTCAAATTTTATATTTTCTATGATAACCCTTGTAAAGTAAAATTAAGATATGGATTCATAAACTACATCTGAAGGATTATCTTATTTTATAAAATTGAAATAATATTTATTAATGTAAATTGTGGAGATAGGGTCATCTGATTGTTGGTGCGGATATTTATAAAAATTTTGCTTAGCGTTTTACCATCTACAGGATATTCCTAATACACATTTAAATTTGACAACAATCGGTCCAGTAGTTTTGGAGATGTCAAATAAAAATTCGGACAGACGGCAGACAAACAGACAGACAGACGGGAACGCGAGACTTATTTTTGTTTACTCTAAAGGTCATGAAACATCGAAAAAACATAAAAGTAGCCAGTATCATACCGTAACGAAAATAGTAAAAACACACACCAAAAAAATTTGCCTCTTTTATTCGATAATTTTTTTATTTTCGTTGTAGCCCGTCGTGTTGATGAATGTTTTTCATCATCTTAAGTGGAATTAATTTGCATGACCATGTTCTGCGTTGTAATAATAACGGTAATGGTCCTGAAAGCAATTATTATTATAGCAAGACAAGAGTTTCAAATGTGGGACGTTAGAGTTTCGTTGAATTTTACTAGAAAGACAAATTATGTTACCAACTGAAAACTCGCACATTTGCATTTATACTAATTTACAGTTTATGAATATTCAGTTTGTTCATACTGTATTATAATTTCATGTAATTTATGTAGTTTTATTCAGTCTTTTTAAAATTTCTAAATACTTTTCGATTTGGTGCAACGACTCTGTATTTTCAGATATTTTTGAGATAATTAATTATTCCAGAAATTTTCTCAGAATGTTATCTTGACTTTTGTACCTACATAAAGAATGTTAATTTAGTAAGGTAATGAATTTAGAATTTCCCCTTTTTGACAAGAGACTCAAGTCCGTCTACCAGCTGTTGTGAATTATTCCGATTTTCTTCAAAATGAATACTAAGACGTAATTACAAAAATTTGCTTTCAGGAGAAAAACTGACTTTAAGTTACAATGAGCAGAAATTTAAATTCTGAATTAAGAATTGTGTAGAATAACAAAATGGGTTTGTTAATTCGGAAAACGCTGCTTTACAATTTTGTGTGTACATTATTATTTATACAGATACAAAGGCTACAGTTTTTTTAAGTCTTTGTACTGACAGAATAGGTGAACTTGAGATGATTCAGTGCACTTCAAGAGCAGTCAGTTCGGTACTAAGCGAATCAATTACTTCAAGAGGGAGAGTTCGAATGGCATGTTTTCGTTGGTTGTAATAATAGTGGCAAATGGCAGAAACTGTGCGGGAAACTGTAATAGAGTCCTAATTTGGAAAGTTGGTATGCTGCATCCCTCACCGCCCTCGCTTAGAAATCCCGTTTCAGTCCGTTCTTCTCCCGCAATAAATCTCTCTTAAAAATTAAAGCAACATGAAAAGCTCTCGAATTTATTTCTCTAAATTATACGTTCCTCTCTAAATACGTGGCTGTAAATAAAACAGTGCGCATTCATCCGTGTAACAAAAAATAAATAATTCATTTTTGTATTTGCTTTAATGACTGCTGGGTCAACCTGTTGTACTTATTGATTTTGCAGTTGAAAGGAATAACAGTATGACCCAGTTATGGTTGCGTGTATTTGACAAGTGGAAGAACCAACGAGGTGTTCGAGCCGAGAGCCCCAAACACGTGGGGCTACTTAAAGTGCGTGCCGAATAATTTAGTTTTTACCCCTTTAAACTGCAACAAAGTTAAACGAGCCCGAGATAAAATTAAGTTTTAACTTCGACAATAGACCGAATTTTCAACTTGGCGTCGAAACCTTACAAATTGAGTCGCCAAGTCGACAAATTTTTAGCGGTATCTTGTTAGAGCCGCCATTGTTGAACTTATCCAATCAAAACTTTAATTCCCATTTTAGGCGTTAATTGAACTTATGGTTTAATCTTTGGAGTAAACACAGAGCGAACTCTAACCGCACGTGCCTTCTCGGCTTAAGCTGAAATTACGTTGTTTTCTTGACACTACGTTAAAAGCTTTAGTAAATTTAATCTACCATAAACATAAATCGGATGTTGCGCGAAACTTGAACTCGTTAAGCACCAAGCGAGATGAAAAAACATACGAGGTGCCTATTTTAGGGGAATAGGGGGATTATAGCGGGCCGTAATTTTATGCCGACATTGATATGATGAAAAATAAAATAAAAGCTTTACAGGAGTCGTAAATTTTAGCTCGATATGAGTAAACGCTGCCAACAGATTGTGGGTTCATTCGAGCTAGGATGAATCAGACGAAATTTCTGTGGGAGGAGGCAGACATGCTTAAACGCTTGTATTTTCAAAATATTGGGTCAAAACTCGAAGTTTTTATTTAGATAGTTGACACCGACCTAATGGTTTTTTAATAGGCGAAAATTTATATCTGATATGTCAGTTTTTCCTGCTTTCTATAAAACGAGGAAACGGTTGTTTTTTTGTTGTGTTTAAATCTTCGTCTAAAGTAGAAGCGCTGTAAAAAAAGTAGGTCACGAATGACCAAAATAAAAGAAATATTAGAGGAAACAGCAGCAAGAAAATATAAACCTACGTAGTAATAGATTTTAAATCAATACTTGGCGGTGTTTTTTTGAGTTGTAGTTTAAATTTATATTTTTGTTTCCCGAGCAATAGCTAAATCTTTAATTTAATGATTTCTTGACGTTTCGTAGCTCATAAAATATCAGAATGTCGTGTTTTCTTAAATGTGTTAATTAAACTAAAAAATTGGTGGAAGGTTTCTTCCACAAAACTCTTCTCACCGCTGAAGTACAGCCCAATAATTCCCGTTTTTTTGAAAAATTATAAAAATATGAAAATTGTTTGCTATTTTTGTTTTTTTGATAACCTCTGTAAAATTAAAACCAGTGGAGTAAATAACTCTACCGCAGCTTTTTTGACAATTTTTCAATTTTTCATTGTTTTTGTTGCTTCAGTTTATCAATTTGCGACTATTCGTTTCCGTTATTTTCTTTATTTTTTCAGTTTTTCGGCTTTTCAGTGTGTTGATTATATCTTTTTTTTTTAATTGGGAAATTGGATTTTTCAATTTTTTGGTTTTTCAATTCTCCAATTTTGCAATTTACAGTTTCTTTAATTTTTGACTTGGAATTTTTCTAATTTTTATTTTAAATATGTAATAATAATTATAATTGGCGTTTATTTGATTTTAAAACTTTTCTGTTTATTTGACTTTTCAATTTTTCGATTTTTAATATTTGATTTTTGATTTTCCGACATTTGATTTTTCAATTTTTCGATTTGTCAGTGCTACAGTTTTCGGCCTTATAATTTTGAAATTTTTCGATTAGACAGTTTTTGGGTTTTCCAATTATTCGATTCCATTCGTCTTTTCTTTCCGATTTTTCTATTTTTTCAGTTTTTCGTTTTGATTTACAATAATTCGATTTTCCACTTTTTCGATTTTACAGATCCTCGTTTTTCGATTTTTCAATTTTTGGATTTTTCAACTTTTCGAATAAAAAAAATTGGAAAAATTGCAAAGTCGTAAAATTGAAAAATCAAAAATTGGAAATCAAGAACTTGAATTATCGAAAAACTGAAAAGTCGAAAGATTACAAATTGAGGACCTTTAAAATCGAAAAACCAAATTTGTAAATTGAAATATTGAAAATTAAAGAAATCGGAAAATCGGATAATGAGAAATGCAAAAATTGCAAAATTGAAAAATTGAATAAACAAAAAAATAAAAAATTGAAAGAAACATTGAAAACATGAAGGAAATGAAAAAACGAACAATTGTGATATAAAATCCAGGAAATCAAAAATAAAAAATCGAGAAAACTAAAAATAAAAGTCAAAAATTGAGGGACGAAAAATTCAACAAAAATTAAAAATTGAGGAACTGAAAAATCGAAAAATGAAAAATTGTAAGATATAAAATTCCAAAATTAAAAAATTGCAAATCGAAAAATTGTAGAAACGAAGAATTGAAAAATTTGGGATTCTTCAATTTTTAGATTTTGCAATTTTTTAATTTAAAATTTTTCGAGACTTCTTCAAATTTTTTCAATTTGCCATTTTTTTTGTTTCTCCAATTTTTCGATATTGTAACTCTTGGAGTTTTTAAAATTTCGATTTTTTAAAACTTTCGATTTGGAATTTTTCGTTTCGGTTTTTATTTTCTTTGTTTTTTCAATTATTCGATTTTTCAGTCTTTTGATTGTATATATTTTTTCGTTGTGAAATTTTTCGGTTTTTCAACTTTTAAATTTTTTAATTTTTCGTTTTCTTAATATTCGATTTTTCAGTTTTTCGATTTTTCAATTTACAGCTTCTTTAATTTTTGATTTGAAATTTTTCTAATTTTCATTTTAAGTATGTAATAATAATTATGATTGTCGCTTATTGGGTTTTAAAACTTTTTTGTTTATTTGACCTTTAAATTTTTCGATTTTTAATTTTTGATTTCCCGATATTTGATTTTTAAATTTTCCGATTTGTCAGTGCTACAGTTTTTCGACTTTACAATTTTGACGGTTCCATAATTATTCGATTAGACAATTTTTGAGTGTTCCAATTTTTCGATTTTATAGATGCTCGTTTTTTCAGTTTTATGATTTTTACATTTTTTCCGTTTTTTTTGTGTTTCGTTTTGTTCTAATAAAAAAAGATGGAAAATTGCTAAGTTATAAAATTGAAAAATCAAAAATGGTGTTACGAAAAAGTATAAAATGAAAACTTTGAAAAATCTAAAAATTGGAAATCAAGAACTGAAAAACTGGAAAGTCGAAAGATTACAAATTGAGAAATTTCAAAATCTAAAAACCAAATATTGTAAACCGAAATATTTAAAATTGAAGAAATTAGAAAATCGGATAGTAGAGAAATCCAAAAATTGGAAAATTGGAAAATTCAAGAATTGGAAAATCGAGGAACTGAAAAATAAAAAATTGGAAATTTGAAAAATTGAATAAGCCAAACGAAAAGTTGTGATACTAAATCGAGAAAATCAAAAATAAAAAATTGGGAAAATGAAAAATAAAAGTCAAAAATTGAAGAAGAAAAATTGAACAAAAATGAAAATAAAAATTAAGAAACCGAAAAATGAAAAAATGAAAAATTGTAAGATATAAAATTGCAAAATTAAAAAAATGCAAATCGATAAATTGTAGAAACGAAAAATTGAAAAATTTGGAAGTCGAGAAAATGAAAAATTGAAAAAATAAATAACATGAGAAAGGAAAAATTGTGAAATCAAAAAATATTTTATGATAAGCCTTATAAGTTAAAATAAAGATATGTACGTAATGTTAAAGTAAATGTAAAGAAGCATGCTACGCCTTTGTTTCAAGTGAGTACTATATTCCCAAATTTGATTTACCAGGACTACGATAACCTTAAAACGTTTGCAAGATTTCATTACATTCGATTTTGCACTTTCAAAGTTAAATTGCAAAATGTTGTTATAAAATTTTGACTTTTGTTTTCAAAAATGTGGATGTCTACGGTGAAAACTCAACACATTCTTACACCACAAGTGAACGAGGATATTATTTTATTAAATTAAAAAAATGAATATTGTAAATTTTGGAAATGACGTCATCGCAGTGGTAGTGGGGATGATTAGCCAAATTTAGGTTAACGTTTTACCATTTACATGATATTCCTAATATAAATATACGAAAATATCAAAGGGCCAAAATCAGTCTTATTTTAGTAAGTACTAGCCCCGCTTATCACCCCTCTTCTCATTCCTACGACTAATTTTATATCTGTTTAGTATAAGATCGTTCATTTCATTCAGTTCGGATAAAATCAATCACTGAAAAGGAGACAGGGTGGGTGGGCGGGGCTAATTATGTTTTTCTGTCGAGTGGGAGTGAAAAAAGTAAAAAAACGCGGTAATCGTAGTTTTTTTTGTTATACTATTTGCTATAAAATGTATTTCTTATTTCATGTACGTGATCTGAATTGACCTGACATGATCTGCCAGTCCTAACTTCTCTATTGTCTCAAACATTTCTGTGAATACGTAAAAACCACAAAGTGCATTCTTAAAATTGTATTTTGTGAAACAAAAATTAATAACGATTCCAAAAATTGTAATCAAGACCTCTGCTTTTAAGTTTTTTCGACCTTTCATGACCCCTAGAGTACGAAGAAATAAGTCTCCCAGTTCCTTCTGTCTGTCTGTCTGCCGTCCCATTTTTTTTTCTACGTACAAAATTTGTATACTGAGCTATTTTGACGAAACTGTAAAAACTGTTATATTCGTGTCTAATAAAAATCGACACAGACGGCAGACAGACAGACAGACGGAAACGGGAGGTCACTTGTTCCGTATATAGGCAAGTCGCCCGATGGACTCGATTATTATACTTCATTAGCTTACGCTTAGAAATTGTGCCAAAGTACTGTTGTAACTTGGCGAATTACATACCCTTATTAAAATTTATTTATTCCAAAGCTGTTGAAAGTTGATTGTGTTAGTTTAAGTGCAGAAGCATAACAGTAAACTTTAAAAACTTCAAGGTTTCCTTGAATTACAATCAAGAAAGCGAATTCATTCTTGTGCAATCATGAAACATTAAACAACATTGAAGAACTTCGTGCTTCTAAAACACCAAACATTTCCATTCAGAAAATAGATAAATATAAAATATTGGCTGGAGGAGAAACGTTTTCCTGTTTGAACTATCGACAATCCAAAAGAGGAAATTAAGAGAGTTTTCCCATTTTCATAATAGACGTAACAAAATTGGCCCGAAGCACATCCTGATTTACAATTTCTGCATCGTGAAAGCACTCCGGAAGCTCAAAAATAATTTTACCGCGCAGTAGTTAATTAGCTCTGCAACATCTGTGTTTGCGAACAGTCACGCTGAAGAGTTTAAAAAGCTACGTAACATCGTTGACGCATATCCAGGTAGACAGCTTGCGTAATTCCAGTAAAATACGTCTCCCGTCAGACTTTCAGGGCACCGGATTTTCACTACAATAAATTATGTAACTCCGATCAATTAACTAAACCGATTGAAATTTATGTCCATGCATCGGACTTGTTGATTTTCCGATCACGTGTTTGTTTTTATCGACTCCCGCGCTAAAGTTAATAAGTTTTGAAGCCATCGGTCTTTATTAATATAATAAATTGTCTTTTCTTGCGAGGAATCCCGAACTCCGGAACGATGCAGGAGTATTTTCCGTATGCCTATAGATGTGGGTCTTAGGTCGAGCGTTAACCCGTCGCCATGATTAATGGCTTCTACGTGGAGTTCAAGGTGACGTACACTAAATCAAACTCAATTATCTTTTTGGAAAAATGCCGTATTCTTGTGGAATTGTCCTAAAGGCGGCTTTAATTGCATGCTCGGAAGGGATGTGTGTCAAGGCTCGGCTTTATTTGACTTTTATTAAGGCTGTATGATTAAACACTTTACGTACGGTTTCCGGGGCTTAGACGTAAATAGAAGCCCGGATTTTCGCACTTCCGTCGTTAAGAAAGGGGATTTTTGACTTGGTGACTAGATGGCGCTACGCTTGATTTGTGAGTCGCTGTGGGGATTTCAATGCTAGCGATTAAATTAACATTTTTAATAAACGCTCTGCACCACTGTGTAAACAAGCGGCCAAAATTTGTAATAAAGAAATGTTAGTTAACGAGGTGGCTCAAATGTGACCATAGTTGCAGAAATTTATAGCAATAAATCGCAACCATAAAGTTTCATGACACAGTTTACTGAATGCTGAGTTGAATCTCATAAAGCACACTGAAACACATTGTCGCGTAGTTTAGATTAGTGCAGCCATTTTCGTCAAACGAATATGCGTCTAATTATAAACGTTTAAAGTAGCAAATATCTAAAGAATCACCTTGATTGAGAGAAATGTACACTAAAAGATCTCCCTCTTAACTCGACAATGAATGCCTGCAAGTAGAACTCCAATCCTGATTTGCCGGTGAAAAATTGACTCTAGCAGTGGGAAAACTCATAAATTATTTGTCCCATGAAATATTCCTGTCGTAATCCGGCCCTGTCCGTCAATCCCGATGAAATTTCCATAAGATGCAATCCGGTCATCCACTCGACTAGAACGAAGCTATTTTTCATCGACCCGGAAAATTTATTCCCTACTGCTAAATTTAAGCCTCGTAATTTTCACCTTTCTTGATGGAGGAGTTATTAGAATGACACATTTTCGATGCGGAGTTTCAATAGATCTTTGCATTTTTAGTGAAATGTGTCTGAAACATGTTTCACCTCGATTGACTAGTGACAGCTATTTCTAACCACTACCAATTTAAATTTCCATAGTGCTGAACTCTAGTTTTTTTCTGTCAATGTCAGCGGTTGACGTTCACTTCAATTTAGCTATTACAATAAAATGATTGGATATAAGGCTACATTACAAAGTTAGTCTCTTGCTGTGGACCTTGAGATATCTTCGGCGTTGCGGGGATAATAACGTGTTTGAGTTAATATAAATTTTAGTTTAGAGTTCTCGTTCTTTACACTGGTCACGGATGACACCTTTTATACAATAATTTCCTTTTCTGTTTGGGCTAACCCACTAAGGACGAAACTTGCTTTGAATTTTAATTTCAGAGTTGTAAATTAATGAACTGAGCGTCTCTAACAGTAGTACGTTGCTTCAATCAGCATAAGTGGCCTATAAAGAGGATTAATCCAGAGGGTTTGTGTAAAGCGGAACTGAGTTTATATTTGTTTTATTATTTGCAGCGACAGGATTAACAACACCGTACATTGTAAAGCTGATAGAAATTGACTTTTCTGTCTTTACATATGAAAGTTATCAGTCTGAGGAAACTGACGTTTTTGGTGGTTTTACTTTTGAAAAAATTTGAAATGCCTCGGGAACCCCTGGTGTCTTGCTTTTGAAAGAGTGTGAACCAGACTTGAGCCCCCATAGCATATTTTTATTACAATAACCTTGCGGATTTTATTTTTTTTTAAATTTGAAAAAGCTCGGGTGTTCTGTTTTTGAAAGAGTTTGAAACGGACTTGGGGACTCCTAGTGCTTTTTTAAACATCTACAATCACCATGGGGTTCTATGTTTTAATGAATTTGAGAAACTCTGGTGGATTTTTGGCGTTTTCTTTCTGAAAGGGTTTGAAACAGTCTTGACGGGCCTAGTGTTTTGTTTTTGAAAGAATTTGAAAAAAACTCGAGAACCCCTGGTGCCTTATTTTTGAAAGAGTTTGAAACAGACTTGGAGTCGTCTAGTGTTTTTTTTAAGTACCTGCAAGAACCTTGGGTGTTTTATTTTTGAATGTATTTGAACAAACTTTGAAGGCTCTTGGTGTCTTCTTTTTGATAAAGTTTGGAACAGTCTTGGAGAGTTTAAGAATCTACAACCTGCTGTGTATGATTTCTTCAGTCTTCAAAAATAGCTCATAAACCTACTATAAATCTATTATGTAGGTTTTGGTGCAGCAAATATTTTTCTTTTGTATTTATTAGCAAGAAAATAATATACTCGCTATATTACGTCGCCTGAGAACTTGTTTGATCTGCAGACCAGAGCGCACTCAAGCCAATGTCGACTCTAAGTTCAGCGTTCTGATCCACATGCTAACCGGTTTCGACCATAATTTCTACGGAAAAGAATTGCTTGTTCGGACTTTACAACGAATAAGTGACATACATGTGTTAATTATTGACATGCAACTATTTTTTGTTTAATTAAGAAATAATTCTTTAATTATGTTTGGTACAAGTAAAATTCCGAAAATTACCAATACTGTTGGAATCGTAATCATGCAATAGATTTTTTTCGGAAAAATGTAGTTATTTTTATCTTTTGGAAACGTTAGAATCTACTTTTGCATGAATTTTTAATTATTTTTTATTTTAAATTTTTAGCAATAACAAGCTTAAAAGGCTTTCAGTGATATTCGTTCATTTGTTGATTTCTTTTTGTTTTAATAATGTTCAGGGAAATAAACAGGGTCCAATCATAAATCTTATTTTGATTTCGTGTTACAATTAATTGTAAAAATATAAGAGTAAAATGTTCGGCTGTTATAGAAGTGGCACTAAACATTTTGCAAAGTCGATTTCTTTAAAAAAGTACTTAAAGATTTAGTACATAATGTTCCCGAATGACAAAATTTATTGTTTTAAGCTCTTGACAGCTAGTTTACCTGAATAGTGAGCAGTTTATTTATTATTAAATTTTTCGATTTTACAATTTCTCAATTTTTCAATTTTTCGATTTTTAACTTTTCGATTTCTCACGATTAATAATGTTCTTGTATCGAGTATCGAAACTAATAATAGAATCTAGGATGTGAAAAAAGTAAAAGCAATCCATTTTGGTTGATTCCAAAAAGTTGTGGATCTTTATTCAAAGCAAAAAAGAAACATCTAGAATTCCAGGCCTTGTCTACAAAGGTAATGAGTCCATCTGAAAAATCACTAATTTTAATATTTCTATTCCACCGTGCCAAATTACTGTTGAAGATGGTCGGATAAATTTAAAAAAATCGAAGGATTCTTTCACAAAGGGTATTAATGGAAATCCGTCTTTCTTACTTAAAGACTGTGCGCAGATTCTTGCTGGGCCACTTTGTATTATATTTAATGTAATAATAAAGAAATCCGTCTTTCCTCCACTTTGGAAGAGGGGTTATATTTGTCCCATTCTTAAGAAAGGACAGCAAAATCAGGTGACAAATTATAGAGGTAAGGTATTTTGATACTTTGAAACTTTGCTAAGGTTTTCGAATGAGTTTTCTATTATCACATTTACTCATCGACCAAGCTATTGATTTGGTCTAGGCAGCATGGTTTTGCGCAGAAAAAATCCACCAATACAAATTTTAGTAACCCAGTTGACTCGCCCTTTATTTTCTTAGAAAGTACGCCCTTTGCCAAAGTCAAATTTAACTTTGTAAGTATTAGCCTCACCAACCCGCCCTTTATTTTCTTAGAGTCTAGGTCCTTTGCCAAAATCAGTCTTATCTTATCAAATACTAGCCCCGCCCACCCACCCTCTATTTTATTAGAGAGTATATCATTTGCCAAACTCAGTCTTATCTTATCAAATACTATTCCCACCCACCCATCCCCTGTTTTCTTAGAGACTATGTTATTTGCCAAAATTAGCCTTAACAGGCACTTGCTATGCCCAGTCGTCTTTTATTTTCTTAGAGAGTAGGTTATTTGCTAAAGTCAGTCTTATCTTGGCAAGTACCATACTAATGTTTTTGGATATTTCAGTTTTGGGATTTTAAAGTTTTTCCACTCTTCAGTTTTTCATTCATTTTTCAGTTTTGGGATTTTTCAATACTTCGATTCTTCAACTTTTTGATTTTTGACTTCTGGATTTTTCGATGTGTATATTTTTTACTTTTTCGATTTTTCAGGTTTTCAATTTTTAAAATTTTAGATTTTTGGATTTCTCGATTGTGCATCTCAGTTCTTCGATATTTTAATTTTTCAAGTTTTTGAATTTTTCAAATGTCTCGATTTCTTAATCTTTCGATTTTTTAATTTTTCATTTTTAAAATCTTTCGATTTTTCAATGTTCTGATTTCCCGATTTATCGAAATTTGGATGTTTCGATATTTTGATTGAGTTTCTGCGCTTTTGGATTTTTCGATTTTCCAATTTTTCAACTTTTAACTTTTCTTTTTTTTGATTTTGGACTCATTTTTTTCGATTTCTTGATTTTTTGATCTTTGAATTTCTCAAGATTTCAATTTTTCGAATTTTAAAATTTTTGTATTTCTCGATTTATCAGTTTTTCAATTTTTAACTTTTCGATTTTTTGATTTTGGCCTATTTCGGGTTCTCAATTTTTCGACTTTTCGACTTCTCGCTTTCTCGATCTTTTGGTTTTTCGATTTCTCGGCGTCTGGAATTTTTACTTTTCGGATTTTCGGTTTTGTGATGTTTCGGTTTTTCAATTACCCGATTTTTTAAATTTTGAAGTTTCCATTTCTCGATTTTTCGTTTTTCGGTTTTTAATTTTAGATTTTTGAATTTTTCATTTTTTCTATTTATTGATGTTTCTGTTTTTCGATTTTTAGTCCTTCGATATTTCTAGTTTTCGATTTTTCGATTTTTTCATTTTTACATTTTTCGGTTTTACGATTTTTTTTTATGTTTCGGTTTCTCGACACCTCGGTTTTTCGATGATATTAATTTTTCTTTCTTTTATCACTGTTAATATCATATAATGTACCGAAAATAACCGCACAAATTTTCACTAAAAACATTTAAAAATTCATACAATGTTTCCAAAACATAAAAATACTTAACTACATTTTCCCGAAAAAAATCTATTGGATTATTGCGATTTCAACAGTTTTGTTAATTTAAGACGTTTTGTTAGTACAAAACACAATAATTGAAGAATTAATTCTTAGTTAAACAAAAAAATAGTTGCATGTCAAAATCGAGTGAAACCTGTGACATGTGATATTATATTTGTAAATAAAACCATCTAAATAGGTATGTACCAAAGATGTTCACTTATTCGTTATAAAATTCGACCAAATAACTATTTCCCGCAGAAATTATAGTTCAAACCATTCAAATCGCTTCTGAATGCTTAGAGTCGACACTGGCCTGAGCGCGCTTTGGTCTGTAGATCAAACAAGTTTTCAAGCGACGATTAGTATACGATACATTTAATTTGTCGCTAGTCGTCTTCCGCTGTATATTTAATAGAATGTTTCCACATTTCCTCCAACAAATTGATGATTTTATCTCAAAATATAATCTTGACAAATTTTATTAATTATCTCAGAAACAACATTACAACATCAGATCAATCGAACAGAAGACAAAAAGACAAAGTTATTTTTAACTGGAAAAATACAGTCAGATTTAGACATTAAAGAGCTTAACGGCCATAAGCTCATTTACACTAATTATAAAAATCCTGCAAGAAACAAGTTACGTTGTTCGTATGCACGTCCCAGTTAACTTTAATTAAAAGCTTTGACCAACGCCGGAATTCGACCTAGTAACACTGTAATCGCTAATGCAGAGGTTCACTATGTTGCGTCATTTACGTAACACATCTGAGTAACTACTAATAACAGCGAATGATACAATTAAAACATCGATTTGTTATTAAAATAAACATCAGCCTAATTTTGTATTTCCCGTTCGGTCTACATAAAACAATTTTCCGCGTCATTGTTCCCGAATCTTGCGGAGCAATGCGGGAAATTAACACCGATTATTCAAAATTTTTCTGAGTACTTTCTTCTGTCTAACTTTATTTGAATCATTAGTCGCAAGTTAAATTTTACATTGTCCTGTTGAATTCGCTCGTTCGTTGAGCTGATATCTGTGAAAATTGGTAGAGATGGCTGAAATTGTGGAAATTTCAATTTAGGAGTTTTTCTGTTAAAAGCGGTGCAATTTTACGGGATTAAAGTATTTTATATAATGGATTTGCGCACGCTAGTACTGATTTTGTCGTTTTTTGTTTTTTAATATATTTGGAAAATTATATCACTAATAAACTTTTCTGTAAATTCCTGAAGCTAATAGGGTATTCATGTTTATGACGATTAACCTTATCTTGAGTAGCTCAATCTAGCTTGATTATGTTCATTATGCGGAGATTAATCATCAAATATGTGTGAATAAAGAAAAAATTAACACAAAAGTTAGTTAGGCAAATGCTGCGCATGCGCTTGCGCGCTCAATTTATGACGTATTCTCAGTGGATTAATTTGTAATTTTTCTACAACTTTAGGTTTTGGCCAAGAAGAGGAACTGATTTAGCTGTGAATCCAAGCTCCACGAGCTCAAAACGTATCAAATATTTAGAACGTCACTTGCGTAAACGCTTGTGGCAGGACCGAAATCACGATTGACGGAATTTATCGGGGCCGTAGTCATTCACAAAGCCCCTCAAGTAGCCACTTTTGGAGCCATGAACAAGCTTCTTCGGAGCTCATAACCTCTCCACAAACTTATTGCGTTAGTATGCTCAAGCGGCGTTCCCTGCTCACACAAATCACCACCGGACTTAGTTGGCTGATGATTTTCTTGTAATTATACTGCACTAGAAGGAGTAACTGATGAAGAAACTCCTGGAGAGGTTGGTCATTAATGTAAGTGAAAATTTTAAAGTGTTTTTCAAAAATGTGGACACTTATTCCAGTGTTCTTTTAAAAAAGAATGTCCAATTTGGGGGTTGATAGGGGAATAAGGTCACATTAGTAATCAAAGAATCGAACAGCCTTTATTAATATGAAATTAGGTGAGTATTGTTTCCTTGGTAGGTTGGTTAATTAACTGGCTTGTGAGGTATTATTTATTCTTTTTGAAAATACCTCCACAACATGACACAGCAGCAGTTGATCCATTATCAGATAGTAAAAAGAGCATATGAAAATATGTCATGAAAGTTGTTTAATTAACGTGCCATTACAGATTATGTTTTTGGGTCGCACTGAATGTAAGCCATATTAGTATGGTGGTTTGGTGACGAAAAATGTACAGCTGGAGCGGGATTTATAAATAACATTCTCCTATAAGTACTTGTGGTTTATGAATCCGCTAAGGTAAGTGAAGGTTCATCACTTTGCATTTGAACGCATTCCGTCGTTTTAAAACACAACGTAGGTCCTCCATTTTGTCTTTGTGCACTTGTTTCAATTTATCAAATAATTGGGATATTATAATTTACAACAAAAATAGGTAAATTCATTGTTACACCCACCAGTAGCAACACTTATTCTTTAGACCATTACAGTTTATTTATGAAGTTCGACTGTAACCCCAACCCTCTAAAAATCCACATCGAAAGGTTAAAATAAAAAAAAAAACGGTTCTTTCGTCGATATTTTGCTCTGAAATAATTTTCAACAATTCTGTTTTGTTTTTCCAGCAGGTAAGGGAATATTGTTTTCGTGCATAAAATTAATAACATTTTCGTTCTTCAAGCCTTTATTGGATTTTTTTTACAGCACGCGTTGTCCATCACAATAATAGGGATCAGCAGGTGAACTAGATCGTTGTTTATTACTTTGAATATTTCGTGCTTTATAACAACGAACGCCTCCAAAACCAATCGTTCGAGTATCCAACTGGCAGTAAATAACGTGCTAGAAATTAGCACTATAAATAGAACTTTAACGCTATCTTCGATAGAGAGCAATTGTGGTCGAACTTCACCGGTGTTCCTTTACAAAATCCTTTGGAAAATTGTTAAACCGAGGATGGCTCCCGACCGCACAATTTGATTTTTGCCGCAGGAGGAGTTTTTTCGACCGCTAGCTCCACAGACCCTCATTACCCTGCTCAACTTTATACAAAAATTGTTTCGTTTACTCAGAACTTGGTTTTATTCATGTCGTGCCCGGCCAAGACGTGCTTCGAATTTTCTTAGTCTTGGTAAATAGTCAACATAATTAATGTGTTACCTCCCGACATGAAGCTTGGTTTTATAACTAGGTAGCGCAGTTTTTCAGCTAATTTGGAAGTGCACGTTAATTTTTGTACGCCAGAATTGTTAGAGAACACTTTAATTAACTTAATTAACAAACTGACTCTGGAGAGTCTGAATAGATTCAATGACGAGCTTATCGCGTTCTGTTCTGTTTCTGACCTTTGCGTATTTATTCACAATACAAAGTTGGGCTGAATATGCCATCAGGCGTCATCTTTAGGGGCTTGGGATCTGCTGCGGAAACGGAGGAATTTATATCAGACTTAACTTTCTTGTTAATTAAACTGCCGTCTCCACCTTCGTCGAAACTGTAGTTTGTTTTTATTAAAGGGTTAGGGTTAAAACACTTTTAGTAGTGAACGTGTGCGTATTTAACAGGAGTATACAGTCGCTGTAATTATACAACGTGATGTCGTTTTTTAGACCACGTAAATCATTTACAGAGCTGCAAGGGTCTAATGAACGTAGCAACCACATCTTTGCGAAGACTACGTAATTAAGTCTAAACATAATTGATAATTGAGAATGTTAATATGTTACTTAACTCCAAAATTCTCCAAGGACTACATGAAACAACGAAGCAAAGTTTTTGTGTGAAGAAAGTAGAACGAACCTATTAAAGTACAAACAAAACAAATAGCAACGAATATGTTATATGTAAAGATGTTTTGTATTCATAGAAATGACACAAAAACTTAATTGTCCCACAATTTTAATACCAAATCTCGAGGAAGTTGTCATGCAGACGATGCCTGTCGGCCTAACGATCCAATTTTATGTATGCAACGAAAGAAAATTCAGTCATTTACCCTTGTTTACATTTCCGGCTCCCCAATAAAACCAAAAACACGCTACTAGGGTCGTTTGTTCGCCGAAGAATTTTTATAGCTTCGAATGCAATATGGAATTATGATCTGGAAATTTGCTAACGTCGATTATCGCTGTACGTGCCTGGATTAATCCCGAAAATACGGAGCTTCAGCCCGTTGCCATTTTCTCATCGACATATTAATTTTTTTATGTGGAACGCTCACATTGAGTGTGTAATTGCTTCTCGCCTCGATGTTTCTTTTTCTTTTCTGGAGCGAAATTACATAGGTTGCTAACGGCTTCGTACTGCGCGTTTTACAATCAAGTGCTAATCTCTTGCAGTTTCAGCTGAGTTGATTGTTGCGCAGTCTCATCAAATTATAGACAGGCTACAAGGTAAACTCAGCTATTATCCTTCCGCAACAATAGCTAAGGGCAGTATTGTAACAGGATCATTTAATGAATATCTAATTTCGTGTTTTTTTGGGTTTCGCAGCTTGTTGAAAACGACAATACAGGGTTGGGTTTCCGTCTGTATGTCTGTGGTTTTTGTAGAAATCATTAATCGAAAAGTGATTCTGTTGACCGAGCACAGACTGGCAAAAAACATGCATTATTTCTTTACAAAAGGATTATTAAATATACTCCAGTTACTTTTGTTCCTGCTGGCTATCCATGTCTCAAAAAATCCAACACTGATATGCCAAGGGCGAGGGAATTTCTTTGTAAATAAATTTACAGTTTTTGCCCCTAAACATTTCAGAAAATCAAAACATTCTCTTACACGCAGACGCTTAATTAACGCCGGGGTCAGAACATATTGTTCTCTTTTAATTGTGGCATAGCATTGTGCCGGGCTCAACACAAACAATTATGGAGAGAGTATTGATTTTTCAGCAACAAGTGTATTTTCCTGGACGGTGTATGATAACACAAACAGCGTAATAGAGATTCGCGGATAATTCGCCGTCTAGTGCTGATAATGTTCCAACTGATAAGAGAATTTTATGAACACCGACTTAATTTCGGCGGAAGTTTGTGATTAGTATTCGCCTTGGTTTTGTAAACGAAATTGCTGGAGTAAACACAGTTTAGAAGTTCGATATTAATATGATGGAAAAGAACGTATATAGCTTATTGGAACAAATCCTCATCAATAAAAGATCTAGTAAAGTGCTGAAAAAACTAGATCAAAAAGGAAAAAGTCCTACTTGGTTAAATTAATTCTGTGGTCGCCTAGTGTGTTGTAACACGGTTTGTGGAAGTTCTTGCGTACATTTAGAACTCCAACAAAAATGAATAAAATATTAGATTAAATAGAACGATAGTGGCTAACTTTGTCCAGTTGGAAGTTTTCAGTCGAAAATCTCCACTGGTCATGTTCTGGTGTAGCCTGCAGGCGCTGCAAGCCCGACTTATTAAACTTTAAAGCCTGAGTAACACCACATAATGGTAGTAAAACTCCTCATCAAACTTCTCAACAAATGCTGTTGTAGTAAATTCAAAATTGTCCGTTGAACCCCTGTCACCCCAGTACAACAAGAGCTCTTGTTAAAGATTTATTAGAAATTATTTTCCCAAAGCTCTAAGCTTCCAAGTGCCTTCCAATAAACCCGCAAACTTTGTATCAAAATAACGTTTTCGGCAGTAAAGTGTTTTGTTATGTAGTTTGTGTCAATCGATGCGAATGTTACGACCAAATCTAATCGAGTCATTTAAATGACAATCATGCGGCTTTACCGCTATGTAAACATGAAAGATTTTTCAACAAATATCCTATTTCCAGCTGTATTATTTACAGGCTTCAGGTAACCGGAGCTGAAAACATAAAATCAAAGTTACGACGTTGCTAGGTTTCTTTTCTTTCACTTCTTTCAATTGCGATAACAAATTAATGGCTTTTTATGAATCCTAAAATGTTGCTTCGGTACGTTTGAATAAATATAACTGTCGACTTTCGCAATGTTAATGGATTCCGATCTTTCGATAAGTCGGCGTTTATAACCTTCAGTCGTGCATTTTTAGGGTTTTATTGTGTGTTTTTCATCTTTCATTCTGTTTATTTAATTTGGAAAGATGCGTTTGCGTGGTCTGCAGTGGCGATTAAAAATGTTTCGATGTCTTGCATTAATAAGCCGTAAATTTTTACGGCGGTTACAAAAAGATAATAAATAAGAGAAAGAAAATTGCTCGTTAGTCAGCTTGTGGCATTATGGACTGATTCATTTGGATATCTTTCAGCCCAGATTTTACATCGAGTGAGCACGTGCCAATATTTACGTTCGTTGCTTTTCCATAAACAAGTCTTGATGAATTGTTGTGGATTTTGGTACATTTACGCTTGAACTACACAAATAATAACGTAGCGAAATAATAAAATTTTTAGTTTTTTTTTTTTTTATCGGAGCAACGAGTAACCAACAATTATCCTTCTTTACGATTATCAGTTACGAGGCAGAACTGACAACTGTCGTTCTGCCAACAGAAAATTAATTGCTCTGTGCCAGTTTTGTTTATTTATGGTCGTTCGCTAAATATTTACCTACCCTCAAACGACTAATTAAGTTGCTGCACATTTTTTGTATTCATTTTATTGACCTATTTATGCAATTTGATGTCTGTTTTTCATTTTTGTTGTTTGTTTTTTTTGCGAAACATTACAAGCTGAAAGTGCGATTTATAATTCCACATAATCCACGCTCTTTACTTGAATAAAATCCAGGTTATTAAAAATTAAGGCGTGCTTGATTGAGTTCGACGAAAGGAGCTTTTCAGTCTTGAAAACGATTCGAAAATTTGCGACGATTAAAGCACTTTTGGAACGAATATTTCTGTTTTCATTACGTTTAAAAAGTAATTACCCGTGGTGTTATTTTGCGGTTGAATGGTTCCACAAATTGTGGATTAAGGTAGGCGCTATGTTTTTAGAATCGTGTTTGGATGACCGAGACATTTTTATGGTTGCTTCTAAATGGAACTCGGATTTACTTATTTCACCGACACGTTTCTCAGTTTTATTTTAGGATTTTTCTACGTCAAAAGAGTCACTCGTACTTTGTCGTCGATTTTTTATTTATACCTTTCAATTTATTTTTTCAATATGGAAAGGAAACGATTACCCGCCATGTCGAGTTAAGTCTCTTGAAAACGAGATGAATATTGTGCAGATAAATAAAAGTAAAATTGAAACAGACGGTGCATATTTCTTGATGTAACGTCTGGATTCATTTCGTGTTGGTGTTGGGATTTGTGTGGAAATTAAGTTTGTGCTAGTTGGTGATTCACGTGGCTTGATCCTGGCACGTGTCTGCACACGAATTGGTGCAACATAAGCAGGGAGGAATTCACAATTGTGCTGCAGTTTAATCTGGATTATTCTTAAAGAACGGAAAGAGGATTAGGACGGGAAGTGTATTAAAGAAAGGAGAATTTAATTCTGAAAGCCCTTTGTGGGGATATATTCTTCATAAAACTAGCGGGCGTATTTTGTTAGTAAAATTTGAAACGATCTGAAGGCGGATTTGCGAAAACCAAGACACCTTTTTTGGGATTTACGTTCTGAAAACTTTATTTTATCTTGAACATCTGAGAAAATTACAATAGCACATCCTTTGTTGTTATTATTAAATAAATTACACTTAGAATGGGCTTTACTAACTGATTTGCTTCTAATCGTACAAACGTCTTCTCATCTGAACATTTCTTTATCTAACTTGGCAGTACTGCACCGGTACTACTTCCACACACACATTTTTAAACCGATTGTGTATTATATGATTAGTTGGCGCTGCGCTTCATTATTCCATTTGTGCGCTCCCGCTTGCAGACACTTTTCACGTACTTAATTATTTCCTTTTAGGGTTCTAATCCCTTTTCCTTGGCACAGTGGGAAAATAAAAACGCCATAAACGCCACATCTCTGACACAACCTTTTCAGACTCCATTCTGCAGTCCACCTTTTCGTAAACACTATATGCTCTTATTAGTTTTTTTTTCTGTAGACGCGTATATACATACATACTTTTCAGTTGCGCAACAATATTTCTTTAAACGTCTACCAAGTTAGATAAAGACATGTTCAGATGAGAAGACGTTTGTACAATTAAACAGTTCAAACGATTTTATGATAGACCGTAATTGTACTAGTCTTCTCATCTGAACATTCGGTTCCATTCACCCTAACGTTCAGAACAGCCCTTTCAAATATTGTTGCAGACTCACTTTAAACTTAATGAAGCGCAGCGCCAACTACAGAGGACGGTGCAGTACTACCAAGTAAGATAAAGCTCAGATGAGAAGACTAGTACAGTTAAGGTCGAACATCATAAAATCGTTTGACCTGTCTAATTTTACCTTTCTTTATGCGCGTGTTGTCTCCACGAAAAAAATCTCATCAACTTTTCCATTTTTTATCAAAGATTACAAAAGTTTGATAAGTAAAATGTTTTCGTTTCCGGCAATTTGATGACGTCATGCAAAAAAATGTTAAATAAGTTTCTACAGAAACATAATACTTATATAAATTAAGTATTTTTTTTAGTTCGTCTTATTTGCCTTTCTTTTTAAAACGTCGTTTTTTGTAGCGTGAAATTGCCCCTCTGCTGCATGTTGGCCATCCTTTGATTGTGACAACTCTGATTGTAACTGATGGATTTTTTAATCAAAAATTATGCGTGGAATACAAATGAAATGCAAAAAGCTCCTGTATGTAAAATATAATTGATATTTCTGGTCACGTCAACATGAAGTCGCTGACACTTTTTCCCCATAAAACGTTCGACCATTTCAAATATGAAAATCCATTAAAACGAAAGAAATGTTTAATGCGTCCATTTAATCTAATGAAATCGCAGTAATTAAAGCCACAACGTAGAGATAGTGCTTCAGAAATAAAGGAAGCGCTTCTTGGTTTCTAATATCCACATCTTGAGCTTTATTAGCACAGACGCAAACGGCAATTATGAAACTACATTTAGCTAGAACCATTCGTTAACTTCACTTCGTACAATATCCTCAGAATACATCAAAATAATTCTGTTCCGTTTATTTATGGCACCGTAACAAGAACTCCACAAGTATAAATGCAAATTAGTGTAGAGTTAGTGCACGACACGTTTATTCGCTCATTAATTCATTCAATGGCACGTAAATATTAACTCATCTCACCCGGACAAATTGACCCCTATCCTTCCAGTTAGCTCACAACGCAATAAATCTTTTAATGAGAACTCCATGTGGTCTATTATCGACGTTCGCAAGCTCTGTTTGCGTCTTTGAAACTTATCTTGGACGTATCCCGCAGAGATTCCACCTTTGTCACATTTGCATAAACCTGATGTTTAATCTGAAATCGATCGGGCGCAAGGGGGTAGGTGGTTTTTTTCTAAGGGAATTTAGAGAAGATATTTACCGCAAATGTCCATCAATACGTCGGCAAATATTTACACAGGCTGTTTATCTCGACCTAAATCAATATTAACAGCTAATAATGCCGCTATCTACATCGCTTTTTTGTGATCAATTACAGGTGAAAAGCTCCCACACCAACGCTCAGAAATGTGGTCAGGTAACGGTGTGAGACGATGTGATTGGAAGAGAAAAGAGATTATGTCCAAGAACCTTTAGAAAATATATTTAGAATTGTGGATTTTATTTTTGTTGTTACGGTGACCCGGACTCTTACCATTGATTCTTATGGAGAAGCAGTTGGCGTTATTTTTTACCGATTTCAGCGTAGCAACAACCTTAATGGTAGTGGCAGTAGGTGTTAATGTGTTGGAGACTAAGATTTTAATTTCGTGTAAATTCCTCATATTAAATAGTTATCTCATTAGTTGTAGCATGTACTTTCATCTCCAGAGATGTATTAACGTAACTTTGTCTGGTATATTTCGTAATAATTTTAAGGCTATTGTTCCAAGGCAGTGTCAATGACTAGGTGTTATAACTTCTCCTTTTGTTACAAAATATATTACGCACTCATGTCATATATCATTTAATTTAATTTAATTTAATTCATTTTTTACGCAGTACAAGCATTGCTAGAAACTATGACGATTTGATAATATTTGAAATTTATTACTGTTGATAATTTAATAGGAACGTTCTTTTGATAACCAGTTTATATTGCATGCCAAGAATAACTATTTCCAGGAAATGGGCTCACTTCTAATTTGTTTACGGTTATTAATCCACTAAACTGAAAGTCGGTGTATATGTTATGGCTGTTCCGAACTAAGTAGTTATTTTATACAAAGTACCAGTTAATTTATACAGCAGTTCACTTTAAGTTTTAGCCACTACGTCTACAGTATATTTAACGTTCACCTTTTGTATATGAACCCAACCTTTGTATTTTTGCTTTTATTGGTAATTCATCCGTTTCAGTATTCTTTAGATCTAAAGTTGTGTATATGTTACATTTGCACTAACAACAAACGTCAGAATTGTTTTTGCCCATGGACTGAATGACGCATTCACGTTGGTAAATTACGGCTTTTGTACTTTTTTATTAGAAGCTACTGTTTTGGAATAAAACAGCCAAGTCTTTGTAAAAACACAAAAGCGAAGAACAAGTGTTATTATTATCCTTTGAGAAAAAAATGCAACATTTTTTCGCATAGTCTTCCCCTAAGTATTTATTATCAACCCTGAAGTTCATTAATATTTTGTTAGCGACATTTCATCGAAAAAATATTATTTTAAAAAAGCTAATTATCAAAAACTTTATGAGCTGCTTGAAAATGTTAATTGGTCATATCTAGAACAACGGAAGAATTTTATAACCAATTATACAGGGTTTTTATAAATGATTCTAATGGAGTAGTTTTCAAAAATTCCGCTTCGTTGAAATTATGCCTCATTATGACAGTTCTCACTTGTCATCAGAGCTGTTCAAAGTGCTCAAAAAAAGTACTTGAAGTACCAAGTACAAAGTACTACTTGAAATAGTGTTCAAGTAAAGTACCAAGTACTTACTTTCAGCAAGAGTATTTCAAGTATCAAGTACTTTTCAGATGTACTTGAAGTACAAGCCAAGTACATTACTTCAAGTACTTACGAGTACTTGAAGTACTGGAGGCATACTTCAAGTACTTACAAATACTTGAAGTACTGAAAATGCTTCAAGTACTTTCTAATTATTTGAAATACTGTAGAATTAGATAACTTTTCCTGTTTTTTTAAAAAAGCTTAATATATTTTGGAACTGAATTTTTTAATACTCAGAATTTAAGTATACAATAATACATACTTCGCCACATAAAAAATTGCATAAGCATCAACTTAAATGCAGAATGGTAGCTCACTTATTAATAATACTATGTTATTTATAAACAACATTCTTTTGAAATACTTTTACATCTTTCTGTTGACACAATGCCTTCGACAAAATTAACGTCTATTTCTAATTTAAAATTTAAAATAAAATACATGACGGCGTTGTCTATGTATACTTACTATTAATTTATAACAAAAACATCGGCGCTGTATGGTATTTTCTCAGGCTTCTGTTGACTTTTTTTTATATTTTGAATTTTGGTTCACCACCAAAACGTTCTGATTTTTTAATAAAGTTGTGTTAAAAATATATGAATTTTATGAACCGGTTCCGTGTTTAAGTTTGTGGGCAGTTTACAGCACCCTTAATCATTACCCACTGTGAAAGTGCACAGGGCCGGATTTCTGAAAGTGAAATTTTTCAGAAAAAAATTTTAAGAGCAGTGCGATACATATACATGCTCGTGACATAAAAATGTTTAAGTCACTATGTTGCATTTTCAAAAAAAATGTATGAATTTTTTAAATAAAAAATAAAATGCCTAAAACGAGAGTCCATTTTCAGCGAAAACTATAACTCTTGAAAAATATCAAGGTGATCAAAGTAAATAATTAGTCGTTTTTTACTTTTGCGGTTACCAAAAATGCTGAGAATTTTCTTGGAATGAATGCCCCATATTCCTGAATATATCTATCTACCACTTACGTATTTACTATTCTAAAAATTATTAAATTAACCTAAATACTAGAGTGACTAAATAGTAAACACTAATCACTACAATGTTTGTCTAACTAAGTGTGCAACTTTACACTGACAAATCACAAATAATAGGTTCGTAATGCTGTTCCGTCCATTTATACAAAATTTTGTTCCTCTAATGCCACAATACTTTCAAAATTTTCCTTTACATTTTCGATGGGCTTATTTTTTATTTTTACCTGAAAACCCAAAGAAGATGACATTAGTAACTGATAACTACAATGACTTCAGGGAATGCCTAACAACGGCTTTTGCGAAAATTCAGGTAAATATGTACTAAATTTATTATTGTTAAAATATTTCGTAGGGGTGTATTTATCTAGGCAATTATACTAACTAATCGCAAATTTCATTAACTTTGTATTTTTTTTATAATGTGAATATGTGTTTTGTTCCATTTACGGAAGGGGCCACTGACCCTTTTGGGTATCTTTACCTGATATTGTAAATACAAATGTAAATTCAGTACTTCTGTAACCGTCCTGTATTTAAACATCGAAACCGAACGCTGTCTATTATTTCGCACACAACAAAACAAAGGTCCTTCGAGCAATATCAAAGTACAATTCGGTACTCATCAAAACCATACAATCATGGTCGTATCAACTGGATTACAAAAAACATTGGTACTACGAGCCGAGTTTCACAAAACATATTTCATTTTGAACAATATTGGGTTTATGTAATAAGCGATGCAATGCAAAACGTAAAGTTGTTGTACGGTAATAAATAAAATCCGCACAGGAAAGATAAATGACACTAATTAGTGTGACTTTTAAAATCATTGTTTTTCTGCATTACGTCTTTTTAAATTGTTGGTGTTCAAATAATTCACACAATTTAACAGATTATTTGAAACTGTAATGTGAGAAAATATAAGTAGTAATAACAAACTAAGTTTATATGGCTGAACCATGTATAAACAAAAAAAGAAAATTTGGTAAAAAACGAGTGTCTAACATGATAAAGAAAATTAAACTGCAAAATATTTAACATAAAATTGTGTTTAAATTCTAGGAGGGAGAGGCAAATATGAAAGTCTGTACCTGCCATCAGCTATTGCTATTATAATAAAAGGGATAATCCCCTGCCGAGTTCTCCGCCCTGACCAGGCTTCTTACTGACAAATACACGGCGGGGTTAAGAAACTAATGAAAGAATAAATATCTTTTTGAACGAGTACTGAATCATTTCTCAAATATTTCCAAATCCGACCTTGCACTTTAGCAGGTACGTCAACAAACCCGATTCCCTTTGGGGTACCGGGAAGGTACTGAAAAACTACCCGCAAAGTTAAGTTCCAGACCAAAATACAAAAAAGACAAAATTCATATATTCACAACTTTACATCGCTGAAAATTTTACATCCACTCTCAAATGACATATTTATGACATTAATTTTCTTACCTACCTATCTATCGGCATTATGCAAGTACCTATGAAATGTACGTCATATTGTGGATAAGATATCCACAATCACAGATCAAAATATAACCTCACAGGAAACAAACACGATTTTACTATAAAAATACATCTAATCAAATAATTGAATTAATAACTTCAAGTATTTAACAGACCCTATTTTGAGATGTGAAAACTTCGTAAAATAGAGACTAAAGTATTTGAAATTTCCACTTTCATACTTCAAGTAATTCAAGAGTATTTAAAATACCGAGTGAAGTACTTGGAGTAAAGTACTTGGCAAAATCAAGTACTAAACTCAAGTACATTTTAGAAATACTTCAAGTACCAAGTACCAAGTACCTAAATATAAAAGTACTTCAAGTAAAGTACTTGAAATACTTAAAGTACTTGAAGTATTACTTCAAGTACTTTTACTTGAAGTACTGAACAGCTCTGCTTGTCATTAATGTCATTTATAACCTGGTTTATTCTGTTGAACACAAGACATGTTATGTCTTCTTATTGCAATGGAACATTCGTAAACGGTGAATAGGTGTAGTCTATAACCGCTTGTAAGCAAGAATATCTAGCCAAATACCGTGACTTAATAATTCAAGAAACATCGTTAGAGGCTCGCATTAGAGACATAATCAACAGATTTGTTCGAACTGGCAGGGTCAACAAAGGGAAATCTACTGGAAGACCTTCAGTATCTGAGAAAGTTGTTGATGATTTGAGACGACTTGAGCAGAATCCGTAAACATCTTTGACAAGATTTCCTTAGCAGTCAGGAGTTAATGTTGTAACATGAAATCGCTTTTTTGAATTGTAATGAATTAGTTTTATTTTTTACTAAGATATGTAGCAGGAAGGCAACCAGTTTATACAGATACGTGTGGTATTTGTCGTGCGTCCTTCTGCATTTAATTTAGTAAAGTCCAAAACTGAGAGGCGGCAAGTTTTCATGACCTACACAGAAACCCTGAATAGCATATTGGCTAGCACTGGACTATTAATTAAGTAATTAGTATCCCCGTGGTTTACCAATTAAACTATTCAAAACATTCGGAAAAAAGTTATTTTAGGAATAAAATCCAAAAAAATAATAATCAATATTTTTGTGAACAATATTGAAAATTTCGATCATTAATAAAAAGGCAGATTTCTAAATCTTTCAAGAAGTATATTAGTGAAACCGAAGAAAACATCAAATCTGATCCTAAAAAGCTGTGGCCGCATGTACAAAATAAATAAATAAATCACGCATTCCAAACAGAATAAATTATTTACAAAATGAGGTATTTGAAGGATCTGCAGCCGTTGTTAATGCTGGTATCAAACTCGTTAGATCTCTAGATACTGTAGTAAGTTCAGGATTTCAAACCTTGGGTTTTATATATTGGGACTGTAAACATTTTGGAACTACGGAATATGTAAAAATTGTATGTATACTGCATTCATTAGGTCAAAACTCGAACATGGTTCACTGATTTGGTATTCCATCTATAACGTCATTTTACATTAGAAAATTTTGTGATGATGTCATCAACATTTTTGCAAGGACACGTATATGAATTTGGAATGATGGAGTCTAATAGTAAAATTGGCAGTAGTTCCCAAATTTTCGTAAAATGGTGTGTCGTTTTTGAATTAATCAGTGCAATAAATTGCTTAATTTTTTTTTGGGTTACCCTGTATAAGTAATTCTAAAAACTAGGAGTCCATTCATAAAACACAAGTATGGAGTGATCATATTTTGCATATTCCAGAGGGGATTTATACGACAAAATTTTGAGATAACGTCATCAATTTTTTTGGAGGGGATAAAAGGATAAATTTTCCAAAATGTTAAATAATTTTGATTTTTCTTTAAAAATATGAATGTTTGGGGTGAAAACTCAACGCGGATTCATACACCGCAAGTGCAGGAGTATTTTATTTTATACAAATAAAAATAAATTTATTATTGTAAGTTTTGGAGATGACGTCATGCAATTTTTGGTGGGGATGATTAGTCGATTTTTGGTTGGTGTTTGCCATCTACATGTTAGTCCTAATACGCATACAAAATTTGACAACAACTGGTCCAGTAGTTTCGAAGATTATGTCTAATGAAACTCCGTACAGACGGCAGATAGACAGACAGACAGACAGACAGACATACAAAAATCGAGAAAACAGAAGAGTCGGCCGATGGATTCGATTACAATACTTCTTGAGCTTACGCTCAGAGCTATTGCCCTTTTCTCCAAAAAAGGAATTCAATTGTATAACCATGTAATTCAATTCTGGTCCACTGCACACGCGTGCAACATGCTTGAAAGCGGTAATAATTATTTGTTAAATGTAATTAACTAACAAGGTTCATAACATCCTTTGTAAATTTTTAAGCTATTTGATGTTCACGCTTGATAATACAAATAGCGATAATTAATTACAAAGTGACAACTGTTGCGTGATTAACTGATTATGCATTCCGTTTCGTAGAATTGTAAAATATCACTAGTTCATTTCAGTGCAGCAACTTTTAAATGGAGTTTAAATTCACCTCACTATCAAAGCTGCAATGCAAATTGATTTTTAATTAGTGTTTTTAATAACTTGCAAATTTAGAGGGAAACACAGACGAGAACCTGAAGAGCGGGAACAAATGGAACCGGGGACTAAAAAGCTTGAAAAAATTAAATGTAATTCTAGTTTCTATTCAAAAATCATTTTTAGTGACACTACATAGCATTGAATCATTTTTTAATTCGTTAATTAATTTTAAGTAAAAATTGTACGTATGCACGTACGAGTAGAAAATTCGACAACGTAACTAACGTTCTGATTGGTCATCTCAAGTGTGTCCTCCGTATACAATCAAATCACGCTTTGTACTGTATTCAGTTTAATTCCGTCTAATTTATTGTTGATCCACCCCTATGAGCTAAGAACAGCGACTTACCGGTTCGTACTAGTTTGAACGTGACCCCGTTGTGTGTCTTGAGGTGTTCGTTGTATCCGGGATGCATTAGATCTTTCAAGGCCGAATCGTGCCCCGCCATCTTCTCGATGACTTCGGGCACCTTCTTGATGCGAACACTTCCGAAAAACGTTCTTCTCTTGGTGGGCGACGACTTTTCTGCGAAAAAAATCAATAGTTCTAGTTAATTTCCCCTTTGATGTACGAAACAAAGTTAGTGTATGCAAAAAACCGTCGTTATGGCTAGGTCGATACAAAATTTGCATGCATATAGGATTCAAGCCCCGTATTTGTTCGCTGTTTTCACACAATTTAAGGTAAAGTAGACGGGCGAAGCTGTGTAAATCTGCAGGTTATTAGTAGCAGAAGAGCTCCACTCGAGCTTCACCTGGTGTCACTCTTTTCGCCGACAATTTGGAGCCGTTATCCACGTTGTTGAGGCTTTTGACCGAGAGGTGGCCTGGACTGGGCTCTCTAGAGAAAAGGGTACTGAAATCTAGGGTTGTTCGGTTGCGACCTAGAGTTTTCGGGCTGGGGGACTTGCCCCGGAAGAAGGCTAGGTTCGGGGACTTTTCGGGCGTCGGACTGGTGGGTTTGGGCGACTTGTCCCGACTGATTGCCAGGAAGTCCGAGAAGGACTGTTTTCGAGCGAAAGGTTTCTCTTCGACTTTCTGCTTCTTTTTTCTCGACGGTCTGACCGGGGGTTTGGGGGACTTTTCGCGACTAGTGGAGGGCTGGTTGAGGGACTTGGATGAACTGCTGGGCTTTAGCTTGTTGAGACTGAAGACTGGCTCGCTGGCTGTCGATTGGCGGCTCTTCGTCGAACTGGTGCTCGTTGAAGGGACACTGGGGTAAGACGTGTAACTTCCGGTCGACAGGGAGGTTCTAATCGGTTTGGTCACACGGCTTGCGGGTGGGGACGAGGGGATGTATATGACTCGACCATATGACAGATATACTACTTCATCTGCCGGAGATATCACATACATGCTCCCACTGGATCCCACATCGCGAAACTGCGCACAGCAGCAGCCCCAGCACCGGTTCCAACATTAATGTGTCTCCGAAGGCGGCTGCTGGGTAACGGGGTGGTGGGAACAGTTACTCACGACGAGCACACACTCTGCCACAGCTTTACTTATTCAGGATCACTGAATTATGGAAACTCTTTCGCTTTGTCTGCGCCACCAATTAAAACTTCAAAAACTTGGGTTTACACAAGTTGACGGCCACCCTGAAGGTTCCAAACTTAAATTAGAACATGCATTGTGTTGGTTTAGATCGAATGCTACATGATTACGATTTTTTTTTATATTTTATAATTGTATTGAACGCTATTAGCAGAAATTCATAGGTACATGAAAAATTTCTTACGATGATATATACAGTTGCTGCACAGTTTTGTTGTTTAACTGTGTTAAAGTATCGATGGGTGGAAATAAAATTAGATCTGATTATAAATTTAATACCATGCGACTGGGTAAAAATGATTAGAGCGTACTGTGTTTTTGAAATTTCGTGCTTAAAAATAACTTATACATTGTACATTCATGTTAGAATCTTAACACACTGAATCGGCGGTTTTAAACCTTGACCTCATGGTGCACAAACAAAGTGAAGCTGTTTACGCTTTGCTCTTCATTTTAAACCACTTTCAGCGCTTAGCATCCCACCGAGATTAAATTAGCCACAAAAGTTAAAATTTGCATGAAACAAAATGAGCGAGCGGAGCGAGCTACTCCTAACCACAGGTCCATAAATCTTGCCAATGTATGAAAATTGGTTGAAGGTTCTTCTTTGAAAAATAAAAAAAAATGCGATTTATGTTTTCTGATAATCTCTATAGAGTTTTTCGAGTTTTGAAGTTTACATTTTTCAGTTTTTCAATTTTCAAACTTTTGCATTTTTCCATTTTTAAAGTTTTCAATTTTTCGGTTTTTTAAATTTCAATTGTTTGATTTTTCAATGTTTCTATCTTATAACTTTTTGTTTTTTCAAATTTTCAGTGTACGATTTTTGAAATTTTCATATTTTTCTGTTTCTTCAATTTTTCAATTTTTCGATTTAAAATTTCTCGAGTTTTCAACTTTTAAATTTTGAATTTTTCCAAATTTGCGATTTGTAATTTTTCGTTTCGGTTTGTTACTTTCAGTATTTTTCAGTGCTCCGATTTTATAATTTTTTGTTTCTTCAATTTAAATTTTTTAGATTTTGCGTTTCTTCAATTTATTAATTTCCAATTTTTAAATTTGTAATTTCTTTGTTTCTTTAAATTTACAAATATGCAATCCTTCGCGTTTTCATTTTTAAATTTCTGTTTTCCGATTTTCCAACATTTGGATGTTTCAATTTTTACCTTTTACAATTTTTCGATTTGAATTTCCAGGAATTTTTAATTTTTAGATTATTCAATTTTTCATTTATTCAATTTTTCATTTATTCAAAAATTTTTATTTTCTTTATTTTTTCAATTTTCCGATTTTTCACTGTTGTGTTTTTCTAATTTTTCTTTTTTTCAACTTGCAGATATTTAAGTTTTTCGTTTTTTCAATTTCAGATTTTTCAGTCTCTCGATTTTTCAATTTTTCGTTTCCTGAATATATGATTTGCAATTCTTATAGTTTTCATTTTAAATATGAAGCTAATAATAATTATGATTTAAAAATTTTTCACTTTTTCAATTTTACGATTTTAGAATTTTTCAATTTTTCGATTGTACAATTTTTGTGTTTCTGAAATTTTCGATTTGATTCGTTTTTCCCCTTTCCCATTTTTCGCGATTCCTTAAGTTTTTTCGATATTTCAGTTTCTCAATTTTTTGTTTTTCAGGGTTCCCATTTTTCGTTTCTTCAGTTCTTCGATTTGCAATTTTCCTATTTTGCAGTTTTTAGATTTTCAATTTTTCGGTTTTTCAACTTTCCGAATCACAAAAAAAAAATTAATTGCAAAATTGTAAAATCAAAAATAGAAAAACGAAAAAGCATAAAATGAAAACTTTGAAAAATGTAAAAGTTGGAAATCAAGAATTAGAAAAATTAAAAAAAAATTGAAAAATCAGAAATGAAAAAGCGAAGAAGTATAAAATGGAAACTTTGAAAAAATCTTAAAATTGGAAATCATGAATTTAGGAAATTGAAGAAACGAAAAATTGAAAACTCAAAATATTAATAATTGAGAAACTTAAAAATCGAAAAGACGGAACATCGTAAAATCGAAATATTCAAAAATTAAAGTTGAAAAAATCGGAAATCGGATAATTGAAAAATCCAAAAATTGTAACATTGAAAAATTCAAAAATTGGAGAATCGTATAAATGAAAAATTTCAGACTGAATGAACAAAAAACTATAAAATCAAAAGAAAAATTGAAAAAATAAAGGAAAAGAAAAAACTTGAAAAATCTGGAAAATGAAAAATAAGTATCCAGAACATGAAAACCTGAGGAAAAAATCGAAAAGTAAAAAGTTGGGACCCTAAAAAATCGAAAACTTAAAAGTTGAGAAACTGAAAACCGGAAAAACGAAAAATGTGTAATTGAAAAATTGAAAAATTAAAGATACCATAAACTGAAAAATTTGGAAGTTGCGGAATTGAAAAATTGGAAAACTTCATAGTTAAAAAAACGAAAAATTATGAAACCAAAATAATGGAAAATGGAAAAATTGAAGGATTAAAGAAAATTAAATAAAGAAAAATTGTGAGATCAAAAAATCCAAATTTTCGATTTTGCAGTTCATCGTCTTTTCAATTTTTCGATTCTTCGATTTTTCTGAGTTGCAATTTTTAGATTTTTCAGTTTCCCAATTTTTTAATTTACGTGAATGGAAAATGTGGAAAACATCGTAAAATTGAAAAATCAAAAATGTATAAACGAAAGAGTATAATGAAAACTTCGAAAAATTTAAAAGTGGTAATCAAAAATTTTGAAAAACTGAGGAAACGAAAAATTGAAAGTTTGAAAAAGTGCAAAATCGGTAAACCGAAACATATTGTAAAATCGAAAAAATGGATTTAAAGAAATCGGAAAATTGGATAATTGCACATCCAAAAATTGCAGAATTGAAAAATTGAAAAATTGGAAAGTCGAGGAACGGAAAAATTAGAGATTGAAAATTTGAAAAAGTAAATAAACAAAAAATGATAAAATCGAGACATTGAAAAAGTAAAAGAAATGAAAAATTTAAAACTGCTGTAAAATCGAGAAAATGAAAATTAAAAAATCTGAAAAATGAACAATAAAAACCAAGAACTTTGGAAAATTGAGAAACTGAAAAATTAAGTCAAGACATCGAAAAATTGATAAATTTAAAGTTGAAAAAAGAAAAAATTATGAAACCGGAACGTTGAAAAATGAAAGAAAATGAAAAAACGAAATATTGTGATACTCAAAAATTGTAAAATCGAAGGAGAAGGAAAAACGGAAACGAAAAATTAAAAAATTTGGAAATCAAGAATTTGAAAGAATTAAATTTGAAAAAACGAATAATTATGAAAGCGAAACATTGAGAAATGAAAGAACATTAAAAAATGAAAAATCGTCATATCAAAAAATTGGTCGAAGATAAATAAATCCAGATTTTTCGAAAAATTATAAGATTTGGATTTGCAAATTTTATTTTTTAATGATAACCCTTATAAGTTAAAAAAGATATGCGTGCAATGTTAAAGTAAGTGTAAAAAAGCGCATATCAATTTGTATAGGTGCAGTTTAATACTAATAATAACAGTATTGTATTCCCAAATTTTCGGGAATATGGAATGAGTCGTTTTTGGTTTAATCATTGCAATGAACTGCCTCGTTTATTAATTTTTTTGAGTCACTCTGTGTATGTAATTTTACATATTTCAGAGAGGATATATTAGGCAGAATTTTGATATGACGTCAGCAATTTTTTGGAAGATTTCAGAGCATTGCAAAATGTTTTTTGATTTTTTTCTAAAAAATCTGGATGTGAAGGGTGAAAACTCCACATTTATTCCTACGCCACAAATACAGGAGTGTCTTATTTTATAAAAATAAAAACATATTTACTACTGTAAATTTTGGAGATGACGTCATCAAATTGTTGGTGGCGATGATTAGCCAATTTCTGGTTGGTGTTTTACCATCTACATGATATTTCTAATATAGGTACAAAATTTGACAATCGGTCCAGTAGCGTCGATGATTAATCCCTCTAATAAAAATCCGGACAGACGGCAGACAGACAGACAGGTGGAAACAAGAGACCTATTTCTTCGTATTGTAGGGGTCATGAAAGGTCAAGAAAACACAAAAGTAGGAGAGAGTCGGCGATGGATTCGATTACAACACTTCCTTAGCTTACGCTCGTGAAGTGAAAATCGTCCAGAATTAAAAATGTTTAAAATAAAACCTCATAAATCAAAACCTTAATTTAAAGCTTTTACTATTAGTTATTGCTTTAAATGCCATATCGTCCGCACCAACTAATATCTCTGTGGGTGTTTTCCTGCGTTCGTCGGTGTTTACATCAATAGTTTCTCTAATTATATATCAAATTCCCAAATTATACGCTTTGCGAACGACACGATCGTAACAACGATTTAACAAACTTGTCGAGAATATGAGCAAAACACAATCGGAAGCGGAGGTTTAATTTAAATGCAATCATTTACACTTAAACAGGACCAGTAAACATGATTTTCTCTATTCCAGAGTTAAACCACATAGTTTTGAACTCAGAAAGCGTTAAATTTCCAGACAAATAGATCGAGTTTAAAATTTCTGAAGCTTTATATCAACCAGTCAATTTTTTTGTAGATTGCGTGGAAACCCGCACGTTTTGTAATAAATTATTAGGAATATTTTTGTCGCACAAAAAACTTACTCAAAGCGAACAACTAGGAATAAGAAAGCATATTTTTTATGATGCAAGTGTCATTATCATTAATATGTTGGTAGCTACGTATTGACTTGTTCTAAATATAGAAACTACTAACGGTGAATCAAATTATTATTATTATTATTACCTTTCAACGACAATAAAATTTCGCCACCACTCCACACAAAAGATGCATACAACTCACTTAACTAAAAACAAATGTTGCTTTAGATGCCGCATTTTACTGAACGTAGCTTTTATGAAATATGAAAATAGCGAGTTTGTTCTAAAAGCTTGGAAAGCTCCGTTCGCATCATTAAGGAAATTTTATGATCGCGTCATTAAAGCCCCGTCTTACGGCTAAAACTCTCACTATCAATTTTCTTACCTTAATGAAATGGATTTTTAAAAGAGTTAGGTGAATTATACCGAAATCACTAACATGGAGGTTATTCGCAATTAATGTAATTGCTTCCATCGTCCTTTGATCATTATAAATTCACGAACGTGCTGGTGTAATCCTCGACCACCCCAAAATGGATCGTGCATAATTAATTAATTCGGGGTAATTAATTTTGTTTATACACAATAAGCTATTCAGTGAGGGGCATTAACAATAACAGGTTCGATTAGATGGGAACTATTTGGCGAAAAAGGTTTTAGGGCTAATGTACAGCAATGTGTGTCTAAGCATCAGGGGGAATTTGATACCGCGGATTACGTTACTTCCTTGTTTTCTTGGAAATAATGACGGAAAAGAAAGACAAACAGTGCATATAAGTATGTACCTGAATTTTGTAATGTGTACCACGTTTCCAATAATTTGTGTTAGTATTCAAATTGAAAATGGTAATGACAATAAATCACTACATTTATTATAGCACAATAATCAAAAACATCTGTCTCTGTGTTCTATATGTCAAGACCAGTTAACAAAATTTACTGAAAAAATAAACGCACTCGACAGAAAACGTTTAAAAAATTTGCAAATGTTGAAATAGTTACTAAAAGAAAAGTATCTGCGGAATTCTTCAGAAAGATAAACAGTGCCACGGAAGGATAAATATGAGAGTTTTCTCTCTAATGTAAACGTTGTCAAAAGGTTGGTGGAAACAAAATATTTAAAGACAGACTAAAAACCCCGACCTAACTATATTAAAACTGACATATTTAACTGGACACCGGTTTCGAAAAGGAAAGTTCCACACAAAAAGTGTGTGGTCGTTCTACGTTTTTATTAATACGTGTTTAATTTTCATGTTCATCACAATTTAATGTAACACCTCTGACTTTTCACTGGAAATAGCACAACATGTGCCTTTGTTTTCAAATGTCAGTCGACGTCAGTTTTAAATGACTACTCAATAAAAATGAATCCATTTGCAGCAGATTTTGCCCTTAGCCATGTTTGTTTCAATCCATGTCAGTTAAAAGTTAATCTAAAATATCAGTAAAACACGACACAGGATGCATATCCGATTGGAAACGAGCGTTGTTATTTATCTTATGTGGTTTTACCCTTTACCCATTCCGAACGTACGGAAAATGTACAATACACAAGTACAATAATAATAATCATAATAGATTCCAATCAATATGATTACGTGTAATAATAATGGTAATAGCATTAGAGAATTACAGAGCGTTTCAAAACACGAGCATATTTCACTGAAACCATGTAAATATTCGCTTTGCTACAGAATTTTTACTAAATTCGAGGCTAATTGCTACTTCTCTGGTTACATAGGGATCGATATAGAAGCCGGTATCATTACTGAGCATAATAGAATTACGAGCAAATTAACGTCAAATTGTAAATATGCTGCGCTCTTCGAATTTAAAAATTATCCACAATTTCCTACGTTTCTGCCAAACCCGACGTTATAAATCTTTCAGATCGGCTAATTATTTTTCTGTCAAGGTCAACACGTGTTAGAGTGACCTTAAGGCTTGCAGCTTTGTGCTGTAAGGTGGACTTTGGTAGCGGCGTTGTGGTCACATTGAAACCTAAGTAGTCTGTGCTTTGAAGTTACCAGGATTGGAATACCAAGACGCTATTGGTAGAAAGCTATATATTATTTAGTCTGTAGCAGTTATATGAATGCTACTTTTTGTCCAAAGTTTTCGTTTAAAAGAAAGATGGATTTTATTTACAAAGTTCAGTAATGAAATTCTGAATATTCAAGGAACTTACTCCATGAATTTAATTAGTGTAAGTCTAGCAAAGACGTTCTGGAGGTTGCAATGAATTCTTAATAAAGTCATAGGCAGGGAATAAGTTTTATCCACTGTTTGACCCTACAGATGCAATATTAAAGACTTCTAAAGAGACTTGTCCAAGTTTGCACCTAGACAAAAATTAGATTTCAAACTATAATAAAGAAACGAACAATTTGTTTCACATTTAATTTAGTCAGAAAATTACTATTTAAAAGCACAAACTTTCGACAAGTCTCCAAGCTCTAATCTGAATATTATTTCATCGTTTCAACTATCAACAAGGGAATCGTAGTTATGGAATTAGAGCGTTTTCCTACGTACAAGGTGTTGCGGTGACCTTGAAACAAACAAAATTTGTAAACAAAGGGTCAAAGGTTAATTATATTAAAAGCCGAGTTAGAAAATGTTTGAGTAGTTACACAAGGACAGAGCGAAAAGCATTGAAAAACCAAAGTGGTTATAAAATCATCAATGTTTGGAGAACTGTTGCTATATTTAAATTCGAACAGTGAAAATGAGGTATAATTTGAAGAATTTTACACGTAAAAGCAATTGATGGACGTTGTAGAAACAAACTTCAAAAAACAATGTAAATAGTTTGGTCTAGTAATACGGTCATTATATGATAAATGTTTTTTCTGCAGTTTCACTTTCGTTGAAGTGATTTGGCTTGAATTAAGGTCTCACACTCGACTAAATATTATAATTCGAGGTTTGGTAAACAAATAATTCAAATAATATTCAAGTAATGCAATTATTTTATTATAATAAGTAATAGACCAATTATTTTGCGAAAAGGAGACGATTGGGTTAAGTTTTCACATTCTGGCGTTTGTAGTGTCAAGAGATGCTTAAAAAACCTTAGAAATGTTACTTTTCAAGCTTTTTTGTGTTTTCTAGCGTTTCAGGCAACAACAAGGAAACTATCCAATTTTTGCTATAAATCTTATTTTTCAAATTGTATGACTTCTGAAGTATTCAAGTAATTGTGTTGACTACGTAGTTAAAATAAAGTTTTTTTCGAAATTGTCTAAAAGTCCACGAAAAGTTCCAGCAGACGCATTTCGAGGAGCTGAATCCAAAAATATGCTTATATTTTGCCTTTATTGCTTAATATACGTAGTCATCTTTTCACAACAAAAATTTAAAACAGATGACTACATATGTTAAGAAAAAAAGGCATAATATAAGCGCCGCCCACCCTCCCTATCTGAATCGTGATGATTTTTTTACCCGTCGTAAGTCGTAGGGCGAAGCTTAATTGCAAAATCGTGTTTTTTAAAGCAAACTATATGTATTAAGTAAAAAAGAAAGCCAAAAGATAAGCCCCACCCATTAGTATCGATCTCAATCTGGTTTTAATTTTTAATATACATCGTATTTTTTGAACAGCACTTTGTTCAAAAACATGTCTTACATGATAATTTCTTGTTGAGAAATAAGGATTTTGCAATTAAGTTCCGCCTCCTTGGCTCACGACGAATAAAAAAATCATCACAATTGAGACGGGTGGGTGGGGCTTATATCTGGCCTTTTTTTTCTTAATATACGTAGTCATCTTTTGCAACAAAAATTTAAAACAGATGATCATCGAATTTTTTAGAGTTTCAGTGACACTTTTGTTGAAGATGTATTTATCATGATTCCGGAAAAAATTGGTGTCCAAAAATTAGAAAAAAAAAATCGTATTTATGCACAAATCATGGGTTTATTAGGGAGAACAATTTCAAATGGAACGACTACTGGTTTTTGAAATATCCCACTTCAAAATCGATTTTTTTTTTAATATCTCAAAAAATTGTCATATTTTATGTTACCCCTTGCGTATTTTGACAAAATGGTAACAATTTTCCAACATCTGAAACCGGAAAAACTAGTAGACCAAAATCAACAAAAAAATCTCTTACCACATTTTGAAGGTCCTCGAGGAAAATCGAAAATTTCGTAGCAGATATTAAATTATTTTTTTTTTGAAACTATCTAAAAGTCCAAAAAAAATTCTAGCAGACACATTTCGACAACGTGAATTCAAAAATAGGGCATATTAATGGTCCTGGTCGAAAATTGAAGATTATTATCGAATTTTTTAGGGCTCAGTGACACTTTTGTTGAAGACATATTTATTACAACGGTTTCGGACAAATTTGGTGTCTAAAAATTATGAAAAAAATCGAACTTATGCAGCAATGACAGACTTATTAGGGAGACGAATCCCAAATCGATACGACTGATGGTTTTCGAAAAATGCGGCTTCAAATTTAAATTTTTAAAATATCTTAAATGCTGTCTTATTTCATGTTGCCCATTTTGACAAAACAGTAAGTATTTTTCAACAACTAAAACCGCAAGAGATTCAGGAGATAGAAATCAATAAAAAAATCTCGTTTACCAAATTCCAAGGATCTTCAAGGAAGAGCCAAAAATTTCGTAGTAGGTATTAAAAAATAAAGTTTTTTCAAAATTGTCTAAAAATCCACAAAAAATTGTAGGCCAACACTTTGAAGAGTTGACTATAAAAATATGGTATGTTGATGGTCCCAGTCCAAGATTGAAGACTATCATCGAATTTTTTAGAGCTTCAGTGACACTTTTGTTGAAGACATATTTACAACGATTCCGGAAAAATTAGGTGTCCAAAAATTATGAAAAAAATCATACTTATGAAAAAGTGACAGGTTTATTGAGGAGAATAATCCCGAATCGATTCGACCACTGGTTTCCGCAATATTCGGCTTCAAAATCACATTATTAAAATATTTCAAAAATTGTCATATTTCATGTTGCTTACTCTGACAAAACGGTAATAATTTTCCAAGAACTAAAACCGGAAAAGACTTTAGGAGATAGAAATCAACAAAAAATCCCTTGAATTTGAAGTTCCTCGAGGACAAGTCATAAATTTCGTAGTAAGTTTATTCCAGGGACTACTCTTAATATTGTTCAGTGTTTTTCTTAGAGGGTATGTCATTTGGCAAAATCAGTCTTATTTTAATCAGCCAAGAAAAATAGAAAATTTGCAAATCGAAAAATTGAACAAACGAAATAAAAAAGCTAAACAAAAAATTGCAAATTGAAAATTTGAAGAAATAACAAAATGAAGAATCAAAACTGAAAGGTCGTATAAACGAAAAAGTTTTAGAATCCAATAATATTTGAAAAATGGGAAAAAACTAAAATCGTAAAATTCATAAAGTGAAATATTTTAAAAATTATTATTAATATTATTACTTATTTAAAATGAAAACTCGAAAAATTACAAATCAAAAATTGAAAAATCTAAAAATTGAGACATTTTTTTCCAAAAAAAAATTAGTAAAAATTAAATTTTATAAGAAAAGTTTGTAATCCTAGATTCTATTATTTATCGATATAAAATCCAACTTCCGTTCTTCAGAGCCAATAAGAATGAATGATCAAAACGAAATAGAGGTGGTGGGTGGGCGGGGCCACTTTTTACTTTGCTTTAAATTTTAGATTGCTATTTTACAGTAAAAAAATAAGACAAAGAAACGGAGATAAAAGGTGGGCGGAACTGAGATTGGCTTTTTTCTAGAGAGTCTTATAAGCATGCAGTAGCCCCGCCCACCCACCCCTCTTTATTCCAGGGAGTACTCTTAATATTGTTCAGTTTTAACTTAGCAAGTGGTAGCCCCGCCCACCCGCCCTCTATTACCTTAGAGGGTATGTGATATGCCAAAATTTGTCTCAACTTAGCAAATACTAAGCCCGCCCACCCGCCCTCTGTTTTCCTAGAGTGTATGTGATATGCCAAAATTAATCTCAACGTAACAAACACTAAGCCCGCCCACCCGCCCTCTATTTTCTTGGAAGGTACGTCATTTGCCAAAATCAGTCTTATTTTAGCCAGTTCTAACAAAAAAATAAGAATGAAAAATTGAAAATTTACAAATCTAAAAATTTCAGAAACGAAAAACTAAAAAGTTGTAAAACTGAAAAATTAAAAATTGAAAACTCGAACAGTTGCATATCATAAAATTAGAAAAAAATAAACAATAAAGTTGCCAATTTTTTTAAGGTTTATTTTTAACTTTTTTTTCCTAACATATACATTTCTTTCAACAACAGCAGACTTAAAAACATGTTTCACATGGTAGTTTTTTGTAGAGAAATAAGCGTTTTGCAATTAAGCTCCGCCCCTCGGCTCACGACGAATAAGAAAATTCATCACAACTGAGTTGAGGGCGGGTGGGCGGGGTTTGTATTTTACCTGTTTTTTCTTATATGTACGTAGTTTTCTATTCACGACAAAAAACTGAAAACTTGTTTAAAATGGTAAATTTGTAGAGAAGTGTGGGAGATAAAATTTACCATTTTAAACATGTTTTCAGTCCTTTGTTATGAAGAGTATGTATATTAACAAGAGAATGTAATAAAGAAGCTAATTTATAAGCCCCGCCCACCCGCCCTGTCTCAGTTGTGACGACTATTTCTTTATTCCTTGTGAGCAAACAGGCGGAGCTTAATTGCAAAATCCTTATTTTTCTACGAGAAATTACTAAAATGATCGCAATAATATATTGCTGCTTCAATCCATGAACCCCATCTTGTCACAACAGGTTCTGGAGGCAACGGACAAACCGGTAGGGTTTCACAGAAGGCTTGGATTTTCAAATGAGCTTTAAGAAATACTTTCTTTGCGTTGGAAATTAAACCATTGACATCTTCATATTGATTCCGGACAACTTCAGCTACTAACTTTGCTCCTTGGTCGGGCAACGAATGTACAATTCGTCACAATTGAGTTTGGGGTGGGTGGGCGGGGCTTATTTTTAACTTTTTTTTCTTAACATACACTGACCGACAAAAAAAAACGGCCACCCTGAAAAATTTGGCTCAACAAAAATTTAAAAATAAATAATTACTTTATTAAAGAACCATTCACTATTGACACATGATGTATAAATTAGCAAAAAAAAAGAAGACAAAACACATTTTATTTATTTATCTATTTTTTATTTTTATTTTGTTTATTCACAAAATAATAGATGATAAGCAATTTCTAAAACAGTTTTACACGAAGTGGTCTAAAAATTTACAAAAAAATCTAGCAGACACATTTCGACGCGCTGAATCTAAAAAGATGCTATGTTCATGGCCCCAGTCGAAAAATGAAGACTATCATTGAATTTTTTAGGGTCTCAGTGACACGTTTGTTGAAGACATATTTACACCGATTCCGGAAAAATTAGGTATCCAAAAATTATGAAAAAAATCGTACTTCTGCAGATGACAGATTTATTAGCGAGAATAATCTCAAATCGATACGACTACTCGTTGAACAAAAAAATCTCTCTCTTTCAAAGATCCTCGAGAAAATATAAAAAATTTCGTAGTCACGTATTAAAAAATATTTTTTTTTTTGAAAAGTAGTGAGTATCATTGTATTATTATTTACCTGTGTAACAAACAAATAGCACATTGAATGTCACTTGAACAGCTTCGTTAGGTATCTGGTCTTGTTCTAATTGAAAAAAAAAATATATCAAAGGTTATTTTGACAGAACTTCCCTCGCTCCTGAATTATCCAGCTTTTTCCAAAAATTATAAGATTTGATTTTGCGAATTTTATTTTTTTATAATAATCCTTGTAAGTCAAAATAAACATATGTATGTAATGTTAAAGTAAACGTAAAAAAGCGTTTGCAAGATTTCAGGTCATTCGATTTTGCAGTTTCAAAGTTAAATTACAAAGTGTTGATATAAAACTGTTGCTGTGGACGTTTATCCAACTTTTGGTTAACGTTTTACCATCTACATGATATTCTTAACACACGTATAAAATTTGGCAACAATCGGTTGAGTATTTTCGGAAATTATCTGTCTGGCAAAAATTCGAGCAGACGGCAGACAGACAGACGGATGGACCTATTTTCTCTCACTGTAAAAATCATAAAATGTCTAAAAAACATAACAGTACGCAGTGCTTCAATGGACTGGGTTACAGTACCTCTTAGCTTACGCTCAGAAAGTAAAAATAATGAATATTAATTATTTTCATAAGATATAAAAAATTAGATTGATACCTACTTGTACACGAAACATTAATAAAATAGGAGTAATTTTTAGAACTTTTCTACCACGTCTGGCCCGATTTTCAATGCCGCTTCGCTTGACTCATCTTCATATCGCTCCTGTGCAGATGTTTATTCATAAACAGAAGGGTGATAAATATTATTTGACTGAGGTTCACACTTTTATGACAGCTATCTTTTCCAGTATTCTGCGTTTTAAAAGTTTAGTTGTCAGCCATTTGGATATTCATTATTGAGAAATTATTTTTAAAGCGTTTATAATACAAATTTGTTTTTGTATAAAGAAACCACAGGAAATGTGATGAGCGTGTCTAAATACAGGAAACGAGTTTTTTTGCTGGACTGTAAGCTGTGTCAAAAAAAAATAAATACGAAAAAATCTAAGCAAAAAAAAAATTACCTCATTTATAAAAATTGATATTTAGCTCACTTATACCGGATATTCTTTAATCTTTTTATTTACACTAACTCTTCTATACAATGTTATTAATAAAACAGGAGCGTTGATTGTTAAATTAAAAAAATGGTGTTTGACGTTTCACAAAATCTTCTGCTGAATTAAAATTCAGAGCAAGTCGCAAATTTGACAAATCCTGGTTTTCTTTTAAGATCGTTTTATCGTTCTATTTATACCGGGTTATTATAGCAACTGCCGTGACACTGCAAACGTTGTAAATGTCCAATAAAAACAAGTGGGTCTGGGGAGCACGTCTTTTTGTTAATGTAATCAAACATTTTTCCCGTGCAGTGACTCTGATCGAGTCAGCCCCATGTTCGCCGATGATTCACTTATAAAATTATTAATAACCAAATATCCAGCCAAGTCACAGCGAGGTTGTGGCCCGATAAATATAATCTCGGATGTACTTTATATCGCACCATGCACAAACGTCATGTGGCGTCATCGTCAAGTAACCATGTGATTGATTTTTCAACATCCTGGGCAAGGACTAGTAAACAGGTGCTCCATATAAATATCGTACGCGGATAACAAAATGGTTTTTTAGTTATCTCGCGACAGAAATAGATGTTCTATTTATTAAATTAAACTCTTAGACGTCCCTAAAAAATTCAAGACAACACTGCTACAAGTAAAACCGATTCCTTATTCTATTTCTGGCTGCAGTTGTAAAAATAAAGCAACAGCTTCGGCGAGTTCATTGTGGAGAGTGCATGTCGGTGTAGTGATTGTTAGCGATTTTTCTAATGGAAGCGCTTTTAGTGACACGTTCTTTGATAATTTACGCGAAAACTGGACGCCAGCCAGAGTGGAACTGATACAGTTTTAATTTGAAAATTAGCAAGCCGAAATGACGGGGTAATTTTAGCGGTTATTAGCAACGGTTTACGTTGCATGCCATTAAAAGCGATTTTCTTTAACGAACAGAGAACTGCAGCGATTTCGTTTGCTCGAAGAAGTGGCACGTGCGCACTTAAACTTTACGACGTCGTACGACAAATTGGTTTCCGATTAGTTACGGAGCGTGAAACCGGCTGATCGCCGATGACACACACAACCGGTTTATTGGCGACAAATAGTTGCCAAGATTTATCTTCTTTGTGTTAAGAATTAAACCCTCCCGTTGGATTCACCACGTCTTTATCTCTCATACTGGCAAATAACGTAGATCATGTTGGTTTGGGTCGGGCCATAAATCTAAAGGATCACCACTAGTGGTGGAAGCGAAGAGCGGCTAAAATAAATTGTGCAATACATAAATTATTGAAGCCTTGAGTAATCGTGCGGATTATTCGCCCCTATTTATTTAATTCTATTGTTGTTAATTATTCAGCCTCGTCGCGGCTCACATATGAGACATTTTTAGATGGCCAGAGCTTACGCTTTTGTCTCTTTAATAACTTACCGTAACCGCGAGTTTTATTCTGGCGCGTTGACAATGTAATAGCTAAAATTGGCTCTCAATAATTGTGTCGTGTCTAAAAGAAAACAAATACGGCAGGTCTAAACGCGGCTTAAGAAAAATTGGGGCCTCTGAAACACGAAAATTGTCGTCAAATTGTTTCCAGAGTTGTTAAAGTTGGATTCGATCTTTCAGGTTTGTGCTTTAATTATTACGTTGATGCGTGGACTGATATTTATAAAGTTTGCAGGCCAAGGCTAAGATTTTAGTTGATGATGTATGTGCACGGTCACAAAGATTTTGCAACGTTGATGGGCGATTTTTTTAAATATGTATCTATGACGTCAAAATTGAGAGTTTTCTAATAGCTGAGATAAATGCAAAAAAGGAAAACGTTTGTAGTTGAAATTGTGATTCATCGACTGACTGACTTACATACATTTTTATTAGACACATAATTTCTGAAATTACTGGATCAAATTTTATATGTTTCATGACTATCATGGAAATAGTAAAACGCTAATCAAAATTTGGCTATTTTTTAAAAATAAGATATCCGATTTTCGTGATTTATGAATCTGTGTTGAGCTTTTACCCTAGATATCCAGATTTTTGGAAAAAAAGTCCAAATTGCATAACAACATTTTGCAATTTAACTTCGAAAGGTCATGGTAAATCGTTAATCAAAATTAATTCGTTTATTCCCTCTCAAACATTTGGTGACGTCATCTCAAAATTTTGCCTTTCTGGAATGTGCAAAATATTATGCCTCTATAGTTGAGGTTTATTAGTTTTTAGAATTACTTACACAGGTGACTTAAAAAAGTTAATGAATGAAGCGATTTATTTTATTCATTAAATTAATTACTGTATTTCCAAAAATTCGGGAATACAGTGCTGTTAGCATGAATCTATCCAAACTGATATAACGGGTGTTCAATTGAAAACCTCATTACATTGGTATTGCTTTTTTAATAGAAGCAGACGTAGTGAAAAACGCATGTGTTTTATTATTCTATACTATTGTGTATAACTGACATTTCCGAGGTTCTTAGCTGTTATTGATTAAATTTTAGTTAGGTTAATTGTGTGGCGGCACAATAAGAAGTTGGTAAGCGAAGAAAGATAAACCGCTCTCTAGTCTAGTGGTCAAGGTAAGCCCGGCAAGCGAGAGACGTGTGATTCGATTCCCACCCGGGCGGCAACATTTTTCTTCGCTTACCTTCAACTGTAAATATAGTTCACAATGTTTACAAAAAATCAGAGCCAATTTGATGCCTTTTTCAATTGAATACCTGTAAAAATGCTGATGACGTCACCACAAAATTTTTTGATTTATTTTAATATTACACAATATCTTTCTTTCAATTTATAATGGCTATCATAAAAAATGAAATTCGCAAAATCAAATCTTAACAATTTTTTGAATTCACAATGTTTTGATATCACAATTTTTCATTTTTTCGTTTCTTTCATTTCTTCAATTTTTCTACTTTTTAATGTTTCTATTACATAATTTTATTTTTTTAACTTCAATTCTTTCAATTTTTCAATTTCTCGACTTCCAAGTTTTTTAATTTTTTGTTTGTTTTTCCTTTTCCTTCGATTTTACAATTTTTGAATATCACAATATTTGTTTTTTCAACTTTAAATTTTTCATTTCGATTTCTCGACTTAATTTTTCAGTTTATTGTTTCATCAATTGTCGATTTGAAATTTTTCACTTTTGCAATTCTTCGGTATTACAATTTTTCATTTTTCGATTTTTAAGTTTCTGAATTTTCCAAGTTTGTGATTTTTATTTTGCATTTTTCCGATTTTTTTAAGTTTCATTTTCTCGATTTTATAGACACATTTTTCATTTTTCATTTCTTCTATTTTTTCAATGTTTCTCTCGATTTTATAATTTCAATTCAATTTTTCAAATTTTCAATCTCTGATTTTTCAGTTCCTCGATTTCCCAGTTTTTAATTTTCATTATTTCGATTTTACAATACATATTTCGGTTAATTCCGATTTTGCACTTTTTCGATTTTTCAATTTTGCCTTTCTTCAGTTTTTCGTTTTTCGATTTTTCATTTGCTCAATTTTCCAAGCTTGTGATTATTATTTTTCATCTTTCCGATTTTTTTAAATTTCATTTTCTTGATGTTACAGAACAATTTTTAATTTTTCGTTTCTTTTTATTTTTCAATGTTTCTCTCGAGTTTATAATTTCAATGCAGTTTTTCAAATTTTCATTCAAACTCTGATTTTTAGTTCCCCGATTTCTCAGTTTTTCAATTTTTTAATTTTGGAATTTTTGTGTTTCAATTATCCGATTTTCCGATCTCTTTAATTTTCATTATTTCGATTTTACAATTTATATTTCGGTTAATTCCGATTTTGCACCTTTTAGATTTTTCAATTTTTCGTTTCTTCAGTTTTTCAAAGTTTTTGGTTTCCAATCTTTCGATTTTTTGAAAAATCTGGATTTATTTATCTTCGACCAATTTTTTTATATCACAACTTTTTATTTTTTCAATTTCTTTCATTTTTCAATTTTTCAATATTTTGGGTTCATGATTGTTCGTTTTTTACAACTTTGTTTCTTTCAATTTTGAATTTTTCGACTTTCAAATTTCCTAATTTTTCGTTTCCGTATTTCCTCTTCCTTAGATTTTACAATTTTTGGATATCACAATAGTTCTTTTTTTCATTTTCTTTCAATTACGATTTCATAGTTTTTCGTTTTTTCAATTGTAAATTTTTATTTTTTCGATTTCTCGACTTAATTTTTCAGTTTTTCATTTATTCAATTGTTCGATTTACAGTTTTTCACTTTTGCAATTTTTCCATATTATAGTTTTTCATTTTTCGATTTTTCAGTTTCTCAATTTTCTAAGTTCTTGATTTTTATTTTTCATTTTCCGATTTTTTAATTTTCATTTTCTCGATTTTACAGTACAATTTTTCGTTTTTCATTTCTTTTATTTTGTTCAATGTTACTTTTAATTTTATAATTTTGCGTTTATTCAGTTTTTCCAATTTTTAAATTTTTCAGTTTTACAAAAGTTTTTGAATTTCAATTTTTTGATTTTTCGAAGTTTTCATTATACTTTTTCGTTTTTTCATTTTTGATTTTTAATTTTACAATAATGCAAATTTTCCATTTTTTTGAGTCGAAAAATTAAAAATCGGAAAAATCGAAGAATTGAAAAAGTGAAAAAACGAAAAACTGCAAAATCGAAAAAGTTGAAAATCGAACAATTTCAAATCGAAGAAATGAAGAAACGAAGAATTAAACATTCAAAAACTAAAAATTGAGAAACTTAAAAATAAAAAAATTAAGGAATCGAAAAATTGAAAACAAGAAAAACAAAGTGTAAACTGGAAATTGTAAAGTTGATGAACTGATTTTGAAGGATCGAAAATTCAAAAATAAACCGAAACGAAAAATTGCAAATCGAAAAATGAAGAAATAAAAAAAAGGAAAATGGAAATATTAAAAAATTCAAAACTGAAACATCCAAAAGTTAGAAAATCGAAAAATTGAAAAATCTAAAAATGAAAACTTGAAGAGTTGCATGATGTCGTAACTTTGAAGTCAAAAAATTAAATAAAAAATTGTTAAATTGCAAATCGAAAAATTGAGGAGTAGAAAAATTGAAAAAATTAAAAATGAAGAAACAAAAAATTATAAAATGCCAACATTGAAAAATTGAAAAACTGAAGAAAATAAAAATCCGTAACGAAAAATCCTAAATCGAAAATTCGATAAAATGAAAAATTTAAGAATCGAAAACTTGAAAAATTAAAAATCGAAAAATTAAAAACTCGAATAAATGAAAAAGTTTTAAAATCAGTGGAAAATAGAAAAATTTTAAAATCGTAAAATTGAACAAGTGCAAAATTTTAATAATCTTATTATTGCAAATTTAAACTGAAAACTAGAAACGTTGAAAAACCAAAAATTGAAGAAACAAAAAATTGAAAAATTGTGAAATTAAAAATCGTACAATAAAATTGAAACATCGAAAAATTAAAAATCGAAAAATTGAAAAATTGAAAAATGAAAACTCGTGAAACTGCAAATCGGAAAATTACAAGTTCGAAAAATCTTCTAAAACTGAAGAATTTTAAAAAATTCGACAAGAATGAAAAATTGTAAAATCGAAAAATTTCGAAATCTAAAAATTGAAAAATTCAAATATAGAAAAATTGAAAAACCGAAAAATTTAAACTCGAAAAACTATAGAATTGAAAAATTAAAGTCAAAAACCTGCGCGAGTGTCCTAACGAACTTTTTAACTTGAGTGATTTTAGAAATGTAAGATTGTTTTCTGATTCTTGGCCAGAAATGAATTAAATGGCGAAGTCATTTTATAGCTTTCGTTAAATTCTCTTGCCGCGAAAATTTGGCTGTTTTTATTGGTTATTTATTTTATGTCTTGCTTTTAATTTTAATGTATTTCGTTTCATTTTATTAGGTAGTAAATGTCAGCTAATATTTAAATTTTACATAATTTTTTTGTTGTCTCGTTTATTACTTTTTGTACTTTTCTCTATATTTATTATCGTTTTCTTGTGAATTTACACCGTTTGGTACTCTTTTTTACAGTATTCATTAATTACGCAACTTTCTTACTGCGTTAAGAACAGTGGTAGTCTAAAAATATATAGAAAATGTTTTCATTTAATTTTTGAAGCTGGTGCAGTCGTCACATTTTTTTAAATAGAACCGCATTAAGAAATGCAAACAATTTTATTATACTTAGCGAGGTTGTAACACTCACACAAGGTTATTCGTAAAAAAGAAATTAATGAACTGAATTCGACAGTGATGAATTGCCGCGTTATTTATTACTTCAAATACCACTAATGCTAACTTTATCTTCATTTCTTTGTTAGTCACACTGAAAGTGAGTGCAGCTTTAACTTCAAAAACTTGTTCGTCAAGATATGTAGAGCCCTATTGTTTGTCAGTAGAAGGATTACATCAATACTGCCTGGAAAGCTTAAATCCTAAGTTAATTCTTAGCGTGTGTTTACCTGAGCTTTGCGAAAGTTCCGTAAAATGAACACTAAAACTACATACGCTTGAGCAGGATCAGTGACTACACAGATTTTGTGTTCAATAGAATCCCTGTTCTTTCTTATAAAGGTCAACCTTTTTAAAAACGTTGTGCGACAAAGGCTCAAAATGTCATTTTTAAAAATAAAGCCTTCTCGTGCTTTCAGAGGACTGCGTATGATTTGTGTTTAGTGAAAAGCTCCTGCTGTAATCTCTCTCAGGATTTATGAGATTTTTCAATGTCAACATAACAGGGAGAAAGGTGAAAAAATGTTTACACCAATCCAGTTGTAATATTCACTATTTCCGGCTGAAACACTTTCAAGTTTTCCCGTAAAGTCAACTCGTTATATCTAACAATTTGAAAAAAAAAAGGAGAAACCGTCTACCGTTTCGGAAACACACGAACTTCCAAAAGAATTGTGCACGAGAAATTGTTATTAAATATTTGAGGGGATAACAACCCTTGAGGAAGTTATTGATTCGCGTTACGCAAATAAACGAAGCCTTAAAGTGGCTGAGAAGGATGGACTGTACATTATCTGATTGTCACGTCACGGCGGAATTTAAAAAGCGGTGGAAAATTTACGGAATTTGTCGAATTTTTTGTGGCACGGTGCCTAGCCTTGTTAAGCAAAAGTTAAATGTTTGCCTTATTTATAAGCGTCTTTCGGTCTACGACGTCGCGAGATTAATTATTTCGGTTAGCGTCCAGCAGCTTTTCACTTTATTTTCATTTCGCGGTGTGGCCTCGAACCAGATAAAAATTGTTATTTCTGTGACAGATGTAAGTGACGAAATTCCGTACGTCACCTTTCTACACCGAGTCGATACTCCACCTTAAAGTGTTATTTTTGGTTTCACGTGATCCGACGTTAATAGTTCTTGATGTGAGAATTTTCGTTTTCTGTTTTTTCTCTAGTTTTATGGATAGTAATAATTGGAGCACGTAAGCAATCAAGATGGAATGCTGTTTAAAATCGGTCGAAGCACTCGCGAAGCGATTTAATAGCTGCGAGGTAACACAATCAGAACCCGGAAAGTCGATACGGAAAGGCGCTTTCCATATTCTCTGTGATTGTTGCACATTTGGACGGGATGACATATTTGCTGGAATGGAAAACGAGGGGACGGTCGAGAAGTTTGCATAAACAGTGAAACGCAGGAAATGTTTTGATTGTGGGGTGACGGATGTGCAGACTGACGTTTCTATTAAAATTCGAAAAACTGTTTGTATTGGAAGTTGCACAACCATATGCTAATGGAAACTATGCAGGTTCCTCGGGGTATAATAAATTTCTCAACTTTGAAATTCTAGCGTACTATATTCGGTTTATCTTCATCTTTGCTTTTCTGTAACATTGTTTCAAGAGTAACTGTGCGCAATTTATGAGTACTTTTACACTGGAAACGTCGCAACTAATATTTTATTCCTTCCAAACAAATTTGACTTTTTATCTCATTACCATCGATTTGAACAGAATATGAACCAAATTTAATTTGTTCATCCCTTTCGGTTAGTAAAATAAAATAATAATTCACTTGGGGTTTATGAATCCGTGTTCAATTTTTACCCCAAACATCCAGATTTTTTGATAAAAATTAAAATTGTGTAACAACATTTTGCAATTTAGCTTTGAAACTAAAAAACCGTAATCATGGCAAATTGATCAAAATTTTACCAATAAATCCTCTGAAATATCAACACTATTATGACTTTTAATTGTCGTTTATCAATGAACTCATAGAATTTTAGAATTATTTATACAAGGTGATTCAAAAAAATTAATAAGTGAGACGATTTATTGTATCGATCAAAATCAAAAACTATTCACTCCATGTTTCCGAAAATTATTAGTACAAACTACATCTATCAAAACTAATATTATGCGCGTACTTACAAAAATGTTGATGACGTCCTCACAAAATTTTGTAACGGAAAAACTCACTCAAAACACACTCGTACATGCTTCTTAATATTTACTTTAGTACTAACTACGTATCTTTATTTTAATTTAAAATTCGCAAAATCAAATCTTTTAATTTTTTGAAACTATCTGGAACCTTCGACCAATTTTTAGATTTTTGGTGTTTCGATTTTACAATTTTTCGATTTCCAAGTTTCTCAATTTTTAATTTTTAAATTTTTCAATTTTTCCTTTCAAGTTTTTCATTTCCAGCGTCTCAAAAGTTTTCATTTTAATACCTTTATGTAATTTCATTTTTGATTTTGTAATTTTTTTGATACCTATTACAATTTTTAATTTTTCTATTTTTCGTTTTCCTAATTTTTTGGTTTCTCGATTTTTCATGTCCTTTATTTTTTCGATGTTTCTGGCGATTTTATAATTTATCGCTTATTCAATTTCTCGGTTTTCCAGTTTTTAACATTTTTCAAATTTGGAATTTTTGTATTTCTCTGTAGACCTATTCTCCGATTTCTTTAATTTTCAATATTTTCATTTTACAATGTTTCTATTTTTCAATTTTTCGTTTCCTTAATTTATCAAGTTTTTGATTTTTATTTTTCATTTTCCCGATTTCTTGATTTCTTGATTTTATATCACAATTGTTCATGTTTTCATGTCTTTTATTTTTTCAGTGTTTTTTTCGATTGTATAATTTTTCACATAGTTAATTTCTCGGTTTTCCAATTTTAAAATTTTTCAAATTTGCAATTTTTGGATTTCTCAATTTATCCTCCGATCTCTTTAATTTTCGATATTTCGATTTTGTAATGTTTCATTTTTTCGATTTTGAACTTTCTCAATTTATAATCTTTCGATTTTTCAGTTTTTCGTTTCGTTAGTTTTCCAAGTTCTTGAGTTCTAATTTTCCAAAGTTTTCATTGTAAGTCTTTTTGTAATTTCATTTTTGATTTTGCAATTTTTCAGTTTTACAATTTTAAATATCTGTTAGAATTTTTCATGTTTATATTTTTCAATTTCTCAATTTTTAATTTTCCGGTTTTTCAATTTTTCATTTCCTGAGTTTTTCAATTTCTTATCTCTCATTACTGGTCTTATCTCTCATTACTGGATTTCTTAATTTGTCGAATTTATACCACAATTTTTCGTTTTTTCATTTCCTTCATTTTTTCAATGATTCTTTCTATTTTAAAATTTTTCACTTATTCAATTTCACGAATTTTCAATTTTTAAATTTTTCAGTATTGCAATTTTTGGATATCCCAATTATCTCATTATGATCGTAATATACAATGTTACGTTTTTTCGATTTTGAAGTTTTTTTAATATTTCGATTTTTCAATTTTTCGATTCTTCAATTTTCAGCTTCCTGATTTCAAATTTTTCCAAGTATTCATTTTATACTTTTTCGTAATTTCATTTTTGATATTGCAGTTTTTCAATTTTGCTATTTTATGATACTTATTACAATTTTTCAATTTTCGATTTTTCAATTTTTCGTTTCCCCAGTTTTTCAAGTCTTGATTTTTGTTTTTCATTTTCACGATTTCTGACTTCTCGATTTTACATCACAATTTTTCGTTTTTTCATTTTCTTTAATTTTCAATGTTTCTTTAGATTTTTCTATTTAATCAATTTCACTGTTCTCAATTTTTAGAATTCTCAATTATTCGATTTTCCGATTTCTTTAATTTTCAAAATTTAGATTTTACAATGTTTAGTTTTTTCGATTTTGTGCTTTTTCGGTTTTGAAGTTTCTCATTTTTATTCTCTCGATTTTTCAATTTTTCGTTTCCTCAATTTTTCAAGGTGATTGATTGATTTTTATTTTTCATTTTCCCGACTTCTTAATTTCTCGATTTTATATCACTTTTCCGTTTTTTTCATTTTCTTCATTTTTTCAATGTTTCTATCGATTTTATCATTTTTCGCTTATTCAATTTGCCAGTTTTTAAGTTTTTCTATTTTGCAATTTTCGAATTTCTCAATTAACCCATTTTTCGATTGTCTTAATTTTCAATATTTCGATTTTACAATGTTTTGTTTTCATAATTTGTCGTGTTTTCAACTTTGGTATTTTCAATTTCAAGTTCTTCAGTTTTCATTTTAAACTTGTTCGTAATTTCAATTTTGCAGTTTTTTCCATTTTTTTATCAAAAAGTAGAAAAATCGAAAAGTTAAAAGTCAAAAACTAAACAATCGAAAAAAATTGAAAAACCGAAAAACTGAAAAAACGAAAAATGTCCAAGTTGAAAAGTGGAAAATCGAAAAATTGCAAATCGAGGAACTGAAGAAACGAAAAATTGAAACATTGACAAACTAAAAATCGGGAAACTTAAAAATTGCAAAAAGAAAAAAGGAATCGACTCGGAAAATTGGAAAACCCAAAATTTGTGAAAATGATAGAATCGTCAAAATTGTGAAGTCGACGAACTGTAACACTCAAAAATCGAAAAGCAGAAAAATTATAAGTTGAATAAATTGAATAAATGAAAGTTTTAAAATCCAATAATAATCGAAAAATGGGAAAATCCTAAAATCGTAAAATTAAAAAAGTGAAAAATTCTAAAAAGTATAATTATTATTGCATACTTCAATGAAAACTAGAAAAATTACAAATGAAAAATGGAAGAAACGAAAAAATGAAAAATCGAGAAACTAAAAACTAAAACAACTAAAGCTGAAAAACCGAAAAATTTAAAATTCTAAAAATTGGAAATCAAGAACTTGAAAAATTGAATTCATCTTTTCTTTTTAATTTTATTTTTCATTTTGCAATCATTCAGCTTTGCAATTATTCGATCCCTACTACAATTTTTAATTTTTTTATTTATTAGTTTCTCAATTTAAATATTTCGATTTTTCAGTTTTTTAAGTTCTTAATTTTTGTTTTTCATTTTCCAGATATTTATTTCTTGATTTTATATCACAATTTTTCGGTTTTTTATTTCTTTTACTTTTTCAATGTTTCTTTGTATTTAATAATTTTTCACTGATTTTACAATTTTTAAATTTTTGCAATTTTTGGATTTCCCAATTATTCGATTTTCCAATTTCTTTTATTTTCAATATTTTGATTCGACCATGTTTCGTTTTTTGGATTTTGTACTTTTTCGATTTTGAAGTTTCTCAATGTTCAATCTTTGGATTTTACAATTTTTCGTTTCTTCAGTTCTTCAAGTTCTTGATTTCCATTTTTGACAAAGTTTTAATTTTTTATTTTTTCGTAATATTACTTGTGATTTTGATAATTATTACAATTTTTCATTTTTTGATTTTATAGTTTCTCGATTTTTAAATTTCGACTCTTCCATTTTTCGTTTTCTCATTTTTTCAGGTTCTTCATTTTTATTTCTTATTTCCCCGATTTCTTAATTTCTCGATTTTATGTTACAATTTTTCGTTTTTTCATTTCCCTTATTTTTTCAATGTTTTATTTCGATTCTATAGTTTATCATTTATTCAATTTCTCGGTTTACTTTTTTTTTAATTTTTCAATTTTACAATTTTTGGTTTTACAATGTTCCGTTTTTTCAATTTTGCACTTTTTTCGATTTTTTGATTCTTTAAGCTCGTGGTTTCCGATTTTTTAAACTTTTCATTTTATACTTTTTCGTAATTTCATTATAATTTGTCAATTCTTCCATTTTTTTGTTTAGAAAAGCTGAAAAATCGAAAGACTAATGGGAAAAATTTGAAAAATGGAAAAAGTGGAAAATCGAAAAATTGCAAAACCAAGAACGAAAACTTGAAATATTGAAAAACTAAAAATCGAGAAAGTTAAAAACCAAACAAAGAAATTAATCAAAAAATCGCAAAGAAGTTAATCGATTCAAAAAATTGTAGAACCCAAAAATTGTAAAATCAAAAAAACTATAGAATCGTCAAAATTGTAAAGTAGAAAACTCTAACATTGAGAGATTGAAAAATCGAATAAATGAAAAAGTTTTAAAATCGTAAAATTGAATAAGTGAAAAAAATCTAAAAATGAGCAAACGAAAGATTAAAAAATCTAAAAGTTGAAAAACTGAACAATTTAAAAATACAAAAATTGAAAAATTTCACCTTGAGAAAATGAAAAATTATAAGATGAAAAATCGAAAAATTGAAAGCATAAAGACAATAAAAACCCGAAACGAAAATTGCAAACCGAAAAATTTAAAATTTAATTCTCGTGATATAAATTTAAACATTCAAAAATTGGAAAATCGAAAAGCTGAAAAATTTAAAAATGAAAACATGAGAGTCGCATATCGTAAAATTGAAGAAACAAAAAATTGTAAAAATTGAAATTGAAAAAACAAAAAATTATAAAATCGGAACAATGAAAAATCGAAAAATTGCCAACCCAAAAATTTGAAGAAATGAAAAATTAAGCAATAGAAAAATTCTGGAAAATTGAAACTTAAAAACTTGAAAAAAAAATTGAAGAATTCGAAATAAGTTTTAGCTTTACAAAGATTTATCAGAAAACAAAAACCGCATTTTTTTTTCTAATTTTTCAAAGAAGCATGATTTGTTTAGCTTCAGAGGCGAGGGAAGTTCTGTTGAAATAACCTTCGATCAATTTTTGAAGTAGTTTCCAAAGAAACCGTGAATAATGTGAATCATTACGAGAAAGTTCTGTATGTTCATTTTTAGATAACATTGACGAAAAAATCCACTTTCCGCTCCACCTGCGAAATAAATAGTCGTTTTACAATTTATTTTGACAGGACGAAGACAAATAATGTAAAAAAAAACTAATTGGAACTTCTGGTCGTACATGCACTGACGATGTTGATGACAGCTGTCAGTTTAAGCAACCTCTTCATCGTGCTGAATCTAGTACGTCTCGTAAAAAAACCAGTCAACTTATCCATGAAATTCCACCAACTTTAAAGCTCGAATTTCTGCGAAATTTCAACATTTTGAGCAGATTAACCCAACCTTGTGCGTTCATTACAACAACCGGTGATTCTATTAAGAAAGGAGAAACCTTTCGGTTTTAATCCTGCCTCCGAGCTCCGATTATTTTTGTGTTCACGGTCAGCGTCTCCGACAATAATTACATAAAAACCGAAACAAACGGCGTTGTTGCTTGGAATAAAAATATTGTATTCATAACTGTTTCCAAATGTCTCGTCTCAATCCGTGGAAGTTATTATCGTCAAGAAAAACAAACGAGCCTGAAAAATTAATTTATGATATTCAGAATAAATTTCAGCCGGAGCATTCGAGATAGAAGCACGAAGGTAAATTTGATTGTATTGTGGCTGCATGCTTGAAAGAAAATAAACATCGGTGGAGCGGAAATTCAAATTCATATAAAATCGAGCGTCAATTTTTAATCCGTCATCGTGACATTCGGCGGTACTTCTATGTACTGTGAATGTTATTATTATTAACGTGTTAATACGGCAATAATGTCGTGCTAAATCATGATTATGACGCCCGCAATTTTTGCAGTAAAAATTTCAATTATCTAAATATTTACGATGGAAATGATTTTAATAATAGCACACGCGCGGGAAAATATCGTCATAAATAATGATTATTTAAATATTTGACTCGGCGCGTAAAAACAATCGATATTTTGACAGCGATTTTCGGTATTCGCAGACATGCAATTGAAAATTTTCGAATTTTGCTTGCTGAACTTGGGGTCATTAGGTCACCTTGGCTGGTTGCTCTGGCAACGGACTGCTTGTTATTGTTTTAAAGGTACTAAATTAATTACGAAATTTCGCTCTACGTTGATCGAAATTTGTTCCTGGTTGGCAGCGCCTTTTTACCCAATAATAGAACTGTTGTGTCTATTATTTGACAAATCCATTTTTATAAAATAAGCCTGAAATTGATGAAAGAGAAAAGGCGTGCTTATATTATTCATTGTTATTCTTTCCAGCCATAAGGGTTGCCCTTTGAAACGCAGAGGTTTTCCCAACAAGGTGAAACCAAGTGAAAATTTAATGTTAACAAGGATACTTTTGAATGTTTGATCATACGAGTAAAGTTCAGAATATCCAATGAAACAGGATATGAGTAAGTGTATTTTTAAAAGACTGTGGTGTTACTAGGAGCGACGAATTCTTGGGCACTTGTTAACTTCTGACTTTAGGACGAAGTTCTTACAAGATTAAATCCGATCACTGCTAACATTCCATTCGATCCCTTTCAATTACAGCGTTAGCTGAAAGGAAATAACACCTTGCATTTGACCTTTTAAATAAGGTGTTTTCTTTCCGGAGGTTCAAATTCGAGACTTGATTTTAGAATAATTACATAGATAATGTACACACTTTTCCGTCATGTTTTACTATAGGAAGCTACAGGTCAAAGCTTCAAATTAAATAAACACTGTAGTTTGATCTTTATCGTAAACTTTTAAATCAGTATGATACTTAAAGTTAATATGTTTGTGTTTAACTAGATCGAATTTAAGTGTCAGGACCGAATTTTTCAATAGTTTTAACGGAATTAGACTGTTTTTAAGTTTTAACAGATCGTTTGAAAAAAGACTAAGACTAATGATTCGCGCTAGCGATTATTTTGTATATGATCAAGGTAGATTGCTTTTAAATTTAAAACATTTCCTAACATATCAATACTAATGAATACTGAACGATTTTACTATCGAATGTGAAAATGTAAGTAAATAATTTGCATTTTTGTTGACAGACATTAAACTGAAGCAATTTGACTCATCGCAATCACAAAAATAACTTAAAAAACAAGTTCTCTGACAATTTAGACAGTATAACGCTATTTGAAAAGTTTTTTCAAAGGAAATGTTTGGAAATCAACAATTTTCAAAATTTCGAGACAATTTTAATCAGTTGATTAGGCCGTTATTCACTTGGTTAGTAAAACACTTCATTTTGTTTATACGTCTACTTAAAGACTGTAACAGATGTTCAGAGCGTTATCTCAATAGTTTACCCTAAATTTAAGATATAAATATTTAATATAATACTCTCAATGTTTTTCTTATCTCTAAACATAAATTTAAAAAATGGAGGTTAAAGTGCTGCTTCATACTTCAGTGAAATTAATCTCATGATATTATTGCGTATCTTCGGGGGTGGAAATTCTTTATATAAATTGTGTCAGCCTTGCGCAGATTATTTATGGCTTTAATTTTTTACAGTCAATTGTTTTTTCATTGCTGCAGTTTGTTGAAAAACGAAATAAATACATTTTGAAATACGTATTTAGTTTATTCTGGGAACTTATTAATTATTATTAAATAATTTTGAATCGCTAACAAAAGGAAAAAGAAAATTACTGCTCACTGAAAAATAATAAAAATATCAATGGACTCACACGGGACTCTACAGTCGTTGCACTCCATCACGCAGGTAAATTCCATTGTTCAAATTTTTGGGCTAAATTTTATAAAATTTTGGCGACAAAGATATCAGATGTCTAGAAATCTACTAAATTAATAGTAAGTACTTAGAATGGCAGGTTTTGAATGTTTTCGTCCGTTTGTTTCCCCAAACATACGCTAAGGAATTCCTGAAAAGTGAAACGGTTTCCACGTGAGCATTGTAAATAGAGTTATTATTAGATGTAAGAAAGGTGCGTTTGGGGACTATTTTGTTTTTCACAGAGAATACCAGAGAAAATATTTCCATTTGCTCTTTTAGTCGCCAAAATGTAAAAAAAACCTTCCAAAAGAATCGTATGAAAGAAGATCTTTACAGGCTTCTTGGCAATTCGAAATTTCCAAAAATGCGATAAAAAATTGGTTTTAAAAGTCAGTTTTTCGATTTTACAATTTAGATAATCCTGTAATTTTTCGATTTTGCAAATGTTAGGTTTTCCAATTTTCCGATTCGATTCAATTCTAGTTACGATTTTTATGTTTTTCACGATTTTTAGTTTGGTCAATGTTTCAATTTTCCATTTCTTCAGTTCTTCGATTTGCAATTTTTCGTTTTTCCATTTTGCCATTTTTAATTTTTCGATTTTTCAATTTTCCATCTTTCTTATCAAAAAAATGGAAAAATTGCGAAATTGTAAAATTGAAAAATCAAAAATGAAATTACGAAAAAGTATTAAATGAAAACCGCAAAATTAAAAATTGGAAATCAAGAACTTGAAAAATTGAAGAAACGAAAAATTGGAAAATTTGGAAATCGTGAAATTGAAAAATTGAAAAATAAAACGAAAACAAAACATTGTCAAATTGATATATTGAAAAATAAAGAGATCGGAAAATCGGTGGTTAATTGAGAAATACAAAAATTGCAAAATTGAAAAATTTAAAAATTGGTAAATCCAGAAATTAAATAAGCGAAAAATTATAAAAATACAAGAAAATAAAAAACCGGAAAGAAAAATTGTTTTTTTATTTTATTTTGTTTTTATAATTTTTTCGATTTTAAATGTTTCGATTTTATAAATTTTTGTTTTTTCAATTTTTTTAATTTTCCGACTGTCGAACGCGTCTGTTTGCAATTTTTTCAGTTGTCTATATTAAATGTTCTAATTTTATAATTTTTCTTTTTTCAATGTGAAATTTTCCAATTTTTGGAATTTTCAGTTGTTCGGTTTTTCAACTTTTAGCTCTTTGAATTTTTCGCCTTTAGAAATTTAGAGTTTCTAGTTTCTCGATTTTTGAATTTTTCGATTCTTCCATTTTTGATTTGCAATTTTTCTAGTTTTCGTTTGAAGTACATATGTAATAATAATTATAATTTTTAAAATTTTTCGTTTTTTCATTTTTACGATTTTAGAATTTTTTCCATTTTTCGATTATTAGATTTTGAGACTTTCATTTATTAAATTTTTCAGTTTTTCGATTTTACAAATTTTGGGTTTTCCAAATTTCCGATTAGATTCATTTTTTCTTTGCGATTTTTATGTTTTTCTCGATTTTTAGTTAGTCAATGTTACAATTTTTAGTTTCTTCAGTTTTTCGTTTAGTAATTTTCCGATTTTCCACTTTTCGATTTTCCCACTTTCCGTTTTTTCAATTTTTCAATTTTTCAACTTTTCGATGAAAAATAATGAAAAAATTGTAAATTTGAAAAATCAAAAATTAAATTACAAAAACGTATTCAATGAAAACCGAAAAATTTTAAAATAGAAATCAAGAAGTTGGAAAATTGAAGAAACGAAAAATTGAAAAATTTGGAAATCGAGAAATTGAAAATTTGGAAATATTAAATTTGAAAAAACGAGGAGTTATGAAAACGAAACATTCTAAAATTGCAACACTGAAAATTAAATAAATTGGAAAATCGGTTAATTGAAAAATTTAAAAATTGGTAAATCGAGAAATGAAATAAGCGAAAAATTGTAAAATTAAAAGAACATGAAAAGCCGAAACGAGAAATTGGTGTTTTATTTTTTTTACTTTTACAATTTTTCGATTTTTCAATATTCCGATTTTATCAATTTTTTTTTTCAATTCAAATTTTTTCAATTTTTCGATTTGCAATTTTTAATTTTTTTTGTTTCTTCAATTTTATGATATGTAACTATCGAATTTCATTTTTAAATTTTTCAGGTTTATATTTTCCGACTGTTGAATGTTTCAGCTTTTAGAGTTTGCAATTTCATGAATTTTCAATTTTAAATTTTTCAAATTTTCTCGAGCGTTCAATTTTTCGGTTCGGGTTTTTATTTTCTTTATTTTTTCGGTGTTCAATGTTCTAATTTTATAATTTTTCTTTTTTCAAGGTGAAATTTTCCAATTTTTAGAATTTTCAGTTGTTCAGTTCTTTTAATTTTTCGTTATAAAATTTAGAGGTTTTAGTTTCTCGATTTTTCAATTTTTGTTTGTTTCATTTTTGATTTGCAATTTCTCTAGTTTTCATTTGAAGTATGTAATAATAATTATAATTTTAAAAATTTTTTAATTTTTCAAATTTACGATTTTTCCATTTTTCGATTAGTGGATTTTAAAATTTTGATTTGCAATTTTTCATTGTTTCCATTTTTAATTTTTCAATTCTTCTATCTTTCAGTGTTAAGAGTTTTTCGACTTTACAATTGTGACGATTCCATAATTTTCACAAATTTTGAGTTTTCGAATTTTCCGAGTGGATTCATTTTTTCTTCTTTGTGATTTTTAAGTTTCTCGATTTTTAGTTTGTCAGGTTTTCAATTTTCCTGTTTTCGTTTTTTCAATTTTTCGGTTTTTAAATTTTTTTGGGTTTTTTAGTTTTTCGACTTTTAGCTTTTCTTTTTTTCAACTTTTTGATTAAAAAAAGTGGCAAAAAATTGGAAAATTGTAAAGTTGAAAAATCAAAAACGAAATTACGAAAAAGTATAAAATTAAAAAATTGGCAATCAAGAATTTGAAGAAATTGAAAAATTAAAAACACGACAAATTATGATAATATAATCGAAATATTGAAAGTTAAAGAAATTGGAAAATCGGTTAATTGAGAAATTAAAAAATTGCAAAATACAAAAATTTAAAAACTGGTAAAAGGAGAAATTGAATAAGCTAAAAATGAAATAATCGAAAGAAACATTGAAAAAATAAATGAAATAAAAAAACGGAAAAGTGTCACATAAAATCGAGAAATTAAGAAATCGGGAAAATGAAAAATAAAAATTAATTAACCAATTTGAAAAATTGAGGAAACGAAAACGTAAAAAATCAAAAAATTGAAAAGTTGATGTATCGAAAAATTGCAAAAATCGAAAAATGACTAATCAAAAAATTAAAAAATTGAAAAAGTAATCTTAAAAAAACTGAACTTGAAAAAACTGACAAATTTTGTAACCGAAACATGAAAAAGTGAAAAAATAGAGAAAATGGAAAAACGAATTTTTTGGAAGGGGATAAACGAATAAATTTTGATGAACGATTTTCCATGTTTCGGTTTTACCATTCCAAAGTTGAATTGCAAAATACATACAATTCCAGAAATCTGGATGTTCACGGATTCATAAACCACATGTGAAGGATTACCTTATTTTACAAAATTGAAATAATATTTACTAATGTAAATTTTGGAGATGACGTCATGTTGCTGGGGCTGTTTATCCAAATTTTGGTTAGCGTTTTACCATCCACACGATATTCCTAATATACATATAAAATTTGACAAGAATCGGTCTAGTAGTTTCGCAGATTATTTGCCTAATAAAAATTCGGGCACACGGCAGACAGACAGACACACAGAGAAACCAAACAGGCGATCTATTTTTTTCGTACTCCAATGGTCATGAAACGTCGAGAAAATATAAAAGGAGCTAATCGTCCAATGAACTCGAGTATAATACTTTTTTACTTACGCTCAGGAGGTAAAAATATAGGAACAACAAGAAAATGTATCGTCACAAAGTTAGAAGAGCATCAATCGAATGTGAATTTCAAGATGCGTTGATTCTCTAGAAATATTTAAATATAATTCCTCTTTGTCGAGTCTTCTGTCGGGTGGGGGAAGTATGTATAGGTGTACAGCTAGTTTTAGATGGTAGTCTTTAAACGTTCTGTTGATACTAAGTTGCGTTTAAAAAAAACACGTTATGTGAAGTTTGAGAATGATTAAGTGGATTAAAACTGCTGAAAACACTTTAATTTAGCACAAATATTTATCTTCCGAACAGTATATCCATAAGGCTGTTGTTTAAAATGCTTATTGAACAAAGTTGGCACAAAATTGTTGCAATATATTTGATTTTGTTGTACGAAAGAGTATCATTTTTGCCAAATTTCGAACAACAAGTTTTAAAAATACCCCACAATGCGTTAATTAATCTAATAAAATCTTAAATAAGGTTTCGAAAAATGAAAGTGGTATAACCGGATCCACGTCCCTGACGAAAGCCCCACACACACATTAATCTTAAATGGTTGGTATACTTTGATATATATAGAAATTCCCACATACAGCACGTTTCTACCAGAAATGACTTGTGTCATCCGTTATTTTTAAACAAATTTCGTATGTCACCAACCTGACTTTAACTAATATCCAAAATTTATAATTTTATTTAGTCTTCCGACAGCTGGCGATTTAATTCGCGTGTATGCCCGTAAAATTGATAGCTCGCTAGATTAAAACCCCTCGTTAATTCTTCTGAAAAAATGAAATAAAACTACATAATTAAAATAAATAAAAGCTGGTATAAATCTAAGCGAAAAATCTGATAGGCCCCCTGTAGAAATTAATTGGTCGTGATTTGAATGCAAATACGTAGAGTTTAAACCCGGAGATCCGTGCCAAGTTGGGCGTTTTTTACGTCGTTGAGCTCTGCGTTTTTTATTCGTTCGTCTCCCTCCTTTCAGTTTACACCTTCAATATAGAAAACGTCTAGCTTAACGCAGGTCGAAAGATCACTGCTCCAGAATTTCGCTACAAGCGCTTATTTATGATAATTCTGAAGTAAATAAACTGTTGAATGTAAAAATTTATGAGCATTGTCCCCGAGGCTTTCGTTTGAAGTATGGAATTTAAAAAAGTTATAAAAATTAAAACGAGTCTGCCTGTCACACGCTTTCAAAGGACCCGAAACGAGGCCGTTGCTTAAGGGAGGCAAATCGGACGAAAATCCCCCGGCTCTTAACATCCGCATAATTGACAATTAGAATTTATTAATAAAAGTCTGACACAACGTTTGCGCCGCATTCAAGCATAAACACCAATTTTCTCTCGCTTAATTCACCGATAATTGCTTTTTAGTACTCCCAGGGGCATGATTGTTACATGTTTTTCACTGCGTTGTATTTTCACATTAATTGAGATCAGTCTGCGTTTTTTCCGTCGTTTTGTTGCTAATTCTTCTATTTCACTTCTATTCCGTGAAAAATTTTCCATGATAATGTGCTCCAGAAAAATGTAGTAGGGTGGACGCGGTAATGTACGTACGGTGAACGCACGCACCACTGCCACAATAACAAACATTTTTTTGTCATATTATTCGGGTTCTCTTTTTACAACTAAAGCAGCAACTCACGTTCATCACACTTTGTCTTTCCCACATGTTACCATCCACGCATTACTTCTCCTTTGTTTGTTAATGCATTTTCCCGCCCAATAAGATTCCCTCTTAGCCGTGATCTCTGCGTTGGCAAAATTTCCATTTTACTGTATTATGTGAAAATATGAGGGAAAATGTAAACCCCGCTCGTGCTAAATAACTTTTGACGTGTTTTATTGTACTGCTTTCGTATAAGTGGATTTCCAGATCATAAAATATTTCGGTCTTACTGTCGGATCTAGAAAAATGTTTTGTTCCTCGATGATCTTTGATTATGTCCAACGACACTAAAATATGAGTGCCGTAAGTGCTATTATGTCTGTTTTACGGCAGGGTGCAATCGTAAATTGTAAGACACGCATTATCGTTACGAGATAAAGATGGTTCGCACACTTGTGTCGCATTGTAGTGGTCCGGGCAATATGTTACGCAGTAATGCGGCGGCAATTATGTGATGGTGGAAGAAAGGTAGACAATAAAGACGGAAATGTGTGAGTGGTGTGTGATTGGCTGGGTGTTGACGACTTCGGAAAAAGCTTGGTGCTTTCGCAGAAATTCCAGAGTAAAATTTACATTGTTTTGATCATGCTTTAGTGAGGCAGAAATTGTGACATGAATATTTAAATGTCATTACCCTCATTTAGATTCGATCTTTATCGATTCATATATGCGTAGCTTTTTCACGAGTCGAGAAGTTTTCCATCCCGAATTACTGCACTTTTGAGATTTTTATCACCACTTTTACACTTTTTTCAATTTTTGAATCAAATTATCTACTAAAATTCCACCGTATATCTACAAGGAGGAATAGTTTACGTCTTTTGGAAAATATTTCGCAATTCCGGAAAGTTTATTTTTTCAAGAAATTCCAATAAATTTGGAGGGACGGAAAATAATTCACCAACGTTTGCATTTCGTGCATTCCTAACAAACAAATGGTGTTCAAGTGACGTCTTTGCAATTTATTGACAGAATTCATATGTTTGTAGATTCTAGAAATCAAAATTAGTTTCATCTTACGATCAAAAACATGCAAAAAATGCTTGAAAAAATTGAACTGATTTATTATGTGAAAAAATTGTTTAAACCTTCGCAATAAATCCAAAATAAAATTCAGCGATTCCAACCATGCTTACATTGTGAATTCTCAACATCAAGTAACTTGCATAATAAATTTTGACATGGCTTTTACTGAAGTTAACTTTCCCTCGCCCCTGAAGTACAGCTCAACAAATCCCGCTTCTTCTAAAAATTATAAAAATTTTTTACGATTGTTATTTTTCTGATAACCTCTATAATGTTAAAATCAGATGCACAAATAACACTTTCGCAGATTTTGAGTCTTGAATTTTTCAATTTTTCATTTTTTGTTTCTTCGGTTTTTTTTGCAATTTTGCGAGTGTTTAAGTTTACATTTTTTAGTTTTTCAGTTGTCTAACTTAGAGGGTATGTCATTTGCTTAAATCAGTGTTATCTAAGCAGGTACTACACCCGCCCACTCGCCCACTCTGTTCTTAAAGTGTATATCATTTGCCAAACTCAGTCGTACTTTAGCAGGTACTATCCCCCGTCCATACGCCATATATTTTCTTAGAGGATATGTCATTTGTCAAAATGAGTTTTATATAAGCAGGTACTAGCCTCTACTAACAATTTTGGGGAACTTTGCTCTTCTACTTTTGGAAAATTCTGATCTGACCTGTTGTTGAGTTAATTTTGAGACCCCTTTTTTTGAAAAATTTGAAACCATCTTTAGGTTCTAGGTATTCCTGTTTGGAAGGAATTTGAAAGTGCTTTGGAGCCTCTAATGTCTTTTCTTATAATAATTTAATTAAATATCTTAGAGGATACGTCATTTGCTAAAATCACTATTATCTAAGCAGGTACTAGCCCCAGCCGCCCACCCTCTGTTGTCTTAGAGAATATGTCATTTGCCAAAATCAGTCTTAATAGGTACTAGCCCCACCCACCCGCCCTCTCTTTTCTTAGAGGCTATGTTATTTGTCAAAATTAGTCTTAGTTTAGCAGGTACTAGCCCCGCCCACCCACCCTCTGTTTTTGTAGAGGGCACCTCATTAGCCAAAATGAGTCTTATCTTAGCAGCTACTAGCCCTGCCCACCTACCCTCTCTTTTCTTAGAGGGTATCTCATTTGCTAAAATGGCTCTTATTTTAGCAGCTACTAGCCCCGCCCACCCACCTCTTTTCTTAAAGAGTATGCCATTTGTCAAAACCAGTCTTATCATAGCAGGTACTAACCTCATCCGCGCGTATTCTACTTTCTCAGAGGGTCATTTGCCAAAATCAGTCTTATTTGAGCAGGTACTAGCCCCGCCCACCCGCCCACTCTCTTCTTAGAGAGTATATTATTTGCCAAAATTTTAGTCTTATTTTAGGAGGGACTAGATTTTTAGATTTTGCAATTTTTTGGACTTAAAATTTCTCGAGTTTTCAATGTTTAATTATTAGAGTAAATTTTCCAATTCTTTAGTTTTTTATTTCTTCAAATTTTCGAATTGTGATTTTACGTCTCGGTTTTTATTTTCTCTTTTTTAGAAAATTTTCTATTTTTCATTGTTCCAATTTTATGGAGTAAACATTTTTTGTTTATTTAGTTTCAATTTTTTCAAATTCTCGTTTCTCAAATTTTTCGTTTTGCAATTTTTACGATACGTAGTTCTTGGAATTTCCATTTTTAAATTTGGGAATATTAAAGTTGAAAAAACGACGAGTTATGAAAACAAAACATTCTAAAATTGAAACACTGAAAATTAAATAAATTGGAAAATCGGTTAATTGAACAATTTAAAAATTGCTAAATCGAGAAACGAAATAACCGAAAAATTGTAAAATTAAAAGAACAGAAAAAGTCGAAACGAGAAATTCGTGATTTATTTTTTTTTACTTTTACAATTTTTCGATTTTTCAATGTTCCGATTTTATCAATTTTTGTTTTTTCGATTTGCATTTTTTAATTTTTTTGTTTCTTCAGGTATATGATATGTAACTATCGAATTTCATTTTTAAATTTTTCAGGTTTAAATTTTCTGACTGTTGAATGTTTCAGTTTTTGGAGTTTGCAATTTCATGAATTTTCAATTTTAAATTTTTCTAATTTTCTCGACCGTTCAATTTTTCATTTCTTCATTTTTTCGTTTCGGGTTTTGATTCTTTATTGTTTCGGTGTTCAATGTTCTAATTTTATAATGTTTCTTTTTTCAACGTGAAATTTTTAAATTTTTGGAATTTTCGGTTGTTTGGTTCTTTTAATTTTTCGTTTTTTAAAATTTAGAGGTTTTAGTTTCTTGATTTTTCAATTTTTCGTTTGTTTCATTTTTGATTTGCAATTTGTGTAGTTTTCATTTAAAGTATGTAATAATAATTATAATTTTAAAAATTTTACAATATTTCAATTTTACGATTTTTTCATTTTTGGATTAGTGGATTTTAAAATTTTCATTTGCAATTTTTCATTGTTTCGATTTTTAATTTTTCAGTTCTTGGATCTTTCAGTGTATGTCATTTGCAAAAATGAGTCTTATTTAAGCAGGTACTAGCCCCGCCCACCCGCCCACTCTGTTTTTAGAGGGTATATTATTTGCCAAAATTAGTCTTATTTTAGGAGGGACTAGATTTTTAGATTTTCTAATTTTTCGATTTAAAATTTCTCGAATTTTCAATTTTTAATTTTGAAGTTTTCCAATTCTTCAGTTTTTCATTTCTTCAGATTTTCGAATTGTATTTTTCATTGTTCCCATTTTATGGAGTAATCATTTTTTGTTTATTTAGTTTCACTTTTTTCAAATTTTCGTTTCTCAAATTTTTCGTTTTGCAATTTTTACGATACGTTGGTAGCCCTTGATTTTTTTTCGATTTTCTAATTTTTGGGTGTTTCAGGTTTTCGACTTTCCAATTTTTCGATTCTATTCGTTTTTTCTTCTTTCCAGTTCTTCGATTCTCTAATTTTTTCGATTTTTAGTTTTTGAATGTTTCAATTTTTCGTTTCTTCAGGCCTTCGATTTGTAATTTTTTTTCCATTTTTTCGATTTTCTTGGTCTTTTAGTTTTTGGACTGTTGAGTTTGTTTCAATTTTTCAGTTTCTCGATTTTTAATTTTTCGTTTTTTCAGTTTTTGAATTTTTTAACTTTTGAATAAAAAAATTGAAATTTGTAAAATTGAAATCATAAAATAAAATTACCAAAATGTATAAAATGAAAACTTCGAAAAATTTAAAAACTGGAAATCAAGAAGAAAAAAAAACTGAAGATTAGAATAATTGACAAATCCAAGTATAACAAATTGAGAAACTTCTAAATCGAAAAAGTGAAAATAGAAAAATGTATTGTAAAATCGAAATAGTTTTCGTTTTTGCAATTTTACATTTTACACTTTCTCGATTTTTTAATTTTTACTTTCATTAATTTTTGACTTGGGATTTTTCTAGTTTTCATTTTAAATATGTAATAATAGTTATAGTTGTCGATTGTTGGACTTTAAAACTGTTTTGTTTATTTTACTTTTCAATTTCTCGATTTTTACTTTTTGAATTTTTCGATTTTTAATTTTTCAGTTTTTGGATCTTTCAATATTAGTTTTTCAACTTAACAATTTTGGCGATTTTATAATTTCTCGATTTTACAATTTTTGGCATTTCCAGTTTTTCGATTAGATTTGTTTTTCCTTCCAATTGTTCAGTCCTGTTTTTTTCAATTTTTCGTGTCTTCATTTCTTAGATTTTTAAAAAATTTCGATTTTCCACTTTTTCGATTTTGCAAATGCTCGTTTTTTTCAGTTTTTCGATTTTTTTAGTTTTTCGATTCTTAAATTTTTGGATTTTCCAACTTTTCGAATGAGAAAAATGGAGTTACGAAAAAGTATAAAATGAAAAAAACCAAATATTATAAACCGAAATATTGAAAATTAAAGAAATCGGAAAATCACATAATTGAGAAATCCAAAAATTGGAAAATTGAGGAACTGAAGAATCAGAGATTGAAAATTTGAAAAATTGCTTAGGCGAAAAACTATAAAATTGAAAGAGAAAATACGAGGAAATGAAAAAACGAAAAATTGTTATATAAAATCCAGAAAAGTAGGGAAAATGAAAAATAATCAAAACTTGAAAAACTGGGCAAACGAAAAATTGAAAAATCGAAAAATTAAAAATTGGGAAACTGAAAAATAAAAAAAGGAAAAATCGTAATATCGAAAAATTGCAAAATAGAGAAATTTCAAAATAGAAAAATTGCAAATCGGAAAATCCAAGAAACGAAATATTGGAAAATTTGGAAGTCGATAAATTGAAAAATGGAAATATTTAAAAAACAAAGAAACGAAAAATTGTGACATAAATTCGAAGAAAAAGGAAAAAAAAATGACAAACTCCAAAATCGAAAAACCAAATGTTATAAATCCACATATTGAAAATAAAAAAATCGGAAAATCGGATAATTGCGGAATTGAAAAATCAAAAATTGAAAGAAACATTGGAACAGTAAAAGGAAAAAAAACGAAAAATTGTGATATAAAATCGAGAAAATCAAAAATTAAAAATCGGGAAAATGAAAAATAAAAATCAAAAATCGAGGAAACGAAAAATTGAACAAAAATTAAAGATTGGGAAACTAAAAAATTAAAAAGTGAAAAATTGTAAGACATAAAATTGCAAAATTGAAAAATTGCAAATCAAAAAATTTGAGAATCGAAAAATTGAAAAATTTGGCAGGCGAGAAATTGTGAAATTGAAAAAATAAATAACAAAAAAAACTAAAAACTCTCGTATCAAAAAATTGTGAAATCGAAGAAAAAGGGAAAACGAAAAATTGTGATATAAAATCCGGAAAATGGAAAATCAAAAATCGAGGGAACGAAAAATTGAACAAAAATTAAAAATTCAGAAAATGGTAGTATGAAAAACGAAAAATTGTTAACATCAAAAATTCCGAGGTAAATAAATCCAGATTTTTCGAAGAATTGTAAACTTTGATTTTGCGAATTTTATTTTTTTTATGACAACTCTTTTAAATTAAAATAAAGATATGTATGTGGTACTAAAGCAGATGCAAAGAAGCATGCTGCGCGTTTGTTTTAAGTGAGCTTTTCCATTACAAAATTTTGGGATGAGATCATCAACATCTTTGCAAGGACACGTATACCAATTTCGCTAGATACAGTATAATTCTAATAATACTAGTACTTTACGCTCAGTGGAAAATGGAGTGAGTCGTTCTTGATTTTAATCAATACAATAAATTGCCTCATTGATTAGTTTTTTTTTTAATTATCCTGTATAAGTAATTTTAAAATATGTGAGTGCATTGATAGACTGCAATTATACAGTCATAATATTTTGCATACTTCAGAGAGGATTTATTCATCAAAATTTTGAGATTTCGTCATCAATTTTTTGGAATGGGATGCATAAAGATTTCAGAGCATTGGATTTTACAGTTTCGAAGTTAAAATGTAAAATGTTGTTACACAATTTTATTTTTTTGCCAATGTTAAAGGGAAAAACTAAAGACGGAATCATAAACCGCATGGGAAGGATTATCTTATTTTATAAAACTGAAACAATATTTACTAGTGTAAATTTTGGAGATATTGTCATCCTCTTGTTGGGGGCGATGTTTATGCAAATTTTGGTTAGCGTTTTACCATCTATACGATATTCCTAATACATATAAAATTTGAGAACAATCGTTCCAGTAGTTTTGAAAATTATCTGTCTAATAAAAATTCGGACAGATGGCAGATAGACAGACGGAAAGGGGAGACCTATTTCTTCATACTCTAAGGGTCATGAAACGTCGAAAAAATATATAAGTAGCGAATCGTCCAATGGACAAAACTAATCATATTGAATATTTAGCAAGTTTACTGGTCATATTTTAGGTACAAATATTGCAAAAATATAGTCAACTAATGTGAACTCGTTATTTTAGAGTACCTTAATATACAAGCTAGTTTTGTACGAAAGTGTATAATTTTACATGAGGGAAAAAATTCATGATACGACTCCTAAGATATTTTTGTCTAACACGCACCACTCCCATAAAAACAAAAAAATAGAGAGCTCACAAATATAGGGACTGATAGGTGTACCATGTTTTTATTGCCTCTTGCATGTAAAAATTATCCACGTCAAGTCGAAAGCTATAAAAGTTCGGCGATTTTCAAATTCTCTGTCTTTATTCTTGGAGTTTGGCTAGAAGTTTAGTTAAGGTGATTGCACTCGTTTTTTCTAGTTAGCAAATTATTTGACCTGTCATTTTATACAGTTTTTTTTATTGTCGTTTAAAAAAAAAAGTAACTTTTTTGTAACCACTGAAAAAAACATTGTCATATATCACAAAAATTCGAAAATAAAGAACAAAAAATATTAGCTTTAAGATCACCTGCGTTTGGCTTTGGTTAATGTATAAAGATGAATAGTAGTACCTGTGCCAAAATTAACATAACCTCAAGGCAACATAACAGAGCTTAGGAATTTAAAATGTAAAATTTTGAAGCTAAACAAAATATGTCGGTATCTTGAAATACTATTTATTATTTGAAAATAAATTCATAAAAATCAAAGCTTCAAAGATTTACTGCAAACTTTTTTTTGTATATTGCTTGAATTTCGTTGGTAAATGTTACAGGTTGGTCACATTGTCCGCAACGTATAAAACATTCAGCGAATCAGCCCAAGGTTCAAGTGTGTAAGTTTAATGCAAATCTTTTCGTTGCATGTGTTTACAATGAATGATTGCAGATTAGATCTGCAATAAATTTAACAAACGGTAGTTAGAATGCGTATTTCATGATTGTTCTTTAAAGTTATTTTTTAATTACGACTTACAAGTTGAAAAGTAAATAAAGAAAATAGGAGGTGTCGTGTTTCATTAAAATACTTTATCGGATGGAGTTCTTTTCTTTTTGTAGTTCCGTTCCCCGTTTCCTTCGTCAATGTCCTCAACATTAATCGATAAAGACATTTCTTTCATATCAGCTTGCAACATTCTTTTTTGACTTTTCCCTCGTAATGACACGTTTGCGAAATAGGCCCGCATTAGCTTCCACTAACCGAATCAACTCTAAATAAATTCGCAGTTCGCCAGTGGACAACTTGCGGGTATTTTCGTACTTTATAGTTGCACTAAAATTTTATGTTTATTTACCTATAGTTTGTTTTTATGTCAGTCAATTACCGCGTCAAAACCTTCACACTTGAAACTTTTCTTGTGTAAAATTGTCGGATCAATGCTCCATTTTTCATCATCACCCCAACAAAAAATAAATAACAGCCCGGCATTCTTCGACTTTTTATTCATTTCGCGTCGCAGTGTTACTTTTATTGCACGCAAAAACAACCCCTAGCCGCGTTCCGCGCCGCTCAAATTCGAAATGCGACCTTCGACTGCATGGTATTAAATATGGGCTTCCTTCCAGAGACGCCGAACGTCTCCGAAAAAAAGTGCCATTATATAATTTGGAAAGTTGTCGGAAAGTTTATTTCTGCCTTTATTGCGTAAAAATCGGGGAAACCTTCAGGTATTTATACGCGTAATGAGTACACCGAGCGTTGACGGTCGTACCTACCTAAGGCATCGCGCACTCATACTATCACACACTGTGTTCGACACGAGCGCGGGCGTCGCGACGCCCAGGACGCGGTTATTTCCGTCCGCTGCCGGAGCTGTACTGACTACTGAAAACTACAGGCGTCGGTGTCGTACAGGTTCACGCGTCTTGCCATCTACCTGTCAGGACGATGACGCGCATGTCGCTGCACTCTTATCACGGTGATAAGAACGCCTGTTTCGGGGAGTTGTGGGGGCTTTTTTGGGGCCGTCTGAGGAGTTGATGGTAGTCTGATACGATCGGGGATGCTTTTCGGAGGTTTTGTCGCACTGAGCTTCGAGGGTTAAAAGTTTTTGTGTTGAGCTTTCTTGTGCTCTGTCTCACATATCATACATAGATTTTGCGTTTTAGGGCTTAGTTCGTACAATTCTGTGACACTTTTTAGAAAACTTTGTAAAATATGAGGAAAATTTTCTGTTAGATTTTTATTCAACTGAGTTTCACATTTTAAATACGAATTTTTAACCCTTTGTCTGATATTTTGTGTTTTATTATTTTTCCTCAAGTTACAATCAAACTTATTTTTTCCTTTTTCATTTTTGGTAGTTTTTGGTGTGTCAACGGGAATAGATAAATTACAAAATTTAAAAAATACTTAATTCCACATGTGAATAGATGAGAAAGCATATTTTTATTTTCTCGATAAAGTTAAATCAGTGTCTTAGATATATATTTTGACGAATGTCTAATTTCATACGTTCTTGACATCTCTAACGACATGATTAATCGATTACAATATCACCCACATTTTTCATTTCCGTCTGTCTGTCTGTGTCCCAGCTCTATTCTGTCTGCTGCATTATGCGTAAGATTTTTTTATTAATCCCGTTCAAAAAATTGATGACGTATTTTTAAAATAATGGTTTAGCGCGTTTTTGATTTACAGTATTATTTTGTTTTTTCCCTTTTTACTTCCCGAGCGTAAACTAAAAAATGGAGTCCATCGGACGACTCACTATTTTCATGTTTTCTCGACGTTCCGTAACCCGTAGAATACGAAAACAGGTCTTTTGTTTCTGCCGTCTTCCGTCTGTCCGCGCTCGTGTCAATATTTATTAACCAGACAATAATTTTTTAAACTACCGGCCCGATTGTTGTCAAATTTTGCATGTATATTAGGAATATCGTGTAGATGATAAAATGCTAACCAAACTTTGTCTGCTGGTCTCCACCAACAATGGAATATCGTCATCACCTCCTACACTTGTAGTTCATAAATTCGTGTTGAGTTTATATCCCAGGCATCCAGATTATTATAAACAAAATCAAAGTTGTATAAGAACATTTTACAATTTAACTTTGAAATTGCGAAATTGAATGCTCTGAACTCTTGTAACGTTTTAAGGTTATCGGAAACATAGTTAATCAAAATTTATGCGTTTAGGGCGCCACTAAAAATTGTTTTTTTGTTAACTAAATCCTATACAATGTGTAAAATATGCTGAATCTATACTTGTGGTTTATCAATTCACTAACAGTTTTCTATTTCAAAAATCTGGATACCTAGGTTAAAAACGTTTTTATTTTAAACGAGATTTATTTCTTGGGAAGAAAATATAGACACTAATTTCAGTAAACACACATTCATAAACCAGAAATGCAAGAGTACTTTATTACATTTAATTTAAGGAAATTTCGGAACACAATTTTCAGCACTGTTTTCAGCTTACAAAACTCCAGAAATTGTACCAAATATTTTGTCGACTTATTTTGCTAGAAGCGATACAGCTGCTAAACGTTTATTTTTACTATATTTCCCACAAACCAACCAATAAAGTCGAAAATATATCCGATTTCTAAAGTTTTGTGAGGTGAAAACCGCGTTCCAAAATTTCCATAAATAACTGAAATATTGATTTTTTAGAATACGCGATGCAAAAATTTCAACAAAATTTAAAAATATCTGTAATAAACTGTTTTAAAAAAACTGCCCTCGCATATTAGATATACTGGGTGTCTGGAAAATGGCGGGTTAACTCTCCGCTACGCTCTCAATAATCAACTGGTGAGTCTGGGAAAAATAGTAAAAAAGTTCCATTTGCCAAAATCGGTCTTATTTTAGCAGCTACTAACCCCGTCCACCCACCCTCGCTTGTCTTAGCGGATATGGTATTTCATCAGTTTTTTCTTAGAGGGTATCTTATTTGCCACCAAAATCAGTCTTACCTTAGCAGGTACTAGCCCCGCCCACCCAACCTCTCTTCTCTTAGAGAGTATCTCATTTGCCAAAATCAGTCTTATCTTGGCAGCTACTAGCCCCGCCCACCGACCCCCTCTTTTCTTAGAGGGTATGTCATTGCCAAAATCAGTTTTATCTTAGCAAGTACTGATGACTAACTTTTACAAAAAATGATCAAAATTTGGAAACATTACGAGCTTACTTATATGCCTAGGGCAGGAATTTTTAACATCGTCGCTAGTGTTTAGTTGGTTATGCTTTAATGGATTTTCCTTTTGTTATTTTTGTTTTTGTTTATAATTATAAATGTCATATTAAATGTTTTTTTGTTTATTTATTAATGAAAAATAATAATAATATAATCACGACGGTCAAAGATTCCTGATTGTTATAGTTATTGTCCGTTTTTTCGTAATTCAAGTGCACACAGTATGAAATATATTTAAACAAGTAACCGACGGGAAAATATAGATACTCTCTATTTCTCAGTACATGTTTAACTTCGACTGTTTATGTTTATACTTGGAAAGAGTTCGACTATTAGCACGTTTTGATTCCAAGCTACACTGCATCAGTCGTTAAAAGAAAATAAAATTTGTTTGAGTCTGCCTCCTCAAAGCAGACGAGAAGACTAAGTAATTAATTATTATTGTTGAATAAGCACACTCAGTTTTTTTCGCAAAAAAATGGATATTTAGCGTTTTCCAGGTTCAAAGTCAAAAGATGTTGTAAAATTGATTTTTTACAAAAATCTGGATACCCAAATAAAAACTTTTTTATCTTAAACGATACTTATTTTCTCGGACGAAGGTGTAGACAATAATTTTTGTTAACACGGATTCATAAACCACAAGTGCACGAGTACCTTAGTTTATAAGCTTAAATAACACTTACAAGTGTGAACATTGGAGATGACGTCATTCTATTGTTGGTGAGGATGATTAGCAAAATTTTGGTTAGCGTTTTACCATCAACATGATATTCCTAATACACATATGAAATCTGACAACAATACAATAATCGGTTCAGTAGTTTCGGGAATTATCTGTCTAATAAAAATCCGGAGAGACGGCACACAGACAGACGACAAATAGACCGACAGACGGACCGACAGACAGACGGACAGACAGACCGACAGACAAACGGACAGAGTGATAAAAAGTCGACATATCATGAAAGTAACCAATCATCCGATGGACTCGATTATTTCCTCAGTTAATGCTCGGCAGCTAAAAATCATTACATTTAAGTGTTTGATATTTATTTTTAAACTTTTTCAAGAATTTTATTCGAAATTACAGCAGAATTAATGTGTATACGTTTCCCCGAAAAAGACCGATGACACTATTTTAAATAGTTTGTGTGTCAATACTACAAAAAACCTTTTCAGCGTATCTGAAGTTTGGGGCCGAAAAAGGTCTCTTTGACCAAGGTACACACAAGGTTTTTTAGGTGTCCAAACAGAAAAATAACTAGTTATGTAACTAGTTTTGAGGTTAGAAAATTGTTTTCGTTGTTGGAGGAAAAGTCCTACAGATTTGATAAAAATCAAAGTGCTACTTTGCCCTTCTATTAAGAAAAAAATTGGTACCGTCATGTTTCATGACGATATTTAGTAAAAGTGAGTACAAATAACGACACTTTTGGCTTTTTTATTTAAAAAAATGTTGGATATAAACATAAGGCCAAAGATGCGAAAGTAAGTTTTCGACATTCGAGTGGCAAGTGAGTCCAAAAAAATAATTTTGACATTTCAGTAGGTACGAAAAAATGATGTTTCATGGGCGTGATGGGGGACGTCGAACCACTAGATTTGTAACGGTCGTCTGAAAAAGTTACTTAGTAACTTGTATTTCAGATCCATACTTTTATTTTATTTGTGGTGGTATATTCTAGCATTATTTTGTATGTTTTCTACCACTGTCTCAGAAATATTAACACAATTGTTTAAAACAATTTTAATCTTTTCTGAATATCATATGCTAACGCTGGGTAGTAAATTCATGATAAAACTTGTGGAGATTTTTAAAGTCCAGTAGTAATTAAGGGAATTACCACCATACCGATACAGCGTTAATGTAGAACTTGCACTCACTAATCGACTGGAAAGAATTTGTCTAGAGTGCTCGCTCCCGAAGAAGGTTCCTATTTAAACAACCACCGTTCCTTCTGGAGAGTTCGCGATCGCCGCTTTCTGGAGCGCTCCGTCCAACTTCCGGCGAACCGCTTCTAGGCTTTTCTTTATTCTAACGCCGCCGTCGGCGATGATGAGTCACCGGTTATCGCGGCAATGTACATACTGAAAAACCCATAGACGTCGTTCCGAGGCGGCGTATGGGTTTACTTCGTGACACCACTATATTTTAGCATCAGTTTATCTAATATGAAATATTGTTTGTCTAGTAAAAGACTAGCTATAATTTTTGGATCATCCCGTTTAAAAGTGATGACGTAATCTCAAAATTTTGTCTATAAACCAGATTTTTAACTGACTATTTTTTCTTTAAGCTTTCCCCTTAAATTTATTTTTCTACTCTAGTATTTAAAACCTTCTCTAGACACTCCGTTTTAAAACACTCGCTCTGCTTGTGTCTAAAAAAACTCATCACGCATTTTGTTAATTTAAATTATACCCATGTTTTTAATTGTAAGCCTAAAGCTGTATGTAAACAAATGATCCTCATGACAAATTTATCGATTTAAAAGATTTTACATTGTTATTATTATTTTATTTTATTAGAACGCTTTTTGAACGATTTTACCTTGTAAGCTTTTAGTGTTTCTTTGTTGTGCGTTTTTTCGCTCCTACTTTTTGTTTCTCTATTTTTAGCATTTCATGCTAAGAGCTTTTTTATTGCTTCAGAATACTTTGAATTTTCCAGTTCACCGGAGTATGTAATACACTCAATATTTGATTTGTAGCCATTTCTGTTTTATTGACTATGTACTAATCTACTTTTCAGACCGTAAAATTGAATGAGTGTTGGTGGCAAGCTGTTAAACATTCTTTATATTTAATCCGTTATAATCATGCTTTTGACTGGCAAAATCAATAAAACCGAACTCAAATTTCACTGTTTCTCGGTACGCTTTTATTGGAAAGGATGAAATGAATTCATCGAGATCTTCCGAAAACCATTTATTTAGAGTGAAATAAATCTCGCAAAAGTGGATATCGAGCTTTTCAGTTTGTTTTCGAATCAAGTTTAGCACTAAATAATCTCGGATGTATAAGCAGGTTTGTGAAGATTCTTGAACTTTTACTGTTATAGGCAAGATTTAAATTTTTCGTAATACAAACTCTGTTTTATGAAGGAAGCAATTTCGGAAAGTAAATTTTACTGTAATGTTTTTGTCAACACGCATTTTCTCGTTTTTAAATCAGATTTTCACAAAGCAAAGGAGACGAAATACAATAAAATGCAAATAAAGTGAAACATTTTTTATTGCGAAAATCATTTATAGTACTTAAGTCATCTTTTACAATTTGCAGCATTTAAAGCACTCTATGATCCTAAAATCGTAAACATAAAGTGGAAATTGACAGAAGCGCTGTTAAAAACTCGCATCATTCGTCTCATCGCACAAGAGTTATTCAGTTCTTTTCAGCAGTGTACAAACTCAGACTATCCTAACAACCAAACAGGATATTTCAATAAAATGTAAAGTCCCTAAAACTCAATAAAACACAAACACAATATCCAACTTTCTAACCACTTTAAACTCGTATGCAAACACAGACACCTAACTTCAACTTAACGTAGTTCAGCTGTTCCCCGGCGTCTTGAATGCTTGGCTGCTTTCTACTCACATTGACAGATGCATCCAGCTATGTACAAGTTTAACAGCAGCTTCCATATTATCTCATGCATAATCCAGGCATAACTTTATCTGCTCACGTGCCACTTGGATGCCGTTTCCATTACGGCATAATTTTGTTGGAAATCGAGGCTATGTTGATAACTGTTATTGGAAGTGGATAACGTAGGTAGGTAATTAGCTAGCAGAGAGTGACTATGGATTATTTAAGCGACATTCTCAAAGGATAGCGAAATAGCTTCTGCAGGGAATTACCATTATTTGGCCAATAATGTACTTAGTAGTAGTACTTAGTATTTAATATCAATTCCTGTAATATTATTATTATTATTATTATTATTATTTAAAATGTAATGGAACGCAGTCGACGAGCCGTCACTGGAATTTGTATAATCGCAGTCAAGCATTTAGAATTTTATATATTTTGTATCGCTTAAGGTGTAGTTTTCTTATCGTGTCTGTCTACGTCGCCACATTTTTAGTTTCAGCGCCAGTTATTGAGTAAAAAATTCCATTCGTTTGTATTATTGAAAGTTCTAGTTGCGACCACGTACTTGGCAATTCAGTCACGAACCTCCTGACGCACTACAAAGAAAATTTATTTAAAATACGTTGTGGTGTAGCTGAGTGGTACAGTTATGATGACGTCACGAAGCACACCCTTAAACGCTTCTTTTAAAAAAGGTCCACTGAACTGTTTTACTTGAAATCCACGTTCAGTATTGAAAAAAATCCTGCTGTAAAAGGGTGCTACTTAACCTTTCATATCATTTCCCAGCGTCCATTTATTTCCAGCATTCGCATCAAATCTTTCCGATTTTATTGGCTCGTCCACAATAGCGGCCTGTTTTATAACGAAAAATCATCTAAAAGCAACACAAAATCTGAATAAATTTGGCATGGCAAGCGTTAAGTGTTTTCTATAATCGAACGTCCCGACGAGGCCTGAAGATGAAAGATGTCATCTCAAGTTTGATCCCGAAAATGAAAACACTAAGTGGATCGTCGCTTTTAATCACCAGCCAGCCCAGTTGGCTTCAATTAAGAAAAATTTCGTCTAGGGTCATGCTATAAGCGTACCTTCCACATGCACAAAACCGTGGTATCAAGCCAAAAGTGTCTCATCCAAATTATAATAATTGCGATGACGCCGGATTTAGCGGACGCCACTGACGCACTCATTTTAAAACTTCGCCAAAATCACTTTCGCTTCTCCTTTGATACATCTTTATTGGAAATTGTCGCCGTTTATTGTTTACGCCCGATCGACACGAAAAGCAGAGCGAAAATTTAAAAATAAAATTATTTATGAGTCGCAAATTTATACAGAGTTCGCTTTCCGCTATTATTATCGTTGGCGGCTGTCGCGTCCGTGGCTTTGAAGATTTTGAAGAGGTGAAAGTAGAAGTGAGGCTAGAAGGACCAATAATTGGCGCGGGATCGACGGATTGGAAAGACGTGTCAGACACACTTATGGTAAATTTTTATTTCAAGGGTTCAATGGAAAAGGCAGCCCAAACCCACGTTTTTACTAAAAAATCAAAGTTCATTTCGACGAATTTTCCTCGCTCCTGAAGTACAAGTGCAACAAATCTCGCTGGAAAAATTATGCAAATAATGCTTGCGAAAAAACGGTCTCTCAGCAATAATAACAAGTTTTAACTTCAAGTGTTTGTTTATACATGGGAAGAATGTTATAAATATTTCTATTATAATTCAATAATACAATCTGGACACGTAACGTAAGCGGATTTATGACTCCCTCCAAAAAACTGATGACATCATCGCAAAGTGCTGTTAAATACTGGATGTCGCTATGGACAGCAGATGGTTTAATAATTTACTCAAAATTTTATCTTCCCGTATATAAGCTCTTCTAAAAGCTAAAGTTTGGATCGTAAAATCGGTTTGGTTCAGTTTACCTCAGAACACACTTTGTCGAAATTTTAATAAGACGCTCACATCGCTCTTAATAATTTATGACGTCATTCGAAAACTTATTAATACAATTTTTATGCAAAATTTGTATCGATTTAACGAGCGTTATTAAATAAGTTGATCCAGTCACGACGGTGCCGGTTTTTTGTTCAAATGATTATTTTTACGTTTTAATGTCTCAGCACTTTCTTACAAAAACTATCGTTGTAAAATTTATGTCTTCAGCAAAGAGAATTTGTTATGAGATATCCGAATTTTGGCGTAACAATAAACTTCGAACATCATAAAATCAGAAAATTGTTTTATAACTTCAAACTCAAAATAATGGCGAAGCTTGGGTTGTGAATAAACCGAAGAACTCAATTTATAGTTCCTGTAAACAAAGATGTTATGATAATTCCTGTGTAAAGGTTTGAGCGAGACATTTATGAATTTATGTGAATGAATATGAATTTCATTTCAGCTTAAATAAATGATTTGTTGACGGAGCGACGTCGGATTTCGTTGTTTTTAATGGAACGACTGAAACAAAATATAAATGCGTCAAAGTTTACTCCGGATTTATTGATTTTACTCACTGAGAGGATGATTAGGAGGGCAAAACAAAAGAAATGTAGAATAGCTACAGGCAAAAAAGAATAATTCATATTGGAGCTTTTAGAAATCGCGAAATTGGTTTGGGATTGTGGATTAAGAGACTTTTGGAGATCAACCGAACTTATCAACGTAAGTGGCTCAGTTGCGTTTGCACAACGTGATCCAGTCGAAAGTTAAAAAACCATTAAATTTCACAGTCAAAGTAAATAAACTAATTCCACGTTTGCAGAGATAAAGAATTGGAAAGATGTGTCCAATTATTGAAATCGAAATTGGTTTTTCTTTTCATCTTTACGTGATATTCAAGTGTGCACCACACCGTTAATTAACCAAAGGCGATTAATTAATCTTTTTTACCTAAACAACCCATTTTCCACAACAATGGATCTTGTAAATGGTATTATTCACAGAGTAAGATTCCTGAAAGCTTTCAAATCATGATTCCTTTCTTCTATAACTACTGGTCCAGAAGAGAAAGATGAGGTAATCCAACTTCAGACTCCTTTGATTCTCACACATTTATGGAAAACATTGTTCTTCTCAAAAATTGCTGTAACAACCATTCGCAGTAAATTATCCGATGTGGAAAATCAGCGGGCTCCAAAGCTTGCACTTTTTGAACGTGGTAAGGATGTATGCCTTGTTCTTTTAATGAACGATGCACTACAAACTGTGAAACTCCAACTTCAGCTGCAAAATTTGTTCTTCAGCTTGCAGTTTTCTTTCGGTCCTATCACGGCCACTCGGGATTTTTTGTATTTCGTGTAGACACTACCGAACAATTAATAATTATATAAAGAATAACTGTATTTTTGATTTTAAAAATTGTTTAAATTACTTACCTGATTTTTTCTGTGCATAAAAAGCTATAATTTTAAATTATGTCCGAGAGCGCAAGGCAGGTCATTGTGAAAATCTCTGTAGCCCTGTGCTCGATAATCCTTCAATTTAATATTGGGTCAATGCCCCGCAATCCGTCCCACAGTATTTTCCTTCGTCGAATTTTAAATTTTCGATTTCGCATTAAAACAAACCGGAACGTTTTTCAATGGCGAGCTTTTAAGGAAATGAACCGCCCACAATGTAATGCATTAACAGGTTGCGTCAATAATAGTTTTTGTCCCATTTCATTGTCATAACCTGACACGATTTAAAGGTAATGTTTTCCTCATTCAATCAATTAGCCCCTCCCACAAACAATTTTCTAGTCCGGTTCTGTGCAGCGTCCTGAAATATCCAACTTTTATCGACCTGATAACTGGCAACTTTAATGAAACAACAGCCCGTCCAAGACTGACATTTTTCACGTCGCCTCCAAAACAGAACCATCCAACTTCCGCCACGTAGAAATATCATCAAATTTAGTTGATTCTCGGCATCTGCCGTTATGATATATGAGCGACTTTGTTTCGTAACTTTCCGAAAGAAATAAATCACAGCGGCCGAAACTCCGTAACAGAGTTTCAATCAAATTAAAAGAAAAGGAAAAAAGAAAAATCGTTTGAGTGCGTCTGAGAAAACACCAAGCTCACCTTTGACCATGTTTACGGCCGGCAGGAACGATTTGTTTTGGACTTCTGGTGGACACTCGTGTCACACGAAAAGATTTTCGTGATGTGAGGCACGACCTCTACCAGTCAAATTTGCTGGGTGCTTTATGAATTTTTGAGGAGGCATTTCATTATTTATGGTTCCGGTCGGATCGAAGTGTTGTTTGCCGACTAGTCGCTAGTTCAATTAGTGTCTGCGTCGGCAGGGTTATGAAAAAGAGGGACGGAAGCGAAACCGATAAATTGGTGATATGTGGAGAGCTCACGCTATCTTCGGCCGGAGAGGACATCGCTGGATGGTTAATAGTTAAGGGAAATCGATTGGATCGTGTTCGGGCATATGACAAAATGCGGTCTGGTGCTTTCCCGCCGTTTGCAGGATGGCAGGTTTCTGCTGACACGGATAAGTGGTGCGCCAGATGGCGCTGCTATGATATTGGAGAATGGGTACTGAGTCAACAATACGACAAAGCAATTCCACTGTGCACGAAGCAATTACTCAGAAGTTTTTGTGCTATATACAACAGTTCGGTGGATGTCAATTGCTCGTATAATTCTCACTGGGAAATTGCTTTCCAGTCATGTATTTAGATTACGTCTGACAACTTTTGCCGGTATGTGTGATCCAGCGGCTCAAATCCTGAAATTAACTGAAAAGCTCGAACATGCCACAATCATTGCTAACGATGTGCAAATTCAGGAGTTTGTCACTGATGCAAATGGAATGGAAGAGGAAGTGCTTGGAAACCGCAGAGAGATTTTTTTTATTCTTAACAGATCTGCTTTTACGCCTTAATTGACATACTTATATTTTTCGGCCTAAATACATTAAGTGGAGTATCTAATCATTATTTTTTTGAACTTCTTTCTCTGTTCGTATTTGTAAGCGTAATATCATCAATTCCAACGAAAAGATAAATTTTTAGTGCATGTGTTAACTGGTGATGGAATTTACACAGATTGTGATAAGATTGAAGCTGTAAAAAATGTAGAATCACCAGGAGTGTACGTGAAGTTCGTAGTTCCTTGGGTTTGTGTAGTTATTACACATGTTTCATTAAAGATTCCTCCGTTGTTGCGGAACCTGTGTTCGCCATTCGTTATTTTAGCCGTGTAGCTGGTGGCAGGGAATAAACCTGTTGTATTTAAAATATTCCTGGCCGTTTTATTTTATTCTCGTGTTTTCGCGGGCGCTCACCACCTGATATTCGTGTCTCCGGCTTTAGAGCAACCCCGGCGCTTCCTCCCCCGGAGAGGGAGCTGGCGCCCGAAGGACCGCCGCTCCTGACCGAAGGCGCCACCCCATGAAGGTCGCCGCATAAGCTTAGGTTGGCCAGACGTCACACCGAAATTTCGTCGCAACGGGACACTTGGATGTAACTAAAACTTTAAAAAAAGTTAAGGATCGATTTTACTGGGTAGGATGTACTGGCAATCACGTTAAAATGCAACCATTTAATATCGGGGCCCCGTTTGAAAGAGTAGCAGTAGATATTTTGGGTCCTCTGCATGTCACCGAGCGAGGAAACAAATTCCTTATTGTTTTAATGGATTATTTTACAAAATTCCTGTACCAAATCAAGAGGCTGAAACCATCGCGGAGGTGCTAGTTGAACATGTGGTCTCACGGTTTGGAGTTCCCAGGGAGCATTCAGATTAAGGGCGAAACTTCGAATCCGTAGTATTTCTCGAAACAATGAAGATCATGGGTATTCATAAAACAGGAACGACTCCTTTAGACCCCCAATCTGATGGTATGGTAGAACGTTTTAACAGAATACTTCTCGACTATCTCTTGAAATTCGTAAATGATGATCAAAGAAATTGGGATCAGAAAATTCAACTGGGTTTGCTGGCATATAGGACGGCCGTTGACGCAACTACACAGTACACTCCGTCCAAAATGATGATGGGCCGGGAACTGCGTCTTCCACTAGATTTGGTCCTTGGCGGTTCTCCTAATGCAAAGAGTCATATCAGCTCAGGATGTGTTAGCAATTTGCAAAGAAACCTTTGGGAAGTACATGAGTTGGCGAGGATTCGATTACAATGATGAACCCGACGAGGACGTTGATAATTAAGTTACAAGATATCCACGAAAAACAAGAGAACAATAATTAATTAGAAATTGAAATTCAATTCTCTTGTCAAAAAGTTATTTTTCTTTTGCAAGAATTTATTAAACCCACGTAAAGTACGCCAAACGATAAATGCAGATGACTTCAATTAAAATTAGTTGGTAATACGTAATGGTCTTGTTGCGGTCTAAAGTAGTGTATAACCCTAAAATAATTGACGGCGTTTGCATTTTTCTTTGGTCGTACAATAACAATATTACTAAGTTGTTGATCCCTTGAAAATAACTTATGACCTCATCACGAAGAATTATGTAAAAAATGTTTACTACAAAATACGGCTTCAGACGAAATCTTGTTGGTGTTTTGAGATTATATTTTTACTGTTAAGAATTACTTAAACGAGTTGTCACAAAAAAAATAAGTAATGACACAGTCGATTTATTTTTTTATTCATTCCGAAATGGCTCACATTGTATGAATTGAGTAGTATTTCTATCAGGATTAACAACATTTTTATTTATTCATCACCTCTAACAAATTGATGACGTCATCTTAAAAATATTAATTAATTTTTTGATCAAAATTGGTCGAAGGTTATTTGCACAGAACTTTTCTCGCCCTGGTTGTAATATACAATAAATATCCAGCTTTTTTCAAAAATTATAAAATTTGATGTTGCGAAGTTTACTTTTTTTATGAGAACCCCTATAAGTTGGTATAAAGATAGGTACGTAATTCTAAAGTAAATAGCGTGCTACGCGTATGTTTCAAATGAGTCTTTCGCTTATAAAATTTTAAGATGACGTCAGCAACATTTTTGCAACTACCCATATATCCATTTGGATAGGTGCAGTGTAATACTAAAAATAACTGTATTGTATTTCCACATTTTTGGGAAAAAGGACTGAGCCGTTCTTGATTTAATCAATGTAATAAATTGACTCAGTTTTGAGTTACCCTGTATAGGTAATTTGAAAAAAAAAAATATATATATATAGGCAATTATATATCACAAAAATTTTGAGATTTTGTTGGGGGGGGGGGGGGGGGGGCAAAAAATATATTTTGATTAAAAAACGTGTGTAAGATACAATTTTAATTTTTTTTATGTTTTTCGGGTAAAAACTCAACACGGATTTATAAACTACACATGTAGGACACGACTATGTTAATTTATACAATTTAAAACTCATTTACTACGTACGATTTTGAGGCGACGTCGTCACATTGTTGGTGGGAATGATTAGCCAGATTTTGGCTAGCGTTTTACGATCTAATGAGACATACAAACAAAATTTGACAACAATCGGTCCAGTAGTTTCGGGGATTGTCTCTCTAATAAAAGTCGATACAGACAGATAGACGGAAACACGGCACCACTTTTTTCGTACTTTAGAGAAATGTCGAAAAAACATGTAATTGCCGAGTCGCCCGATAGACTCCATTACTGTACTTCCTTAACTTATTTAGGTTATTTCAACAGAATTTTTAACAAAAATGCAGCTTATTCGAAAAATTATAAAATTTACTTTTGCGATTTTTATAATAAAAATTATTGTTTAAAAACAGAAGTATAAACCCCTAAATTTAAAACAAATTTGGAGGATATATAGATTTTTATTCCTAATTTAAATCCTTTCGATTGAAAGTTAGGTTGGCCGAGTGGACTAAGCAGGCGCTAAACTTAAGGTGTGGTTTGAAAAACGAGTGAAGGTTCGAATTCTGCACCCGACACTGTAGTTGACTGACACTTTTTCTTCAAAATGTATATAGTAATACATAAACTACATAGATCACCAAATTCCAAAATTCAAAATCCCTAAATTACCCCATCTTCATTCAAAGTTCAATATCCCTAAAGCTCCTATCTACCACTAAAATTCAAAATTCCCAAAAGCGACTCGACAACAATCGGTCCAGTAGCTTCGGAGATTATTTGTGTAATAAAAATCGACACTGACGACAGATAGAGGAAAACTAAAATTCTATTTTTTTCCTAATGTAGGGGTCCAAACGTCAAGAAAACATGAAAGTAGCCATTCGCCAGATAGACCCTATTACAATACTAAAAACATGTTTTTGAATGACTCGAGGACCAAGAACGATTAGTACCCATTTTGATAATCAATTTACTAAGAATTTTGAAACCTTTTCAGATTTTTGGAATATACAGGTTTTTAAAAATTATAGGAATGGTTAAATTAAGTACATACAAATCTTATAAAATTTTTGGTATTTGGATTTTTTTTTAATTTCTGCTACTCACAGTTTGAGTTTATGTTTATGTATTTATCCATCTGTCCACATTAATATCTCAGTTATTCCAAGATATATGTAGAAATCTGAACTTTAAATACTTAAATAACACAGAAGTAATATAAATTGTACAATGTAGATACGATAAGTAACAAACGTATATCATTTTGTTTTTTTTGGAAATTACTTAACTTTTTTTTCAAATATAATGCAGTTTTTTTTATATTTTTAGTCTCATATCTTAATTATTTGATACCACAGAACTGTAAAATTTGGACAGATTTTCGACTTCGTTTTAATTTTTGTAAACCCATCTGGTAAATTTTTATTCTACGAAATGTTCTTCATTTCTGCGTCTTTTTTTGTATTAACCTTTCTCAAAACATGAATAGCCTATTTCTTTTTTTTTCACCGATTTTTTATTTCGATTTTTTTTAAGGTTTTGATATTTCAATAAATATTTTGCTTAACGTATGAAATACGTGCGGCTGGGGAATTTGTTTTGTTGGAAAATTTTGTTCTTTTTTTGTTTCTTTTATTTTGTTTTTGCATTTTGCACATGTGTTTCATATCCAAGTTGTCTAATTGGAAATCTTTCTATTATTGTACATGTTCTACATTCTAATGTTTAGTAGATCTAGTAGCTTCGCTTGTAATGAGTGTATTTTTTGAAATATTTGCCAATACAAGAAAAAATCTTCTTAGAAACTTTATTTTTTTGGTCAATGATTCCTCCAGGTAGCCCTCCGCAACAGTAGAGGACTGCCATCCACTGTGATTCTTTAAAGTTGGTAGATCTCCTCCGCCGTCAACTAAAGAGGACGCCGAGGAGCGGCGGAAGCAATGTCCTGTGTATAGAGCAAAATCTGGTAACTGTAAGAATTTTTTCCAATTTTTGTGTTTTCATTTTTAAATTTTTCGACATGAAATATTTTATTTCTTTTTTTCAATACAAAATTTTTCAATTTTTGGATTTTGCAATTTCTAATTTTTGGGTTTCTAGCTTTTAGATTTTTCAGTTTACGTTTATTCAATTTTTGGTCTGTAACTTTTTTTTTTAGTTTTTACTTTAAATATAAAATGAAAAGTTTGAAAAATCTAATTCATATTGTGCCTTTTTTTCTTAATATACATAGTATTTCATGTTTTTAATTTCTTGTAAAGAAATAAGTATTTTGCAGTTAAGCTCCGCCCGCTTGGTTCACGTCGAATAGAAAAAATCATCACAATTGAGATAGGGCGTATGGGCGGGCTTACGTTTTGTCTTTTTGTTTAAATATGTGTAAACTTCTTTTCACAACATGAAACTTAAAATATGTTTAAAATGGAAAATTTGTATAAGGAAATATCGATTTTGCAATTTGGCTCTGCTCCATAATTGCAAAGTTTATATTTCCTTGCAAAAATGTACCATTTTAACCATATTTTAAGTTGTGAAAAGATGGCTATGTATATTAAGAAAAAAAGGCAAAATATAAACCCCGCCCACCCACCCTGTCTCAATTGTGATGATTTTTTTTATTCATCGTGAGGCAGGAAGGCGGAGCTTAATTGCAAAATACTTATTTCTCTACGAGATTTTAAAAACATGTTTTTGAGTGTCGTGTTGTTGAAAGAATACTGTGTATATTAAGAAAAAAAATAAAGCAAAATATTAGGTCCCACCCATACCCTCAGGGAAATAAAAAACTAGTTTAATCCCTTGGTCCATAATATACTATTGACAGTTTGTTTTTTTTTTATTAATTATTTATTAACGCTAGACAACACTAACTTTTTTCTGCATACTCTTCATACTAAGTTTGCACTCGAATATCCAGAACTGAACACCATTTAGTACTATTGACAACTTGAGAGGGACACGACGTAATGTATAGTCAAAGGAAAGAAGACCTCTGAGGCATGTCGATGACGCTGGATAGTTCGCTAATCAGTAACTAGGAAACTGTAAAAGTGTCCATTATAAATAGTTGAAAGTGGTGTTTACTAGAACAGGATTGAATAATTCGGTCAAATCACTTTGAAATTACAACCTCTGCAGGAACATTTTTATTTTGTATAATGTTTATATGTTGCTAAATAAATAAACTTTAACTATTGCTCATTTTTATTACCCGCATTTTTCAAAATGAGACGTGAAGGCCTCGTATACATTTTTATAGAGAGTATTTCTTTCCGTATTTAACTGGACTTGAGACTGCTGCTTTTAATGAAGACATAAACGGCTACTATAAACAACAAACCAGTTCATCAGTAATTGACTGAGTAAAAGTTTTCTATCAATGTTTTCTCTGGTTCCCACCAGATGACTCCTCCTGTAGGATCCTCTCCCGACGCCCATTATCGACGCTGTTTGACGTCATGCGCGCCTTTCCATACAGTCCCCGTCAAAACTCGACCGCAAGTTGGTCATGACAAGCAGACACAAAACTGTCACGACCAATAGCCGCAGGAATCCAATTACGAACCCCCAATTTGTTCAAGAATCCCCCCTTCGAACCCAACTTAATTACAGCTCTTTCTCGCTAGAAGCTCTTTTTCCCGTCTCTTAAAGCTCTCCTGAAAAATGAGACTCGCGTCCCGAAGCTCCGCTTTCTGAGCTTTCCGGCGAATATCGATTCCGAAACATTGTTCTGTTTCCTCCGCGGAATGTACTCCAGCTGATCGATTCCCGGTTGAGGCAGTCGAAAGCTCAACCACCATAGCCTACAGTAACACTAACAAACACTTTTCGTTTTCGTCCTGAAGAGGCCAAACTCGAAAACGTAGCGCGGAAGCTGGACATAGTGTACAGTGAAGTGGGGTTTTAGAGCTTTTTCGTAAACTCGGAAGGTGAGTTTTGGTGGCCGTTTTCATTGTTATGCTCTTGTTTACCCAGTTGCAATAGCTGGATTTTTGCACGACCTTGGAGAGATTACTGCGTCGCGGGGCTTTTTATGTAATTTTGATTAGGTGCAGCTTTGAGCTTTGGCATCGATTTGACATTAATTGGCCACTTGTCGAAACTTAATTATGCGAGATTAGAGGAGAGATCTTCAGGGCGGAAAATAGATTCGAGCTTTTTTTAGAGCTTTCGTGAAATGAGCCAACTAATGTACATTAATTTGGTGCTGTCACGACAAAAAATTTTGTTATTTGTTATGTATGTTCCATTTAGCGCTACATTAAGTTATTCATGAAGGGTTTTATTGAGCTTTTAGTGTGTTGTCAATACGATGCATTATAACAAATTGCTATGCAAATTTATTGGTTGTGCGGGTTTGGGAGTTTAGTAGATTTTTATTGGGTTTTTACTGACTGTTAAAAATTTTGTTACCCATTTTCTTTGTTTGGAAGTTACATAACGTTCATCAGATGGAATACCAATCGATAAGTCCGATTTTGAATTAATAATCGTGAAGATGTCCTTCAAGTAGATTTTATAGGGTTTTTATCACGGCTGGAAAATTCGTTACGTCGCTTCTTTTTTTGTATTGTTACCGCACTACTTTGTGACGATAAGTGACTGGCGCTTGATACCGAGTTTGTTATCACTTCCGGTGAACCATTAATTTGAGTTATAGTCTAGAAATGGACGCAAACAGTGAAACGTCGGTAGGTACTTATTCAAATTTTTTGTTTAAAACGAGGTTAAATATCCAGCGATAACATTATCATTCCTGCGGTGAGTTATCAAAACTCCTTTTACATGACAGTCACTGCTTTTCCAACGCCCGACTACCACAATGCCAAAAGCGGGTAAATAAATCTCCCTTAAGCCGCGTCCTTCTAACTCCTTCTTTTTTTGAAAAGTTTGAACCTTAGGTGACCACGCGTTCGAGCTCCGCAAGCGTCAATCCAGACTGTTATCCTGGGTGGAAATACCTCTAGGTTATGTAAGCCGCGAGATCAATTTTTGCCCATTCCTTTTTCTATGATTGTTCTGTTTTTGTTGCAGATGGCCGGAGCCGATTCGAAATGGCAGAAGGATGCTGCCGATCAAAACTTTGATTACATGTTCAAACTTCTTATCATCGGGAACAGTTCAGTCGGGAAGACGTCTTTCTTGTTTCGATATGCTGATGATAGTTTCACATCGGCCTTCGTCAGTACGGTTGGTATCGATTTCAAAGTCAAAACCGTCTTCAGGCACGACAAACGCGTCAAGCTCCAGATATGGGTGAGTGTTATCTTGATTGTGACAAGATGTTTTACTAAATGGGGTTGCTTGGAAGGACACCGCCGGTCAGGAGAGGTACCGGACAATCACGACAGCGTACTACAGAGGAGCTATGGGTTTCATACTCATGTATGACATCACGAACGAAGAGTCTTTCAACAGTGTGCAAGACTGGTGAGTAGCCGAAAAACCACGTCTTGCATTGTAAATCCCGACCATGTCCGAAAACCAGGCAAAATAACATTTTTCCCATTCTGATTTCTCCAGAGGACGCTACCAAACTTTTTCCATCACGAAATGTCATTTTCGAAGTTGAGGACCTTTTTTGTGTGTTTGAACTAATTACGCCCCTTTAGAAATGCGAAAAGCTTGTTTGAGCTTCTTATTTTCGTTATAAATTCGCTTTGTTTGTTTGCTTTTCCCTTTAGTAGCTATCTTTAGCTCATCAAAATTGTACGAACACTCCGCTGCGCTCGTAATCTTTTGCCACTTCTTGCAAACTTCGTTCAATCGAAACTCGCTTATTAAACTTCCTCTTCGATGTCGTTTAAGAGCCGGAAGTATTGGTTAGGAACAACGGGATCAAATCCCTGAAGAATTCGTCGTATTGATTTATTGAAATCGAGGTCTCCGCGATGATAACTTTCAACAACGATCATTGTTCAATGTTAATTCGATGGATTTAGAGCGTGCGATAAGACGACCTGATTTGTTTTCGCACTGATAAAATTTGCCACGATTTACGGAAAGTTATGCTTTTAAAGTTTGCGGACTCGTGGCTTATTTGTTGAAATGTCTCGTGCGTTCATAAATTTTGCTGTCATTTTCGTTTCAACAATATATCTTAGCGTAGCTCGACATGTTTTTGTTGTTTTAAATGAGCTTAGGGACGGGATGCTTGCTTTTGAATATTAAATGCCTTGAAGCAAGAAAATATATGCGAATTTGCGTTCAATAGAAGCGCTTTTAACTCTCTGCTTTCTGTTAAAAATGAGACTTGAAATATTTTTTGCTGTAAATGTATTCATGTTATATTGGAAGCTAATAACTATGTATTATATTTGCAATTGTAATCGGGAAGTCGAAGATGAAAACGGCGACACGATTTTTATTAGCTTTTTGCTTTTTGATATTTTCCTCGACAAGTAAGAAAAAATCATTATATACAAGGCGGGGCGCACTCAAATGTGAATATCTGTTAAAATCTCAACATTAAAAATGTACGATCATTGTAGCAGTGTATGATTAAAGGTATATCGATTAGAATATTTCGGGAGATTGTTCATTTTAAGAATTGTACTGAATTCAATAACTGTCAGTCCTCAAACGCGAAGTACATGATGGCTTGTTTTGATCTGTCAGACTATAATTAATTATACCAGCATTACACAACGGGATAACCGATGCGAACTAAGCGACTGTAGAACCTATCTCAGATTCATCATGAATTGCCACAAAAGCTCTAACTGAGATTTAAAGCACAATAGAATCTATAATATAATCAAACAAGTTACTAACAATTTTGTTAATTATCAAGCTGACTATTTTTACGTGGTTTATTAGTGCTATATCGGGTCATATCAACATGCAAATGAAACCAGATAAAGCAAACAAATATGCTCTTTTTGTGGCATAAACACACCGCAATAATTTAACTCCCACATTCCAAATAGAGGCTAGATATGGACTCTCTTGAGATTGAAAAATCATCTTTAAATAACTCCGAATGGAAAGCTCTGAAAGATTTATTAATATTGATCGGTGGGAATGGTGTAATTTGTTATTCCGTTTGAATCGGGAGTGTTTTATGAGCGTATTACACATCCTTTCGGATTTTTAATCACACTTCCAGCTTTTATACGCTTTCCGGTTATTAAAGTGGACCGAATTTAATTACTGATGTTGGGCGCTGTACAATAATGAGTCAGCAGATGATGATTTTTGCTACATTTTACGTTGCGACATGAGTTCTAATTACGGAACAAATTGGCTACTAAAATAAGCGTACAAATTGTTCATTGCATGCATACAGAGTAAACAGCGGTGGAAAATGTATGTGACCTACAGTGTACAGCAGAAATCCATTAACACAGTATCGTATAAAAGCGGGGAATTTTACACCTCATAAAGTTTTCTTCCAGCCACTCCTGGTTTCGGAATTGTGGTTTTTCGCACTACGTTTTGTAAATAATAAGAAAGTAAAACCAATAAGGTCTGGAAAAAGTTTTCTTTGCGGTTTCAAAGAGCACGAGTTCGAGAAATCAAAGTTCACATGTTGCTGGTATTTATCAACAGAAAAGAAAACAAAGGGAGCTTTCAAGTTGGCTTACATGAAAAATTTAGACGCAATATTCGCTGAAAACCAAATGCGTGGAAGTCTGGTACGATATTTTCAATACAGCTGGATTATTGACGTTAGAATGCCAACTTAAAACGTAGTACGAGTCATCCTTGGTACCTTAATTACACACTGCATGATTTTCAACAGCTGGACGCTAGTTTAGAATTGTTTATGCCTAGAACTTTTCTTTTAAAACCTTGATTTTTTCGAAAAATTTCGCTCGAATATAAATTACATTATCTACCAACGTCCCGTTAACAATTAAATTAAAATCTGTTATGTTTAGTTTGAAATTAATTTTCGTGTCTAATTAACTTAGTTGTTGCACCAACTCATGTTTTCATTAGCTGGAATTAATTATGACTCTCATGTACACATTTGTGAGAAATACCAGTTAATTGGCTTGAGTTAAATGTTTGCCTTTAGTAAACTTTAAATTAATATTGAAATTCATTCAATTCATTGTCACACAACGGTGAAATATATTTTGGATTTAACGTGAAACCCGCAGACGGGATTAGCGTATTGTAACTCCGAACCAGACTGGAGTTTTTAATTATGAATTACTGAATAAATATTTACAGCTTTTATTTTCTTGAAAAGGTTGTATAATCAGATTGTTTTTCATTATCCCGGACACGGCTTATACAGTTTTTCTTGTTTGCGCTTCATTAATAATTTTTTTTGTTTTCTAACTGTTTATAAAAGTGATTTGGAAGTTACTGGTTTACGAACTAATTTATTTTATCGATTATTTCAGTAACGACTCGTCTAACTGATCTAAAGCTGCGGAAAACCGATTAGGTTGTAATTAGTGTTATATTGTTCATACGATTAATAACAGGTGATTTTTTTATGTGAGAATTTGTTGACAGAACAAATTTAAAACCTTCGTTGGACCTAAAATGATTTATTTAAGATAAGGGAAATGTTGGCCCCTAGTTTCGGTATAATAAATTGACTCGGCGTTTCATATTTTCAAATGCTAGAGTAAGAACTTCCCGGAAGACATTTTCACACTCTTGTATGATTCTCAGTTTTAGATCTTCATTTGTATCTAGTGATTATTTAAGCAACAAAAAATAATCTTAAGCTGTCAAATTAGGTGATTCAGGTAGGTAGATTGGTTTGATTATATGGTCGTCATAAAATTCCCCTAGAAAGTTCAAACTTGTTTGCGCTGTTGCATCGTCATGCTGAAAATATCCATGCTGAAATTCTTCAGGATCAAGCTTGTCAATAAATTCTTACAGCTTTCCGACAAGTTGAATATAACAAATCAACTTGTTGCGAAAGCCTTCTTATGGGGGTTATCATCCATAACCTGTTGGTATTTTTTTTTAAAATTAGCCTCATGATTTTTCTATGATTTTCGGAAAACATTTTTCTCGAGTTGAAAATTCTGTATCTGTGCGAAAACAAACCTGGATAGTTTTGACTCACTCTCAAATAAAGATCTGGCTTTGAAAAATACCGATTTGTGTTGAAAATTGGAAAAACAATAAGCAAAACGAGTTTGTAAAAACGAACACAAAGCACAATTTACGTTAAGCTCCGAGATTATAGGCAACTCACAACAACGCAAGCTGTATGCTCCAAAAGACGACCTACGCAATTTGGTCATATAATGGGCAGCGGAAAGTAGATCACAATTTTTATTATTAACAAAAAGCTGTTTTAAATATAGATCTCTTATCTCGACAGTTGTTATTTTATTTTAAATTACATTGAAAAAAATCTCAGTAACTTTTACCATAACGAGTATTAAAAAATAGGTTAAAATATATACTGTGTAGTTGGACGGATAAAGCGTTTCATCAAAACGACGTGATAGGACCTGGGTCAGTTGCGCGCCCCGGTCTAACAAATCTGCGAGTGGTCCTAATCCCATTGGATATCGGTTCTGTACATCGGTTCTATCGACCTGAGAGGTCATGGACAGTTGCGTGCAACGGTTAGAAGATTTGTATATAATTTTTATTTTAATAGTAATAATTTTACTCATAGGCCATTAAAATATATATCGATCTTTTTTGTGTCATACTCTTACCCACTTGATTATTATTACTGCACTTATTGAAATTTCTGACCTTCGGTATGAGATACGACGGCACAGATAAATCTGTGATTTACTGCTTTAATTTTTGTGCGCAAAATCGTTGTGAGAATGGGGCTTGAGGTGCAACTCGTCATTTTATCTACTGGATGTAATGAGCCTTTGGAAAAAAGTTTGGCCGAGAATTTAGTACGCAACGCTCGTTTTGGATTATCATAAAATAATTAAATTCGTAATTTTTTGTTTCATTTTCTTTCATTCTTCGGTTCCCAAATTTTTAAGTGTTTCGTTTTCATAATTTTTAGCTTTTTCAATTTTTAATTTCTCGACTTCCAAATTTTTCAATTTTTCGTTTCTTCAATTTTTGATTTCTCGAATTGTCAATTTTTCAAGTTTTTGATTTATAATTTTCATTTTCTAGATTTTGTTTCACTTTTTTTTCATTTCTTTTATTTTTTCAATGTTCCTTTCGATCTTATAATTTTTCGTTTTTTCATTTTTGATTTTTCAGTTTTACAATTTTGAAATTTTTCCTTTTTTTTCGAAAAGCTGAAAAATTGAAACACTGAAAAACTAAATATCGAAAAAAATTAGCGAACCCCAAAATTGGAAAACCCAAAGTTGTAAAATCGAAAAACTGTAACATTAAAAGATCAAAAAACTGAAAAATTTAATACCCAGGAATTGAAAAATTTTAAATCAAAAATCGAATAAATGAGGAAGTTTTAAAATTCAATTGTAAAATTGAAAAATTCTAAAATTGTAAAATTGAAAAAGTGGTACATTTTAAAAATTATTATTATTCATACTTAAAATGACGACTAGAAAAATTGCAAATCAAAAGCTGAAGAAATGAAAAATCACAAAACTGAAAAATCTAAAATTGAAAAATGAAAAATTAAAAATTTAAAAGTTGAATGATCGAAAAATTGCAAATCGAAAAACTGAACAAGTTACAGTAAAATTTCAGTTAGATTCAGTTAAAAAAAAATGGTTGAAGGTTATTTCAACAGAACTTTCTTCGCCCTGAATTGCAACCCTATAAACCCCGCTTTTTTGAAAAATTATTATAAAAATTTTCCGTATCTTTTGCGATTTTTCATTTTTTTTATTTTTTTTTTGCTTTTTTGAATGTTTAGATTTTGCAGTTCTTGAATTTAAAATTCCAGAGTTTTCAATTTAAATTATTTCAATTTTTCGTTTCTTTAATTTTGCGACTGCACCTCCTCGAGGTTTTATTTTTAAATTGTTTAGTTTTCCAAATTTCGGATGCTTCGATTTTTTGGTTTTGCAATTTTTCGATTTACGATTTCCACAATTTTCAATTTTTAAAGTTTTGTAATTTTTGGTTTTTCAGTGTTCCGATTTTATAATTTTTCTTTTCTTCAGTGTGAAATTTATCAATTTTTGGATTATTCAATTTTTCGATGTGTAATTTTTGGGTTTTCAATTTTTAGATTTTACACCTAATTTTTTAATATTTTTTTCTCAATTTTAGATTTTTAGTTCTTCGGATTTTCAATTTTTCATTTCATCAATTTTTGATTTGCAACTTCTAGTTTTCATTTTAAATATGCATCTTATACCTTTGTAATTTAAAAAATTTTCCACTTTTTCAATTTTAGGGTTTTAGAATTATTCCATTTTTTAATTAGTGGATTTTAAATCTTTTTTATTTATTGGATTTTTCACTTTTTCGATTTTTAATTTTTCAAATTCTGGATATTTAATATCTCAATTGTTCAGTCTTTCAATGTTACAGTTTACAACTTCAAAATTTTGACGATACTAAAATGTTTCAATTTTACAATTTTTGGCTTTTTCAATTTTTGGATTCATTAGTGTTTTGGATATTTAAGTTACTCGACTTTCAGTGTTTCAATGTTCCGATTTTGAGTTTCCTTAGTTCTTCGATTTTTAAAGTTTTTTGATTTTTAATTGTTCGATTTTGCAATTTTTCGTTTTTTCAATTTTAATGTTTCTAGTTTTTCGACTTGCGATTTTTCAATTTTTCATATTTTTTTTGTTTTTTTTTTTTCAATTTTTCGGATTAAAATTTCTCGAATTTACAATTTTTAAATTTCCAATTTTTCAGTTCTTTAAATTTTCGATTTGCAAATTTTGGTTTGGTTTTTTATTTTCTTTATTTTTACAATTTTTCGATTTTTCAATGTTCCGATTTTATAATTTTTTATTTTTTCAATTTAAATTTTTTTAATTTTTCGATTCTTCAATTTGGAATATGCACCTCCTCGAGTTATCAGTTTTAAATGTTTCAGTTTTCCGAATTTCCAACTTTCGGATGTTTTGAGTTTTTTGGTTTTGAAATTTTTCGATTTTCAGTTTCACAAGTTTTCAATTTTTGATTTTTTAGTTTTTAAAATTTCGTTATTTTCCGGTCTTTCAATGTTCTGATTTTATAATTTGTCTGTTTTCATTGCGAAATTTTTCAATTTTTCGATTTGCAATTTTGGGTTTTCAATTTTTCGATTTTTCTACTTTTACATTTTTTAATTTTTTTCTCTATTTGAGATTTTTCAGTTCCTCGATTTTTCTATTTTTCATTTCATCAATTTTTGATTTGCAATTTTTTTAGTTTTCATTTTAAATATGTGTCTTATAATTATCAGAATTTAAAAAATATTTCATTTTTTAATTATTGTTGGATCTTTTTCATTTGTTCGAGTTTTTAATATCTCGACATTTAATTTTTCAATTGTTCAATCTTTTAATGTTGCAGTTTACAACTTTACAATTTTGACGATCCAAAATTTGTCGGTTTTTAATTTTTCGATTAGTTTTTTTCGATATTAAGTTTCCCGACTTTTAGTTTTTCCATGTTTCGATTTTTCGTTTCTTCAATATATCGATTTAAAATTTTTTACGATTTTTTTAGTTTTTCAATTTTTATTTGTTCGATTTCAATGTTTAGTTTTTCCGACTTTTCGAATAAAAAAAATAGAAAAATCGCAAAATTGTAAAATTGAAAAATCCAAAAAGAAAAAACGAAGAAGTATAAAATGAAAACTTTAAAAAATCTAAAAATTGGAAATTAGAACTTAAAAAACTGAAGAAGAATTTTAAAATTGGCACATCCAAGAATTGAAAAATCAAAGATTGAAATTTTCGAGAATTGAATAAACGAAAAATTATAAAATCGAATCAAAATCAAGAACTTGAAAAATTGAGAAAAGGAAAAATTAGGAAATTGAAACAATGAAAAATGGAAAAATTAAAAAGAAAAGAAAATGAAAAAACGAAATTTTGTGATATCAGAAAATTGTAAAATGGATGAAAAAGGAAAACACTTTTTGTTAATAAAGCACCTAGTACAATGATTTTATCTCAATTTTACTTCGATTTAAATTCACCTTGAATGAACTTATGTAACGTCTGCAATTGGCACATAGACAAATATTTTTATTGCTCTTAAATTTTCTACCAATAAGTTCCTGTTGTAAAAATAAAACACTTTGTTGAGAATTATTATTATTTTTTTAAACTATAAGACCATTTTTTACAAAAGTAGATCTACTGATCTTTTTATCCATGTACTGCTAGATTTACTGTGAAATTATTAAACTGCAATGTAGGAAGCTTCTTTCAGCTAGATACCTGTTAGCAACCCTTATAATCCCCTACTTGTGTGCCAGTGGCCTTTTTGGGAATGAGACTGTCACAGGGTTAATTAACCGTGGCGCGCAAGTGACCAACACCCGATAGTTAATTATGCTGGATAAAATCATAGGATTCGAAAAATAAATAGTTTAAATATTTCCCATTGCAAGAAAGCGTGTTCGTTTTCTTATCAAGATGTACGTTTTATGCCATGTTTGAAATTTAATTATTTATTTAATAAGCACTAAAGAGCGTTTTTACAAAATCAGAATTATAAAGAAAGCATCTCTGGAGAGTCGAGGTTGATAAAAAAGTAAATTAAATTTCTCCCTTACAATATGTAATCAACTTTTATGGAAATGGTGGTTTGAGCTTCTGCTTCTTGGTCGACTGCAACTCAACTAGAAAAAGACAGAATACAAAATGTGTACTTTTGAGATATCGTGACAAACCGTTTAAAAAACCTGTTCTTGTGAGCTTTCTACAGATGTACTAGATCAATAATCAAGCCCATTAAAAACTTTGCTCCTTCTAGGGTAACTCAGATCAAGACGTACTCCTGGGACAACGCTCAAGTAATCCTCGTGGGCAACAAATGCGACATGGAGGACGAACGAGTAATAAGTTTCGAACGAGGCAAGCAATTAGCCGAACAACTTGGCGTAGAATTCTTCGAAACAAGCGCAAAAGAGAACATTAACGTTAAGGTAGGTTTCCAGAGTCGCGAGTTTGCGGCGCTAACGGGTTCAATTTCAGGCTGTTTTCGAGCGACTCGTCGACATCATCTGCGACAAAATGTCTGACAGTTTAGATACAGACCCCACCCTGATGAGCGGGGGCGCGAAAGGGCAACGTCTCACGGATGCGCCCCAAGGGCCTCAAGCCGCTAACTGCAACTGCTAATAATCTGAACGTTCCAACATTAAAAATTACTATAGCTGTATGGACAAAAACACTTACCTGTTGATATAACTTCGACCAGGATGTACGAAATTTGACTTATTTATAATTTAGTTTAATTGAGACTGACAATACGCATGCGTATGTATACTGCAGAACTATGTTGCTATACTGGGTGTTGCATGCGTGTGTAATTTTTATAATAAGGGGACGCAGGATGGAACCCGGAGAGGTTGCGTCCTGTCGTCTCGTTTCGCATTTTTAACATTTGAAGGAACATTTATGCATTTTATAATTTTTGAAGTTACTCAAAATAATGTCAATATTAGCAAAACGTAGATTAGAGATGGAAAGGTACCCTTGATGGAGTTATTTTGAGTTTTTTGCTATGGTTTTCGTTCCGACTTGGTTTAGACAGAGTGTCGAAAGTGTGTCATTAGAGTAGACCACTCTGTAAACAAACAGGGTTCACGCGATTGTGCCACTTTATACGTTGCAGGTAAACTACGCTTTATCCCCATGTTGCCAACTGTGAAAGAAAGGCGTAATTTGCAGCCCCGACACAACCCTGAGTGTTAAATTTATGTAAGAGACGTATCATATCTTTGGCCTAAAACGGCATTTGTTTTAGACTACGTGTTGTGTTATTCTAGGAGTGGGAGGTAGAGGAAGCTTAAAACCAAAATGCGTCTGTAGTTAACCTACGTTACTAATTAAAGACAACAGAATAAATGTGAACTTGTAAATATAGAAATTGTATGTTCGCTGTTACGTTTAGAGATTGATTTTTTATTTTGTTACATTGTTAAGGATCTGTTAATAGTCGCTTTCATCTAGCGTAAGTTTTTTTTCAAGGTCGCAAGGTATAGCTCGATGATCAACAAGAGGTGTCCAATTTCATCTTGACTCTCAGTAGAGAGATACAGGTCGCCTTCCCCCAAACCTTTAATCGATGTAAAGAGATAATCAGTAATCACGTTGACTACATTTATAAATTCCATGTCTTCTGGTCAATGTCTCAAATTGAACTTTCCTAAGCTTCAGCTGGACCTTTTTCAAAACAACTTACGTCATTCAGTATAGATGTTATTAATGTTTTGCGATTAATCGACGATTTTTCTCCAGCTGAAGTCGTTTCTATAAATCTGTGCCTCACTTAACAATGGATGGGTTCAGATTCAAGCCAGACGAAGAATGGGTGTCTGAGGATCGCACATTTTCTAGACCTGCTCCAAGCTTTTGGAATTTTTACCAATTCTAGAGGCTTCCAGCGGGCGCTCATTGTTATGTTAAATGGATTGTACAATATTAAACATTATTTTGTGAATTAGTGTATAATAAAATAGTGTATATGCCTGAAGGATTTGTTATTTCAGCAAAACTTCCACCAAAGTAGGATCAGAAAGTTCTTGCTGATGGCAATTGTACACAAAACATTAAGTCTTATCTACGCGACGCAGTGTTTTCACAAATAAAATTAACTTTAGTTATGCGCCCGACAACTAGTGGAATTTAATTTTCGTAATGCCTGGAATAACAAGAATTAGGGAGACTTTGGGAACTGAAAAACACTTGCGGTAATTTAATTACGGCTTTAGACCTGGTGCTTTAAACTCACAATTGTTGTACACGTATACGAATTAGAGAAAGGAAAAAAGCTAATATTCTGAAGAGTTTAATCGAGTCTATTTGTTTAGTTTATTATTTCAGTAGAAAATTAGGCATCGGAATTTGTTTTTTTTTTCTCTTGAGCGTAAGCAAAGAAAGCTTGTAATCGCGTCCATTGGCTAGCTACTTTTATGTTTTCTTGGTGTTTCATGACTCTTAGAGTACGAAAAAATATGTCTCACGTTTCCGTCTTTCTGTCTCCCGTGTTTTGGATTTTTATTAGACAGATAATTTCCGAAACTACCGGACCAATTGTTGGCAAATTTTGTACGTGTATTAGGAATATCATTTACGAGTAGATGGTAAAATGCTAACTAAAATTAAGCTAACCGTCCTCACGTGATCTTCAAAATTTACAATAGTTATTTTGTTTTTACTTTTATAATATAAGATATTCCTGTACCTGTGGTGTATGAATCCGTGTTGAGTTTTCATCCCAGACATCGAGATTTTTGAAAAAAAAAAAAAATCAGAATTGTTTAAAAAAAATTTTGCAATTTAATTTTAAAACTGCAGAACCGAATGCTCTAAAATCTTGTAAATTGTTTAAGGTTGCAGGTAGTATGGTAAATAGTTAATTAAAATTTATTCGTTTATCGCTTCCCCGAAAATTTGTTAAATCAACTCAAAATAATAAATCTTCTCTGAAATATGCAAAATATTATGACTCTACTTGTGGTTTATCAATGCAATCATAGTTGTTAGAATTATTTATACACGGCGATTCAAAAATATTAATGAGTGAGGCAGTTTATGGTGTTGATTAAATCAAGAACGATTAACTCGACTTAATTTTTCAATTTTTCGTTTCCTCAATTTTTCAAGTTTTATATATCGCAATTTTTCGTTTTTTCATTTGCTTTGTTTTTTCAATGTTGCTTTATAATTTTTTGTTTATGCAGTTTTTCAAATTTTAAATCTTTGGTTTTTCAATTCTTAGATTTTCCAAATTTTAAAGTTTTTAATTTTGCAATTTTTCGATTTCTCAAGTATCCGATTTTCCAATTTGTTTAGTTTTCGGTATTTCGATTTTGCAATATCTCGTTTTTTCGATTTTTAGGTTTCTCAATTTTTAATTTTTCAACTTTCAGTATTTCGTTTCTTCAATTTTTCAAGTTCTTAATTTCCAGTTTTTAGATTTTCAAAGTTTTCATTTTATGTTTTTTTCTTTTCCTTTGATTTAACAATTTTTGGATATCACAAATTTTCTTATTCATTTTCTTTCATTTTTCAATGTTTTCATTATTCAACGTTTCGGTTTCATAATTTTTCGTCTTTTCACCGTTAAATTTTTCAATTTTTTGATTTCCCGACTAAATTTTTCAGTTTTTCGTATCCTCAATTTTTCATTTTGCAACTTTTTATTTTTGCAATTTTTCGACACCATAGTTTTTCATTTTTCGATTTTTCAGTTTTCGAATATTTAATATTCTAGTTTTTCAATTTTTCGTTTTCAGTTCTTGATTTTTATTTTTCAATGTCCAGATTTCTTAACTTTCATTTTCTGTTTTATGTCAGAATTTCATTTACTTTATTTTTTCAATGTTATTTTATAATTTTTCGTTTATTTCAATTCTTCGTTTTTCCAAATTTCAAATTTTTTAATGTTATGATTTTTCTATTTCTCAAGTATCCGATTTTCCAATTTCTTTAATTTTCAGTATTTCGATTTGACAATATATCGTTTTTTTCGATTTTTAGATTTCCCAATTTTTAACTTTCGACTTTCAATATTTCGTTTCTTCAATTTTTAAAGTTCTTAAATTCCAGTTTTTAGATTTTTCAAAGTTTTCATTTTATGCTTTTTTCTTTTCCTTCGATTTAACAAATTTTGGATATTACAAATTTTTGTTTTTCATTTTCTTTCATTTTTCAACGTTGCGGTTTCATAATTTTTCGTCTTGTTCAGTTTTTCCTTTATCCAATTTTTCGATTCACAGTTTTTCAATTTTGCAATTTCATGTTATAATTTTTCGTTTTTTAATTTTTGAGTTTTTTAATTGTTTTTCTTTTTCAAATTTTCGCTTCCTAAATTTTTAATTTTTTTGGATTTATTTATCTTCGATGAATTCCTTGGTATCACAGTTTTTTGTTTTTTCGTTTTTTACATTTTTCAATTTTTCGCTTTGCAATTTTTAGGTATTACAATTTTTACATTTTCGATGTTTCCGTTTCTCAATTTTTAATTTTTCGTTTCCTCAATTTTTCAGGTTCTTGTTTTTTTTTCATTTTCCTGATTTTTAATTTTCATTTCCTTTAATTTTTCGCTTATTCAATTTTTGATTTTTCATTTTTTGGATTTTCCAAATTTAAAATTTTTTAATTTTGCCATTTTTGGATTTTTCAAGTATCCGATTTTCCGTTTTCTTTATTTTTCAATATTTCGATTTTACAATATCTCGTTTTTTGATGTTGCACTTTTTCGATTTTTAGGTTTCTCAAATTTTAACCAACTTCTTAATTTCCAGTTTTTAGATTTTTCAACGTTTTCAATTTATGCTTGTTCATTTTTTAATTTTTGATTTTTCAATTGTACAATTTCGCAATTTTTCAATTTTTTTTAACGAGAAACTGAAAAAACGAAAAATTGCAAATCAAAGAACTGAAAAAATGAAAAACTTAAAACATTAAAGAATTAAAACTCGAGAAACTTAAAAATCGAAAAAAAAATTAGTGAATTGAAAAATTAGAAAGATGAAAAAACGAATCGAATCGAAAAATTGGAAAACCCAAAATTGTAGATCGAAAAGTTATAGAATCGTCAAAATTGTAAAATCGAAAAACTGTAAGACCGAAAAATTGAAAAATGAAAATGTTTTAAAATCCAGCAATTGAGAAATGGAAAAATTCTAACATTGTAAAAAAATTAGAAAAGTTGCGAATGAAAAATTGAAAAATCGAGATATTCAGAAGGAATAATTTAAAAATCTAATAGTTGAAAAATCGAAAAATTGAAAACCGGAAAACTGGGAGTTGAAAAATTGAAAAATTAAGAAATCAAAAAATTGAAAAATTACACTCGTGAAAATGCAAATCCAATAATTGAAACATCCATAAGTTGGAAAACCGATAAACTGAAAAATTTAAAATTGAATACTGAAAGAGCATATCGTAAAATTAAAAAACTAAAAGAAAAATCAAAAATTGAAATTGAGAAAACAAAAAATTGACATTAAAACTTGAAAAATTGTAAAAATACAGAAAATATAAAATCGAAACGAAAAATTTCGAATCTAAGATATGAAGAAACGAAAAATTAAAGAATTGAAAAATTCAATAATAAAAAACTGAAAACTCGAGAAATTTAAATCGAAAAATTGCAAAATCTAATAATTGAACAATTCAAAAGTTGGAAAATTGAAAAACTAAAAATTTTAAAAATCTGAAAATTGAAAAATCAAAAATGGAAAACCGAAAAACTGCGAGCCTAAAAAACTGAAAAATTTCACGACGAAAAATCAAGGAATTAAAAATTCAAAACTCGTGAAAATGCAAATCCAAAAATTGCAAAACCTAAAAATTGAAACATCCAAAAGTTGTAAAACCGATAAACTGAAAAATTTGAAACTGAAAACTGAAAGGAATCTCGTAAAATTGAAGAAACAAAAAATGAAAAAATTTAAATTGAAAAAACAAAAAAACTGGACATTGAAAAATTGTAAAAATAAAGAAAATACAAAATCGAAACGAAAAATTTCGAATCGAAAATTTGAAGCATCGACAAATTAAAGAATCGAAAAATTCAATGATTAAAAACTGAAAACCCGCGAAATTTAAATCGAAAAATTGTAAAATCTAATAATTCAAAAGTGGATTTTACTTTATAGTGGTTATCAGACAAATTTGCAAAAAAATAAGAGTTTTTCAAAGAACCGGGATTTTTTGTGCTGCTCTTTAGGTGCGAGGGAAGTTCCACGGAAATAATCTTGGGCCAATTTTTAATTTTTTGTTAAGGTAGAAATTAATTGTGGAGCTTTTGAACTGAATATCAAAAATATTTATTCATTGTCAATAATCATCAACTTAATGTACAAATAATATAAAAACTTTACCTTTTTTAGTATGGGAGTTTATAAGTCTGAAGTAATTTAAAAAAAATATTTTAAACGATTCCAGCCATTTTTACGTTTCAATATACCAACTGGACGACGTTGAGGAGCAACTTTAAACCTGTGCACCTCACTTTAAACTGTCTCTTTCCAACAATAGTTTTCTGTGTTTATTTTAATCCCACAGTTCTACATTAACGGGAATTTTTTTTTCCTTACTTTATTTTTATACAGAATGGTTAAAATATGTTCGGTTTGCGTTTTTACCGCCCGACAGAAGTAATATCATCATCTTATCTCATTCTGTTTGACCGTTTTTGCTCAAACTAAAAACTAAAGTTGTTTCTAGACGTCCTTAATTACGTTTGTTAATACAAAAAAGAATTACATGGTCGTATTCCTAATAGAAGTTTCAAATGATGCTGCTTGAACATTCCTAAAGTCATTTAAATCATAGCATTTTAATTAGTCGAAAATTTTATGCTCAGATATTTCTTCTACATCAGAATTATATACAGCTTTCATAAAAAACCTAAAAAAAATATTCCTGATCAAACAAATTCCAGGCGAATCTCTTATGCCCCTATCCACTTATTTCTTTATCTCAATTTAACCAAGATATCGTTCGGTGGCATCTAGAATCAATACTCACCCCCAGAACAAACGCAAATTATCATTGCGAACTTGCAAAGCTTGAAGCATCAGCTAAATCATGCATGAAATTGTTATATCCTGTGAGAATAAGCCTGGAAGCTCCGCCGAGTTCCCTCGGGAAGTTAAATGTTGACGATGTTTTTATCTTTCACTTTTATTGTTGGTGTAAGTTGTATTTTCAGGAAGATTGTCTTGTTCCGCTCGATTCAAGAAACCGGAAAAGCTCCGCACAGAGAAGCATAATAGAAGCAAGCATGCAGTAAGTTCTCGCCTTCCTGTTCCTTGTATATTCTTATTACGAATGTTATTTTGTGCCAAGATAATAAAGCGAATCTATTGGAGTTTTCTGAGCGGGGTGCTACTTGATCGAGGTTAATTGCTAGCCGCCTGATGCTTTCCCTCCGAGAGGCGGCGAATATTGTCCCCGGAGCTGGTAAATGAAATTTGCTCGTCTTTATTGAAATTAGCACAAGTTGTTTCTCGTCGGTGCAGATGGCGCAGAGGAGGGAATCGATCTGCGGTTGAGGGGCGGGGAAGAAGAGAAAGTGTATTCTAAGTTCATATATTTGTCAACAATAAAGTGTTTTTAAATTAGCTATAATTTACAAATTTGTGACAATAACTTAAATCTCTATGTACAATATATACAACAAAATTTTGTTTAAAATATTTTCTGGAATATGTCGCTCAAGTTTAGATAGGGTTTATCATAGACATTTAGAGAGCTCAACTACCGTCAATTTTAAACGTGTGATTTAATGTTAGTGCGTCGTTTAAAGTTTACGAAAATATTTCAAACAAACAGTATCTAAACATCACAAGTCATATGGTTTCTTTTATATATCTGAAATTATATCATTCAATTCCAATAAACTTTAAAATATCAACAATAGGATAGAGAAATACTTATATCTAATGAGTAGACGGAGAGAAATCTTTAAAATTGACTCGAAAACTTGGACAGCGTCACGTTAACCGACTTAGATAAAATTTGAAATCCTTAAAGCTACACGTTTCGAAACGACTTTTGTGATAATGGTTTGAATGTGATGCTGCCCGCGTTTAAACAACAACACTATAATATGTTCTTTGTATCTATACTATAGCCAACGTTGGCATCTTATAACCTTTGTTTCATTTGCATAAGACTTTAATATCACCAATCTACTTAAAAAATTCTAAATATAATTGGCAGTATATATTATTCAAATTTAAAACTGAGTTTGATTATACGTTAAATACTTTTCCAATAATACAACGGCAATCAAAGTGAAACCAATCGTGACGAAACCCAATTTTCAAAATTCCTACAAAGAGAACCAGTCCTAGTTAAAAGGCGACGAGGTCCGAACGACCTCCAAAGATAAAGGCTTCTAATAACACTTAGTGGTCGTTTCTTATCACTCTACAAATCTAAGGCCGTTTCTTCATTTCGTAGGCACACCGATTCGATCGTGCCTAAACCTGAATCAACGACTCGCGAAAAAGTCTACGAAATAATCGAGATGAAAATGGTCGATGATCATACTATAATTGTAAAGTTAAATACCATCAGCACGTCCACCGCGCGTTCAAGGCGGCTCCACCGGCTCCTCCTTGTCCCTGATAGCCTTAAGAAGATGACTCCTCAACTCCGACTCGGAGCTCCTCCAAAGCAACACCAACTCGTCCTTGGACAGCCTCTCCAGCGGCGACCTCCCGTTGGAGTTCCGCGGCGAGCAGTTCGGGGGCGGCGGAGCCGGCGGCAGCTCCTCCTCCCGCCGCTTCCGCGACTTCACCGGATTGCCGTCCAGAGACTTGGACTGCTCCCCCAACCTATTCCTCTTAGCGGGTTCAGGAACCTGGGAGTCCCCCAAGCTCTGATGACGCGTCTTCATCCTGCGCTTCCTCACCGGTTCACTCCTCGTCGTGTCTTCCACTTGTATCCTAATCTGCGGGTTGGTGTTCGTTTTGGCGTTATTGTCTGTCTGTCTTCTCTTCAGCTGGAATTGGAGTTGCTCGATAGTTTGCTTATTCCTCCGCGCGATCTCTTCATCCGACAAGTTACCCGCGAAGTTTTCGGGCTCCGACACGTTGTTGAAACTTTTCGCTGAGGATACTTGACTCGGTTTTTCGGTTTTCGTCAAAGTTTCGTCGCTTTTCCCCAACGTCAAGCTGTATTGGGGTTGCAATCTGTGTCTTTCCACGGGTTCGCGGTACTTGGGTAGCGTGGCCAACTTCCGGCCTATGCTCTCCGAGTCGGACAACTTTCTTAAAGGTTCGTTTGACTTGGAGCTGGCGTCTGACACGTTCTCGATTGACAGGACGGGACTTTTCCCGGCTAATTTGTTCCCGGTGCTGATGATGTCCAAGTAACTTGACCTCCTGCTGTTGATATCTGGGGGACTGCTGGTCAAGAAACTCGACGCGTCTTTGCTCAATCGTCTCCCTACGGCTGTGCTATGGTCGACCTTCATCGTTTGCGAGTTGAAGACGCTGTCGGTGCTGAATCGTCTCACGTTGAGGGCCGTCGAGCTTCTCGCTTTGTTTTTCGAGCGTGGACTAAACAACGGCTTGTTGAAAATCATCGTGGGTGATTTAATTTTCTGTGTTTCCGTCTTGGGACTCGATCGCATGAAGGTTCGCCGGAGAATGCTGGGGCTTAATTTGGATTTTTTCTCGTCGGGCGACATCTGGTATTCCGAGTCGACTTCCGTTACCGGTTCGAGTGGCGGCTCGCGTTCCTCTTGCTGTTGCCTGCGAATCGTGCTTTATTTTTAAAGTTGATTTATGGGCTACTTCCTAATATCTAAATACGTACCTTCTAATTTCCTGGATCATTTCGAAGAACTGAGCTTTGCTCTTTCTCCGACGTCGCTGTTCATGTTCCTTCTGAAACAATAATCATCAAGGAGTTTTGCACGAGGTGAATAAGGGTAGAGGAAAGGCGGGAAGGGCGTATGATAAGATGCTGATAATGACGATAAGAAAAAAATTTGTCGCAAGGAGAACTTCTTTAATAACAACTATTAGTGTCATGTATTTGTTAAAATTTTGTATACAATGTATAGTGGCTGAGAAAACTTTGAGGTAGTTTCGATATGAAATTTTTTAGGTGTAATTAGGGCGGGTAGGGCGGCGTCAGATGGTAAGCAAATGAGGCGCAACTTTGTAAGAGGTCGTAAAAAATGTATTGTCAAAGCCTGCTACGCATTCTCTCTTCGTTCGTTGTACTAAACGTTCCTAGCAAGTGCTTGTTGGTTCTGTTTTTATGGTCGGTCCCGGGGCACACGTCACCCTAAAACTGGATATGCGAAATTAACAAAATTATTTATTAGTAATAGTCTATCATGGTGACATAGAACTTTGTTCTTTTTGAAACTAAACTTGTAAATTTCAGGTACGCAAGAACATCTCGAAATAGGTGGTAAATGATAGTTCGCTATGAAGTAAGCAAATTAGTAAAAATTGTAGAACAGAAATGAAGAAGGCTATTAAATAGAAAAATAAAATGTTCCATATAAACTGAGTAAGCGCATTTTGGGTACGAAAAATACAAAAGTTTGAAGTTGCCTGTGTGAGAAAATTTTCCATCAATCAAGAAACAAAAAGAACAAAAAATCATGCAAATGCAAACGTAAAAGTTATTACAATGTTATATGAAATGAAATGAAACTATCAAGCGAGGATTCTTCGAAGTAGAAAAGATGATAGGGAGAGCCGCAGGTAGGGTACAGATTATGAAATGAAATGAAATAACGTCTGACACCAAAAAAAAAAGAAACAATATGATGAAGGCCGAAGAACACCTAAAGTTAAATGTTGGCATGCAATACCATCCAGCAACAAGACTGTAACAATTCAACATTTTTTTCAGTTTTTATTTTTAGCTAAAAATTTTAAAGAAGTATTTGTTATTTTATTTTAATATTTACTTCCTGAGCCTAAGCTATGTAGTATAAGCAAATTTTTAATCAAAATATATCTGTTCATCCCACCTCTTCTCAAATTTTGTAATGGAAAAACTCATTTTAAACACACACATAGCATGCTTCTTTATCTTTATCCTAAGAAAAAATTAAATTCGCAAAAAATGATTTTATGCTTTTTCGAAAAAGCTGGATTTGTTGTCTTGTACTGCAGTAGCGAGGGAAATTCTATCTAAAGAACCTTAGACAATTTTTTTCATTTTGTTTCATCTTTTTATAGATTTTCGATTTCTCAATTGTTCGGCTTTTAATGAATCAGTTTTTCAATTATCAGATTTTGAAAATTTTCCATTTTTCAATTTTTATATTTTTCATTTTTCAAGTGTTTGATATATGAATTGTAGAATTTTTTGATTTTACAGTTACCAAATTTTTCAATTTCCTGATTTTTCAACTTAATGATGTTTCAGTATTACGATTTTGTAATTTTTCGGTTTTACCATTTTCGAATTTTGTAGTTTCATAATTTGGTATTTTTACAGTTTAATTGATTTTCGCTTTTACAAATTTTCAATTTTATTTTAAGTTTTTGATTTTTCAGATTAATTATTTTACAATTTTCTGTTTTTAAAGCTATGTGAATTTCATTGTTTAGATTTTCAAAATTTTTTATTTTTAATATGTATTTCAATATTTCGTTTCCAATTTTACAACTTTTTGATTTTTGAATTTCATAATTTTGTACTTTTTCAATTTTTCAATTTTGTAATTTTTATATTTTACGTTTATCTGATTTTTCAATTTCTCAATTATTAAAGTAAACGTAATTTTACATTTTTTTTATTTTTCTGTTTTATATTTTTACAATTTTTTTATTCCTCAATTGTCCGCTTTTTAATAAACCAGTTTTACAATTTTTGATTTTTCAATTATCAGATCTCCAAATTTTTCGATTTTTCAAATTTTCTGTTTTGGAATCGTTGGGTTTTTCAATTTTTCGATTTTTCATTTTGAAGTTTTAATTTAATAATTATTCAATTTTTCACGCTTGTGGTTTTACAATTTTTCAAATTTTTGGTCTTTCAGTTCAATTACTTTAGAATTTTTCGTTTTTAGAAGAACCCGATTTTAAAATTTTTGGAATTTAGCATTTTTTTCGATTTTACATTTTTACAATTTTCAGATGTGCAAATTATTTAGTTTTTAATTTACGAATTTCCCATCAGTTTTTAATTCTATAATTGCAATTCTTCGTTTTCTCGATTACCTATTCAATTTTTATTTTCTGATTTTCCTAATTTCATTGTGTCGATTTTCCAATTTTTTTATTTTTATTTTTTTAAAATTTCGATTTTTCGATTTTACAAATTTTTCAAGTTTTTGATTTTTCAGTTTCATTATTTTCAACTTAATGATGTTTTAGCATTACGATTTTGCAATTTTTGATTTTACCATTATTCAATTTTGTAGTTTCATAATTTGTAAATATGTAATTTTTATAGTTTAATGAAGTTTCGCTTTTACAATTATATAATTGGATATCCAATTTTTCAATTTTGTAATTTTGCCAATTTTCAGTTTTTTGATTTTTAATTGTTCAAAATTTCAATTTTAATATTTTAAGTTTTTGATTTTCTCGGAATAATTATTTTACAATTTTCCGTTTTTAAAGGTATGTGGATTATATTCTTTGGATTTTATAATTTTAAAAGTATACGATTTTACAGTTTTGTAATTTTAAAGTTTTTTCATTTTTCAGTTTTAAATTTTTACAAATTTTTAATTCCTCAATTTTTATCAATCAGTTTTATAATGTTTGATTTTTCAATTTTTCTGTTTGGGAATCCTTAGGTTCTTCCATTTTTCGATTTTTCATTTTTTAGTTCAAATTTTTGATTTAATAATTTTGAAATTTTTTATTTTCACAATTTAATAAATTTTCGAGTTCACAATTCTGCATTTTTTCAATTTTGTAATATTATGATTTTTCAATGTTTTGCTCAAAATTTCAATTTAAATCTTTGAACTTTTTGATTTTTCACTTTAAGCACTGTTTTTAGGGGTATCCGATTTTCAAAATTTTCGACTTTACAATTTTTTTATTTTTCAATTTTACTTTTCAACAGTTTTCGGATGTGTCAATTATTTCGTTCTTAATTAATCAATTTCTAATCAATTTTCAGTTTTATATTTCTTCGTTTTTAAAATTTTACGTTTTTTCGATTATTCAATTTTTGATTTCTTGGTTATCCGAATTTCGTTGTTTCGATTTTCCAATTTTTAGTTTCATAATTTCACAATTTTCCAATTTTTAAATTTTGTAATTTTTCGATTTTTCCTTTATCTGATATTTTTAATTTTCCAGTTTTAAAATTATTCGATTTCCAGTTTGTATTTTTGCTGATTTTCAAATTTACATTTTAAAATTTTTTCGATTTTACAGTTAAATTTTTGAGTTTTATGTTTTCACAACTTTTCGATTTCTGAATTGTGTTGTTTTTAATGAATCAATTTTCCAATTTTCAGTTTTAAATTCCTCGTTTTTAAAATTTTTCGTATTTTCAGGTTCGTTTCAGTGATCCGAATTTCATTGTTCCAATTTTGCATTTTTTTTTTTCAAAATTTCTATTTTCAATTTTTCAACTTTTTAATTTTTGCAATTGTATATTTTTTCTATTTTACGATTGTCTGATTTTTCTATTTTTCATTTCAAAATTATCCAATTTTTCAATTTTATATTTATGGAATTTTTCGTACTTACAGTTTAATAATTTTTTGATTTTACAATTATCCAATTTCAACTCTGTAATTTTGTAATTTTTTGTTTTTTCAGTTTTATATTTTTTCATTTTTTCGATTTCTCAATTATCCGGTTTTTAATTAATCAATTTTCAATTTCTGATTTTACGATTTTTTGATTTTTTTACTTCCAGAGCATAAGCGACCCGTAGAGTACGAAAAAATAGGTCTCCCGTTTCTCTCTCTCTGTGTGTGTGTGTCTGTTTCTCTGTCTGTCCGTCTGTCTGTCTGTCTGTCTGTCTGTCTGTCTGCCGTCCCGGATTTTTATTAGACAGATAATCTCCGAAAGTACTAGACCGAATGTTGTTAAATTATGTATTTATATTAAAAACATCATGTAGCTGGTAGTATCATCCCCACCAATAATGTGATGACATCAATTCAAAATTGTACATAGTGAATGGGTTTTAAATTCTATAGAATAACATAGTCCTACATATATAGTTTATGAGTCCGTGTTGAGTTTTTACCCGAAACGTCCAGATTTTTGGAAAAAAATGAAAATTATAAAACAACCTATTGTATTTTAATTTTGAATCTGCAAAACCGAATGCTTGGAAATCTTGCAGATGTTTTAAAGTTATGATAAACATGATAAATTTTTAATCAAAATATGTTTACTTATCCCCTCCAGAAAATTGATGAGGTCAGATCAAATTATTTCTGAATAAATCCCATCTTAAATGTGCAAAGTTTGATGAGTCTACACTCTACACTTGTGATTGATTTATCACTGCAATAATATTTTTTTGAATTGCTTATATATCGTAAGGATGGTAAATTGTTAATCAGAATATATCTGTTTATTTCCCTTATTCCCCCCCCCAAATTGATGACGTCATCTCAATATTTTGCCGAATAACTTCTACCCAAAATGTGCAAAATATGATGAGTTTTTAGTTGTCATTTATTATTGCATTTATATTTTTCAGGTTTGCTTAAACAGGTAGTTACAAAAAATTAAGGAATAAGTCAATTTATTTTATTGATCAAATCAGGAACACCCACTCCATTTACCCAGAAATTTTTTTAGTATTACACTGTCCCATAAATGTTGATGACATCATCACAAAATTGTGTAAAGAAAAAACTTAACTCGAAAATGCTGGATATGTTTCATTGTACTTCTGTCGAAACAATTTTGTTCAATATTTCAGTTGTAGAATTTTTTCGATCTCAAAATTTTTAGATTATCCAAGGTTCCAAATTTCTCGATTTTTTAACTTCTTGGTCGTAAACAATTACAAAAAAATTATAGAGTGTCATCTTATTTATAGGCTGTCATTTAGTTTCTTACACTGTTACTGATATTGCCTTCATTTGTTTCAATGTTTAGAGCTTATAAATAAAAGATCACAAAATCAAGAAAACTCCTGTCGAAATAATCTTCGACCAATATCTGCATAAACTTTTAACAAAGTTTAACAGTAATGGTAAGTCCACATTAGCACCAACGATGAATGTTGTGTAAAACTATTTTAAACTTTTCTTCAACCCATCGTCTGAAGTCCAATGGCCGGGCAAACCTTCATTAAAAGTCCGACTTTGAACCGACTGATCACAAACAACCGCTTTGTAAATTTCGTCACGAGTCCGCTATCTACTCACGCGAGCTTCTGTATTTTTATGCAAAAGTTGTTTTGATAGCGTTCTCAATGCCGCAAAATTAAAAACTCGTTGACATTATTTCGGTCAACTAGGTCACCCTACTTTCCTCTGTTTGCGCCATTTGTCCTTCTCTAAATACATCGAACCCGCTTCCGCGTTCAGTCGCCCCTCCCGCCGACATAAATTAACAACGGACACAACAACCACATCCATTTGGTCTCATACGAACCCTTTTGATGCTTTTTTGGAACAAACTAGTAATTTGTCCCTGTCGGATGGTGTGAACGAGCTCCCGGGCGGCATGATGGGGCGACACCAGCTCCACGCAGTTGATAAAGCGATAAAGTTTCTGCAAACAAACACAAAGGAGCCACATTATTGTATCGAATTACCCAAAAAACCACTCGACCCTGACCTGGCTGAAGAACATGATATTCCTGCTCCTCCAGATCGAACCTTTGGGCTTGTCACGCAGAATCGGCAGGGTGTAGCGGAAGAACAGGTGTTCGACGAGGAGAATGATGAGGCCCAGGACGATACCGACGCCCAGCAGGATGAATACACCGGTCACAGCCGCCACTCCCAGCGGCCGCGGCTGGGCGATGTCGGTGGCGAGCTTGAAGCAGGGTAAGCCTCCGTACCACTTTTCCTGCAGGATGTCCATGTAACCGTTGCTGGAGTATTTCGCGATCACAGCGGAGATGCTGTCCTGCGGAATGAGTGATGTGAGGGTGGGGTCGAGTTCAAGCGTAATGGAGATCCGTATGAAGGATAGAGAAATGGGTCCCTTCTGAGTCGATTTATGAGTATGCGGTAAAAGCAAAGTTTGATGGCAGTTTGGATGGTACAGTGTCTTTTCGCATTGTAGTAATTTTTGTGTTCTATCATAAACACATATGTGGGATCAGTGTTGGGTACAGACTTTTAAAAATATCTAGATACAGATTGTTTTCGATTTTTTCGAAATGTATCTAGATAACAGATACAAGAAAACAGATACTTTTCAAACTTCGGCGAATAAAATAACTGAAAACATGTTTATGTATTTTTTTATGTATTGTTTAATGAATTTTTTAAAATTAACAACATTTCGAACGTATTGTCACCTAAATTATTTCTTCTTGGTGTCAGAATTTGGTTTTCACTACTAAATACCCGTTCCACAGGTGCAGAAGAAGGGATTGTGGTATTAAATTTAAAAAATAAACATTTTACTGTAGCATAGTTATTCAAGACTGAAAAATCTTTTCTTTTTTCCTGCACATAGGCCATCGCTTCGCTGTTTGATGTGTCGCAAATTGTGCAATATTTATTACGTACACTTAAAAAGAATGTTTTTTTTTTGTTTTTATTCCCATACTACAGTGTCCAAATTGTGTTTGAGTATATCTAATAATTATCTCCAGCATTAAAATTAATATTTCAAAAGAATACGCGAAATGATTATTCTATGCTGAAGGTCTGTTGTCGGCAACCTGTCATAAATTATTATTCTTCAATATCGGCTTACGATGTTTTTATGACCATGTCCGGTAATCGTCTATCCCGGTGCGGCAGGTATATACATTTTAGGAAGAATTGCTGGTTCCGTTTAAGGCAAAATAAACAAAAAATAAACAATTTCTTAGAAAGATATTTAAACCCCTTATAGGATCAAAGGCTGCCTGGCAGGCCGGAATCACCAGAGTTCAACTTTAAATTTTCAGATTTTTGTTGAAACTCATTTTATTTTAACCTCGTTTCACGATTTTTGAGAATATATCACGATAAATTATTCCACCGAGGGTTGTAAAAATATTAATTTTATTGCCCAAGATAATTACACTTAAACATAATCGGCACATTCTAGGGCAAAACGGACCTGCCAAGCCCGCCTCGCATTAGGTCCAACAATGAAAAAGTGAAAAAATGACACATGTGGCAACAGGAAAAGATGCTACGTTTGTCTGAAAAATAAAGATATAAAACAGTAACAAATATGCGATTTATGCGAGTATGTATGTATTAAACATTCGGTTAGTCGATTACAAAACAAATTTGTGCTAATTGAAAAAATTAATCATTATGTAACACGCAATTATTATTTTCTAAAAATAATAACATACCTTAAACAAATATTTTTACTATTAAAATTACTCTTATTTAATAACACATATACAACCAGCGGACCTACCGGACCCGGGTTGCTCAGGTACACAGATAAAATGCATTGCCCCGATAAGCGTAAAACGCAGTGAATAGTGAATTGTGGTTTATGGTTTTTAAAATACCATCTTACCATGGCTTAGATTTATTACCCCTCAGGATTATATTTAAAGATGTATAAGTACTGAAGGCTACAATGTAGGAAATGATGGTATTTAAAATATGAAAATGTCCGTGACAGAACACTATTAGTGGACCTCTTACCTCTATTTTTGTTTATTTGACCAAAATCACTAACATGAAGTATCAAAAATTAGTACTAGTATAACTCAACTAATAACTACTGAAAAAAAAAGTGAAATAAAGAAATGTATCTGTATCTGCGCCATTAATTTTGTATCCAGATACAGATATTTTGTGCTTAAATTCGATTTTATCTAGATACAGATACTAGATACCCAAAAATGTATCTAGATACTTTGTTTAGAAACAAGTATCTAGATACTGCCCAACACTGGTAAAGTGCTTTTCGGTTTATTTAACATAACGGCATGTCAAATAGAAAATTGACGTTTCTGACACGGCAATAGCAAAAAATATTTAAAAATATACTTATTAACTATTCCTACATAGTTCTGTTTTGTATTTATTACTAAAGAGCGGATTCTAGGGCAAATGCCTTTTAATTTTAGTTGTGGACAAATGCATGAAAATTGTATACAGGCCGCTAGAATGCATGGAAACGGTTAAAGATTGGCACGATGATCGGTGAATAAAATCGGCGTGGGTAAAACTCAACTTATTTCTCAATAACTCAAATTTACACATATCGATTATGTACAAAATAATTCCGGCGCAAGTTGACTGGGCTCGATTCATTAACTGAATAATCTCGTTCCCGAAGGTGACCTCCATTTAAACCCATATTCCCTTCTCAATGTTTCGCAATCGAAGTCTTTCTGGAATCCATCGCGACTTCCGCTTCCAGTCCTTTCCTTAGCGAACACCGCATCGAGGGCTTTCTGGATGCCGCAATCGAGACTTCCGGTAACCTGCTACAGGCTCTATTATCGCCGTAAATACTAGAACCCATAGGCGTCGTACCGGGGTATGGGTTTCTTTCGTAATACTGCCCCCTCCTTAGTTCTGATCGTCCCGAGAGGCAGTTATGAGGCAGGCTAAATGAACAATCTTTATTTTCGTGTTTGGTCCTCGTCGGATTCTGTAAACAACATCGTTGATTGTCGTCACGACAATACTGTATCATTCATATACACGGACCTTCCCAGTCTGGTGATAACTTCGGGCAACGACCTTTCCTTCTTCGGGGATTATAAAGCCATACCAAATTCCCTGCCTGGAATTTTACTGAGTTACCCTTAAGGTCGTAACGTGTTTTCAGTCACTCGCCACCCGGATCTTGTGGCGCACCGTTTCGGGAACGCTCAGCAGCTTCTCCTTCAATTCATGGACATAATTTATGATCTCCTTTGGTTCTTCACTCGGAGAGCCGAACAAGACGTCACAAGGCAGACGAAGTTCTCTTCCGAACCGTGGGAGGTTCGTACCCAATTTTTCTCATGTTCAGCCACCACTTTCGAAAGATGTTCATCCATGGTACGATTGAACCCTTTTACCTTTTCATCTGACTGCGGGTGCACCGGTGTCTTCCGTATCCCTAGTACTTCAGTAACCCTTTGGAATAGGATGAACTGGAAGTTTCTGCCTTGGTCCGAATGGGGTTCCACTGGGACCCCAAACCTGCTGATCCAATTGTCAATCAGCGTTGTTCCAACTATCGTCGCTTCTTGGTTGCATATGGCATAAGCTTCGGCCCATTTGCTGAAGTACTCGCTGACGACCATTAAGTACTTATTCCCGTCCTCGGTCATCGGGAAAGGACCTGCTATGTCTACTGGAATTCTTTCGAAAGGCGAACCGACGTTGTATTGTTGTACCCGCCCTCTCGCTCTAGTCGTCGGTCCCTTGACAGCCGCACAGGTTGTACATGTCTTGCGGATTCAGTAGAATCTCTCCCCGACTTTAGAAAGCGTCTTGTTGATTCCAAAATGAGCACCAGTACCCCCATTGTGCATCTCTCGAAATACTTCCTTGATTCTGGTGGCTGGAACCACCAACTCCATGGTGGTATGTGTCCCATCCGGACTCTCCCAATCTCGCTTAAGCAATCCGTTCTCGACACGCACTGAGCCCATAAAGCTTTGAAAGAGGGTGACCCGTCTGATATTTTTGACCAAGCTGGTCGTTCTACCCCACCTTCTTTCCATTTGAGAAAGGGCCCGATATCTACGTCTTCTTCTTGTTTTTTTCTAAGCAGGGCTGTAGTCCATTCTTCATCTTCTGTCCCTGGTGTCCTCCCACAGTTGAACGACGTTTCACGCTGCTCAATCTTGTCGCAATGTTTGCAGTTGTTACACGGTTTTCTCGACAGAGTCTGTCGAATTTTGAAGTGATACTGTTGGAGTCGTTGAAGCCATCTAGCCACTTGTCCTTCGGAATTCTTCATGTGAAGGAGCCATGTGAGGATTGCGTGACCGGTTCTAATCAGGAATTTGCGTCCATAGAGATACTTATGGAAGTGTTCGACAGTCCTGACAATCACCAGCAACTCCTTCCTGGTAGCATAGTAGTTCTTCTCGGGTTTGGATAGTACGCTTTTGAAGTACCCGATGACTTTTTCTGCACATGTGACAATACAACACTTATTCCGATGTTGCCAGCGTCTGTATCCAAGATGAACATTCCCGATGATTGAGAATAGGACTAGAGCATAGTGCGTTCTTCAATCTTTTAAAGGCTGCTTCACATTTAGCGCAGTCCAATTAAACTGAGAGCAAACCCATTGACAAACGTTCTGTAGTATGTGCACAATCCCAAGAAACTCCGAACTTCGTGTTTATCTCTTGGTCTTGGCCAATCGCGAATCGCATTTATCTTTGTTCCCGTAGTTTTGATCCCGTTTGGCGAAATAGTATGGCCCAGAAATTCTACTTCTCTTTGGAAAAGGAGGCACTTCTTCGGATTCAACTTTAAATTACCTCTTTCATTCCGCTAAATACTTCTTGAAGGTTGGTCAAGTGCTCCTCAAATGTCTTTCCCGTTACCATGATGTCGTCTAAATAAACCAAACATGTTTTCAATGTTAGCCCACGCAATACCATCTCTATTAGTCTCTCAAAAGTAGCCGGAGCATTACACAGTCCAAAAGGCATTACGCTAAATTGATACAAGCCACTCCCGGCGGAAAAAGCGGTATTTTCCCTATCTTGTCGGTAAATATCAAATTGCCAGTAGCCGCTTTTTAAGTTTCACGTGGAAAACCAGGCGCATCCTGATAATGTTGTGCGTGTGTTATCAATTCGTGGAAGTGGGTAACTATCATTTTTGGTTACATCGTTTAGTTTCCTGTAGTCTACGCAGAATCTCGTCAACAGGCGAAGACCATGGACTATTTGATTCCTCTATAACGCCGTCATCCAGCATTTTCCGTACACGTTTCTCGACCTTTTCTTGTTTTGCCAAAGGTAGTCGTCGCGGACCTTGACGGATCGGTTGGGCATCTCCAGTGTTTATCCGATGTCGCATTATGTTTGTGGTCCCAGAGGACTCTCCAGATGCAAACATTCCACTGTCTTTCTGCAGAAACTCTCTTCCTAGATTGCGTATTAATCGGTTAGATGACCAAGCTCTAGGGGAGGGATTTCTAAGTTGTCTTTTCTTTCTTCATCAGTGTTTTCAGAAATTCTTTCGTTATGATAAAGTATCTTCATTACTGGCTCACAGATGGCAAGGACCTTCCCGCTCTTAATGTTCCTGGGTTTGGGAAAAACATTTGCGACGCATACAGGTATTTCATTTTCGGTATTGATTAAAGCACTAGCAATCATGAGATTCTTTTTGGGGGTATGCGGTGGTTGAATAATGCCGAGGGCAAATCCGGGTTTGATTTCTGGTCTAACTGGAACAATCGTCTCTGCATTCCCTTCGACTTTCACATTCTTGCACGCGATCAATCTTACAGGCTTCGATTCAAAACTGCGTTGATTCACGATAAACTCTTCTTTGCCAAGCAAAGTTATACCCGTGACAAACTGTGGGTTAATCTCGAGTATAACTAAGGATTGCTTATCGCACTATAGGGGCAATTCTGAATCAAAGTTGTTAAATTTAAAGGGTGTTAAATTGCAAATTTCCATAGTAACGAGTTAAATTCGTAAATCTGATTGGCTGTTTCTTTTTTAACAACCTTTAAATTTTAACAGGTTTGATTCAGAATTGGGGCTAATATGTATCATATTTTTATTTAAAACTTACAATAGATGAGGCTAGTACTATATCCTTGAGGTCTGAGCTATTGAAAGGGAAGTAATAGATACCTGATTCATGAGAGACCATTAGCAAATTCTAGCAAAGGCCGCACACTTATTTTGAAGAGTTTAGAAGAGATTAATGGCTAGCTTTGGAAAATGTTTGGCTCAAAAGAAAGAGCATTTTATTTGCTTTACTCGCAACTCGCTGGACATCCTCAGTCCAGGACAAATTGGAGGTACAACAACACCCAAGTCGACGTGCGAGTCCGTACATGAAAGAGGTAAGTTGTCAGTGGAATAAACGTGTTTCTGTCTCTCGTTCTAACGAACTATAATTCGCACAACTGCTGCAAAGCTTGATGTGGTCTGCGAACATGGCGAAAGGCGAGGTTGTGGTATTCTTGATGTCGGCAGTATAAGCGACAAATAGTAGCGGGCCGAGCACCGAGCTCTGGGGCACCCCCACTCACAACATCAACAGATCTACTAAGTCCATCACCGACTTTGACTCGAAACGTTCGACCGCTCAGAAAAGAATATATCCACCCAAGAAGGTTTCCCCGTATACCAAGATGTTACAAATTGTGCAGAAGCCTTCGTTTCGGAATCTTGTCAAAAGTCTTTGAAAAATCGAGATATAAAATATCGACGGGGCGATTCAGGTCGATGTCACTAGTCCAGTCCGACAAACAGCACAAAAAAGTAGATTGGATAGATTTGTCAGGTAAGAATCCATGCTGTTCAGGGGGAGTGGTTGTAATTTATAAGAAACTTGACTAAATGATCATAGATAATAATTGATGCATCAAACTTATCGTCCTTATTATTGTAAACTGGTTTCACGAACGCTGTTGCATGAATGATTGTTCCATTAGAATGGAAAGCGGAGTGGAAATAGAGAGGCTGCACAGTTCTTTAAGACGCAGGCAGAAATAAGATCGGACCTGGCGATTTAGTGACTTTCAACTTGCTGAGATTATCTAACACCGCGTCCGCAGAGAACTTTATATCAGTGATATTATTCGAATTGTAAACGCTAGATAAGAGGTTCCAGAGTAAACACTTTGGCAAAGGAATCGGCAAATATATCAGCAGCGGTGTAACCATGCCGGCCGCATCTTTAACCTTAACCGTTTTAACTGAACCAGTTAAAGTAGTGCGAATATGCTTAAAAAGAGTTTTGGTGTCCTTATCCCCTGCAATACGCTTCTCATAAACAAGTCCGGCCTGTTTGATCACAGTCGAAAGCATGCATTTGTTTTTACCTATTTGCCAATTTTTTATCATGAGTACCTTTCTTGCAATTTTTCGACCTATTTTACCTAATAAATAACTGAATAACATGTGTTGTAGTAGATTTCATGCCAAAAGAAGTGCCACGTGCTTCAACATGAAAATACTGACATGCACAAAACAAATCTTAGTAAAGATACCAGGCAAATTTTAATTTCCTTATTTCATAATGAAGACTACAAGAAAAATTTTTACTATTAATTATTCAGTGCATTTGTTGGGGCAAATATACCATTGGATGGGGCTCATCCTTTCACTTTTTTGTTGTTAAGATACATACTCCTCTTTTGGCACTAAAATACTTACTTACAATGAATAAAAAATTATCACAAGTGAGATCGGAGATACAAATTGTAATGATCTTTTACGCGTTGTGAGACCAGGGAGCGGACCTTAATTGCAATTTTCATATTTCTATACAAGAAATTACGTAAAAAAGCTGAAAAAAAAAATAAAAAAAACAACAAAAAGCAGGGAAAGAATATTCTTATTCTTTCAAACAAAAAAGAGATATCGGACGAAGAAGAAAACTATACGAAAATAAAATGTTTAGTATGCACAACTTCATCTTTCTGTAAACTTGTAGCGTAAATCGGTAGATCTGACAACTCTGATGACGCAGCTGCATTTAATTCTGACCTCAAATTCAGCATTTGATATTTTATAAGTATTTTGTTGTTGAAAAAAGACCATGTGTCTTACGAAAAGAAAGTGAAAGGATAAACCTCGCCCGCCCGCCCCCATCTCAATTGTAATTAATTTTTTTATTTGTTATGAGACGAGAGGCGGAGCTTAATTAAGAAATTTAATATTTCTCTAGAAGAAATTACCACGTGAAACATCAACAGTATCGTATCCTTGAAAAAGAACTAAGTATATATGTTACAGTCAAAGTGTTCATTCCGTCAATGTATACACTGACTAGCCAATGTATGCATTGACTGATTTGCTCAGTAAATGTGTTCACAATGGACGATGTGTAAGCTTTAACTAGTCAATGTATACATTAACGATTCCCGCTTAGTCAAAGTATGCACCAAATAATAATACATGGTGACATAACTTCACATTGTACCTACTGATGTTTTAGCGGTAATTGTGATTTATTGTTTTTGTATGGTGTGTAGTACATATTAAGCGTTAGTTTAATATTATCTACAATGGATAAAACTGCAATAAAAACAAAGTTTGTTGTCTTCTTCGTTATCGATTTCGATATGCTAACCCTTTCTTTTATTAATTTATTATCATCTGCAAACTTAAAAAAAACTAGCTACATGTGGGAGTAATTCCTGGAAGTTTTTTCATTTATCCTATCTTATCTGTACAGGTTTAGAGAACAACATAGAAAGTTTAACTTTTTATGTTATTTCTATTTCTCCATAAGCATTAGTGAATATACTGTGCAGCACTTCACTCATTTTTAATAAAAATGTCACTTGTACTACTTCTTCTCTGAGCTCCTCAATTGTGATATTTAAGTATTTCTTTTTATTGAAGCTTTGACTAACAGACTGCAGTAAATGCATACACTGTCTAGTGATTGTATACATTTACTAGTAAAAGTATCCATTTCCATGCCCAGTGAATACTTTGGCTAAAACCGTACGTCAATGTATACATTGACTATTCAGTGTATACATTCGCTGAAATGTACGCTTTGACTGTAACATATACATTAAGAAGAAGAAGCCGAACATTATGCCCCACCCACCCGCCCCGATTTCAATTGTAATGAATTTTTTATTCGTTGTGAGACCAGAAGGCGGACCTTAATTTCAAAGTCTCTATTACTGTGCAATAAATTAGCAAGAGAAACATGTTTGTGGTATTATGGTATTGTTGAAAATGGATTATTTGCAAAAAAGTAGCAAAGAATATTTTTATGCTCTCAAAAGTAAAATTTGCAATATTAAATTCCGCCCCCCTGGTCTCATAACGAATACAAAATGTATTACAATTGGGATCGAGGCGGGTGGGTGGGCCATATTTTGCGGCTTCTTTTTCTAAATATGCTTAGTTTTTTTCAACAACACGATACTTAAAACATGTTTCACGTGGTAATTTCTTATAGAGAAATAAATATAAACGTTTCAATTAAGCTCCGCCTCTCGTCTGACGACGAATAAAAAAATTAATCACAATTGAGATGAGGGCGGGTGGGTGGGGCTTATTCTTTGATTTTTTATTCATAAGATACATACTCCTCTTTTAACAATAAAATACTGAAAATGTCAAATAGTGAATCTGACTGTTGGTAAAATCATTATTAATATAATTATTTTCGTATTCAAATATACCGTTGAAAAAATTTAACAACAAAACATTGCGCTTATTTTTGGAACGAAACTGCAAAAATAATACTCCTGAGGAATCAAATTTAAGAAAGAATTACTTATCCCAAGTTTACTATGACGTAAGTATTGTCTGACTGCATAGAAACTTAAGATAGGGAACATCCCCAATTTAGCTATTTTATTTATTTAGTTATTTTACATTGTACTTTTGTAGGTGATTAATAGAGTTAGAACAGATAGTGGGGTTCACGATATTTGCATAACAGTAGATGAAACTACAAATTCTAATGGGCAATACGTTGCAAACATTGTAGTGAAAAAATTATCTGTAGAGGTTATCATTGAGTCGTTAGGTAATTCTATTAATTATTAAAAAAAAATCCATTTCTCTCTCACCGATTTAAATTAATTTTGACTTGATTAGTGTACAAATTGCATAACGTCAATTAGCTTTGTTACATTTACAATGCACGGTTGCAAAGTTGCATTAACATTGTTGCCCAATTAGGGCAAATTTGCAACTTTGCTATGTGGTAAAGTAAGTAATCTGATATAATCCGAACTTAAATTTGTTCTGTGATTCAATTTCTAAAATGATAATGTTAATTCAGAAATAACAATGCAGGTGTATTATAGCTGCTAACGGACGGCGCTGTATACATGGGTAAATGTGGCAAACTGGAAATATTTTATCCCAATTTATTTTATTCATGTAACATGTTTGGCTCACGCCTTAAGTTTAGTAGCTGAAGTTATCCAGAAACAATATGAAGATGTTAATGATTTAATTTCCAACGCAAACAAAAGATTTCTCGAAGCTCATTTGAGGATCCAAGCCTTCCAGAAAGCTTTACCGGATTGTCCATTGCCTCCAGAACCTGTTCTGACAAAATATGTTTTGAGATATATCAAAAGATGAAGAGTAAAATGAAAGGCTTGACATGTTTTTGCATTTTTTCAAAAACAAATGCTGCACTTTTATGAATTTTGTGCATTACTTTAGCATAACCCTGAATATCTGTTTAATATTAAATTTCCAAAAGTTTGGTTTTTACCTTGGTCTTCAACAGTAATTATGTTGATTCTGTAGCCAAATTTGCCTCAAATTTTCTACATACCTAGGTGTTTTTCGAAGCGTAAGTGAAAGTGGATAATTTTGTTCTATATTTGCTTTAATTAGTATATTATGCTTTGTAAGTATAATAATAAAAAAAATACTTTAAGCAATACCAATTTAAAATCACAAACTTGTATAAAGCGTACTTAAAACCACTTCATTTCTGTTTCACGTAGGGTTTTTAAAATCTCCTCGAGGGAAAGTTAGTTTCGAGTTTAATTGGTAGAAATTTGCCTCGTGGAATAAAACAAAATTTAACTTGTTAGTGGAATGGAAGGGGGTAATGTTCTGACCTTGAGCGGGAAGCCTTTGGTCATTCCGATCGCGTAGGTGTCTTCGTTGATGTTATCACCAAACTTTTGGAGTTTGCAGCCGTGGTCGGTAGCGCGGTAGTAGTCCAAGACTGGAGTATCGGCAATGAGAACATCGAGAGAACCGTTTCGTAATTTATCGATGCCCTCTTCAATGTTCTCTAGGGAGTACTTGCTCATGTGTTGCCACAGGATCTGGTTGGCTTTTTGGACGTAGTATTCGGCGGCGGAGAACCGGGGGGCTCCCACTCTCTGACTTAGCAGCTAGAAAAAGAAGAATCTACATGTTACCTTTTTAATAAAATCTGATAAGTGATGACGTTTTAAGGCCTTTTCCGCCCGGGTGAGTTTGAAAATGTCACTAAAGTTTCTCTCGATCGATCATTTTATCATAATTTAAAAAAAGACTTCGTGTGAGACCCATCCATTCACTCCACCTTTCTTCGAACTCTGTAGGATTGAATCCTTGTCAAAATCTTTATGATCCCGCTCGTAAAAAGGTCAAACTTTCCCAACGCAAAACGCCTTTCGATCTGATTGTTTCATTTCAATTGGCTTTCAACTCCGGTGTGACTTTCCCATGCCTAAACTTTTCCCGACATTCCTCACGTTGCGCACTCTTCAAACTCCACCGCGCGTCGTCTAATTAATTGTTACTTTAGACGTTAAGCAAATTCGTTCTCATTTAGAACGTCAAAACAAACAGCGACACGGAGCACGGAGGAATGTCGACACTCCTATAATAATATTACAAGTTACAAATACAAACCGTGCCGTATCGATTCACATATTCGCTCCTATTCCTCCAAGAAGTGCTATTCCCAAATGATCCCGAACGAACATCTCATCTAAACGTTCTGGCAAGCGGCGTACGGAAAGTGTGACACATTACATTTTTAATATTAAAACGCACATGTACTAGAAATTTCGCCCCCGGGATCTCTAACTGAAAAATAAATATTACGGTTTGTGAATTTCCTAACAGCTGCGCCATTTTGTATAACTCTGATAAATGTGTGTACTATTTTCACAGTATTGGGGCCAAATGGCTGGCTTTATTCATTCTCTCGCCGTGTTATGGAACCGATCGAACGGGCTGTTTTCTCTTTTTTTTTAAGATGTCAACCTGAATTATTTATGGCACTACACGCCCACAAGTTTGGGATGGAAATCAGGGTGGATGGTATTTTTCGGGAGTACGAAGGTCAACAAGCTTGTTCAAGTCGAGTATACGGTACCATAAATTAAAGAATCAAGCCTGTTGGGGAGAGTTTAAAAGTTTTATCATGTTTCTGGAGGGATGTAACAAAGTACTTGGTGGCGAAAAGTGATAAATAAATTTATGTGGAAAAAAGCGGATTTTTCGTGTCTTAACGGGCGACGGGGGATGGAAAGGGTTGGAAAAATCTGAAGTGGAGCGGCAAGTTTGGGGAAAATTCCCTGGAAAATACTGTTGCAATCTCGTACTTTAATAAATTATTTTCGGAAAAATATGACTAAGCTAAATTAATTGAATATTTTGCTTAATTGCTTTACTTAGGTCTGTTAAAATAGTTATACGTAATTAATGCCCGAAACCGTATTTCAACAGACCAGGATGAGGTTATTAACAAGGCGGATGTGAGTTTTAAATAAAGTAACTGCATGCATTAATTATCTGAAAATTGCTTGAAGTTATATGAGCCGTATCTAGAAATATTAATCTAGTTTTATAATTACTAATATTATTTTCTATATCCATAATGTTTTCTTTTTCATTATGGTTAAACAGCGTGCCGATAAATCAATCGTTTACGTCTTGATAGAAACAAGGCTCTCCGCATAAATGTTGAAGTTAACCAGACCGCTTCCCCAAATTGCAGCGTTTTTTCCTGCTAATATCACTTTTCCCTCCGCTTTTTTAACCGATTCTCTAAAACTTTACCCCTAACCTTCATTAATCAGTAGCTTCACAAATTATTTCCGAAATTATTCAAGGTGTTTCCCGGCGCCTCCGCCATTATTGAAATAAATTACCTCCACTTTCCGTGCTTTTTAACTACCGCCGTCACTCATCCCCGACATTTGCCCCGTCATTGAGCTCGCTCTTCCCCAAATGACAAAACAACAATTAACCGACATTCGCGTAACCATAATACCGCGCTTACTTTCCTCTTTACCATCCATAATTCTGCGGCAATCAACTAATGGCAAGAACGTTTCAAATCCGTCTCATTTACTAATTCAGTGCATCAATTTGGATAATAAAATAACTTTAGGCAACCGTATTTCCAACTGCTGACGGTTTTATGGAGAAGTTCGTCGGTGAAAATTGAATATTGATTACCTCGTACAATCTTAATTTTTATTGCCAGTGACAGTGTTTTAAACGTGTAGAAGTACTTACGCTGCTGTCCCTATAATTGCTGACGGTGTTGTGGAAGAACAGCCCCGCGATCAAAGCCGCGATATTTGCTGTGTAGCTGGCGACGAAAATGACGGAAAAACCTCCCCACACGTTGATGAGGAACTTGTTAGGCCAACTCTTCGGAGCTTTGAAAGCCACGAGGTGACCGCAGAGTAGACCCCACATCACCCAAAGGGCAGAACTCATGCTGAAGTTCTTCGAGCGTTGTCTTCCCCAAGGGTTCAGACCGAAAGGTGATAACCACTCGTAAATGGCCACGGCGATTGCTGTTATGTTCAGGCTAGTGAAAATGGCTATCCAGAGTTCGGGAGAGAAAGGGAGAAGGAAAGCCATGAGAGGAATCTCGGAGGTTTGCTGGGGCGCGGCGAGGAGGGACACCCCGCTGAAGAAGTAAGGGACGCTGAAGTCAATCACCTCGCTCCTTGCACTGGAGACGCTGAGGGCGGCGAAAGACATGTGAGCGGCTCCTGAGACGAGGTCACCGACGACGCCGTTCCACTTCACGTCCACGTTGCTGTTCGTCTCCTCTTGGCGTTCTTCCGTCATCCCGAATTCGTCTTTGTATCGGTATTTCTTGCCTGCAATCCAAAAACTCGCATTAACTAAATGAACAACTAGTGTTAGATGAAAATTCTCAATCTATTTTTTGTATCTTATTGCTTTCAATTAAACGCTAGAGGTAAAGATGCACAATATAAATTAATTGTATTTGTTCAGTTCGCCTGTGGAAAGAAGTTTTCGATAACTCAGCATTTTGGAGTAAGCTTTCACAAAAATAAGCTGAAGAATTTAACGAATGTGAAGTCAGAAAGTTTGCTTGCAGAATTTTTCTTCAACACTCAGAAGATGACAAATCAACAAGAATATTGTTTCGAAATGTGTGAAGCATTCCTCAATGCCGATATTCCTCTATCAAAACTGAATAACCCCAAGCTGTGGTCATTTCTTAAAAAGCGTACCATGAAGTCAGTTGCCGATGAGAGTACCTTAAGAAAAAACTACGTGCACAAAGTGTTTCAAAAAACAAAGCAGGCTATTTTCATGTTGATGAAACAACCGATTCATGTGGACGTTATGTCGCAAATTTGTTGATTGGAACTTTGACCAGTGAAAAATATGGCACTTCATATTTGATTAACACAAAAACTTTGGAAAAGACAAATAATAATAGCTTTACAACGTTTATTCATGAAGGTTAAACGAACTTTTTTCTTCCGGAACCAGTTTCAGCTGTAAAAATTATACAATGTTATCAGATGCTACTACACACATGTGCAAAGCTTCATTCAAACTAAAAATAACTATTTTTCGTTTAATCCATATTACATGTTTAGATCATGGTATAAATAGAGTGGCTGAAGAAATTAGAAATTTATTTCCAAAAATAAATGATTTAGTCAATAATGTTAAAAAAAATTTTGTGAAATTAAATTTGAGAGTACAATTTTATCGAAATGCATTGCCCAATGTACCATCCTCCACAAATCTGTTATACTAAGTGGGGAACATGGTTAAATGCAGTTGTATTTTATACCAAACACTGCGATGCAACTAAAAGTTTTGTTAATGAGTTATCAGATGATGCTACCTCTATTAAATAATCTAAAATAATGTTTGCTAAAACAAAACTGCCATCTCAATTGACATTTATTTGAGCTAATTTTTCCATGGTTATTGATACAATTTTAAAACTTGAATGTAACAATTTAGCACTGGTAGATTCTATTCAGCTAGTACTAGATTGTTTTCAAAAACTATCCAATGTTCAAAGTAAACTAGGTGAAAAAGTTTTTCAGAAAATTAAGTCTGTTTTAGAAAGAAACGCAGGTTTTAATAACTTGTCGCTTGTGAGTTAAGTTTTACAAGGAAAATTTGTAAATGTTTATATATATATCTAGATATAATAAAGAATTCAAAATTTGCTCCAATACCCTCTGTCGATGTTGAAAGATCGTTCTCAATGTTAAAAGAAGTGCTGTGTGACACCCGCGTATCATTTCTAATGGAAAATTTTTAAAAACAATTAACAATTAATTGATGTAATAAAAATTCCATTCACTCCAAAAAAACTTTCAAAATCGTATTTTGAAATTAGTGCTCGGTCCGATTGCTATTGTTTTAATGGTAAATCTTATCATCGCGTGATAAGAACAAGCAGGTGGTCGCCTTTTCATCTAATCGGAGTAGAACATAGGATTTTAATGAGATTTTAGAAATAAGTTACAATTTGTTCATTTATTGTGTTTAAATTCTCCTACAATAATCATCACACTGAATAAAATAATTCAATTTGAGTTGTTCAGTGATTACTGAGTGAGGTATCGCGAGTAAATGCCTAGTTTAACGGGCCCCCAGGACGTGTCACGATGCCATTGGAGGTGTTGAGGAAGATGAGCTGCTCGAAGGGCTTCGTCTCGGCCTGGGTGTACTCGTGCTACGACCACGAGTTTTGCGGAGGGATTCATGTGCTGCACCCAGCATCAATAAATGTATCAATTTGTTAATTTATTTGGTTTAATTTGTCCTATAATAAACATTACACTAGAACACTGGCTGAGATAATTCAGTTTGAGTTGTTCACTGATTACTAAGTGAGAACCGAGGAATAATTTCTAAATTCACTTTGACATTTCGATTTTTCGTGACTAATCCAAAGACGCGATCGTCGAACTGAGAGGGAACGTTTCGCGACAAATCTAATTTCAAAAAACCATTTTTAAAGTCGTTTTACAGTGAATGGATACAATGCAACGATTTGAAAAAATACTGGCCGATAGCCCTCCTTTACCTCCACAAATGCCTCACTCAGTATTGGCTTTCAAGTGATATGGGGAGATATTATAAAATAAAAATCAATTCACACTAGGTAAGTTCACACTTTTTCAGATGAGCTAGAAAGACTATCATTAATCGCTGAAGAGACTCCCACTGATTTTGAAGAAGTTCTTAAAAGTCAGGTATGTTACTGCAATTTTTTATGAGTTAATGCTAATTAAGATAATTTTAATTCTAGACTTGAAATAAATCAAAAAGCATGTGCGAAACAAAATGAGTGAAAAAATATCCAACACGAAAATGTCATCGAATCTGACAAACTAAAAAGAAAACAGAAGATATGCTGCCAAAACACAGCTAAACAAAGTTTGAGGAATTAGAAGACTATCTTTGTCTACCAGAACAAGCAAATTTCTTTGTAGTTATTCTAAAAAATGTAACAAATTCATATATACATATAATACACATATAATATTGGATATTATATACAGTAGTTGTCTGTAAGACTACAAAACTTTTTGGCAACCTATTGGTATATTCGCTTAACCTGTTAAAGTTTGTCTAGAATTATAAGAATTTTATGGACTCCCAAAGTTAATTTAATTTTACAGCCCTGTTGTCAGTTTTATTGTTTAGCTGAAGAGCGGGGCGAACTCAGGTACAGAAAAGATCGGCTTTCCCCTGACAGGCTCTTTACCTGTACAATAGAATTGACGCCTGGGATGTTAAACGAATTAACGTTGGGAGTCCATAAAATTCTTATAATTCTGGACAAACTTTACGTATATAATGTGTTGCAGAAAATTTTTATAGTAAACGTGAAGCGACTTCGCGACTTGTATATTATACATATGGTGACTTGAAAATAGATTCGGGAAAAAGTCCTTTAACTATCACATGCAATCAAAAAATTTGGCAGCTGTTATTTTTTAAATTGCTGTTTTAGTTTCAAGAAAGACGTAAGGAAAATCTAGTTAAATGTTAATGACGCGTCTGTGATTTATTCAATTTCCATGGCGACATAGTTTTTTTTGTTGTTTTTGTTTTGTATTGCTTATATGAAGACTACTGGCACTGATAGAGCAAGATCCCAGGGACCTCATACGTTACTTATTTTCTCACAAATAACATGTATAGGATAAAATAGTATTAGTATATACCTAGAGTATATGCATACCTGCTAGCTTGGGCAGACGACCAATTTACAGGTACCAGGTGCTAAAGGTAGGTAGAAACAGTACCTACATTTCTCAAAGTTTCAGTCCTGATTTTTACGGTTATTTTAGAAAATATTGTTGAAAATTAATAATTAATACTGCCAGACACTTTGCGTCGGCGGTACCTGTTACCAGACGCTTTAAAGCTGCAAAATAGTAATTTACACAACTAGTTCGGGATAGCCTGCTTCCCGCATGAACGCTTGTTTGCGGCACGACCGAAGGGAGTGCCGCATTTGCGTGAATGCGGGAAGCAGGCTCACGAACGTGTTGTGTACAATATTTTTTGCAACGAATAAACCTTTAAACTGAAGAAATTAACTGTGAGTTATTTATAAACAATGGCGCCGTCAACACGTCACAATGTTGACACTACGCGAGTATTTTAAGGTTACCATGGCAACGGGAAGTTAAAATGCACGTGTGCGGGAAATTCGAACTCCCGCACGCTGGTGAATGCGCGAAAGCCATCAAAAAAGGTCATGAGTGCAAAAATAGTAATTTACGCAACTAGTTCGGGATAGCCTGCTTCCCGCATGAACGCTTGTTTGAGGCACGACCGAAGGGAGTGCCGCATTTGCGTGAATGCGGGAAGCAGAATCACGAACGTGTTGTGTACAATATTTTTTGCGACGAATAAACCTTTAAACTGAAGAGATTAACTGTGAGTTATTTATAAACAACGCCATTGACAGCGCCGTCAACACGTCACAATGTTGACACTACCCGAGTATTTTAAGGTTACCATGGCAACGGGAAGTTAAATGCACGTGTGCGGGAAGTTCGACCTCCCGCACTCTGGTGAATGCGCGAAAGCTATCAAAAAAGGTCATGAGTGCAAAAACACGTTCGTGATCCTGCTTCCCGCATTCACGCAAATGCGGCACTCCCTTCGGTCGTGCCTCAAACAAGCGTTCATGCGGGAAGCAGGCTATCCCGAACTAGTTGCGTAAATTACTATTACTTTACTTATAATCTCAGTTTTGATTTTTATATATGATACTCAGGGAACTGTTTCAATAATTGGGTAAGGTCATTATTCGTCCGCTTGAGAAAACTCTATATATTAAAAAAAATAAAGGCTAAGCCCCACCCACCCGCCCCAATCTGAATTGTGATGAATTTCATATGGTAATTTCTTGTAGAGAAATGAGGATTTTGCAAGTAAACTCCGCCCTTCGGCTCACGATGAATAAAACGTTCATCACAATTGAGAAGGGGTGGGTGGGCGGGGCTTGTATTTTGTCCATTTTTTTATTAATATACCAAGTCTTCTTTTACCAAAAAGAAACTGAAAACTTTGTTAACTATCCTGTTGTTGAAACAAAACTCTATACATTAAAAAAAAAAGATTAAGTCCCACCCACCCGCCTCAATCTCAATTGTGATGAGTTTCATATGGTAATTTCTTGTAGAGAAATGAGGATTTTGCAACTAAATTCCGCCTTCAGCTCACGGTGGATAAAAAATTCGTCACAATTGAGAAGGGGAGGGTGGGCGGGGCTTGTATTTTGTCCGTTTTTTTATTAATATACCAAGTCATCTTTTACCAAAAAGAAATTGAAAACTTTGTTATCTATCCTGTTGTTGAAACAAAACTCTATACATTAAAAAAAAAAGATTAAGTCCCACCCACCCGCCTCAATTTCAATTGTGATGAGTTTCATATGGTAATTTCTTGTAGAGAAATAAGGATTTTCCAACTAAATTCCGCCCTTCAGCTCACGATGAATAAAACATTCGTCACAATTGAGAAGGGGTGGGTGGGCGGGGCTTATATTTGGTCATTTTTTTCTTAATACCAATATTGGATTGATGATGAGTTGTCAAACTTCAATGATGAGGACAATGAAGATTAAAAAAAAATCACAGGTTATTGATGAATAATGATTAATATTTAAATGAATTATTTTGAAATTCCCTGTTATTAAATTTATTGTTTTTTTGCTTATCATAACATGTAAATAAACTACTATTTTATTAAATTGATTGCTGTTTAAACCATAAATCTGTCGAGTACATCCAATAAAAAATATTTTTCATAACTCAACAACGGTTTGTTCGTAATTTTCATTACAAGTTCAAATGAATTCGTATTTAATTATGCTATAATTATCGTTATAAGTAAGCGTGAAAATTTTACTTAATTATTACTGAAGACCTATTAGACTATTAATAACATAAATTTTATAAAGCTATGTTATAAAATATCTAACAATCACGCTTGCGCTCACACATATAGCCACTCTTTGAATGTGTCTGGGGGTATGTTTGGCCTTTCCGATTGGTCTGGCTGCTTACAAAAATGATTTAATTTTCAACAATATTTTCTAAAACAACTGAAAAATCAACACTGAAACTTTGAGAAATGTAAGTACTGTTTTTACCTACCTTTAGTATCTGCTACCTGTAAATTGGCGGTCGGCCCAAGGTAGCAAGTATGCATACACTCAAGGTATATATCAATACTACTTTATCCTAATACTATACATTTTATTTGTGAGAAAATAAGCAACGTCTGGGGGCCCTGGGATCTTGGACTATGAATGAGGTGTGGATTTTGGTATTTTTGTCCGAATTACGATTAACACAAATTCCTGAAAATGTTGACTAATTCGTAATGTTGTGATTTTATATTCCGAACGTATTTCACCCGGTATATACATATCAAAACATACACTTTTTCGTATTTCATGAACTGCTGCTGTCCCAGATAGGTAGTAATGGAAACGCGAAAATGTGGGATGTGTGTAAAAAAAGTTGCTAATTTCCTACAATTTGTTCGTGTGAAAATTTCAGACTGGCTAAGACAAAAGCAATGAAAATCGTGAAAGTTATTTTTATTATAAGGCACAAAAACACTCAAGTTCTATTTTCTGCATTTTTTTTTAAACTTTAAACTAAGTGGATTGTTTTTAAATAGCACCACTAGTCAAATCGTCAATTTTTGAGTCGAATATTTTTTTCTGAACTCAGAACTGTAACACTTGTATAGACTTTTTTAACTAAAACGGCAAATAAAATGATTATTTATTGTGAATAAAATCTAAAATAGAAAATCGTAGTTATTTTTGAAAATACTATCATCGATTTGTCAATGTGTATTGAAGAGCAAACTTTTACAATCAGGTTTAAAAATATTTCAATAAAACACTGAAGTGGCAGCATTAACAGAGACTGAACGAACAGAAATCAGACGTCAAAGCAATACTTAAATAGCAGGACTTTAATGAAACTCATCTCAGTCGAGAACAAGTCTCTAGGTCGACGGTTTCAAAAACATTGCGCAAATTTAACGAAACTGATAATGTTAGAAATCGTCAAAGAACTGGAAGACCAAAAATGTTACAAACTGAAAATCCAAAAACTTCAGTGCATCAGTTGGCACTAAACCGCAATATGAGTAGAGACTCAGTTGGAAAAATACTCAAACATTAAAAAATCATCCATAAAAAATTCATGTACTACAAGAATTGAGTGAGGATTGTGAACTTTGAAAACCCAAATTTATCTGCAGAGTTCATCTGGTTCAATCAAATAAGATGAAGCACCATCTCACTTCGGAGACGTCAAGTACGGCATTACTCGAATGACACTTTTCCTGGAAGGTGAACAGGACGAAGGGGAACAGTTGAGTGACCAGTTAGATCACCCGATTTAACCCCACTTGACTTTCTTTTGTGAGGTTATGTACAAAATCGAGTTTATGTTAATAGACCATAAAGCATCGAAGAACTCCAAGAAAGAATATTAAATGTGATTGTTGATATTCCTCCTAAAATTTTAAGACATTCAGTTGAAAACTTTGTGCAACGTGTTTACTATTTACAGGAAGTAAGTGGAGAACATTTCAAACATTTGTTGTAAAATTATTGCTTCTTAAATGTTCATTTGAACTTTTTTCAATAATGTAATTATTTATTTAAATTTTTCAAAAAGCTTTCATAACAATGTATTTACTACTTAGAATCATTAAATCGGAGTATTGTTATTTCTAGAATATTTTGTAAATCATTTGGAAAGGACATTTAAATCAATCTGGCACCTTTATTTGAGTTTTATCATTTTTACAATGATTGGACACCTTGTAGGTAATAGTATTGTCAAGACTAGCTACAATTTTCTGATTTTCAGTAATTTTATTTTGACAATTTATTTTACGATATTGGGAAAAAACAAAATAATGCATGCATTAGGTACATTTCTGAATTCAGAAAAAAGTGCACTATTTAAAAACGGTAGTATATTTGGCAGTTATATGTTTACGATGTTGTGATATATACGTAATGTGTATTTCAATTTAATACGATATATTGGCGTTTAAAATAAAACGAAATTGTTACATCAAAATGTAGAAAATCTAGCGATGTTCTATTGCAACGTAATGAAGAAAGTACTCACCTATGTCTCGTTGCTTGCGTGGACTCACCAGCTTCGACCCAAAAAACCCATCCGCGACGATGTACAGCCGGAAATCGAACTCCAGCTCTTGCGCCACGTTTTCCAGAAGATCCATCGAGAGCCCGTAACAGCACTGCGTTCGATACTTGAATTTTTGGAAGGGGAAAAATCGCTCGTTTTCCTCGTAATCGTTCGAGAATTGTTTGTACTCTGGATTCGATTCGTCCTCTTCGTCTTCCTCCTCTTCGAGCCGCTGCATCTCGTTGAAAACCAACGTCAAGTTGTCTTTGTCCGATGTCAGCACTCGATGACACGGAAGACCTACAACGTGAGATTAATGAGCCGTCGTGCTGGAAAATTCTATTAGAACATTACGGTGACTGTAGTTGTTAATTATCTGGCGCTAAAAGCATCTCTGCTCAAGATTAATTACCTTTTGTCTAGCGAGGCTCGGTTCAAAGCGCAAATTAATTTGATTGCACGATTTTTGATGTGTGCGCTCCAACAGATTTTCACGCAATCGAATGCTTTTTGTTTGGCTTGTTTAAAACACTCGACGTCGGGTCGCGCTCGGCATTGACGTCAGCGGGTTATGGAAATTACAACGGTAATGTTTTGCCTAATGGGGCAGTTTTTGCGGAAGAGACTGATTTATTAGTGGGTGAGGTGGATTTACCTCTCAGGCACTGTCCGTCTTCGTCTAGCTCGCTCTCCATGACGAAGGGAGGCGCCAGGGCCGTTACCACCCTGAATACGGTCCTGGCTCTGGAGGAGACGGCAGCCACTGACAGGTCGCCGCCGGGCCAAATGATCGTATCCAATCGAACGGACCTTCCGGATACCATTCCGACTCTTTTCCACTTGACGCTTGACGAGCTTGGTTCGACTAACGACAAAATCAAAATCATGATCAATTAAAACGTAGGTACTTTAATTTTTATATAACGTAACGTATTTAAGTGATCATAATCAAATTTGAAAAATAATGCAATCGTAAGAAATACCAATTGTCAATATTGCATCTGGAAAAATAAATGTGTCTGCGATTATCAGAAAATGGAATAATGATGATCATTTAAAACCACAGTAAGCTTTTTTAGCAGAAAGCTGTCACGACTTTTATCGTAATGTTGTGGCATTCCACATTTACAAATAGTTATTTTATTACAGTTCGACCGAAAAAACTTGGACAAAAAGCCTGGTTATTTGTCTTTCTCGTTTTCATTCCTGCGGAACGCTAGTTGTATTTCACTATCACAGTTTGAGGACATTGACAGAGAACTAAGTATAACGAATTCAAGATTTTGCATTTTTAGTGTTTGAATATACAGCCACTGTGGTGCCCAGCTGAGCATTTATTGTTCCAGTTTTTTCACACATATTTTAAATGATTTTGATCACTCACCGCTCTCGCTCCTATTGCTAAATGGGTCGATCTCCTTGGTGCTACGTTCAGGAACTAAGTTAAGTATTTCGAAATTCGCAACTAATGATTTGTCCACTTTGTCAACGCCAATTTCTTGTGAAAATTTTTTGCCGGCCAGGGCGTCTGTGCAGGCTGCTTTCAGTTCCCTGAAACATACAACATGAAATCAATCAACACAGACGTGATCCATGATTATTGTACAGTGTTCGCGAGCGGATAATCGCTAATCTGTCAGACTAGACAGGGAATAATTTAGCTGAAATAAAACAAAATATTGGGACGTGTTCGCGCATAATCCGAAGAAGTGAGAAATTTTAGCAATAAAAGACCATTTTCCCAATATCATTCGAAACTGGAATAGGCACTTAAGGTTCGCGTTTTGTACGATGGGGATAACAGAAAGACATTCTTGTAATTTATAGTTCATTTTTCTAAAGTTACCTTAATTGAAGTACCTAAATCCTTTTTTCGTGAATCGTGTAAATGTGAATTAAAAAAATTGGTCTAAAGTTATTTTTCTGGCGTCTGTCTGACGTACAGGCGAGTAAATACAGATTCTTCGAAAAATTATAAAACATAATTTTGCAATTTTTTTTATAACATTTATAAATTAAGAAATTGGTCTAAAATTATACAGTACCTTTCTCACACTCAGAACGAAGACCTGTTCCTTGTCTGGTCATGGCGGAGAATTTTTATCAAGAAGGGATCAATAAACAACTTATATAAAAAAAATCTACGTATACAATAGTTAAAAAAATATGAAACACCCAGGCTGATTTTTTCAGAATAATTTATCTTCACAAGGAGGTAAACGTTCTTATGACACCCCACCATTTTAAGTTATATTATTATTGTTATTATATATTATTATGAAAGATAATTTAATATGAAAGCAAGCGCAGCGAGCACATTTAGGTGTTATTAAAAATTACTCGTCGCCTTAGAAGCTAAATTATCAATAAATGAATTTTTTGTCTAAAAAAAGGTGAATCCTAAAAACATTTGTGATTATCTGTTAAAGTTGTGAAGACTCGGTATCCCTTGGAATTTAATTATTAATAATGAGAGAATTTTTTAGTGCCTAAAAAAGTGAACCCAGAAAGATAGAACTCTGAATTTTGATATAAAATTTTGATTTTTTTCTAAAAATCTTTGTAAAATATAAATAATATGTACTAACATAAATTTTGGAGATGACGATGACGTCATCCTGTTGTTGGTGGAGATGTTTAGTAAATTTTGGTTAACGTTTTCCCATATGTACCTACTATATTCCTAATATACGTATAAAATTTGGCAACAATCGATCCAGTAATCTTGAAAATTATCTGTCTAATAAAAATCCGGACCGACGATAGAGGAGCAGACAGACAAGCAGAGAGGCAGACGAAAACGGGAGACAAATGTAAACGGGGGATATATTTTTCTTTTTTAGCTTACATTTAGGGAGTTTTTTTTTTCGTAAAATAACTATTACAAGAAGAATTCCAAAATTGTCTGGAAGTGAAAAATAAAACCTAAGTTTTTCTAAGACGTCAAATTTTTAGTCAAAAATGTCAGCTTATGATAGGGGTCCATTTTGACGAATGGCATTTTTTTTTTAATTTGACATTTTTGAGAATACAAAAATGCATTTTCCCCATTTTGCAAATTTTTATACTTAATCTTTTTGAAATACAGGGCACTGTACGTGAAAATTATTGTGTCTAAAATGCAAACCAAATTTTGTCTGTTCATCACCTCCAAAAATTATTAAGTAAACTGTTTCACTAGACGTTCAAATTTTCGCAAAAACATTTGCAAGGTATAATAACGTTTCATTCCCAAGACAGCTTGTATATTTCCGTGGCGCAGTGGGTGTATCGGAGAGAACGGCGACCTGCGGTATTGCAATTGTGGGTTCGATGCCGAACTTGACCCTTTCCTTTTTTTTTCGTGCATTGGTATAACGCTGTGACTACTTTTTTTTTGTGCTGTGACTAAAATAATTATCCATGTTGATAACGTCGTCACAAATTTTCTCGAAAATATGGAGAATACGCACGTCTTTAGGTATATAATAATGATTAAATAAGAATTAGGAGTATAATATTCAGAGCATTTTGTTCGATTATGGTTTTCCAAAACAAACTAATTTCTGCGTGACATTCTTTCATAATATAAACATAATTAAACACTTGAATTCAGAATGCTATTAACGAGTGCTGAAGGACAAGGGGTGCTATTTACGCCTCTGGTTTTTATTTTACAGCGGTTATCACAAAACGACAATCGTTAAAGTCCTCTGAACCACTTCTTGGGAAGAAATGTTGGCGACTTCCAAGTGGCGCCTCAGTCGTAAAATTTAGTCGTAGAGTTTTGTCAGATTTGGAACTACTCCATGTACATCTTTTTGTGATAACATTAGCAGTGGAATTTATAGACTCACCGTTGCAGTTGCTGTTCCCGCTGACGTTACTTTTAAAGCTGAAAATTGTTATTTATAAACTCCGTTGCCAAATTGCCGTTGATAGTAACTTTGATTTTCAACTTTTGCCGTATCTAAAGGGGTTGTAAAAGAAAAGTGGAAGATTTAAGTTGATTAACACAAAAATTTACCATTTTAGATATGTTTTAAGTTTCTTGTTGTCGAAATAAGTCTGCATATATTAAGAAAAAAAGGGCAAAATGTAGCCCCGCCCACCCGCCCGTCTCAATTGTGATGATTTTTTTTTATTCGTCGTGAGCCAAGAAGGCGGAGCTTAACTACAAAATTTTTATTTCTCTACCAGAAATTAAAAACATGTATTTAAGTATCGTATTGTTCAAAGAATACTATGTATATTAATAAAAAAATAAAGCCAAAGATTAGGCCCCACCCATACCCGCCCCAATCTCAATTCTCAACTGTGATGAATTTTTCATTCGTTATCAGATCGAGGGGCGGGGCTTAATTGTAAGATCCATATTTGCCTACAAGAATTTAACATATTTTAAGTTTCTTTTTTATAATCGTCGAGAGCCAAAAGGAGCGGAATTTAAATGCACAATTCTTATTATTTCTCTCTCTACAAGAAATTACCATGTAAGACATTTTTTTGAGTATCTTGTTACTGAAAGGATACTATGTATATTAAGAAAAAATTAAAGCCAAAGATTAAGCCCCACCCATAACTGCCCTGATCTAATTAGTAATGAAGTTTTTATTCGTTGGCAGACCTAGGGGCGGAGCCTAATTACAAAATCCATATTTCCTTACAAAAATTTACGATTTTAAACGTGTTTTAAGTTTCTAAAAATAAAAAAACATCACAATTGAAATGGGGTGGGTGGGCGGCGTTTATATTTTGTCTTTTTCTCTTAATGTACATAGTATTCTTTGAACAACACGATGCTCAAAAACATGTTTTTAATTTCTTGTAAAGAAATACGTATTTTGAAGTTAAGCTGAGTCCCCTTGGTTTAGGGCGAACGAAAATAATCATCACAATTGAGATAGGGCGGGTGGGTGGGTTTACATTTTGCCTTTTCGTTTTAATATATGTACACTTCTTTTCACAACATGAAACTTAAAACATGTTTAAAATGGAAAATTTGAATAAGGAAATATCGATTTTGTAATTAGGCCCCTCCCCATAATTATTGCAAAAGCCTTATTTCCTTGCATAAACCATTTTAACCCTGTTTTACGTTTCTTATTATGAAAAGATGTCTTACATATGTTAAAAAAAAACGGGAAAATATTAGGAAGTATTGTAATGAAGTCCGTCGGCCGACTCTCTACTTTTACTTTTTGTCGACGTTTCATGACCCCTAGAGTACGAAGAAATGATCATCTCTTTGTGCTTGGTACTCGGGGCGGACCACCCCCATCGCCCCCTCCTTTACGCCGCTACTGCTGATTATAGTACCCTCTTTTCCGTTGGTTATTTCCTTTGCATACATTTTATATTGTCTGTATAACTGGGGACGGCACCTCTTTGGAATTTGCACCCTCGCGGCGCAGAGGGTTCGAGGTGTCATTTCCACCACTATTTTTTACTGTATTAAAGGTTATCAGTAGAGAGCGGATTTCTAGGTTTAATGCTTTTTGTGAAAAATGTAAGCACTTCAAAACTTTTTTATATCTGTAACTATGATACAATTTGGAGTCATTTGACACATTTTTTTATGCTTATTTGCTTTTTTTTCAATTTTATGCATATTAAAACTTGTATGCTTATTTAATGCTTTTTTCGACGAATATGAGTTTAAATGCATATTTTGTTCAAATACCGGCCTTGTCGGGATGACAAATACTTGTTAGTTAGCCGTATCGTATCGTATGCATTTTACCTGGACTTGACCATTGAAGTAGACTTACTCAAGACCTTTTCTGTGAATAGGTTCCGGTCGTTTGGGTAATAAAATTTTATTATAAGATTGGAAAAATACTCCATAGATTTTATGACTTTAAATCCTTACTTCCGTTGATAATGAATTAAAGCTTTTAACCAGATGTTCTTTTTCGGCATTTTGCGGCAAGACCGTTGAAGATTTTCTAGAAAAAAGGATTATTGTACCCAACTACCTACCTTAAAATTTTTCTAATGGAAACTTTTAAGTAAATGAACCGTTTATTTCACAACCATCAGTCTATCGCATCTGTCGTAGTACAGTCTTATACGTAGTTCTCCCTTGTTCCATGTTGAGTTCTTTTTAGTAATATTACTAATATTTTAAAAGAATGCCGAAAGTAAAATCGACGCCGGATGAGTGGATAAATTAAAATTAGAAAACAACAAAATATTCTGCAGAGCTTGTGTGAAAACCGTAAGCCCACTAATTTTTTTTTATCTATTTTCCTTTGTTAATCCTGTATATGTATGTTGTTTTAGATTCAAAGTGATAAAAAATATAACGTGACGCAACATGTCAGAACGAGTCTTCATGTAGAAAGGAAGAAAATGCTTGAAGTTTCTAAAATTAAACAGCAGACCATACATGAATCTGTTGCATCTACTTCCACAAAAGATGAGCAGTTTCAGTTTAATTTCGATTTATGTAAAATGATGATCCAGTCCAATATACCTTTAAAAAAATTGGAGAAAGGCCCTCTTCAAGAATTCCTTGAAAAACACTGCAATCGACATATTCCGGTTGAAAGTACTCTCCGAAAAAATTATTTAGGCTCAGTGTTTCAGCAAGTTTACAACGAAATTAAACATCGCATTGGAGATAATTATTTATGGTTCGCTGTCGATGAAACAACCGATAGTTGTGGAAGATACGTGGCAAGTTTAATTGTTGGAATCTTAAATGAAAATTTCCCTAGTCGAGGGTATGTAGTAAGTTTGAAAATGTTAGATAAAACAAATGGCAATACGATTACCAGATTTGTAAACGACAGTCTTAGGTCACTATTTTTGCCAAATGCCGTACCGGCGAATAAAATTTTATTGATGATTTCGGATGCAGCTCGTTATATGTTGAAAGCAGGGAATAATCTAAAAATATTGTACCCCAATTTAATTCACTCTACTTGCATTGCCCACGGTTTAAACAGAGTGGTTGAAGGAATACGTTTGCAGTTTCCTACTGTTAATAAATTAGTGGCAAATGGTAAAAAGATTTTTGTTAAAGCCCCACTAAGAGTGCAACATTTTAAGGAAAAATTTCCAAACATACCATTGCCCCCAGAGCCGATTATAACGAGGTGGGGAACATGGTTACAGGCCACATTTTATTATGACAAATATATCAGAGAATTTGAGGAAGTAGTTACGGAGTTTAGCGAAGATTCTTCTCAATCGATTAAAGATTGCATAAATATTTTGGAAAACAAAGATTTGCGACAAGATCTAGCTTTTCTAAGAAGCAATTATCAATTCGTACGTGAGGTAATAGTAAAGTTAGAAAAACCCAACATGTTGTTGGTAGATGCCATAAACTTAGTGAAAGAATTTAAACAACAAGCAAACGCAGTAAGGGGTGATATTGGTACTAGAGTATCTCAAAAACTTGACGAAGTGTTAAATAAAAATGCAGGTTTCGATGTTCTTTCCGACGTTGCTCGTGTTTTACAAGGCCAGAAGGTGGAAAATTTGGAGTTAGATTCAACATTAGTTGCAAAATTCAAATTTGCGCCAACAACGAGTGTGGATGTTGAACGCACATTCTCCAATTTTAAACACATTTTAAATGATCGGCGAAAAAATTTTACAGTGGACAACTTGGAACATATTACAATCATAAATTGTTTGAAAGAAAAACTGAAATACGTGTGTAAAATATAAAGTCTACGATTATTGTAATAATATTTTATCCAAAGGTCTAAGAAGTGTTCTTTGATTTGTAATATGATTATGTTTTTAATGCTTTTTTGTTTAAAATAAAACTTTTTTCTTGAAAATGTTGTGCTTATTTAAGCGCTTATTCTTAATTTTTTTGTGCTTATAAATCCGCTCTCTAGTTATCAGAAAACACAAATTTTCTATAATCTTTCAAAGAAACGGAATTTGTTGGATTGTACTTCAAGGACGAGGGAAGTTCTGCCCAAATAACCTTGGATCAATTTTTTTTGACAATATTGAAACGCATTAACCTTGTGACTGTGTCGAACTGTAGCTATTAAAACAAACAGATTGCACTGTAAAGCTTATTACTGCTGTTGAGTTTATACATAATACCCAAGAGCATATTGTGCTGTTGTGCTTTGTAAACAGTAAACACAACTTACTGTTATGGAAACTGATTGAGTAAATAATGAAAACACCCGATCGTGCAATAAGTATTTACATTACTAGGTGCATAAGTGAACTTTTTTAGGCGAGAAGAGATTTAATAGTCGCAGTTTTTAAAACCTCATGCATCGTATAACGCATTAATTTTTTTTTAATATCAATAGTGGATTTCGGGCACTGAATACGTGTACATGAGGTATGTAGTTAGTTGACTTTCATCATTGTTTCATCTAAATTGAATACATCTTGAAGTTTCGTGAATTTTAAAGCGGCACGCGTCTTCTGCCGAGATGACGAGGATCTTTACCACGGAATTATATTACACAAAATGACATGCATGCATAATTCAATTCACAAGAAATTAATTTATAGCGACGGCAAAACCACTCCATTGTGAGAGGTATTTTATTTTTATTTTCTTGACACTCTTCCAATTTATGAAAAGAAATCCGCTTTGTGGCCTGACGAGCCCTTTGCAATAAACTATCCCTATCAAGTCAGTTTTAATTATGACTTCATTAAACCGCTCTTTGTATTCATTTAATTAAGTGTCGACGCGTATATCTCAACCCCATCAAAGCAAAACGAAACAGTGCATGCTGAACTAAAATAATTACACATTGCAGACTCAACCCGTCATCTCTGTCTCTCGTCAAGCGTGTTTTTCTCCTTGCAAAATCCGTTCTCCTCTTCGCACCCCCTGAAACAATCGTCTTAAATCTTGCTGAAGAATGGACCTTAATGATAATTGAGCCGTCCAAATATTTATCCACGTTAAACTACCCAGAGAGACTCCATTGTGGCGGTAAATTTACGTAAGCCGATCTTTGTAATTAAGCCACATTCAAGCGCGCCACTGAACTAGCTGACGTCATAAATTGACCCTCTTCTCTTCGATCGCAATGATCACAATGGCATACCGCCAATGCGGCCTGCAATAACAGGAGACGGTCGCGTTCCTGCTTCTCCGGCAATTTTCCATAAGCGGTTTCGCAAATTAGCCCTTCTGGTTCATTGATTAAACGGATTTCCGGAGAAGAAAGGTGGACAGGGACGTGCATATTAAGGAGGGCGGCTGGGGCTAATTGTTTCTTATATTGCCAATGGTGTGGGACAGATTATTTGAATAACTATACAGGGTCATTTCGAAATGTATGCAATAATTGTAACCACTGCATCACGTACCGTACTCAAGTGGAAATATAGAAAAATACAAATCCATTCTTGAATAAGTATATTCACAAGATATAAATATTTCCTCACTGGTAATGTTTCATCTCACGTTGAATATGTTCAACTCTTCCACATAATTTCCTCGGTACATTGCGCACCTTTGTTATTCTTTCCATTCTATTTATCCCTCTCAACTTTATTACTTCTACACATGTTGAAAGCAAAATAATTTGAGCATTAACCCTCATCTTAACTCTTTCTCACATTTTTCCTCGCCTCTCCGAGTTATTTATTTTCCGCCACTCATAAACAATCTCCCGGAATCCCGGAAGCCGCCGATTCAGCAGCGCTTCCCCACTTCCCTCTTCCACTTGCTGACTCCGATAACGTTCTTGAGCACTTCCACCATCCACCCGGATTTAATCACCCAAATCGCTAATTGGCGCCAATCGACCCCGACCCATCTTCATTTTCCATGGTTGGTCCATCTCCATAAATCATGGTTCCGGTTTACTAGCAGGATATTGATGGCTCCTCGGCAACTTGTTTGTTTGGCGCGCTGCTAACGAGACCGAAAGAAAAAGAAGAAAATAAGTAGTAAAGTTGACGACATTAGGACGTTACATATGGCTCAAGGATATAACAAAGAGGAAATCATAGGAGATCCAGATAAGCACCTGGATTCTAGCGAAGAGCGCCAGAAAAGCAACCGTATAGCTTATTCGATTGGGTCGTTTCGCCGACGCGACCTTAATCAATGCGTCCGGACAAAAACCTTGCGGTTTGATTGATGCAGACGAACAAAAAGCGAAAACCCATCGTGCAGAGGGCGCTGGAACGGTTCAAGGGAATCCCCGGTAATGGGCTATCGGATGCCGTCGGAAAGGTTTTAATGGGATACAATTCAGACTGATAGCTCGAGATGTAATGTTTTTACCTTAATTTACTTCTTGCTGGATTCACATGGAAAGTTGGTATCTGGAAGATTGCTTAAATCGATCCTCGGTGTCAATAAAATAACCGAAGCTATTGTAGTAATTAATGTTGCAGATTTATCCCATTTACTATTTTATGTAGTGACATCAGAGACTCGCCAAGCGACAATAGAGTCTATTTTAAGCGACGCAGATGGAGTAGACACATCCATCATATTATGAGAACAATAATAAAAATTGTCTTTGGAAATAAACTGTTCAATAAAATTTCAAATGCATATCATACATCATCTCTTGTCTTAGAACTGGTAATAACGAGAATACAAAAGAGTAAAATTTTATGATCCAAACTATTTTTATTTAGTTAGTTTAAAGAGACGTAAGTTGAAAACCTGCTTAGGTCAAATGAAAGTCTGAAGAGCAACAAAAATAATAATTAGTGTTGACAGTTAATTAAAACTTTAGTTAATAAATTCTGCTCTGTGAAAATCATATCATGTTGGCATATTTTCGGGTTAAAACTAAATATCTTGACAACATTGGCGTCAAGAGGGTTAATTAATTTTGGCTTCAAGCCTAAGCGAAGATTCACGAAATTATAACAGCGATTTTGGTCCACTTTTCCAGATTAAGCAACAACTTAAGAAGCTTCAATACTTATTCAAACCGTGTCCTTTTTATTTCTGCAAGCAGTTGAAAATCCCCTAACTTTAAATCATTTCCATTCAACACCCCCGAACGTTACAATTTCATCAAATTTCGCTACCTTATTAATAAATAGTAAGCAACATCTTCTCCTTCCCATTCCAGCTTTCATATTTCAACGAATGTCCCATAAATCCTTATAACCGTCCGAAATACATGTTCCTCTTGTTCCACGTAATAAATGGTCGTACGAACGAGCACAAAGAAAACGAAGTGAAAAGATTCCGGACGAGACAATTTTCCCTCACTGACCGCTGTTCTCTCCGGAATTTGATTAAAAAGTTTCAGATGAAAAGGCACACCGGAATCGTACGCACGCATGAAAATCGCCGATGTCAGATGGCCGGAATTACAGCTTCGCGGTTCCGGGTGACCGGAGCCGGATGTTGACCGTAAAGAAAACTACGAACGCATTTGTTTTGTTTACGTTTTTATTTGAGAAAGTAAATTTTCATCGGCACGGAAAATTCCGGGCGAATCGTTGTATTTGAGTTTCTTTGTTTGACGAGTAAACTCGGAGATTTCGTTCGGCGAAAAATTTTTATAAGCAAATTTGGGAATTTAATACGGGTTGTGTGCTTTTCGAACGGAAAATATACAAACGAATGAAAATAAAATCGCGTATGATGGAATGTTGGAAGTTGGTTGTTAGTAACGAGGGTAAATGTACAATAGAATATGTTTTATTTTGCTGTTTTAACTTTTGGGAAGCTTTCAAGGGGGTGAATGGGCTGCGGTATTGGGTATTGGTGGTAAAAATATATTTGAATCGATTTATTTGTGGGAATTTAATGCAATAGGTTACAGTGTGTGTGTTTATCACTTGGTCGGTGTACGGATTTGTGTTTAATTTCAGGCTCTAGTAAATACACATAGCGTACAACATACCCGCATGTATTTTGTGTGTATGAAAGTAAATATTTGTTCATTTATACGAGAATTCTAACGAAAATGTTTAAAAAAAATTTTTGCGGTTTTTCGTTGTGTTCATTAAAGTAGCGTTAACATGAACATGCGACAAGATTTCTCTTGTAAATTGTTCTCTCTTTATTTTTAACGACACATAAAATTTGGTATTAATTATAATAGATAAAATAAGAAAATGAATGGATGCTTTCAAGCACATAGATTTAAGCTACAGGTGGTCCCACTATCAAACTGCAAAGTAAAAGTAAAGAATGAAGAGAAATAAATAATCGCCACCAAGACACAGCATTTAGAAAGCAGGAAAGTGTTGTAATCAGTTTTGAGAGGAGAAAAGCAAAACCTGCGAAGTAAAAATAAGCTAATACTTTTAGGGAGTAGATTACATGCATTATAAATTTGGTGAAATTTATCTCGTTTTTTGTTAACTTACGCTTGTAGAGGTGCTTAAAACGGTCAGTGAAAAATGTCTATCTTTCTCGCGGCCTCTTCCTTCGCCTCGTATCCTCAAAATAAAGCTATTTATTTAGCACAAGGAGCATGTATTTCATCCCCCTAGAATTTATGAAACACGGGGCGAAATATGAAATCGCACGGCATTCTGGCGTCATTTTTCCTTTGTTCTTTACTTTACGCGGTTAAAAATTAATGAAGTAGGGTAAGCGATGTATATTTTCGCAGAACTAAGCCTCTTAAAGTAATTTGTGTCGACGAAACAAACTAAGCGCTTTAATATTTATCAAGGAATTTTATGGACCGGAGTGGTTTAAGGATTTTACTCGTAAACCCGGACCGGATGGGTTTTACGCCGTCCGTACAAAACAAAATAATAAAATTCCTCAAACTAATACAATGTATTATTAAGGAGGTTCCCGAGTGATGGGAATCCACCATCTGATGTCTTAATCGTGTTTTTGTTGGCGAAAAAATTCAATTTTAGAGCTAGCAAAGTTTCTTTTACCGTCACGCCGCGCTTTAATAAAGTGGGTAATTAAGAGACCGAATTCGGCGTTAACTGAAAACTGAATATCTCTCACAGTTCTTTGATGAATTATTCAAACTCGACGGATAAATTTGCGTAATTGGAATTTTGATTTGTCCCTCGGAGAGCATCAATGGGGCCTCAAAATAACGTCACTTTGTAATAATTCCTTTCATCCATTGTTCTCCGCAGAAAGCGGATTCCTTATTAAATTTATCTGGTGCTGCGAGTTGAGACCTGAAAAATCGCAACCATAACTCTAGACTAGCGTTTCCTTTTTCGTAAACGCGCAATCGATTACGGCTTACGGCCCTTTAACTCTAATGCCTTGTAAATTTGCATTCTGGCTAAATATTTATAGCAACTCGTATTGTTTCAGTGGTAATCGAGTCATTTTGCGCTTTTTGCCGAGAGGATTGTCAGCCTTGATGTAAATCCACGTTGAATTATTAATGGATCTTCAGTGTCTTAAAGTTTCCAACTTTCCAACGAGGTAAAATAATAAAATAAGTAATTCCAGCTTTTAGTTGATTCCTCGCCTCGTAAAAAGTCGGGAATAATAAATCACGTTACACAACTCTGACGTCACTTGAAAGCTACTCGGAGTGTTGTTAACTTTGCTGAATGCGAAAAACTAATGTATAAGATATTCATTCTGTTGACAAATCGAGGAAGTGTGCTCCAGAGAAATGACTTCTTTTCAAAGATGTTGATATTAATGACAAAAGATGGAAAGTTGTACATTTATGAGCTTTCCATGCTTCTACATCAAAATCAAACTTTTTTCGTTTTAAAAAATTTGCCGCTGTTCATGTTATATCGAGCTTCGGGGAAATATGGCAACACTGTCTGACTGAAAATTTCGTACACTAAGAATCGGCAATTTTGGCCGGAGCTGGTCAAATAAAGCCCGAAAATTAATTTCAGTTAGAAAAAATGCCACTACCTCTATTAAATTAGGTGTTGCCTCAGCGAAATACGGCAACACTCTCTAATAAAAAATTTTCCATCAGCTATTTTATATCGAATGTCGCTTCGGGAGAAATATGGCAATACTGTATATTCGACAATTTCGTAATTTCTTAAGAATCGTTGGCCATTTTTTCCGGAATTGTTAATTAATTTATTATATCGAATGTGGCTTCAGGGAAATCTGGCAACATTGTCTAACAGAGAATTTTCCGTAGATTAAAATCTATGTTCTATCGAATTTCGCCTCGGGTAAATATGGCAACACTGTCTATTGGACAATTTCGTATCTTCTTAAGAATCGGTGGCCAATTTTTCCGAAATTGTTGAAATAACGCCCGAAGAAGAGTTTGAATTTTGTTTAAAATTTGCCATTATATATGCTATATCGAATGTCGCTTCGAGGAAATATGGCAACACTGTCTTAAGAATCGTCGGGAATTTTTATGGAAGCTGTTTAAGTAAAGCCCGAAAACGAATTTCAAATTAAAAAAAAAAATGCTACTATCTACATTACATTAGATGTCGCCTAGGGGAAATCCGGCAACACTGTCTAAAAAGAATTTTCCCTAGATTTAGGACAGTGGCCATTTTTTTCGGAGTTGCTCAAATGAGATCCGAAAAGGAATACCGAATTATAAAAAATACCACTATGTATATTATATCGAGTTTCCTATTGAACAAATAAAGGCAACACTGTCTAACAAAGAATTGTTAATTAATTTAATTGTGAATTAAAAAAAATTGCCACCAACTATTTTATATCGAATATGGCTACATGGAAATCTGGCAACATTGTTTGACAGAGAACTTTCCGTAGATTAAGAATCGATGTTATATCGAATTTCACCTCGGGTAAATATGGCAACACTGTATATTGCAGACTTTCGTAACTTTTTAATAAATTGGTGGCCAAATCTTCCGGAATTGTAAAATAACACCGAAGAAGAGTTTGATTTTTTGTTTCAATTTGCCACCATCTATGTTATATCAAGTATCGCTTCGAGGAAATATGGCAACACTGTCTGGTAGAATAAGAATCGTCGGCAATTTTTATGGGAGCTGTTTAACTAAAGCCCGAAAACCAATTTAAAAAAAAAAAGATGCTGCTATTTATATTATATTAGATATCGCCTCGGAGAAATCCGACAACACTGTCTAATAAAGAATTTTACATAGATTTAGGACCGGTGGCCATTTTTTCCGGAGTTGTTCAATTAAGATCCGAAAGGAATTTCAAATAAAAAAAAATACCACTATGTATATTATATCAAGTTTCCTATTGAGCAAATATGGCAACACTGTCTAACAAAGAATTTTCCTTAAAGTTAGAATCGTTGCCATTTTTTCCGGAATTGTTTATTAATTTAATTGTGAATTAAAAAAAAATTGCGACCAACTTTTTTATATCGAATGTGGCTTCAGGGAAATCCGGCAACATTGTCTGACAGAGAATTTTCCGTATATTAAGAATCGATGTTATATCGAATATTGCCTCGAGTAAATATGGCAACACTGTCTATTGGAGAATTTCGTAACTGCTTAAGAATCTGTGGCCAATTTTTCCGGAATTTTTTAAATAACGCCGGAAGAATAGTTTGATTTTTTTTTAATGTACCACCATCTATATTATAAAAAGTGTCGCTTCGAGGAAATATGTCAACACTGTCTGGTAAATTAAGAATCGTCGGCAATTTTTATGGGAGCTGTTTAAGTAAAGCCCGAAAACCAATTTCAAAAAAAAATTGCAGCCATTTATATTATATTAGATGTCGCCTCGGGGAAATCCATCAACACTGTCTAATAAAGAATTTTCCGTAGATTTAGGAAACTGGGCAATTTTTCCGGAGTTGTTCAAATGAGATCCGAAAAGGAATTTCAAATTAAGAAAGAATACCACTATGTATATTATATCGAGTTTTCTCTTGAGCAAATATGGCAACACTGTCCAACAAAGAATTTTTCTTAAATTGAGGATCGTTGGCCATTTTTTCGAAAATTGTCAATTAATTTAATTGTGAAATAAAAAAAATACCACCAGCTATTTTATATCGAATGTGGCTTCAAAGAAATCCGGCAACATTGTCTTACAGAGAATTTTCCGTAGATTAAGAATCGATGTTATATCGAATGTCGCATCGGGTAAATATAGCAACACTGTCTATTGAAGAATTTCGTAACTTCTTAAGAATTGGTGGCCAAATTTTCCGGAATTGTTGAAATAACGCCGAAGAAGTATTTGAATTTTTTTTTTAATTTTCCACCATCTATGTTATATAGAATGTCGCTTCGAAGAAATATGACAACACTGTTTCGTGGATTAAGAATCGTCAGCAATTTTTGTGGAAGCTATTCAAATAAGGTCGGAAGACAAGTTTGCTGCATTATAACAGGAAAATACGGCAACACTGTTAGGTAAACAATTTTCTATAGATTTAGAATCAGTGGCTCAAATAAGGCCCGAAGACGAGTTTAAAATTTTTTAAAAATATTTGCCGCTGTCTGTTATATCGAGTATCGCTTTAGGGAAATACGGCAACAATACAGAATTTAAACAATTAAAATATATTACAAGTAGAAGCACAGACAACGGCACGAGGATGTATTAATAAGGATCAAAATTGAAACGAGAAAATACAAATTATGCCGTAAAGTTCCTTGACAAAATATTTATTAACAGGAATTAAATGAACAATTTAAGCAAGACTTAAAATAAGAAGCTCGAGAAATGTTTCGCGTGGAGTAAGTTACAAGCAAATTCAGGTGTAGCCGGTGGAAATACGTTTGAAGTTTCGATACTTCTGCGGCAAAAAAGGGCAAAAAAAGCAGACAAGGCGATGAGTCAATTCCGTAATTAACGAAACACATAATTACTTTATGATAAACACAGTGTGAATTAGTGAGATAAAGCTGACGATAAATCAGTAATTAATATTTTATATTCACAACTGATGGATATGCATATATAAATAGGCAATAAACAAGTATTGTAATTGGGATGTTGATTAATATTGGAGTTCGGCCATTAATTTTAATAAATCCGGTATTAAATCTAGAACTTTTGCTTGAGTGTATTCTCAGCCCCTTGACGATAGCCTCGATATTTTTTTTTAATGTTATTACATTTGTGAAAATCTCTGCCATGATTCAGCAAATTGTTGGCCATTTCGAGAATCCCCACAAAGCTGAAGCTAATTCACATAAAACTACTCAATCCCCCGCCACTTTTTGTTAAATGCAGGCCCGTATAATCACAATTACAGCCTCCCCATAATCCACAACTGAGTGACGTGCCACGCCCCGCTTTCACATTTCGAAAGCCTCAACTTTTTCAAAATTTCATTACAAACAAGCGTCGAAGCGTAGAATCCCAAACAAAAGCTGTCAGTGATTCCGGACTTATCCGGAACGGTGGCGTTTAGTTAAACGTCAGCTGAACCCACCCTTATCGTCTTAACTAACGACGTCTGTACTGCCCGGAATGCACAAGAAGGCTGTCGTTGGTGCGTGTGTCCGCATGATTTACACACTCTATCTCCTACAAGTTTCCTGAAACGTGAGAAGTTTATTTCATAGGAATCCCGGCTGATGCTCCGGAATTATTGTTGTTATATTTGTTTGGAAATCGCGCCTAGAATTTCGAAGAAAGTTTAAACTGGCAAAAAATTCATTCGCATAGAAAAATTGAACGCGTCTTGTTTAAGGTGCGTTATAAATTCGGAATATTTTTGTGATATATGGGCGAGGCGCGAATTTTACTGCCGCTATAAATTTCCAAAATTAGGGGGTGGGGCGGCGCAGAGGGCGAACTTGCGGTGGGAATCGGCCTTTAGGCAATTGCAAATGGGGCCACAGCTACTTGTTAAGATAACAATTAGACTCGGAGAGAAATTGGCTTTTAACCATTATAAACACAGTATCAGCTGCGCGAATGGAGTTTCGTTGACTGCTGTGTTTCATTCCGTGGTTTTCACTCTCTTATAAATTGTTTCAGCCAGCGGTGAATAAGAACGCTAAGTAGTGCTAATTTGGCTTTAGGTCCTAAATTAATTCATTCGGGTATTAAAATTATAAATTATGGTTTGGAAAATAATCGATCGCATTTATGACACACAGTACGACAATTTATTAGAGATGTACCGACTACAGTCGGCCGACTGTTTATAAATGCAACAGACAGTGGTTTTTTTTTTCTATTTCTCTGACTACCTTAAAAACTTGTTTTATTTTAATAAAAGGAATAACTGAAGTTTCTTTTTTTTCCAAAAAATGTGTTAAATTTTTTTGGATAATTTTAACATTTAATTTTTTGTAGTAACTCAGTACAAAAATAAAGAATAACACAATTTAGGGCAGTTTATACAATACTTAACCAATTTTAACCACTTTTTTGGAAAATTTTTGGAAATTTTAAATGCGCTTTGCGTGTTTATTGGACCATATATCGTGACGGCGATTTCAGAATCGTAACTAGCGGAAGATTATCTACACTTTGACACCAATTTTCGGTCGATTAAACTAATTTTAACCGGTTTTGACAAAGCCGACTAGTCGGCCGACTGCAGTCGGCACATCTCTACAATTTATCCTTTTTCGTCCTTTTTTATATCGTCGTCTATGTAAAAGTTGTAAAACAAAACACTTTCAAGCATTTTATACTGATTCGTTCGCCACTGTTACTGCAACTGCGGCCTTTACCATCCACCAGAGAGTACCTAGAAGTTAAGCGACCCTTACTACTATGTTCTACAATCGATTTTAGAGAGCTGCCTTGCACGTTAGAATAATAATAATTTATTTTCCAATAAGATGAACCCAAATACAGGAAAAAGTTAATAAAAATATTACATACAGGGTAAATATGGAAACAGTTTAATATCTCGAGAACGATCAAAAATGAAATTTGGGCTATTCTTACAAAATACTTAAAGTCTACTTTCTGTAATTTTTTTAAACTTTAAATTTCATTTGTTTTCGAGATGCAAGACCAACTTGATTTTTTTAATAGAACCACTAGTGAAATCGTCAATTTTTTAATAGAAGATTTTTTTTTCGAATTCAGAACTGTAGTGTATACACTTTTTTAACTAAAACGCAAACAACATGATACCTTTTTATTATGAATAAATTCGAAAGTAGAAAAATGTAGTTCGCTCTGAAAAAAAAATCAGTGCGCACTGAAAAGCAAACTTCTACATCCAGGTTTAAAAATATTTCAATAAAACACTACAATGCACCATTAACAGAAACTGAACGAATAGAAATCTTGATGATGATAGGCTTTTAGCGACAGACGTCGAAACAGCATTTTTTAATGAAACTGATTCCAGTCGAGAACAAGTCTTTAGGTCGACGGTTTCAAAAACATTGCGCAGATTTGACGAAACTCGTAATGTTAGAAATCGTCAAAGAACCGGAAGACCAAAAAATGTTACAAATGACGAGAGCTGTTAATATGATGTTAGATGCAACTGAAAATCCAAAAACAGTGCAGCAACTGGCATTAAACAACAATATGACTGGAGGCTCAGTCAAAAAATACTCAAACGGGAAAAGTATTATCCATACAAAATTCATTTACTACAAGAATTGAGTGAGGATGAATTTTGCGAAATCATGGCAAACAGATTAGATCAGGATGGCAATTTCATGAACCAATTAGACAAATATTTCCCAACTATGAAAACCAAAATTTACCTGCAAAGTTATTCTGGTTCCAACAAGATGGAGTACCACCTCACTTCGGACGTCAAGTACGGCATTACTTGAATGAAACTTTTCCTGGAAGGAAGATAGGACGAAGGGGAGCAGTTGAGTGGCCAGCTAGGTCGCACGATTTAATTCCACTTGACTTATTTCTGTGGGGTTATGTAAAAAATCGACTTTATGTTAATAGACCACAAAGCATCGAAGAACTCCAAGAAAGAATATTAACTGTGATTGCTGATATTTCTCCTGATATTCTAACAGATTCATGTAAAAACTTTGTGCAACGTATTTACTATCGCCAGGAAGTAAATAGAGAACATTTCGAAGATTTTCTGCAAAATTATTGTTTTTTAAGTGTTAATTAAATGTGATTTTTTCAATAATGTAATTTTTTATTTAAATTTTTCAAAAATCTTTATTTCAGTTTATGTACCCTTAGTATAATTTTTGAATAAAATGTTCTACTCCACAGGACGATGACAGACGATAGTATTGTGAAGGCCAGCTACGATATTTTGATTTTGACAATTCATTGTACCATGTTGACAAAAAATAAAATGTATGCGTCACATCTCTGAATTCAGAAAAAAACGCCCGATTAAAAATGAAACATTTGATTACCAGTACTATTTAAAAAAATCGAGTTAGCCCTGTATATCAAAAACAAATGAAGTATAAAATTTGAAAAAACTGAATAAAATAGAGTTTGAGTGTTTTAGCGACAGCTCAAATTTTCAAAAAATTCAACAAACCGTTTTCGCGATATTCAACTACTTCCATACTTTTTAGCCATGTTGTATAGAGTATAGTTAATTTTTCATAATCAAGCATTTGGTGATATTTAGATATAACAGGTTAGCTCTACACAACAATTATAAAGAGAGATTAAATCATTTTCTAAGATAAGATAATCATCTATGTTATTTATTTGCCGAAGAATTTTCAGATCATCAGCGAAAAGAAGTTTTTGAGATTTAATCGCTGCTGATAAATCTTTGATAAATATTAAGAAAAGCATGGGACCCAAGTTAGAGCCTTGCTGGGCTCCTGACTTAGGTACTATACCGGGTGTCTAGGAAATGGCGGATTAACTCTTTCGAAAAAAAACCTAATTTTATAAAAGTAAAATTGGCAACACTACACACACCCAATGCGTGGATACCTCCGACTTACTTTCTGATTTCTTAGTAACGATGGTGAGTTAAATACACCTTTTATTTTTGTTAGGACAATAACCAAAGCAACCAGAATTCATTAATCGTTGTGCATTTTTATCAATAAAACAAACTGTTATTTTTCATTAATGAACAACCAAAAAAAAAAAATTAAAAAGACATTTATAAATTATAAACAAACATCAAACCAACAAAAGAACAATCCATTAAAGCATAACCAACTAAACACTAGAGAAGATGCTCAAAATTCCTGCCTTATGCATATAAGTAAGCTTGTAATGTTTCCAAATTGTGATAATTTTTTGTAGAAGTTAATCATCAGTCCTTTCTAAGATAAAAGATTTTGGCAATGACATACCCTCTAAGAAAAGAGAGGATGGGTGGGTGGGGCTAGTACCCGCCAAGATAAGACTGATTTTGGCAAATGACATACCCTCTAAGAAAAGAAGGGTAGGTGGGCGGGGCTAGGACCTGCTACGAGAACACTGATTTTGGCAAATGAGATCCCCATAAGAATATAGAGGGCGGGTGGGCGGGGCTAGTACTTGTTAAAATAAGACCGATTTTGGCAAATGACAAACCCTCTAAGAAAAGAGAGGGTGGGTGGGCGGGGCTAGTACCTGCTAAGAAAATAGTGATTTTGGCAAATGAGATACCATCTAAGAAAAAGGAGGGCGGGTGGGCGGGGCTAGTACCTACTAATATAAGACCGACTTTTGCAAATGACATGCACTCTAATTAAAGAGAGGGTGGGCGGCTGGGGCTAGTACCTGCTAAGACGTACGACGTACCCTTTAAGAAATTTAATTAAATTGTTATAAGAAAAGATACTAGCTGCTTCAAAGCACTTTCAAATTCTTTCCAAACAGGAATTATCTAGACCCTCAAGATTGTTTTAAATTTTCAAAAAAAAACGGGGTCCCAAAATTAACTCAAAAACAGGTCAGGTCAGCATTTTCCAAAAATAGAACACCAAAGTCCATCCAAAAAAATGGTAATCGGATAATAATTTCCGGTTAGAAATGAACTCGCAAAGGGGGGAGAAGACATAGTTAATCTTTTTGCGGATTATTTCTTATCGGTTTACACAAATGGGAATTACACAAAGACAACATATGAACTTGACCAGAACACACAAGTAAATGATGTTGGTTTAAGAATCAGTATACGTGAAGTTTTTGAACATATTTGTAAACTACAACGGTCGTGTAATTCTGGACCAGATGGTGTCCCTAGCATTGCTTTAAAAAACTCAAAATTTTCACTCAGTTTACCTTTTTATATTTTATTTAAAACTTTTTTGGAGCAAGGCATTTTCTCATCATCATGGAAATGCAATTATGTTATGCCAGTTTTCAAATCGGGGGGTATGCAGTCAATAGGCTATTCCGAAGTTACTGGATTCTATTGTTACAAGTCAGTTGCAGTAGGCTTCTTCTTCTATAATTTCAGATAAACAACACGGATTTATGCCCAAGAGATCCACACTATCAAATTTACTTGAATACACATCATTTATAAATGAAGCTTTTTCAAATCGTTGACAAGTCGATTTTGCTAAAGCATTTGATCACGTCAGCCATAACTTATTAATTATGATATTATGAAGCTGGATAACCTTGGTTTTCGAGATAACACGATTAAGTGATTGTCGTCGTTTCTTTTAGGCAGGAGTCAACAGGTCCGTATTGGTAATTTTATATCTCGCTCATTTGACATGCGCTTTGGTGTTCCGCAAGGTACGCATTGTAGACCTGTTCTTCTTCTTTTGTTTTCAAATGACTTAGTACGTCATTTAAGGCATTCTAGTTATTTACTATATGCTGATGACTTGAAGATCTTAATAATGCATTAAGTCGGTGTAAGAACAATTTGTTACCGTTGAACTTAAAGAAATGTTATATTATTTCCGTTTCCAATATTAAAACGCTGTACTGTTCTTTTTTCGTTCTCATTTAGAATACTGCGGATCTGTCAACATTGTATATAGGTGACGAATTTTAACAAATTTAGACGCTAGGTATCAATATTTTATTGGCATGTGTAATTTTTTCTAATTGTAATATCCACATTAATTAATTTATCAAAATAAGTTAATGATATGTTGTTGTTAACCACTGTTAGGAATTAACTATGTTCTGTTTTGATTTTTCTTTTCTCTTTAATTGTTTTTTTGTAAATTGGATATTTCCGTTAATAAATTAAACAAATAAATAAAAAAACAAAACATTCTTTTAAATAATTTGCAAACGAAACCTTCATGGGCCCTCAAAATAATACACCATAGGTAACCAAGAGTTTCCCGATTTAAAAAAAACGCTGCGGCACTCAAGACATTGTCAAGTTCATAAAAAATAAAACTAAAAGCTCAAAAGATTTTTTCATGTTCATTCAGCAACAAAACACCAAATTCATTTAAATTTATACAGAAATAAAACACCAAGGGACCTAAAATTAACTGCGTAGGGTTTTGAAAACTTTGACAATTTTTGATACAGCAAACATTTTTAACTGCTTACTCGATTTTTGCTGATTTGTACTTTCGCTTTATTTCAGGCAAACATTGTTGTTAAATGGAATTTTATCAAATTATTACAAAAACAACACAACCATATCTTTGTACATTCTAACTGAACTGGTAATTAAACATGGTCATGGGTGGAAGAAATATTAGAACGTAGCGGAGAGTTAATCCGCCATTTTCCAGACACCCGGTATATTTATAATCAACATTTTTGTACTCTACTGATTGGGTACGATTGATTAAATATGATCTTAATATTTCAGTTAAGGCATCACTAATTCCAAATAAACGAAATTTGTGTAAAAGAACATAATGATTAATGCGGTTAAACGCCTTAGCAGAGCCGGTATAAACCATATCGACTTGAGAGTATGCCATTTTGCAAAACTCGGTCTTATCTTAGCAAGTGCTAGCCCCACCCACCCCACTTCTTCTCATTTTAACGACTAATTTTATTTCTATTCAGTATAAAATTATTCACTGCATTCAGATCGGATAAAATCAATCACTAAAAAGGAGACAGGGTGGGTGGGCGGGGCTAATTATGTTCTTCTGTCGAGTGGGAGTGGAAACTAATAATAGAATCTGTGAAAAAATTAATAAAAGCAGTAATTGTAACTTTTTTTTGTTATACTATTTGCTATAAAATTTATTCCTTATTTCAGAAGAAAAAAATGAGAGAACGGGTGGGTGGGCGGGGCTAAGTTTAACTTTTTCCTACAGTCTTTTATAAGAAAGCGATAGCCCCACCCAGCCACCCTCTCTTCATTCCAGTGACTACTCTTAATATTGTTCAGTCTTATCTTAGCAAGTACTAGCCCCGCCCACCCACCCTTTATTTTCTTAGAAGATATGTCTTTTACTAAAATCAGTCTTATCTTAACAGATACTAGCCTCGCCCACCCGCGCTGTTTTCATTCTAACGATTTTATTTGTGTTCAGTATAAGGTTCACCTTTCATTCAGACTAGATAAAATATATATCATTGAAATGGAGGCGAGGTGGGTGGGCGGGGTTAATTATATGTTTTTTTATAGTGTGAAAACGGGAACTAATAGAACGTAGGCTGTTAAAAAAAAAAACGAGATGCTAATCGTAAGTTTTTCGGTATACTGTTTTGGATATTTCATTCTACCCTATAAAATTTTATTGGCAATAATGAGATGGACAGTAATACAATAGCAAGAGATATTTACAACTTAAAGTTGCCGCGTGCCGGAATTCCGACCCTATGCGTATTGTCTTCCCAGTTTAAAGTGGTTTTTATGATAAGTTCATTGTGTCGAAGTTGATAATGGTGACAATGGAGTAAATCCCTAGCCATAAATAAGAAACTGGTCGGTTCCTTACAGGCCGTACTTTGTTATGCAACTCATATTGTCTGTCGTGGGGTAATAAAGAGGTAATAATGTTTATTATCTTGTCATAAAAACCACTTTAAACTGGGAGTACAATACAACTACGTGATAAATGTTTTCTGACAGATTCGGATGAACTGCGCCGTAAAAACTTCTTACTATTGTACTAGTGTCCGTCTCGTTATTGTCAATAAAATTTTATAGGGTAAAATGAAATTTCCAGAACAGTACCATTTGCTATGAGATTTAGATTTATTTCTAATTTCAGAAGAAAAAAATTTATTGAACGGATGGTGGCGGGGCTAAGTTTAACTTCTTCCTACAGTCTTCTATAAGAAAGCAATTGACCTACCGTAACCTGACCTGCTCCGACTTCTCTATTGTCTCAAATAAACAAATTTTAAAAATTTCTGTGAATATAAATAAAAACCACAAAATACATTCTTCAAATAATTGTATTTTGTGAAACAAAAATTAATAATAATTTCCTTTTTTATCTACAAAAATTTTATACCGACTGATTTTGACGGAACTGTAAAAATTGCTATATGTCGATTGGCGATTTTGAAAAACGGTAGGAATTTCCAAAGAAACGAAGCCGAAAATGGCTTCTGGATTATTATCTAATCTACAAGAAAATGTCTACAACTAATGTTTGAAAATGTCAAAAGTGCCAAAATCAGTCACATCTTATCAAATCCTAGCCCCACCCACCCACCCTCTATTTTCTTAGAGGATATGTCATTTACCAAAATCAGTCTTTTCTTAGCAGACACTAGCCCCGCCCACCCGCGCTGTTTTCATTCTAACGATTTTATTTGTGTTCAGTATAAGATCCATCTTCCATTCATACTGGATAAAATATATATCATTGAAATGGAGGCGAGGTGGGTGGGCGGGGTTAATTATATGTTCTTTTATAGTGTGGAAACGGGAACTAATAGAACATTGGCTGTTAAAAAAAAGAAACGAGATGCTAATCGTAAGTTTTTCGGTATACTGTTTTGGAAATTTCATTCTACCCTATAAAATTTTACAAGAAAATGTCTACAACTAATGTTTGAAAATGTCAAAAGTGCCAAAATCAGTCGCATCTTATCAAATCCTAGCCCCGCCCACCCACACTCTATTTTCTTAGTCAGTTGCATCTTATCAAATACTAGAATCCAAATTCTCATGGAGAAACTGGGTAAAACACGCTAAATTAGTAATGGTGAATCTGCTTTGCACAAAGCCTTGTTGTGCGTCAGTTGTTCTATCAATAAAAAAAATTGATTCGCATGTTTTAGAGCAGTTAGAAAAAATTGAAATATTTAGGTCTATAATTTTCCAGATTTGAAAAATACCCTTTTTTCAGAGCAGGGCATATTCCAGCTTCCAAATTTCTGGAAATGGGCAGTTAACATTGAACTGAAGAAAATCAACAGTGGTTTAACAAAAACTGATCAACAATCTTCAATGCAGGTATTCGGGCAGTACCTGCTATAACTTCGTCTTTCAGTATTTTTATTAAATCTCCGATATCTTTTTCACAGCAAGAGGTATTTTTTACAAAATTAGAATTGACATCACTTGGAGCCTTATTTGGAGTCAGCATAAACACTGAAGAGGTAATCCCAGGAAGCATTAACAACGGCTGCAAATCCTTCAAATACCTCAACTAGTAAATTTTTATTCTGTTCGGAATGCGTGATTTTTTTTTGTTTGTACATACCACAGCTTTTTTGGATTAAATTCGGTATTTTTTTCGGTTTCACTAATATACTTCTTCAAAGATTCAGAAATTTGTCTTTTTATTAATGTTCGTACTTTGCAATAGGGTTCAGAGGAATATTGAGTATTATGTTTTTAATTTTTTTCTTAAAAGAACTTTTTTTCCGAACGAATCTAACAGTAAATGTGCACGATGCAACGATTTGAAAAAAATACTGGTCGATAGCCCTCTTCGACCTCCACAAAGGCATCACTCAATAATAACTTTGAAGTGATCTGGGGAGATATTATAAAATAAAAACCAATTTGCCATGTTAATGCCCTATGTCTAGACTTGGGTGCGGCACCCTGTATAATACAATCCGAAAATGAGCTGCCTGATTAAGAGAAACCTTAATTCCAACGATATCGATACTGGTAACTGACTTAGTACCTGAGTCCATATTTAGAATTTCAGAGACAAAATTGTTTTTAAGGGCAATTAAAACGCCTCCACCTCTTGTGACTCCTGGTATATTGAGACCGCCCCGATAAACGTTGAAATCTGATGGGAACAGCTCACAATTGTTGATAACTTTTGTTAGCCATGTTTTGGTTAAGCATATTAAGTATATCATAAACAGTAGTAACTATAGAGTTGTATAAATTTGTGACCTTAGATCTTAGACCACGTACATTTTGATAGTCGCAGAATTGTTGCCGTATTTGAGTAGAATTAAATAGTTTAAATTAACTGGATTACTTGTCGATTGGATTGAATAATTTTTGGTAGATCCTGGAAATATTTAAATATCAAATTATTCTCACTGTTGGCCAGTGCGTCAACTATACGTTATCAAAATTTCCCACATTTATATGGATAAAATTCTTTCAAATCCAGCCACGACTTGTCACTGTGTCACCACAATAAAACACATTTAAGCTCTAAATCGTATAAAATCTTCCGAGATTTCAGTTAAAACGTTGTCAGTCATGTCTTTAAAATTCCAACACCGAGCCCTTCACCTGCCGTAAAAATGCCCAACACCTTCACAAAGTAAATTACGTGCCGCGAATCCCAACATATCGATATCTCTCCTTGGGTCCGATTTAATTCGAAATTTTGCAGATGACGAATCCGGGGAAGGAAACTATTAGTAGTTGGGTGCAACTCCGGAAACGCGCATGTGACTCCGGGCGCAATTCCCGTTACAACTTTATGTTATTGAGGAGCGGAACCGTAATTGACGTTCCGCCAGACAATTTTCATTTTAATGGCGATGAAGTTTGAAAAAGAAACTTTTGCTCGCTCTGAAAATATGTGCTTTGAATTTTCCATTATTGTTTGTCCGAAACTTGCTCCAACCCCCGAGCCTATAATTCATCTTAATCAAGTTCTTACGTTGACTTTTTGTAAATCCCCAAAACGACCCTAAAGTTGAGTCCGTCGTAGCGTCCATCGCTTCATCTCCTCTTAACCCAGATTCTGAAGATTACGTCGGGCGCGTTTCCAGGTTGAGATGACGTATGTAAAGGTTTGTTTTCAGTGACCCTTGTCAAAGCTGGTTTTTGCTTGAGCAAAATAACCAAACTCAAATTTATATTCTAGACGCAATTTGTAGCTGACGCGACGCCTCTTAAATTATTCAGTTGGGATGGTAAAAGTTTGGTGTATATTGCGAATCTGCAGGTCGGAAGTTGTGTGATTAATTAAAGTATCTCTCACCACTGCAAAAAGAAGCCTGCTAGTGCTCTAATAATGAAGTATAACTTTGTATCGAAATTATTTTTAGTATTATTTAAATTCTTACGATAATAATACAACACTCACCTTGAGAATTTATAAAGTTGCATACTTCTAAATGAAATCTCTAAATTAGGTCATAAAGAAAATTGCAATAAATAATTTATCTACTACGTTGTACAAAACTGAATCAATCAATCCGTATATCATTAAGAAGCCTCGCGAATAGCGAAGACTCAAACGCGCGCCCTGACGTGTTCCAGATCGAATAGACTTTTATTAGACGTGAACCTTTAATTAAAGCAAAATTTTTTTGCTGTGCGCTGCTAAATTTCATACCTTGACCTTATCGCAAAAATCGATGTACCGCCTACCTTCCAAAATTGTTGGAGAAGTTGAACTCCCTCGCCCCCAGCGGTTTCCAGCAGCTGGTGGTGAGCTGCCCCTTGGCGATACTCTGTAGCATCCACAAAGGCGACCTCCTCAGCACCAATTTGAGGGTAGCTATCAGAAGCCTGACAGCTCCCTTGACCAGATGTCTGTCCACCCTGACCGGAAGGGGCTTGAGACTGAGCAAACCGGCCGGAAGTTCCCCTTTGTACTCACCATCCACAACACTAAATAAACGTTGAGATCTATCGTTACGATCTTTGAATTTAGAACTTTCAACGCCATAATTACGATTAAACAAAAGGAACTGATCGTTTTTTAATAAATAATTCACATGCATATCACTGATATCACTTTTAACTACACTACGTTTGTATCGATCCTCTGGCAGTCTGTCTTTTTCGCTGATGTTGACGTCCTCGCTGACGCTGATGTTGGCGGCGGTGTCCACCCACAGCCACACGAAGTGGCCGTCCATCATGTTCAGGCGCCTGGCGTCGTCCAGGATGCGCACCGCCGAGGGGCGGTCGCTCAGCAGCACCACCACGCCGCGGGTCGACCTCGAGATGTCGGCCAGTTTCCTGAAGAAAAAAATACACTTATTTATTGATAAAAATACACAGTGTGCCGCATACCATGCATCAGGTTTGCACTACGTGATCAAAAAGTTTGCCGCTTCCTGCCGCTTGTGTTAGTCGTGTTTATTACTCTCTTGATACGTTAATTATAAATCGGATAAACATTTGTTGGTGACAATGTAACTAAAAGTCACACAGTTTGTTCTAAATTGAGGGCGTTGCAATACAATTTTTATATAAATATTTATACATACGTGTGTTTGATTGTGTTCTGGAGATCAATAGTTGTTCCAAAATTAATTAAAATCAGAATAAAATAATAATGGCTGATCGTAATTAAAATTAATGGTAATGGTTTAACATAACTTTTTATGGGCAACACGTGCCCATCACGATGTGATTTGATATACGTGTTAGCAAGCTACTAACTTTTTTGTGAGAAAAATGGATTTGATTAGAAACCGATTTTGAAATAATATTAATATTAACACTTAATTTAAAAATTAACAATAATTATGAAACAATGTAGTAATTAGAAAAACAACACATCGAGTGGAAACTTTAGCCAAAAATGCGAAACTGAAACCTTACTTAAATAATATTAAGAAGTAAAAATATCAGTGGTACTAAATTAGAATCCTGAGGAACTCCAGATGTAAGCTAACATAATAGCAGTAAGATGTTACCTGAAAGGTTTAACTAATGACAATAATAATTTTGATAACAGAGAGGACAAAATCCAATATTTAAAACCCCTCCCTATTCAATATTTCCCGGAATTCCAAGAATCTTCTTTCAGTTAACTAAGGATATTGTTTGTCTCATATGGTGCCTAAGTGGTGCTTAATAATTTATTATTAATGGAAATTTGTCTAATAATACCAAGTTCACTCTCAAAGGCTTCATGACTTAAGGGAATGTGTAATAATCTAAAAAATAAAGTAACACCATTTTAAACATGTTTCAGTTTCGTGTTGGGAAAAGAAGACTAGATATGTTAAAAAAAGTGCAAAATATAAGCCCCGCCCACCCACCCTCTTCTCAGTTCTGATGAATTTTTCATTCGTTGTAAAATCCAGATTTGCCTACAAAAATTTACTAATCTCCGCCAACAACAGGATGACGTCACGTCAAAAATTTACGTTGATACATATTATTTAAATTTGATGAAATAAGATACGCTTGCACTTGTATTGAGTTTTTAACCTATACATCCAGATTTTTGGAAAAAAAATGAAAATTTTATAATAACATTTTGCAATTTAACTTTGAAGCTGTGAAACTGAATACTCTGGACTTTAAAGTTCGTGTAAATATCGTTAATCAAAATATACCCGTTTACTCCCTCCCAAAAAGATCGATGACGTCATCTCAAAATTTTGCAGAATAAATCCTATTTAAGATAAGCAAAATATTGTGGCTCCATACGTGTGGTTTATCAAAGTGAACATAGTTTTTAGAATAATTTTTCTGAAACTTTTATATAACGTTGAATCAGTTTTTTTTAATAATACCTGATCACTTATGAGTTACGTATTTCAATTTCCCGATTTTTCAATTTTTCAGCTTATCGATTATTCGATTTATCGATTTCTCGATCTATTCATATTTCACTTTCTCAATGTTTGAATTTTCTGACTTTTCGTTTTTTCGACAAGTACTTCAAATTTTCGAGAATTCAGTTTATGGAGAATTCTCGATTTCTCATTTTTTGATTTTTCAGTTATTCGGTTTTTCAATTTTTGGATTTCTAAATTTTACATTTTTGGTTTTTTGGAAGTATAGTAATCGAGTTCATCGACCGGATTGTCATTTTCATATTCTCTTGACGTGTCATGGCCCCTAAAGCACGAAAAAAGTGGTCTCCCGTTTCCGTCTGTCTGTTTGTCTGTCTGTCTAGCTGTCTGTCTGTCTGGTGTCTGTATCCATTTTTATTAGACAAGTAATCTCCGAAACCACTGTACCGATTGTTGTCATATTTTGTATGTACATTAGGAATATCATGTAGAAGTTTTTCTTAAATTTTATAAAATAAGATACTCCTGCACTTGTGGTGTGCAAATCTGTGTCGAATGTTCACCCTAAACATCCAGAATTTTTGCAAAAAATTCAAAACTGAATAACATTTTGGAATGTAACTTAATTTGAAACTGCAGAACCAATTGCTCTGAAATCTTGTAAATATTTTAAGATTATCGTAATCATGGTACATCGTTAAGCAAAATTTATTCGTTTATCCCCTCCCAAAAAATTGATGACGTCATCTCAAAATTTTGCCGAATAAATCCTATTCAAAATGTACAAAATATGTATGATGAAACTACACTTGTGATTTATTACTGCATTAAAAGTTTTTAAATTTCTTATACAGGGTGACTCATAAAAATTAATGAATTAATTTTACTGAAAATTTGGGAATACAATACTGTTATCGTTAGTATTACCCTGCACCTATCCAAAGTGATTTAAGTATCTTTCCAAAAATGTTAATGATGTTATCACAAATTTTTATCAAGGGAAAACTCATTTGGAACGTACACCCAGCACGCTTCTTTACATTTACTTTAATGTTACATAAATATCTTTATTTTAATTTATAATTTTTCCCATAAAAAAATTAAACTCGCAAAATCAGGTTTTATAATTTTTCCAAAAAGCTGGATTTATTTTATTGTATTTAAGGGGCGTGGGAACTTCTGTCGAAAATACTTGGACCAATTTTTTGATGTTACGATTTCCCGATTTTTAAGTTTTTTAATATTTCGATTTTTCTAATTTTCGATTTCTCAAATTTTCAACGTTTCAATTGTGGGATTTTTTAAATACCTGGATTTTACAGTTTTTCGATATGTTAATATTGCAGGTTTTTCGATTTTTAATTGTTTCAACTGCTCGATCTTTCAAGTTTCGACTTTTCATGGATTTCGATTTCTCGGTTTTTCAGTTTTTTGATTCTTAAAATTTTTTATTTTTCGATTTTTCGGTTTTAAATTTTTGTGTTTTTCAATTTTTGAAAATTTCGAATTTTAAAATGTTTTGATTTCTCCATTTCTGGATATTTCTCGATTTTTCAGTTTTCCGATTTGACACCAATTGTCAGTCATTTGAACCCATTTGAGACATTTTTTTGGAAACATTTTGAAAATTGTATATTAATTTTTCACGTTCACTTGAATAGATGTCTTGACGATGACTTCAGATTCGTAACATTTGACACTTGTTCTCAGCCCATTGAATCCATCTTAACCATTTTTTGGAAAAATTTTCAGAATTGTAAACTCACTTATACGTTTATTTTTTTGCGGGAAATTATCTACAATTTAACAATTCTCAGTCGTCCACAAAACCTTAGAATGCGAGCGCAGCGAGCACGTTCAGGTTGGTAGGGTCTGTTCCACTTTGGTATTCACAAAAATTTTCAAGATTTACTTTTTTAGACACTAAAAAATTCTCTCATTAATATAATAATTTAGAGCATAACACCTGAATTTGCTCGCTGCACTCGCATTCTGAATGTAATTTTTCTAATTAATTTAGTGTCATAAAAACATTTACGAATGGTCAGCGAGCTTACTTAGTTTTTATTACAATAATTCTGGAGATCTCTTTGTGAAAGTAAATTACTCTGAAAAAATTCAACACGAAAATGTGAGCGTAGTACAGGATGGTGATAACTAAAGAGGGGATTTTAGGTTACAAAAATCCAAAAATAGGCCCCAAAATAGGCCACATGAAAGTACAAAAAAGGCCTTAAAAAAGACAAAGTAGGCACTTTAGGCAATAACGTTTTATTAATAAAATTAATTATGTTATTTGTTTTGTCTTTCCGAGTGTAAGCTAAGGAGATACTGTAATAGGGTCCATCCGGAGAATGGCTACTTTCATGTTATATAACCTCTAGAGTTCGAAAAATAGATCTCGCGTTTCCGTCTGCGGTTTATGAATCCGTTTTGATTTTCAACATTCAGGTGTTTGTAAAAAAATATCTAAATTGCAGCTCATCTTTTTTCCTCCTATTAATTATTTAGCTTCTCGAGGACACTAACGAGTCACTTTAAATAACACTTAAACGTGCTCGCTGCGCTCGCATTCTTGATGAAACTTACCGTAACATGGTCTCATAAGAACGTTTACAAATGAATCGTCAATGAAGCTACCTATAATCCCAAATTTTTCAAAAAATCTGTACTTATTCGCCTGTATTTCGGGCGCAAGTCAAGTTATATCTAAATAACTTTAGCAAAGCATAATCGAGGAAGTAGAAATATACTGTGGAGACCGAATTTGAATTAAAATTTCGCGCAGAAAAAAATTAACAGCGACATGAAATCGCATTTGAATAACTTGAATTTGAAAAAAAAATCAAGAAAATCGTTGAACATAGGTAGCTATGTGCACGTTTAGTTCTTTTCTGGTAGTTATTAGCTCCTAGGCATCTTCTTGGTAGTATCTAGTGAGAGGCTTGGTAGACGTTGGCTGGCTTGGTAGATGAGTCATTCTGTTAGGTGGAGCGTCACTGTTGTTTTGGTTTAGTGAGTGAAAACACGCGGTAAGGAAGCTAGGTTAAGTTTAGTTGGTTTGGTAGTTAATAAAAAAGAGAGAGCCTTTGTTTAACGAAAATTAATCGTAACGACGATGACGCCACAGTTTCCCCAACACGCGTAGCTAACTCTTGCGGTTTTTCCAAGTGGAAATGGGCGAATTTTCAACGACGCTAACACGTGGTGTTAATTTGTTTTATTGTTTGTAAATTCACAGTTCATGTTAGGATTGTAATCGTTAACTAGTTACAACACAATTTAACAGTCAGGAATTTGTTTAGATCAAGTACTTACTAGGAGATTTCATGAGATTCACTTACTCAGGACTCATTACTTGTTTGTTAAGTTATGAATAAGGCTTCATGATGCGTATACTCAAGTATATTATAACACTTCTTAATTCCTCACTCAAGATTGCTAATAGTTCATTTACGACAGTTAAATCAGTCTAACGTGGCCCCACTCTGGGAAAAGACCGGAAAGTGCGGTAGATTCATAATATCGTCGACTAAGGTACGGGGGATTAAAAAAAAATCTCCCCTTAGACAATTATTATCATTACATCACCGAGACATTTTTCTCGCAACGTTGAAAATTATATCACCGAGACGCACATTTCTCGCAACGCTGGATACATTTTGTGTTGTTTATTTATCATGTGTTTTGTTTGGGATAAACTGGGAACAGTGCATAATATATACTCTCAAAGCTAATGGTTTTAAATAACCAGTCACTTGGATCAAGACATCAATTAATATAATGTAAACTCTTTGTTTAAATCGTTGATAAAGTATGGCACAATTTAACACCAGGTAAATTTTTTGTTCTCGCAGCGACCATATTGAACGAGTATTTTCGAACCGAGTACAAGTTTGAACGGTAAAATCTCGTTGAACAAATTAACAACATTGTGGGTCATGTAACACGAACATTTTATTCCTTTGATTTAGACCATTATTTGCACAACGCCACAGGATTGATCGCATTTCTGGGAGACATATTTTTGACGCACATTGTTTTTGGAACGCCGCATTCGTCCGACGCCATTTTAGACCTCCAGATGGTCTGCTTGGTTTTTTGTTTATGTGTTTGTTTGGAGGGAAGGTACAACAATGGCTCACAATGCCGCTGAATAACTTCACTTTTTAAAATTTAACCACTAACTCGAATAGACATAAAATATTAATCTCATGTAAATTTGTTAGCTTTGGAATTTTTCACCTCATGCAATTTTTATTATCTCGCAATTTTAACTTCAGTAATTTTCTTTGTTGTATAATTTAGATTGAACGTAAATTTTTTATGCTCTGCTGTTCCTAACCTCACGGAACTGTTTATCTGCACACGTTTTTACTTCACACCAGATCTTTTTTTTATTTTTGTTGATTAATGTTTCCATCATATAAATTGTCTGATGTCCAATCTTAATCTCAGATAAGAATTCTTTATTGTGTAAAATTTAGCGAGAGTGAATGGCGAATGTAAATGTTGTTTATTGCTCTTTTTTGGAAACTTTAACACTTGTTCGGTTGCTTGTTAATATTAGAGTCCTTGACAGTGAACATTTAAATTGGAATTGAGGTTAAATAACACAGAGCATGTGGCGTAAGCGGAGTGCGCGGTTCCTTATCGAGGTGACGGTCATGCCATTTCCACAAAAGACGCAGGCCTAGGATAGAAGTCGGGGGGGTCGGGATGACGTGCGATAGAATAAAATCACCGTCGTGGGCAGGAGAACAGCCACAACCAGGAGTCCCAAACTCCGCTTGTGCTACAACGCCCGAGTTTTTTTTATTAAAATTTTGTTTTCTTGTTGACTGTAATAATTTTAAATTTGTCGCCACACGTCTGTAATAACTTGTGTATTTGCATCCAGTTACTTTAATTCAGATTTTTCTTTGTTTTTATTAAATTTGTAACAGTCTGGCTTTTTTTTTTTCTCCGTGGAAGAACAAAGGATTTTGTGTCCTCCGTATATTTTGTGTTTTATTTAGCGGTACTTTTCTAATCTTCTCGCATCTGAATGAATTACGCAAAAAAAAACACACACAATGTTGGGTTCCATTTTGTTAGACGATCACAGCCAAGGCCAAATTTTTTAATTTTTCGCGGGTTTTCAAATTTTGTTCACATGTCAATTTAAGGCGGGACGTTTGGGTTATCACAATACGCACAATATAAATATTCTGACAGACTCGGATACCAGGGAACGCCTATGGAATCATTAAAACAGCCAAAAGAACTGAAATGTTAAATCGGGTAGAAAGAAACGCGGTCGCTGAGGAGCACCATCACTCCGCGGGTCGACCTCGAGATGTCTGCCAATTTCCTGGAGGAGGAAATACTACAGTTATTTATCAACGTCTAACAGCGTAACCCTTTCACCAGCACGAGATAAATTAGCTACGACGCGATTTCTGACAGGATAATTTCGCCCAGAGGCGGTTCTATTTAAAATCAGCCCGAGGTCTAAGTGAATTAAGAGACGCATCGATTGGGAAATGAACAAGCGAGAACTGACTACTGAAAAATTGAAGCGAGCAAATGGGACGGATTTATTGGAAGCTAAGTGGGTTGCAAATAACTGGACGCTTTGTGAACACTGGCGGTCGGCCGGATAATAGGATACAGGTATGCTGGACAAGGTGGGATTGACGATAAATGGAAAAGTGGGCGTTTTATTAAGGGAGGAAATTAAAATTCTGATGCGGGGCGCAACAGCGAAAAATTTGATTGTTGTCGAAACTGGTTCAAAGTGACCTTGCCTTCAAGCACTTAATCAAATTTCTTCAAAATGACCACACGTGCAGAAAATAAATTGGACTGCACGCAATTTACTAAATGAAATCATACTTATGGTTTCACCGGAAATTAATACAGCTTCTATTTTTTAAGTGAACCTGTCCTTTTTTGCTTTATTGAATGAACTCTTATTTTCTCATTTAAAATTGTATAAAAATCTGGGGGTAGATTTAACAACCGTATTAAATATTTCAAAGACCAATGAGAAAAATAATCACTTTTGACACGCCAGTGGTAAACTACCCTCTCAGACCACCCGCCAATTTAACAAGCCTCTTTAATCCAAAGAAAACCAATAATTTCTCCGCCTCCATTTCCTTTCAATTCGCACCAAAACCACTCCACGTAAAATTTAATTTCCATCATGCAACATATTTGCATTGACACTAATCCATAAATTTGCATTCTCGCACGAAACTTCCATTTCCAACATGAGATTCTCCCGGCAATTACACGATTATCTCGGAGCCAGTCAATGGGAGAATAACTTGATTGTGGAAATACAAAGGATAAACATCGAACAATGTAGCTGCACTGTAACCTACAGTATGTGTTCAAAAGCACGGATGCAATCATTTCGGCGGCGGCTTTTACAGCCGCCGTGTTCATTTCGCATAACTGTGACGGTAACAAAAAAAAAGAGGAAATCGGAACGTTAACCACATCGCAGTATAACTTTTTACTGCTCCGCTTTAGGACGAAGGATAATAAGAGGTTCGGCAGTGATCCGGCAGGATGCGGCCCTAAATGTCCTTGGCGACGCCATGGCAACGCCGCGAAAACATCGTGTAAAAGATGTTTATTAAGGCGAGGATACGTTGTTTTATCGACATGGACGCAGTTAGCGGGGGGTCAAGCGCTTAGCAGGATTGCTTGGCAGGATAAGGACGTTGTAGGATCGCCACATACAAATCAGGCGAAAATCGATGGATCAGACATTAAACGGGTTTATTTTTGCACGTTTTCTGTGATATGGTGGGTTAATGTATCACTATGTAGCAGGTTTTGGCGGGAAATTTTAATTTTTTCACCTTTCACGTATGACACTATTATAGTCACATACACGATAGGCGAACGTCACGAACGAAGCTTAAACAAAATTAAAATTTCTGTTTACTTTCCTTTCATCAGAGATTACTGTAACTGAGCTTAAACATTATGTATTCATATGAGACCGTGCACCGAATTAATCACCTCTATGGATGATTTATATGGAAATATCTTGCATTTCTTATGTGTCTTCAGACGTTAATACACTTTTGAAGTATTCAATTTCGTGCCCGGTGGCATCATGTTAATGCAGTTGAAAACTTTCATTAATTTAGTAACTACACATTTTGCTATTCGACACACGAAGACTGATTTTCTTGCTCTACGTATACCCACACTACGATTCATCAAAGTTATACATCAAACTTGTCGTCATTAATAACGGGTTTCATACTTGACAGATTGTTTATCGATGTCGACAGGTTTCATTTAGAAATTACTAAGTGTGATAGTAAGAAGATAAGATAGATAAGATAAGAGAAATAAATACATCATTACTTCCTGAGCGTAAGCTAAAGGAGTATTGTAATTGAGTCCATTGAGCGATTGGCTACTTTTATGTTTTCTTGACGTTTCATGACCCTTAGAGTACGAAACATGGGTACGTTTTAAGATTACCGTAATCAATTTTTTCATATCGCAAATTTTGGATTCTACAATTTTTTGATAACACAATTTTTCGTGTATTCATTTTTTTATTTTTTCAATTTTTCCATTTTCAGTGTTTTGGTTTCGTAATTTTTCGTTTTATCAACTTTAATTTTTTCAATTTTTCAGTTTCTCTACTTTCAAATTCTTCATTTTTCGTTTCTTCAGTTTTTCAATATAACAAAACTAACAAAATCAAAAAAGTGGAAAATCGAAAAATTGGAAAAGTAATCATTGAAATATTGCAAATCTAAAAATCCGAGAAACTACAAAATCAAAAATATAATGAATCGAAAAATTGTAAAATCCAAAAATTATGTAATCGTCAAAATTGTACATTCGAAAAACTGTAACATTTAAATTTTTCAGTTTGTCGACTTTCAAATTTTTCATTTTCCATTCCTTAAATTTTTCGCTTTTTCAGTTATGCAATTTTTAATTTTTGGATTTTTTTTATTTATCGTTCCCACACTTTTTCAAGTTCTTTTCATTTTCTCGATTTTATTTAACAATTTTTCGTTTTTTCATTTCCTTTATTTTTAAAATATTTTTTCGATTTTATAAGTTTTCCTTTATTCGAGTTTACAAATTTTCAGTATTTGCATGCATCTTCCGTTTCTTCAATTTTTCAATATTACAATTTTTCATTTTTCGATTTTCCAGTTTCTGAATTTTAGTTTTTCGATTTTTCAATTTTTCGGTTTCTCAATTTGTTTTTCATTTTCTCGACTTTTTTGTTTTTATTTTCTCGATTTTATATTACAATTTTTCGTTTCATCATTTCGTTTATTTTTTCAATGTTTTTCCGATTTTATAATTTTGGTTTATTCAAGTTTTCAAATTTTTAAATTTTTCAATTTTGCAAATTTTTGAAATTCTTATTTATCCGATTGTCCGATTTTTTTTTAAATGTTTCGATTTTACAATATTTCGTTTTTTCGATTCTCCACTTTTTCGATTTTGAAGTTTCTCAGTTTTTCATATTTCAATTTTTCAATTTTTCGTTAGTTGAATTTTTCAAGTTTTTGATCTCCAATTATTAGATTTTTCAAGGTTTCCATTTTATAATTTTTCGTAATTTAATTTTTGATTTTTCAATCTTGCGATTTTGCAAAATAGAAAAATCGAGCAACTGGAAAAACGAGAAATTACAAATTCCAAAAATTGTAAATCGAAGAACTGAAGAAACGAAATATTGAAAAATTAAAAATTGAGAGACTTCTAAATCAAAAAAATAACAAATCAAAAATTAGAAAGAAAAAAAATCGAATCGCAAAATTCTAAAATCGAAAACTCATGGAATCGTCGACAAGCTGTAATAATAAAGTTGACAAATCGTTAAATTATGAAACCAAAATATTGAAAAATGGAATTCAGTTTTTCATAATTTTTGTTTTTTTTGGAAAAATTTAATTCAAATTTTCATGTTTTGTTTTCATCATATTGCCTTTTTCAACTTTAACTTCTTTAATTTCTCAGTTTCTCGCTTTTCAAATTGTTCATTTTTCGTTTCTTCAATTTTTCAATATTACAATTTATCATTTTTCCAAGTTCTTGATTTTTGTTTTCCATTTTCTCGATGTTTTTGTTTTCATTTTCTCGGTTTTATACTACAATTTTTCGTTTTTTTATTTCCTTTATTTGTTCAATGTTCTATCGATGTTATAATTTTTCGTTTATTCAAGGTTTCAAATTTTCAATTCCTCGATTTTCCAATTTATAAATTTTTCAACTTTCTAATTTTTGAAATTTTTAATTACCTCTCCGACTTTCCGATTTGTTTTCATTTTTATATTTCGATTTTGTAATATTTCGTTTTTCCGATTTTGTCCTTTTTTGATTTTGAAGTTTCTCAGTTTTTAATATTTCGAATTTTCAATTGTTCAAGTTTTTGATTTCCAGTTCTTGGATTTTTCAACGTTTATTTTTCGTAATTTCATATTTGATTTTTCAATTTTACGATTTTGCACTTTTACCTTTATTTCGTTCGAAAAGTTGAAAGATTGAAAAATTGGAAAAAATTGAAAAATCGAAAATCTGGAAAAATGAGGAACTACAAAATCGAAAAATTACAAATCGAAGAACTCAAGAAACGAATAATTGAAATATTGAAAAACTAAAAATCGATAAACATCAAAATCAAAAAAATAATAAATCGAAAAAATGGAAAAAAAGAATAGAATCGAATCGAAAATGGAAAATTGAATTCCATTTTTCAATGTTTTGGTTTCATAATTTTTCGTTTTTACAACTTTAATTTTTTCACTTTTTCACTCTCGACTTTCAAATTGTTCATTTTCCGTTTCTTCAATTTTTCGATATTACAATTTTAATTTTTCGATTTTTCATTTTCTCAATTTCCAGTCATTAGATTTTTCAACGTTGTATAATTTTTCGTATTTTCATTTTGGATTTTTCAATTTTACGATTTTTATTGAAAAGTTGAAAAATAGAAAACTGAAAAATTGAAAAATTAAAAATCGAAAAACTAAAAAATAGGCAAAAATCGAGACACTGGAAAAACAAGAAATTACAAAATTGCAAATATGCGAAAAATCGAAAAATTGTAAATCAAAGAACTGAAATAACGAAAATTGAAATATCCAAAAACTAAAAAAATTCGAAAAATTTTAAAGAAAATAAAATAATCGAATAAAAAAATTGTAAATTCAAAAAATTGTAACATTGAAGGTATCTAAAAAACTGAAAAATTAATCATTTAGAAATTCAAAAATTCAAAACCGAAAAATTGAAAACTCGAAAAAATGAAACCTTTTAGATCCGATAACTCAAAACTGGAAGAATTCTAAAATCCAAAAAGGTGGAAAATTTCAAAATTATAATTATTATTACATATTTAAAATAAAAACAACAAAAATTCAAAAAATAAAGAGAATAAAAAGTCGAAACGAAAAACTACAAATCGAAGAACTGAAGAAATGAAAAATTGAAAAATCAGAGAATTGAAATACTTATTAAAAATTTAAAACTCGTAAATTACAAATTAAAAAAGTAGAAAATCTAAAAATTGAAACATCCAAAAGTTGGAAACTCAAAAAACTGAATAATTTAAAAATGAAAACTCGAGAGTTACATATTGTAATATAGAAGAAACAAAAAAAAATGAAAAATTCACTGAATGAACAGTTGAAAAAGTTGAAACTGAAAAAACAAAAAATTAAACATTGAATAATCGAAACATTGTAAAAATAAATAAAATAAATAACCGGAACAGAGGGAAGTTCTGTCCAGATAACTTTCTACAATTTTTTTATATCAAATGGAATGAAAACTATAACTGACTAGTTAAAACTAAAAATGAGCAGAGACTTTAGTCACCCTCAATGCCAACAAACGACAGACAGTTGGAAACGGGAGACCTACTTTTTCATATTCTAGAAACCGTAAAACGTCTAGTAAAGATGAAGTTAGCCAGTAATCAAAGATACCTTTTTAAATCGTCCGTAGCTTATGCTTGGAACGTAAAAAGCATTAAAATACAATCAACATGCTTAACAATTTTGAGATGACAAGGAAATAAAAATTTACATTTCTTCAGTCAGTGTACGATTAGTTCAAAATAAACATTACGTTCTTTAACAAAGATATATATTTTTTTGAAATCCGGTGTCACGGGAAGGCAAACGGAAAATACAAAAATTACAAATTAGAGGATGGAAGTAAACACAGATCACAGTGGATCGTTACCGTTTCGTTGTTTACAATTTTTATTACTTCATTTTCCACCGTAAACAAGCACGGGAATTAATGGCGATGTTAGTATAGCTTTAAATAGATTGTATTGTCACAACGTAATGAAAAAAATAAGTAACCCGGAGACAAAAAGTTACAACGCAATAAATTGGGTGTTTGCTTTGTTCAAATTTTCAATAAGTTGTCAGATTTCCGTTTTATCCACGTATTTAATATAATTCGATCAATAACGATTGATGACGTCTGCTGGACTTACCGAAAAAGCGACTGTGCCCTTAATGGGGATGATAACGTTATCAAAGTGGGATGTAGCGGCTGTGCAGTCAGCGTTGACCAAAGCTCCGGGCGCCTCAAGGCCGTAGATGAAGCAGGATCGACCAACAGAGTGAAAGTATGCCAGTGGGCTTGCAGCAGGAGCCCTCTCAGGGCCTGCACTAACTCACGACCGGTCGGCGCCAGTTGAACTTCCAAAGCACTAGACTCCTGGAACAAGTGATAAAACCCCTTATCGAATTTTGGCGTTTTAACTTTGAGAACGTGTAGTGTGTCCATAAAATATTAGTAAACTCGGTTATGGTATTCAACTTCACTAAACAACCGGAGTTTAAAGAGCGATAAATGTACCCTTCCTGTTCGATTGAATTCAGTTTCAGATCCATTAACTCGTTTTATTCCTGTTACGTTTACACACGACTTGTGACATTTAAAAATGTCTGCATTAAAAATCAGCTCTGGTTTTATATTAAGAGAAGTGTACATTTTGTGTGAGGTCTACTAAATAATGAAATTGGGCACGCACCACACCTCCCACCTAAGCAACACCTCCCGTCCGCTCTCCAGGGAGCTTTTATGTCATACTCAAAAACACAGTAAACTGAGAAATAGACTTTTTGTACAAAAATATGGTCACATTTGAATATAAAATTGGGTCCAAAGGACACTCGATAGTCATCAAGAAGACAAAACGATAATAAAATTTAAAAAGATTTCCATAGCATCATAGCAATTCGTAAGCTCTATATTACCATGGTTAGACCAATTTTAGAATATGGCATTCTTATATGGTTTCCTTCATATGCAATTCACGAAACTCGCCTCGAAAGGGTACAAAGAAAGTTCTGTAATTATTTAATGTTTAAAATGGGTCTCAATAAATCAAATTATAATTATAATCAAAGACTTGCTATAACAGAACTAGAGACTCTTACACAACGTAAGTTAAAATTTGAGCTTAAGTTTGTATATAAACTGTTCAATAATCAAATTGATAGTTTTGAATTCTTATTCTTATTTAATTTTAGAGTACCTTTGGTACATACTAGGAACCAGGACACAATCTTATGTTCGATTAAAAGAACAAATCTCGGTTACAACACTTCTGTAGTAAATAGAATAGGATTGGCGGTTAATAACTTAGTAGATATAGATTTCTTCAGTTGCTCGCAACATATGTTTAACAATTATTTAAGACGTTTGTAGTTATAAGGACATCTTATTTCATATTTTGTTTTTTTTAAACTATTGTCTATTTTGGAACTTTGTTCTGTTAGTCAATAAAATTTATTTATTTATTTATTTATTTATTTAAAAAAATTTGGCACGCGAAAGGTGAAACAGTAAAGAAAAATGTATTTTTAGTGGTACGAAGTTGTACTATCCACCAGAGGCTAATTAAACTTAGCTTACTAGTTATTTACAACACATTGCACTAATTAACTGTCGGCCCCAGATTAAACTTACCAGAGGGTGGAACCAAATCGATGAGTTTAAGAAATATTAGCAGAGAACAGTATCTAATTGTGTGGGCGCTAATTCCTAAATGGATGGTAAACTTTAACCGGACTCTTTGATGCAGCCGATAAAAATAGTTTCGAAAACCGATTTTCCCAACCTAAAAGCCGTTTAACAGTGGTTGCCTGAAAAACGACAGATGTCAATGGAAGGCATGCTCTGATCACAAAAAGCTGTTGTATCTCTGAGGAGCCAATAATAGATAAAGCTGAGCTTCTGGCGTCTAAAAAGGTTCCCTTTTTTGTGCCCTTTCCAGAAATAAAGCTCGAGTGCCCCACTGCTCTCCCTAACGCTATTCAAATGTTGTTCAGCCTAAATTAGTAAAATGTGGAACACTGGAAGCCCTTCCATTCAAACACATTTCCGATCGATTAATAGTAGCGATATTTGTAACCCGAGCACATCCACTCAAGACGTTGCAATGGTTTGCTCCTCAATTATTTGCAATAACAAAAATTTCTAAAAGATCTCGTAACCGTACTCATTATGAGTTGGGATTTTAGTGTAAATCTTCCAAATTTTTGCTTAGGTATTTTGCTTAGGAAAATTTCACTCGTACAAGCGCGCTGGCATTATCAAGAATTAAAGCCCTCGAGCTAAACCTTCCGAACTTTAATCAAATACTAGGAGCATAACTTGTACTCATAAAAAATTTCGGAAAATTTATCGGCAGTAAAATTCCTCAGCACTTGTGGAATTACGTTAGATAAAAATTGTGGGATGAATTTGACAAAGGAGCACAGTTTTTATAGAACCTGCACTTTAATAATAAGGTGGAAATTGTTTGTTACAATGAAAATTAGAGAATTAGAAACACTTGATTTTAAATCACAACCGCCGATTTTTTCATTTTTTTCAAGAGGAAGTAAAAGCTGGACGAAGACTTCCACAATTCATTTGTTAGTAACACAAATAAGTAAAATACTCAACAAATTTTCCAAACTCTCTTTATATTGTTGAATAGGAAATTTTTGTCAGATATGTCAGATATTGTTAAATGTTGATATTTATTTTGTTTTTTTTTTATCTACAATTCATAAATCAGCCTTCATTCATGGGTTTTCAACCAATCAAATTGCGGTTGTTGTAGTGCTGCAAACTTGAAGAAAGGGAGACATTTTTCTGGTTGACAGCACTAAATCAACGAAAATCAAATTTTGATAGAGATAATGAGGTCTACTTATATTAAGCCATTTAATCACCTGTTCGGAGAAACTGCTATTTAATAGGAGTAATTATTTTATTGCTATTCGTTTCAAAAACAGATTTTACATTACATTTTGCCTTTTTTTCTTACAAGAAAGGTAAAATATGTCTAAAATGGTAATTTTTTGTAAGAAAGGATCGATTTTGCAATTAGGCTCCGCCCATCGGTTTACGACGAATAAAAAAAAATCATCAGAATTTAGATAGGGCGGGTGGACGGGGCTTTTATTTTGCCTTTTTTTTTCTTAATATACATAGCCATCTTTTCACAACAAGAAACTTAAAATATGGTTAAAATGTACCATGATAGTAAGGAAATATGGATTTTGCAATTATGGGGCGGGGCAAGATGCAAACTGGATATTTCCTTTTACAAACTTTCCATTTTAAACATGTTTTAAGTTTCATGTTGCGAAAAGAAGTCTACACATATTAAAATGAAAAGACAAAATATAAGCCCGCCCACCCGCCCTATCTCAATTGTGATGTTTTTTTTTTATTCGCTGTGAACCAAGTGGGCGGAGCTTAACTGTAAAATACTTATTTCTTTACGAGAAATTAAAAACATATTTTTGAAACTTTTTTCTTGGTTACGTAGCCGTCTTTTCCGAACAAGGAACTTAAAACATGTTTAAAAAGGTAAATTCTTGTAAAGGGATGGATTTTGCAATTAAGCCCCTTCCACTGATCTTCCAACGAATGAAAAATTCATCACAATTGAGAATTGAGGTAGGGGCGGGTATGGGTGAGACCTAATCTTTGGCTTTATTTTTTCCTTAATATACATAATATTTCTTGAACAACAGCGTACCCAAAAACATGTTTTTAATTTCTCGTAGAGAAATAAAGATTTTGCAGATAAGCCCCGCCCCCTTGGCTTACGACGAATATAAAATTCGTCACAATTGAGACTGGGTGGGTGGGCGGGGCTTATATTTTTCCTTGTTTTTTAAAATGTATAGTCATATTTTCGCCACGAAACCACAATTGCAGACTCGTTTTGGTCACTTCTGGTGTAACGGTGCTAGTGTAAACACGAGGTGATCATTAAGGAAGGGTACCTAGTTAAGTTTACTTTGTGGTTTCAAAATAGCCATTGTTTAAACGAAAATTAATCAATCCGGCAGCAACGGCAGGCGTAATTAATAATGGTTTTCTAATCTGAAATGTTGTGAAATTTCTCCGATATCGTCACGTGGCGTCAATTTTTGTTTATTATTTAAAAGTCATAAAATTGTTCATATAAACCACGTGTTAGGAAATTTACTTAGTCAGGCTCATGCATTTCTTTATCAAGTTATCACTAAAGTTTCTGGATGTTTTTACTTAAGTATTAAATTATAGCATACTTCTGAATTTTTCACTCGAGATTGCTGATAGTTCATTTATGGCGTTAAAAATCATCGAAACGTTGGTCCATTTCGAGAAAAAGGACCTTGAAAAGTAGCGGTTAAATTTATCAATTTAACCGCTACTTTTGCCTAGTGGACTTGCAAACCGTAAAGGGCTCGATATTTTCTTACAAATTTAATATTTGTTTCAGGTGTAATTATTTTCTTATAGTTTTGCAGCTTGAATTCAACATTTATTCTCCACGGCGCCACTCCAGAATGCAGCGTTTCCCAGACCAGCTGATTGTGATTTTAATCATATTGAATACGTGTTTTTTTTTTTGTATGTGATGTGGGGGTTTCGGTCCACGAGGTAATCTGTGAATGTGATTTGATATAATTAACAACCCGAAATAACAACATAATTTAATCACAGGTAAATTCTTTGTTGTTTAAAATCGTTAATAGAGTGTGGCATAATTTAACATTACGTAAATTGCTTGTTGTTTAAAATTGTTGACAATGTGTCGTAATTAATGTAAGTAATTTTCATACTTATTCAATTTAATTGAAATTAGAAGGCACAAATTCACGTGGCGAAACCGGAACATACGGTCTCTAGTAAAAATTTGCGGTTTTGTCATTGCCCAACTAGATGTTGAAATGGAGACCGGGTAGAGAGTATAATATGCGGCAGGTTTTTTTGTCTTTAGAGCAAATTCTGCTCTTGTTACAACGTCCGCTATCGCTCGCTTGCTGAGTTCTCCACTGCCATAATTAAACTTGCCGTCACACGATCCTAATAACCTGTGTATTTGCATAATTTAGATTTTCCGTTTCTTGGTGTTTTTTTTTTATTTTTAATATTAAAATATTTGATTCGTAAGATTGAATTTCGTTGTGAAAGGCATAGGAGAATTTTGTAATTGGGGAATGAATCCACCTACCTAAAGTTGGGGTTATTTGGCAATTGTTTTACCTCTCCAGGGTGGATGAATAAATTATTTTTGATCTGTATATTTCGTAGTTGATTTAAGAGCGATTTTCCAATTTTGCACTTCCAAAATATTATTCCATTTCAAACCACAGAAAGTTTACTATCCTATTTTTTCAACGCAATAATACATTTTTTATTCTGAGTTTTTTTTTAACTGTACGTGGTGGAATTTTTATTATTATTACTGTAATAATTAGCATCCGGAAATTATCAGATTCATCTGTTCATTTTAAGACAAGATTTTCTTCCCAGGCCTGTGTTATTAATGGTCTTATAAGCTCAAACGTTGTGAATCTCCTCCGATGTCGACACATGGTGTCAGTTTTTGTTTATTGTTTGCAATCTCACACTTCATATTAAGATTTTTAATCGTTCCTGGTTCTAACATAATTTAACAGTCATAAACCACGTGTTAGGAAATTCACTTAGGCAGGCTTCATCCTTGTTTCTGGATGTTTTTACTTAAGTATAACATTATAGCACACTTTTTAATTTCTCACTCCAGGTTGCTAATTATGGCATTAAAAATGATCTAAACGTTGGTCAATTTTGAGAAAAAGGACCTGAAAACTGATACCCTAGTGGACTTGAAAATTGAAAAGGGCTTGATATTTTCGTACAAATTTAATAGTCAGGAAATAATCTGTGAATACGATTTGATATAATTAATATAATTAACAGCCCGAAATAACACATAATTTAATATCAGGTAAATTTTTTGTTGTTTAAAATTGTTAATAGAGTGTGGCATAATTTAACATCATGTAAATTCATTGGTGTTTAAAACCGTTGACAGAGTGTTGTAATTAATTTAAGTAATTTTGATACTCATTCAGTCATTGTTATCAATTTGAGAGAAACAGAATTTGAACTTCATTGGAGGGCACGAATTCACGTGGCGAAAACGAAACACACGTTCTCTAGTTAAACTGCGGTTTTGTCATTGACCAAATAGATGTTGAAATGGAGACCGGGTAGAGAGTACAATATGCGGCAGGTTTTTTTTTGTCTTTAGAGTAAACTCCGCGCTTGTTACAACGACCGTTGTCGCTCGCTTCTTGAGTTCTCGACTGCCATAATTTAAACTCGCCGTTACACCAGGGTAATAACTTTGTATTTGCATAATTCAGATTTCCCTTTTCTTGGTGTTTTTTTTCTCATTTGTAGTATTAAAATATTTATTTCCATTAATTTTGTTGTGAAACGCGGGGGAGAATTTTGCAACTGGGGAACGAATCCACCTACCTAAAGTTCAGGTTATTTCGCAATTGTTTTTCCGCTCCAGGATGGAGGAATAAACGAGTTTTGACCTCCATATTTTGTGGTTGATTTAAAAGCCATTTTCCAATCTATGGGTTCACAACGTAGAGTTCCACTTTTGTTGACTATCACCAGTCAAGGCCAAAATTTAAAGTTTTTATCGGGTTTTAAAATGTTGGTGTCAAATCTCTAATTATGGTAGTATTTTATAACATATTAATATTTTGTATTGTTTTATGCGACACGATGGACATATTAACACAAATACTTTTATCCATTTATTAAGAATCTTTGTGAAATCGTTATCACTTCTCCTTAAAAGTTTTTCACCTGAACTTTCTGGGACGCTCATCATTATGACTTAAATTTGACACTACACCTTTATTTTTGACTTTTGACTTTTATTTCATTTCAAACCACTGAAAACCTACTCCCGTATTTTTTCAACGTCATAACAAAATTTTTATTTATTTATTTTTTTTTTGAAAAAACTGTACATGGTGGAATTTTTTAACTATTTTTACGGTAATTAACGTCCGGAAATCTATTAGATTCATCTGTTCATTTTAAGACAGGTAGACAGGCTTTTCTTCCAAGGCCTGTGTTATTAATGGTTTTATAATCCGAAAATTGTGAAGGTCCTCCGATATCGACACGTGGTGTCAGTTTGATATTCTCGTGGAATATCAAAATATAAAATCTGTAAGAAAATATATCAGCAGAGGCTTAATATTTTCTTACAGATTTAGTAATATTTTGCGGCTTGAATTGAACATTTATTCTCACCGGCGCTGCTCTAAAGCGTAGTGTTTCCAAGACCAGCTGATTGTGAATTTGATCGTATTGAATATGTGTTTTTTGTATGTGGTGTGAGAGTTTCGGTCCACGAGGCAATCTGTGAATTTGATATGTATAATTAATAACCTGAAAAAACACATAATTTAACAGTGTGGCATAATTTAAGATCATGTAGATTTTTTGTTTTTAAGATTATTGAGTGTGGCATAATTAAGTTAAGTAATTTTAATACCGATTCCGTCGTCATTATCAATTCGAGAAATATAGAATTTGAACTTAATTGACATAAAAAAGCAAGACTACGCCATACGTTAGAAAACATTTGAGCATCGAAAGGTTATTAGAGAGGTGTTGTTTCGCTCTTTACACCAAGATAGAGCAGTAAAAAAATACGATCAAAGGCAGCCACGGATTTTTGAAGGTTTGTCTTTGATACAATTTTCATTCTGTCGGATTACCGTCAGTTTCAAAGTTTGAGTTGAAAATGCAGCAAGCAAAGACAAACTTTGAACAATTCATGGCTGTCTTTGATCGTGTTTTTTATTGCTCTCTCTCGGTATAAGTCGGGGCTCCAATTTGAGTCCTCTCCTCTTTATGTTGTTTATAAATGACGTTACAAAAGTTGTTTCGTCTGATATGCCATTGGAATACTATAGCTTAGAATAATGACATTTATGTTATTGTTTAATTGAGGTTCCCTGGACAACGAAGGATTATTACTATTGACAGAATTTTTGTCGTGTCAGGTTACCGTCAATTTGAAAATTTGAGATCAAAACGCAAAAATTCAGGGCTGCCCTTGATAGTGTTTGTATTGCTATATACCCAGAATCTAAGGAAGTATTGTAACAGGGTCCATCGGGCGACTGGCTACTTTTATGTATCTCGAGTAGGAAAAATAGGTCCCCGTTTCCTTCTGTCGGTCTGTCGGCTATGTCGATTTTTATTAAACAAATAATCTTCGAAACTACTGGACCGATTGTTGTTTAATTTTTTATTTTTTATTTGTCAGGATTAGAAATATTGTGTAGATAGTAAAACGCTGACCAAATTACCCACAAATTTGCCAACGTCGCCTCATTTTTTGTAAACGCCATTTAAATTTTATAATATAACATACACCTATACTTGTGGTTTATGAATCCGCCTTGATAGTTAAAAACATTTAATTTTCAAAATTTCAAAACTTGAAAACTTTACTGTTGACGCGTCAATTTCAACTTTTAAAAAGTAATTCTGCAATATTAACCTGAAAATTCACAGGGAAACAATTCTAAAAAACTTAAAATCAACTGAATAAAATTTTTAGAGTGATGGATTAGACACCTAGACGACAAAAGTTACAATTTTACTTTTCTATAAATTACCAGGTTTCGACAAAATTTCCCTCGCCCTTGAAGTACGGTCCAACAAATCCCGCTTCTTTGAAAACTTCTACAAAATTTTTGTTTTCTGTTAACTTTTATACCGGGTGTCTGGAAAATAGCGAATTAACTCTTGTACGGGGTTTCGGGAGTCCCAAAAAAAAACAATAAAAATATACTTTACTAAAAAAACGTAATTTTAGAAAAGTAAAATTGACAACACTGCACGCACCTAATTCGTGAATACCTCCCGCTTATTTTCTGATTTCTTACATTTCTGACTGAAATCCACTTATTAGTAGCTGCTAAGATAACCCGGATTTTGGCAAATGAGATACCCTGTAAGAAAAGAGAGGGTGGGTGGGCGGGGCTAATTCCTGCTAAGATGAAACTGATTTTGGCAAATGATTTACCTTCCAAGGAAAGAAAGGGTGGGTGGGCGGCACTAATTCCTGTTAAGATAAGACGGATTTTGGCAAATGATATACCTTCCAAAAAAAGAAAGGGTGGGTGGGCGGTACTAATTCCTGCTAAGATAAGACGGATTTTGGCAAATGATATACCTTCCAAGAAAAGAAAGGGTGGGTGGGCGGGGCTAATTTCTGCTAAGATAAGACTGATTTTGACATATGAGATACCCTCTAAGAAAGTAAGGGCGGGTGGGGGGGCTAGTATCTTCTAAGGTAAAACTGATTTTGGCAAATGACATATCCTTTAAGAAAAGAGAGGGCGGGTGGGCGGGGCTAGTACCTGCTAAAATAAGGCCAATTTTGGGAAATGACGTAGCGGAAAGTTAATCCGCCATTTTGCAGACACCAGGTATAGTAAAAACTAGTGGTATAAATGATATCGGGAACCCCGTGTGCCGCGGGAGGGCAAATTCCAAGGGGATGCTGTCCGCAGATATACGGACAATATGACATATATTTAAAAGAAATAACCAACGGAAGAAAGTGTATTATTATCAGTGTACAGGTTCGATTGTTTATGGTTATACATCGAAAGAATATCACGTAGAAATTCGTTTCATTTGAATGGGTTGTCTCCTCAAAACAGAGAACTAAAATGATTAATTAACCCACAATGGAACAAATATTTTGAATATGATTTTTATTCTTATTTGGTGATAATTATACAAAGACGTGGATATTCTCACATTTTCTACAAAACCAGGTTCTTAATTTGATCAATAAAAAATTGGTCGAAAGCTATAAGTATAATCCGACAAATGCAGCTCTTTAAAAAAAAAGATAAAATTTGATTTTCCGATTTTTGTTTTATAACCTCTGCAAGGTAAAAACCAGCGACATGAATAACACTCTCGCACTTCCTGCGCCGTACGGACAATGTAAAATATATATGTAAAGCATATAACATTATAACTAACTGGATAAAATGACCTTCAGCACTAGGTAAGAGCAATCTGAAGTGTTTATTTGTGTTTATACATCGAGAGAATGTATAATTAAATTACAATCGAACAAAATGTAATGAACATTATAAATCTTAATTTATCATTATTATATAAAGACGTGCGTATTCTCACATTTTCGAGAGTTGACAATTGAGACCGAGGAGAGAGCATAATATGCGGCAGGTTTTTTTTTGTCTTTTGAGTAAAATCACACTATCGTTTTATATATTTGTTAATTTTTCCCGGGTATTAAAACTTTGTTGGGGAATGTCAAATTACGGCGGGATGTTTAGGTTAACACAAAATTTTTGTAACATATTAATATTTTGTAAAGTTCAAAACTAAATTTCAAATTGGGACACCACACGACTTTTCGAATTTGGTTCATTCATAAAAATATGAATATTTTAGATCGTGCAGATTATATGTACATATTTGTTTAATAATATACAGTTTTCGCCCATTTGTCGTTACAGTTACATATTAATCAAAGTGCAGAATATGGAGGGAAATTGTTTATTCCTTCATTTTGGAGAGGGAAAATCTAAAACCCAGCTGCAAAAAGCTTCCTCAGTTTTCAAAAATGAAATCACATGTTACAAATTGATACAAAGAAAAAGTTACCACAGTGGTATGACAATAAATTTGAAAAAAATAACAGTTGAACTAAAAACAATATAATGTGAAGAAGCTTAGCGATAGCTGCGCGAAGGGCGTTTCCTAGTGAATCTCTATTTTTCGTAACCACAGCCACAACATGCGCAAAGGAAGCAGCCAACTTGACAGTCTGATTCACTAGTATTCAACTTGAGGATAAACATTCACATGAAAACGTCAAGAAGAGAAAAGTTTGTAATTTAAGTGTGTGTGTGTTTTGTCACTCAACAAATTGAGAATTAATAATAATAATAATATATATAGGTGTGATAATAGATCTCAACGAGCTGAATCCGGAAATATAGCGTTTTGACAGTCCGGAAACAAAATTTTGGAAATATTCTGTTTTCAATACAACTTTTTTGAAAATCCGAAAAATTTGCTTATTTTATAGCGAAGATTTTGAAAAAATGGTAGGAATTTTCGAAGAAACGAAACGAAAAGAATTTCTGGAGGTCAAAATTTATGAAAAAATCTCTTAAGTAAATTTCACAGGTGCTCGAGAAAAGGAAGTATTAAAAAATTGAGTGTTTGGAAAAGTTGCCTAAAAATTCAGAGAAAATTCAGCGATATACTCGACTAGATGAATCTAGAAATACAAACTTTTGATAGTCCGGGGGCAAAATTTTGGAAATATTCGGTTTTTAATTGGAATTTTTTGAAAAAATTGGCATATTTCATATTGGCTATAATGAAAGCCAAATTTTTCAACTTTTCAAGGGTTAAAACTTTGTTGTCGAGTGTCAAATTATGGCGGGATATTTGAGTTAACATAACATTTTTGTGACATATCAATATTTTGTAAAGTTTTGTACAACACGATGGAAAGCTATGAAACCAGTTCTTAGATTGGCACACCTATTTAATACCAAATTCCAGAGACACAAACTTCATCGCGTAAACGGTAATAAAATGTGTAGAAAACGTGGTTAGTCAGTGATGCCAATCTAAGTGCCGCTTCCGGCTCTAATTCGTTGTTTTTCGATCGTCCGGTGTAACATGATTACACTGAATAATTGGAGCAAACAGCTTAAAAGTTTGCATTAGAACCGAACGTCGTTCCTTCTTTATTATCATTGGTTAAAACTTGATTACGATCAATGAAATTATAAAGCCTCCCTAAAATAAACGTCTTATTGCGAGAATAATTTTAGTTTAATTCCGCAGTCGGAGCGAAAGTCAGTTGTTAACTGTATCTTGTTACCGTCGCGAGATCTCTTCTAAATTTTATGCCGTCGTAGTAAATTGTGGCGAACTACATCCCAGAGCCTCGGGGGCCCCTCGCAACGGACGTTATCTCGCACCGTCCATCGCAAAGTTTTATTGCTGTTAGAACACTCTCAGTCATTGTAATGCACTGAGAATTACGTCCGAACTAAAATAAAGGGTTGGGACCATTACGAATTTCAAATTCAGATTGCTCACTCGAAGTACGTTTTCATTATTCAGCAACTCCACGGATCCAAAAAAATATATCTAATGGATTTTTGACGGAGTGTGAGCCACCTTGTGAATAATCCATTCTTCCATCCATTTCGGAGAGCTCACCATCTGCGCTTGTTTATCGGAACGAGCTTTGAATTAATTAACAAACATAAATAAAAGGATTATGAGGTGTTCGGCAGTTATTTACAGGCGTTTTAATGCTACGTACAGACTGCCTCACCGAAAGCACTTATGTTGCTTGACTACAGCCAAATTGTCGTTTATTTTCGTATCGCGGCATTCTTCGCCTTTATGTTTGTCTTCGTTCTTTATTTTTACTCTGGGGAAATGTGCGGATTGGTCTTCTTAAATGACGCTTTGTCCGAATTTAACCGAAAGAAAGTTTCCCTTCTTTTATGTCGAAGTGGTACGTTCAAGATGCTTATCTTGACGGTATTCTCGTCACAAATTAATTATATCGGAGATCTTCTTACGACGACATCTGCAGTCCTCGAATTGGGTCTTCATTACAAAGAAAAGACTCCTAAGTGTTCAGAAAGCTTTCAAAACAACTGGAAGATGTTTTTACTAATAAAATTTAGACGAGTTTTCTCGTTATATATGGGAAAAAAAGATGAAAAACAGAACTCAGTATTATTTAAAAAAAATTGGTCGAAGATTACTTCGACAGAACTTCCGTTGCACTTTATGGGCTTGTTAAACCCAGTTCTTTCGAAACTTAAAAGATTTGATTTTGCGAATTTTATTGTTTTTTATGGCAATCATTATAAGCTAAAATAAAAATGTTTGAGTAAAGGTAAAGAAACGTGCTAATCGTTTGATCCAAGTGATTTTTTTCTATTACAAAATTTTGTGTTGATGTCATCCATGTTTTTGCAAGAACGCATATACCAATTGGGTAGATGCACTGTAATACTAATAATAAAAGTATTGTATTATTGTTACTCTTAAATAGTGATTTATGATCAATGAAATAACGAAACAATTTAATCACGTCTGCCGTATGTAATTAATAACACAAGTGCGACTGAAGACTGAACTGAAAATCATTTACGGTACTCTTAATTTAAGACAAATAGCGATAACACTTATCAAGCAGGAGATGTAAGACTGAAACAGAAACTAAACCATGGCCGACTAGTACAGGGTCATTATAAAATATTGTAGTCGAAGAAGGCCATGATTTTGGTGACATTTTGTGCCGCCTTTTTCAGTTTTGTGGAAAGGATTACACTAATATTGGAATTTTTATTTTTAGCGCCACATTAGTTGACATTAGCGGCTGCACTGTTTCAACGCTTCATCAAATTCTGTCAGATGTCAATAATTTTTTCGTTTGTACTGGTACGTTTTCCCTCACTTTGTGCGTTAATTGACTTGTCTTGTTTTCATTTTTGCTGTCTTCCCCTTTGTTAGAACTTTAATAAGTGTCTCAAAAAACAGTTTTTATCAAAACTACAGATCATTGTGGAATAATCTCAGGTAATGAACACAGAGGAATAACTATGGTCAGTGTTACAAATGATTTTTTTAGTCCTTTGGCGCAATCATCATGCCTATTACCGTAATGGGGTGTTAAATGAGGATGGGGATGGAGTGTACTCTGTGGAGGCGTCTAAAAACGAGTATCTAGTGAAATGTTCTGTTGTCATTGATGAAGAATCTTTGAAGACGCTATATGGCGAATTATGGCCAGATTTAACGACACTGGTAGCATTTCTAAGTGAAAACCGACGGGGAGACCTCAAGTTAGTGAAGACGTTGTTGAAGATTTAAGGATGAGAATGGAACAAAGTCCGAATAAAGCTTTGTCAAAAATCTTTACTGTCCGGAGTACCATACAGCACATGTCAGAAAATCGTAAAAGAGAAGTTACATATGCATTCATACAAGATTTTGTTGGTTCAGGAGCTGCAACCAGCTGATTTTCCTTGCCGCGTTGGGTAGTGTAGTTGGTTTCAAGCTGATATGGACGATAACGGGATTCTCGATTTGTCGTTCTTTTCTGATGAAGCCTAGTTTCATCTGTTAGGCTATTATGTCAACTGACAGAACTTCAGAATTTGGTGTATAGAAAATACTCACGCTTTTGAAGAAACACCATCACACGCAATGAAGGTTGGTGTGTGGTTAGCAGACGACGATTCATAGGCCTGATACTTTTTCAAGTAAATGAATGTGATCAATAAACAAAATTAGATGTAGAAAGTGTATGTAGGTACTGCAATAAAGTTTTTTATTTTCAGTAACTTTCATTTTTCTTTCGGTGTTAGTTGCATTCTCTTAATTTAAAACTTACTTCAACTTACTGTTTAGTAATAATTGTAATTTTACTATTAGGAAAGTTAAAAATCTTTATTAAACATTCTGTTGTTTCAAGAGATCTCATAATCAGCTACAGAATTCTTAACACTATGCTCCTGAAATTTTATTGGTTTTTTCATCTTTTTTCTTATAGAAATTTTGAAAAATCTTGATATTAGGATGGCCATGTGGGCGTGTTTTGGGTAGAACCTCTTTGACATTCCTGTTATGCAGATCTGGCATGTTTCAGATATCTAGAAACTGCAAAGCTGAAGGTAATGTTTGGACATAGCAATTTTCACCTATTGTAGGGATGAAGATCAAGGATTTCAGTTGTGTTTTTTCAAGAGAAAATCACCGGTCACAAACCATGTCTGCACCAATATTTTCACGATTCCTTACAATTTACAAACAGAACTTTCGCGGGATCACAACTTTGGCAAAATTATTTACTGCAAAAACTCATTAGGTACTCATAGTGTTCGTTAACTGCGATAAGACTTGCTCTGCCATTGTCCATTACATGATTTTTCACAATTTTTACCTTCAGGGTACCTATAAAAATGTAATTTTTTAAATAATTACCGTGTTCATTGGTTTCGACAAACTTAACCTCACTTTTTGGATTTCATTATTTGAAAAATTATTGCTTCTTTGCAAAACAGACCAGATGATTTATTCTGTTCAACTCCAATCGACTTTCCAAGGTGTAATTCATGACAAAGCCCGTAAACGTTTTTCTGACAATTTACAATTTTTGAAACTGAAATGTATTGCAGTGGCGTTCACAAATGCTCGATAACACTGCAACCCTTAATGCTCTGGCCTGGCGTCTTTTCGTGTCTATTTAAAATGAAATTAAACCGCGAATCGGGCATTTCAATTTTTGACACATCTGACAGATTTGTTTGGACGTTCGTGACATTTCAAAACAGTTCAAATCATTTTGGTGATTAGCGGCACGAGAAAAATTTCATTTGTTTTTCATAGGTGAGTTGACTACAATATTTTATAATGACCCTGTATAAAGATTATGGCCTGTCCAAGAGGTACGATACGTGTTGCCATCTATTAATAATTACACTTAATAATTTAGCAAAATTTTAATTTGGCTTGACATTATGGAACTTCAAAACGTGTAATGGTGGTTTGTTTCGGTATGAATGCCTTTGTGCCTTTCAAAAAGTGTTAATAATTCTTTTGTCGTTTTTGAATTATTAATAGATGGCAGCACGTATGGTACCTTTGGCATTCCTTTGGACAGGCCATAATCTTTATACTAGTCGGCCATGACTAAACTAAAAGACGTTTTCTACGAATTGCAGTAACCGGATCACAATGCCAGAGAACATAGAGAAGCGTCAAAGTTTAAACTAAATAACGGTTGAGGACTCCTCGACTTATGTTGGCAACAGTGTTTGTTTCTAACTAGGAATAAAATTAACTAGAAAAAATGTCATAATATTTTAACGACGTGTTTTACATTCGACAAATTGACACTGGATTTACCAGAATATTACAAGCTGCTTACTGTTTCCTTCACTTTAATTCAGGTCACACGAATTACAGTTCGGCGTCTCAGGACTTGTTTGATCTACAGATCAGAGCGCACTCAGGCCAGTGTGTCGACTCTTAGCGTTCGGAAACGATTTGGTTTATAAGCCATGATCCGTGATCTGATACACATCCTAACCGGTTTCGACCACAATTTCTGCTGTTTCAATTTTCGAATTCTCAGTTTTTCGAAATCTTAGTTTGGGGACTTTTCAGTTTACTCCTATTTATTTTTAAATTTTTGGATTTTACAATTTCTCAATTTTTCAATTTCTCGGTTTTCAGTTTTTCTCTTCAATTTTACGATTTTTAAATATTTCGATTTTTCAATTTTTGACTTTTATAAACTCTTTATTTGTAGATTTTTCAATTAATTGATTGTTCAGGTTTTTTGGTTTTTCAATCGTTCTATTTTTTCAGGTTTCGATTTTTCAACTTCACTTTTTTGATTTTTCGATTTCTCAATTTTTCAATTTTTTAATTTCTCAGTTTTTAGACATTTCAGTTTCGGGATTTTTCAGTTTACTCATTATTCAATTTTTCGATCTTACAATTTTGCAGGTTTTTGATTTTTCAATTTTTCGATTTTTAGATTCTCAGTTTTGGGATTTTTCAGTTTTTCGATTCGTCAGTTTTTCTTTCATTTTTCAGTTTTTCGATATTTCAGTTTTGGGATTTTTCAATATTTCTGTTCTTCGACTTTTCCATTTTTGACTTCCGGATTTTTCGATCTGCCGACTTTTTACTTTTTCGATTTTTAAATTTTAGATCTCTCAATTTTTTGGTGTTTTAATTTTTCAATATTTAAAATTTTAGATTTTTCGATTTCTCGATTTTTCATTTCAGCTCTTCCATATTTCAATTTTTCAAATGTTTCGATTTCTTAATCTTTCGATTTTCCGACTTCCCGGTTTTAGATTTTCTGTTTTTCAACTGTCGTTTTTTCAATTTTTCGATTTTTAAATTTTAGATTTTTGAGTTTTTTCATATTTTAATTTTTCAAAATTTAAAATTTTAGATTTTTCGATTTCTCGATTTTTCATTTCAGTTCTTCGATATTTCAATTTTTCAAGTTTTCGAACTTTTGAAATGTTTTGATTTCTTAATCAATCGATTTTTCGACTTCCCGGTTTTAGATTTTCTGTTTTTCATTTGTCGTTTTGTCAAATTTTCGATTTTTTCAATTTTTCAATTAATCGATGTTTTGATATTCCCATTTATTGACTTTCGAGGGTTTCGATATTTCTGTTCTTCAATTCTTTAATTTTTAGATTTTTCAGGTTTTTGATTTTTTAATTTTTTTAAGGTTTCAATTTTTCGACTTCACTTTTTGGATTTTTCTATTGCTCAATTTTTTGACTTTTTAGGTTTTCAGTTTTTGGATATTTCAGTTTTCGAATTTTTCAGGTTTTCCATTTTTCAATTTTTCTTTCATTTTTCAGTTTTTAGATATTTCAGTTTTGGGATTTTGCAATATTTTGATTCTTCGACTTTTCGATTTTTAGCTTCTAGAGTTTTCGATGTGTCTATTTTTTTACTTTTTCGATTTTACAATTTTTCGATTTTTTAAATTTAGATTTTTTAATTTTTAAAATTTTAGATTTTTGGATTTCTCGATTTTTCATTTCAGTTCTTCGATATTTCAATTTTTTAAGTTTTCGAATTTTTCAAATGTTTCGATTTCTTAATCTTTTGATTTTTTGACTTCCCGGTTTTAGATTTTCTGTTTTTCAATAGTCATTTTGTCAAATTTTCGATTTTTTCATTTTCCAAATTTGACTTTTATAAATTCTCAATTGGATTTTTCAATTAATCGATGTTTTGGTTTTCCCATTTCTTGACCTTCGAGTGTTTCGATTTTCCTGTTCTTCAATTCATTAATTTTTTGATTTTTCAGGTTTTTGATTTTTCAATTTTTCGATTTTTTAAGGTTTCTATTTTTCGACTTCACTTTTTTGATTTTTCAGTTTTTAGATGTTTCAGTTTTAGGATTTTTCAATATTTCAATTCTTCGGCTTTTCTATTTTTCATTTCTGATGTGTCTACCTTTTTACTTTTCGATTTTTGGATTATTAAATTTTCATGATATTTTAATTTTTCAATATTTCTTAATCTTTCTACTTTTGACTTCCTGATTTTAGATGTTCTGTTTTTCAATTTTTCGATTTGTTAATTGTTCATTCCCGATTTATTGAGATTTGGTTGTTCAGGTTTTCCATTTATCATTTTTTCAATTTTTTATTTTGGCCTATTTCGGTTTCTCAGTTTTTCCAGTTTTCCGTTTTTTCGTTTTTTGATTTTTCCGCTTTTCCAATTTTTCAAATTTTAACCTTTTGTTTGTCGATTTCTCTATTTTTCGATTTTTCGACTTGATCACTTTTCGATTTCTCGTTCTTTGGATCTTTCAATCTCTGAGTTTTTCAATTTTTCGAATTTCTAAGTTTTTTGATTTATCGATTTATCGAAATTTGGGTTTTCTCAATTTATAAATTGTTTAACTTTTCGATTTTTCGATTTTGACCAATTTCGGTTTCTCAATTGTTCGACTTTTCGACTCCACGATTTGTTGATCTTTTGATTTTTCGATTTCTCATTTTTTCGATGTTTCGATTTTTCAGTTATCCGATTTTTTAAATTCGGGAGTTTCGATTTCTCGATTTTTCGTTATTGGGTTTTTAAATTTAAAATTTTTAAATTTTACATTTTTTCGATTTTCAATCCTTCGATATTTCGATTTTTCAATGTTTCGGTTTTACCATTTTTTAAGGTTTCGATTTTTCGGTTATTAGATTTCTCGATTTTTCGAATTTTCGATTATTTTAATTGTTCATTTTTTTTCTCCCTGTTGATATCAACATCCCCTAGCCTCCTCCTTCTTCTAGGGGATATGAAATATCAAGAAAATATGAAAGTACCAAATTGCTGATAGACTCCATTACTGTACGTCCTTAGGTTATGCTCAATAAGAAAACCAACTTGAAAGTGTTTATATTTATACATCGGAAGAATGTCACGTAGAAATTAGTTTGATTTAAATGGCTTCGTCCCCCAAATTTTAGTTAGCGTTTACTTAGTTACTTTCAGAGATTCTCTGTCTAATAAAAATCCGTGACGGTAGGCAGGCATACAGACGGATAGACAGACAGACGGACAGACAAACAGACAGACGGACAGAGTGTCGGAAAAATGAGACCTATTTTTTGTTACTCTAGAGATCATGAAAGGTCGATAAAACGTAAAAGTAGAGAGTCGGCCGACGGACTCGATTACATCATTTCCTTCGCTTACATTCGGGAAGTAAAAATTGCTCTTAAATTAATGAATTAAGAAAGCAGACTTTTCGAAAAATTATAAAATTTAATTTTGGGAATTTTATTTTAATTTTATAAACCTATAAATTAAAAAATCGGTCTAAAGAATGTATACAGTACTTCCCGCACACTCAGTACACTACTAAATATAAGAACACTGAAAAAAGAAGTTTAAAATACGAGCGCAGCGAACACGTTCAGGTGTAAATCAAAAAATTATTATTTAGTGTCCCTGGAAATCTAAAATATGAAAACAATTTTGTTGTTGTACGCTCGCATTTTAGAGTTTGAATTTTTTCAAGGTAATTTACTTTCACATGGAGATCTACAGACCTATTATGTTAAAAACTAAGTAGTCTTGCTGACCATTCATTCATAAATATTTTTATGACACTAAATTAAATAGGAAAAGAACATTCAGAACGCGAGTGCAGCGAGCACGCTTAGGTGTTATTCAAAATTATTCGTTAATGTCACTGCGAATCTAAATAATTATTATTTATATATAATTTTTTAGTGTCTAAAGAAGTGAATATTGAAAATGTTTGTGAATAGTAAAGTCGGAGAGATCCCAGCAACCTGAACGTGCTCGCTGCGCTCGCACTCTAAAAGCTTTCTGTTTTATAATAATAAGTCTAGATATTGTTTAGAATGCGAGCGCAGCGAGCATATGCAGGTATTATTAAAAATAATCCACTGCTGAAAAGTTAGATTATAAAAAAAATTAAAAATAAAACAATGAATCAATTGTGATTAATAAATTACGAATATGGAATACTTCTAAGACTAAACTTTAAAAAAGAACGATTAGAAGGCGAGCGCAGCGAGCACGTTCAGGTTCCGTTAAAACAATTGATTTAAATGATAAAATAAATTGGCTCATTCCTTAATTATTTTGTGTCATTCTACATAAGTAATTATAAAAACCACGTCATCAATTTTTTGGAACGAGGTAAACGGTTAAATTTTGATTAACGATTTATCTTGCTCACGATAACCTTAAAACGTTTACAAGATCCCAATGCATTCCGTTTTGCAGTTTCTAAGTTAGTTTACAAAATTTTGTTATACATTTTTAATTTCTTTTTCCAAAAATATGGATGTCTCGGTTAAAAACTCAACACGTAGCTAGTCCTTAGTAAGATCAGATGATATACTTTTTAAGAAAAGAGAGGGTGGGTGGGTGGGGCTAGTACCTGCTAAGATAAAACTGATTTTGGCAGATGACATAACTTCTAAGAAAAGAGAGGGTAGGTGGGTGGGTGGTGCTAGCACCTTTTAAGACAAAACTGATTCTGGCAGATGACATACCTTCTAAGAAAAGAGAGGGTGGGTGGGTAGGGCTAGTATCTTTTAAGATAAAACTGATTTTGGCAGATGACATACCTTCTAAGAAAAACCGCTCTTTATTTTCTTAAAGGATATGTCATTTGCCAAAATCAGTCGTATTTTAGAAAGTACTAGCCCCACCCACCCACCCTCTCTTTTCTTAGAAGGTATGTCATTTGCCAAAATCAGTTCTATCTTAGAAGGTGGTAAATCACAAATGCACGAGTACCTTATTTTATAACATTTAGATTTTGATTAATTTTTACCATCTATACGATATTCAGAATACACAAAAATCGGTATAAGAAACATGAAAATAGCCACTCGTCCCATAGACTCTAGTACTTGTTAAGAGCACACTTATTTTGCCAAATAATACCCTCTAAGAAAATAGAATGGTGTATCATTTGCCAAAATCAGTCTTATCTTAGTAAGTACTAGCCCCGCCCACCCGCCTTCCTCAAAAATATGGAGGACAAGTAAGCAGGGCTAGTACTTGCTAAGATACGACTGATTTTGGCAAATGAAATACCCTCTAGAAAATAGAGCGCGACTGGGCAGAGCTAATATTTACTAAGATGAGACTGACTTTTTCAAATTATATACCCTCTAAGAAAATAGAGGGCGGGTGGGCGGGACTAGTACTTGTTAAGATAACACTGATTTTGGCAGATGATATACCTTCTAAGAAACGTAGAGGGTGGGTGGGCGGATTTAGTAATTGCTAAGATAAGACTGAACAATGTTAAGAGTAATCACTAAAATGAAGAGGGGTTGGGTGAGCGGGTAAAAATTAAAAACAAAATACGTGAAAAAGACTTTATCTTATATGCACTGATGTTCTTTATCAGAATCAATTTAGGCCATGGATCTTAAACAGTTTTGGAATGTGTTTTGTATGGTTGTTTTAAAGCTCGACGTTTTAGTACCTAGAACAGACGATGCACCTGTTTACGACATTTTTACTGCTTTATTAGTCACGTTCCTGAATAAATTAAGTCAGAATAAAGGTATGAAAGTTTGTAAAATAGTCTGCAGCTCGAACTACATGACCTCCCCAATATCGAGATAAGTATGCTGTTCTTTTTTTATGATATTCTCACACACAAGCTTGCCATTATTTCGAAACAAGTAAAATTTCATTGCAAAATAATTATTTTTATGAGTATTGCTACACTTTTAAAACAGCAATAAGGACATAAAACCTAAATTTAATTATGCATACGCTATAACACGATGCACATTAAACACGTTTACACAATAACGAGCTCTCCACGTGTCACCAAAGACAATAGGTACTCAAAATGCAAGACTCAACTGTACACATAAAAAACCGCGACGTCACCCAGAAACTTCTGTATGTTCAATAATCGTTGTTACATTTAACGTTTTACTCAATTTTGCGCCTATATAAAATATGACTACAGATTAATGTCTTGACGTCGTCTACGTCATAAGAAGCCAGAAAAAAGACAACGTATGAAGAGGAAAATAAACAAACGTGGAGAGAAAAGAATCCTACTTAAAGAACGAAATCAGTCTTATTAGCCTAGAATATACATAATTGAGAAATTATGGATCGACGTATGTCTTACCATTAGAAACATATCCCTATATTGTGGAAATCCGTTTTAATGGATCATCAATCTCGGATTCACCGCTAGCGTAATTCGTCTAATGCAAACGCCAATTGAGAAATTGGTTCAGCGTGTGCGATGAACCCTTGCGTCTCACCATTGGATTTATATCGCGAAAGAAAAATATTAATGGTCTTGGAAAACTAGGCAGATAACATTGTTCATACAGTTTTTATCTAAAACTCTTCGCACTGTTTGCATTTTTTTAATTGTTGTTACACCAAATTAAAAGGGACGCAAAATACGCAACTATGCGAGGACCGGAATTTTAAGGAGCCTGAAACTGAGCTCCAAAAGCTTGCTAAAAACATGACTATTTATTTCGGGTTTCACGAAGTAGGTTTCCATGTGGCTCTGGGTTCAAGCTACGGACAGAAGCTTGGGTAGAAAATGAACGGAAAAAATGTTAGAACATCGAATATTCATAAAAAGGCAGTAACATAAAACTTGAAATAAGCCTACTAGTAAAGAATATCTCATTTTATTTGAAAAAAATTTACAGTATGAAGTAAACGATTTTTATGCGGTGTTCTAGCTGTTGTAACCAAACACATAAATCTTGCACTTCAATAGAAAGTAAAAAATGTGACGGTCAACTATATTCATTTTTGTTTTTGTTTAATCTACACTTTACCTAAATAGGGAAAAAGTAACGAAAGGAAAAAATGGTAGAGATTATCATTGTCACTTTGCCTCCACTCCCTTTATTTGCAACCCGCTGCAGCCGAGCAACCAATCTATCAGAAAATATTTTCATTTCCGCCATTACTTTCATTTTCGATTTTCACCAAGACTCCCAGTGTTCGAATAACAACACGGTCCAATATTTGTCACATGCTATTTTAATCGTGAAGAAGCGTCGAACGCAAATCTCTTTAATTCAGCACACTAGTGAAAAATCCCACGTCACGTCCCTTGATCGGATGTTTATCGAACGGGCTAAGTTTACAGCTGTGGGGAAAAACAAAATTACTATTGACGTCGAAACCGGTAATGCGACAAGGCAAACATATCACTTCTTGTCGAACGTCGTTACGCATGTGGATGAACAGCTCGTCTCCGGGGACTCCCCTCTCCGGCGAAAGTTGCCGAAGTGCCACGGCCGCTAAATTAGTTTAAATTACGGCAACAATGCAACGGAAGCCTCATTTACAAGATAAAGCATCACCTCCTCACCCCGGATTCCGCAGCATTTCTGCAAATCCAGATTAATTTCAGGGCTTTTAGAATTGATAGCAATCTAGGATGGGATGGAACTGGGGGCATATTTCAAGCGGATTTTGAAAAAAAAAAGTGTGGATAGTTTACGTTCATGCTTTCTTGTATGACGTAATAAGAATATAACTGTCACTGAATTCAAGTAAATTGTAGTGAGACGAAAACGAAAGTCCTACTTTTTCATATAGAAGGAGCTACGAAACGTTCAGCAAGAATCAGTAACTTGATCTGTTTTGATTTATTAATAAGGGGACTGATTAAATTTAATTCTCGAAATGAATACATTTGAAATTCCTCACGTACTGTGCAGAACAATACCATTTCAATGAAATATTGGACAAAAGCCAAATCAAAAATGTAGTAAGAGCACCTGAAATGGAGCTTTCGTTTCGTATGGGAGCTTTGCACAATGTTCTCCGGTTGATTGAGGGTAAATAAACCTGTAAAATTTTATGTCTTAGTCCGTCGTCGAGTGTTCACTTATATTTTTCTTGGGTTTCGTTTTTGTAAATAGAGTTCAGTGGTTCCAAGAGCTTCTACAAAAAACCGGGAGAGTGTATAAGCATATTAGAAAAAATTGGCTGCGATTAATATACTCTTGGCGATGTTCCATTATACAACAAGAACGTTAAAAATTTAGCATTAAGTGGGTACGAGCAAAGTACATTAAATTTTCCTATCATGAAATGCTCTCGAGAACACGTAAGTGCGGCAAACGATACATCACACGTGTATTATTACAAACTGAATAAAGCTCTCGAGCTTTTCAAATAAAAATTACACCACTGCAAGCATAAATTTTACGAATTTGCATATGAATCTGATTAAAGTGTTCGTCTGGGTCATCCAATTAGAGTGCATACTTTCATCTCGTTTTATGGAAACTCGTATCAAAAATAGTCAGATGAGATGTCTCACTGTAGAAGAAAACACCCTTTACAATCTAATTTAAGAATACAGCGTCGTCCACGGGGTGAGAAGTGCACACAAGAACCTACTGCAAGAAATTTACAAAAAAACTCCATCCTTCCTCGCAGCACGTTTTTCTTCCTTGTATCGATTTCGCTGAAAAACTTCCATTTTTACAAAACCGAACAAACATTAATTTTGTCGGCCCCTGTACAAGTCGCGCAAAAACCTGCGTACGTTGTCAAGATGTTTTGACACGTGGCTGATGATAAATTGCCGTATTTAGGGCAAAGTCCTTGTTAAAAGCAGCTAATTACTCCATTGTTTAAACGAACACTTCAAACAACCTCCGAACTTTGTTCCCGCGTATAAATCTCGAGGAAAATAAGTCGTTAGTCTTAATTTCTTGAGGAGATGCATCCTGAAGACAATTAGCTGATTGCTCAAGTTCAGCAAGGCATGCAACTGAATAACAGATACAAGAGTCTGTTACTGTCGCTGGAACAAAAATAACGAGCTTGAAATTATAGGATATGTCCGGAATCGGCTCATAGGCTATTACGAGATAACGTTGTGACCTCTGGGCGATATTTCCGGGACGTTGGATTGGACACCGCAGGGTTATTTGTTAACTGGGGAAGATCACGAGCAGCATCGCAAGTTTTGGGGTTTTTACATAAGCGAGAAATGGAGGAATGGGAGGGTTAACAACGGTCGGGGAAAATTTGCAAACAAGGAAAAAATTTTGTGCGGAAGGAGACTTCCCTTGCCGGGTTTAAATTACAAACTCTCGAATATAATGTTGATCTTAAATGGATGTATTTGTTAATTAACGTTTAGTGTTTGATCATTGTTCAATTAAAAAAATGTGCATTACGGTTCTTGAAATAAAAAACATTTAAAATTTATTTCGTCAGGCAAATGGATGAAAGTTTTATATAAATGTATTATGTCTGAGATAATCCTTTTATTTGAACTCTATTATTTTATATATGTATATATTTCCGGTACTATAAAAAAAATAATCCAACCTGAATTTTGGGAGGAAAGGTCGGGGGAATTCCATTAGCAAAATGCCAAAAATTCAATAATCCAAATCTATTTCTTGCGTACCTAAATAACCATCAAAGAACAAATTTTATTGCACAGCTAAGTACGTCGGTAGATTTTAAAATAATTAAAATACCCATTTACAAATCCCGACGCAAGTTGTCTCTTGCTTTTCTAAGAACAACTTTGATGTGTTAAATACACCAAGCCCTCCTACAACTTCCTTTTCGAGTTCCCTTCCTGTATCAATTAGTTCCTCTTGGTGTTTGTAAAGTGAAGTTCAAAATTGTAAAAGGGTTTTAAAAATTCTTCATCATCTAGTATTTTGTGCCGTTTTTAAAAATGCCCAAAATCTTTAAAAGACAAGTTAAGGGGATGACGAAAAACAAAAATGTTTTTCAAGTAGAAAAAGGCGAACTGCGTTGGGGTAACGTTCGAAATGACCAACTTTTAACTTTCACCGTTACGTTGCTGCTGACGTTGGATTTTCAACCAATCAAATTGTGGTAGTGTGCAGTGCTGCCAGCTTAAAGGAAAATCTCCTAAAGTTGGGATGAATATGGGTGGGGCTTAATTTTTGGCTTGTTAGTTCCTTAATATACTACGCGATACTCAAAAACATGTTTATTTCTTGTAGAGAAATAAGGATTTTACAATTAAGCTCCGCCCACGACGAATAAAAATATCATCATCATTGAGATAGGTCGAGGCTTACATTTTGTCTTTTTTTCTTAATCATCTTTTTACAACAAAAAACTTAAAAAATGTTTAAAATGGTAAATTTGTAGACGAAAATATATGGATTTTTCATCTATGCTCCGCCCCTCGGTCTTAACATGAATGAAAAATTGATAACGGTTGAGATGGAGATGGATGGGTGGGGCTTCTCTTTTGGTTTTCTTTTTTGATTAATAGGTAAATTTTCTTTGTATAATACGATTACTTACTTAAGAACATATTTCACACCGTAATTTCTCGTAGAAAAATAATGATTTTACAATTAAGCTCCGCCCTCAGCTTACGATGAATAAAAAAAATCATCAGAATTGAGATAGGGCGGGTGGGTGGGGCTTATATTTTGCCCTTTTTTTTCTTAATATAGATAGCCATCTTTTCACAACAAGAGACTTAGAACATGGTCAAAATGGTACATTTTTGCAAGGAAATATTGAAATTATGGGGCGGAGCCTAATTGGAAAATCTATATTTCCTTATACAAATTTTCCATTTGAAACATGTTTTAAGTTTCATGTTGTGAAAAGAAGTTTACATATATTAAAACAAAAACGCAAAATTTAGCCGCCCTGTCTCAATTGTGACGATTTTTTTTATTCGCTGTGAACCAAGGGGGCGGAGCTTAACTGCAAAATAATTATTTCTTTACAAGAAATTAAAAACATGTTTTTGCGTTGTTCAAAAAATACTATGTACTTTCAGCAAAAAAGGCAAAATATAAACCCCGCCCACCCACGCCCTCTTAATTGTGATGATTTTTTTATTCTTAGAAACTTGAAACATGTTTAAAATGGTAAATTTTTATAAGGAAATATGGATTTGGAATTAGGCTCCCCCCCTAGGTCTACCAACGGATGAAAACTTCATTACTCTTTAGATCAGGGCAGGTATGGGTGGGGATTAATCTTTGGCATTAATTTTTTCTTAATATATGTACATAGTATTCTTTGAAAAACACGATACTGAAAAACATGTCCTACATGGTAATTTCTTGTAGAGAAATAATGAGGATTTTTAATGAAATTCCGCTCCTTTGGCTCTGGATTCTGGATTCTTAATTTATGGGGGCTGACTGTACCAGCACTTAGGCCTCCTCTTTGGGCCCATTATGCCTTCCCCAAGTCCAGCTCCTTTGGCTCTCGACGATTTAAAAAAATCATCACAATAGGGCGGGTGGGCGGTGCTTATATTTTGCCTTTTTTCTTAATATACGTAGTCATCTTTTCAGGACAAGAAACTTAAAACATGTTTCAAATGGTAAATTTTTGTAGATAAATATGGATCTCGCAATTAAGCCCGTCCCCTCGATGTGACAACGAATAGAAAATTCATCACAATTGAGAATTGAGATAGGGGCGGGTATGGGTGGGGCCTAATCTTTGGCTTTATTTTTTTCTTAATATACATAGCATTCTTTGAACAACACGATACTCAAAAACATGTTTTTAATTTCTCGTAGAGAAATAAGGATTTTGCAGTTAAGCTCCGCCTTCTTGGTTTACGACGAATAAAAAAGATCATCACAATTGAGATAGGGCGGGTGGGCGGGGCTACATTTTGCCTTTATTTTTTTACTATGTGTGCACTTATTTCGACAACAAGAAACTTAAAACATGTCTAAAATCCCACTTAAATGTTGTCATTATCATTGTATGTAATGGAAAACTTCTGACAACGAACAACTTTTGTGTAAAGATATTTTTTAGAACAACAAAAACCGTTTTCAGGGTTCGAAAAAAATCAGTACGTCGGAGGTTCTTTGATTTAATCTTAACTGTTGTTGAACTCATGAGGTAAGACTTAATTTCTAGCCTCCGTGTATGATGAAATACTCTAATGAATTGGTCACTGCTCTACGAAGAAGTAGTCAGTGAAATTATAATTCAAGGCACTTCTTCAAAATCACCAAAACAAAATATGGTGAATTTTTCGATCTTTTGATAATCTAATTTTGGAAACGAAAATTTCGAAAATCTTAGTATGGACACATCAATAGGCTATTTTTCGAATTAACTTGTCGAGATTTATATCCCAGATTTTTTTTGTGTATATTTAGAGAAGTTTGCGAAAAGCTCAAATTTTCAATACACCTGTGGTCCCACAATAACATGTTGGTCCGTAGTTTAGTGGTAAGGGCACCTGCCCGGCAAGCGGTAAACGTCTGGTTCGATTTCCACCGGAGAAGCAACATTTTTCTTCGCTTACCTACACACCGCTTTTGAAAATTTTGACCTTTTTCAAAACACTTTCGAAAATTACCTAAAGAAAGGTACTTATGGAGTCCGACTTAAAAAATTTATTTTCGACTTCATTTCTTCAAAAATTCTAACCATTTTTCCAAAATCGCCGAGATGAAAACAAATATGGCAATTTCTGGGATTTAAGAGAATTTTGTTTTGAAAACGAAGATTTCGAAAATCTAGTCTCTCAACAGGCTGTGTTTTTCGAATTAACTTGTCGAGATTTATATCCCATAATTCTTTGTATATTTTAAACAACTTTGCCAAAAGAGTAGGAATTACGCCGTAGTTTTCTCCCCCTAAATTCACAAGTGGACAGACTCTATGTCCACTAAGTCGGTTTACTAGGGTGTTCTTCGAAAAATATTTCCACTCTATATAAAATAAATGTTTAAACTAAATGAAGTTTTAAAATTCTAGATTTAAATTGTAAAAAATGAGATGAAATGCCTGAAAGTAATTTTGTCATGCAATATAATGTAACTGGGCCTCCGGCCTGTAAATATATTTATTTTTTTGATAAAATTGATCGTAAAATGATAATAATTACCGTATCAGTTAATAAAAGAAAATGAAGAGAAATTCTTGTCCTGTCTTTGAAGTAATTTGAAAAAATCTCGGTGATCTTTTGTGTATTGTTTTTTTAAGCAATTTATAGAATCATGGGAGCCACTTCTGTCTTGCCCTTGAAATAATTTGAAATGATGTCGGGGAGCCCTTGAGTTTTATTTTTGACGTAGTTTAAAATAATCTCGCGGACCTTTTGTGGATCTTGTTTTTGAAGTATTTTGAAAGAATCTCTGGCACCCTTTTGTTTTGTTTTTGAAGTAGTAAGGAATTCCCAAGTATTCTTGGGAATTTCTTATTCTAGTGTTGAAAAATTTTGAAAGAATCTCGGGGATCCCTTGTAGTTTATTTTTGAAGTAATTTGAGAAGAAGTCCTGCAGAACCAGTACGGGAAAAATTTAAACTGGCACTTGAACAGCCGAAATTTTACTTCATTTAAGAGTAGGTATATAAAATTTGGATTCGGGCACCTCTGGAAAATTACAGATTTTCAATATGTGAAGATGTCACCGTAAAGAAAGCATTTGTTAAGGGCCATTTGAGGATTCAAGCTTTCCGGAAAGCCTTACCGGATTGTATATTGCCTCCAGAACCTGTTCTGACAAGATGGGGTTCATCGATTGCAGCGACAATATTTTATTGCGATCATTATGAAGATTTAAAAAAGGGTCATTTATTACTAGGCATGATTTTGTTGTGTATTTCTAAATTAAGTGAAACATTTTAGGGTTTTTTTTTGACTCCACAATGTCGATAAAACTTGTCTAAAGCGTCTATTTTGCCATTTTTCTAAATCCCCCGTTTTATAGCCCATTTTAGGGCCTATTTTGTTTTTTTTTTTTTAGCCTAAAATCTTGTCTTTAGTTATGACGATGTGAGCAAGCACGTCTCTAGTCTAAAACAATGTGAATGTTACCAGTATGACAGTCAGTATGCACTTAGTATGTACCAAAACTCGTACCATGTTGATTGCATTACACGGCAACAGGAACGCAGATGTGCGCAATATGCGACGTAAGAATGTAAAATAAGTTCGTAGGCACAGTTAACTTGCATTAATATAATAACATTGCTGCAAATGTAACTGTGTTTTCTGAGGTAGTTTATTTTATCTTTTATGTTTACTAATGAGAAAACGTATTAATACTTTTTGCATCGTAATAAAAACCATCGTTTAATTTAACATTAAAATGCGAAGGTCGGTCGTTATTGCTGCGTGTTTTCTTTAGATTTAAAATTCATTTTTATGAATTTGTACACTGCATCCAACAAAATATTTTATTTATTTTTTTTATACTCGTATCTCAGGGGTCAATTTCAATCGACAGCAATATTTAATCACATAAACCCAACAAAGAAATTATCGCAGTGGAACCTGATAAGGTCGTCACACGTACAAAATAAAACCAGAGTGGGAATACCACCGGCATATCTTATACATTTTTCAAGAACCATCATTCCCGTAACTGTACGTGAACTGAAACCACAAAAGATGCATCTCGTGTTTGTTTTGCCTTTCGTACTAACAGTAATAAACGGCTCCTTTGCCATTGGTAAGTTGTAAAACCTTTATTTCGTAATTGTTTTGCTTGAACCGTATTTATTTATACACAATCAAAATTTGTTTTCATACAGAATCGAATTTCTATATGGAGGAAAATTGTGCAAACATCACGGGAGCTTGCGTTTTGGAGTCGGAGTGTCCTCATTCGGTGCCTCTCCCGCACAAAAACCAGTGCCCTATGCAGAAGAAAGATGGCGCTGTTTGTTGTACCGACTGTAAGTGACTCAAATTTAAATAAAACACCAAATAAAAATATCTTTGCAGTCCCTGAAAGTGAGCTAAATTGTTATCAGAGTCAAGAAGTCTGTCGCGATCGGTGTCCCAAGTTTTTAGATCGTGGTCGTAAAGGATGTCCCGAGGGGGAAACTTGTTGTATCTTAATATTTTAATTTGTACACTTATTTTTTCTTAGTAAATAATTAGCTTTTGGATGCATGCGTTTGACCGCATTACCCGCTCCGGTCCATATTTCTCCTTTTTATAACACAACTGTGCGGCCGATTAGTGGAAGAAAGATAATAGCCGTTAATGACCAAATTCGTAAATTTTCAAAAGGGCTTCTGGTAAAAGTTGAGATTAATGGCAGGAAATGAGAATAGTATCATCATTAGAATGATGCGTTTAGAGGCTCTGTTGTAATTACAGCGGCTTAGAGGTCGGGCTTTAATTTTGCCAAAAATTATTCATTGTTCTGCTTGTGAAGGATAGTCGATTTTGCGTGCTTGAGCTTGACTGTGTGGTAAGTGGGAAAATTCAGTTTGTGTTTAGGTAAATTATTACTTATTCAGTGCTGGTGTATTATGAAGCGCTACACGGACATGATTTATTCATTTATACAGAGATTATAAATTTGGATTAGGTGATCTAAGAAGTATCGGAAAGCTCGCAAAGTGAAGATCAAAACTAGTCTCTATCTAGTTTTGATCTTTGAACCCTACTAAACACCGGTTGGCTTAATGATTTTTTGTACTGACGTCAGTAACTTAATTAAATTTATTGAGTTGGATGAGCACAACGTAATTATCATGTTCATGATTCATAAATATGTGTTAAATCTGCATTTTCTTAACCAATATTGGTATTTTAATAGAGTTTCAAAGAAGCTAATGTCGTAGAAGCAAACCACACCACATATTTGAAGAAAGATGATGTATCCAAATTTTTAGCAGAGATGAACGCATAAAATTCAGGTTAGCTTTTTAACATTTTTAAAAATTCGACGCTTTTTGTATTTTCATACTACGCGATCACATAGATCAAGATATTAAATTATATATTCGTACACAATATCTCTGCTATACGATGAAGACTATTGAGATTGTTTTTACTTCCCGATGTTCTCTAGCTTCTAGAATATGAAAAAGTAGGTCCCCCATTTCCATCTGTCTATCGCTTGTCATCTATCGACTTAAAAAAACGGATACACTATTGTGAAACTTTTGGTGTATTTTGCGTGAGTTTTTTGGAAAACAAATCAAAATCCTACATTTTACAATTTAACTTAGAAACCACGAAATTCGTGACTCATCAAAATAGACCTGTTGAAAAGCCCGGATAAAATAGCCCCGCTAAAACAGCCCCAAGACGAGATAAAATAGCTCCCGACAAAACAGTTCCGACAAAATAGCCCGCTATGAAACTGTTGTAAATCAAAAAATTTTTGTTTCACAAAATACTACTAGGTACTACTGTTTTAAGGATATGTATCTTTTGGTTTTTATTTATTCATGGAAATGTATAAAATTTGTTTATTTGGGACAATAGAGAGGGCAAGTCAAATCAAGACAAGTCAGGTCAGGTCAGGTTAGGTCAGGTCAAAGTAGAAGAAATAACAGGGAAAATAAGGAAGAGAGAATAGAACCACAAAACGACCGGTGTATTGGTGAGAAAGTGACCGAATTGCGGAAACAATGTTTAAAGAGTAAAAAAAAAGTAAAATGAAGCGCGAGGTAAACAGATGAAGACGGAATACGGTGAAGAGCTTCGGATGGCGGGTAAAGAGTACCTACAAAGAGAGAACAAGGAAAAAGTTAAAAATAGATATACTGAGATCCAAGAGAGAAAAATGGACGCAGGTAATAAATCAGCTGGAAGAAGACCAATGGGGGAGAGGGTACGAAATTGTCATAAAGCAGTTAAAACTAACCCCATAGAGAAGTTGGAAAAAGAACCGAGAACGAGGTACTAGTAGCACTTTTTCCCAAGGGGGAGGACATTAGATGGGAGGAAATAATAGACGCGGAAACCCCACCTTTCGAGTTGGAAGAACTGAAAGAAGCTTCCTACGGGATGAAGAAGAGGAAGGCGCTCGGCATAGACGGACTGACGGCCGAAATATGGGAAGACGTGTGGCAAACCTGCCCGCAATAGGTCCTGAGCATGTACAATTGTCTGGTAAAGAAGAAGTGTTTTCCGAACCGGAGAAGCAGGGAAACTCGTCCAGTTACTTTATACCCATTAGTCTCCTAGATGTGGCGCGAAAAATCTACGAACGCCTATTGGCGAAAAGAATTAAACAGCATCTAGCCCTGAAAGGTGGTCTGTCAGGTACCCAGTATGGTTTCATAGTAGAGAAATCTACCATAGAGGCCAAAGAGATGCAGCTAATTGGGATGACCATAGGCGACTCAAGGCAAACCAAGGAAAAATGTGTGGTGATGGCGCTAGACGTCAAAAATGCATTTAACACCGTGGCATGGACCGCAATTAAAAAAGAGATGGAACATTGGGATAGTTCGGGTTATTTAAAATGAATAATCGTGGATTATTATTTTACGAACAGACACATAACAGGGAATTACGGACAGAAGATTGGGATAAGTTGCGGAGTACCCCAAAGATCGACAATGGGACCATTTATATGGAACATCGTTTATGATAGTATATTGCGAAGGCACATGGGCCCAAATTCAACGATCATCGCATATGCCGATGATAATAATAATAATAATATTTATTTATCCAACAGTAGCTTTACACTACACAATTACAGGATAAATGTTGTATTCCACAATAAACCAAAAATACATAAATAAAATATAAATTATAAAATTGATTCCTAAATAATGAACTCTTCAACAAATCATCTAAAATTATTTGTAGTGACCGATTTTAGTCTGCCTAAATTAATGGTGAAAATGTCAACATCTGAACATAAATTATTTGTACTTCTACACATAGACAATATAGGTGACTGCGCATAATGGTTCGTACTCGCTGCAGATAAATAAAATGTGTCCCTGATCGTACTGTTTATTCTTGGGACTAGTAAATTAACTGATGCCAATAAGTACTCATCAGAAATTACATATCTAATTAATTTTACAAGAAATAAATTTCATGCATAATCCTACGATTGCTTAAAGATACATACGAAAACTCATTCAATAACAAATCATAAGGATAACCATGTTCAACGAAGCTTCTATGCCTCCTATAATATAAGATTTTTAGGTATTTGCGTTGTACTCTTTCAACCATATCAGCATATTTCTTATAGCATGGATTCCAAACAACAGAACAATACTCCAATTTGCTACGAATGTAAGCATTATTGAAACTGACAAGTGCTTGATTATTGAGATCAAGTGTATTTCTGGCAAGAAAGCCTAAAATACTGTAACACCCTTTGCACAACGTTTCGACATGACTGTTAAATGTTAATTTGGAATCAAATATGACACCAAGATCTTTGAACATGTCACAACGTTTCAATGCTTTTTGATTAATTGCCTATTGGTAAACAGTGGTATCCTGTTTCCTTGAGAAAGTCATGACCCTACATTTGTCTTTATTTAGTACCAAACTGTTAGCAGTACACCACTGATAAAGCATGTTAAAGTCAGTTTGAAGTAACTCACAATCTATTGCCGATTCAATAGTTCGATATATTTTTAAATCGTCCGCATAAAGTAAATAATTAGAAGAAGAAAGACTCTGCACAACATCATCAATAAAAACACAAAACAACAAGGGACCAAGCATTGACCCCTGTGGAACTCCAGTCGGAGGTTCATATATTCGAGACTTGACACTGATATTCAACATAGTTTTTCCTACCCTGCAAGTAGGAACGAACAAGCTCAATCAAATCAGCAGACAAACCAAAGACATGTAGCTTATGTAAAAGCAAAGAATGTTGTATCGCATCAAAAGCCTTAGAGAAGTCACAGTAAATTGTATCTACCTGTAAACGGTTGTCAAGGGCATGTGATGCATAATCCGTAAAAGAACAAAGATTAGTAACAGTAGATTTTCCTTTGACAACTCCGTGTTGTTTGGACGACAGTTGATGAACCATATGGAAGGAAATAGGTTTGTAAAGCAACGATTCAAAAGCTTTTGCAAAGTTATTGATAATCGAAATCGGACGATAGTGATTTACTTCACTTTTCCTGCCAGATTTAAAAACAGGTGTTATACGTGATATTTTCTAACACTCCGGAAAGATTTTTGTTTTTAGCATCAAATTGTATATATGTAAAAGCGGCTTTACAAGCACATTTATACAGTCTCTTACAACGAAAGATGGTACTAGATCAGGTCCTGCAGTACAATTGTTCTTTAAATTGCAAAGTGCTGCTAACACCTCAGTATCACTGAATTCCTTTACTATGCAGATATTAACATTAGAATTAGGTAGCAGCTCACATGTAGAATTTACAGCAGATTTTCTTTCATACACAGACTCAAAATGCGACATAAATGCATCGGTAATATCCTGGGGAGTATCAATAACATCACCCTTGATGTTTAACATAGAACCTGGAATACGCGTTTGCCCCTTGAGACTGTTTATAAACGACCACAGTTTTTTAGGATCATCTCGAATACAGTTAGATACCATTGCAAGATAATTAACATGATCAGTCTTAATACTCGATTTTACAAGTTTGCAATAATTCTTAAATTTAACACAATAAACATTAGACTTGGTTGACCTCCACATTTTTAAGTAATGTTTCTTAACTCTTATGAGTCGCCTAGTTTTTGAAGAAAACCAAACAGGAAATGAACATTTACGTTTACAGACAACTGGTACAGTTAGATTTAAATAAGAATTCAATATGGCATAAAAATGTGTACATGCACTATCAACATTATTACATTTCAAAACCGGAGACCAATCAGTACTAAGAATAAGACTATACAATTCATTAAAATTACATCTCTTAAAATTATATGATGTAGAATTAGATACTACAAAAGGTTTAAATCTCTCAGATGGAAATTGAACATCAAATAACAATGCAGGATGATGAGAGTCTTCTTGTACTAAGGTAATTTCTGAGTGGCCTAAACTATATGCTACATCTTTAGAGCAGAAAATCAAGTCTAAACATCTGTTATTAACATTCTTTACCTCATTAATTTGTACAGCACCAACAGATCTAATAAAATTTGTTATCAAAAATGAACGTATCATTAAACAAATCAGTTAATTCTAGCTTATGAATTAGATGCTCATATACCCAGGATGGGGTAGATGGAGGAATATAAGTTACAATAACTATGAAATTTAGTCCTCTAAAATGCAATCTTAAATAAATAACATCAACTTTGTAATCATTCAAAAAATTATCAATTTCAAATTCCATTAACTTCAAACCAAACCTCGATTTTACCCCAATCATAACACACCCACCGACACCTGAGCTACGATCACACCTAAAAACTTGATAATCAACTGGAAACAATTCAGAGTTTAGTATATCATCACTAGCCCACGTTTCCGTAAGAAAAATAACATCCAGATCATCACTATGATCTGGTATTAATAGCGGCAGATAAGGAAATGAACAAAGTAGAAAGGGAAGTGAGCTAGCAGTTGTCGAGAATCAATGAGAAAATGGAATAAATGAGACTGGAAATAGCTCCCGATAAATCTGAAGCTATAGTGATTAGGGGGAGAATGGGCAGGAAGAGCCGGTCAAAATCCGAATAAAAGGGAAAGAAATAAGAATAAAAGAATCGATAAAGAGCATCTATGGAAGACGTTTGGGAAAACAGACAATCTCATAGGGGCGTTGGGAAGACTTATGCCTAATATAGGAGGCACCGGAAGTAAGAAAAGAACGATTATGGGAATGGCAGGCATCTCGATTATACCATACGGAGCAGAGGTATGGCGGAAAGCAATTGTAATTAAGAGCGACAACGAGAAGGTGGAAAAAACCATAAGAAAGATACTGATCCGAATAAGTATGGCCTACAGGTCGGTATCGACGGAGGCACTATATGTAATTGCTGGAATGATGCCAATAAAATGTTGGGGGGAAGAAAGAATTGATAGATATAGATATTGAATGAACAAGAACGAAGAAAGGAAATATCAGTTAGCTAAATGGCACAAGAAATGGGAACAAGAAACGGGAAAGGCGAAGTGGACCAAGAAATTAATTCCTGACGTTAGGCAATGGATCAATAGAAAAGACGGGGAAATCACATTTAGGTTAACACAGTTTTTGTCAGGACAGGAGGCGTTTGGTAAATATAAAGAAAAAATAGGCAAGGCGGAGCACGCGATATTCTTATGCGAAAAAAATGAAGGGAAGCCAGAGGTGTGGAGGAAGAGCTAGGGGCGCCTATGACGCCGGATACAATAATAAAAAAAACAACGAGAACTGGAAAAAAAATAACCGGTTATGTATAGGAAGTAATAAAGGACCTTGAGGAGGAGGAAATAAGAGAAAAGGCGGGAAGGGGGATGGACAAAAATGGAACTGGGAACTGAGATAGGAAGATACCACTGCCCATCGAAGAAATGCCATAGGGTGGTACCGATAGGTTGGAGGCTAAGGGACGGAGTGTGGATCCCCCAGGCAGAAGATCAGCCGAGCCACATATCATAGGCGGTAAATGTTACCTGGCGCTTAACGCCAAGGTAGTGCACCCCATAGGGATTAACTCGGTTAAAAAAAAAAGATCAGGTCAGGTCAAGTCATCTCAGGTCAGGTCTGGTCCGGTTGACTTCCAGGAGTCCACCTGGAAGAGACGGCGGCAAAATGACCGCAGTGCTACAAAAAACGAGAGCAGGGGACGGGACAATAAATAGTAGTCCCGAAAATTAAAGAATGAACAACAGAGATCAATGGATATACACCCCTGTGTAAGTTGGACACAATGGGTCATAGTCGCAAGGCTAAGAAAGGAAATAGAGGAAAAGCGAGCCATCAGTGACAACCAGTACGGATTCATACCAGGTAGGTCAACAGAGAATGCCATGGAGAAGGTCCTAAAACAAGTGGAGGTGGCGAGGAAAGGAGCATACCGATACAAGAACCTAACCTACTGGTGATCCTGGATGTCAAAAATGCTTTTAATAGCGCCAAGTGGAATGGCATCATCAGAGAAATTAAAAGCAGACAAATAACGGTGGAATTGACGAGTGTGGTGCAAAGCGACCTCTCAGATATATGGCTAAGTGTCGATGGCCAATGGATGGAAATAGCAGCTGGACTGCCACATGAGTCCGTTTTAGGACCAGTACTATGGACGATTCTATATGATGAGGTCCTGAAATTGGATATGCCGGAAGGGGTGACAATAATATGCAGATGACTTGCCGCTAGTGGTGGTAGCGAAAGACAGACCAATAAAACTGCACAGATAATCAAGAAAGGGTTGGACAAAGCGAGACTAGATTTGGCGACCGAAAAGACAAAAGGCGGTGATTCTTGAAGGACAACGAAAGATGACAGAGGCGATAATACGGATAAGAGATGAAGAAATACACACTATAGAAAGAGCAAAATACCTAGAATTGTCCTATACGCAGCCCCAATCTGGGCGAAGACAATTGAAATAAAAAGAAACGCGGACAGATTGAGGAGATTACAGAGAAGGATGGCCTTGAGGGTCTGCCGGATATCGGACTACATCTACTGATGCGCTGCTAGTGGTAGCGGGGATGCCCCCAATGGAACTGATAATTGATAATAGAAGAAAGGATAAGAAGAGCTAAGGAGGAGAAAAAATCGGTAGAGGAAGAGAGACGTGAGACAGTGAAGAGGTAAAGTAAAGAAAGATGGACGAGAATACTGATACCAGACGTGACACCATGGTACTATAGAACTCATGGAAAGACAAACCACTTCTTGACATAACTATTAACAGGCCATGGGGATTCTCACCAGTGTGTCCACAAAATAGGAAAAATTTTCAGCGCAATGTGTCAGTGTGGAAGCGAAATAGAGACGGCAGATCATCTATTTCTAGAACGTGAAAGATGACGTAGCGAAAGGGAAAATATGAAACTAAAAATAGGCTCAGACATTAACACCGATGAAATAGGAGGACATGGTTAGGACATAGAAGCAATGGAATGTGGTGAGTGAGTTTGCGACAAGGGTTCTAAAAAGGAAAATGAATGAAGCAAAGACGACAAATGCATGAAACATGGGAAGAAATCCCAACGCGATGCCGGGGGAGTGATCGAGAAGGGGTTTTCAGTTGGTAAAAGTCTGACACTACCAGGGGCGCTTAACCCCAAATCCCTGGTACCCATGAGGGTACCCATGAGGGTAAACAAAAAGGTCTGGTCCGGTTAGGTCAAGTTTGTGTGTACTGTTTTTGCTCTTTTGTTGAGCTTTTTAGATCTTTGGCTATTTTGTAGTAAAGCTGTTTTGTCGGGGGCTCTTTTGTCGGGGTACCACGAAATCGATTGATCTAAAAGTTTTCACACCCTTTGGGGTTATTATAAAGTTAGTTTTATCTTTTCGAAAAAATTTTGTTACGGAAATCTTCTTTGAAATTTGTGGTGTAATACAATCTTTGATTTGTGATTTGACTTTAACTATTTAAAATTATTTGTACAGATCTGTCTCAATAAGTTAATGAAAGAAGCACTTTTTATTTTCCAAAGCTAAGGAAGTATTATAATAGGGTGTCGACGTTTCATGACGTCTAGACAACGAAAAAATAGGTCTTCCGTTTCCGTCTGACAGGCGTCTTGCCTACTGACAATTTTGTGACGTTAGCTCAAAATTTTGCGCTACAAAGGATATTTAAATTTTATAAAATAATGTACTCCTATCCTTGTGGTTTACGAATCTACCTTGATTTTGTTTATTATTATTATTGTTTTTGTTGTTTAATTCTTCCTCTAGTTCAGGAAATTACCGGACCTTTTTTTGTTAAATTTTGTATTATGATTATGATTATCATGTAGATGGTAAAACGCTAACCAAACTCATCATCCCCACTAACAATGTGATGACATCATCTCGAAATTGTACATAGTAAATGGTTTTAAATTGTTTAAAATAACGACTTGCATTTACAGGTTATGAATCCATGTAGTTTTTTTTTTTAATCAACATTTCGCAATTTACCTTTGAATTTGCAAAACCGAATGCGCTGAAATCTTGAAGACTTAAATTTTATAAAATAATATACTCTTACCCTTGTGGTTTATGAATCCACTTTGATTTTGTTTATTGCTATTATTACTATTATTATTTTTATTGTTTAATTCTTCATCTACTTTAGGTGCATAATACGAAGTTCATCAATCAAGTTTTGTAGAGTTAAATCTAATTGAGTCTATACTTAAGATTTATCACTACATTCATATTTTTAGAATTGCTTATGCAGGATGACTCAAAAAAATTAATGAATGAGTCAACTTATTTTATTGGTTAAATCAGAACCTGCAAAGCCGAATACTTTTAAATCTTGCAGACGTTTCAAAGTTGTGGTAAGTCTGGAAATTTTTAATCAAAATATCTCTGTTTATCCCGGCCCCCAAAAAAAGATGACGTCATCTCAAAATTTTGCCGAATAAATCCTATCTAAAATGTACAAAATATGATGAGTTCGTACTTGTGATTTATCATTGCATTAATATTTTTTAGAACTGCTTATACAGGGTGTCTCAAAAAAATTTATGAATGAGTCTTCTTTATTTTACTTTAGCATTACACAGAGCTCTACATTTCAACTTACAGCAGCTCTCTAAAAAAAGTAAAATTCGCAGAATTAAATTTCATAATTTTTTGAAAAAGCCCTACGTGTTTTATTGTATAACATTAAACCAATTATTTTAAGGATCGAATTAAGAATAAATATATGTACTATGGTACGCGGACTGAAAAGGAGACAAAATCAATCAAATTTCGTTTTCTTTTAACATAAATGCATACTTTGACTTACCGCCGGTGACGCTGGTTATCTATCTTTACGTGCGTAATAGTCAAATTCTTTCCAAGTATAAACATAAACAGTGAAAGTTAAACATGTAGTGAGAATACATTTTTCCCGTGGTATTATTTTGATTAAATGATTTATTAATTTTGAAAGGTCGCTTCAAATTAATTATAATTAATTATAAGTTGCAATTATATAGGTACAATTACAATATCATTATAGATTATAACCACTTAAAAAGGATGTTACAAAGCGTCCTTCAAATAAAGCTATTCAAATGAATCTCTTGGGGCATCCACGAATAAAGTAAATTCCTTTGTTCTTTCAGAATAATGTAATTCTAGAAACCTTCGTTGAATATTTTCCACATTTTGAATGCAGCACGTGCAACTATCTCTACACCGAAACTTTGCACATTTCTTGCCCAGACATCATTTAATTAATGCATGCTTGTATAAAGAAAAAATATGGTAATATATTAATCAAACTAAATAACAATCCTTCTGAAATTAGATCCGAAAGTAAAATCTTCTTAAAAAAAAGTGTTTGGGGATTACTTTTTCTGTGAGTGTTTGCTAACATTTGATGTTAATTCAACCAAAATACAAATCCTGCTGGTGTCCATTATACATGACAAACATATTATCCGGATTCTACACAAGGTGTTTCAAACACATAAATTCATATCATATAGACCTCTTTAAGCCTTGCGGCTAACCCGAATCCTTTATTCCTCTCGAGTGATATGCACCTCTAAAGGCCTTTATTTAATATTTTCCCGGTCCGAGTGCAGCACATGCAATTATCGCTAAATTGAAACTCTAGTGTTCTACTCTTTATGCTGGTGTCGCACAGAGGTCGTTTAATTAACCCCACGAATTGCTCGAGTGAAATCATGGCTCGAATGAACAAGTCTACATTTAGAAGCGATTAGCATAAAAGGCGAGAATGACACACCTGCTTTCAAACAGAGCCCGTCCTGAGCGGAATTTTGTCCTTTTCGCAAAGACGTGGAATCATAGTGACAAAGGCAACACTCCGCTTAATAATTTCTCACAACTACGGTTCAAACATCCGTTTAATGTGACCGATTCAATTTTTTAAAGGGTGGAGCACGCAGCAAAGGTCACATGCGTTTGATATTTGCAAAAAGTGTTTACCGTTGGCCAATTGCTGCTTTTGATATAAAGCAAATATTGGATTGGCCTCAGGTGGTCGAGACGAAGAGCCTTTTCATGCATGAAACATTGCGTTCATTAAAAATTAATTATTATGGAGTCTGGGTCCATTTGAGAGTTGTCGAATGGTTATTTATGAGCCAGTTGTAAACATAATAATGATGAGCCATTTTAGGCCTTTATAGCCTCGTTGATAGTGGAGGATCTTGGAAATTTAATGTGATTTACAAATTGTAACGTATCGTTTTGGGTCAGCGAGTAAACTTTACGGATTGTTGTAACATGAAACTGCTTGTTGTGAAATCTAAAGGATCATTTTAGGCCTGGGTGGGTTTACTGACGCGGAGGGAGTAATCAGCAGATGTCTCAGTTATATCGGTTTTAATTCAAGGCTGAATTATGTGTTTGTGTACGATGGAATGACAGGAATTAGTTAAATTAGATTATCTAGGGTTTACGACCTATTTCTGGGAAATCTTGTCTCAAGAAGGAAAAGGTAAATTGGAGAGCTTTGCAACATTATTTATAGGCAACGGAATGACAACAAGATCTGAACACAATAATAAAAAATTGGTCGAAGGTTATTTCGACAGAACTCCCCTGTGCCCTGAAATACATATCACACTTTTTTGAAAAATTATAAAAATTGTGTGGTGATTTTTTAATTCTTCAATTTTTCTTTTTTTTGTGTCTTCAGTTTTTCCATTTAAAATTTCTGGAGTTTTCAATTTTTAATTTTTCAATTTTTTGATTTACAATTTTTGGTTTCGGTTTTTTATTTTATTTATTATTATAATTTTTTGATATTTCACATTTTCCTTTTTAGAATTTTTTGTTTTTTCAAGTTGCTTTTTTTATTTTTCGTTTCTTCAAATTTTTGATTCGCAATTGTTCTTCGTTTTACGATATTCGAGTTTTCATTTTCAAATTTTTTTGTTTTCCGATTTTCCAACTTTTAACTGTTTCAATTTTTTCATTTTTCAATTTTTCGGTTTGCAATTTTTGGTTTCGGTTCTTATTTTTACAATTTTTCGAATCTTCAATGTTCCGATTTTAAAATTTTTTCTTTTTCAATTTCAGTTTTTCCAATTTTTTGTTTTTTTTTTTTTGTTTCTTGAATTTTACAGTATGTATTTCTTCGAGTTTCCTTTATTAAATTTTTCAATTTTCCGGGTGTCCAAATTTTGGAGTTTCTTTTGCAATTTTACGAGTTTTCAATTTTTAATTTTTCGATTTTTAAATTTTTCAATTTTTCATTTATTACCAAAATTTTTCGCTGTGCGGGTTTTCATTTTCTACATTTTCAATTTGTCGGGTTTTCAATGTACTGATTTTATAATTTTTCTATTTTTCAATGTAAAAATTTTTCAATTTTTGAATTTGTAATCTTTCGGTTTTAAATATTTCGATTTTTCAACTTTTAGAATTTATTATTTTTCTTTTTTTTTTATTTTAGATTTTTCAGTTTTTCGTTTCTTGTAATCAAAAGCTCTGCAATTTTCTAGGTTTCATTTTAAATATGTACCTACCAATAATAATTATTATTAACATTTTTCACTTTTCAATTTCACGATTTTAGAATTTTACCATTTTTCAGTTACTAGTTTTTGTAACAATAATAATATATTGACAGAATTATACCATTTACATTTTTAAAATATTTTTCAGCTCCCTCTTAAAAACATTAATTGATACACCACAAAACTTAGAACTTTTTCATTTATTTGATTTTTCAATTTTTAATTTTTTTATTTTTCACATTCTACATTTTTATTTCTTCAATTTTACGATATGCATTTTTTCGAGTTTTCTTTTTCAAATTTGTGAATTTTCATAATTTTCAAATTTTAAATGTTGCAGTTTCTAGATTTTACAGTTTTTCGATTTGCAGCTTTTACGAGTTTTCAATTTTTAATTTTTCAATTTCTCATTATTTCAAATTTTTTATTTGCAATATTTCGTTTTGGTTTTTTATTTTCTTTCTTATTCTTTTTCAATTTTATATTTTTTAATTTCTCGATTTTTCAATTTTTTGTTTCTTCAATTTGTGATTTACAATTTTTCTAGTTTTCATTTTAAATATATGTAATAATCATAATTTTTAAAATCTTTCACTTTTTTGATTTTAGAATTTTTCCATTTTTCAATTATTTAATTTTTAAAGTTTTTCATTTATTCGAATTTTCAATTTTTCAATTTTTAATTTTTCACTTTTTCGATTTTTACGATATGCATTTCATCGAGTTTTCATTATAAAATTTTTCAGTTTTCCGAATTTCCAAATTTTGGATTCCACTTTCTAGATTTTGCAGCTTTTCGATTTGCAATTTTATGAGTTTTCAATTTTCTATTTCCAATTTTTCGTCTCGGTTTTCTATTGTCTTTATTTTTACAATTTTTCGAATTTTCGATGCTCCAATTTTATAATTTTTTGTTTTTCAATTTCGCTGTTATCAACTTTTCGATTTGCAATTTTCCAATTTTTCTTTTTCTTTGCTTCTTAAATTTTACAATTTGTAACCCTTCCAGTTTTTATTTTAAAATTTTTCAGTTTTCCAACTTTTCACTTCTTCAATTTTTCGGTTTATCAATGTTCTAATTTTAAACTTTTTTTTAATTTGAATTTTTTCAATTTTTGGGTTTTTTAATATTTCGGTAATCAATTTTTCGGTGCTTCAAGTTTAGATTTTTCTTTTTTTTTCAATTTTAGATTTTTCAGTTTTTCGTTCCTTCAATAATTGATTTACAATTTTTCTAGTTAATTAATATTACATAATAATAATAATTTATTTATAATTATAATTTTTTGAATCTTTCAGTTTTCGAATTTTTCGATTTCGATTCGTTTTTTCTTCATTCCAATTTTTCGATTCATTAATTTTTATCGATTTTTAGATTTTGAATTTTTCAATTTTTCGTTTCTTCACTTCGTCATATGGCAATTATTCCATTTTCCACTTTTTCTATTTTGCAATTTCTCTTGTTTTCAGTTTACCGATTTTTCATTTTTTCCAATTTTTTAGTTTTTGGATTTTTCAATTTTTCCATTCCTCAAGCTTTCTAATCAACAAAACGAAAAAATTTCAAAATTGGAAAACTGAAATATCAAAAATGAAATTACGAAAAAGTATAATATGAAAGCCTTGAAAAATCTGAAAATCCGAAATCAAGATTTTGAAATACTGAAGAAACGAAAAGTTGAAAAAATCAAAATATTAAAAACTGACAAAATTCAAAATCGAAAAAACGGAATATTCTAAATTAAAAAATCGGAAAATCGGGTAATTAAGAAATCCGAAAATTGCAAAGTGGAAAAATTTACAAAGTGGAAAATCGAGGAATTGATAAATCGTTGATTGAAAATTTAAAAAATTGACTTAAGCGAAAAACTATAACATCGAAAGATACATTGAAAAAATAATGGAAATGAAAAAACGAAACATTGTAAAAAAACAAAAATGAAGAACTTGAAACATTGAAGAAAGGAAAAATTGAAGTCAAAAAATTACATTCTCAATTTTTAAAATTTGGAAAATCGAAAAATGAAAAATTCTAATATCGATAAACTGCAAAATAGAAAAATTCCAAATCAGAAAACTGAAAAAACGAAACACTGAAAAATCTGGGAGTCCATAAATTGAAAAACTTAAAAAAATAAGGGAAATGAAAATACAAAAAATTTTGATGTCACGAAATTGGTTGAAGTTAAATATTTAAATTATTTGATTAAAAATCAATAGGTGCATTCATAAACTACAATTATAGAGTCATAATAATTTGCATATTTCAGAGAAGATTCATTCGGCAAAATTTTGAGATGACTTAATGAATTTTTTTGAAGAGTATAAACGGATCAATTTTGATTAAAAATTTACCATGCTTACGATAAACTTAAAATGTTAAAAAGTAAAAAAATAACATTACAAGTAAAATTATGTTCATCTAACTGTGGTTGCTAATGTATTAAATGAGAAACTCTTACACAACAGAGAAGAGCATCAAAAATATGTTTCCCCATTATTACACATTTGAAAAATAATATTTATACAGGCAGGCTGTGTTTAATGATTACAACACAAACAACACCAGCCCGAGAAATAAGATACACAGCCTGAAACATTTTATTACGATTATTTAGCAATACAAAACAAAAAGTTTAATTATTAAATTTGGTTATGCAAGAGCTCTGGTTTCAGAGCTTTACGTTTTAAATAGTGGCGGCGCTGTGTTTAGCTGCATACATCTCTTGAAAATGTCCTCAATTAATATTTATAAAGGTTGTGTATAATGTGTACAATTCTCCCCAAAAACAGACGATTGACTGTATTAAATACATTAACTGAGACAACAAATCCGCGCGTATACTAATTAAAGCAGCTACCGGAAATTGTAGAAACACAAACGGATAACTTCAGTAATGGATCCCATTTCACATTATAAACAACAATATTAACAAAATTACATCAAAAACTGTAACAACGGCACGCCCCGAATCCATTACATTTTGTAACCCAACCCTCCTAAAAACGCGGAACCTGGAAATAGACCCTAATTCATTCTAAGTCGTCTATAAAGACACACTAAAACGCCTCCATCTCCGCCACCAATTTTTCCATCTTTCATCATAAAGCGACCATCGAAAGCGATTCTGTGATCTCCCGGCGCCTCCACCATACCGCACCCTTTCCGTATTAGCATCCGGCTATTCCGGAGGTCGCAACGACCCAACCGTAAATAAGCATTAAGCAGCAAAGCACGCATCCGCAAATCAACTCCACGTTTAAATCACTCACACAGTGTGGCCTCTTTAGCTAGTTTGGCTAAATTTTAGGTCAAGTATGGAGCGTAAGAGTTTTCTAAATGGTTCGGCTGTTGCCTTGGAAATTAGCATGTCATCTATCATTTTTAACACAAAGGCACAGACTGGGTCTGTCTCGCGCCGTCGAATTTTTATACGGTTGACATGTCGTGTCGGCGGAATCTCTCACCGGAGGTGGGAAGACGGGATTCTGGACGGTGATGGAAAATTTAATCAAGACGCAGACATGTTCTAAATTATTTAAAAAAGAAGAAAAATATAAAAAACAACATATGGGTAAACAGAAAAGGCATAAATCCAACACGTTTTCTTGAAAACGAAATCACATTTCTTGGTCAGTTTGACATTTGACGTCAAATAAAGTGACAAACAGCCACAATGAATATTGATTATTTTAAATTTAAAATCCATGATCTACTACAGGACTTTTTGTGATCATATTATAAACAATTTAGCCAATCGCAATTAAGGATATGTCCCTTAGTCTTGCTCTACATGGTTTACATTCCGTCCACAAATTTCAAGTGGATGTACATTTTCCTTACATCCAAAACTAAATGAAAAATATGCACAGGGTCACTAGAATGTATGGAAACGGATAAATATCTTAAGAACCAATTGTACAAATCACCTGAAATTAGGTATAGGGGTTCAAGAAATTGTGCTCTAATTATTATTCGGCAAAAAACTTTTCTTTGCTTCTATTGTTCTCGAACTCTTGGTGATCTGAACTTCTGGGGTAAGCCCAAGAAATGCTACTGAAACATGTGTGCAACTAATAATAATGAAAACTCCAAGGCCAAATTGATTTTTTAAAATTTCAAAATTTCTGCTTTTTCTCATAAAAACTACAGTCAGTTATATTAAACATCTGAAAACGGTAATTAAAAAAAATAATGAAAACAATTGTTATATTACCTCCATGATTAAAATAAAATTTTATTCACTAATATCGCTATTTCACAGCTTTCAAAAATGACAGATCGATACAAATACTAGAAAATCCTAAATTTAAACACACAGGGATCAAAAAAAGTCGTCATTAAAGTGACTCGATGATAATATACAATACGCAAGTTATTACGATGCTAGCAGAGGCGGCCTGATTCACTGGTGGCGAAAATTCGGTATTGCAGATAAACATTCACATGAACAAAAGTCACGAGGAAAAATTATTCATTTGGTTGCGATTCTGTGTATCTATTTCGTTTAAAATTAAAAGCTCGCGAAATTTGAGTGTAATCAAGCATTTCAGGCGACTTTTTCTAGCTAGAAAAACCATAAACCACTAAGTTTACGTGCATACGGAATGTAATTTTGTGATTGCATACGCTGTTGCACCGACTATTAGAAAGGGAATTACGAATCGAAGGTGACAAGTGGTCGACTTTATTGATAGTTTAGCTCGTGCGTCAAACTAAGTATTTTCTGTGTTTTTCCACACGAGTCAGGTTCTTTTGACGTTTTTCATTTTCGCAAGATTTTACTTCCGAGGTTCAAATTTCTAAAACTGAAAAAGTAAAGTTCGCCCAAAGATATACCTAGTGGGTTAATGACTTTGACTTCATACAAGTAATGGCAAAAGGATTTTAAAGAAAAGACTTCCGAATAAATGCGAGACTTTTTCTTTGGAAATCTCGAGAAATTGTATTCATTTTTTCAGAATATGTTATAAACCGTGAAACTTCATTTAAAATTTGTCGGTTCATCTCTGCCAAAATTTTGATGACGCCATCTCAAAATTTTTGAGCAAATCCTATTTAAAATGCACAAGAAGCTGAAATGCACCTGCAGTTTATTATTCTATCTCTGTTTTGAATCTTCCCTATATAAATTGGGTGAACTTAATCATTGACATCTTCTTAATGTATATAATTTTTTTTTTCAAAAATACGATACTTAAAATATAATTCTAATCTCAAATTAACTCTTTGATATTTTAAGTATTTTACTGTTGAAAGAAGACTAGTATATTACGAAAAACAAATCAAAGTATATGCCCCACCCACCCATCCCCACTTAATTCTGCTTAATTTTTTTATTCGTTGTGAGACGAAGGGCGGAGCTTAAATGGAGAGTTCATATTTTTCTACAAGAAATTACCATGTGAAATATGTTAAAAAAAATGAGGAAGTGCAAAATTGAAATGTCTTTACTATTTTGAAGAGAAATATGGATTTTGCAGTTCAGCTCCGCCTCTCAATCTAACAACAAATAAAAAATTTATCAGAATTGAGATAGGGTGGGTGGGTGGGGTTTAATCATTGACATCTTTTTCTTAATGTAAGTATTTTTTTTTCTCTCAAAAACACGATACTTAAAACATAATTCTAATCTCAAATTTACCCTTTCATATTTCAAGTACTTATTTTACTGTTGAAATAAGGCTAGTATATTACAAAAAAAAATCGAAGGATAAGCCCCACCCACCCACTCGATCTCAATTGTGATTAATTTTTAATGCAGAGTTCATATTTTTCTACAAGAAATTACGATGTGAAATATTAAAAAAAAAAAAATGAGGAAGTGCAAAATTGAAATGTCTTTACTATTTTGAAGAGGAATATGGATTTTGCAGTTCAGCTCCGCCTCTCAATCTAACAACAAATAAAAAATTTATCAGAATTGAGATAGGGTGAGTGGGTGGGGCTTAATCATTGAAATTTTTTTCTTAATGTATGTAGTTTTTTTTTTTTTTCAAAAACACGATACTTAAAACATTATTCTAATCTCAAATTAACTCTTTGATATTTTAAGTATTTTACTGTTGAAAGAAGACTAGTATATTACGAAAAACAAATCAAAGGATAACCCCCACCCACCCGCCCCATTTCAATTGTGATTAATTTTTTATTCGTTGTGAGACGGAGGGCGGAGCTGAAATGCAGAGTTCATATTTTTCTACAAGAAATTACCATGTGAAATATGTTAAAAAAAATGAGGAAGTGCAAAATTGAAATATCTTTACTATTTTGTAGAGAAATATGGATTTTGCAGTTAAGCTCCGCCCCTCAACCTGACAACAAATGAAACATTCATCAGAATTGATATAGGTTGGGTGAGTGGGGCTTAATCATTGACATCTTTTTCTTAATGTATGTAGTTTTTTTTTCAAAAACACGATACTTAAAACGTAATTCTAATCTCAAATTAACTCTTTGATATTTTAAGTATTTTACTGTTGAAAGAAGACTAGTATATTACAAAAAAAAATCGAAGGATAAGCCCCACCCACCCACTCGATCTCAATTGTGATTAATTTTTAATGCAGAGTTCATATTTTTCTACAAGAAATTACGATGTGAAATATGTAAAAAAAAAATGAGGAAGTGCAAAATTGAAATGTCTTTACTATTTTGAAGAGAAATATGGATTTTGCAGTTCAGCTCCGCCTCTCAATCTAACAACAAATAAAAAATTTATCAGAATTGAGATAGGGTGGGTGGGTGGGGCTTAATCATTGAAATTTTTTTCTTAATGTATGTAGTTTTTTTTTTTTTTCAAAAACACGATACTGAAAACATTATTCTAATCTCAAATTAACTCTTTGATATTTTAAGTATTTTACTGTTGAAAGAAGACTAGTATATTACGAAAAACAAATCAAAGGATAACCCCCACCCACCCGCCCCATTTCAATTGTGATTAATTTTTTATTCGTTGTGAGACGGAGGGCGGAGCTGAAATGCAGAGTTCATATTTTTCTACAAGAAATACCATGTGAAATATGTTAAAAAAAATGAGGAAGTGCAAAATTGAAATATCTTTACTATTTTGTAGAGAAATATGGATTTTGCAGTTAAGCTCCGCCCCTCAACGTGACAACAAATGAAACATTCATCAGAATTGATATAGGTTGGGTGAGTGGGGCTTAATCATTGACATCTTTTTCTTAATGTATGTAGTTTTTTTTTCAAAAACACGATACTTAAAACGTAATTCTAATCTCAAATTAACTCTTTGATATTTTAAGTATTTTACTGTTGAAAGAAGACTAGTATATTACGAAAAACAAATCAAAGGATAAGCCCCACCCACCCGCCCCATCTCAATTGTGACTAATTTTGTTATTCGTTGTGAGACGGAGGGCGGAGCTTAAATGCGGAGTTCATATTTTTCTACAAGAAATTACCATGTGAAATATGTAAAAAAATGAGGAAGTGCAAAATTGAAATGTTTTTACTATTTTGTAGAAAATATAAATTTTGCCCCTAAATCTGGCATCAAATGAAACATTGATCAGAATTTAGATAGGGTGGGTGGGGCTTAATCATTGACATCATTTTCTTAATGTACGTAGTTTTTTTTTAAACACTAAACTTAAAACTTAATTCAAATCTCAAATTAACTCTTTGATATTTTAAGTATTTTACTGTTGAAAGAAGACTAGTATATTACGAAAAACAAATCAATATGGCCTAGTACCCAATATGGCCTATTGGCTTTTTCTCATATGTTTCAAACAAAATGTGGAAGATCGCCAGTGGGATACATTCTGAAACGTTTTTATACCATTTAGGAGCAATCAGTAAAGTAATACACCGTTTCGTTTACTTACAGTAGAATTATTTGTGATAGTGATTTGACGAGTCAATATGCGTTCTATTTTATGCCGCTAAGTTTTCTCTGGATAGTTTTAATCTCAATTAAGTTAGCAATTTCATATTTTTATGATTGTGTAGCTCCTTTTTTCCGCTTTTGAATGATCTACATTAGTTGTACTTCTTAACAGCTTTTCATTTGGGATTACTGATAATATGTTCGCTTGTGATGTGGAATCAATATGGCCTAGGTAGCCTGTTGGGCTGTTGGGTATGTACATACTGCAGTTCTCGTTTGATTTTTTTTTTTTGTGAATAAGCTGATTTAAATTACTATGAACAAAAAGCAAGCTCACAGAAGAAGCAAGAAAATTGTTTTTGCGAGATGTACCAAGAAAATATTGTAAAAGATATGAGAATATGCTCCGTATGTAAGAAATACGTGCACAAGGAGTGCGTGGATCTCACTAAAAATGATAGATATTTTTATTTTTCCTTATTGTGAAAACTAACAATTGTTTTGTCAAGAAAGTTTTTCCGTGCTTAATTTTGTTTTTTTTTTCGATTTTTTAAAAACAGGCCATATTGGGTATCTGTGTACTCAATTTGGCCTAAAAACACACTTTAATTAAACCGGGTACTGTTGGGCTCTACAATTTTGAACATGTCTGAAATTTGAAAATTATGTACAAAAATGAAGCCTCTTTCAAATCCCACCATTACTCTTCCATTTCAAGTTCTTACAAAAATTTAAAAAAATCTCAAAGCTTAAGTAGGCCATATAGGGTACAGTTACCTTATTACAATTACAAGGAAGAATTTACATGATGTTAAATGATGCATTAATTCAAGAATTTGAGAATGAATGTTCCAATTCAGGTTGTAAAAAATTATTAAACCTGTAGGAAAATATGAAAGCTTTTCCGTTTATGGATCCAGGATGATGTTAATTTAACTGATAATAATATTCAAGGTGTTTTCTCTCATGGATCAGTGACTATTTTCAACTCTTGGACGTCGGTGTTATTCCACTGTCGCTATTATAATAACCTGCTTATACCGGGTGTCTGGAAAATGGCGGATTAACTCTTCAGTACGTTGCGTATGGGGGTTTCATTTTTTTAGACCAATAACCATAACAACCAGTAGTCATTAACCGTTATGCATTATTATTAATAAAACAAGATGTTATTTTTCATTAATACCCACCCCCTCTTTTCTTAGACCGTATATCATTTGCCAAAATTAGTTTTATCTTAACGGATGACTAACTTTTACAAAAAATGATCAAAATTTGAAAACATTACAAGCTTACTTATATGCACAAGGTATCTCATTAGATACGCTCCAAGAAAAGAGAGGGCAGATGGGGGGTGGGGGGGGGGTTAGTACATGCTAAAATACGATGCATTATATGGTAGTGGCATTTAAAAAAAATCAAATTGGCCTTGGAGTTCGAAAACAATAGAAGCAAAGATATAAAAAAAAATGTTTGATGAATAATTAGTGCACAACCCTAATTTCAGGTGATTTGTACAATTGGTTCTCAAGATATTTAACATCATAGCGACCCTCGTATGTAGTATCAGTATAATCGGAATTTTAAACTTTATAATGAATAATGATATCTCGCATAGTTAGTAAAATTCCGACACCTTCAGAGATTAAAATACTACATACAAAAATACAAAAGGTATTTTTTCTTAAAATTTTTGAAATACACAAAACATTATTTCAGATGTCTATAAAACTCTAAAATGGTAATAAATTTCCAGCACCTTTTTATTTCCCGAACGTAAGCTAAGGAAGTATTGTAATAAAATCTATCCAGCGAATGTTTTCTCAAAGTTCATGACCCCTTGAGTATGGAAAAAAATAGTGTATCCCGTTGGCGATTGTGTATCGTCTGTGTCGATTTTTATTAAACAGAAGATAGTCTCGGAAACTACCGGACTGAGTGTCGCCAAATTTTAGATGTAGATACGTTGAGAATATCGCTTAGAGAGTAAAATGCTAACCAAAATTTGTCTGATCGTCCTCACCAACAATTTGATGGCGTCATCTCCTAATTTTGGGTGGTAAATAGATGCTATTTAAATTTAATAATATTCTTATGAAATAAACATACACGCCGCCCCTGTACGACGCCTATGGGTCTTCTACAATGTATGCGTTTCTTGAGCTAATGTAGTCTGACTCACCGGCCGCGCGGATGCAAGCGGATGTCGCGACGGGCCCAGAAAAAGTCTCGAAACGGCGCTCGAAAAGCCTGGAAGCGGAAGTCGCGAATACCCAACTCGAGAAAGAGTTGGATCGCCGAAATATGGATTTAAATAGAGATCACCGTGGGGAATGATTCATTCATAATTCAGTCAAGAGTCAAATGAGGAATACATTTAAGTTGCGAAGTTATCGCTGTTATAGTGTAATTGGAGTTAAAGAAATGTACTTGTGTACTTATAGTTTATAGATCCGCCTTAATTTTTTAAGAGATGTACGGATCTGGACTGTTCTGCTTTCTAATATATTGTGACTATGAGCACGCGACCACTTAGTGGATATATTTCTTACCATTGTACTACTGTCCGTCAAAATATTATAAGGTATATTTTTATTTCCTAAACTATACTCTGAAAAAAAATTCCTGAAAAGTGGCATTTCTAATATATTTTTATATTGTTCAAAAATTTCATGAAATTTATTTCAATGAATTTTAAACCTAGGCAGTATTGTAACAGGATCCATCCGGCGAAGGGCTACTCTCATGTTGCCCCGACGTTTTATGACTCCTAGAGTCGGTATGTAAAAATACATGTATCGTTTCCGACTGTATCTGAAAATATTGCTTAGAGAGTAAAATGTTATTTAAATTTTATAATATATTATTCTCCTGTATTTATATTTTTTGAATCCGCCTTAATTTTTTAAGAGACGTTCGCAGAACCCCCAAATTATTTAGCAACATTTTATATCAATACAAAAGGAAACCAACAGATCATCGACATAGTTCAGTTGGTTAATGCTGTATTAATGAGACGAACGTCGCAGGTTCGATCTCCTCATGGTCCACTTTTTTTTCTTACTTTTTTCTGTGACTGGTGTTATCTATGTATATATATTTTTTAAACAACGAGTATTTTTGAAACGAGTTTCAAAATAAACTTACGTACTTAAGTACGTGTCACTAATTAAACAATGTATGTATACACGTGTTTTTCAAATAGAACACCTCTATTTTTTTTTTTAGAGATAATGTCATTTGCCAATGTATGATCTGCCAAAATCAGTCCTGTCTTGACAAGTACTAAGCCCCGCCCACCCACCCTCTTCTCATTCGAACGACGAATTTTATTCATGTACCGTATAAGTTCCAACTTTCATTCGGAGCAATTAAAATTAATCACTGAATGGAGGCGCGTGAGTGGACGGGGTTAATTATTTGTTCTTTTGTAGAGTGGAATTGGAAAATAATAGAACCTAGGCTGTAAAAAACGTAAAACAAAAGCTCTAATCGTTACCTTTTTGTTGCACTATTTGCTATAACAATTATTTCTTATTTTAGAAGAAAAAAATGAGAAACAGGTGGGTGGGCGGGGCTAAGTGTAACTTTTTTCTGCAGAGTCTTTTGTAGGCCAGCAAAAACCCGCCCACCCGCCTCCTTTTCATTTTGGTGACCATTTTTAAAACTGTTAGTTAATAACAACATTATTATGTATCTTATTAGAATCTGTCTGTCATCTGTCTGTGCTGATTTTTCTTAGACAGTAAAAAGATAAAAGTGGAAACATAAGACACATTTTTGAAACGAGTTGTAGAAGTAATCAACCAGTACTTTGAAACCATCTACTGCAAAATATAATTTCTAGCATATTTTCATATTTTTCCAAAATTTTAAAAGATTTAATTCGATAAATTTAACAGGACGTATGGCTACTTTTTTGACGTTTTATGACCTCTAGAGTACGAAAAAATAGATCTCCCACTTTCGTTTGTCTGTCGTCTGCATATCATGTGTCGTCTGTTTGTATATGTCGATTTTACTGGACCAATTGTTATCAAATTTTGTAGGCGATTTAAGATTATCGTAGATGGTAAGACACTAACCACAATTTGCCTAGTCATCCCCACCAACAATTAAATGGGGTAAACTCGCTTTTTTCGTACTATCTCCTATTTACATTTTATAACCACATACATTCGTACATGTGATTTATGAATCCCTTTTGATTTGTTATTACCCAAATTTTAGTGCAATATTTGTCACGAGTGTCACATCGCAGGTATTTGAGTTACGATCATAACGAATTCTCAGTGAACGTGTGAATTTTTGCATGCCTTAGCGAACTTGAACTCTGTTTGCGTTCGTTCGAATAACATCTCGTCTGCACTTTTTTTGTAACACACTGAATTTGTTTGGATGTTTGACGTCATGTACGAGGGAGGTCCTGTCTAAACAATTTTAGACCAGTTTTTCATATTATAGTTTAAATTTAACTGTATATATTAAGTATATGTCACTTTAAATGAAACAGTTTCACGAAAATAAATATTATATAATTAATAGGAGTACTATTTAGTACATCATTAAGTTGAAAGTAAAATTTACGAGAAATTCAAAGACAAAGGTCGACAATTCTATCAAAATCACGCCTGAGGTGGTGTTTCGGGATGTTTACTTCCCGAACGTAATCTAGGAATGCAATATAATAGGATCCATTAAACGAGTGACCAATTGCCTATTTTATCGACGTTTCGTACTTTCTATATTATAAAAAAGTAGGACTTCTTCCGTCTGTCTGTCCCGTCGTATGTGAACATTTTGATAATATGCCTAGATGACAAAATGCTAAGCAAAATTTATCCGTTCATTCTCAATCAAGAGTTCAAGATGTTGTAGCTATACATAATTAAATTCACAAGTCTAAGTTCGACAAAAATCATAAAAAATTTTTACGTCGATTTGATGTTCACTTACAAAAACAAAATATGGATTTAGATAATTAAATCAAAAAACGTGAAATTCATCCTAACTCGACTTGATGTGCTTCAGGGGCGAGGAAAGTTCCGCGTAAGCAATTTCAGACCAATTTTTTATCCTACTATCAGTGTTGAAATTAACAATCGATTTGAAGATCCAGTAACCGTCGTAAAAGCATTCTCCATTTCATTCAAAGTACGAAATTTACCGGAAAAATCCTGTTACCATGACGAAGAATCATTTTCAAACCAGGTAATACCTCGTCGTCATAGTTACAAAACCCTACAAACATCCGCCATTGTTTACATCACGAGAGATTAATTTACTCCTCGTCATTAATTTGTAACTTTTATCTTAACAAATTTCACACGATTTCATTTTGACATTGGCAAATGGGTGTCGCAGATGCCAACCCTCAGGCTAAATCCCTCGGGACTTTCAATAGACAGGACCTTTTTACAAGCGAAAAATTGCCAGTCAGAATGCTATTACGAATTGTTCGTTTTTTAAATCAAAGTAGGTCATTCCATTTTTAAATTCTTTTTAAAATCAGCAAAATTAAAGAGTCGTTGAATTGCGTACAGACTTTGTGGCGTGTTTAGAGGTTAGTTAGCATTTTTGTAATTTGGATGGTTTCCAGTGAAAGAAGTGGTCCGAATCGGTCCTAATTTTCTCATGCGGAATCGAATAGCGAGCTCGTTTTTATGAAATGACGTCATACATTCTAATTACCGAGTAAAAATGCACTTAACTTTTGTCTGTCTATTTCTTGGATACTTTTGCAGCTTACTGTATCGAGTCGACACATCAAGTTAAATTGTAGTGAATTTCTGCACTCTTTCTTTAATTGAATTGTTTCAATTTAGTTTTGATTCTTTAAGTGCTAGATTAAGGACAATAGAAACTACAGAAATAGCAGATCTACTCTACAACAGTAACACTTATCTTACAGCTAGCTACTCAGACTTTACCGAAGCGAGCTAAAGTATTTTATGTTATGGAGATTGTCGTCGAACCGCTGAAGGAAAGATAAGTTTCCAATTTTGCGTTATGTAATGCGACAGTAGAAGATGTGGTCAAACAACTTGTGTAGCAGGAGTTAATTACCACTTAGACTCACCAGACTTCTGAATCCGGGTAAAAACCCGCTGTGTCCCCTCGCCCAGAGCACGGGAATCCCGGAGTGTTTGGCCGTCAGCGAGACCGTGAAGGCCGCAGGGGAGTCCCCGACCACCAGCACGGCGACCACGTGCTTGCCCTCGAACTGGTCGCACAGAATCCTCAGCAGCGCCGCGCTGAAACTCCCGTTCTCCGGCAGCTCGATGACCAGCGTCTCCACCGTGAAGTTGAACGTGTCTTTGTGCATCTTGGTGGTCAAGTAGGACTGGGTGATGTTCATCAGCGTCTTGTTGAACGCCCTGCTGTACGCCTGCCCGCTGGGGGCGGCGGCGATGGCGAAGTACAGCCGCCCCGGCCGAAACGAGGGGAAGTCGTTGAGCATCTTCTTCTCGCTCGGGCTGCCGCCGACGTGCACCATCAGGAGGGCGTGTAGGAGGACAAGCTTGTAGAAAGACTCGTCGAGACGATGCAAGACCATCTTCCTGGGCTTGGGGGGAAGGAGAGAGGGGGACGGTCTACGCGGTCATGCTGGGGAGGGTGCGGGGGCGGCGCGAGGTACCAAGCGCATTATCGTGTCCAAGTCGATGATGAGAATTAAAGTCTTCGACATGATGGTGACGGTTCGTCCTGGGTTTTATTGCTTTGGTTGCGGGGGTAAGGCGGAACGTCGGATTTTCTCGATATTTGCTTGGTTTACTTGAATTTCACTTTATTGAATTTGGGCTTGCTCCATTTGAATGGGATCATGTTTTCAGGCGGTGTCTCCTTTGCTTCGGCCCCATCGTCTGAAAACGAAACGAAAATATTATTAACGAGGTAGAAGACGGGATGCGGAAACGCTTTGCGCGACTGAATCGTAAGACACTTTTTATATTGGTGCTTTGATGGGGTTCGACCCTTTGGTGTCATTCTTATGCATTAGGTGGAAGCGGCGTTAGCGCTAACACACTTTCGGAATGGGGAATTAGTTTAAGCGACGAGAATTTGCCAAAGTTATAGGTATTAAGTGGCCATCTAGGCGCAATTATACGCTAGGAGAATGAATTCGCTTGCTCGAAATGTGGCATTCTGCGTTCACTTTTCTGTTGTAAAGAAAGAGCGACTATTTCGATAAAATTCAAAATAATAGGATTAGCTACTGCAGTGAGTTTAATAGGGGTGATGAACAATAAATACATATATAAATAAGTATATAATTTCAAGAGTTTTGTAAATGCAAAAGTATTTCTTTTTACTTCACGAGTAAACTAAGTAGGGTTCATCGAGCGACTGGCTGCTTTCATGTTTTTTCGACGTTTCATGACCCCTGGAGTATACGAAAAAGTAGGACTCGAGTTTCTCTCTGTCTATATGTCTGTCCTCTGTGTCAATTTTTATTACACAGATAATTTCCGAGAAACTACTGGGCCGATTATTGTCAAAGTTTACATGTATTTTAGGAATATCGTGTAGATGTAATCATCTTAACAATAGGATGACATTCCCTCAAATTTTTTCATAGTGAGTAAAATTTAAATTTGATAAAATAACATACTCCTGTACTAGTTATTTATGAATCCGCCTTGAGATTGTCCCCGAAGCATCCAAATTTTCGCAAAAAGTCGAAATTGTAAAGCAAACATTTATACTAGTACCTACCAGAGTACCTAGCTCTTGCTCGCAGTTTCATTTGAGTTGATTTCGCAATTAATACACATTATTTTTCACCCTTGAACCAGTCTAACTTGTATTACCGCTCAGTAATTTGAATTTTTATTTGTTTGTGTTGTGATATTAATTCATATTATGTTATTTATAGGGTTGACCTGATTTAAATAATTTTTGTTTTTTTTTTTAAATTGTCTTTACAAATTACGAAAAGATAATAATAAGTATAAGGTTATGTTTTCGGTGTTGTGGAGATGAACGTTATATGGCACACCGAGTGATCAAAAATATTCACTAAAATATAATGTATATTAAGGCCTTTTTAAATGCAGTTTAAGTCAAAATAAATTGGACAATGAGTAAAATAAAATATTTCCAACAACACAAAACGCTAATTTCGTTTTGATTTTTTAGTTCCCGAGGACCCTATTACATTATTAATAATAATAGACGGTTTTTCGACGTTTCACGACTCTTAGAACATGAAAAAGTAGGTCCCGTTTGCATGTGTCTTGCTGTTGTTTCTCGTTTGTATTGATTGTATTAGACAAATAACCTCCGAAACTACTGGACTGATTGTCATAACGTATTATTAGTATTTTACGGCTATGGAGTAAATGATAAAACGCTAACCAAAATTTATTTGATCATCCCACCAACAATTTGATGACGTCACCTAAAACTTTTGCATAGTAAATGAATCACTTTATGCAGAAAGGACTTAAGTCAATTTTGTGCAAAATGGCGTTTTTACTTCTAAAACAGTCTAGATATCAAACAGCATCGTTTTATGCAGAATAGACGTTAGTACCATTGCCTGTTGTCTACACTCTTACCATTGAACTTACAGATTTAATGCAGAAAGGAGGGAATATTTTAGAAAGTTTTTTTGGTTTACTTAAAACAAAGTTTTATGACTTATGTCCTTTCTGCGTAAAGCGATTCAAATGTTATTTACATTTTACAGAATAGTATACTCCTAAGCGTGGGATTTATGAATCAGCCTCCATTTTTTTAAATTATAGAGGGTATAATATAAAATCAAATTTTACCAGTTTTCGAAGAAGCTGTATTTGTTGAACCTCAAGAGCGCTGAATACTGTGTCTAATACCTTAAGCAATTACTTGGTTATAAACTCTGTAGAAAAAAGGTAAACTTAGCTCCTCCCACTTCCTTCATTTATTTCACTGACTTTATATATTATCTAGAGTAAAATAATTTCTAATTCTAAATAGACAAGCGGTAAAATCTAAGACTTAAACAAAGACAAAACTAGCCCCACCCACCCACCCCTACTTGGTTTTGGTGACTCATTTTATTTGCTCTGAAACGGAAGTTAGATTTTATATTAACAAACAATATAATCTAGAACTACAACTTTTTATTTTGTTTTTCAATTTTTGGTCGAAAAACGACTTTGCCGTATGATATGAGTTACAAGTGTTAACCTACCCCTCTTCTCCGAACTAATAAAATGATTTAATAAGGTGGAGCTTCTACTAGTGGGAGGAGCATCAATAATAATACTTTTTAAATATAATTCTCAAGTCTAATATGCTTATTTAACACCGGCTTAATATTTCCCACAAAATTTGTTTACAATTCATCTAATTTTTCAGAAAAGGTTCAACAGATTTGTCTAAGGTTCTAATAAGATAATAATCTTCTCGTCAATTAACAATATTAAGAAAATGGTCATTAGAAATAAGGGGAGGGGGGGGGCGGGTGGACGGGCCAATTACTTGCTAATAGACTTTGTAGAAAAAAGGCAACCTTAGCTCCTCCCACTTCCTTCCTTTATTTCACTGACTTTATATTTTATCTAGTGTAAAATAGGAGTTGAATTCTAAATGGATAAGCGGTAAAATCTAAGACTTAAACAAAGTCAAAACTAGCCCCACCCACCAACCCCTATTTGGTTTTGGTGACTCATTTTATTTGCTCTGAAACGGAAGTTGGATTTTATATTGATAAATAATATAATCTAGTTTTACTTTTTTCTTATAAAATTTTAATTTTTCATCGAAAAACGACTTTACCGTATCATATGAGGTACTAGTGTAAACGCTGCTCCTTTTCTCGGAACCAATGAAATGATTTAGTAAGGTGGAGCTTCTACTAGTGGGAAGAGCATCGATAATAATACTTTTTAAATATAATTCCCAAGTCTGATATGCTTATTTAACACTGGCTCAATTTTTTCCACAAAATTTGTTTACAATTCATCTACTTTTTCAGCAAAGGTTTAACAGATTTGCGTAAGTTTCTAATAAGATAATAATCTTCTCGTTAATTAACAATATTAAGAGTGGACAGTGAAATCAAGGGTGGGGCGGGTGGGCGGGCCAATTACTTGCTGATAGACTCTGCAGAAAAAAGGCAAACTTAGCTCCTCACACTTCCATCCTTTATTTCACTGACTTTATATATTATCTAGACTAAAATAGCAGTTGAATTGTATATAGACAAGCGGTAAAATCTAAGACTTAAACAAAGTCAAAACTAGCCCCACCCACCCACCCACCCCTACTTGGTTTTGGTGACTCATTTTATTGGCTCAGAAACGGTAGTTGGATTTTATATTGATAAATAATAGAATCTAGAACTACATTTTTTAATTTTTTTTTCTCAATTTTTGGTCGAAAAACGACTTTGCCGTATCATATGAGGTACAACTATGAACCTACCCCTCTTCCCGAACTAATAAAATGATTTAATAAGGTGGAGCTTCTACTAGTGGGAGGAGCATCAATAATAATACTTTTTAAATATAATTCTCAAGTCTGATATTCTTATTTAACACCGGCTCAATATTTTCCACAAAATTTGTTTACAATTCATCTACTTTTTCAGAAAAGGTTCAACAGATTTGTCTAAGGTTCTAATAAGATAATAATCTTCTCTTAATTAACAATATTAAGAATGGTCACTAGAATCAAGGGTGGGGCGGGTGGGCGTGCCAATTACTTGCTGATAGACCCTGCAGAAATAAGGCAAACTTAGCTCCTCCCACTTCCTTCCTTTATTTCACTGACTTTATATTTTATCTAGTGTAAAATAGGAGTTGAATTCTAAATGGACAAGCGGTAAAATTTAAGACTTAAACAAAGTAAAAACTAGCCCCACCCACCCACCCCTACTTGGTTTTGGTGACTCATTTTATTGGCTCTGAAACGGAAGTTGGACTTTATATTGATAAATAATAGAATCTAGAATTATATTTTTTTTTATAAAATTTTAATTTTTGATCGAAAAACGACTTTACCGTATCATATGAGGTACTAGTGTAAACCCTACTCCTTTTCTCGGAACTAATAAAATGATTTAATAAGGTGGAGCTCCTACTAGTGGGAGGAGCATCAATAATAATACTTTTTTTCACTAGCAGCCAGGACGCATGCAAATGTCGACTCATTTAGTGGTAGCAAATACAACTTTTGCGACCACCGGTTCAAAAAGAAAATTTGAGGTTATGTACGCAATGTTTGATCTGATTATTTCTTAAAAAAAGAACAAATGTGTGCTACAAACATTACTTGAGTATACGCATGGTAGTTGGTAGACGGTAGAGGATAAAATGATTAACTCAGCGACAAGTATAATATAAACGATTTTCTTTGTGTTGAAGATTTGGATTAAGTTTGATTAGAAATCAAAACAAAATCACGTTGCGTCAAAAAATGAACGTTTATTTTTTCAATTAATTGTCTTATGGTTTCTACTAGTGAAAAAAATAGTATATTAACCACGGTTGCAAAGCCACTTCTAGACCTCGCGCTTCAGAGCCCTCGACGCTGCGCGTCTCGGGTTCTAATTTGCGCTCGGTCTAGAATGCTTGGCTCTGCAACCTTGGCTAATAATATACTATTTAAATATAATTCTCGAGTCTGATATGCTTATTTAACACCGGCTCAATATTTTCCACAAAATTTGTTTACAATTCATCTACTTTTTCAGCAAAGGTTCAACAGATTTGTCTAAGGCTCTAATAAGATAATAATGTTGTCGTTAATTAACAATATTAAGAGTGGTCACTACAATCAAGGGTGGGATGGGTGGGCGGGCCAATTACTTGCTAATAGAGTCGGTAGAAAAAAGGCAAACTTAGCTCCTCCCACTTCCTTCCTTTATTTCACTGACTTTATATATTATCTAGAGTAAAATAGGAGTTGAATTCTACATAGACAAGCGGTAAAATCTAAGACTTAAACAAAGTCAAAACTAGCCCCACCCACCCACCCCTACTTAGTTTTGATGACTCATTTTATTGGCTCTGAAATGGAAGTTGGATTTTATATTGATAAATAATATAATTTAGAATTACATTATTTTATAAAATTTTAATTTTTCATCGAAAAACGACTTTACCGTATTATGAGGTACTAGTGTAAACGCTACTCCTTTTCTCGGAACTAATAAAATGACTTAATGAGGTGGAGCTTCTACAAGTGGGAGGAGCATCAATAATAATACTTTTTAAATATAATTCTCAAGTCTGATATGCCTATTTAACACCCGTTCAATATTTTCCACAAAATTTGTTTACAATTCATCTACTTTTTCAACAAAGGTTCAACAGATTTGCCTAAGGTTCTAATGAAATAATAATCTTGACATTAATTAACAATATTAAGAGTGGTCCCTAGAATCAAGGGTGGGGCGGGTGGGCGGGCCAATTACTTGCTGATAGACTCTGCAGAAAAAAGGCAAACTTAGCTCCTTCCACTTCTATCCTTTATTTCACTGACTTTATATTTTTCTAGTGTAAAATAGGAGTAGAATTCTACATAGACAAGCGGTAAAATCTAAGACTTAAACAAAGTCAAAACTAGGATTAAGGATTGATATTTTTGGAGCAATTGTTGAACCATTTCCTATCATGGGTGCTGGAGAAGTGTACTCCAGACCAAATACAAACCAATTAACAGAGTGTTTTCGTAACATAATACGTTCCAATCATAGGCAGTGGCGGAGAGTGGGTGATTAAAGTACGATACACTCTACAAGATTCTGTAAAAAATATTCAACGTAAAACTCAACGTCAAGAAGCGCTTTACGCTATAGATTTCAGGTAACCTTGCTAAAAAAACTAATAACGTCGTCAATTTTTAGCGAGGGTGGGTGGACAAATTCTAGTTAGCGTTTACCGTCTATATAATAATAAATTCAGTATGATGTCTTAAATTTTAGAATAGTTTTCGTAGTTTCGAAATTTATCGGCTAATAAAATTCCCAAGAGACAAATAGAAACGGAAGACCAACATTTCTCTGTTCCACAAGCTGTGACAAATAACGACACTTCGCTCAGCTTTGAGTCGGGAAGAAAAAAATATAAATTACTACCGGTTTGATAGCTTCTTGTCATCAATTGTGTTATTTAAAATCATGTCATCACGAAAAGACACTTCGCTGTAGATTTCGATAAAAAAATATTCATCTAGTAAACGTTTGCTCATAAATCTTGGTGCACTAAAGACCGTAGCTTATTTATTATTAGGCATATTTTATCCACGAGCGAAAAGTTTAGTACACGTCTTTCGTCGAGTGGCTAATTTTCTCCAGGGGAGAAAATCTCTGCTATTTACGTGTCAGACATTCTTTATGGTACTTTTAAATTAAAATTATATAGCACAAATTTTAAATGTTCCTGTATTTAATTTTGCTCTGAAAACTAAGTAAGCACAGGTAATAAAACAAGTTTAGTTTCTTCTGACTCCAGGGATTTTTTCAATTCTTTCAAAAATAAAAGTCAAAGGACTCCGAAAATTCTTTCACATTCTTTAGAAAAAAAAATATCAGTCCCAACTCCTATGACTGGGAGAAATCTGCTCCCAATCCAAGATTCTGCCAACACCTACATAAATATCCTCCACCACGAAGACGTCTAGCCAACGTGGTGTTTTACGGCTAAACTCCTATCATATGAAAGCACAAAATAATAACAGACCCCCAATCCCCAACGGCTCAACTAACCCTGGCCAAGGCAGCGGTCGACCAGTTACCGACCAAGGGATGCTAAGATAACCAGAAATGCCTGCAAGGAAATGAGAGACCTACATCCACAGGAAAGAAAGCGGACATAAAAAAGGACGAAGGTCAAAAGTAAGGCGGATTAATAAACCACAACTTGAAAATTTTGAAGCGATGTTTTCAAAATACACCTAAAATTTAATAACAATCAGTCTGAGTTATTATTATACATCCATTGTTTTATTGCCATTAATGTGTTTATAGAAAGTAAAACCGTAACCGTAAATTCGTTAATGAATCCAACTTTGAAAAACCAATTCATCTCTCATTCGATTACGCTTCAATCATTTTCTCTGACAATAAAAGAACCTACAATCTAGAAACTTTACAGCGCTGATATCGTGGACACCTGAAATCAGTGATGCCAACTGTAACGCGGTACACCTCAAAATATTTTCGACCGCCCAGCCCATTACTCACGCTTGTATAAACGGCAGAATTTGTGAATTTCCAAACTAATTCATGCAGAAATATTCCACTGTTTCAATTATAACGGTTCAGCAAAGTATTTGATAAATGCAATATTATATTCACAATGTTTTCAATGCAAATATCATTAATGAGCTACTAAAAATCGTGAATTAGATTTTTCAGAAAGGTTTGTTTGTTTCTAATTTCGTCCAGTTAGTAGTTCACTATCATAAAATAACCAGTAATTACACAACTCTGTTAAATAACGCTGAAACAAATTAAACTCAGTCGACGTTGTACATATTAACAAGTTTGGATAATGAAATTAATTAGCTATACTAGAGTTCTGGTTTAGTTGACGACGGACAAACCTCATCAGGAATGCATCCGAAACGAGAGATTCTTGAAGAATTTTTTAACTTTAGTATAAATCCACGTGTCGTCGCTAAATGGAACCACAATAAACAACTTTTGTAAACAAAATATTCCATTATTTTATATGATAATTTTGTACATGAAGCACTCCAGCCGCAATCAGTTTATGACACGGTTCCCCTCATTCGTAATTAAATTAATGTTTCATAAAATATTTCGAAATGGGTTTTTTGCAAGTGCGTAATTAAATTTCGCTAGACTAAATTATTCATCGCTACCACGCGAGCTTCAAAAAAACTACATTGACTCATCAATATTTCTAGTTCTTAACATTCACCCAACTAAATAACCCCAGAAATATTTTTAATCTCCTCAAACAGTTTTCCATGCAAGCGACCTATAGGAAAAGCTTCGAATTTCTCTCCGACATCGGAAACTTCGCCCTGATAAAAATAAATTCGCTTCTCCTTTAACGTCTAACGAGTATTCCTCTCGCCATATTTACTTTATTTTCACACCCTTCGTAGACAACCACCTGAAATTGGCAACACCAACGAAACCTTATAAAATAATCATGGCAACGAGGCGGCTGCGGAAAGCACTTGCCTGAATCCCTTTGTTAACTTTCTCCGAAATTAACAACAAAAATGGGCCCTAAAGGACCGCCTCGGCGCCGGAATTGTCAAAAGAATCTGGTTTTATTTAATAGGGGTGTAGGAGCTGTCCTGAGGGTGTGTTTGGAAGAAAATATTCAAGAGAAAAAATAGAATAATTAAAGAAATGAGGCTTGATGGTGAGCGTAACGTTGATGAGGCGGTACTTTTCCTAATTAGGTACTGATGTTTAACAATGGGTTCTCGTCGGCGAGTCGAAGTAATTTCGCTATTAATTTAGTTAGTTACGATGTAAACTTGTCCACCTTTGACCTTTGTCTCAGTTATAAACACGTATAGACAATGTCGTTGATAAACAGGCACTAACGTGACTTTTAATCATTATAATGAATACACATTCCGAGTAGCACAAAACCAATTTTTGTCGTTTTCATTTTAAATTGGAAATTACTTAGACTTGAGCGGATTCAAATGGATCATTTTGTTAAGAAAGGGTGATATTACATTAGTTCCACCACGAGATGTCGTTAACAGATTACTTATAAATGTTATGAGCAAGAGTTTAAGGACTTATTCGATTTATGATAACATAAATAAGGGAGGTAGCTGTGTTAATAGTTCAATAGTAGGTCTTCGACGAAATCGCACAATAATGTCTTCTGGGACATAAAATTCGCTCGAACGAATTAACTTCTCCAAAATACTTGTTTTTTTCAAACTTAAGTTTGATATTTTTCAGTGGCATGAAGTGAGGACAAAGTCAAGAATTATTTGTGAACGTGTTTTTTCTGTAAATAGATTTACTCAAAGTCTACATAACGCAGAAATAAACTTTTTCTAAATAAAATATATATTTCGGACTTGTCCTTTGAAGTGGAATTTTAAGTAAGATGTTAAAAGCAACATTAGTTGAAGCGGAATGAAATAAAATTTTTCCTTAAGTAAACGAAATAAGCACGAGGTAATTACAGGTAAATCTAATTCGGAAAAAATTACAAAAGCAATTTTATGTATTAATAAAACTTAAAAAATATGGAAGTTTAATTGGTTTTTTATTAAGAAGGAAATAAGGCATTCCTTGAATCTTAAAATCGCTTTCCGTGGATTATTTCGTCGACTGTTTAAGGTAAAATAAAAGTTTATACTATTTATTTAGTTTACAACTTCTTAGCAATGGAATATTAAAAATTAATACATAATTGTGCTGTTCGTTCAAGTGCAACCTGAGCTATTGCCAATCCTTTCCTTACAAAGGATAGATTTTAGCTACAATCAGAATTCTATTGCTTCCGGCCATTTATTTTCCACAAAGATAATTCTCGTTATGAAACCACTTTCAAAAGAACTATGAATGCTGGGGAAAATATTCCAGTATGTACCTACGCTATTAGAACATCTTTTCATCTAAACAATGCTGTGCTCTCTCCTATATCCATGTGTCTCTCTCTTCATCGTTCATCTTTATTCACGAACCCAATTCCTTAATAATATTTTGTTAGATTTTTCTTTTATTTTAATTATTTTTTAAATTTATTTTTGCACTCAATTTTTGTGTGTCAGTACACACGTATTTCTGTAGTTCTTCTGTAGGTGCGACACTTAAAACACTCCAGCAAGATTCTTCAATCTTTTGTTGCGGTGGAACAGACGTCAGTCAATAGCTGTGTCGCGTTCCACTGCAAATATATTCTTTGAAAACGACGCGGAAACTTCTTTTCAATTGGCAGCGGAATTTTAAAATTTTTCTTAAAATCTTCTTTAACTCTCAATTTAGTCGACGTTGTCGCAAACCTTCTATTTGAGACGAAAGTTTCTAGAAATGCATGCTTTTAAAATATAATAATAATAATATTCCCCTTGAACGAAATATTCCAAAACTACTTCGTTGTTAATTAAATTTTTCTTTGTAATGTTTCAGTATTTAAATTTAAATTTTCCCTTGTATTAATGAGTCAAACTTCATTTTCTTTTATGCGGGCGTTGATGTTTATACGTGATTATGGTCGAATTCTTTCGAAGTGTAAACATAAATACACGAAGTTAATCATGTAATTACTGAGAGTTCATTTTCCCGTTGGTTATCTGGTTTAAATATATTTTCCATCGATCGCACAATGTTATTTACGGCATTGGTTTTTTCTTTATAAAGCTTTTCACAAAACAAAAATCGCAAAATCAACTACAAGAATCGGCGCGGAAGGGAAGGAAATCAGGATTTAAACAGTGTTGCTATTAGTCTTTATGTATCGGTCTATTATTCAATGTATTGTACCTTATTTCTTCACTTCTTGACTAAAGGCTGATTGTGACACATGACATACCGTCTAAGAAAATACAGGCCGGGTAGGCGGGGCTAGTATGTACTTGCTAAGATAAGACTAATTTGGGTAAATGACTTATTCTCTAAGAACATAGAGGGCGGATGAGTGGGGCTAGAAATTATTAAGATAAGTCTGAACAGTATTAAGAGTAGTCACTGGGATGAAGAGGAGGTGGGTGGGTGGGGCTATTGCTTATATATCTTATAGCAAATTGTATAATGAACAAAGTACGATTACCACTTTTTTGTTTTTTTTTTAACAGCCTAAGTTCTGCTAGTTTCCATTCGTACTCTACAAAAGAACATATAATTAAACACGCCCACCCAACCCCGCCTTAATTTCATTAATATATATTGTATCAAGTTTGAATGAAAGGTGGATCTTATACTAAACACAAATAAAATCGTTAAAATGAAAACAGCTTCGGGTGGGCGGACCTAGTATCTGCTAAGATAACACTGATTTTGGTAAATGGCATATCCTCTAAGAAAATAAAGGGTGGGTGGGCGGGGCTAATACTTGCTACGATAAAATTGGTTGTGATAAATGACATATCGTCTAAGAAAATAGAGCGCGGGTGGGCGGGGCTAGTACTTTATAAGATAAGACTTAACGTAACTCGTTGTCAACGTGTTATCGGTATGGTTACAATATAGGATAAAATAAAATGAATTTACACATTCATTTTCTTTTTTTTTGAGTCACCCGGTATATGCAAATTCAAAAAATATGAATGGAATGATAAATTACAAGTACAGACTCATCATATTTTGTACATTTTAGATAGGATTTATTCAGCAAAATTGTGTGTTGGGGTGACGTCATACATTTTTTAGGGGGGACGACTAAATACATTTTGATAAAAAATTTGCCATGCTTATGATAATTTTAAGATTTCAAAGCATTCGGTTTTGTAGTTCCTGAGTAAATCAGTAAAATAAATTTACGTATTCATTAATTTTTTTGAGTCACCCTGTATATGCAAATCCAAAAATATGGATGGAGTGATATATCACAAGTACAGACTCATCATACTTTGTACACTTTAGATAGGATTTATTCGGCAAACATTTGAGTTGACGTCATCAAGTTTTTGGAGGGATAACCAAATACATTTTGTCTAAAGATTTATGATGCTCTTTATAGCCTTAAAACATCCGCAACATTTCAAAACATTGGAGTTAGCAGATTCAAAATTAAATTGCAAAATGTTTTGTAATTTTGATTTTTTTTCCAAAAATCTGGACGTTTCGGGTAAAAACTCAATTTGGAGCCGTAAACTACATGTTATTTTATACAATTTAAAACCCATTTACTATGTACAATTTTGAAGTGACGTCATCGTATTAGTGGTGGGGATGATTAGACAAATTTTGGTTAGCGTTTTACCATGTACATGATATTCCTAATATAAGTACAAAATTTCACAACAATCGGTCCAGTACTTTCGGAGATTATCTGTCTAATAAAAATCCGGGACGGCAGACAGACGGACAGACGGACAGACAGACGGAAATGGAAGACCTATTTCTTCGTCTTCTAGGGATCATGAAACATCGAGAAAACGTAAAAGTGGAGAGTCGGCCGACGGACTCAATTACAATACTTCCTTTGCTTACGCTCGGGAAGTAAAAAAAGCACAAATTCTGCTAGTTTCTATTCCCACTCTACAAAATAACATATAATTAACCTCTCCCACCCACCCCGCCTTCATTTCGGTTATATATATTTTATCTAGTCCGAATGAAAGGTGGACCCTTATACTGAACACAAATAAAATCGTTAGAATGAAAACAGGGCGGGTGGGCGAGGCTAGTATCTGCTAAGACTGATTTTGGTAAATAACATATTCTTTAAGAAAATAAAGGGTGGGTGGGCGGGACTAGTACTTGCTGCGATAAGACTGATTGTGGCAAATGACATACCGTCTAAGAAAGTAGAGGGAGGGCGGGTGCGCGGGGCTAGTGCTTGCTAAGATAAGATTAATTTTGTCAAATGACTTACCCTCTAAAAAAACAGAGGGCGGATGAGTGCGACTAGAAGTTACTAAGATAAAACTGAACAATATTAAGAGTAGTCACGGGAATGAAGAGAGGGTGGGTGGGTGGGGCTATTGCTTTTTTATAAAAGACGACAAGAAAAGGTAAAACTTAGCCCCGCCCACCCACCCGTTCTCTCATTTTTTTCTTCTGAAATAAGAAATATAATTATCTTATAGCAAACAAAGGGTGTTTCAAAATGATGTTCACTTAGTAAGCTTTGAAATCGTTTCAACTCCTATCTTTCCCTTGATGAAAATCTGCAACCATAAGCGACTAGATGAAAATCATTTTGAAACACGTTGTAGTATAATGAAAAAAATACGATTAGCCCTTTTTTTTCTTTTTTTTAACAGCCTAAATTCTACTAGTTTCCGTTCCCACACCACAGAAGAACATGTAATTAACCACGCCCACCCATCCCGCCTTCATTTCATTATTATATATTTTATCTAGTTTAAATGAAAGGTGTGGATCTTATACTGAACAGAAATAAAATCGTTAGAATGAAAACAGCGCGGGTGGGCGGGGCTAGTATCTGCTAAGACTGATTTTGGTAAATGACATCCTCTAAGAAAATAAAGGGTGGGTGGGCGGAGCTAGTACTTGCTATGATAAGATTGATTGTGACAAGTGGCATACAGTCTAATAAAATAGAGGGTGGGTGGGCGGGGCTTGTTGCTAAGATGAGACTGAACAATATTTAGAACAGTCACTAGAATGAAGAGAGGGTGGGTGGGGCTATTTCTTAGTTATAAAGGACTCTAAGAAAAGTTAAACTTAGCCCGGCCCACCCACCCGTTCTCTCATTTTTAGCACTTTTTTTCTTTTTTTTTAACAGCTTCCGTTAGTTTCCATTCCCACTCTACAAAAGAACATATAATTAAGGAAGCCCACCCACCCTGCCTACATTTCGGAAATATATATTTTATCTAGTCTGAATGAAAGGTGAATCTTATACTGAACACAAATAAAATGGTTACAATGAAAACAGCGCGGTGGGCGAGGGTAGTGCCTGCTAGGATAAGACTGATTGTGGCAAATGACATAACCTCTAATAAAGTAGAAGGCGGGTGGGCGGGGCTAGTACTGGTAAGAAAACACTGATTTTGGGAAATGACTTGCCCTCTCAAAAAAAATAGAAGGCGGATAGGTGGGACTAGAAGTTGCTAAGATAAGACTTAACAATATTAAGAGCAGTCACCGGAATGAAGAAGGGGTGGGCAAGCAATAGCCCCGCCCACCTCCTTTCTCCATTTCACGGACTGATTTTATTTAGTGTAAAATGGGAATTGAATTCTATTTTGACAAGCGGTGATGTAAATGTAAAATTTTGCTTAAAATTTAAACTTTTTCTGATTCATATTATCTAAATCTTATCTACTTATTAAATCTGTAATGTTGAATTGCACCGTTATTAAAAATTAGTATGTATTGTACGAAATACACCCTTACGACGCCTCTGGTCTTACGCCGCTCAATGCGACTGAGCGACGGAGCGCTAAAGAAACGCCTGGAAACGGAAGTCGCGAATGGGGATTCCGGAGAAGTCTAGAAGCGGTGACGTAGGGTTTCGCCGCGAATTGTTTAAATAGAGTCCACCTTTGGGGAACGGATTATTCAGCTAGTTGAGTCAAGAGGGTCCAGTGAAATTCGCCGGAATAATTTCTGTACATAATCGTTGCACTAGTTATTCGTGTAAATTCGAGTAAAGAAATAAATTATTGAGTTACACCCTGATGAAAATTTAATTCACCGAAAATCGTAACAGTATAAAATTGATGTTAACTTCTATGGTATTTTTCTTTTTGTTGCAGTGGGTTCGTAAATGAAGATGATTCGCTAAATTGTAGCAGAAGAAGAAATCTAAAGGTTAGAATTTTGCATTAATTTCAAATTAGGTGTTGTTTTTTTAACATGTTTTAAATCTTTTATGAAGGCTATTTTGATCGGTAATTTTGTCTTATTTTTGTTTTATCAAAAATTTGTTGACGTTTTTTGTTACATATTTTGTACGTATTTTATTTTATTTTTCAAGCACCCTTTTCCTAATTTGCGTATGTTCAGACAATTTTTTCCTTTCGATTTTTCGTGACACCCTCTCTTTTCTTAGAGAATATCTCATTAACCAAAATTATTCTTATCTTAGCAGCTACTAGCCCCGCCCACCCACCCTCTCTTTTCTTATAGAGTATATGATTTGCCAAAATCAGTTTTATCTTAGTAAGTGCTGATGACTAACTTTTACAAAAAATACACATAAGCCATGGATTCTTACGTTTTTTTCATTTTTTTGTCACAAGAATATTTAGATTATATATTATTATTTGTTTATAAACAGTTTCAATTAATGTTTGATTCTGTTCACAATCTATTTCAAACATTTCATTAAACTATATGTAAAATAAAGTTCGCCGATTTTTTTCACCAGCCGATCAAACGACTGGGGGTGCAAGAGACCTTTGTTGCGTGTTAACAATACGGCCTCATTTTGACAGTTTGGATAGATGCACTGTAATACTAATAATAACGGTACTGTTCTCCCAAAATTTCGCGAAAATGGAGTGAGTCGTTCTTGACTTAATTAATAAATAAATTGTCGCATTTAGTTAAATACTCCTATATTTGTGTTTTATGAGTCTGCCTTAATTTTTATCACAATTACTTCACAAAATTTTTGTGCCATAGCTGATATTTGGATTTGGTGACGTATAGATTTCTGAAAGAACTTTAACTCTGCTCGCGTTAGTTCGATCCCAATCCTGTCAACATTTTTTTCTAGCACATTGCATTTGCTTGAAATTTGTCTTCAGGTGCGATTTTAGACCAATTTTTTCCATGCTTAGTCGCTGTGCCTTTTGCTTTTACTCTATTTTATATGTTCACAGGAACTACTTCAAAAAAAGACCGAAAAATACGTATTCATTGAAAAAATTAATTTAATTATCCTCACAAAATGTTTCACAATTTTCATATTTTATGTGAGCTAATTTCATTGGAGCATTTTCGAACCCATCACAATAAAATACCCACTCAACCAAAAACCTCGGCAGATTTTTCCGCCCTGTCTCTAACAAATTAATCCCACAATCGATGCGGCTCCCGCGGGCTACTACTCCGGCCGGCCCTGGATGCTTAAAGCAGATATCCCAACTCGCCCTAATTGGCCCGGAATTGATCGCGGAATTTATAATTGATTAGAAGGAGCGATAACGAAGGCCAAATCTGGCGATTCTTCTCGCCGGCAAATAGAGTCGGTCGGCGAGATTCTAATTCTTTTATCTGTCGGTTTCGGGGGAAAATACAGAAAAAGCAAACTGGAGGGAGCGCTTCGTCGACAAATATTTGAGAATCCGTCATCTAATAAGACGGGCTGCATTCGGTAAGCCGAAGACTTATCACAAATTCGTTTTCCATCCACAATTCTTCTTCCTTGCATTATCGATTGGGGACGAGCTGCTTCTGACAATCATTTTTTGGGGGCGGCGGGGATTTACGGCGTTTTTGTAGGAATTGCGCCGAGGGCGGCGGATTTGCGAAAAAGTGACGAGTGTTTTGTTTATTCTAATATCGGTGGTTGAGGTACGAAGAAAATATGAAACGGTTCGATTGGTAAAATAGCACGAAATGTTGAACAGAAACCCGTTAACATGCAGGGAGCTTTTCCACCACAATTCATCACATGCTGCAAATTAGCTGGACACGAGCCGTTGTGCATTTTGATTAGTTAATTGACACTAAATACCTTCAAGCTTTACATGAATACAGGCTAATCCCTTTTCTCTTTCGACAAAAGTTCACTTATAATATGGGCCGTAGTAATTTTACACAAATTAAACCAATGTTGAACCATTTTGTACTGTTGTAAGTTGTTCTACATAATTATAATTTTTCTTCATTGTTTTAAATAAAAAAAGACTATTTTGGACCTGCTAATATAAAATTTTTATCAAGACAACAGTACACTCATGAATAAAATATTAACAGCAGATATCTGCATGAAGTTACTTTATTCAGACGTACGGAAGCACAACTTAAATAAGAACATCACAGGACAACAAAGCTCTCCTTTACTTTTATAAAACTAAACGTAAAACTAGAAACTTGGAGCAGCAGCATAAAATTGTGTTGTGGAACGTCTGGAGTAATTCTGTGTCAGAAGTGTGAAATTATTATCTGCACAAGATCGTGTTTGCTTTAAAGTGAGTAAGTTGTGACTTTATTATACGGCGTTCGTTCACTTTAATTCGAAGTATTCACAAAAGTTTGAGATCGAAAAGGACATGTAATATTATAAACTACTTTAGCAACATTGAACTAAATTTTTCTTCATCAAGAAATGCTTAGTTTGTGTAATCAAACTAGAATACCTCCTTTGATTCCCATTTGGTATAATTATGTCGTAGGAATCAGATTATAGTCGCATTTCTACTTTGACACTTGATCAAGTCAATCTCACATAACAAAAATCTAATTAAACTCAATCTAGGGTGAGATTATACAAAAATAAATTCAAATTCAAATATCTAAAAAATTGACTGAACTTGTTTTTTATTAATAGTAGTTTTGTATATTTCTGTAGAAAAATAGAACCTAATAACAACTGTTGAAAAATGGATGAAATTAAATAATTAGAAAGGAACTACAAAGTAAAGAATTGTTCATTCTTATAAACACGCTATGCAGAATAAAGTTCAGTTTCTCTTAGGTTGGCTCAATTTCGTTCTTGTTTCCATTTTGACAGTTATCGGTCCCTTAACCAGGAACCTTTTATTCCACTTTTGTTTAAATTTGAAAATACTCCCCACAAACCGATAAAACACGAATCTTTGACATATGTACATGTAAATTCCTCCTCATACAAATTTAATTTAGTGTACAAATACAATAATGTGTTTTCAGTGCAACTCTTCTAGCTAATTGCAAACGTTATAAATTTTGACAGCTCCTGTCGAAGCTGATTACTTGTCAAATACCGCGTGATTTATTGCACGGATGCAATCCGATTTTATTATAGTGTATCGATTGGCTTGAGCGTGAGTAGATAATTAAAATATTAGCCGTTAGAGCTAAATTTAAGTTGGATGAGTTTTCCCAGCAATTAGCAGAAAAGAGAATTCACGACGTCTACAATTAAGAAGCGAATAGCTAAATGTGGTTATTAGGACGTAAATGGCGCAGAATCTAGTAATTGCACGTCTGAATATTTTCAGATTAAAAACTAGAAGTAGGAAAGTAGAAAATTGAAGGTGGTGAAAAAACTTGTGAGTTTGGTAAATTTGTAAGTAGGCAAAAATTTGCCCATAATCCTTCAAGATATCGATTGACAAGTGATGCCTTTTGGGCCTTAGTTATATGGCTTCAATTTTTTGGGAGGGGCGAGTCGAGTCATCTACTTGGCAAAAAACTCCAAAACTTTTCAAGGTTGGAGCTACTTCTTCGTCACAAAAAACTCCAAATTACGCAAATAATGACGCTTCATTCCATCCCCAATTGAAGTTTTTTCGTCCGCTACTTTTACTTTTCCGCGAGGATTTTCCCATTTTAAAGTTTCGCAAGTGCGTCGGTTGCAACTGTCCTCTTTGAAAACTTTTAAAAAACGTTCGCGAAAGCGTGAAAGTCGGCCGCTCGCAATTAAAACCATCAAGTGTTTGTAGCATACCACACCCACAAAACTTCCAATAATGCCCCAGCGCGAATTCCACGCAAATTCTCTCAACTCCCCCTCTTACCTTAAAAACGTCCGGAAATCGCCGCTTCATATCCCGTTCCTCATGCCCTAATCCGGGAGCTAGCGCACCATGCCCGGCCCTAGTCCTTCCGGCAAAAAATAAAAAATCGCCCGGACAAATTCAAACTCGGCCCGATTTGGCGATTTTCGCGTTTGTTCCGTCACGGCCGACTTCGTCGATCGGCTTGCAGAATTCGGGCCACGGCACACTTGATTCTCGCGGCACGGAATAGCGACCGGCCCCGACGGGTGGCGCAGCGCGCATGCCCACCGGCCGAATCGATGGGACCCATCCCTTAGCACGAGACGTGATTTTTCTTTTGTTTTTGCCTTTTGCGACCATGCCTTGCCGCTGTTTGGGGCACAAGTGTGCCGCGGACGCGATGGGCCCCCGTGGGGCGGCGCCCTGGGCGCGGGCGCGCCGCTGCCGGACTGCCCTCGATATCCCGCACCGGGCACTGGACACACGAAGCTTCGGAGCTTACAGAGAAGACGGAACTCTGACAAACTCTCTCATCGCATCATAAAAGTAGCGTTGAAGACGACTAGCAATCACACCGATTTCCAAAATCCACCTCTTACGCCGATATAAGTAATTTTGTACAAAATTGTTGATACTAAGAATCAGAACGAAGAAGATAAAAACTTGATTAAACATGAAAAAGAAAACTAGTGTAAAATTTAATAAAATCAATTTTGGATAAAAACAATATCAAAAAAATTGGTTCAAAGTTACTTAGATAGAACTTCCCGAGCGCCTGAAGTGCAGGAGAATTTTTACCAAAAATGAGTCAGTAAACAACTTACATAAAAAATCTGCGTATACAATAATTAAAAAAGATGAGAATATGATTTCTTCATAATAATTTAGCTTCATAGCGATGTCTGTGGAATTATTATTATAAAACATACCAAGTAGCCTCATTGACGATTCATTCCTAAACGTGACCGCATTATTATAATGTTTAACGTATATGAAGAATGCGAGCGCAGCGAGCACGTTTAGGTGTTATTAAAAATTGCTCGGTAGTGTCCCTGAGAAGCTAAATTATTAATAACAGATTTTTTTTTGTCTAAAAGAGGTAAATCCTAAAACTAATGTAATAATCTGCTAAAGTTGCGGAAACTCGGTGTTCCTGGGAATCAACGAGTAAATTATTATTAATGAGAACATTTTTCAGTGTCCAAAAAAACTGAATCTTGAAAACGTTTATGGATACTAAAATCGGAGAAACCCCGGCATTCTAAACATGTTCGCTGGGCTCATATAGTAAGGGTGTATTTTTTTTTTAACTCTATAGATTTATTCTTACAATAAAACCCAAACAACTTCGGTCGGACTATTTCCTGCACTCTTGTATAAAATAACGCTGAAGAAAGAAATTTAAATTGCGAGCGCAGCGAGCACGCCCAGGTGTAATTCAAAAAATTATTTATTAGTGTTCCTGAAAACCTAAGTTGTTAAAAACAGTTTAAAATTGTAGCTTTGAAGATTGTTTGTAATCACTAATGTTTGTGGGACTCCAACGTCAGGAACGTGCTCACTACGCTCGCATTTTAGAGGTTAATTTTTTCAGAGTAATAATTTATCTTCACAGGCAGATCTCCAGAATTATTATATTAAAAATTAAGTATCCTTGCTAACCATTCATTCGTAAATGAAATGAAAACATGACACTAAATTAATTAAAAAAAGAACATTCAAAATGCGAATGCAGCGAGCACATTTAGGTCTTTTCCTGGGAATGTAATTTATTAATATTGAGAGAATTTTTTAGTGTGTAAAAAAGTGAATCTTGAAAATGTTTGTGAATACTAAAGTGGGAGAGATCCTAGCAACCTGCACGTGCTCGCTGCGCTCGCATTTTAAAAGTTTGTTATTTTTATAGTAATAAGTAGAGATTTATCACTACACCGCTGAAATTCTTTCTTAATTACGCAAAAAGTGTAAAAATCGAAAAATAGAAAAATTCGAAAGTTTGAAGCTATGAGCCTAAATCGCGTAGAATGCGAGCACAGCGAGCATTCCAGATATTATTAAAATAAATCACTGCTATCTCTAAGAAGCTAAAATATAAAAAAAAAAACAAATATATTTATCGTCTACAAAACAGTTAATATTAAAAACAAATATGATTACTAAAGTTGGGGATACTTATTGGACGTACTCGCTGCGTTCGTTTTCCAAACGTGTGTTTTTCAAAATATAGAAATTTATTATTACAATTGAACCCAAGCTCCTTCTTGGATAATTCTAAGACTAAACTTAAAAAAAAGATTCGAAAGGGAGCGAAGCGAGCACGTTCAGGTTTAAAAAAAAATGGTCTACAATTATAAAATTTTCAGAAAAATTGGGTGAGCCGCCCTTGATTTGATCAACAAAATAAATTAGTTCATTAATTAATTGTTATTGAGTGTCATCCTGTATAAGTAGGAACTACAAAAACCCTGAATTAGGTTGATTTTTCCTTTTAATTTTTTACTTCTTTGGTTTTAAAATTTTTAAATTTTGAGTTTTGCAATTTTTCGACTTTTGTATTTTGCAATTTTTCGACTTTTTTATTTTTAGATTTTTTGGTTTTTGTGTTTTACAACCTCGATTTTTCTATTTTTTATTTCTCTGCTATTCAATTATTTAAATACTCAATTTCTCAATTTCCTGATTTTTACTTTTTCGATTCAATTATTCGTAAATTTGTTTTTTTAATTTTTCTATTTTCCAATTTTTCGACTATTCAAATTTTCAGTTTTTGGATTTTTCGATTTATAAGTTTTCGATATTTCGATTTTCCAACTTTTGATTTTTCGAATTTTCGATTTTATGATTTCTAATTTTTTGGTTTTTTTAGTTTTTAGATTTTTCTTCTATAACTCTAACCGTTTTTCCAGAATCTCCCATTGAAATATCGTGATTTTTATAAAAAATTCGAATTTTACTCCTAATATTTCGAGAATATTGGTCCGTAAACCTAAACACGCTATATTTTTTGAATCAGCACGTCAAGATCTATTACCCTAAATTATTGGAGAATTTTTACACGACCTTTTCAAAAATGAAATTTTCTGCTATGTATGTGTCTTTTCTCCAGACTTACGGAAATTTCGACCCATTTTCGATGATTTTTGAAATTGAACTAAATATATTTTCTTGTAGATTTCGAGCCGCAGAAGTCACTTCCGACCACATTTCTTCGATAGCTCCCATCGTTTTTCTAGAATCGCCCATTGAAATATCGTAATTTTTAAAAATTTTTAAAAATTCGAATTTCATTCCGAATATTTCGAAAATATTGCTAAATATGCTATATTTTTAGAATCACCACGTCCAGATCTACAATCTTCAATTCTTTGAGAGCTTTTAGTCTACTTTTTCAAGAATGAAATTTTCCACTATGTACAACCCCCCCCCCCCCCATGCGAATTACGGCCCATTTTTGACGATTTTCAAAATTTAACTATAAATACATTTTCTTATAGATTATCTGTTAAATCACAAGTATGGAGTCATAATATTTTGGTTATTTTAGATAGGATTTATTCGGCAAAATTCTGAGATAACGTCATCAATTTTTTGGGAGGGTTAAAGAGATCAGTTTTTTTATTGACAATTTATCACGCTTAGTTAAATTGCAAAATGTTACGCAATTGTGTTAATAATCAAAGGTCAAAACCAATGTTTCCAATTATCTTGCAGTAAAAGAAGTAAAAGGAAAATCCAAAAGTTAAACAGGTTATAGGGTTAGAGTACGCCAAATTCAAGGAAAGTAAAACTAGAAGCAAAACTATTTTTTAGGTTTTTTTTCTCCCAAAATTTGACGACGTTATCTACAATTTTGCTGAGTAAATTGAATCCAAAATGTGCATCTTTTTAATCTTTTTACGTATTGTAATGAACTTTTCATTCGTGTCTACATTTTTAACATGTTTTAGGTTTCTTCTTGTGAAAAAACTACTACTTATATTAAGAAAAAAACGGTAAAATATAAGCCCCGCCCACCCACACCGTCTCAATCGTGACGAATACTTTTATTCTTCGTAAACCTCGTAATTGCAAAATGTTCTTAAATAATCGTGTTATTCAAAGAAAACTAAATGCATTAAGTAAAAAAGAAAGCCAAATGGTAAGTCCCACCCATCCGTCTCGATCTCAGTCGTAATGGATTTTTCATTCGTTGTCAGATCGAGGGGCGGAGTTTAATTGCAAAATCCACATTTATCTAGAAAAATGTAACATTTTAAACATGTTGTACATTTCTCGTTGTGAAAAGATGACTACGTATATTAAGAGAAAAAGGAAAAGAATATAAGTCCCACCCACCCGCTGTGTCCCAATTGTGACGAATTTTTTAATTCGTCGAGAGCCGGGGCGGAGCTTAATGGCAAAATCTTTATTTTTCTACGAAAAATTACCATGTGAAACATATTCTTAAATAATATTCAAAGAAAATTAAATGTATTACGTAATCCCCACCCATCCGTCTATATAATGTTTATTATTCTTTTTCAAAAATCTAGATATCTAGTGTAGAAACTAAACACGGATTTATAAACCACAACTGTACAAATATTTTATTTTGATTTTTTTCAAAAAATCTGGATGTTTAGGGGGAAAACTCAACAGGAATTCGTACAATAAATTTTACCCTCCACATAACAGTCCGAATAAACTTACAAAATTTCTAATATAAATCGACACAGACAGACAAACCACTTTTTTCGTACATTAGTCGCCAATAAATGTCGAGAAAACATGAAAATGGCAAGTCGCCCGATGGACTCGAATACTCTATCTTTAGCTTACACTCAGGAAGTAATAATGAAGAAGTTGCAAAACAGGTACAAGAATTATACATAAGCGGGAGGGAAATTAAAAACTTTAAAATATTTAGATAAAACAGGAGTTACAAATGTTTAGTAAGAGAAAGTCCTAATATTTTACTTATTTAAGATAGGATTTATTCCGCAAAATTTTGAGATAATCTCCTCAATTTTTTGAGAGGGGTAAAGAGGTAAATTTTTTGATCGATATTTCATCACGTTTAATTAAATTACATATGTTATGCAATTTTATTCATAATAAAAGTAAAATCAATGTTTCCAATTGTTTTGGGGTAAAAGAAGTAAAAGGAAAATCCGAAAGCTCAACAGGTTATGGGGCCAGAGTACGGCAAATACAAAGGATGTAAAACTAGAAACAGAAATATTCCGTTTTTTTCTCCCACAATTTGACAATGTTATCTATGATTTTGCTGAATAAATCGAATCCAAAATGTGCAAAAATACGCATTCTATCTTTCGTCGATTCTTTTCTTCGTTTTAATCATACGTATTGTGATAAATTTTTCATTCGTTGTCAGATCGAGGGGAGGAGCTTAATTGCAAAATCCATATTTATCTACAAAAATTTACCATTTTAAACAAGTTCTAAGTTTCTTCTTGTGAAAAGTAGCTGCATATATTTAGAAAAAAAGGCAAAATATAAACCTCGCCCACCCGCCCTATCTCAATAGTGATGAATGTTTTTATTCGTCGTAAATCGCGGGGCGGAGGTTAATTGCAAAATTCCTATGATTTCTCGAGAAATTACCACGTGAAACGTGTTCTTAAGTAACTGTGTTATTCAAAGAAAGCCAAATGATAACTCCCACCCGTCCGTCTCGATCTCAGTCGTGATGAATTTTTCATTCGTTGTCAGATTGAGGGGCGGAGCTTAATTGCAAAATCCATATTTGTCTATAAATATGTTTAATTTTAAACCTGTTTTATATTAAGAGAAAAAGGAAAATATTAGCCCCGCCCACCCACCCTGTCTCAATTGTGACGATTTTTTTCATTCGTCGAGAGCCGGGGCGGAGTTTAATATCAAAATCTTGATTTCTCTACGAGAAATTACCATGTGAAACATGTTCTTAAGTAATCGTGTTGTTCAAATAAAACTAAATGTCTTAAGTTAAACGATAAGCCACACCCAATTTTTCCAAAAATTTAGATATCTAATGTAAAAACTGTACACGGATTCATAAATCACTAGTGCACATATCTTTTTTTTCTTTTTCATTTTCGCAATATTTTAATAACATTTTATGATGACGTAAGCAACTTATTGACTTATTGGGATAAATACTCATACTTAAATGAAATTGTATGATCTTGATATAGTCGATACTACTTTTTTTAGAAACTTTTAAGAGCAGCGATGGCACACAAATTGTATTTAAGTATTTAATAATTTCTAAACCTGACGTCATCAAAGTTTAAGAGAGGGCACATGAAACGTACTCAGCTCCCTTTTGTCTCTGTGAAATCCTACTCGTGGACGTTTCAAACACCATTTAGGAAATGCCATAGGTTCTACACATAGAATCTAATCAAGGTTAAATTGTATGTAAGGGCCAGCAGAAATTTTAGCCGTTGCAAAGGTCCTTTGTCTGAAAGACGATAGCCCTTGCTCAAAATTCCGTCCTCTTAATGTTAATCTGTATACAGAGACAAAAGGATTAAGGTTAGCAGATCACGAGCATTTTTTTAATTTAAACCTTCTTAATCCCCCTGATTAATCTTCAGTTTCTAGTAGCGTAGCTGCTGAAATGCGTCGACTGTTTGTTGTGGGGATAATAACGTGTTTGTGACCATACTTCAATTATTAATCATCACACAACACAAAAAAAAAAACTTTCATACTTGTGAAAAAAATCCATTCTGTGACCTGAAAATTCTATCAACGTGTTTACTTTTATCTATACATTTCTCAAACTTGTTGTTATCAGGGTCGTCTCTAATATTTATGGTGTTGTAAGCAAAACGTCAGTCCGGACCCCTTCTGCCAACAGTGAAATAAGAAGCTTTCTACAAAAACTTTAATATGAAAAAAGATTTATTTTTATAGCAAACTTTTATTTGGGCCCTTGGGATCTCCAGACGGATGTCCGGGTCCCACGCAGCTGCGTCTTTTACGTGTCCTTAAATCCGGTCCTGGCTAATATCGATTCTTTTGCTCGATCCAAAAAGCCTGCCGGTTTTTCAGTTGTTTGAATGTGAACATTACACAAATTAAATAAAACAAATTAAATTAGCACACTTTTAGGCAGAATTTGTTATTCCATTATGATAATAAGAAACTTTTTTTGTTAATTTTAATAAATTTTAATATGAATTAAAAATTTTCAAAAATAGCATCAAACAGTGCTATTTATTTAAAGTCAAGGTTAATTACGCTACTTCTGAAACACAAAACTTTAAAAGAGCCTTACGGCAGTCCATGCTTATCTCTCACAACCCACTCACAGTAAGAAACAAAGCCATTCACGCTCCCTTAAAGTCACTTCAAGACAACATTTCGTACGTCACTCTTCCCGGATTTAAAAACATGATCGGAGAAAAGTTCGCTAGTGCAGGGATCTGAAGACGAAACTTCCTGACAAATGTACAAGCAAAGGGAACACAATCGGAGAAAATATGGGCACGTAGTTGGCATTTATTCTGGATCAGTGCAGGCGACAGGGATAGTTGAGATTCTTCGAACATGAAGAGAGAAATTGCTGACTTTAAGTTTAGGAAGTTAAAAATTGCGATGGGGAATTAGTCGGACGAGCAGTAAATCAGGAGCGACGAAGATATTAGCGATAGAACACGATTCGAAGTGTGAGACTGTGATTTAGTTTGATGGCTTTATTCTTATTTTAAATCCAAAACTTGTCGTTGTGGAAATATAGCAGCTTATTGGTTTTCATTCCAAACTGTCGGAGAAACGAATCCTGGTCTGGAAAAACACGTTATTGCAGAGTTAATTTTCGTTCCTGAAACTTCAGTTAGATGTTTCCTATTTCAGCCACATTTCCATTACACATTTTCCCGTAGCTGAATAAACGTGATCCTCGTGTAGTCAGCCCCACGCCGATGTTATTCAAATATTTGTAGTACAAAGGTCAAAGCCCAAAATATCACTTTCTACCAGCTCGTGATTGCGTGTTTACAGCACAATTAAATTTCAAACTGTCCTATTTGACTAATAATATGTCAATTATTAATTAATTGTCACTTAGGAGCCATCGCCCAACTTTAAAATTCAATTTCAGTCAATTACCCTGATTGTCGTAAAGCGGCTTTGAAGCTTTTTTAGCTTTCAACTGACAACGATGCTAAGCGGGTTTTCAATTTTTAGTCTGTGTAAAGCTTTGATGAGGCTTTTTTGTTGGTTTCGGGTGTATATTAAAAAAAAACGGTTATATACTTATTATTAGAGAGCGGATTTCTAGGTTTAATACTTTTTGTGAAGAATGTAAGCACTTCAAAACTTTTTTATATCTGTAACTATGATACAATTTGGAGTCATTTGACACATTTTTTTTATGCTTATTTGCTTTTTTTTCAATTTTATACATATTAAAACTTATATGCTTATTTAATACTTTTTTCGACGAATATGAGTTTTAATGCATATTTTGTTTAAATGCCGGCATTGTCGGGATGACAAATACTTGTTAGTTAGCCGTATCGTATCGTATGCATTTTACCTGGACTTGACCACTGAAGTACACTTATTCAAGACCCTTTCTGTGAATAGGTTCCGGTCGTTTGGGTAATAAAATTTTATTATAGGAATGGAAAAACACTCCATAGATTTTATGACGTTAAATCCTTACTTCCGTTGATAATGAATTAAAGCTTTTAACCAGATGTTTTTTTCGGCATTTTGCCGCAAGACCGTTGAAGATTTTCTAGAAATAAGTATTATTGTACCCAACTACCTACTTTAAAATTTTTCTAATGGAGACTTTTAAGTAAATGAACCGTTTATTTTACAACCATCAGTCTATCGCATATGTCCTAGTACATTGTTATACTTGGTTCTCCCTTGTTACATGTTGAGTTCTTTTTGGTAATATTACTAATATTTTAAAAGAATGCCGAAAGTAAAATCGACGCCGGATGAGTGGATAAGGGATTTTCCAGAATTAAAATTAGAAAACAACAAAATATTCTGCAGAGCTTGTGTGAAAACCGTAAGCCCACTAATTCTATTTTTATCTATTTTCATTTGTTAATCCTGTATATGTACGTTGTTTTAGATTCAAAGTGATAAAAAATATAACGTGACGCAACATGTCAGAACGACTCTTCATGTAGAAAGGAAGAAAGTGTTTGAAGTTTCTAAAATTAAACAGCAGACCATACATGAATCTGTTGCATCTACTTCCACAAAAGATGAGCAGTTTCAGTTTAATTTCGATTTATGTAAAATGATGATCCAGTCCGATATATCTTTAAAAAATTGGAGAAAGGCCCTCTTCAAGAATTCCATGAAAAACACTGCAATCGACATATTCCGGTTGAAAGTACTCTCCGAAAAAACTATGTAGACCCAGCGTTTCAGCAAGTTTACAACGTAATTAAACATCGCATTGGAGATAATTATTTATGGTTCGCTGTTGATGAAGCAACCGATAGTTGTGGAAGATACGTGGCAAGTTTAATTGTTGGAATCTTAAATGAAAATTTCCCTAGTCGAGGGTATGTAGTAAGTTTGAAAATGTTAGATAAAACAAATGGCAATACGATTACCAGATTTGTAAATGACAGTCTTACGTCACTATTTTTGCCAAATACCGTACCGGCGAATAAAATTTTATTGATGATCTCGGATGCAGGTCTCAGGATGCAGGGAATAATCTAAAAATATTGTACCCCAATTTAATTCACTCTACTTGCATTGCCCACGGTTTAAACAGAGTTGCTGAAGGAATACGTTTGCAATTTCCTACTGTTAATAAATTAGTGGCAAATGGTAAAAAGATTTTTGTTAAAGCCCCACTAAGAGTGCAACAGTTTAAGAAAAAATTTCCAAACATACCATTGCCCCCAGAGCCGATTATAACGAGGTGGGGAACATGGTTACAGGCCACATTTTATTATCACAAATATATCAGAGAATTTGAGGAAGTAGTTACGGAGTTTAGCGAAGATTCTTCTCAATCGATTAAAGATTGCATAAATATTTTGGAAAACAAAGATTTGCGACAAGATCTAGCTTTTCTAAGAAGCAATTATCAATTCGTATGTGAGGTAATAGAAAAGTTAGAAAAGCCCAACATGTTGTTGGTAGATGCCATAAACTTAGTGAAAAAATTTAAACAACAAGCAAACGCAGCAAGGGGTGATATTGGTGCTAGAGTATCTCAAAAACTTGACGAAGTGTTAAATAAAAATGCAGGTTTCGGTGTTCTTTCCGACGTTGCTTGTGTTTTACAAGGCCAAAAGGTGGAAAATTTGGAGTTAGATTCAACATTAGTTGCAAAATTCAAATTTGCGCCAACAACGAGTGTGGACGTTGAACGCACATTCTCCAATTTTAAACACATTTTAAATGATCGGCGAAAAAAATTTACAGTGGACAACTTGGAACATATTACAATCATAAATTGTTTTAAAGAAAACTGAAATACGTGTGTAAAATATAAAGTCTAGGATTATTGTAATAATATTTTATCCAAAGTTCTAAGAAGTGTTCTTTAATTTGTAATATGATTATGCTTTTAATGCTTTTTTGCTTAAAATAAAACTTTTTTAATGAAAGTGTTATGCTTATTTAATGCTTTTTTGCTTAAAATAAAACTTTTTTATTGAAAATGTTGTGCTTATTTAAGCGCTTATTCTTAATTTTTTTCTGCTTATAAATCCGCTCTCTACTTATTATAAATGCAGCAATAACTAACCCGGCGCATCCACCATTTTTGCGTTAAATTTTCAAGAAATTTCTGATTAATTAAAAAGTTATACTAAGTGCGTTTCCAAAACATTAATTTTTTTTAGCTAACTTTTAGCTAGTACTCCACCGTAGCACTTGAATATGAAATCACTTTCCTTCACCGCCAACACGTATTAAAATTAATTATCATTTAAGAACCATCGCTCCAAGTTTTAAACTCCGCACAATTACCCGAATCGTTCAAGCTACTTTGTAGTTAAGCCCTTTCAAACTTAATACTATCCCTGAAACTTGTTAAAATAATAATGAAAAGCGATCGGCGGCGAACACAAAAGCTCCAACCCCAAGAAAAAGTAGCCAATAACAAAACTCGAAAGGGGAAATAAGAATAAAAAATTCAAAAACTTAGGCGAGTTTTGAAAAATTTTCCTATCAAAGTCAGTGAAACTCTTTCTTTGTTAGATTTTTCATTGTACTTCCTCGACAAAAGAGCTAGGCGATTTCAGCCCTCGTTTGCTTTAGCGAATTCTCTAATTATTTCGCGGGGGAGCAACTATGACGGCTGCTTAATTTAACGTGAAAGTTTTTGTGCAAAAACTTCATCTTGTTGGTAAATAATGACGGTAATCAGAAAAAAGAGCAGTTTGTGGTTGGTACGTTGTAAGTGCGTGCAAATTTGCAAAGAATTAAGAGGTTCAGTGAACTTGAATAATCGTATGGTAATTGTGTAAGCTTTTTAATGCAGGATGCATGCTTGCAACGCAGCTTTAGTCGATGGGAGTTTAAAATTCAAATGTGATCGATTTGGGCTATTGGGTTTATGTGGCGGCATTCGTTGAATTTCCGCTGTTTATAACGAGGTTAAATGCAGGCGTTTGACAAAGAGTGTTATTGAAATTGGTGCACGAGGATGTAAAGCGGCAGACGACAGAAGTTGAATTTAAAATGTAGATGCGAATTTGGTAAGTTCATAGTGGCTGCAAGAATTTTACTAAATCTTTCAAAGAACGTAAGGAATTTTGTAGAAAATATTTGATAGCATTATAGTAGAATTAAATAAGTAACTCATTAATTATTTTACATAAAAAAAATCTTCGAAGTTTATTTTGACAGAACTTCCCTACAGTCCAATAAATACCGCTTCTTTGAAAAATTATAATTTTTTTTCGATTTTTCTTTTTGATAACCTCTATAAAGTAAAAATTCGCAGCTTTTTTGACTTGAATTATTCAATTTTTCAATTTTTGTTTCTCCAATTTTACGGTATGCATCTTTTGGAGCTTTTATTTTTAAATTTTGCAGTTCAGTGCAAATTCAGGGGATTTCAATTTTTAAATTTGAATTTTAAGATTTTTCAATTTGTCGTTTCTTCAATTCTTGGATTTACAGTTATTCGTTTCGGTTTATTATTTTCTCTAGTTTTTCAATTTCTCAGTTTTTCAATGCTCGGATTTTCTCTTTTTTTCTCAATTGTGAAATTTTTAATTTTTGGATTTTTTTCATTTTTCGTTTCTTCAATTTTTGATATTTTGAGTTTTTTATTAATACATATGGAATAATAATAATAATTTCCACATTTTTAATTCTACAATTTATTTTCAATTATTGTATTTTAAAACTTCATTTACACGATTTTTCAGTTTTTCGATTTTTAATTTTTCAGTTTTTCGATCTTTCAGTGTTACAGTTTTTCAACTTTACAATTTTAACCATTCCATATTTTTCCGAATTTTTGTAGTTCGATTTTTTAGATTTTTAAGATTCTCGAGTTTTAGTATGCTTGTTCATGTTTGGATTTTTCGTTTCTTCAGTTCTTCGATTTGCAACTTTTCGATTTTCCACTATTTTGATTTTGCAATTTTTCGTGTTTCCAGTTTTTCAGTTTTTTTTTCGAATCGAAAAAAGGAAAAGTAAAGATATAAACGAAAAATTATGAAATCGAACGAATCATTGAAAAAATAAAGGAAATGACAAAAAATTGTTTTATAAAATCGCGAAAAGAAATTAAAAAAAGGGAAAATGAAGAACTTGAAAAACTGTGGAAATAAAAAATTTAGAAAGCGAAGAATGAAAAATTGAGAAACTTAAAAATCGAACAATGAAAAATTGTATCGAAGCACTGCAAAACTGAAAAACTGCAAATCGGAAAATAAAATTTTTCCATTTATCAACGCTTTTTCGTTTTTCTTAGCTTTAATTTTTTCAATTTTTCAATTTCTCGATTTGTAATTTTTGAATTTTGAGTTTCTAAATTTTTTGATTTTTCAATTTTTTTCTTCAGTTTTTCCACTTTTTAGATTTTTTCAACATTTTCATTTCATACTTTTTCGCAATTTCATTTTTGATTTTTCAATTTTACAGTTTTGCGATATTTTCATTTTTTTGATTCGAAAAATTGCAAAATCTAAAAACTAAAAAATATGAAAAAATTAAAAAATCGAAAAGTGGAAGAACGAGAAACTGTAAAAACGAAAAAGTGAAAAATTGAGAAATTGCAAATTGAAGAACTGGAGAAACGAAAAATTGAAACATTGAAACTAAAAATCGAGAAACATATAAATCGAAAAAGTTAATGAAACGAACAATTGGAAAACCCGAAAATTGCAAAATCGAAAAAATGGAAAGTCGAAGAACTATTAACATTGAAAAATCGAAAAATTGAAAAATACAAAAATTGAAAATGATCACATTGAAAAAAATATAAAATTAAAACAATGAAAAACTAACAAAATAAAAAAATAAATTACAAGTCGAAAAATTGAAGAAATGAAAAACTGAAAAATTAAATATTAAAAACATGTGAAATTGCAAAACAAAAAGTTACAAAATCTAAAAATTGAAACATCCAAAAGTTGGATCGAAGAATTGAACAATTTTAAAATGAAAACTCGAAGATTTACACATCGTGAAATTGAAGAAACAAGGTAAAATGAAAAATTGAAGAAACGAACAACTGAAAAAACTGAAATTGAAAAAACAAAAAATTATAAAAGCAGAACATTGAAAAATTGAAAATCTTCCGTTCTTTCAGTTGAAAAATCAAAAATGAAAAAACAAAAAAAAATAAAATGAAAAATGTAAAAATTGAAAACAAAAAACCTTTAATAATTGAAGAAATGAAAAATAGAAAAATTAATAACTGACCAACTCAAAATCGGAAAAGAGCGAAATTGAAAAATTTTAAAGTTGGAAAATCAAAGATTAAAAATTTGAAGAACTGGATAAATGAAAAATTATAAAATCGAAAGATTTATTGAAAAAATTAAGGAAATGAAAAAAATTATGATCTAAAATCGAGAACATGAAATTTAAAAAATGAAAATCAAGAACTTGAAAAATTGAAGAAAAAAAAATTGAAAAAAGGAAAATTTAAAAATGTAGAAATTACAAAATCAAAAAATGAAAAATTGCAAATTGGAAAATTAAATTTTTCTATTTTTCAAAGTGCGGTTTTATAATAATTTTTCGATTTTTTAGCTTTAATTTTTCCAATTTTTCAATTTCTTGGCTTCCAAATTTTCCAATTTTTCGTTTCTTCAATTTCTGATTTGCAATTTTTAAATTTTGAAATTCGATGTTACCATTTTTTATTTTTGGGTTTTTGAATTTTTAAATTATTAATTTCGATTTTTCAATTTTCTGTTTCCTCACTTTCTCAAGATCTTGATTTTTATTCCCCGATTTTCCTGATTTTTTTCATTCTATTTTTCAATCTTGCAATTTTTGGATTTCTGAATCATCTTATTTTTCGATTTTGCACTTTTTCGATTTTGAAAGCTCTTAATTTTTCTAGTTGTTCTTTTTTTCAATGTGAAATTGTTGAATATTTTATTTTTTAATTTTTCGTTTCTTCAATTTTTGATTTTCATTTTCTAGTTTTCATTTTAATATGTATGGAATAATAATAGTAATTTCAAATTTTTATTCTTTTTCAATTTTATTACAATTTTAAAACTGTACCATTTTTCAATTATTGGATTTTAAAAGTGTTTTCATTTATTCTACGTTTCAATTTTTCAATTTTTAATGTTACAGTTTTTCGACTTGACAATTTTGATGATTCCGATTTTACTATTTTTGGGTTTTCCAATTTTTCGATTCATAATTTTTTTCGATTTTTCGTTTCTTCAGTTCTTCGACTTGCAAGCAGTTTTTCGATTTTCTACTATTTCAATTTTGTAATTTTTCGTTCTTTCAGTTTTTCGATTTTTCAATTTTTTTCCCGATTTTTTAGTTTTTACATTTTTAATTTTTCAATTCAAAAGTGTTTCTTTTGATTTTATACTTTTTCACTTACACAATTTCTGATTTTTCAGTTCCTCGATTTTCCAGTTTTTTAATTTTTCAATTTTGGAATTTTTGGACTTGCCATATATAATTTTGCGATTTCTTCAATTTTCTACATTTATTTTTAAATTTTTCAAAGTTTCCATTTTATACTTTTTAGTAATTTCATTTTTGATTTTTCAGTTTTACAATTTTTGTTTTTTTTTTTTGACAAACTGAAATTGAAAAATCGAAAAATTGAAGAAACAAAAAAATAAAAAATCGAAGCGAAAAATTGTAAATCCAAAATTTGAAGAAATGAAAAATTTAAAAATTAAAAATTGAAAACTTCTGAAATTTTAAAGCGGAAAATTCCAAAATCTAAAATATGAAAAATTCCAAAGTTGGAAAACTGAAAATTCGAAACATTCAAATTCAAGTCAAAAAAAAAAATCAAAGAAGCGGGTTTTGTTGGGTTGTACCGCAGGGGCCAGGGAACTTCTGTCGAAATAACCTTCGAACAATTTTTTTATACGATAAATCATTTTAAGAATTCTTCAGGGGTGCAAGACTCAGAATTTTGATTTTAAATTTAAATATCTGCTAGGCATTTATTACATAGAAAATTTCCAAATCTGCTGAAAAGATTACTTTGAAGAATATATATTTTTTCTCCTTTACAAGCCAAGCATTGCATTAACATTATTCTGAGTTCCATTTCAATTATTCTTGCTAATAGACGTTACTCAAAAATTGCGGAATAGATACATTACCGAACCATTTAATAAATAAAGATTATCGAATATTTCTCGGCCGTGCGGAAATAACATACTTTCCAATTCCGGTGGCATCCAACATCAGTATCAGTAATTTCAACTCAAAGTATCTATTTTCTTTCATTATTATCTGACTTCCTTGGCTAAAATTTTTCACAATTTGTTCGCAAACAAAGTAAATTTTACTTTCGGCTTAGCTCAAGAATCCCACCTTTAACAGCCCCTTTACGGTCGATATGAAAAACAAACAACTGCGATTGGATAATCATAAAATATCTGGCACACATATTGTGTACATAAATCGCACACAAAGTTCAAATAAAGGAGGCGAAAGCCAATGCACGTGCTTCCTCTTATCTGAGTTCACATTGCCACATTATCGATACACTCACATTAAAATTATACGAGTCAATTTTGTTTTTCTAGAAACTCAGCGAGATTTAATTTCTAAGAGGGTTTACGAGTCATAAATTTGGGATCCATGAGACCGCGATAATTTTTCTTCTTATCTTTATTTGTTATTGATCAAGCTTACAAGGTGGTTATTAATGGCGCTATAAAATCGGGTTAGTGTGGCGGTTGAGATTTGAGTAGTTGAGAATGACAGATTTTATGAGAGGTTTTAAGTTTTACTAGTGGGATAAGGATGCAGATTTAGTTGGGGTTTAGTGCAATTTTGAGTGTTCGACTTCTTGATCAATAAAAACACGCTAAATTGGAGGAAGAAACATGATTAATTGGTTTTCTTACGTACGACTTGGTGAATACAATCTGGATAACTTTCTCAACAAAGTGGATCATCGGGGAATGAAAATTGTGAAGTAAGTTGTGGGATAAAAATAATGACTTTTTTCATAAATAGTAACAACTCCTCTGTTACATATTTTATTTTTAAGCCTGCTGGAGCGGACAGAAAAGAAACCGAATGCAATAAATTTTATGAAACAGAATTAGCACAGGATACACTTTAAAAAATAAAGAATGGAATACAGTAGCAGAACGCCAATGTTTTCAAGACACAAACAAGAATATTTATTTACTTTTCAAACAGAAATTTCGATCATTTAATTTGCTTTCTTTGTAAAAGCGAAGCGAAATTTATGTACTGTGATGTTAAACATAACTTCGCGAGGACGAATATTTTCCGAGGTTTCAAAATTGCTATAATTGTCTCTAAATGTCGCTCATTTTATTGCTATTACACAGTTTCGATTCCACATGGCATCCATTAACTTTTTGTCTTTTCTTGCCGCCATTACCCGTAATAACCTAATGCCCTAGTTGCGGTAGTGCGGAAAATGAGCGGAAGCTCGAATAAATCGCGGCAAGAGAGAAAATCGGCTCCATCCGAATTTTGAACAATGGAATGTTGGAAAGTGTTGTTTTCTTCTCGTCGATTCGGACTGGTGTCTTCGCCGCCCCTCTATCGATTTGTGCGTCCTGAAATGTATGGCTACTGCTCACTCATCCCCTGGAGCGAAAAAAGAGGAAGACTCTCCAAACTTAGGGATTAGAGGGAAAAATAAAGAGCGGTCATGCAAAGTATTACGTTTGCATTTGGGATATTTAGGGGAAGGAATAGACTATGAGAGGTGGCTATAGTGCCGTAATCGGGGGTTAGTGAGTGGCGGTAACGGGAATGACGTCAGCGAAGCGGCTGCAAGCCGGGGAAAAGATGTTTCCTTCATTTTTTCAGTTTCATTCGATTTTATAATTCTTCGTTGATTCAATTCTTCAAATTTTCAACTCCTCAATTTTGCAATTTTTAAATTTCTCGATTCTGCAATTTTTGGATTCCTTAATTATTCGATTTTCCGATTTCTTTAATTTTTAATATTTCGATTTTTCAATTTTTCGCTTATTCAATCTGTAAATAAAAACTTTTCTTTTTATACTTTTTCGTTTTTAATTTTTGATTTTTCAGTTTTACAATTTTATAATATTTCCATTTTTTTTTTCGAAAAGTTAAAGATATGAAAAATTGTAAAATCGAAAAAATATAATATTGAAAAATTTTCCAACTTTCGAATTATTCAAAATTTAAATTTTGCAATTTATTGATTTAAAATTTCTCGAGTTTTCAATTTTTCGATTCTTTAATTTTTCAATTTCTTCAAATTTTCGCTTCGCTTTTTTTTTCTTTATTTTTACAATTTTTCGAAATTTCAATGTTCCGATTTTATAATTTTGTTCCTTTCTTCAATTTTTCATTTTATTTTGTTTCTTCAAGTTTCAATATGTAATTCTTCCTATTTCGTTTCTCGTTTTCATTTTTAAATTTTTCAGTTTTTTGATATTCCAACTTTTGGATGTTTCAATTTTTAGATTTTGCAATTTTTTGATTTGCAATTTCATAATTTTTTTGAATTTTTAATTTTTCAATTTTTAGTTTCGGTTTTTTATTTTCTTTATTTTTTCAATTTCTCAGTTTTTCAGTGTTTTAATTTTATAATTTTTGTTCAGTTTTTGGCTTTTTCAGTTTTTCGATTTTTCAATGTCAACAGTTTATTGACTTTACGCTTTTGAGGATTCTATAATTTTTCGATTCATTAATTTTTTCGATTTTTATGTTTCGCGATTTTTGTTTTTCAAGGAAAAATATTTTCAATATTTCGATTTTTCAATTTTTCAAAGTTTTCTTTTTATACTTTTTCATTTTTCATTTCTGATTTTTCAGTTTTACAATTTTCTTTTTTTTTCGCTTGTTCAGTTCTTCGATTTGCAATTTTTCAATTTTACACTTTTTAGACTTTGCAATTTCGAGTTTTTCCAATTTTACGATTTTTTAACTTTTCGAATAAAAAATGGAAGTATTACGAAATCGTAAAATTCAAAAATCAAAAATGAAATTACCAAAAAATATAAAATGAAAACTTTGAAAATCTAAAAAATGGAAATCAAAAACCTGAAAAATTGAAGAAGTGAACAATTGAAAACTCGAAGGATTAAAAATTGAGAGATTTCAAACTCGAAAAGGTGAAAAATAAAAAAATCGGATACGTCGGAAGTCAAAAATTGCAAAACTGAAAAATTATACAATTGAAAATCGAGGAATTGAAAAATTAAACATTGCAAAATTGAGTAAACTATAAAATTAAAGGAACATTGAAAAAGTAAGGGAAAAGAAAAAAGAAAAATTGGGAGTAAAATCCAAAGAATGAAAATTCAAAAATAGGATAATGAGAAATAAAATCAAAAACTTGAAGAACTGACGAAACGAAAAATTGAAAAATCTAAAAATCAAAAATTTGGAAACTCAAGAACCCAAAAATTAAAAATTGCCAATAAAAATTTGAAGAAACAAAATATTGAACAATTTGGAAGTCGAAAAATTGAAAAAATTTAATGGTAACAAAACGAAAAATTATTAAACCGAAACACTGAAAAATGGAAAAAAGTATATTCCGTTTTGCAATTTTTCGATTTTGCATATTTCGCTAGTTCCAAGTTTTTTATGTTTCATTTTCCTAATTTTTTTAAATTTCATTTTCTCGATTTTGATTCACAATTGGTTTTTCAATTCCTTCATTGTTTCAATGTATATTTCAAAATTAATTTTTTTCGTTTATTCAATTCTTCAAATTTTTGATTTCCCAATTTTAATATTTTTCAATTTCGCACTTTTCCGATTTTGTTATTGATCTTTGGAATTTTCAATTTTTCTTGTCTTCAATGTTTTTGATTTCCAGTTTTTTAAATTCTCATTTTATACTTTTTAATTTTTGATATTTGAGTTATAGAATTTTGCAATTTTTCCATTTTTTGATTCGAACAATTAAAAATCGAAAAAGTAAAAAGTCGGTCAAAAATTGAGAAATCGAAATACTGAAAAAACGAAAAATTGCAAAGTCGAAATATGTAGTAGAACATCGAAAAGTTGCAAATCGTAGAACTGAAGAAACGAAAAAACGAAACATTGAATAATAAAATTCGAGAGTCTTAAAAATCGAAAAAAATTAATGAATCGAAAAATTGAAAAGAAGTAAAAACGAATTGAATCGAAAAATTGGAAAATTAAAGAATCGTCAAAATTGTAAAGTGAAAAACTGTAACATTGGTACAATATTAAAATTGCAAAAATCCAACAATTTAAAAATTTCACATTGAGAAAAAGAAAAATTAGAAAATCAGAGCATTGAAAAATTGAAAAATTGAAAAAATAAAAAACGGAAACGAAAAACTGTAAATCCAAAATTCGATGAAATGAAAAATTGAAAAATCAATGAATATAATAATTAAAATCCATTAATTTTTACGATTTTTGTTTCTCGAATTTTAATTCTTCAGTGTTTCAATTTTTCGTTTCTTCAGTTCTCCGATTTGTTTTTCTCCAATTCTTCATTCGCGATTTTTCAATTTTCTACTTTTTCGATTTTACAATTTTCCTTTTCCAATTTTTTCCAATTTTTAAGTTTTTAAATTTCCAAATTTTTCGATTTTTTAACTTTTCGAATCAAAAAAATTAAAATATTGCAAAATTGTAAAATTAAAAACTCAAAAATGAAATTGGGAAAAAGTATAAAATGAAAACTTTGAAAAATCTGAAAAATGGAAATTGAAGGAAGGAAAAATTGAAAAATCAAAGGATTAGAAATTGAAAAACTTCAAAATCGAAAAAACGAAATATGTATTGTAAAATCGAAATATAGAAAATTAAAGAAATCGAAAAATCGGATATTTATGAGAAATCCAAAAACTTGCAAAAATGAAAAATTTAAAAAATAAAAATTTAGGAATTGAAAAATCAAAGATCGAAAATTTGAAAAATTGAGTAAGTGAAAAACGGATAAAGGAATAATTGTGATATGAAATCGAAAGAATGAAAATTAAAACATGAAAAACTGAGGAAACGACAAACTGAAAAATCGAAAAATCAAAACTTTAGAATCTCAATAACCAAAAATGAAAAATTGCAAATAAAAAATTGAAGAAACAAAATATTGAACAATTTGGAAGTCGAAAAATTGAAAAAATTAATGGTAACAAAACGACCGAAACAATAAAATGAAAAAAATCGGATATATGAGAAATCAAAAATTGCAAAATTGAGTAAAGTATAAAATTAAAGCAACATAAAAAAATAAAGGAAAAGAAAAATTAAAAATTGGGAATAAAATCCAGAGAATGAAAATTTTCAAAAATCAGGAAAATGAGAAATTAAAATCAAGAACTTGAAAAACTGACGAAACGAAAAATTATTACACCTAACTACTAAAATGAAAAAAATTAATATTCCGATTTGCAATTTTTCAATTTTGAAATTTTTCGATTGTACCATTTTTCGATTTTTCAAGTTTTTTTTTTTTTGCTTTTTGAATTTTTTGTTTCGGCGATTTTGCAAGTTCTTGATATTTATTTTTTATTTTCCCGACCTTTTTTGAATTTCATTTTCTCGATTTTGTGTCACAAATTTTAATGTATATTTCAAAATTAAAATTTTTAGTTTATTCAGTTCTTCAAATTTTTGATTTCCCAATTTTAAAATATTTCAATTTCGCAATTTTTGCTAATTTGTTATTATTATCAATATTTGGATTTTTAAAATTTTCTTTTTTTCAATTTTTAAAGTTTTTGATTTCCAGTTTTTAAAATTTTCATTTATATACTACTTTTATCATTTTTGATTTTTCAGTTTCACACTTTTGCAATTTTTTCATTTTTTGATTCGAAAAATTAAAAATCGAACAAGTAAAAAGTCAGTAAAAATTGGGAAATCTAAATACTGAAAAAACGAAAAATTGCAAGATCGAAATATGTAGTTGAAATCGAAAAGTTGCAAATTGTAGAACTGAAAAAGCGGAAAATCGAAACATTGAATAATAAAAATCGATAATCTTAAAAATCGAAAAAAATTAATGAGTCGAAAAATTGAAATGAAGATAAAACCAGTTGAATCGAAAAATTGGAAAATTATAGAATCGTTAAAGTTGTACAGTGGAAAACAACAACATTGAAAGATCAAAAAATTGAAAAATTAAAAATCGAAAAATTGAAAAATAGAATAAATGAAGAAGTTTTAAAATCCAATAATTGAAAAATGGTACAATTTCAAAATTGTAAAATTTGAAAAAGTGTAAAAAATTATTATTGTTGTTACATAGATATTAAAATGAAAACTTGAAAATGGAAATTAAAATTAAAAAATCCAACAATTTAAAAATTTCACACTGAGAAAAGAAAAATTAGAAAATCAGAGCATTTGAAAACGGAAAATTGAAAAAAATTAAGAAAAAAAAACAAAACCAAAAACTGCAAATCCAAAAATCAAAGAAATGAAAAATTTAGAAACCTATCATTAATAATTAAAATCCATCACTTTTGTTTCTAGATTTTTGATTCTTCAATGTTTCAATTTTTCCTTTCTTCAGTTCTCCGATTTGCATTTTTCTCCAATTCTTCGTTGGCAATTTTTCAATTTTCCGCTTTTTAGATTTTACAATTTCCCTTTTTCAATTTTTTCCTATTTTTAAGTTTTTAAATTTTGCAATTTTGCGATTTTTTAACTTTTCGAATCAAAGAAATGAAAATATTGCAAAATTGTAAAATTAAAAACTGAAAAATGAAACTGCGAAAAAGTATAAAATGAAAACTTTGAAAAATCTAAAAACTGGAAATTGAAGAAACGAAAAATTGAAAAATCAAAAAAATTGAGAAACTTCAAAATCGAAAAACGAAATATGTATTGTAAAATCGAAATATAGACAATTGAAGAAATTGAAAAATCGGATATTTATGAGAAATCCAAAAACTTACAAAAATGGAAAATTTTAAAAATGAAAATTTATTAGATCGAAAATTTGAAAAGCGGATAAAGGAATAATTGTGATATGAAATCTAAAGAATGAAAATTAAAAAATCGGGAAAATGAGAAATAAAAATCAAGGATTTGAAAAACTGAGGAAACAAAATATTTAAAAGTGGAAAATTTTAATTTAGGAAGTCAAAATTCTAAAAATAAAAAATTATACCTAATATCAAAAAATAGCAAAATTGAAAAATTGCAAATAAAAAAATATTGAATAAAAGAAAAAATTTTTTTGGCTCTTTTCAGTCTTTGACTTTCCAATTTTTAAATTTTTCTATTCCCCACTTTTCCGATTTTCAGTTACTGAATTATTATTAATCTTTCGATTTTTTAATTTTTCGTTTCTTCAATTTTTAAAGTTTTTAAATTCCGATTTTTAGATTTTTCTTTTTATAGGTTTTCGTTTTTTCATTTTTGATTTTTCAGTTTTAGAATTTTGTAATTGTTCCATTTTTTGATTCGAAGTATAAAAAACCTAAAACAAAAGATCGGAAAAAAATTAAAAAATCGAAAAACTGGAAAAACGATAAATCGAAACATATCCTCCGAATTGAAAATGTCCAAGGAAAGTTTCTTAAATATGTAGACTTTAAGCTAAGGTCAAGAAATGTTATTGTGCCGTTTAATCAACTATGTGATTATTTGGGACTCATACCTCTACAAAAAAGACGGATTCATCTTCAGCTTTGCTTTCTTTATAAGATTGTAAATAATTTTGTAGTCTCCGGCGAAATTCTGAGCCAGATTTTGTTTGCCACTCCTCACTACAGCACAAGATCCCAATCTCTGTTTAAATTTAACAGCTTTAAGACCAACTACTGTCTCCACTCATCTTTACAGAGACTTTTATGGTTGGGTGGTCTGTGCCGTACTGAGGTTGATTTTACAGGTGTGAGTTTTAAAGTTTTTAAGTCCCAGCTTAGGAATTTATTTTAGAATGTAAGTTGTGCGTTTCTGTTTATTGTAGTTTATTGTAGTTTTTTTCTTTATTTTACTCTGTAATAGCTTTATTGGCGTTAATAAATGCAATTATTATTATTATTATTATTGTATACTAAAAATCGAGAATCTTAAAAATCGAAAAAATTAATGAATCGAAAAGTAAAAAAATCGAATTGAAAAATTGGAAAACCCAAAAATTGGAAAATTGGAAAATTATAGAATCCTCAAACTTGTAAAATCTAAACGCTGTAATATTGGAAGATCGAAAAATTGAAACATCGAATAAATGAAGAAGTTTTAAAATCCAATAATTGAAAAATGGTACAATTTTAAAATCGAAAAAATATAAAAATTTTTAATTATTATTATTATTATTACATACATATTAAAATGAAAACCAGAAAATGCCAATCGAAATTCAAAAATTTCACATTGAAACCAAGAAAAATTAGAAAATCAGAGCACTGAAATGCCGAAAAATTGAAGAAATAAAGAAAATAAACCGAAACGAAAAACTTCAAATCGAAAACTTGGAGAAATGAAAAATTAAAAAATTAAAAATCCAAAACGCGTGAAATACATATATAGTAAATCGAAAAATTGCAAAATTTAAAAAATGAGACATCTGAAATTTGGAAAATCAGAAATTTGAAAAAATTGCAAATTCTAAAAATTGAAATAACAGAAAATTATAAAATCGAAACATTGAAAATCCAGTAAATAAGAAAACTAAAGAAAACACAAAATGGAAGCAAAACATTGCAAAATCTAATAACTGAAAAATTCAGAAGTTGGAAAATTGAAAAAGTGCATAACTCAGACTACAAATCTCGAAAAACTATAATCGAGAAAGTAAAGAAACAAAAAAATGAAAAATTGAAGAATTGAAAAATTCAAGTCAAAGAATTAGCGTGTTTTTACTTTTCTCTTCCAGAGAAACGGGATTTATTGGGCTGTACTTCAGGGGGTGAGCGAAGTTCAGTCGAAATAACCTTCGACCAATTTTTTATTTCGGCATGCTGGTATTTCCGTAAAAATGTCTTCACTGAAAAAATTTAATTACGAAAATAAAAAGAATTCAGATTATAAATTTAATTAAGTGCATATCTCGACAATTGCTGTTTTTTAATCTCCATCATCTTTACCCTCACTCAAATAAACAACATCCCATTCGTACGTCGAAAGGGAAACCGACTCAACGATGCAGATCGGCATTTTCAATCACTCCAGATGCTACAAAAGCTGTTGTGTTATCTTTAAGATCGCTGAAAATCACCCCACGTTTCAGGGCTCTCGACTACGTCGTAAAATCGAACGTACAATATTACTTTATGACCGTTTTATAAGAAAATTATTCAGATTAAAATAACGAACAAAGTTTCTGCTATTGATCAAGCGATCTGGGTATTACCCTCTAGAGTGTTCTCTGCATTACTTATCTTCCCGAAAATTATAAAGGCTGCGACAAGTTTCGACAACACTCCGAACTCTTAGATTAATGATGAAACAGGGCTGATAATCCGCGATACCCTTTTCAATGGAAATCAAATTATTTAAATGCGACGCTATGATTACATAACGGATCAAATCTGAGTGGAGGCCGCGTTGTTTATTTCGCGAATGTTTACGTTGCTCCGCAGACGCAACCTAATTTGCTTTAAGTTGGTGGAAGTACAAGACGTGAAAACTCCTCTTCCTAGATGGAAATCGCGTCGAAAAAAATCGTGCGTTCCGCTGGGATTTTGCGAATTTCTAGCGTCGCATGCGCCTTCAGACATTTGTCATGAAATTTTCAGCGAATAACGAATTTTCGGATGTATGACATCAATTAAGGCTCTATTTCAGGATATCGTGTTTCAGCAATATTTTATGCCGCAAACCTGAAAGCCGACGCAAAGCAAATGAGAAGAACACACATTGTTGTGAACGAGAATGTCGGAATTACACAGTTGTTTTCTAAACGACGATTTAAAGGATAAAGTAAATTAAGTTCCGGACGTCGCCTGAAGACAACGGAATGACATAATATTACATTTTTTTATGTCAGAGACAGGCACGTCACATTTTACATATTATATTATTTTGCTTTTCTTTGGGTTGTGGCGGAAAAGCTGGAGTTAAACGACGAAATGGGATTTCGTTTCTCGGTGTAAACATTTATGGCTCGTAGGATTAAGCGAAAAAAGACCATAACATTAAAATTGGGAATGAATGCGTCATAAAATGCCTTAACCAAGGATGGAATGAACGGAATTCTTGGCGAAGATGGATCGCGGTTCGGTTGGCCTAAAAATAAAATGTTGTAGTTGCTGTGAGTGCAAAAATTGAAACGATTTCAAGTAAACTGGCGAAAATTAGGATTAAAATTAGAAAATTAGTAACTATCTAGGCAGTCTGTAAAAGTAAAGAAATAGGTATCCTGTTTCCGTATGTCTGTCTGTCTGTCTGTCGTCCGTCCGGATTTTTATTAGCCAGATAATCTTCGAAGCTACTGGACCGATTGTTGTCAAATTTTGTATGTATATTATGCACATTTTTGCAAATTCTGCTTATTTAACTATTTGTTTTTGCATTTATTGCGTATTTTAATGTTAAGTGCATTTTTATGCATATTGTAACGATGGACGGGTTTTTGAAAATCGACGTGGGTAAAACACAATAATTTATTTCGTAGTAACCCAAATTTACACGGCTCATTACACAGCGATTATGTACAGAAATAATTCCGGCGCAACTTGACTGATTTTATCCACTGGACTCGACCCGCTGATTGAATCAACTGAATAATCATCATTTCCGAATGTGGCGTCTATTTAAACCTATACTTCCTTCTAGATGTGAGGCGATCTTTCCCAACTAAAATGTGCCAATTATTTTGAATCTATTCCTGTGGTTTATCAAGGCATTCATTATTTTTTACTTTATAGACATTCTTACAAAAAAATCGCAAAATTAAATTTTATAATCGGTTTGAAAACCTGTTTTTTTAAACTATACAAACTGCCATATTTCAATTGACGTTTCTGGGAAAATGGCAGTAATTTTCAAAGACATGGAGCCGAAAACTATTTTTAAGGGTTGAAATCTGCAGATAACACAGTCTACAACAAAATATCTTTACCTAATTTTCCAGGGGGGTTGGAAAATTATAAAAGAATTCATAAAATTGAGTTTTCAAAAAGTTGCAAAAATAAACAAAAACATTCTGAGATGTAAATCTTAACATGCTATTTCGAGAAATATAAAGGTTTTATTGCTTCAAAGAGAGCTTTTTGAAACATTTGGTTTGAAAGAAAATATTATTAAAAATTACCATATTTCAATTGGCAATTCTGCAGAAACGGTAGGACTTTTCGAAGGGATGAAGCCTAAAATAGAAGTTGAATTCGATAAAAAAAATAGTTAATTTTCGATGAAGTTGTCAAACAATGATAAAAAATTTCAAAAATTGGTACTGAAAAATTGAGGTTGAGGAAAAAATGGCCTAAAAATCCAAAAAAGTCTGGGATATGGATCCCATATGTTTGAAAAATTCGGCTGGGACGTAAATTTTTTTTTAATTTCAAAATTTCCAACATTTCAATTGGCAGTTTTGGAAAAGTGGTAGGATTTTTCGTCGAAAGCAATCCAAAATATTGTCACGTTGGACTAGTATTTAAAATCGACGTGAGTAAACTCAACAATTTATTTCTTAGTAACTCAAATTTACACGAGCGATTGTGTACAAAATAATTCCGGCGCAACTTGACTGAATTCATTCACTGGACTTGATGACTGAATAATAGTCGTTCTCAACGGTGGCCTCTATTTAAAGCCGTACTTTCTTTCTACGAGGATAGTCCCAGAAATACCCGACCTGACATAGAAGACACAAAAAATTTGGGAAAAGGACTCTTTATTTTTCAAGGTAGTCCTCTTGTAATTCTATAAACTTTTCCCAGTGTTGTTCAATGGCTTCGATACCCTGTTTATAGGAAGAATCGTCGAACACCTCAAAATAGCCATTAGCCGCAGATTCCACCTCTTTATTGTTGCCAAATTTTTGACTAGCGAATCATTTTTTCAAGTTTAGGAAGAGAAAATAATCCAAGGGGGCCAAATTTGGTGAATAGGATATGTGAGGAAGCAACTGGAATTTTAATTCGTTGATTTTGGCCACTGCCGTTTTTAATTGATTTCATAGCTCAAACGCAGCAATAAGTTCGCATAAAACTCGCTGTTGATGGTTTTGCCTTTTTGGAGAAAACCTATAAAAACGATTCCACGGGTGCCCCAAAAAACTAACGCCATTACCTTGCCAGCAGACGGAACTGTTTTCCCTTCTTTGGCGCTGATTCGCCAGGTCCAGTCCATTATTTTGACTGTTGCTTCGTCTCTGGAGTGAAGTGATGGACCCATGTTATGAATCGACGCAGAACCTCAGTTGTATTGCTGCGAAACATTGCTAAACACCCGATTGAAACACCCTCACGTCGCTGTTTTTGTTCTATAGTAAACAAACGCGGCACTCATCTTACTTACAGCTTTTTCATGCCAAAATTTTCGGTGAATATGCGATGTACACCAGTTTTTGAAATGCCCAACATGTCTGCTATCTCGCGCACTTTTCGTGGAAGGTCATCTAATACTCTTTTGTGGATTTTCTGTACCATTCCTGATGTGGTCACATCATTTGGTCGCTCACTACGATGTTCATTTTGGTAGCTCCTACGGCCTTGTTTAAACTCTGCCGCCCAATATTTTATAGTTGTAAACGAAGGAGCAGACCCCCCTAAAGTAGAATCCAGCTCGGCTTTGATATTGGTTGGACTGAGACCTTTCAAGTGAAGGTATTGTATCACATAACGATGACCAATTTTTTCCATATTTACGAATTCACTGAGATCAGTCACTATTAACCGCTATAAAATAAGTACTAAATACGTAGGGCCTTGAAATTTCAAACTTCAGCTTCATAGGGTTGCTATTTCCGATCTAGGTAATTTTTGTCAACAAATGAGCAGCATCCATACGTCAGGTCGGGTATTTCTGGGACCATCCTGGTAGAAGTTCCGCGGTCGATATCTTCTGGGTTGCCCATCGTGACTACCGCTTCCAGGTTTTTCTTTGAGCGAACGCCACCCGGCCGCTGTCACCCACGATGAGTCATCATCGCCATACATATTAGAATCCATAGGCGTCGTACCCGGGCGGCGCATGGGTTTCATTCGTAACACTGCCCCCTCCTTCATTCTGATCGTCCGGATCAGAAACGTCAACGGTGTCACTGTTGTACTTCATGAGGCGGTCTAAATCTTCATTTTCGTCTTCGCCTTCGCCGAATTCTGTAAACGACATTGTTGATTCTCGTCACGACAGTATATGGACCTTCCCAGTCTGGTGACAACTTCGGACAACGACCTTTCCTTCTTCGGGGATTATAATAATAATAATAATAATAATAATAGGTTTTATTTTCCCAACAGACACAAGGTCCATATAGAGATAGAATCATACATTGATAACTAATGGCAAAAAAAATGAATAGAAAAAATAATTAAAACTAATAATAATAATAATAATAACAATATAAACATAATTTCCAACCTCATAACAACTAAACAAAATATACTATTAACATTGCATATAGTAGTCAAGTAATTGATCCTTAACCTTACGTTTGCTCAAATCATCATGAAAAATGTCAATTTTATTTTGAATACAATTCCATAATTTGAAAGAATTTAACATTGGCGAGTTGTAATGGTGAAAAGTGTTTGGGATGTTATAGAAGAAGGTAAGTGGCGATCTGCTTACAGCCCTAGGGACAACTATTTTTATTTGATTAAGTAAATATTCACTCCTAATTGATCCGTTAACTATTTTTTGAATGAACGCTAAACTAGCCACATTTCTTCTACTCACCAAAGACCTTTCATTAACTAAATTAAGAAGCACATTTTGATTACAATGTAGAACTGGATATTGTCCGAACATTTTAAAAAATAAAAATTTGCAATATTTGCGTAAGACGTTTTCAAGTAGTGTAACATACATTTGTTGTGCAGGACTCCATATACTACTGCAATATTCAAGTTTGGTCCTAACTAAGCTATTAAACAATAACCTTATGGAGAATATATTACGAAAATCTGAACTGTTACGTATTATAAAACCTAACAATTTTAAAGCACTATTTGTAATATATTCAATGTGCGGCACAAATGATAATTTTGTATCAATGATAACACCTAGATCCCTAAATTGATTACAACGTTCCAAAACATTACCATTTATATTGTAATTGTAATTAATTAGGTTTGTTTTCCTGGTTATCGACATAATCTTACATTTTGATTTATTAATGACAAGACAGTTTATTGAGCAATATTTAACAAAGGAGTCAATGCTGTCTTGCAAATCATAACAGTCAGACGATGAGTTTATAAACTTAATGAGCTTCAAGTCATCAGCGTATACAAAAAATTTGGAGTTGATGTATTCAGAAATGTCGTTAAAAAATATAATGAATAAAAGCGGTCCTAGATTTGACCCTTGCGCTACTCCACTATTACAACTAAATTCACGCGATTTGTAACCATTATATTCCACGTACTGGAATCTGTTCATAACCATGGCTTTTAACAATGAAACTAAGCTGGCACAAAAACCAAATCTCTGCAGTTTTTTCAGTAGAATACAATGGTGGACCTTATCAAAAGCTTTAGTTAAATCGGTGTAAATCACATCAACTTGTAACCTATTATCCAGTGCTTGAGATACCAACTGAGTAAATTCAAATAAATTAGTTGATGTTGATTTACCCTTAATAAAGCCGTGTTGATCATTCGAAATAAGATTAACTACATGTGCATATATGACATTGGACAAGATACTTTCAAACAATTTAGCAAAATTTGATAATATAGCTATAGGTCTGTAATTATTAATATCAAACTTATCACCATTTTTGAAAACTGGACAGACTCTGGATATTAACCAGCTACTGGGATATACAGATGTTTTTATGATTAAATTAAAAATATGAAGAAGAGGTACTACGAAACAACTAATACAGTCAGATACAATAAATGCAGGAACCCGGTCAGGACCTGCAATGTTATTAGACTTAATTCTTTTAACGGCCTTAACAACGTCAGACTCATTTATTTTAAAAGGATGTAGAACAGAAGAAGATTCACAGCTAGATTTCAATTGTAAAGATGGGCAGCACTTTTTATCACAGAATTCACAACGAATATTATCACAATACTGATCACATATGTGATTATCACTAGAACTAAATACCCCAGCAAATAGGTGACCAAAGGCGTCAACGATGTCTTGCGACGATGTGAATGTGTTACCATCAGAAATCATATTTCCAGGGATCCTACTTTGATTTTTCTTATTATTAACAAACGTCCAAAAATTTTTTGGATTATCTTTAATGGAATGTTCAGCATTTTTTAAAAACGAAGAATATGCATTACGTATATCATACTTAATTTTACGCCTCAGTTCTTTGTGTTTGTCTAAGTGATTAATTATACCAGTTTTCTTGTACTTATTCCAATGATATCGCCTTTGTTTGATTGCATCGATTATAGATTTAGTGAACCATATGGGATAGTTATGTCGTTTTGAATGGCCACTACTTAATGGTACAAACTGTGAGAACAAATCAAACAATACATCATAAAAATAGTTGCAAGCTGTATCAACATGTTTAATTTCTTCTATTTTAGACCACTCAAACGTCGATATTGATGAATAGAGGCCAACTAAATCAGCTTTCTTAAAATTAAAATAGAACGAATTTGGGTTATTCCGAAAATATGAGCTTTCAACTAGTTTAACTGTAATATTTATACTTAAGCAGGGATGATGTAAATCTTCACGAACTAATGGGAACTCCTCTTTGGAAATGTTAGTGATAACATCCTTGGTTGACACAACCAAATCAAGTAAACGTGCATTGTGATTCAGAATTGTATTCCACTGGGTGAGGCCATTAAGGCTGAGAAAGTGTTTAAAAATATTGAAAAGATACGACATTCCCATACCATTTAAACAGTCAACAAATTCAGGGATATTAAAGTCACCTGTTATAAGTACTGGGTGCGTAAAGGCAATAGTTGCTTCCAAATATTCTAATAGACGATCATATATATTATGTACAAGTCCTGGTGGGATATATAGCGATGCAATTACGAAGCTCTGTAAACCGCTAGATATTTTTACAGCAACTAACTCTATTTCCGGAATAGGTGATTTAGAAATAACACAGCATGCCGAATATTTATCCTTAATAGCTATAAGGACACCTCCCCCTCTTGATGTTAATCTATCGCAGCGAAATACGTTGTATCCCATAGGAAAAAGCTCAGAATTAGCAACTCCTTCATGCAACCATGTTTCACTTAACATAACTATGTCAGCATCACTTGCACAAATATTCATATAAAATTCATTTACCTTTGAGTTGAGTCCTCGAACATTTTGATAAATTATATTGAAATTAGTTGAGGTGACTTGGTCAATAATTATCCGTTGGGATGTTATTGGTTTTTTTTTATATTAGGCATACCGTTACGATATTTCAGTGTGATGTCATTCTCTCCTGCTGCAATCCTTCTCTTGAATTCATTGCGAATGCTGTAAGCCTTCTTTTGCTGCATCGGAGTCAGATCTCTGTTGATAAATATTTTATCAGAAGTCCTATATTTAACAATGACATTACGAGCAATACTAGACGATGAGAAAACCACACGAATGGGACGTATTTTTTGATTCGAAAATTTACCAATACGATGATGCTTAACAATATCAGAGGAAACAATACTGTTGTTGTTAAGTACTTTTTTTATTTTATTAAGATCATCAGCTACTTTGTCATCCATTAAATTTTCCTCTGATTCAGGCAAGTTGCTTATTATTATATTGTTGGCACGGGTTTGTCTCTCCTCGAGTTCATTGAACAGCATTTCTTCATCAATAAGAGTTTGCGATAACAACTTACTATCATTTTTTGGTATCTGTTTTATTTCGGCGATTTCTGTTTTTAGAGCTGTAATTTCGGCTTGTAGCGTATGTACAACTTCCACAATATTACACTTTTTGCAGAAAAAGTGTATTTTACGATTAACACTACGAAGACACCCAATTTCTTGACGAGATAGTCCATAACAAGCTCCATGTAATACATCTTTACAGATGTCACAAACTACTTTGTCTTCTTCTTTAATAACAATATTACATGTGTTACAAACTGGTTGAGGCATTATGTTTTGTTGTATACCACTTCAATCAGAAACTTTAGTTAAACCTGTGTACACACAGCACGATCACACACAGCAAAATACACAGCAAGATTATAAAGACATACCAAACCCCCTGCCTGGAATCCTACTGAATTATTCTTAAGATCGTAGACTGTTTTCATTCTGTCACTCGCCACCCGGATCTTGTTTCGTGAACGCTTAGCAGCTTCTTCTTCAAGCTATCGACGTAATTTATGACCTCCTTTGGTTCTTCAGTCGGAGAACCGAACAAGATGTCACAAGGCAGACGAAGTTCTCTTCCGAAAACTATACGCGCCGGTGTCTGACCCCTTGTGTCATGGACAGCTGAACGATAAGCCAATAGGATCAGTGGAAGGTTTTGATCCCATTCTTTCTCATATTCGGCCACCACCTTTGAAAGATGTTCTTCTATGGTGCGATTGAACCGCTCTACCATTCCATTTGACTGTTGGTGCAAAGGCGTAGTCCGTGTCTTCCATATCCCTAGGACTTCAATCACCCTTTGGAATAGGTTCCATTGGGACCTCAATCAAACCTGGTGATCCAATTATCAATCGACCATGTTGCAACCGTCGTTGCTTCTTGTTCCATATGCTATAAGCTTCGGGCCATTTGCTGAAGTAATCGCTGACGGCCATTATGTTCCCGTCCTCGATCACCGGGAAAGTACCTGCTATGTCCACTGCAATTCTTTCGAAAGGCGAACCGACGCGACGTTGTATTGTTGCATCAGCCCTCTCGCTCTAATCTTCCGTCCCTTGACAGTCGCACAGCTCGTACATTTCTTGCACCAGCTCTCAACATCTTCTCGACAACGGACCCAGTAGAATCTCTCCCTAACTTTAGAAACCGTCTTGTTGATTCCAAAATGAGCACCAGAAACCCCATTGTGCATCTCTAGAACTACTTTCTTGATTATGGTGGCCGAAACCACCAACTGCATGGTATGTTTCCCATCCGGACTCTCCCAAGCTCGCTTAAGCAATCTGTTCTCGACAAGCAGGGAGTCTCACTAAGCTCATAACGCTTTTAAAGAGGGAGACTCGTCTGATATTTCCGATCAAGCTGATCGTTGTAACCCATCTTCTTTCCATTTGAGCAACGGCCCGATATCCTCATCTTCCTCTTGGTCTTTTCTAAGCTGAACTGTAGTCCATTCTTCCTCTGTCCTCCCACAGTTGAATGACGTTTCACGTTGCTCGATCTTGTCGCAGTGTTTGCAGTTCTTACACGGTCTTCTCGACAAAGAGTCCGCTTTATTGTGGAGCCTTCCAACCCTATGTCGAATTTTGGAATGATACTGTTGGAGTCGCTAAAGCTACCTAGCCACTTGTCCTTCGAGATTCTTCATCTGAAGGAGCCATGTGAGGGCTCCGTGATCGGTTCTAATCAGGAATTCGCGTCCATAGAGATACTTATGGAAGTGTTCAACAGCTTTGACAATCGCCAATAACTCCTTCCTCATAGCACAATAGTTCCTCTCGGCTTTCGAAAGTAGCACTACTGAAGTATTCCATGACTTTTTCTTCCTTGTCCTGTACCCGTGACAATACAGCACATATTCCGATGTTGCTCGCGTCTGTGTCCAAATTGAACATTTCCGATCATTCAGAATAAGGACAAAATAGGGTTAGAGCATAGTGCATTTTTCAGTCTTTTGAAGGGTACCTCACATTCAGCAGTCCAATTAAACTGAGACTTTAGACCTGTCAGCCTGTACAGAGGAGCAGCAATATCAGCAAACCCGTTGACAAGTCTTCTGTAGTACGTGCACAATCCCGAGAAACTCCGGACTTCGTGCTTATCTCTTGGTCTTGGCCAATCGCGAACTGCCCTGATTTTCGTATCAGTAGTCTTGATCCCGTTTGCCGAAACAGCATGCCACAGAAGTTCTACTTCTTTTTGGAAGAAGAGGGATTTCTTCGGATTCAGTTTCAAGCTTGCCTCCTTCATTCGACTAAATATTTCTTCTAGGTTGGTCAAGTGCTCCTCAAATGTCTTTCCCATTACCATGACGTCGTCTAAATATTTTCCATGTTAGCCCTCGTAATACCATCTCCATTAGTCTTTCAAAAGTAGCCGGAGCATTACCCAGTTCAAAAAGCATTACGATAAATTAATACAAGACGTTCCAGGCAGGAAAAGCAATATTCTCCTTATCTTGGGGATGAATTAGTATTCATCCCCAAGACAAGGCTATTAAGTTGGTACTTGCCAATAGCCGCTTTTGAGGTTCAACGGATTCTGATGATGTCGTGAGAGCGTCATCAATTCATGGAAGCGGATAACTGTCCTTCTGGGTTACATCGTTTAATTTCCTGTAGTCTACGCAGAATCGCGTTGACCCGTCCTTTTTGGTGACTACCACTACAGGCGAAGATCATGATTCCTCTATAACGCCGTCATCCAGCATTTTCCGTACAAGTTTCTCGGCCTTTTCTTGTTTTGCCAAAGGTAGTCTTCGTAGAGCTTGATGGACCGGTTGCGCATCTCCAGTGTTTATCCGATGTTCCACTATGTTTGTGTGCCCAGAGGACTCTCCAGATGTAAATATTCCACTGTATTTCTGCGGAAACTCTCTTGCTACTTTCCGTTGACGATCGGTTAGATGACCAAGCCCTAGGGGAGGAATTTCTAAGTTGCTTTTTATTTCTTCATCAGTGTTATCAGAAAGACCTTCGTTATGATGAACTATCTTCGTGACTGATTCACAGACGGCAAGAACCTCCCCACTCTTGATGTTCATCATTTACGATGCGTATGTCACAATCGGTATTAACTAAATAAGCGGTCGCAATCATAAGATTCTTCCGGGTTTGACTTCTGCTCTGACTGGAATAATTGTTTTTGCATTCCCTTTAACTTTCACGTACTGGCACGCTATCAATCTTACAGGCTTGGATTCAACACTGCATTGATTCAGGATAAACTCTTCATTGCCAAGACGTAGGACTTTCTCCACTGGATCGACCGTCAATCCATGGCGGCTAATCAGATCCATTCCCAAAATGAAGTTATCTTCGATGCCAACCACGAGAGGGTGATGTCTTAGCTTCAGCTGACCAATGTAAATTTCTTACCCTATGATTGGCGCCGACTCTCCACTCTCACTATCTTCAATCTGATTGTTTCGAATGAAGTCGTTAGGTCTTTAGCTGCCACGAGTCCTTGACGTATAATTGATACATCAGCGCCAGAATTGATACCTCAGCGCCAGTATTGATAGTGATACCTATAGCATTCTAGACTTCTTTTACGAGGCATACCATTCTCTAATCCTTAAGATATATCATCCATTTGTTGTGACAGTTTTTCCAGTATCTTCTTTATCCCGTCGTTTTCTTCCATCTCTAGTTCTGCCATTCTGACTTTGTATCAGGTTCTTCAGAATTGTACGCCGCCTCTACTTCCAGTGCACGAATTAAGGCCTCAGATGATGTCTGATATCTTGATATTTGTAAGACTTTCTTAATTTCAACGTCGCGAATGCCATTTACCAAGGTTTCTGTCGCAAGCCTCTCTTGAAAAGTTGGTGGTGCGTTGGAGTATCAGTCTCTTGACATGTGCTTCAAATTCTTGAAGGGATTCTCCAATTTTCTGGGTTCTTGTCTTCACGTGACCTGCAAAAACGTGCCTCAGATGTTCATCCCCAAATCTAAGTTCCAGAGCAGCAGTTAAGGCACTACATCTGTTTCTATCTTCTTCAGACATCATAGGCGGGTGGTTGAATTGTTCTGTGGGGCGTCATCACATAACCTTGGCAAGTACTAGCCCCCCGCCCACCCTCCCTTATTTTCTTAGAGGATATGTCATTTGCCAAAATCAGTCTCATCTTGACAAGTACTAGCCCCGCCCACCCACCATTTATTTGCTTAGAAGAGTGGGTCATCTGCCAAAATCAGTCTTATCTTGACAATACTAGCTCTGCCCACCCACCCTTATTTACTTAGAGGATATGTCATTTGCAAAAATCAGTCTCATACTTGCCAAGATAAGATTGATTTTGGCAGGTGACCTACTCTTCTAAGAAAATAAAGAGTGGGTGGGCGGGGCTAGTACCTTTTCTTAGAGGAGGAGATCATTTGTCTTATTTTGGCAAGTACGAGCTTGGCCCATGCACCCTTTCTTTTTTTAGAGGGTAGGTTATTTGGCAAGTGCTGCATTTCTCATTATCTTTTCGAATTTCTTCATTTTATTCTGTATCCTATCTTCTATACATTCCACTGATTTTTCTAACTCACTCTTTAACTGATGCTCCATTGAGGCCATATTTCGTTCGACAATAATAAGTATTTCCCATAACTTTCATATGTTCTTTAATTTCTTCTATTTCATTCTTGTTTGCTATTGTTGCGTCCATCATTTCCATTTTTTCGTTCATTTCTTCTATCGTTGCATTGATTTTCTCATCTCTTGCAACTATTTTTTTGTTCATATCTTCTATTGTTGCATTCATTTTCTCATCTTTTGCGTCCATTTTTTCCATTCTTGCGCTAATTTCTTCTTTCATGCCTGTATTTCTTGCTTTCATCTGTGCAAGCATGGCCATCATCTGTTTTACTTCATCCTCCATTGCCTAGTCTCACGGGCATCAATCTTCCGAATTCTTGTCCAAACTGCCCGTAAATGTTAGGTAAAGTCAATTATGACTTTTGAATCGCACTGCTCACCAGTGTTACGATTGACGAGTTTTAAAATCGGCGTGGGTTAAAGTCAACAATTTATTTCTCAATAACTCAAATTTACACGACTGAATGCACAGCAATTATGTACAAAATAATTCCGGCGCAATTTGGGTGGACTCTTCGCTCAACTCGAATCGTTAACTGAATGATGATCGTTTCCTACGGTGGCCTCTATTTAAATCCATACGTTACGATGGATCAAGAACGCCGTTCGAGGTTTTTCTGAACCCCGCAGTCGAGAATATATCAATAAATCACAAAGTCCTATTGCTCAAACAGTCTCAAAAAAACTAGACGAAGTCCTTAGTAAAAATGGGGGTTTTACTAGACAAATTAATGTGGCAAAAGTTTTAGATGGACAGTTTTCAGATGAGGTAAATATAGACCCTCAAATTGTGTCATCTCCTAAATATGCCCCGATAACATCTGTCGATATAGGACTTAGGTTTTCAGCGGTTAAATATATTTTAAATGATCAAAGACATTCATTTAAAATGGAAAATCTAGAAAAACATATTATAATAAATGTAAATATTAATATTTTTCAAGATATTAACTAGTTAGTCAGTAAAACAGCTAGTTAATAGAGTAATAGAATTCAGCGGCATACACTGACAGGCAAAAAAAACAGTCACCCTGAAAAATTTCGCAAAACCACTTTAAAAACTATTAATTTAACTAGTGATCGTTATTTTATAAAAGAATCATTCACTATTGACACATGGTGTACAAATTAGCAAAAAAAGAAGACAAATAAACGCAGAATTAAATTTAATTTAACAAAATAACAGAAACAGACCAAGTACAATATTTTCTTAATTAAAACAATGAAGGAGGATGTTGTTGTAAACAGTGTTTTTCATCATTTGATTATAAGTTTGGCAGGTAATAAACATTTTCACGCGAAAACAATTCCCTCTACTCTTACAGTTGTCTCTCAAATTGTCGCTCTGTTTCTGTTATTTTGTTAAATTAAATTTAACTCGTCTTTTATTTGACTTCTTTTTTTTTTGCTAATTTATACATCATGTGTTAATAGTGAATGGTTCTTTAATAAAATAACGATCACTAGTAAGATTAATAATTTTTAAAGTTTGGTTTCGCAAAATTTTTTAGAGTGACCGGTTTTTTGACGGTAAGTGTAGTTTTAATTTATAAACGTCTAGCTTAAGTCCAAATATGTATTACCAAACTTATAAATGTTATAAGAAATGACAGAAATAAAGTATTATATAATGTGTGAAAAAAATTTTCTTGCATATTTTCCATATATTTCTTGCATATTTCAGCATTTTTTTTGCGTATATTACCAAATTTCTCTACATATAATATATGCGCGTATATACATGTTTTTTCTGCATATAATTCCGAGCATCACAAAATTTTGTAAAGTAAAAACTTATTAGAAACATACGCGTAACTTGCTTCTTTACATTTATTTTACCATTACATATTTACATATGTTTATTTAAACCAGAGCTGTTCAAAGTACTCAAAAAAAGTACTTGAAGTACCAAGTACAAAGTACTACTTGAAATAGTGTTCAAGTAAAGTACCAAGTACTTACTTTCAGCAAGAGTATTTCAAGTATCAAGTACTTTTCAGATGTACTTGAAGTACAAGCCAAGTACATTACTTCAAGTACTTACGAGTACTTGAAGTACTGGAGGTATACTTCAAGTACTTACAAATACTTGAAGTACTGAAAATGCTTCAAGTACTTTCTAATTATTTGAAATACTGTAGAACTAGATAACTTTTCCTGTTTTTTTAAAAAAGCTTAATATATTTTAGAACTGAATTTTTTAATACTCAGAATTAAATTAGGTATACAATAATACATATTTCGTCACATAAAAAATTGCATAAGCATCAACTTAAATGCAGAATGGTAGCTCACTTATTAATAATACTATGTTATTTATAAACAATATTCTTTTGAAATACTTTTACATCTTTCTGTTGACACAATGCCTTCGACAAAATTAACGTCTATTTCTAATTTAAAATTTAAAATAAAATACATGACGGTGTTGTCTATGTATGCTTACTATTAATTTATAACAAAAACATCGGCGCTGTATGGTATTTTCTCAGGCTTCTGTTGCCTTTTTTAATATTTTGAATTTTGGTTCACCACCAAAACGTTCTGATTTTTTAATAGAGTTGTGTTAAAAATATATGAATTTTATGAACCGGTAAGTGCACAGGGCCGGATTTGTGAAACTGAAAGTTTTCAGAAAAAAATTTTAAGAGCAGTGCGATACATATACATGCTCGTGACATAAAAATGTTTAAGTCACTATGTTGCATTTTCAAAAAAAAAATGTATGAATTTTTTAAATAAAAAATAAAATGCCTAAAACGAGAGTCCATTTTCAGAGAAAACTATAACTCTTGAAAAATATCAAGGTGATCAAAGTAATTAGTCTTTTTTTACTTTTGCGGTTACCAAAAATGCTGAGAATTAACTTGGAATGAATGCCCCATATTCCTGAATATACCTGTCTACCACTTACGTATTTACTATTCTAAAAATTATTAAATTAACCTAAATACTACGGTGACTAAATAGTAAACACTAATCACTACAATGTTTGTCTAACTAAGTATGTAACTTTACACTGACAAATCACAAGTAATAGGTTCGTAATGCTGTTCCGTCCATTTATACAAAATTTTGTTTCTCTAATGTCACAATACTTTCAGAATTTTCCTTTACATTTTCGATTGGCTTATTTTTTATTTTTACCTGAAAACCCCAAGAATATGGCATTAGTAACTGATAACTACAGTGACTTCAGGGAATGCCTAACAACGGCTTTTGCGAAAATTCAGGTAAATATGAACTAAATTTATTATTGTTAAAATATTTCGTAGGGGTGTATTTATCTAGGCAATTATACTAACTAATCGCGAATTTCATTAACTTTGTATTTTTTCATAATGTGAATATGTATTTTGTTCCATTTACGGAAGCGGCCACTGACCCTTTTGAGTATTCTTACCTGATATTGTAAATACAAATGTAAATTCAGTACTTCTCTAACCGTCCTGTATTTAAACATCGAAACCGAACGCTGTCTATTATTTCGCACACAACAAAACAAAGGTCCTTCGAGCAATATCAAAGTACAATTCGGTACTCATCAAAACCATACAATCATGGTCGTATCAACTGGATTACAAAAAACATTGGTACTACGAGCCGAGTTTCACAAAACATATTTCATTTTGAACAATATTGGGTTTATGTAATAAGCGATGCAATGTAATACGTAAAGTTGTTGTACGGTAATAAATAAAATCGGCACAGGAAAGATAAATGACACTAATTAGTGTGACTTTTAAAATCATTGTTTTTCTGCATTTCGTCTTTTTAAATTGTTGGTGTTCAAATAATTCATACAATTTAACAGATTATTTGAAACAATCATGTGAGAAAATATAAGTAGTAACAACAAACTAAGTTTATATGGCTGAACCATGTATAAACAAAAAAAGAAAATTTGGTAAAAAACGAGTGTCTAACATGATAAAGAAAATTAAACTGCAAAATATTTAACATAAAATTGTGTTTAAATTCCACGAGGAAGAGGCAAATATGAAAGTCTGTACCTGCCATCAGCACAGCTATTGCTATTATAATAAAAGGGATAATCCCCTGCCGAGTTCTCCGCCCTGACCAGGCTTCTTACTGACAAATACACGGCGGGGTTAAGAAACTAATGAAAGAATAAATATCTTTTTGAACGAGTACTGAATCATTTCTCAAATATTTTCAAATCCGACCTTGCACTTTAGCAGGTACGTCAACAAACCCGATTCCCTTTGGGGTACCGGGAAGGTACTGAAAAACTACCCGCAAAGTTAAGTTCCAGACCAAAATACAAAAAAGACAAAATTCATATATTCATAACTTTACATCCCTGAAAATTTTACACAGATCTCCGACCCTTCTGCTGTCGTCATCCACTCTCAAATGACATATTTATGACATTGATTTTCTTACCTACCTATCTATCGACATTATGCAAGTACCTATGAAATGTACGTCATATTGTGGATAAGATATTCACAATCACAGATCAAAATATAACCTCACAGGAAACAAACACGATTTTACTATAAAAATACATCTAATCAAATAATTGAATTAATAACTTCAAGTATTTAACAGACCCTATTGTGACATGTGAAAACTTCGTAAAATAGAGACTAAAGTATTTGAAATTTCCACTTTCATATTTCAAGTAATTCAAGAGTATTTAAAATACTGAGTGAAGTACTTGGAGTAAAGTACTTGGCAAAATCAAGTACTAAACTCAAGTACATTTTAGAAATACTCCAAGTACCAAGTACCAAGTACCTAAATATAAAAGTACTTCAAGTAAAGTACTTGAAGTACTTAAAGTACTTGAAGTATTACTTCAAGTACTTTTACTTGAAGTACTGAACAGCTCTGATTTAAACTTATAGGGGTTCCCATAAAAAATATAGAATCCGCAAAATCAAATTTTAAAATTTTTCGAAAATGCTAGTTATATTTCATTGTACTTCAACTTTCAACCAATTTTTGTTCATGTTTCTTATTTTTCGGATAACACCTTTTTAATAAGGGGCGCTCGTTGCGTACTTATTCTCTTTGGTTATTTTGCTTGCACAAAACTTTAATTAAATCGTCAGTGGTGTTAAAGTTTCGGGGCTTGTAATATATTTACTCGTGGTTCCAAATTGGTTTCTAGAAGTGTAACGCCGAAACCGGTAAGATGTGGAGATGTGAAATTACCCAAGTTGTACAGAAGGATTACATTCATAATTAAATTTCCCTGTACACGTGTATCTCATGCATCCGGTGCTTATCGACTTGTTTTCGTCAAACTTCGCACCGTGGTGTTGCATAACAATCAATCATTCTTCTCTTACCTACTCAATTATCGCTCTCCCTTTTGCGGTGGAGCAGAATTCCGATAAACAAGTATTGGCGCAAAAATGTTCCCTTTACTTTCACTATAACGCATTTTTACTTATTTATGGTGTTTAACAAACGCACCATATTTGTTTTATTACTTCGTATTTCTTTCAAAGTTGTAAAATTAAATTCGTTTCCCCGTAAGGAAAAACAACGCTGCGCGACTTTCCGCTTAAAATTTACTATTATTTCCAACTCCCCAAAAAGCCCTAGAAACAAAAGTCCAGAAAATCGAAGCGCGATTTAAAGAAACGAGCGCGGAAATAACAGAAGCCATTTGCAACATATATTGTGTTCATCGAGGTTGTGTTTGATGTATCAATTCTAAGGGTTATTTCTTCGACGATATGTTTCTTGAAATCGTTACAGTTATAGGAATCTCCGGAACGTCACTGCTTGACAGATAAACAATAATTTTGATTCTGTTTTTTACGGCATCCGAGAAATTGGTTCCTGCGAATTTATCAAAAAAAAGGTCAAGCGTTATATGAAGACGAAAACGGATTGGTGGGCGATAAAAAACGGCTTGTGGTTCTGGAGGATGTGTGACCTGAAATTCGTATCGGAGTCGAGGAGGATGAAATATATTGTTTAAGTGCTAAAGATTATTCTACGTGTGTATTAAGATGAAAGGAGTGTCTATATTTAGCACGAGATAATTTATTTACGAACTACTGATATAGCGAAATTGTTTGCTTTTAACTAATTGGGGCGTTACAATTCCCGACGTCAATGAATTTGTAATATACGTGCGAAATTTCGTCATTAGTATAGATTGGATTTGGTTGGTCTAATGGCTCACTGAATAATAATATACCATATATCCTTTTTATTTCCCGGGCCCGAGCTAGGGACGCATTATAGCCGAATCCATTTTATTAATGGTTAACTTCACGTTTTCTTGACGTTTTATAGTTCCTAAAATACGAAATTGTAGGTCTACCGTTTCCGTCGTCTGTTGTCGATTTTAGCAGATCGATAATCTCAGAAAATTCTGGACTGATTGTTATCCAATTTTAGATGAAATTTACGAGTTTCATGTGGATGGTAAAACGCTAACGAGAATTTGTCTGTTTACCCCCCTCCAAAAATTTGATCAAGTTATCTCCTAAGTTTTCCTATTTTACTTTTTCCTGCCTATTTTACTCTAAAATCTGAATTTTCTATACCCCTAAGCACAGGATTGTTGCCAAATTATGTATTTATATAAGGAATATTATGTCCACAGGATATGATAAACAAAACTAAAGTATGATTCATTAATGAATACATAAAAAAGTCTCTCCCGGAAACTTTACAAGAAAAACGTGTAACATCAGTTGTTTATCGGCGGAGTGACCATCGCCGTCGCGCCCAGACATGTAAACATTTCGAAGTAAAATGTGTTACATCATTGAATGTTGAACAAAAATGTGGTCTACGGTTACTTATACACAACTTCCCTCGCCCTTGAAATAGTCGAACAAACACAGAGTTTAACTTTGTCTAGATAATGCCAACGTGGTTGGCGAAATGCGTGTTTGTGTTTTTGGCGTTGTGGGAATAAACGTTGTATAAAATACAAAATGTTCGAAAAATGATAAAATTTAATTTTGCGAATTACGTTGTGTCTTTGAAAAACGGCGGGATGCCTTCAGATGGAAATGGTGGACCCCAAGGTCGGAAAACTACCGCTAAACAAAACACAACATTTATGGATGACACAAAATTATTTATTATTCCACTGATAAAAAAAAGAAAAAAAAAGCTGCGACTAAGTTGCGCAGGTTGAAGACCTTATTAGTGCTCAGCTTCAAAAAAAAAACTTTTGAATGAATTTTAAATGAAATCAAATTAAACGTTCTGAATCAATGCAAATATCTGAAAATCACAAATTTAATAAAAACAAAGCAAAATCTAAATTAAAGTACCAAAAATACTCATAGGGGGCGTTGTAGCACAAGCGCAGTTTGGGGCTCCCGGTCGTGGCTGTTCTCCCCACGACGGTAATTCTATCTATCGCAAGCCTGCCTCAAAGCAATTCTCTATTGCCGACTAGAGATGAGCGATACCGTGCTTTTGCGATCACGGTGATCACGGCGACCGTTCCTTTTGAATCACGGTGATTTTAAACGGTGATTTTGTCACGGTGATCAAGGAACGGCGAGCGACGAAAGTAGCGATTTAATATTAGGATCACGGCGCCGGCGCGAACCGCGACTTTTCACGGTTCTTTCTTGTCACCGTGACTTGGACGGTGATCACAGGAACGGTTTCAATATTCTCTCGCGGAGGAACGGTGATCGCAGGAACGGTGATCGTAGGAACGGTTTCAATATTCTTTCGCGGAGGAACGGTGAAAAGGTGTGCCATGTGAACAGCAGAAAATTCCGATATATCGATGAATGAATAAACAGTAATTGTTGGGAATAAATAAATAACAACAAATCATATAGTAAATGTAAATTCTTTGGCACATAAAAACATTATGCATAAAATGCATAATTAATTAAAGAAAAACTACCTCTAAATAACTAGATGTCGCCTCAGATTTTATAGCAAACTGTATAAAAAGAAAATAAAAGCAAAATTCACCATTCACTGTTTCGTATTACCGGAATCAATTTTAAAAAGGAAAATCACGGTCGCCGTTACTTGCCGATACCAGTCACGGTTACCAACAGTGACAAACAGATCACGGTGAAATAATCACCGGTAGTGAAATATCGCTCATCTCTATTGCCGACAAGCCGTACGTGCATCCTTTGTGCAGGTGGCGCGATAAATCTCGCCAGCTCGACTAGGAACCGCGCACTCCGCTTCAGCCGCGTATCTCGGTGTTATTTACCTCAATTTGATTGTAAAATGTTCAATTTCTTATAACTCTGATATTAACGACAACTGAACAAGTGTTAAAGTTTCAAAAAAAAAACAATAAACAACAATTAAATTCGCCATAAAATCTTGTGAAATTTTGAACAACCAATAATTTTTATCTGAGATTAAAAATTGGACATCAGACAATTTATATGATACAAACATGAATCAACAAATTATTTACAAAATAAAAAAACTAGCAAAGATTTATAAAAACAAAAGATCTGGTGAGAATTAAACTTGTACAGATAAAATATTACGTGAGCTTAGAAACTGCAGAGCATGAAGGTTTACGTTCAATTTAAATTATACAAGAAAGAAACTTACTAAGATTAAAATTGTGAGATAAAAAAAATTGCATGAGATTAATTTGCCACACTTTGTCAACGATTCAAACAAAGAATTTACATTGCGTAAGTTAAAACAATTTGTTTTGAGAATTTATATCGTGAACTGTTTACCCCAAACAAAACACATGATAAATAAACACAAAAATATCCAGTCAGCGTTGCGAGGAAATCCCTCGGTGATGTAATCAATCTTTAGGGTTGTGCGGAAATGCCTCGGTGATGATATGATGATAACAACGAAGTCAACTGCCTAAGGAGAGGAATCTTTAATCACCCCGTCAGTTCGCGATATTATGAATTTTGTTAATTTGCCGTTAATGAACTATTAGCGATCTTGTGTGAGCAATTAAGAAGTGTTATAATGTAACACTTACGTATTGGCATCCAGAAACTTATTCATAATTAGACAAACGAAGTCAAACGAGTCCTGACTCAGTGAATTTCATGAAATCTCCTAGCAAGCGTTTGTTTAAACAAATCTAATATCTGTTAAATTGTGTTAGAACCAGTTAACGATTAAAATCCTAACATGAACTGTGTCGTTCAAAAATTCGCCTTTTCCGATTAGAAAGCCACAACAATTAGCTGCGCGTGTTGGGGAGAACTGGGCGCCGTCGTTACGATTAATTTTCGTTAAACAAAAGCTTCCTCCCTTTTATTAACTACCAAGCCAACTAATTTAACCTAGCTAACTTACAGCGTCTTTTTACCATGCTCACACATCACCAAATCAACCATGACGCTTTCACCATGCTTTCGCCATCTTGTCTATTCAACCGCCCTCTAACTAAAAATCTCCTAGCGAGCTACCAACTACCCCCAAGCGCTAACATGCACATGGTTGGCTATGTTTAACGATTTTTTTGACTGAATTTTTTTTTAAATTCAAATTATTCAAATGTGATTTCGCGCCACTGATAATTGTTTTAGCGCGAAAATCTGATTCAAATTCGGTCACCTCAATTTCTAGAAAAATATGTACTTAGTATGTCATTAAAGAAATAAGTGATATGTGGTAGAGAAACAACAAAAATTATAGGGTATCGAAACGAATTTATATGATGTCATTTACCTTCTCAGGCGGTTACGGGTATTACTTATCTATATTTATTTTAATGTATAGAGGTTATCGCGAATACAAATTCGCAAAATCATTTTTTTTTAATTTTTCAAAGAATCGCGATTTGACGCACTGCATTTCTGAGGCGAGGGAAGTCCAGTCGAAATAATTTTCGACCAATTTTTTTAATAATGTGAAACCTTTTCAGGGCTCCCAACTTTCTTAAAAATGTAATACCTTCTCGGGGGCGCCAAATATATATTTTTTTTAATGTGAAACCTCCGCCGGGATCCCAACTGTCTTTTTTTAATGTAAAATCTTCTCGGGGCCCCCAGATCTCTTTTTTTTTAAGAATGTGAAACCTTCTCGGGGGCCCCAACTGTCTTTTTTTTGTGTAAACCCTTCTCGGGGGTCCCAATTGTCTTTTTTAAAAATGTAAAAACCTTCTGGGGGCGCCAAAGCGCCAAATGTTTTTTTAGAATGTGAAACCTTCTCGGGGGCCCAACTGTCTTTTTTAAAAATATAAAACGTTCTCGGGGGCCCCAAATATCTTTTTTTTTTTTTTAATCTAAAACCCCCTCGGGGGTCCCAACTGTGTTTTTTTTTTATGTAAAACCTTCTCAGGGGCCCCAAATCTCTTTTTTTTAAGAATGTGAAACCTTCTCGGAGGTCCAACTGTCTTTTTTAAAATTATAAAACCTTCTCGGGGGCCTCAAATATCTTTTTTTTATCTAAAACCTTCTCGGGGGTCCCAACTGTGTTTTTTTTTAATGTAAAACCTTCTCGGGCGCCCCAAATCTCTTTTTTTTAATCTAAAACCTCCTCGGGGGTCCCAACTGTCTTTTTTTTATGTAAAACCTTCTCGAGGGTGCCAAATGTCTTTTTTAAGAATGTGAAACCTTCTCGAAGGTTACAACTGTCTTTTTTTAAGAATGTGAAACCTTCTCGGGGGTCCCAATTGTCTTTTTTAAAAATGTAAAACCTTCTCGGGGGCTCCAAATATCTTTTTTTTCTAATCTAAAACCTCCTCGGGGGTCGCAACTGTCTTTTTTTATGTAAAACCTTCTCGGGGGCGCCAAATGTCTTTTTTAAGACTGTGGAACCTTCTCGAGGGTTACAACTGTCTTTTTTTAAAAATGTGAAACCTTCTCGGGGGTCCCAATGGTCTTTTTTAAAAATGTAAAATCTTCTGGGGGGCACCAAAGCACCAAATGTTTTTTTAGAATGTGAAACCTTCTCGGGGGCCCAACTGTCTTTTTTAAAAATATTAAACCTTCTCGGGGGCCCCAGATATCTTTTTTTTTTTAATCTAAAACCTCCTCGGGGGTCCCAACTGTGTTTTTTTTTTTTTAATGTAAAACCTTTTCGGGGGCCCCAAATATCTTTTCTTTTATCTAAAACATCCTCGGGGGTCCCAACTGTCTTTTTTTTATGTAAAACCTTCTCGGGGGCGCCAAATGTCTTTTTTAAGAATGTGAAACCTTCTCGGGGGTCCCCTTGTCTTTTGTAAAAATGTAAAACCTTCTGGGGGGCGCCAAAGCGCCAAATATTTTTTTAGAATGTGAAACCTTCTTGGGGGCCCAACTGTCTTTTTTAAAAATATAAAACCTTCTCGGGGGCCCCAAATATCTTTTTTTTTATTCTAAAACCTCCTCGGGGGTCCCAACTGTGTTTTTTTTAATATGAAACCTTCTCGGGGGCTCAACTGTCTTTTTTAAAAATATAAAACCTTCTCGGAGGCCCCAAATATCTTTTTTTTTTTAATCTAAAACCTCCTCGGGGCTCGCAACTGTCTTTTTTTATGTAAAACCTTCTCGGGGGCGCCAAATGTCTTTTTTAAGACTGTGGAACCTTCTCGAGGGTTACAACTGTCTTTTTTTAAAAATGTGAAACCTTCTCGGGGGTCCCAATGGTCTTTTTTAAAAATGTAAAATCTTCTGGGGGGCACCAAAGCACCAAATGTTTTTTTAGAATGTGAAACCTTCTCGGGGGCCCAACTGTCTTTTTTAAAAATATTAAACCTTCTCGGGGGCTCCAGATATCTTTTTTTTTAATCTAAAACCCCCTCGGGGGTACCAACTGTGTCTTTTTTTAATGTAAAACCTTTTCGGGGACCCCAAATATCTTTTCTTTTATCTAAAACATCCTCGGGGGTCCCAACTGTCTTTTTTTTATGTAAAACCTTCTCGGGGGCGCCAAATGTCTTTTTTAAGAATGTGAAACCTTCTCGGGGGTCCCCTTGTCTTTTGTAAAAATGTAAAACCTTCTGGGGGGCGCCAAAGCGCCAAATATTTTTTTAGAATGTGAAACCTTCTCGGGGACCCAACTGTCTTTTTTAAAAATTTAAAACCTTCTCGGGGGCCCCAAATATCTTTTTTTTATTCTAAAACCTCCTCGGGGGTCCCAACTGTGTTTTTTTTAATGTAAAACCTTCTCAGGGGCCCCAAATCTCTTTTTTTTAACAATGTGAAACCTTCTCGGGGGCTCAACTGTCTTTTTTAAAAATATAAAACCTTCTCGGGGGCCCCAAATATCTTTTTTTTTTAATCTAAAACCTCCTCGGGGGTCCCAACTGTCTTTTTTTATGTAAAACCTTCTCGGGGGCGCCAAATGTCTTTTCTAAGAATGTGAAACCTTCTCGAGGGTTACAACTGTCTTTTTTTAAGAATGTGAAACCTTTTCGGGGGTCCCAATTGTCTTTTTTAAAAATGTAAAACCTTCTCGCGGGCCCCAAATATCTTTTTTTTTTTAATCTAAAACCTTCTCGGGGGTCCCAACTGTGTTTTTTTTTTATGTAAAACCTTCTCAGGGGCTTCAAATCTCTTTTTTTAAGAATGTGAAACCTTCTCGGGGGTCTCAAATACCTTTTTTTTTTAATTTGAAACCTTCTCGGAGGTCCCAACTGTCTTTTTTAAAACACTCGGAAACGCCAAATGGCTTTTTTTTAAGAATGTGAACCTTCTCGGGGGTCCCAATTGTCTTTTTTAAAAAACGTAAAACCTTCTCGGGGGCGCCAAATGTTTTTTTTTTAAGAATGTGAAATCTTCTTGGGGATCCCAACTGTCTTTTGTTAAGAATGTGAAACCTTCCCGGGGTACTCTAATGTCTTTTTTTAAAAATGTGAAATTTTCTCGGGGGCCCCAAATGTCTTTTTTGAGAATATTAAATCTTCTTAGGGCTCCCAATTGTCTATTTTTAAGAAGGCGAAACCTTCTTTTTTTCTATTACACTATTACTAGTACCTCTCTGGTTTTTACTCCATGGACGTTATCATGAAACGGTAAAATCCCGCAAAATCAAATTTTATAATTTTTCAGAGAAGCAGTATTTATTGGACTATACTTCAAAAACGAGGGAAGTCCTGTCTAAATAACTTTCGACCAAATTTTTAGCCTAAAAGCCGCTCTTTAGTATCTCAAAAGTCTGCTGAGTAAATCTCTAGAGAGTAATGTTCAGCGTGAAGGTATTTATAAAGACCGAAACATGTTATTTCTCTTTGTAACTTTAACTTAATATTAAATAGTAGTCAATTAGTATTAAATTGGAACAACAATTTCTTGATTAAAGTTTACCTGAACAGAAAGTAAGTAACTCTAAACTTTCGTTAACAGAGCAATAATTCTCAGATCGATTAAAACAAAGTTTAAGTTATTTTAAATAGTTTGAACCCAACTTACAAGTTTCACAAAGCTTCAATAAAACCTAATAAAGTATCACAAATTAATCAGCAAGAACTTTGTTGAATACTTTAATTAACAAAATTGCAACATGTTATCAATTTTGTACAAAATTAGATACAAAGTAGATGCTTTAGATCCCAAGATATGAATAATCTGAGCAATTTCCACATACCCACGTCATTATGTCCATAAACTGTCACCAGTAAATACCCCACATAGCAATAAAGTGCAGCGTGCAAGGGAATACAGGGATAAAGATCTAGAACGTGCTTTACTGGTAATCTAATTTGGAATGCGCCCAAGTTTGAAATACATGCATCAAAACTTTAGGCAAACTAAATACGGTTCTGTACTACGAGTTGCCTGCGTCATCGCGTATGAGATACGAGGAATTTTCACCTACCACAGCAGATCGTTGTATAAACTTTGCAAGTTTTCACCGACAATGTACTAACTACGAGAATTAATTTTATCAAGTGATATAATTCTTGAAGTTAACTTCATTAGAGTTTATGGGTCGCTAAAAATGTCCCAGATTATGCGTGCTCTATTAATTAATCCTCCGCAACTCTTAAAGCTTTCACTCGACTGGAAAGTCAAATAGTTTATCCTCACCACATAACTTCAACTTTTTCCCTGTGTTTACTTTCCGGAATCTTACTTTTTGAGCAGATTTATCTTTCGTTTTAGAAGTTGTCCCAGATTTTATCCGAAACTTGATTCCATCACGAACCAACAAGAAAAGCTATCGCATCGCCGACTTTAATATCAACATCACCGACCCCGTTTTTTGGCATTACTTGAAAGTCGCTACTTATTCCTGAAAAACTAAGTGCGAAGACATTAACTTGTGCTTTAAAATTTAAATCATCTCCTTAAAAACGGCGATTATGGTAACAAAGGAGGTGAATGTCTGTATAATATCCAGGCTTTGTGTCTTCCTTTGCACTCATTTTCTTTCCTTATCACATTACTATATTGTCTTTGTCGACTTACATTAGGATTAAATTAAGCGAAAATGCGATCTCCGGATGTTTATGAGAAGGCAACGCGATAAATACGATAAATCCGATTTTGTGTGTTTTTAGCTTGTTGGTGATTGTATTTTTGCTTTTATTGAGATGGATGTCGAACGGAGACACAACCGCAATTGATACGATCAAAATAAAATCTGCGGAAGCGGTTAACGTTAAGCGACGGTCAGGGTTCAGGTTCAATTTATAAGAAAAAAGTATATGTTTGTTACGTGCCCTTTTCTTATGTAAATTTTAACTTTACCAAAGATTTTTTTTTTAATTAATGCAACGAAAGTCTGATTTAATCAGTAGCATTTTTTATATTAATCCTGGTGGTTTATTCTGCTAAAATTAACAATTTTCGTATTTAAACTATTTTTTTCGTTATTCATAAAAATACAAAGTTATTTAAAACATATTTGGCGTACGTTTTGGAAAGTCTTAAAAAAAATCCTTTCCGTTACACGATTTCTCTACGAACATCACGATCGGCAAGCTCAGATGGATATGGTGTACAAACACCTTTTTAAAGCCTTGGATAGGATTGATCATCATTAAAAACTAATCAGAACTAAAAAGTTAATAAGATGCAATGTTTTATCAGAATTATCAATTTGTCTAGTATGAAAGTTATAAGTATTCTTTTTTAAGCAAATATCCTGAGTACGGCAGGTATCAATGTTGGGTCTGCTGTTCTTCACTCTTTATAGTGATGATCTAACGACAATATTAACATTCATTATTTACTCCAGACAGACGATCTAACAATTTACCAACCAATTATTACATTTGAAGCTTATATTAAAATGCAAAAAAATATTATCATCATTCAAAGACGGTGTACTGAGTGTATTATGATTATTCATATTATTGGTGATATTATACGAACCAACAGGTTTTTACCCAATTACAGGCCAGCATTAACAAAAAGACACCTCGCAATCAATTTCAAACACGATAAGCAGTATTCGGTAATACCTCTTGAGGTTATGTTTGTGTTTCATTAAAAAAAAAATGTTGTTCATATCCTTCCCAAAAATTAATGACGTTATCAAAGTATTGTTAAATACGAAAATTCGAATATTCGATCCGAAGAAATCTAGAATTCACGAATCCAAGAATCCAAAGGTCCAAGAATCCAAAATGATGACATCTAGAGATTCCTATATTTACCAAAATCTAAAAAGCCAAACCTCAAACATACAAGTGAAATTTGAAAAATTGGAAAACTCGAAAATCGAAGCATTCATAAAATGAAAGAAAAATTAATAAAACTATAAAAATAAGGGATCCAAAAAAACAAAGAAATTACAACTTTGGGTTTCTTCTCTAGAATGAAACTTTACAAAATCTTCAAATTTTTCTTCAAATCAAACAAAAGCTGCAATTTTCTATCAAAATGCATGCCGCCCTTATCGCAAAATAATATAATACACCGCCCTGCAATTTTCTTGAAAAAATTATGGGGATCCCTGGTGTTTTTTATAATACAAACTAATCTGATGTTCCTGAAACAACATGAAAGAGTGTGAAAGAAAGTAAAAAATCTGAAAGAGTCTAGAAAGGTATGAAAGTATCTGAGAGGATCTGAAAAAATTTGAAAGGATTTGATAGGATCTGAAAGAATTTGAAAGAACATGAAAGAGCCTGAAAAAACTTGAAACAGTCTGGAAGGGTCTGAAAACTTCTTGAGGGTTCCTAATGTCTTTTTTTCATTTGAATAAATCTTGAGATACTTAGTACTTTTATGAAAGAATTTAACAAATTCTCAGGCCCCAAGTCGTTTATTTTAGAAACACCATGAAAGAATCTGAAAGAGTCTAAAAAAAGATGAAAAAATCTGGACGGGTCTTACCGGAGCTGAATGGATCTGAGAGGATCTGAAAGAATCTGAAAGAATCTGAAAGAATCTGAAAGAATCTGAGAGAATCTGAAAGAATCTGAAAGAATCTGAAAGAATCTGAAAGAATCTGAAAGAATCTGAAAGAACATGAAAGAACCTGGAAGAACTTGAAAAAATCTGAAAGTATGGAAAGACCTGGAAGGGCCTGAAGGAATTTGAGAGAATCTGAAAAGATCTGAAAGAATTCAAAAGGATCTGAGGGAATCTGAAAGAATTGAAGTGAACTTGAAAGAGCTTGAACGAACATGAAATAATCTGAAAGAATTTGGAAGGGTCTGAAAATGTCTGAGAAAATCTGAAAACATCTGAAAAGATATGAAAGAATCTTAGGGGTTTTTGATGTCTTTTTTTATTTGAATAAATCTTGGAATACCTAGTGTTTTGTTTTTGAATTAATTTGGAAGTATCTTTGAGACCCCAAGTGTTTTTATGAAAGAATTTAACAAATTCTCAGGTCCCTAGTCGTTTATTTTTTAAACACCTTGAAAGAATTTGGAAGAATCTGAAACAAGATGAAAAAATTTAGAAAGGTCTTAAAGGACCTGAATGGATCTTTAGAGGATCTGAAAGAATCTGAAAGCATCTGAAAGAATTTGAACGAATCTGAAAGGATCTGAAAGGATCTAAAAGAATTTGAAATAATCTGAAATAATCTTAAATAATCAGAAATAATTTGAAAGGATCTGAAATAATTTGTTTGTTTATTTGTTTATTGCCAACAGAAAAATCCAAATAGGCAATTTACAAAGTAATTTAGACTTAAAACTAATGAGACATAGTTAATAAAAATTAATCTAATTTAAACAATGCAGATTGTACCTTAAAGACAAACAGAAATAATAAAACTCAATAAATAAGATAATAGGATAACATTTTTCTAAAGAGATTCAAATTACAATTAAATATATCGATAGATGAAGGTAAGTCATTAATTAGTCTTGCAATTCTCATACAAGGAGAGTGAAATGATCCAAGAGGATCTGAAAGAATCTGAAAGAATATAAGTGAACACGAAAGTGCCTGAATAAATATGGAATAATCTGAAAGAATTTGGAAGGGTGTGGAAATGTCTGAGAAAATCTGAAAGAATCTGAAAAGATATGAAAGAATCTTGGGGGTTTTTGATGTTTTTTTTTAGTTGAATAAATCTTGAAGCACCTAGTGTTTTGTTTTTGAAGTAATTTGAAAGTATTTTTAAGACCCCAAGTACTTTTATGAAAGAATTTAACAAATTCTCATGTCCCTAGTCGTTTATTTTTAAAACAACTTGAAAGAATCTGAAATGCTCTGAAACAAGATGAAAAAATCTGGAAAGGTTTTAAAGAAGCTGAATTGACCTGAGAGGTTCTCAAAGAGTCTGAAAGAATTTGAAAAATCTGAAAGAATCTGAAAGGATCTGAAAGTACATGAAAGGATTTGAAAGGATTTGAAAGAATCTGAAATAATTTGAAAAAATCTGAAAGAATCTGAAGGAATCTGAAGGAATCTGAAAGAATCTGAAAGAAACTGAAAGGATCTGAAAGATTCTGAAAGAATTTGAAAAGATCTAAAATAATCTGAAAGGATCTGAAAGAATCTGAAACAACATGAAAGAGTCTGAAAGAACATGCAAGAATCTTAAAAAAATTTGGAAGCATCTGAAAGAATCAGAACGAACCTGAACGAATCTGAAAGAAATTGAAAGGATCTGAAAGTATCTGAAATAGTCTGAATGAATTTGAAAGAATCTGAAATAATTTGAAAGGATCTGAAAGAATCTGAAAGAATATGAAAGAGCTTGGAGAAACTTGAAAGAAAGTGAAAGTATGGAAGGCTTGGAAGGGTGTGGAGGAATCTGAAAGAATCTGAAAGGATCGAAAAGCATCTGACAGAATCTGAAAAAATTTGAATGAACATGAAAGAGCCTGAAAGAACATGAAATAATCTGAAAGAATCTGAAACGATCTGAAAGGATCCAAAAGGATGTGAGAGAATCTGAAGGAATTGGAGTGAACATGAAAGAGCCTGAAAGAACATGAAATAATCTGAAAGAATTTGGAAGGGTCTGAAAGTGCCTGAGAAAATCTGAAAGAATCTTGGTGGTTTTTGATGTCTTTTTTTATTTTAATAAATCTTGGAATATCTAGGCTTTTGTTTTTGAAGAAATTTGGAAGAATCTCTGAGTGCTTTGATAAAAGAATTTAACAAATTTAAAAGGATCTGCAAAAATCTGAAAGAATCTGAAACAACATGAAAGAGTCTGAAAGAACAGAAAAGAATTTGAAAAAATCTTAAAGAATCTCAGAGGATCTGAAAGGATCTGAAAGAATTTAAAAGAATCAAAAATAATTTGAAAATATCTGAAATAATCTAAAAGGATCTGAAAGAATCTGAAAGAATCTGAAAGAACATGAAAGAGCCTGAAGGAACTTGAAACATCTTGAAAGAATTTAAAAGGATCTGCAAAAATCTTGAAGAATCTGAAACAACATGAAAGAGTCTGAAAGAACATGGAAAAATCTGAAAGGATCTGAAAGGATCTGAATGGATCTGAGAGTATCTGAAAGAATCTGAAAGAATCTGAAGAAATCTGAAAGAATCTGAAAGGATCAGAAAGGATCTGAAACATTCTGAAAAAATTTGAAAGAATCTGAAATAATTTGGAAAGATCTAAAATAATCTGAAAGGATCTGAAAGAATCTGAAACAACATGAAAGAATCTGAAAAAATCTGGATAGATCCAAATGGATCTGAAAGAAACTGAAAGGATCTGAAAGGATTTACATTAGGATTAAATTAAGCGAAAATGCGATCTCCGGATGTTTATGAGAAGGCAACGCGATAAATACGATAAATCCGATTTTGTGTGTTTTTAGCTTGTTGGTGATTGTATTTTTGCTTTTATTGAGATGGATGTCGAACGGAGACACAACCGCAATTGATACGATCAAAATAAAATCTGCGGAAGCGGTTAACGTTAAGCGACGGTCAGGGTTCAGGTTCAATTTATAAGAAAAAAGTATATGTTTGTTACGTGCCCTTTTCTTATGTAAATTTTAACTTTACCAAAGATTTTTTTTTTAATTAATGCAACGAAAGTCTGATTTAATCAGTAGCATTTTTTATATTAATCCTGGTGGTTTATTCTGCTAAAATTAACAATTTTCGTATTTAAACTATTTTTTTCGTTATTCATAAAAATACAAAGTTATTTAAAACATATTTGGCGTACGTTTTGGAAAGTCTTAAAAAAAATCCTTTCCGTTACACGATTTCTCTACGAACATCACGATCGGCAAGCTCAGATGGATATGGTGTACAAACACCTTTTTAAAGCCTTGGATAGGATTGATCATCATTAAAAACTAATCAGAACTAAAAAGTTAATAAGATGCAATGTTTTATCAGAATTATCAATTTGTCTAGTATGAAAGTTATAAGTATTCTTTTTTAAGCAAATATCCTGAGTACGGCAGGTATCAATGTTGGGTCTGCTGTTCTTCACTCTTTATAGTGATGATCTAACGACAATATTAACATTCATTATTTACTCCAGACAGACGATCTAACAATTTACCAACCAATTATTACATTTGAAGCTTATATTAAAATGCAAAAAAATATTATCATCATTCAAAGACGGTGTACTGAGTGTATTATGATTATTCATATTATTGGTGATATTATACGAACCAACAGGTTTTTACCCAATTACAGGCCAGCATTAACAAAAAGACACCTCGCAATCAATTTCAAACACGATAAGCAGTATTCGGTAATACCTCTTGAGGTTATGTTTGTGTTTCATTAAAAAAAAAATGTTGTTCATATCCTTCCCAAAAATTAATGACGTTATCAAAGTATTGTTAAATACGAAAATTCGAATATTCGATCCGAAGAAATCTAGAATTCACGAATCCAAGAATCCAAAGGTCCAAGAATCCAAAATGATGACATCTAGAGATTCCTATATTTACCAAAATCTAAAAAGCCAAACCTCAAACATACAAGTGAAATTTGAAAAATTGGAAAACTCGAAAATCGAAGCATTCATAAAATGAAAGAAAAATTAATAAAACTATAAAAATAAGGGATCCAAAAAAACAAAGAAATTACAACTTTGGGTTTCTTCTCTAGAATGAAACTTTACAAAATCTTCAAATTTTTCTTCAAATCAAACAAAAGCTGCAATTTTCTATCAAAATGCATGCCGCCCTTATCGCAAAATAATATAATACACCGCCCTGCAATTTTCTTGAAAAAATTATGGGGATCCCTGGTGTTTTTTATAATACAAACTAATCTGATGTTCCTGAAACAACATGAAAGAGTGTGAAAGAAAGTAAAAAATCTGAAAGAGTCTAGAAAGGTATGAAAGTATCTGAGAGGATCTGAAAAAATTTGAAAGGATTTGATAGGATCTGAAAGAATTTGAAAGAACATGAAAGAGCCTGAAAAAACTTGAAACAGTCTGGAAGGGTCTGAAAACTTCTTGAGGGTTCCTAATGTCTTTTTTTCATTTGAATAAATCTTGAGATACTTAGTACTTTTATGAAAGAATTTAACAAATTCTCAGGCCCCAAGTCGTTTATTTTAGAAACACCATGAAAGAATCTGAAAGAGTCTAAAAAAAGATGAAAAAATCTGGACGGGTCTTACCGGAGCTGAATGGATCTGAGAGGATCTGAAAGAATCTGAAAGAATTTGAAAGAATCTGAAATTATTTGAAAAGATCTGAAATAATCTGAAGGGATCTGAAAGAATCTGAACGAATCTGAAAGAACATGAAAAAGCCTGGAGGAACTTGAAACAATCTGAAAGTATGGAAAAACCTGAAAAGGTCTGAAGAGATATGAGAGAATCTGAAACGATCTGAAAGGATCCAAAAGGATGTGAGAGAATCTGAAGGAATTGGAGTGAACATGAAAGAGCCTGAAAGAACATGAAATAATCTGAAAGAATTTGGAAGGGTCTGAAAGAGTCTGAGAAAATCTGAAAGAATCTGAAAGAATCTTGGTAGTCTTTGATGTCTTTTTTTATTTGAATAAATCTTACAGGTCCTAGGGTTTTGTTTTTGAAGTAATTTGGAAGAATCTTTGAGACCCCTAGTACTTTTATAAAGAATTTAGCAAATTGTCAGATTTCTGGTCGTGTTATTTTTTAAACATCTTGAAATAATTTAAAAATATCTGCAAAAACTTGGAAGAATCGGAAACAACATGAAAGAGTCTGAAAGAATCTGAAGAAATCTGAAAGAATCTGACAGAATCTGAAAGAATCTGAAAGAATCTGAAAGAATCTGAAAGAATCTGAAAGAACCTGAAAAAATCTGAAAGAATCTGAAAGAATCTGAAAGAATCTGAAAGAATCTGAAAGAATCTGAAAGGATCAGAAAGGATCTGAAACATTCTGAAAAAATTTGAAAGAATCTGAAATAATTTCTAAAGATCTGAAATAATCTGAAAGGATCTGAAAGAATCTGAAACAACATGAAAGAATTTGAAAGAACATGAAAGAATCTGAAAAAATCTGGATAGATCCAAATGGATCTGAAAGAAACTGAAAGGATCTGAAAGGATCTGAAAGGATCTGAAAGAATCTGAAAGAATTTGAACGAATCTGAAATAATTTGAAAAGATCTGAAATAATCTGAAGGGATCTGAAAGAATCTAAACGAATCTGAAAGAACATGAAAGAGCCCAAAGGAACTTGAAACAATCTGAAAGTATGGAAAAACCTGAAAAGGTCTGAAGAGATATGAGAGAATCTGAAACGATCTGAAAGGATTCAAAAGGATGTGAGAGAATCTGAAGGAATTGGAGTGAACATGAAAGAGCCTGAAAGAACATGAAATAATCTGAAAGAATTTGGAAGGGTCTGAAAGTGTCTGAGAAAATCTGAAAGAATCTGAAAGAATCTTGGTAGTTTTTGACGTCTTTTTTATTTGAATAAATCTTACAGGTCCTAGGGTTTTGTTTTTGAAGTAATTTGGAAGAATCTTTGAGACCTCTAGTACTTTTATGAAAGAATTTAGCAAATTCTCAAATCTCTGGTCGTGTTATTTTTGAAACATCTTGAAAAAAATTAAAAGGATCTGCAAAAATCTTGAAGAATCTGAAACAACATGAAAGAATCTGAAAGAACATGAAAAAATCTGGAAGGATCTCAGAGGATCTGAAATAATCTGAAAGAATCTGAAACAACCTGAAAGAATCTGAAAGAATCTGAAAGAATCTGAAAGAATCTGAAAAAATCTAAAAGAATCTGAAAGAATCTGAAAGTATCTGAAAGTATCTGAAGGGATCTGAAAAGATATGAGAGATCTTGCAATAATCTGGAACAACATGGAGATCACTAATATCTTTTATTAAGAATCAGAATAAATCTTGTGGTTCCTGGTGTTTTGTTTTGGAAATAATTTGAAGAAATCTTGGGGACCTCTAGTGCTTTTGTGAAATAATTAAACAAAATTCTTGGGTCCTTGGCCGTTTGTTTTTGAAACATTTTATAAGAATTTTGGGGATCAAGTTCTGTTACTAATGAAAAATTCGCAAATTTAGATTTCTTATCCAGACTGGAACTTTTCCAAAATCTTTCATTTTTCTTGAAATCTGGCAAAATGCATGTCTTCCTCAAACAAATAAAAACAAAACTTAGAAAAAAATGACTTAGGTATTAAGATTAAGCGACACTAAGTAATGAAGTTTGCACCAGACTATTCGTAAGGTTAGTAAACCACGATTTTCGTTGGAGTAGTTTACTAAAACCTGAAACTTTTAAGGATCTAAGTATCACTTTTAACAATGAACATACTTTTCGCGATCATCTTTAAGTTATTGCTTCTTCAGCGTCAAAAATTTAACCTTTATAGCTCGCAGTTGCTCCCACATTTATTCTCATGACTTCGGAATAAATATTTTGCTATTAAATTGCTGGCATAGATCTTGACCACTAAGTTGACTGCCGTTATTTATTATCAAAAGTATTTTCACAAATTCGGTCACCAAGAACTGATGCTTCAGTAATGCTGCCAACACTTCAACTAATTAAGACCTACATAATGGATGAACACAGCATAGACATATTTTCAGTAAGTAATAAAAAACTACAATATTTACTCGAACCTGGAATTTAATGTCAGGAATAATTTATTCAGTTATTTATTATATTAAAATAACTACTGATTAAGCTTGCCTTGTTATGAGGATAGTAGTAATTGCTGCTGCTGAAAATAGCTCAGTTAAATCGATTGCATTTGCCTTCTTATCTGCACACCGTTAAATTTCAATTGCAGCAAAATTGAACTATAATTGGGCATAACCCTCTCGTTCAGCTTAACTTAATCACAATAAAAATTAAATAAATTGAAAAATCGTACCGAAGATGCAAACGTCGTCACTTACCTTGCCAACTAAACAAGTGTCCTTTACTTTTAACTCGATGCTCAATCATCACACTATCCAAATGATTTCCCGTTTCTTCCCAAAAATTGCACACAATATTATCAAAATAAAAAATAAACAAACAAATATCGCTGGTTCCACTCTCGAAATCAAACCTATACAAGCACCCCTCCTCAATACCACTAAAGGTGCTCCATTCACGTCGGATCCTTGTCAGCGCCGTGTATAAATAATTCCATTTGCACACAAGACATTTATTTACGGTCCGGCCGGAATCGCTTGAATAACGATCAAGACACTACCTAACCGCAACAGAATCATCCGACCAGAAGAACGGATGAAAAGATTTCTTCTCCTTTTATTATTTATGACAGGAATGAGACCCAGCTGGGCTGCGGGCGCGCGACAATAAGGCCGATCGCGTGCACCCTGATTGTCTTTGATTTTTTTTCCTCCCATATGTAATCTGGACGTCCGAACTTTTAACAGGACATCTCCGGATCGAAACATCGGGGCTGGAGAAGGTGGCGGACCACCCAGACATATGATGGGGTATTGATACAGAAAATATTTATGCATTCTTTTGTGGAATTTCGCACGGTCTGATCGCATTCACGGCCGATAAAGAAGTGGGATGTATATGGAGTTTGCAAGATGTAACGGTTGCGGGAAAAGGGTCAAACAGAGATGTTGAGGTGTTGTGGATGTTGGGGAATACGAATTTTGGATAGGTTTTTTAAACTGTCGAATTACAAGATGTTTTACGGTGAGATGTCATAAATTTTTCTTAGGTGGTGGTTTATATCATAACTGAGACTCGTATTGTATGTATAAAAATATCGAAGAAATATACGCATAATATGTACACATTTTTAGTCAAAATATGCACTACTTTATTAAAAATATGCACCTAATATGCAAAACAAAATGACTTTTTAATTTTTTGTTGTTAAATTAATGGTCTTCTAACAATATAAGAATTCAAATTTTAACTAAATTAAGTATGAACGAAAATGCTGTTTACACAGTATTTGTACTTGTAACTATAATGTTTATTAAACCAATTGTTTATTAAATGTTTTGCAAATTTTTCCAATTTTAACATTGAAAAGGATCTTTCAACATCTACAAAGGTTATTGGTGCAAATTTCAAATTCTCTATTATATCTGGATATATATCTACATTTACAAATTCTCCTCCCAAAATTTAACTCACAAGCGACAAGGTATTAAAACCTACACTTTTTTCTAAAATAAACCTAAATTTCTGAAAAACTTTTTCACCTATTTTAACCTTAATGTTTGCCCCAATATGCTGAGCTATCGAAAATTTCTTTTCACAGGCGACCTAAACAATAAAATAAATACTTACGTATTATACATGCTTTATTTCCCGCGTTTAATTAAAAACTAACACTAGTACTAGTAATAGGTGCTAGTACTTGCCAAGATCAGACTGATTTTGGCAGATGACATACCCTCTAAGAAAATAAAGGGCAGGTGGGCGGGGCTAGTACTTACTTGCCAAGATAAGACTGATTTTGGCAGATGACATACCCTCTAAGAAAATAAAGGGTGGGTGGGCGGGGCTAGTCTTACTTGCAAGATAAGATTAATTTGGCAGATGACATACTCTCTAAGAAAATAAAGGGCGGGTGGGCGGGGCTAGTACTTACTTGCCAAGATAAGACTGATTTTAGCAGATGACATGCCCTTTAAGAAAATGAAGGGCGGGTGAACAATAAAATTATATCCGTTTAAAATCTGAGCGTTAGCCAGAATTTTAAAACGGCTAAGGCGGTTATGGCACCCTTTACATCCGTGGTGTGTTCAAGATTTTATCGGTTTCTGCCCATTTTAATCCAATAAATCCAAAAAATTAGTTTAAAAAAATGGTGTAATGAGTTTAGATGGTACTTCCCTCGCTGTCGTAAACGTGACGACTGCATGCCTATTATTATGTTTTGTTCGTATTACATTTTTGTAGCGGGACATGTTAAAATAGATTGAGTATTAATTTTTTCAATTTTGTCATTTTTGGCATTGACATCTTTGTCATTTTTTTGTAATTGCTATGATTGCTTATTAAAAAAAAAAAAACTTGGATGAAGTCGCAAATTTTTAGAGGATATGAGCAAATACATTTTGACTAAGAATTTACCATGTCTATGATAACTTGAAAACATGTCCAAGATTTCAAAGCATTCCGTTTTGTAATTAAATCAATAAAATAAATTCACGCATTCATTAATTCTTTTGAGTCACCCTGTACATGCAAATCCAAAAAATATGAATGGAATGATAAATCACAGCTACAGACTCATCACATTTTGCACATTTAAGATAGGATTTATTCAGAAAACTTTTGAGCTGACGTCATCAATTTTTTGGAGGGGATAAGTAAATATATTTTGATTAAAAATTTATCATGCTTATCATAACTGCAAATCATCTGCAAAATTTTAAAGCATTTGGTTTAGCAGATTCAAAATTAAATTGCAAAATGTGGTTTCATAATTTTGATTTTTTTTCAAAAAATCTGGACGTTTCGGGTAAAAACTCAATTCGGAGTCATAAACTACATATGTAGGACTATGTTATTTTCTATAATTTAAAACCCATTTACTATGTACAATTTTGAAGTGACGTCATCGCATTAGTGATGGGGATGATTAGACAAATTTTGGTTAGCGTTTTACCATCTACATGATATTCCTAATATAAGTACAAAATTTCACAACAATCGGTCCAGTACTTTCGAAGACGGACAAACGGACAGACGGACAGATAGACGGACAGACGGACAGATAGACGGACAGACGGACAGATGGACAGACGGAGAGACGGAGAGACGGACAGACGGACAGACAGACAGACGGACAGACGGACAGACAGATAGATGGAAACGAGAGACCTATTTCTTCGTCTTCTAGAGGTCATGAATGGCCGACAAGTAAAAGTAGAGAGTCGGTCGACGGACTCGATTACAATACTTCCTTTGCTTACGCTCGGGAAGTAATAAATAAATTTGATTAATCATATTTGGATGATACATTTCGGTGTCATAGTTACATTTTGTTGTTTATTCAAAAAAAATTTGTGAACAGAATTAGAAAAATGATGGATTTAGGCGACGTATTGTACGAAATTGTTAAAAATTCAGCCAGTCAAGCATTAAACAGTTTAAAGTTACTTATGTTTATTGCTTTTCCCATTCATTGCTTTCCAATTCCTTGACAAATGTTGACAATTGACATTTCGGTAAGGTAATATATTAATACCCTACCGGTTTTAAATACAGGATACAGTTATGGCTTTCCTACCAGCCGATTTTCATAAATGTAAACAGGTATTATTTAATAGACAGACACCGGTAAATTCATTTTTTGCACTCATGACCTTTTTTGCACTCATGACCTTTTTTGATAGCTTTCGCGCATTCACCAGAGTGCGGGAGGTCGAACTTCCCGCACACGTGCATTTAACTTCCCGTTGCCGTTATATATTATATAATATGAATTTATTAATTGCTTTCAATTTTTGACATTTTTGCTTTTGGAATAACTTTGTTAGATACGTGAAAATGGCCTTGCAAATAAAGGTAAAAACCATAATTTAAAAACATTTGAGTATTATTTTATAATTTTTTTATAAAACTAATCCATAAAATTAATGATATTATCTCGCATACCGAAGCTTCTGCTTTCCTTTGAATGTCTTTTAGTTACTAGCATTTTCCTTTTAATTATCCTTTTTGTCTTTTTAAAAATATTTAACTCAAAATAATGAAAACCTTGTCAAAATCTTGATATGTAATTTGATAAATTCATGTAAAGAATTTCTAGAATAACAAATAACTGGAAAATATAACTTGCAGGAAAAACTAAACTGTTTTAAATGTCTTCAAGAAAGTAAATTTTGTATACGACGCATGTTTTTTTTTAAATAATGACTCCTAATCATAGGTTACACTTTATGTTTCGTTTTAGTCAGCGGCGTTGTTTCTTTTATCGCTTTCGGTTTGACAGATAAGGCCGCCCATTTTTTTTTTTTAATGAAACACCCAGATTTTTTTACATTTTCTGATGCAAAATAAAAAACTAATTTCAGAAATTGTCAACATATTAATTTCTACTGATACAAAAAATACAAAAAACATCACAAAAAACACCTATTATTGTAAAATCACGTCCTTTTTGAAAATACTAATAAATAATGAACTACTACGGGTGAGACTACAATAAATGTTGAAAGTGGTCTCTATTTACAATTTTGCAGTGATGTAATCGATCAACTAAATGTTTTTCTTGTGGCATAATACAATTTATTTCTTCAGTTGTATATTGTTCTAACTATTGATGATTATTTCGTCGATTTTTATACACTTGACATTGTCAGCGTGCGTGAAAGACTTCGTTCAAATAATCGCGAACATTACGAGCAAAATGTGGAGGAGCTCCACCCTGTTAGAATCAAAGGTTCGCGTGTGGATGTTTAGATCTGTAGGGGTCTCGAAAGAGTTGCTTCATCAGAAAAAACTATTTGATTCACCACATCATGCTGGTAATTGATAAATTCTCTCTTTATTTCATAAAACTGTAATCTACAATTTGGATCATCTTCAGTCAACTCACGCACAACATGCATTTTAAAAGGTTTCATTTTTGTAGATTTTTGGATGATCTCATGAATTTGTCTCAATTCCGTTGTAGACACGTGATGATTTTCTTGAATTGTTAATAAATACAGTGGACGCCGCTTAATGTGATCACTTTGGGACTCAGACAAATTGATCACACTAACCGACTGATAACAATAAGCGAAAACCACCATCAGAGACAGGAAAACTTGAAACAAATCAAAATCATGAACAAGAGAGTGTTCATTATGCTGGTAGATGAAGGTACATAAACATTAGAATTTATTTTTAATTTTGGTTATCATTCTGAGAAAGGAACTCTTGATTTCCTTTGGTTATTTTAGAAAAAACGGGATGAATTTTTTTTTTTTCTCTGATAAACTGAGATCTCGTCGCTTTGACGTGCTCATTTTTACATAAGTACTACTCAAATTTAAAACAGGAAAAATTCGTTCATTCAAAAGACGAAAACGCGCTGCTTACTAAAGTCTGTCACTGATTGTGGCTCTATAAAGTGAGTAGTATAAGCTAATGTATCTTTTGAGAGCAATAAAAGTTCATTAAAAACAATAGTACTTTCAATCGTCTCGTTTCTTCAAAAAAGCTTGTATAAGAATTGGGAGATTGATCACAATAAGCGAAATATTGATCACAATAAACGGAAAAACTGTAATGCATTGGTATTGCGTGGGCCCGTTCCAAGCCATTTTGATCACACTAAGCGGTTGATAACATTAACCGCGATCATATTAAGCGGCGTGTACTGTATTTAGGGTTCATCCGTTGCTATTTTTGGAAGTCCACTTCTTGGTAAGTCTTTTACTGGGCGAAATGGCTCGTGCCTTTCAAGTGGTATGTGATTTTACTTATGTTTTTTTTTTGTGAATTTTTTGTATTTTTTTGTATCAGGAGAAATAAACATGTTGATAATTTCTGAAAGTAGTTTTTTATTCTGCATCAGAAAATGTCAACAATTATAAAAAAAGTAGGCGGCTTTCTCTGTCAAACCGAGGGATATAAAAAAAACTAAGTTATTCAATCGTTCCGAGACTTTATACTAATCTGTATGAAAGGTTTTGTGTGACTTTATCAAAAGAAATACTGTTATCCTCCCGGTCACTTAGCAAGTTTATTTTTTGTTGAGAAGGCTCACTAATTGTTTTGAACTTAGAGCATGAATTATATGATAAAAGATTAACACTATTTTCATTATTGAAATATACAAAAAAATTTCAGTGAACAGCTGAATTGCAGTATCAGGAATTTCTTGACTTTGTCTAAGTTATCCAAAAACATTTCCTACAGAATCTTGACTAAATCTCGACATATACATAAATTTGTAGTTTTTTGTATTCAGAAAATTATCTTGTAAGTCTCAAATATTTGGTAGATAAAATAAACTCCGATTGAACCGGTTTCCATTAGTTTTACGCTGAAATAAATAATTTTGTTTTCTTCAAGAAACTGCAATGTGTCTTTACATTTCACTATGTTTAATTTTGAGATGTCAAGCTGTTACTTCTGGAAGATATCAACTTGAATCAGTTATCTATTCCAGGTGCTTCCTCATTTTCACTGAGAAAACTGTAGTCCGGTTCTTACACGAAATGAAAATAATTTAAATTATACAAATTGCTCCTTAAGGGAAGACCTAATTTCAAATCATGTTCCTTTTCAAAATTTACAATGTATTTCGTTTCTACTGTTTTGGGAGATAGTTCCTATTTTTGTGCAATCTTATCAGATAATACTATAATTTTGTTATTAAAATTTACTAAAGCCGAACGAAAATTTTTAAAAATATGGGGTACATCTGCATTAAAAAATATTTTTTTACTGCTATCAACTGGATTCAGCATAAAGTTAAGTTTTCTACCACAAGTATGCCGAAACCTTTCCAAACTGATCGGTTAACAGACCCCATGCCAGATGTTAAATATGTCAAATTAAGCCCTATTTTGGTGCAAAGATCAATAATCTCTAGAAGCTCGATACTGATGTTTTTAAATTTTGGTCCCCTGTTGATAAAATTTTCACCACAGAAAATATGTTCGAGACCCTCATAGTTACTTCTTCGAAAGAAAGATCGGGCCTGTCTTTTCGAAACTACAAAAAAACATCTTTTTATTGCAATTTTTTGTTGCAGTAAAACTATTTTATATAGGCATTTTCTTTTTAAATAATGTCGCAATGATCTGTGAACCTGTCACGATGACAAATTTTATCTATGCTGACACAATTAAAACATTCGTATGCTTGATTAAAAAATTGCGTCTAATAATTCTCATCTAATAAATGAAGTAGAAAAGTGGCAATCCAGCTCAAAGCAAATGTCAATCAGACTACTGACAGACAAAAAACTAAATCATCAAATCAGTTTATCCAACTTAGAGAAAAAATATCAAAGCCTACTTTACTATACAACGTGTTCAGAAAAAAGTACATTAAATTTAACCACGAACAAAACTCGTCAACAGAAAACATTTTTCTATTTGGCATTTTTTTCAAAAACGATTTTTTTTCTCACAGTTTTACCCCCCCATTATTTAACGAGCCGGCCATACATTTCTTCAATTGTTGACCGTGAATTTCACTTTCGATGCATCAGGTGGAAAGTGGTTGTTTTTACCCAGTTTTTTGGCGAGTTGGCTAGCGATAACGTTTTATCAGCTTCAAAACAGTTAGTTCCTTTTCGACTTTCCTTTGCGGTGTTTTCACTTTTCGTTGTGTGAAGTTATGCCCCGCTATTCGAACAGTGAATACACGAACATGGTACTAGTGTATGGAGAAGCCCAGGAAAATGCAGTGCAAGCATAAAGAATTTTGATATTCTTGAAATTTTGCGGGAACGAGTGATACGTGCTGCTGAAACAATTCGAAACATTGAAATTATGTTAGAAACTTACAAAGACTCATTTCGTCGCCGTCTTCAGTTTTGTCTAGACAATAATGGTGGCCACTTTGAACATTTATTATGAAGTTTTTGGCGATTTCAAGGTAGGTCTCCATTACCTATTACAGTCTTGCATTCAGATGTTTACATTTTTTGTTCCGTGTTGGGTTCATTTCTTATCCCTCTCCGCAAGAGCTAGCTATGGGCGGGTAGGTGAATTTGTATTAAATCTTTGACTAATTTTAACTCAATCACGAAAGAGTTTACGACAAAATGTTATTTACAAATTTAATTGCTTTGGATTAGTTCTATTACCAGTTAAAATTAATGCACTTTTTTCTGTAACAGGCTGTATAAAGATCGTGAATGGATAATACTTCAGAAATTTTAGAATTTTATTATTTTTATTTTATCAATTGGAAAGTTAAAAAGATGATATTCATCTTGCGAAGAATTATTGTTTGATTTTCCTGACGTGCCGTTTATTCCAACAGTTGATTACCAAAATTATTAAAACGATTCAAAGTTAATTTGATAGTTCTTTGTTACTTCCCTGGTTAAAATGACATTTTGGTCAAATTTAAAGTATTTTTGAAATCGCTTGTTTCAACCTACAAAAAGTTACACAAGTCAGAGTGACAAGTGTACCTTCACTCGGTGTAACAATTATAACAATAATATAGGCATTCTAATTTTACTAAATGAATTTTATCAAGCTTATTGTGATTCAGTAATTAAACAATTATGTCATGGTGACGTATTGCAAACCACATTTACAAGATTAGATTATTAAAAGGTATTTTCAAATAAATGAACACAATTTATTGGAAATTGTCATTCACAGCCGCAGCAAATTTAATGTAACTGAAATCAAAGCAAACAAATTTTATAAAATACACATACAAAAATTTCAACATTGCTCAGTCGCTCGACTCTTTAAAGCCTTGTTAAACCATCATTTTTTATTATGAAAACCGTGGAAACTGCAAAGTAGGAACAAATATCTATTATTTCACTTAAACAATACAAGCAAGTTATTTTAACAAGCGCCTTCTTTTCCAATTCCGCAACATCCGTATATAAACTTATTTGCAAGTTAATCCAGACGATCCTCCCACAAGAGCCTCACTATCGCTGCATATTTCCATCAAAACGCTGCAAAATTTTCATCGTTATATGAATATTTACAGGTTCCGGAAAATTACTAGCTCTCGAAAAGGTCGAAACCCTAATTTAACCCGATATCCACTTAGAGTTGATACAATCAGCTTCAATTCAGAGTAAATGAGTTAGATTCATAACCAAAATATTTATCTTTTTGTACACTAAATGTATTAATGGAACTTGTTCGTCGGTGCTCTCCATGAAATTCGTTTTAAACGAGATTTTTCCGAGTTGGAAAAACTGGATTTAGCCTCGGCGAGGTCGTGAAATTTCATCACTCTCTCACCCCACTGTTTGTTTTCTGTCATCTTTTCTTAGGTTTAAGTGCAAATTCGGGCATTATCTAATAATCCTGTTCTGGAAGAATGTGGTGTGAGGGGGAAATAAGGCGTCGAACGAACAAAAAATGATTATTTTCTCGGATAGTTAACAGTATTTGCTGGGATAAAAGTTGCTTTTTCAGTATTCAAATTCTGTGACGACTTTTATAAACTAGAAGGAGCCAAGTTGGTATTATGATCGAGGCAATTTAGAAATGTATGTATCTTTAGAATCTCACGAAAATAGGAAAACGTAACTTAGCTTGTTATCGTGAAGTATACGTTTACACACACAACAAAGACTGCTAGCAGATAAAAGCTAAATTTTGCGATGTAATTTTAGCGTTTTATATTTTCCATATTTGGCTAAAACGCTGCCAGTCTTTGTGAAAACTCTAAAATATTTGCCTTCGCTCTTCCCTCCCGCCCCAGTTTTCAACTTTTCAAATCGAACACATCGAACCTTAGACGACACCTAAACGTCATCAGCTCTATTCAGCAAAGTGCTTCCGTTTCAATAATGACAGCAGCGACTTCCTTAAAACTTTTATTAAACGACCGTTCCTCATCTCTCATAAAACGCATTTTGAGAGGATCAACTCTCTCTCTCACTTATCATCGGATTTTTCAGCGAGCTCGGACTTATTCTCCCCAACTAAATAATTTAAATTTATTTCTAACCGAACAGAAAGACCATGCCTGAAAAAATTCAATATTCGCTGGTTGCTTTTTTCTCTCCATCGTTTCTCATATTGCAAGTTTCGCAAGCTCGGCTTATGTTCAACAAATTTTTTGCCGCGGGGGATTGCTTTCCAAGGTGAAACTAAAAAGGTTGTAAAGCAAAAATCACGAGAATTAACACGGACGAGCTTTGTTTCCGCGTGCTGATCAATCGATAGGCCTTGAGTGGTTTATATATTTTTTAAATAGTAATAAAGCGCATCGGTTTTATTGGTATTAATATGTACTTAAAGAGGTTTTATTGTGCTTTTTCCGAAGCTTTGCGGCGCGCTGTTATCGCGAGATCGTTAAATTTCCTCAAGAAGATTTGCTTTTATGCTGCGTGATTGCGTTCAATTTATCGCCGGGCCGGATCTGTTGTGGAAAAGGCAACTGCAGGATGTAATTAATAAGTATTAAGAATGCTGCGGTTAAGTGGTGGTTTTGTGAAATGTGCCTTCCTAATTTTAGTTGCAGGATGATTTTCAATTTTTTTTAAGATTAGGAAATAAGAAACAACTAACTTTATTATATTTCCTGTTTAATGACGATAAATGTGTTTCCCGAAAGACGTTTTGCGGGTTTAGACCGCGTCACGTTTGAAAAGGGTTTCGATACCGAAGGTAAATCTCACCTTCTGACTCGGTCAGAAGAGGTTTATGTTTAATGTTGCTATCTTCTCTTTAGAATTTCTCATTATTCTTGTACTTCATTTTCTGAAACACTTTTGAAATTTGGCATGGTTCAAACCGGCCTTTTTGTTATCGATTCTGGCCATTTTAACGTATTTTCTATTAGAAAATACAGAGATACTTTGAAAGCTCACTAAGTTTAGCCATTGTTAACACAAAAATATCAATGGTAACTGGTAAATATAGCGTAAAAGCTCAGTCATTAATCACGATTTAAAATTTAAAATTTGACACAATTCAAACCGGAAAACGTCTTTCATTCTGCAGTATCTTGTACTATAAAATATAGAGATAATTTAAAACTGACATAAGTAAATGTTGTAAATTAAGCTTATTCACTATTGATCACAATTTAAAATTTAAATTTGACACGGTCCAAACCCGGAAAACGTCCGTCTGTTATTGACTTTAGGCGTGAAAGTCTTCGATTTCATTGAACCATAGAAAATATAGAAATACTTTAAAAGCTCACTTAAGTTTAGCCATTGATCACAGAAAATTTTAAGTACTTAGTAAATAGTGTCAATTGACCTTAATTATTGATCACGATTAAGATTTAAAATCTGACACAGTCCAAATCCGGAAAAAGTCTTACTATTATTTACTTTAGCCCTGAAAGAGTATTTTCTACTAGAAAATATAGAGATACTTTCAAAGCTGACTTAGGTTAAACCATTGATCACTGAAAATTGCTAGTAGCAAATACGGTAAATTGTTAATTTAGCACCTTGGAAAACGTCGCTTTGTTATTGACTCTAGCCGTAAAAGTCTTGTAGTCCATTTTACCGCAGTTCCTACTAGAAAATATAAAGAAACTTTAAATGTTGACTTAAGTTTAAACATCGATAACAGAAAATTATCAGTACTAAATATAGTGTAAATTATGCTTGATTACTGATCACTTCTATGATTTAAAATTTGACAAGGTCAAAACTTGAAAAACGTCTTTCTGTTATTGACTCTAGTCGTGAAATTCTTCGATTCCATCATACCGTATGTTCCACTAGAAAATATAGAGATACTTTAAAAGCTCACTTATGTCTAACCTTTGGTCACAGAAAATTATAATAAGTAAATAGTGTCAATTGAGCTTAATTATTGATCACGATTAATAAGATTTAAAATCTGACACAGTCCAAATCCGGAAAACGTCTTACTATTACTTACTTTAGCCATGAAAGATTTCGACTCCATTTCACATTAGAAAATATAGAGATACTCTCAAAGCTGACTTAAGTTAAGCCATTGATTACTGAATACTCTCAGTAGCAAATACGGTAAATTGTTAATTTAGCACCTTGGAAAACGTCATTTTGTTATTGACTCTGGCCGTGAAAGACTTGTATTCCATTTTACCGCAGTTCCTACTAGAAAATATAGAGATTTTTAAATTTTGACTTAAATTTAGCCATCGATAACAGAAAATTATCGGAACTAAATAGAGTGTAAATTATGCTTAATTACTGATCACATCTGATTTCAAATTTGACAAGGTCAAAACTTGAAAAACGTCTTTCTGTTATTGACTCTAGTCGTGAAATTCTTCGATTCCATTGTACCGTATGTTCCATTAGAAAATATAGAGATACTTTAAAAGCTCACTTATCTTTAACCTTTGCTCACAGAAAATTATAAGTAGTAAATAGTGTCAATCGAGCTTAATTATTGATCACGATTAAGATATAAAATCTGACACAGTCCAAATCCGGAAAACGTCTTGTTATTACTTACTCTAGCCGTGAAAGATTTCAAGTCCATTTCACAGTATTTTTTACTAGAAAATATAGAGGTAATTTCAAAGCTAACTTAAGTTAAGCCATTGATTACTGAAAACTATCAGTAGCAAATACTGTAAATTGTTAATTTAGCACCTTGGAAAACGTCGTTTTGTTATTGACTCTAGCCGTGAAAGTCTTGTATTCCATTTTACCACATTTCCTACTAGAAAATACAGAGAAACTTTAAATGTTGACTTAAGTTTAGCCATCGATAACAAAAAATTATAGGACCTAAATATAGTGCAATTCCGATTTCTCGATTATTCAATTTTTCAATACTCTGTTGTTTCAGGTTTACGATTTTTTAATTTTTCGATATTTAAATTTTTGGACTTTTGACTTTTCTTTTTCTATTTTTGGGTATTTCGATTTTTCGATTTTCCCATTTCTGCATTTTTCGACTTTTTGACTTATAGGTATTTCAATTTTTTGAATTTTCCCATCTCGATTTCTCGACTTTTCCATGTTTCGGAATCTCGCGTTCTTGATGTTTGGAATTGTCGATTCTTCAATTTTTCGATTTTACAATTTCTGTGTTTTCCAATTTTTCGTTTCGATTCTTTTTTTCTCTTTGCCAATTTTTCGATTTATAATTTTATTTATTTCTAAATTTCTTAATTTTTAGTTTTTCAGTGTTTCAATTTTCGTGTCTTCAGTTCTTCGAATTTTCAGTTTTTCAACAAATTAAAAAATGGAAAAATTGTAAAACTGGATAAATGAAAAATCAAAAATGAAAAACCAAAGAGTATAAAATGAAAACAGAAAAATCTAAAACTTGTAAATCAGAAACTTGAAAAATTGAAGAAACGAAAATTAAAAAATCGAAAGATTAAAATTAAAGAAATTGGAAAATCGGATAATTGGAAACCCAAAAATTACAAGTATGAAAAATTTAAAAATTGGAAAATCGAGGGATTGAAAAATCAAAAATCGAAAACCTGAAAAATTGAATCAACGAAAAATTATAAAATTGAAAAAATAAAAAGGAAATGAAAAAACGGAAAATTGTGGTAAAAAATCGCGAATAATTGACGAAACGAAAATTGAAAAACCGAAAAATTAAAATTTGAGAAAGTGAAAATCGAACAATGGAAACTTATAACACCGAAAAATTGCAAAACTGAAAAAAATTGAAGCTGAAATAACGAAAAATTATGAAACCCAAACATTAAAAAAATAAAAAGAAAGTAATAAAACGAGAAATTGTGGTACAAAATCGGGAAAAATAAAATTAAAATCACGAACGTGAGAAACGGGCAAACGAAAAATCGAAAAATTGAAAAATTAAAAATCGAGAAACTTTAATTTAATTTTAAGTTTAACTTAGAGGCGCCCACCCACCTGTCGGTTCTATTTTTTTTTCTGCAATAAGAAATACATTTTTTAGACGAGAAATTCTTTTTTTACTTTTTTATATAAAATAGTGACGATTAGCGCTTTTTTTACATTTTTCAGATGCTAGATTCTACTAGTTTCCATTCCCATTCAGCAGAAGAATATTATTATTATTCTATTCCATTTTACCGCATTTCTTAGTAGAGCATGTAGATAAATTCTCACTTAAGTTTAGCCATTGAAAGCAGAAAATTATCAGTACTCAATATAGTGTAAATTAGACTTAATTCTTGATCACGATTATGATTTAAAATTTGACACGGTCCAAACCCGGAAAACGTCACTCTGTTATTGACTTTAGCCGTGAAATTCTTCGATTCCATTGTTCCGCATTTTCGACTAAAAAATATAGAGATAATTAAAAGCTCAATTATGTTTAACCTTTGGTCACAGAAAATTATAATAGCATGTTTGCGCAAAACAGTTTCTTATACAGTTTTCCTTATGCTTACACTTATAATTTATAATTATAATTATAAGTATAATTGTAACAGTTATGCTGACGGCCTAGGACCTTACATTGGCAAGCAGAACTGACTTTCTGACACGTAAATTGATTAATTTTGCACATGAATTATTTAGAAATTTTGGCGACTTGTGGCAATACAAAAGATGTTCAGAACTACTCAGTGTATCAGTTAATACAAAAAGAGTTTCTTTTTCAGTTGCGACATAATTAGAGTTCTAAATGACACTGATTGACATTGTAAAAAAAATCTATTGTTGTCAGTTATAATATAACAAGTGATATGATTATTATCGAAAATATTTCGAGTGAAACCGAGCTGCAGATTCAACGAGTGCGAAGCACGAGTTGAATGTGCTGCTTCGGTTTCACGAGCCATATCTTCGATTATTATTAATCATATCACGAGTTATATTCGACATGAGAATATAATGAATGAACACATTTTTTGATAACAGAATTGATTTCGTCGTTTTGAGCTTGTCCCCAACGTTGGCAAGCCATAATAGAAAAAAAAATTATGAAATTCTAAAATTTGTCAAATTTGACAGTTTTTAAATTTAGGTAGCAACAGACCACAATAAGGCAATAAAATTATTATCGCTGTGATAGACATGTAACTAAGGGCATGAACAAATTCTATTGGAAGAAATGGGGTCATGTGATTCATGAATTATATTCTCAATTATAATATAACAAGTGATATGATTATTATCGATAATATTTCGAGTGAAACCGAGCTGCAGATTCAACGAGTGCGAAGCACGAGTTGAATGTGCTGCTTCGGTTTCACGAGCCATATCTTCGATTATTAATCATATCACGAGTTATATTCAACATGAGAATATAATAAATGATCACATTTTTTGATAATAGAATTGATTTCGTCATTTTGAGCTTGCCCCCAACGTTGGCAAGCCATAAAAGACAAAAAAAATTATGAAATTCTAAAATTTGTCAATTTGACAGTTTTTAAATTTAGGTAGCAACAGACCACAATAAGGCAATAAAATTATTATCGCTGTGATAGACATGTAAGTAAGGGCATGAACAAATTCTATTGGAAGAAATAGGGTCATGTGATACATGAATTATATTCTCAATATAAGATGTAACGATTATGAGTGTTATAATCATAAGACATAAGTTATAAGGATAAGTGTAAGCATAAGGAAAAATTTATAGGAAAATGGTTTGCGTAAACACGCTAATAAGTAAATAGTGTCAATTAAGCTTAATTATTGATCACGATTAAGATTTAAAATCTGACACAGTCCAAATCCGGAAATCGTCTTATTATTACTTACTCTAACCGTGAAAGATTTCGACTCCATTTCACAGTATTTTTTACTAGAAAATATAGAGGTACTTTCAAAGCTGACTTAAGTTAAGCCATCGATAACAGAAAATTATCACGACTAAGTATAATGTAAATTAGGCTTAATTATTATTGATCACAACCATGATTTAAAATTTGACACGTTTCAAACCCGGAAAACGTCTTTCTGTTATTGACTCTAGCCGTGAAAGTCTTTGACACCATTCTACCGTATTTTCTACTGAAAATATAAAGATCTATACTTTAAATCTTGACTTAAATGAAGCCATTAATCACTGAAAACTGTCAACAATAATACTGTAAATTATGCTTTATTATTGAATACAATTTAAAATTAAATTTGATACAGTCCAAACCCGGAAAATGTCTTTCTATTGTTGACTCTAGAGGTAAAAGTCTGCGATTCCATTTTACTGTATTATCTACTAGAAAATATAGAGCTACTTTAAGATCTGACTAAGTAAAGTCACTGATCACTGAAAACTGTCAGTAGTAAATACTGTAAATTAGGCTTCATCATTGATCACGATGTAAAATTTAAAATTTGACACGGTCCAAACTTGGAAAACCTCTTTTTGTTACTGATTTTCTGCTTTATTATTAATATTAATATTATTGTCAAGTCAAAATATATTTTAGTGGCCTGCAATAAATAATTTTAGCGAAAATAAAATAGGGATCTAATGATAAATTCAAGTTTTTTTTTTGTAAGAAAAAATTATTTGTCATCAATTCACCAACTTATTTTACAGACAACTTTCTCCTTAAAATTAGCTAACCCTTCCATCGCGGAACGAATAATTAGTTTTCTTTGGATTATTTGCTAACCTCCTCAACACCTTGCAAGAAACTTCGTATTACGACATTCCGTTTTAGAGCCACACAATTTAGAGCACTTTGCTAAGGAGAACCGGAAATTTACCTTTACTGTGTTGGCTAGATGGTATCTGCTCAGACATAAAATGCACCATTTCCAGTTAGTGGAGTCGAGGAGTCTTTCAGTCGAGTCAAAGGCGCCAGCAAGCTGAGAAATAAAAGGCTAGTGAATAAAACTTCTAGTAACTGTTGCTAACCAACATAAAATAAATGTACATTAGAGATGTGTGTATTCATCTTCAAAAAAATGTTGATTATGTCAATAGCATCAACGTGTCTAGACCATTGGGTAGTCTCTTTACCTCACACCTGAAACCGTGGGTTAACGATTTTTCCATTTAAAAAATTCAGGAAATTTCATACTAATTACTTGGTTGTTTTCGAAACAATGAACATTCAGCCATTTCGTGCGATAGCTTAATTTTCCCCATAACTTCGTTCAGTTTTCAATTAATTAAAAAAGCTCAACTACCATTTGCTGACTTCTCTCATTTAATTTTTCTCCCCATTATGACAGTGCCGCTGCACCCAAAATGAAACCGTCCATCGCCGTCTGTTCCACCCTCGCGCAATTTTCGTTCGCTGCTTGAAGGTTTTTGACCGAGTGTTCCCAATCCGGCTGAAAACAATCACCAAAACGTCAGCTTCCTGCGGGCAAACATTTTTGTAATTTTAATTAGAAGAGCAAAACATGTAGCGCAAAAAGGTAGCATTTTACTGGAGAATCTCGAATAAATTTGCGTTGTTAATGAATAATGAGGAAAAGTGTACACGGCCGCGTCTGCGGTGTTTAATCACCATTAGTTACAAATGGATTAAAATTTGAGTTAAAAAGCACTCGGTCTGTTGAGAAATTCCGGTATAAATTCATCACTGCACCCCAAATAAATTATTTTATATTTCCTCGGCCTGTGGCAAAATGATTTATGGGCGTACCGATGTTTTTTATTGAATCGAGTAAAATTAAACATCAATAAAGCACCCCAGCCATTGTCGAGACGACCGATAAAAGTTTTATTAACGCCTCGACTGGATTCAGTTTCGTATCATTTTAATTTCTTTAATATATTCGACGTCTGACACCGCGCGCTTGCTTTGACGGTGTTTTATTATTTGTGGACTCACAGCGTGCTGGAGTGCTAACTGAATTAGAGACTATATTTAAAATGAAAAAAGGCACTTATTGCCAAAAAGTCGCATTAAAGGGGCAGTGTCAAAGTCGCAGGCTTTAAAAGTCGTTTGCTAAAGTTTCTGGCGTCCTGAAACAAGAAAGAACTGTGGTCATGGCCAATGCATTGGACGCACTCAGAATGAAAAATGGATTTCTAAGCTGCTGGCACAGAAAACCTTAATAAGCGACGACACTGCGTCAAAGAATATCTCAGTAAACACAGTTACGTTGCAGCGAGGTTAATGCAATGTAACTGTGCCTCCGATATGTTACATCACATACTACGCACATCTGCGTTCCCTCTACCGTGTTTGAAACATGCATTTACGCCTTATCCGGAAAAGCTGCATGAAAATCAGTACATCAGTGTAAAACAGATCGTGTACACAAGGACTGTAATTTGATTCTATAGAATGTGTTTTTCCCTACAGTAATAAAGGATCATTTCGTTATCATTAAAAATATTCCAATTATCCTTTCTCAGTCGATCTCCAATTTCCGAGATTTGCATACCATCTTCGCGGAAAAACTTAATCAGCCTAACTACCGCCTATGTATGAAATTACAGCCAACTTCGTAATTTCTTAAGTTAATTCGACCACGCTTAATGAAGTTTGGTAGGATTAGATTAGCTAAATTCCGGAGTAACAACTAATTCCTTTTAAGCTTTCTATAACAAGGCTAAAACATGGCCTTAAGTGGCGGTGGCGGAATATATTTCAAAACCCGGGTCGTATTGTTTGCCAGCAGTGTACTCGTCAACTAAATTGTGACCTCATCCAAGTTTGCGGATTTCAAACAATTATAAAGCATTTCAGTGATAATTACCGTTGTTAATTTGATGGGAACATTACCATCATATTCCCTTGACTGCTTGTTTAACAAATTAATTAACACGGCATTCGTGTTCAATCACTTTCAACAAAAACAACTTCGGTTTCAATCATCTTTTTTAAAGGCCGCATTAGGAGATTCTCTACTCTTGCACCTAAGGCACATTTTTTATGAGCCATCCGGGAATCTAAAGTAAAAATAAACTACGAATAAAAGATTTTTATGGAATCATGTAAAAATATTCGGAGCGTCGTCCTGCGAGAACTTCCCTTCTAACGTATAATCCGAATTTTGTCTCTAGCAAAACCCTTATCTCCTTTAAAATTTCGTTGGCAGTAATATGTGGCGCAAGTTTTCAGCCTAGCGAAACATTAACAATTTACAAGGAATAATGAAACTGCGTATTTCCCTCAGCCGAGATCACTCCGACCGATTAAACGTTCCATAATTAAACTAGGCAGAGACTCAGACCCATTTTATTATTAAGTGAAAGTTGAAGATTTAAACAACCAGATGTTTAACGCTCTATAGTGCATAATACGGGGTGATTTAACTACCATTGAGTGGCTTTTGACTTGATTTGTTTTCGCCGGAAATACAATAGATGCTATGATCGATTTTGGAAGCAGCTTGTTTTGCCCGCTAAAGGGTCATCGGACGTGAAAGTATTCAACTTAATATTTAACAGCGTTTCGAATATTTATTTTAACTTGAATTTGTGCAGAATTCAAAATTGGCCACTTCCAGGCGTTCCACTAATTTATGACTCGCAGCCAGGCAGCTACCTGCACAAAGAGCTGCCGCCTGTGTTTTATTAGCGGTATTGTTTCTCGTTCATATTTTGCGTTTTTATCGTTCAATAAAGTATACCGCACACTTTTGAAATTATTGCATTTTCATTCATATTTTTTCAATTTGCTTATGATGCAAAATGACTCAATTTATTTTATTGATCAAATCAAGAACTGCAAAAACCTTGAAATCTTGCACGATACTTAAAACCTATTTTTAATTACTTGTAAAGAAATTAGTATTTTGCAGTGAAGCTCCGCCCCCTTGGTGCACGGCCAATAAAAAAATCATCACAATAGAGATAGGGCGGGTGGGCGGGTTTACATTTTACCTTTTTGTTTTAATATTTTTAGACTTCTTTTCACAACATGAAATTTTAAACATGTTTATAATGGAAAATTTATATAAGGAAATGCATATTTCCTTTTAACAATGTACTATTTTAACCATGTTTTAACTTTCTTGTTGCGAAAAGGTGGCTATGTATATTCAGAAAACAAAATGCAAAATATAAGCCCCGCCCACCCACGCTGTCTCAATTCTGATGATTTTTTTTTATTCGTCGTAAGCCTAGGGGTGAAGCTTAATTGTAAAATCCTTATTTTTCTACGAGAAATAACCATGTGAAATATGTTCAAAAAAACTAAATGTATTGATTAAAAAAAAAAACAAAAGAGAAGCCCCACCCATCCGTCTTGATCTCAATCGTGATGAATTTTTCATTCGTTGTCAGACCTAGGGGCGGAGCGTAATTGCAAAATCGATATTTCCTTGTACGAATTTACGATATTAAACATGTTTTAAGTTTCTTGTTCTGAAAAGACCACTACGTATATTGAGAAAAAAGGCAAAATATAAACCCCACCCACCCGCCCTATCTCAATTGTGATGATTTTTTTTTAATCGTCGAAAGCCAAAGGAGGGTATTTAACTGCGAAAAAATTAAAAAATTCATATTTCCCTACAAAAGTTTACCATTTTTAACGCTTTTTGAGTTTCTAAGAATAAAAAAAAAATCACAATTGAGATGGGGTGGGTGGGCGGGGTTTATATTTTGCTTCTTTTTCTTAATGTACATAGTATTCTTTGAACAACACGATACTCAAAAACATGTTTTTAATTACTTGTAAAGAAATTAGTATTTCGCAGTTAAGCTCCGCCCCCCTGGTTCACGGCGAATAAAAAAAGCACCGGAATTGAGACAGGGCGGGTGGGCGGGCTGATATTTTGCTTTTGTGTTTTAATATGTGTAGACTTCTTTTCACAGCATGAAACTTAAAACATATGTTTAGAATGGAAGATTTGCTTCGCTCCATAATTGCGAAATCCATATTTCCTTGCAAAAATGTACTATTTTAACCATGTTTTAAGTTTCTTGTTGTGAAAAGATGGCTATGTATATTAAGAAAAAAAAAGGCAAAATATACGCCCCGCCCACCCGCCCGATCTCAATTGTGATGATTTTTTTTAATCATCGTGAGTCAAGAAGACGGAACTTGGTTGCAAAATCCTTATTTCTTTACGATGAATTAAAAATATGTTTTTGAGTATCGCGTTGTTTAAAGAATACTATGTACTTTAAGAAAAAGCAAACCCAAACATTAGGCCCCACCCATACCCGCCCCGATCTCAATTCTCAATTGTGATGAATTTTTCATTCGTTGTCAGATCGAAAGGCGGGGTTTAATTGCAAGATCCATATTTGTCTACAAGAATTTACCACTTTAAACATGTTTTAAGTTTCTTGTTCTAAAAAGACGACTACGTATATTACGAAAAAAGACAAAATATAATAAATAATCGTGTTGTTCAAAGAATAATATGTAATTCTAAAAAAAGTTGACCACGTCATGTCATAATTTTGCCGAAAAAATACTATCTAAATTGTGCAAAATATGATGAGTCTATAAAGTAACCTCATTTGACATACAGTATAATACGTTATTATTACTATTACCACACCAACCTAAATTTGGCTGGCCGACTGTGCAGACTCAACCTCAGGGTTTATCTGATCAAAATCATCACGAAAATTGTCATGCGGAACAATCATTTTTAATTTTTAAAGCAATTTTAACATCCAGGAAAACTCGTATAACTGAGGAAAACCTAGAAAAAGTAGTAATTGTTATTAGAAATTCCTGAAGTTGTAGGCCACGACTGCAATAGCGCTGGCGATCGGACGGCAATCACTTCTACGATGCCGAAGTCTGGTGATGACTGATGATGGTTTCGTGGACGAATCGTAAATTTGTTTGATTGTACTTCTTACTAGTCAAGTCTCTTCTTAACGTTATTTTTCGTATTACATTATAAATATTATATTTAAAAATCAGAATCTTATTACTAATGACGGTTTCTACAAAAATCGTGCAACTACTAATAAATAGCTATTATTGACTGCTTCAAAGGCGAGATAATCTCCTGTAAACAACTTGTATGAAATCTCCACTACTACGACGAAACTAACGAGCGTTAATTCAACAAAGGAAACCTTTTCTCGTTTACTCTTTGGTCCGCTGCTGAAAAAACGTTGATCTATTGGCTCCGGCAACCACGAGATCAAATTTCAGCGAAATTCCCCGGATTCCAACTGGCAAAAATGTATCAAAACCGAAATTCGAGTCACGTCGAGTGCACTTCCCACTTCCCTTTAAAATTAATTGTAATGTTTTCGATTTTTCAGGCGGGCGTGGTAGCTCAACGCAGTTAAGTAATAATGTAAAACAAATGAAATTTTCCTTGATGAAATTGCGAAGAAAAGTTCGCGCTAGGTGATATATCATTTATCACGAAAATTCTCCATTTTCTCCATGTGTCTGCTGTAAACAGCCTTCAACCTGTCCTCATCTGCTTGCGTACGTACCATTTACATCAGCAGAATTATTAATGATGTAGATCGCGCTATCGAAAATGGTTTGACTGCATAGAATATAGGTCGGGACTAAATAATAACGGTGCTAATGGAATTACACTAAAGAGATGATAAAAGCTGCGTAGAGTAGCATTCGTATTACATTATTTATGTGTTGTCGCCTGAATTAAATTTTAGTATTTCATCACGGTTTGAACGGTTGAGTCCATTTCATTTTAATACCTCCGATTAAAACGAGCATGTACTCGAACCTGTTTTTTAACGTACGTTCAACATCGTTTTTTGCATGGACGTTTCAGGCGATATAACTCCGAAATTGAATTTCCAAACAAACATCACTTTGGAACACATTAAATTTCGGGAAGGTTCATTACAATATTAGCTGTGTAAATAATATGAAAAATACAGTGGTGGTTTACATTCCGTGTTTTATGAGTCGTGCATTTATGGACATACATAAAAGGGCATTGATAGTTCCGATTTTCATTTGTTAATCATAAATTATTTTTTATTTCAATTTTACACGAATATCATTTTAATTCAACACATGGGCGAACTGTGCAATTTTAAAATTTACTGCTGGTTTATTTAAATCGAGTGATAAAACAGCTAGATGGCGCCACCATCGATTAGCACCGCTGGACGTCGCAATAAAGCACTCGCCATACGTTGTGATTTGGTTTTTGACTATGATGTTATATTGAAGCATTTTAGTGTTAGGATTTTCCCTTATTAATCAAACCCCGGCCATTTTCACACACTTCCTTCCTCCAGCCGAGCCACTGTACACAACTCCACAATACATCAAACCCCTCCAATCCGTCCCTGTCCGTGGCACACTCAATTCCGTAAACTAACAAGATCGAAGTGACGATTAATTTTTCCAACCCCAGCGACAGGCGAGCGGCAAGGGACCATCCCTCCTGAATTGGCTGCGGTCTGTCACTGAACATGCCGCGATATTTATTATCCCGCAAAATCATATTCCGGACAACCCCCGGACTTATTGAATTTGTACCATCCGACTTAATGGTTTTATGCTAAAACTACCGACCCGTTTTACTTTTGCGAGCGAAGAGCCAGCGAGAGGGCCGAATATAATGTCGACATGAATAATGCAACCGCCCCAAAGGAGGAGGTGATCGTATGCGGTTATGTATTTTAGCTTTTCTCCCAGTTTTTTTGGTTGTTGTGGATTGTGGATGTGGTTCCGATAAACGGTCCGTTGTTTCGGCGAAAAAGAAAAACATTGCTGGAGAGTCCGTGCCAGATTGAGTTTTTCTGAAAAGAAAACATTGTCGCAAAACTAGCGTGGAGATGACGTCATCAGTTTTGTGGAGAGAATGCATAAATGAGGATTTTTTAACCCTTGAGTAAAGTCTTTGTTGATCAATCGGCTACTTCCTGTGAACCATGACCCATTTTCGAGAAGCATCTGTGGCAAAAATAGTCACTGTTGATCAATAAAACACCTTTTACGACGTCGTAGCTACAACTTTTTCACGACTGCAGCTTCTTGCCGTTGCTTGTCAATACAGTTTGCAGGGACATATGCCAGATCTATGTTTGTGTCTTGTCGGAAGCAACCTTTGTTCTCAATTAGAGTTTTCCGAGCTTCACATTTTCACAAAATGAGAAAAGTTAGACGTGAATCGATGCCCGGAACGTCGGTTGTTTTTCCTTTCATAAATTTGTCCAACACGATACACATTTACATAAAAACCTAAATAAAATCTCGGGAACTCCAGTAAACATTTAGAGCTTTTTTAATGGCTCATAGGGTAATCAAGCGTGTTGGACCAGCTGTTTTATTTCCTTTTTTATTAATACGAGAAGTATCCACAAATTACGTTGCGGATTTAGTTTACGCGTGAACTCGCCACAAAGTAGTCAAAAAAAATTCAGTGTGAAAAAAACACACGTTTGTCTGAAAATCTGCTCCAAATCACTACAGTTTCGACGAACTTCGTGCAGCATAATAAACAGGCTAAAAAAATCTAGATTCAAATGTAAAAGTTACGGAATTTTAGACCAAAACTGATTTTAACGTCTTCAAAATATTAGTGTAAAAGGCGGATTCTAGGTTAAAGGTCTTTTCATTTTGGTTATAAGCAAATGCATGAAAGTTGTATACAGGGTCGCTAAAATAGGAAAACTAGTTGTGAAATTAATTCCATAAATTCCCATAATAATATATTAATTTTTGAAAAATAAATATATAAATAAAATGTGTTGTAGTAGATTTCATGCCGAAAGAAGTGCCATGTTCTTAACATGAAGATACTGGCATGCACAAAACAAATCTTACTAAAGATACCAAGAACACGAAAAATATTTACTATGACTTATGCTGTGCATTGCTCCCAAAAATAAAATTTGCAATTAAATTCCGCCCCTGATCTCACAACGAATACAAAATTTATTACAATTGGGCAGGGGCGGCTCATACGTTGAGAAATTGATGAGGCAAAGGACAAGATGCTCCAATATCGAAATGTTAAAAAAATTATATTGTTGTGCTTGCGTTTTTAGTTGACATGGAAATTTTTTCGGAAAAAATGAAATTTTAGAAACATTAAGCACGGCGAAAATGCGTAATTTTTCAATACAAAAAATTCTAAAGTCTCAACGGTAAAGTATCAACATCAAGTTTTTAAGTTAATGCGAAAGTTTCTAGAAAAAATACACTTTGTTACACATTTTTTTCTATTCTTTCAGATTCACTCAATATGCCTGAAGATTCCCTCAGATTTCCTCACAATTTTTCAAGATCGCTTTGGATCCTTTCAGATCCCTGCAGACTGTTTCAGATTCTTCCAGTTCTTTCTATATTTTTCTAGATTCTCTCAAATTCTTTCAGACTCTGTTAGATTTACCTAGATTCGTCTAGATTTCTTGAGATTCTTTCCGATCCTCTGATTCTTTCTAATTATTTCCCATTCTTAGTTCTATATCCCCTCAGATTTTCTTGGATTCCCTCAGATTCTTCCAGATTCTTTCAAATGTTTTCAGATTCTTTCTTTTTTTAAGATTTCCACTTTCGGATTCTTTTGGATTATTTCGGATTATTCCGGTGCTTTCGGATTGTTTCACATTCTTTCAAATTTTTGAATTCTATTCAGGTCGTTTTAAAACCGTGCAGATACGTTCAGACTGCAGAGTTTCTAGATTCTTCGAGATTCCCACTGATTCCCACAGGTTTCCTCAGATTCTTTCAAACATTTTCCGAATGTTTCCGATCTCGCAATTTCTCTCAGATTCCCTCAAATTCCTCCATATTCTTACAAATGCTTTCATATTAATTCATTTTCTTTCTGATTCTCTCTTTTAGATTTTTTAGATTTTTTTTATTCTTTCTGATTATTCCGGATGCTTTTAGATGCTTCCGGTTCGTTTTCAATCAATTTTTTTTAGATTCTATCAAATACCGTCAAGAATCCTCAAGATTGTTTCAAATTTTTCAGTTATATTCAAATCGTTTCAGATCCTTTCAGATGCCTGCAGATTCTTCCAGGTTCTTCCACATTTTTCCAGTTTTTTTAATTTTATTTGATTTTTCTAAATTCTTCGAAATTCTTCAAAATTCTCTCAGTATCTCAGTTCCCTCAATTTCTTTACGAATCTCTCAAATTCTGTTAGATTCCTAGAGACTCTCTAGGATTTTCTGGATTTTAAAAATAATAATAATATTTATTATATTTGCTTCCAAATTTTTCCACATCTCTTCCAGAGTCCTGCAAGATCGTTCAGATTCCTCCAGATTTTTCTAGATTTTTCGAGGTTCTTCGAGGTTCCCTCATATTCCTCCAGGGAATATGAGAAAAACTCGAAGAATCTAGAAAAATCTGGAAGAGTCTGTAGCAATCTGAAAGGATTTGTAAGGATCGAAAACAATCTGAAAAGCACTAAAAAATTTTAAAGTATCTTGAGGCTTTCTGATGCTGTCTTTGAAAGAATCTGAAAAGTTCGAAGGAATCTGAAAAAGTTCGAAAGAATCCTAAAAATGGGAAAGAGAGAATCAGAAAGAATCCAAATAATTCGAAAAGAAGAGTCGTAAAAAACATGAAAGAATTTGAAAAAATTTTAAATTCTCTCAGATTCTTTCAGATTTTTTCGATACTCAGAATTTTTCACCTGTCATATCGTTTCAGATTCTTTTAAATTTTCCCAAATAATTTCAGATCCCTGTAGACTCTTTCAGATTGTTCTAAATTCTTCCGAGTGCCAATAATTTTTCCCGTTTATTTTTAAAATATATATTAGAAAAAAAAAACATTCTGTTGACCAGAAATAATAAAAATAATTACACGGAGCAAATTCATTGCTGAGGCATTGCCTTACCTGCCTCATAGGACAAACCGCCCCTGCAATTGGGATCGAGGTGGGTGGGTGGGAAATATTGTTCGGCTTCTTTTACTAAATATATATATATATATAATTTTTCAATAACACGATAATTAAAACATGTTTTACGTGGTAATTTCTTATACAGAAATATAAACTCCGCCTCTCGTCTGACGATGAATAAAATAATGAATCACAATTGAGATGAGGGCGGGTGGGTGGGGCTTATTCTTTGGCTTTCATTTTGTGAGATCCATACTTCTCCTTCAACACTAAAATACTTACAACGGATAAAAAATGTATCACAATAATTGAGATCGGGAATACAAATTGTGATGATTCGTTGTGAGACCAGGGAGCGGACCTTAATTGCAATTTTCATATTTCTGTACAAGAAATTACGTAAAAAAACTTAAAAAAAATAAAAAGTAGGGAAAGAATATTCTTAATCTCTCAAAACTAAACCGAGATATCGAAAGAAGAAAGAACTATACGAAAATAAAACGTTTACATCTGGTAGCTCTGATGACGCCACTGCATATAATTCTAACCTCAAATTCAGCATTTGATATTTTAAGTAGGTATTTTGTTGTTGAAACAAGACCATGCATCTTACGAAAAGAAAGTTAAAGGATAAATCCCATCCACCCGCCCCATCTCAATTGTAATTATTTTTTTTATTTGTCATGAGGCGATAGGCGGAGCTTAATTAAGAAGTTTATATTTCTCTAAAAGAAATTACCACGTGAAACATTTTTTAAGTATCGTGCCGTTGAAAAAAAACTATATACATAAAGAAAAAGAAGCCCCACCCACCCGTCCCGACCTCAATTGTAAAAAAATTTTTTATTCGTTGTGAGACCAGGGGCGGCGTTTAATTGCAAAGGCTATATCGCTGTACAAGAAATTACCAAGAGAAACATGTTTGTGGTATTATGGTAGTTTTGAAAATGGACTATCTGCGAGAAAGTAGCAAACGTAAAATTTACAATTAAATTCCGCTCCCTGGTCTCACAACGAATAAAAAAATTATTACAACTGGGATTGGGGCGGGTGGGTGGGGCACATTTTTCGGTTTCTTTTTCTAAATATATATAGTTTTCTTTCAACAACACGATACTTAAAACATATTTCACGTGGTAATTTCTTATAGAGAAATATAAACTTTTCAATTAAGCTCCGCCTCTGGTCTGACGACGAATAAAAAAAATAATCACAATTGAGACGAGGGCGGGTGGGTGAGGCTTATTCTTTGACTTTCTTTTCGTAAGATACATACTCCTCTTTTAACTACAAAATACTTAAAATGTCAAATTGTGAATTTGACTGTTGGTAAAATTATTATTAACGCAATTATTTGCGTGTTCAAATATACCGTTGAAGAAACTTAACAACAAACATTGCGCTCATTTTTGGAGAGAAACTCCAAAAATAATATTCCTGAGGTATCAACTTTAAGAAATAATTACATGTCCCAAGTTTACGATGATGTAAGTATTGTGTGATTGCATAGACTAAACTTAAGATTGGGAACATCCTAATTTTTGCTAATTTATTTATTTATTTAGTTATTTTACGTTGTACTTTTGTTGATGATTAATAGAGTTAGAACAGACATTGGGGTTCATGATATTTGGATAGCAGTAAATGAAACTACAAATTCTAATGGGCAATACGTTCCAAAGATTTTAGTGGGAAAATTATCTGTAGAGGCAGCTGGAACACCACATTTACTGGCATCGAAAATATAAAAAAAAACAACAATGTATCTAACAGTGACACATTTTATCAATGAGTCGTTAGGTAATTCTATTAATTATTAAAAAAATACATTTTTCTTGGATCGACGACAAAATATTCTATGACGTTATCAAAATGTACTTTTCTCTCTTTTTCAATTGATAAAATGGAAATATTGTTTAGTCAACCTTAGCTCACTGTGGACCTTAACCACGACTCTATCAATTTTAATTTTGAAAAGCTTGTTTCACATGAAGCCACGGAAACAAATAGGTAAAAAATCTTAGACACAGCGCTAGATTCGGAACAAACTCAGAATAGCTCCATTTTACGATGAATCTGAAAAGCTCCAATGTAATACACTGAACCGCTTCTTGGGGAGAAATGCTGGCGGCTTCCAAGTGGCGCCTCAGTCTTAAAATTTCCAAAATTATGTCCTGTGGAGAAAATTCATCGTAGATTTTTGTTAGATTTGGAACTATTCCATGAACATTTTTTTTGAGGACATTAGCAGTGGGATTTATAAACTTACTGTTAACGTTGAAGTTACGGTTGCAATTGCTGCTCCCGCTGACGTTGCTTTTAGAGCTGAAAATTTTAATTGATAAACTCCGTTGCCAAGTTACCATTGATAGTAACTTTAATGTTCAACTTTTGCCTTATTTAAAGGGGTTGTAGAAGAAAAGTGAAGGATTTAAGTTGATTACTATAAAAATTTACCATTTTAGACATGCTTTAAGTAGTTGTCGGAATAAGTCTACACATACTAGAGAAAAAGACAAAATGTAGCCCCGCCCACCCACCCTATCTCAATTGTGATTATTTTTTTTATTCGTCGTGAGCCAAGGGAACGGAGCTTAACTGCAAAATCCTTAGTTCTCGACAAGGAATTAATAACATATTTTTGAGTATCGTGTTGTTCAAAAAATACTGTGTATATTAAGAAAAAAATAAAGCCAAAGATTAGGCCCCACCCATACCCGCCCCATTCTCAATTCTCAATTGTCATGATCAAGGGACGGGGCTTAATTGCAAGATCCATATTTGTCTACAATAATTTATCATTGTAAACATGTTTTAAGTTTCTTGTTTTGAAAAGACGACTACGTATTTTAAGAGAAAAGGCAAAATGTAAGCCCCGGCCACCCGCCCTATATCAAATGTGATGATTTTTTTTTAATCGAGAGCCAAATGAGTGGAATTTAAATGCAAAATTCTTATTAATTTCTCTATATAAGAAATTACCATGTAAAATATTTTTTTGAGTATCATGTTAGTCCAAGAAGACTGTCTATATTAAGAAAAAAATAAAGCCAAAAATTAAGCCCCACCCATAGCTGCCCTCATCTAAGTAGTAATGAAGTTTTCATTCGTTGGCACACCTAGGGACGGAGCCTAATTGCAAAATCCATATTTCCTTACAAAAATTTACCATTTTAAACGTATTTTAAGTTCCTAATAAGTAAAAAAATCGTCACAATTGAGATGAGGTGGGTGGGCGGTGTTTATATTTTGCTTTTTTTCTTAATATACATAGTATTCTTTGAACAACACGACACTCAAAAACATGTTTTTAATTTCTTGTAAAGAAATAAGTATTTTGCAGTTTTAAGTTCCGTCCCCTTGGTTCACGGCGTATAAAAAGAAATCATCACAATTGGGATAGGGTGGGTGGGCGGGATTATATTTTACCTTTTTGTTTTTATATGTTTAGACTTCTTTTCACAGCATGAAACTTAAAAATGTTTAAAATGGAAAATTTGTTTGAGGAAATACTAGGCTCACCCCCATAATTACAAAATCCATGTTTCCTTGCAAAAACCATCAACTATGATTTAAGTTTCTTGTTATGAAAAGATGGCTATGTATACTAAGAAAAAAAAGGCCAAATATAAGCCCCACCCACCCGCCCTATCTCAATTCTGATGATTTTTTTATTCGCCGTAAGCCGAGGGGCGAAGCTTAATTGTAAAATCATTATTTTTCAACGAGAATGTGAAATATGTTCTTAAGTCATCGTATTTTACAAAGAAAACTAAATTTGTTAATTAAAAAAAATCAAAAGAGAAGCCCCACCCATCCGTCTCGATCTCAACAGTGATGAATTTTTCATAATCGATCATATTTTTTTTGTATTTTTTTCCACTGGTGGTAAGGTAAGTAATCTGATGTATGCCGAATTTAAACTTGGTTTGTGACCCAATTTCTGAAATAGTAATGTTAGTTGAAATATACACGTGTATTACGGCCAACAGGAATCAAATATGAAAAACTAAAATTGCAACTAACGGACGGCGCTGCATACATGGTTAAATGTGGCAAACATCTGGAAATATTTTCTCCCAACTTATTCATGTAACATGTTTGGCTCACGCTTTAAGTTTAGTAGCTGAAGTTATCCGGAATCAATATGAAAATGTCAATGGTTTAATTTCCAACGTAAAGAAGCTATTTCTTAAAGCTAAATCGAGGATCCAAGCCTTCCGGGAAGCATTACCGGATTGTGCATTGCCTCCAGAACCTGTTCTGACAAGACCGATGGATAGAAGCGGCAATATATTATTGCGATCATTTTGACGATATAAAAAATGTTCGTTTATTGCTATTCATAATTTTATCGTGTAATTCTAAATTAAATGAAACATTTTGGATTATTATGGATTTTGACTCCATAGTGTCGAAATGGCTTATATAAAAACCCATTTTACCATTTTAAAAACAAGTGTAACTATAGATTAGAGACGATTGGACTGATTTTAAGTCAGTCTGTGGATATAGTAAAACTATATAAACAATTGGAAGATACCCCGGGGAGAGTAGGTGAACTGACATTTTAAAAGCTCCAAAATACTTTATAAAAAAATATCGGCTATCAAGAGCGTAAACTTGTCAGCAAAGTATTACAAGGCAAGAATGTGGAAAAAGATTTAAAAATGAAACCTATTGAAATTTCCATTATTAAATATTCTGCTTTAACACCCTGTGGTGTTATGAGATCCTTCTCTAGCTATAAAAATCTCCTAACAGACGACGAAAAATTTTTCTGTTGAAAATTTAGAAAAATATCTAATTTTTTCACGAAAATTTTAACGAATATTAGGATCGCTGTTTATGTAAAATAACTAGAGAGCGGATTTCTAGGTTTAATGCTTTTTGTGAAAAATGTAAGCACTTCAAAACTTTTTTATATCTGTAACTATGATACAATTTGGAGTCATTTGACACATTTTTTTTATGTTTATTTGCTTTTTTTTTCAATTTTATGCATATTAAATCTTATATGCTTATTTAATGCTTTTTTCGACGAATATGAGTTTTAATGCATATTTTGTTCAAATGCCGGCCTTGTCGGGATGACAAATACTTGTTAAGTAGCCGTATCGTACCGTATGCATTTTACCTGGACTTGACCATTGAAATACACTTACTCAAGACCCTTTCTGTGAATAGGTTCCGGTCGTTTGGGTAATAAAATTTTATTATAGGATTGGAAAAATACTCCATAGGTTTTATGACTTTAAATCCTTACTTCCGTTGATAATGAATTAAAGCTTTTAACCAGATGTTCTTTTTCGGCATTTTGCGGCAACACCGTTGAAGATTTTCTAGAAAAAAGGATTATTGTACCCAACTACCTACCTTAAAATTTTCTAATGGAAACTTTTAAGTAAATGAACCGTTCATTTCACAACCATCAGTCTATCGCATCTGTCGTAGTACAGTGTTATACGTGGTTCTCCCTTGTTACATGTTGAGTTCTTTTTGGTAATATTACTAATATTTTAAAAGAATGCCGAAAGTAAAATCGACGACGGATGAGTGGATAAGAGATTTTCCAGAATTAAAATTAGAAAACAACAAAATATTCTGCAGAGCTTGCATGAAAACCGTAAGCCCACTAATTTTTTTTTATCTATTTTCCTTTGCTAATCCTGTATATGTACGTTGTTTTAGATTCAAAGTGATAAAAAATATAACGTGACGCAACATGTCAGAACGACTCTTCATGTAGAAAGGAAGAAAATGTTTGAAGTTTCTAAAATTAAACAGCAGACCATACATGAATCTGTTGCATCTACTTCCACAAAAGAGGAGCAGTTTCAGTTTAATTTCGATTTATGTAAAATGATAATCCAGTCCAATATACCTTTAAAAAAAATGGAGAAAACCCTCTTCAAGAATTCCTTGAAAAACACTGCAATATTCCGGTTGAAAGTACTCTCCGAAAAAATTATGTAGGCCCAGTGTTTCAGCAAGTTTACAACGAAATTAAACATCGTATTGGAGATAATTATTTATGGTTCGCTGTCGATGAAACAACCGATAGTTGTGGAAGATACGTGGCAAGTTTTATTGTTGGAATCTTAAATGAAAATTTCCCTAGTTGAGGGTATGCAATAAGTTTGAAAATGTTAGATAAAACAAATGGCAATACGATTACCAGATTTGTAAATGACAGTCTTACGCCACTATTTTTGCCAAATGCCGTACCGCTCGTTATATGCTGAAAGCAGGGAATAATCTAAAAATATTGTACCCCAATTTAATTCACTCTACTTGCATTGCCTACGGTTTAAATAGAGTGGCTGAAGGAATACGTTTGCAGTTTCCTACTGTTAATAAATTAGTGGCAAATGGTAAAAAGATTTTTGTTAAAGCCCCACTAAGAGTGCAACATTTTAAGGAAAAATTTCCAAACATACCATTGCCCCCAGAGCCGATTATAACGAGGTGGGGAACATGGTTACAGGCCACATTTTATTATGACAAATATATCAAAGAATTTGAGGAAGTAGTTACGGAGTTTAGCGAAGATTCTTCTCAATCGATTAAAGATTGCATAAATATTTTGGAAAACAAAGATTTGCGACAAGATCTAGCTCTTCTAAGAAGCAATTATCAATTCGTATGTGAGGGAATAGAAAAGTTAGAAAAACCCAACATGTTGTTGGTAGATGCCACTTAGTGAAAGAATTTAAACAACAAGCAAACGCAGTAAGGGGTGATATTGGTACTACAGTATCTCAAAAACTTGACGAAGTGTTAAATAAAAATGCAGGTTTCGGTGTTCTTTCCGACGTTGCTCGTGTTTTACAAGGCCAGAAAGTGGAAAATTTGGAGTTAGATTCAACATTAGTTGCAAAATTCAAATTTGCGCCAACAACGAGTGTGGATGTTGAACGCACATTCTCCAATTTTAAACACATTTTAAATGATCGGCGAAAAAATTTTACAGTGGACAACTTGTAACTGTCCACTGGTTACAATCATAAATTGTTTTAAAGAAAACTGAAATACGTGTGTAAAATATAAAGTCTAGGATTATTGTAATAATATTTTATCCAAAGTTCTAAGAAGTGTTCTTTGATTTGTAATATGATTATGTTTTTAATGCTTTTTTGCTTAAAATAAAACTTTTTTAATGAAAGTGTTATGCTTATTTAAAGCTTTTTTGCTTAAAATAAAACTTTTTTATTGAAAATGTTGTGCTTATTTAAGCGCTTATTCTTAATTTTTTGTGCTTATAAATCCGCTCTCTAAAAATAACAAAATAAATTTATATCTCAAAGAAAACACAAAGTCCGCTCTTCATATGATGACGTCATTTATCACTTGTCGATACACGAACCCCAATTAATCAGCCTCATGTTATTAAAAAAACATGAAACATCGACAATGCAAAGTTCTTCGCTTCTCCGCCTCTCTATATTTTGGAATCCCCGTTGGCAACCCCGTTTGTATTAGCAGCGATAGGGCCGCTTATGCCCGTAGATCATCCTTTATGCGTTTATAACCGCCGCTTATCCGTAGACACAAGTCAAAAATGCGAAAGTCAGTATCAGCACCTTTGTCGGTGTAATAACTAAAGCAAATTACGTCTAGCTGAATGGGTCCATTGAGCTGCCGATATTCGTGTCGGCCCCTTTGGTGCGGCGACCGTAAAGTACCGCATCGGGGTACAACCATTGTGATAGTGTCAAATGTGCTTCACACTTGGCAAAAGACACAATGTCACTTTCACACAATTTCAACTGTTTATTGTTTGTGTGTTTGCCAGATTAGGAGCGAGCACAATGAGGAACATATTCCGACACTTAGATACAATAAGGAGAGAATGTTAAGTGGATCTGCACCTAACGACGACGACGGCTTTATCCAGAATAGGACAAATCGAAGAGAAATGATAGTTCACTTTAAACAACAATCGCCTGAAAAAAATAACAAACATTATCAATTTCGTCGCTCAGCACCCCATTTTTACGTCCTGAGCGTAAGCTATACTTTCGATGTTATCATAAATTCGTTTAAATTTCTAGCAATACCACCGAGTACATATATATTTAATCGAGTGTCGCAACCGAAGCCGAAGAATTGTCCCGATGGGTTTAAACTACATCTTGTACCTTTATTAACCCTTGAACATTTCTGGTTTAATATTTAAAGGCGGACAGAACGAGGTTTAACTCGGTTTCGTTCGGGCTTATCTTCCTTAAGGAAGGTAGCAATTAAGGAAACGTCTGTGTTTAATTATATTATTAATTGATTTAATTTGCTACTGCTTTGAAGAGAATCTTTTCAGGAGAGATCGAGGCCGAGAATAATCTTGACGCTGGTCTATTTTTAAAGCGTCAGTGAAAATAACTCGGCGAATTTATTACGAGTATTTATTAAAAATGACTTTTATGAAGAGTGTGCAAACTTTGAACTCCACTATTATTTTAAAGCAGTGGCTAGGGCTTTATTTTATATGAATAATGGAATGGATTTTGCGGTTATCTCCAATTATTATATATCCTGCACTTCGTCTATCTTGAAAATTACTTGTTTAATAAAATCACCAACAGACAGAAACAGGAGACCTATTTTTCGTATGTGGGAGCTACGAAACATCGAGTATAATTTAAATCAACATAACTCCATACAGCAATCCCCTTCACTTTATTATGAAAATACCTTGTAACATAATTCCGTCGAAATTTTTAATAAACCAACCCAAGTCACTCAACGAGACAACTTTTCCTCCGTAGCGTTAATTAGTTATCCAGCACTTTACCATCACAAAATTAATTTCTGGCCGCTTTTGGGCGTTCCGTCTTCGAATTTAAATCACAAGCCGACAACCTTCGAGCGCATCAACATTGATCGAAATAATTATTTTCCTGTGATTGGCACCACTGCCATTCCTATGGTAATGTTCGCTCTCCATCATATGAGAATGCAAATCAGTGGCCCTTGTCGGTTGTAAGCGATGTAACTCATGTAAACGATCTAATTCCATTCGAGTACATAATCAAATCGAACGGCCGATGTTTCGGAACGGACCAGATTTATTGCGGCTTCGCAGATTAATTATGGCAGAGTTTGGCGAATTTTTTTAAGGCCGGGGGCGAAGGTGAGCTTAACTTGGCTCACAACTTGTTTAAAGTTCGACGAAAATTGAGCAAATGGAAAAATTGGGAAGTTTGCCATGTTTACAAGTTGAGTTCAATCCGGGAGTTTAAAAAAGTATGAGGTAATTTTACTTAGGAGATTTATTTTGCATTCAAGAAGTGGTTTGTTTAGGGTTTAACTGTTCTTTGTTTTTTTAGTTCCTGGTTCTTGACCAAATCAAAAGTATGCAAAATAAACTGTAGATAGTATTTTATGCAATAAGCGGAAGTCACAGCAATAAAAAAGTCTGGACCGTCGGCATTGTGATCCGGTTTTTTGAAAGAGGTGGATTGACGAATTGACAAGCTGCACTTTATGGGCGAGGGAAGTTCTGTCGAAGTAATCTTCGACCAATTTTTTAGTTCCTGGTTCTTGACCGCTGACTAAAAGTATGTAGGGGAACTAGGGGCTTGTTGTAACAGGGGTAAGTTGTAACACTAAATTTTTACCCACAATTTAAACTCTTTAACGTCAGGTATTTTACTGAATTTAATTCTTGCACCATAAGACATCATGTCATCACAACCACTGTTCCTTGAGCCAGCGCAGTAAGTGGATGTGTGCACGTGTGTCGATTTGGCCAAGTAATGTAAAATATTGCTTTAGTAAAATTTGGTTTTTCGTATCAGTTATTAATTAATTTAAAACTTTTAGTTTTGCATGTAGCTCAAAAATTACTCAGCTTTGATATTCCTTAGACATTTTGACGCTAAGCCGCATAATTTTGTCGAAATGTAATTAAATGTAGAAAACTGTGCTAAGGGGCATGTTGTAACAATAGCTTTGGGGCAAGTTGTAACATGTTACAACTTATCCCAAATTCACTTCTACAAATCTCGTACCTAGCATACGAAAAGCGAGCCAAAATTTTGACCTATGCCATATATCGCTTTCCAGATATATTAAGAAAAAGGAAGAATAACTCAAATTTTTAATGTTAACTCTTTTTCTAAAAGTTTATTTCAGTTTTACTGAAAAAAAATTGTATATAATGAAGTGTTGTGTTGATTTTTCAAAAATAAAGTCTAAATATGTATCAACATCAGCTTTATTTTTACTGGTACTACCTGTCTCATGGCTGTTACAACTAGCCCCAACCACGGGGCAAGTTGTAACAATGCACTTTTTTTAAGAAAATGCCTGGTGTGAAGTGAGGATGAACAATTTTGACCTTTTGCCTGTTCAGTCCAATAGGAGAATAGTTAGACTACCGATAGATACTTTTATAATGGTCAAACAGCTAATAGATACCAAATTATATTCGTTTTCCTAAAAACTGTTACAACAAGCCCCTCGTTCCCCTATTACGTCCAATAATTTCTGATATTTGTTTTACTGAAATCCATCAACTATCTATCAGAAATCACAGGAACGATTAAATTAGGAATATCGTCAATGTTTTCTCTACAAATAAACCCTTAGACGTTCGGTCTTAGTATCGATCGCACAATGCCAGAACAGTTTAATACATATTATACGGAACTACGTATTCTTAATTTTTTGAAAATTTGAATTAATATCTAGAGAATTTAAATCCATGAATTTAGAAGAAAACATTTGTGTGCGTTGAAACGTGAAAGTTAATCCACAACAAAAGCACCTAAAACATTTCCGTTCACTTTTTCGAGCGCAATAATTTTTCTGCGAGCTTTCCAGCGCGACGTCTTCTCACTAAACACATTAAATCTCCCTGAAAAGAAAAACTGTTTCGAAATCCTTAAAAATATTTGCTCCTCTGCAATCACCAGCCTCTCACCCAATATCAAAAATTCAATTTTGTGCATAAAAGAATTTCGATGCACGTGCTCTCAAGAAATCCGTTTTCCACCCTTGAAAGACGCCGGAATTATCCCTATAGCAGCACACTCACATAAACTTCTCTTGTAAATAATAGAACGGACATAATAGAAGAAATCAATCATTTTTTTTCTTCTCTTATTCTCGAGGAGACGCCGGATTTCATGATCAATTCCCTCCACACACACATACCGAACTCCTGCAACTTTTTCCGCGAAATTATTTATGTTTTCATTTCTCGCCCATTTTGACCCCTTTATGGGGTGCGATCCAAAATGGCCGCCGATGCTAATTCGCGGCATCCGTTGGGGAAGTAGACGCTGTAATGGTTGGGGTGACACATGGGTGCCAAAGGCGAGGGGAGGCGACCCTTGTGATAAAAGGGGAGGGTACTTAATTGGTTTAGTGCTGGCCCTGGGGCTGGAAAGGGCCACCTATCGGATCATAGCCTTTTATTTTTTCGGCTTGATGGTGTGTATGTGGGAATCGGTGATTTAGAATGGGGTTTCAGTGTGAATTGGTTAAGGGTGGATGGACGTGCACGCATGAGTTATTCGTGGATGTTTGTGAAAACAGCTGTGGAAAATGGGAGACGGGATGGGGTTAAGGGATCAGAAGAAAAAAATTCATCGAAAGTTATTTCAACAAAATTCTCTCGCCTCTGAAGCGATTTTTGTTTCCTGATAACGACTATAATTTAAAAAAATCGAGGCAGATTCATAAACCACACGTTTAGGAGTATATTATTCTATAAAATGAAAATAACATTTACTATGCACAAATTTTCAGAAATTGGTGGGTTGATGGGAACAATCAAATAAATTTTGGTTAGCGTTCTACCGTTTACACGATAGCCGTAAAATACTAATAAAACTTGCCAACAAGCAGTCCAGTAGTTTCAGAGTTTACCTATCTAATTAAATCGACACAACCGAGTCATGACAGCCAGACAAACTGAAAAGGGACCTACTTTTTCATGTTCTAAGTGGCGTGAAACGTCCAAAATTAACCCTTCGCCAAATAATAGTAATAATGTAATAGGATCTTCCAGCTTACGCTCGAGAAATAAAAAGCAAAAAGAAATTAGGGTTTTGTCTTGTTGGAAATATTTTATTCTGCTCGTAAATAACACTCCCGTAGCTTTTTTGACTTGAATTTTTCAATTCACCAGTTTTTCATTTTTTTCCATTTACAATTTTTCAATTTTTTTATTTCTTCAAATTCCAGATTATTTTCAAGTTCCAATTTTTTTATTTAAAATTTCTCGAGTTTTCAGTTTTTAATTTCTCAGTTTTTCGTTTCGGTTTTTCATTTTCTTTATTTTGACAATTTTTCGATTTGTCAATGTTGGATTTTACAATTTTTTGTGTTTTAAATTCCAATTTTTTCTTTTTTTTTTGTTTCTTAGGGTTTTTCATTTTCTCAACTTTAACATTTTTCAATTAGATTTTGCGATTTTTCGATTTGAGTTAATACTCAAGTTTTCAGTTTATTATTTTGCAATTTTTCGTTTCGATTTTTATTTTTTTTCCAATTTTTCCATTTTTCGAATTTAAAATTTCTTTTCTTCAATTATTCCGTTCACAATTTTTCAATTTTTTATTATTTTTTGTTTCTTCAAGTTCCAGATTGTTGCAATTTTTCGATTTAAAATTTTTCGAGTTTTCAATTTTTAATTTTTTAATTTTTCAGTTCTCCAATTTTTCATTTCTTCAAACTTTTAATTTGCAATTTTTCGTTTCAGTTTTTCATTTTCTTTATTTTTACAATTTTTTGATTTTTCAATGTTCGGATTTTATAATTTTTTGTTTTTTCAAATTCCAATTTTTCATTCTTCAATTTTTTGATTTGTAATTTTTCAATTTTCCATTATTGCCCGCAGTTTTTTTGACTTGAATTTTTCAATTCTTCGGTTTTTCAATTTTTTTTGCTTCTTCCGGTTTTTCAATGTTTCAACTTTTGAATTTTTCAATTAGATTTCGCGATTTTTCGATTTGAGCTACTCAAGTTTCCAGTTTTTAATTTTGCAGTTTTTCGTTTCGGTTTTTATTTTCTTTATTTTTCCAATTATTCATTTTTCGAATTGAAATTTTTTGTTTTCGCAATTTAAATTTCTTCAGATTTTCGTTTCTTCAATTTTTCTATTTACAATTTATGAATTTTTCATTTTCTTATTTCTTCAATTTGCAGATTATTGCAATTTTTCGATTTAAAATTACTCGAGTTTTCAGTTTTTAATATTTCGATTCTTCAATTTTTCATTTCTTCAAATTTCGAATTTGCAATTTTTTGTTTCGGATTTCATTTTCTTTATTTTGACAATTTTTCGATTTTTCAGTGTTCGGATTTTATAATTTTTTGTTTTTTCAAATTCCAATTTTTTCATTCTTCAATTTTTTGATTTGTAATTTTTCATTGTTTCCCGCAGCTTTTTTGACTTGAGTTTTTCAATTCTTCAGTTTTTCATTTTTTTTTGTTTCTTACGCTTTTCCAATTTTTCAACTTTTGAATTTTTCAGTTAGATTTTGCAATTTTTCGATTTAAGCTACTCAAGTTTCCAGTTTTTAATTTTGCAGTTTTTCGTTTCGGTTTTTATTTTCTTTATTTTTCCAATTATTTGATTTTTCGAATTGAAATTTTTTGTTTTCATAATTTAAATTTTTCAGTTTTTTGTTTCTTCAACTTTTCCATTTACAATTTTTCAATTTTTCATTTTTTTGTTTCTTCAATTTTTAGATTACTGCAATTTTTCGATTTAAAATTTCTCGAGTTTTCAGTTTTTAATATTCAATTTTTCGATTGTTTAATTTTTCAGTTCTTAAAATTTTTAATTTGCAGTTTATCGTTTGGGTTTCTCATTTTCTTTTACAATTTTTCAATCTTCTAATGTTCCGATTTTACACGTTTGTGTTTTTTCAAACTCCAATTTTTTCGTTTCGTCAATTTTTTTGATTTGTACATTTTTTCAGTTTTTCATATTTTTGTTTCTTCAATTTTACGATATGTAACTATTCCAGTTCTCATTTTTACATTTTTACATTTTTCAATGTTCCAATTTATAATTTTTTTGTTTTTCCAAATTTCAATGTTTTCGGTTTTTGGTTTCGTCAATTTTTTTATTTGTAATTTTTCAATTTTTCACTTTTTTTGTTTCTTCAGTTGTACGATATGTAAGTAACTCTTCCAGTTCTCGAACTTTTAAATTTTTCAAATTTTCATGTTTCGACTTGCAATTTCACGTTTTGAATTTTAATATTTCAATGTTTCGGTTTTTCAATGATCTGATTTTATAATTTTTCTTTTTTCAATGTCAAAATTATCAATTTTTGGATTTTCAAATTTTCGATTTGCAAATTTTCGTTTCAGTTTTTCGTTTTCTTTATTTTTACAATTTTTCGATTTTTCGATGTTTCGATTTTATAATTTTTTGTTTTTTCAAATTCCAATTATTTCAAATTTTCATTTTTTTGTTTCTTCGATTTTCCAACTTTTGAATGTTACAGTTTTTAGATTTTGCAATTTTTCCATTTGCAATTTCACGTTTTGATTTTATAATTTTCTTTTTTCAAGGTGAAATTTTTCAATTTTTGGAATTTAAAAAATTTTCGATTTGCAATTTTTTGTTTCAGTTTTTCGTTTTCTTTATTTTTACAATTTTTCCATGTTTCCTTTTCCATGTTCTGATTTTATAATTTTTTGTTTTTTCAAATTCCAATTTTTTCACTTTTTCGTTTCTTTAATTTTTTAATATGTAATTTTTTTATTTTTTATTTTTTTATTTCTTCAGTTCTACAATATGTAACACTTGCAGTTCTCATTTTTCAATTTTTCAATTTTCCAACTTTTGAATGTTTCAGTTTTTAGATTTTGCAATTTTTCGCTTTGCAATTCTTCTGCTTTCAATTTTTCAATGTTTCACTTCTAGATTTTTTAATTTTGCGTTTTTTTTTTCGTTTCTTCAACTTTTCATTTATCAATTTTAGGATTTTTAAGTTTTCTTTTCCTTGGTATTTGATTTTTCAGTTTATCGATCTTTCAATGTTACAGTTTTTCGACTTTACCGATTTTACAATTTTTCGCCATCTGGTTTTTTCTTTTTTCCTATTTTTAAGTTCATTCATTTTTTCGATTTTTAAGTTTTCCCATTTTCAGTTTTTCAGTGTTGCAATTTTTCGATTTTTCAATTTTTTCGATTTTTGAGTTTTTCGTTTTTTAATTTTTCGATTTTCCAGTTTTCCGATTTTTCACTTCCAAATTAAAAAACGAAAAAATTGCAAAACTGTAAAATTAAAAAAGAAAAATCAAAATTGATTATCAAAAATTTGAAAAATTGAATAAATGAAAAATTCAAACTCGAAAGAATAAGATCTGGCTTAGAGAATTAAAATATTCTATAAACTTAAAAATCAAAAAAGTTCAAAATTCAAAAACTCAAAAATCGCGGAATTGAAAATTCATTGTTTGAATGAAAATTTGAAAAATTGAATAAACGAAAAATTATAAAATCGAAAGAAATATTGAACAATAGTGGAAATGAAAAAACGAAAAACTGTGGTATAAAATCCAGAAAATGAAAATTAAAAATTCAGGAAAATAAAAAATAATAATGAATAACTTGAAAAATTGAGAAAACGAAAAATTGAAAAACCGAAAAATGAATAATTGTATTATCGAAAAATTGCAAATGGAGAAAATGATGAAAACAAAAACTGAAAAATTGAGAGTGAGAAATTTAAGAAATGAAAGTAGAAAAAAGAAAAATTTTGGAGATGATATCGTCCTATTGGTGGTGGTAGAGATATTTAGCCAAATTGTGGTTAGCATTTTATCATCTGCAAAATATAATATACATACAAAATTTGGCAATAATAATAGTTTCGGAGATTTTTACAGACGACAAAGAGACAGGAAGACGCAAGCGGGAGATCAGTTTTTCGTACTCTGGAGGTCATGATACGTCGAGAAAACATGAACGTGGCAATTCACCCGATGGATTCGATTATTATACTTCCTTAGCTTACATTCTGGACGAAAAAATGAAGTGAAGTAAATTATCAAAATCCATGATGTACACACAAAATACTCCTGAAATGGATACAAGGTTACAAATTATTATTATTATTATATAATATTATTATTATTTTTATTAGGACCCACCACTGACCCGGAAATGACCGGCATTCAGGCAAGACTTCTACCAGTACGGGTACTAAAACCAAGTTATTATTATTATTTGTTAGATAAAACTGGCATAATGTAGACTGTTGACCTCATAACGTAACTAAATTATCACTTTACATGCGCATTTTGCGTCACTTCCAACCTCTGAGCAACCCTTATTTTTTTCCTATTATTTACATCACGGGAATAAGAATCCACAATTTCAAGTTCACTAACAGAAATAAACACTTTTTTAAACATATTGGATTGTAGATGACACAAAAACCAGCCCCGCCAAACCTCCCTAAATCTCTCTTTTTACCAACAATACCCCCGAATTGGTCATCCATCACACGTTTCCAGATTTTGCGAAATTAAATTTATTGTTCCCATCTCCGAAAAGTCTCGATTGCGTCGTTCGATCATCCGCCGTGATCGTCGAACAAAGGCGGCCCCACCAACCCAAAAACCAAGAATCAAACCATCCCTTAATCAACCCTCTATCAAAATAAATTCTTTGTCACAAAATTTACAAAAATATCCACCGTTCGCACTTCCCTCATCAACGTCCGTGCGTCCAGCGTCAGCCTAGTCCGACCCTATGAGCTGGAAACGCGTCCTGAAGGACTCCTTCGAGTGGTCTTTTCTCCCAAATCGCTTCCCACAATGCGTACAGGGAAAAGGATAAATCCGCTGTGTATCCAATTCGGCGTTCCTTGTGAGGGTTTTATCGCGTCCTTATCACCACAGGGAATGGAGGCTCGAGAAAACAAAAATCATATTAAGGCGGGTTTTTAGTGTAGAATAGAAAACAAAGAGCCATCTTGTTTGACGCTGCAGCCGGAAGAACACAAAAGTGCAAGTTTTCCGAGGAGAAGATGATAATAATAATAATAAAATAAATTTTAATCAAATCGTCTTTATTAAAATAAACTCTCTATCACAAAATATACAAAAATATACACTATTCACATCACAGTCGTCCTTCAGAACCCATACATGGGCGGCACGTAGGGGTACGTCGCCCATGCGTCCAGCGGCAGCATCACCGGCACAGCGTACACCCCTCTGGGCTGGAAGTGCGTCCTGGAATGCTTCTTCAGGTGGTCCTTCCTGCCGAAGCGCTTCCCGCAGTGGGCGCAAGGAAACGGACGAAGTCCGCTGTGTATCCTTTTGTGTCGGGTCAGTTCCTCGTTCCTCGTGAAGGTTTTGCCGCAGTCCTTCTCGTCGCACTTGAAGGGACGCTCGCCTAAACAAAAAATTCCTATTAAGTCGGCTTTTAGCAGGATCAACGGACTAACCTGTGTGTATCCTGATATGTCCTTTCAGCTGGCCGTTATTCGAGAAGCCCACGTCGCAGTGCGGACATTTGTATTTTTTGGGGCGCTGCTTGCGGGAGTTGAGGATTTTCACCTGGTGCTCTTGGTTGAGCACGCGAGCGTACTCCTCGAGGGCGTAGCCGCTGGCGAGCGTCTCCAGGAGAGAAGGGTCGGGGAACGGGGGGAGGAAGTAGCTGGGGTCCACGGGGCGGAAGCCGGGCTTCTCTGGAGGGAGGGGCGTGGATGGGCGGGCGGAGTCTGGTTGGTAGCTGTCCCATGGTCTAGAAGCAACAACTTCTGTTAATTTTTGGATAGGCAATGTAAAATATATTTAAAGCAAATAACCAATGGGAAAAATGGCCTCTCAGCAAGAATAACAAGCTTCAACTTCTAGTGTTTGTTTATACATCGGAAAATTGTCACGTATAAATTTTTTTGATTTGAATGAGTTTGTCGTCTCAAAGCAGAGGACTAAAATTATTAATTAAGAAAAAAGAAACGGGCAAGTTATACTGTGTTAATTTTTTTGTGCACATTTGTCCGTTTAGATAAGAAACTTAAAGCGAGTTCATACACTACAAGTATAGGAGTAATTATTGTATAACATTTAAATCATTTTAAAATAGAATTCTATGAAATGACGTAATCAAATTGTTGGTGAGGATGATTAACAAAATTTTGGTTGGCGTTTTAACATCTACATGACATTTCTAATACATATACAAAATTTGACCGCAATCGGTCTAGTAGTTTTGGAGATTAACTGTCTAATAAAAATCGAAATAGACGCCAGACAGACTAGGGGTAATAAAGAGTCAAGAAAACATAAAAATAGCCATTCGTCCGATTGACTAAGAAGCTTAGCTTCAGGAAGTAAACATTATGTTGGCAACACTACCGCATTCCTTGTTTAGTTTGAGAGTACCGTCAAATAACTGACAAATAAACTGTCAAATAATAATGTGTAATCCCAACATCATTAGTTTAAAAATAAATTTAATAAACTATGTAAGAGATCATACAGGGTGAGTCACTAAGCGCGCGGTCCTCAATAGCTTATTAATTATTAAAGACAAAAAAAAATCAAAAACCAAAACTGTACGGTTGTTTGAGGAGTATACTCTAAAATTATCTTTATACATAGTGTTCGGTTTTAAAGGCACTTTGCTTTTTTAAATGACACATTCCACATATTTTTACATACTTTTATTAGCCTCTCCCAAGGCTTAATCAGCACAATTTATTTTTGAAATTCATATTCGTCGTTGTCATGTTATTCCAAATTTCTTGAAATTTTTGGACAATGGAAAAGTTCACACAAAATATCCCAACAGGGTTATTTTAAAATCTGTGTTATAATATGCTGTAGAGGCATAAATTAAGGTAGGCGCTTTGTTGTCAGATTTTAATATACAAGGTGTTTATAAAAAATTCTAAACCTTCACAATTTTCAGATATCGATATTTCAGTTTTTTCAAATAGAACACACTCTAATCTACTACTGCATATTACTCATTTTTTTCCTCAATCTTCAAATACGGTGTGTCTCTTAAAACAGTAAAAAAATCATACTATCAACTTTAAACATGGAAAATACTTTTTCCATTTGAAAATATTTCTTTTTTTCTTGTTGAGATTTTTGGATGTTTACAATTTACACTTGTTTTTTTAATTTTTTTTTTGTTTTTGATTTTTCAATTTCTCCATTTTAAAATTGCAGTTGTTTGCTTCTCGATTTTTTATATTTGTTTTTTTTTTCAGTATTTCAATTTTTGCGATTTTTGGATTATTCCTGTTAGCCATTTTTTATTTAACAAATTTTCTTTTTTCAATCATATGTATTTATTTATGTTTTCATTTTATAAATGTTTGTTTTTTATTCGATTTTTTGATTTTTCAATTTCCCATTTTAAATTTTTTCGTTTTCTCAATTTTACAATTTTCAATTTTCCATTTTTCCGATTGTTTAATTTTTTAATTTTCTCGTTTTTTCAATTGTACAATTTTTCAATTTTAGATTTTGTATTTCCGATTTTTATGTCTCGAATATTCCTATTTTTGTTTTCAGTTTTAAAATTTTTCAAATTTATAACTTTTTAACAATATTTCTCTCTCCAGTTGAGATTTTTGGATTGCATTTTACAAATTTTTGTTTTCTTTATTTTTTTTGTTTTTGATTTTTCACTTTCTCTATGTTTCAACTTGTAGATTTTTCAATTTTGGAATGTTTTAATTTGATTTCTCACTTATCCAAAATTTCTTTGTTCAATTTTTTATTTTTCAATTTATCGGATTTTTAATTTTTGAGTTCAAGGTTTCGATTTTTCAGTTTTTAGAATTCCCTTTCTTGCGATTTTCATTTTTCGATTTGTGATTTTTAGATTTTTAAATTTTTCCGATTTTTGAATTATCCTTGTTTCCCATTTTCCAATTTTACAATTTTTCGATTTTATAATTTTTATCGATGTTACAAATTTTGGATCTTTCGGTTTAAAAAATTTTCAGATTTACAACTTTTCTGTTTGACAATATTTCTTTTTTCTTATTGAGATTTTTGGATGTTTACATTTTACAACACTTGTTTTTTTATTTTTTCGATTTTGTTTTTGATTTTTCAATTTCTCTATTTTAAAATTTTTATTTTTTTCTAGTTTAAAATTCTTTAACTTGATTTCTCAGTTATCCAAATTTTCTTTTTTGATCTTTAATTTTTCAAATTTTCAGTTTTTTGATTTACCGGTTTTTGAATTTTTCGAATTCAATTTTTAGATTATCAATTTTCTGATTTTTCAATTTTGCAATTGTTTGTTTCTCGATGTTTATGTTTATATTTTTCAGTATTTCAATTTTTCGATTTAACAAATTTTCTTTTTTCAATTATGTATATATATGTATTTTGCAAGGTTTTCACTATACAAATTTTCGTTTTTTTTTTTCGAAATTTTTTCTTTTTTAATTTTCCAATTTAAAATTTTTAGGTTTCTCAATTTTACAATTTTTTAATAAGATGCTCAGCAATCCTATTTTTCAATTTTCCAATTTTTTGTTTCTTCAAATTTTAAATTTCTCGGCTTTTCATTGGTACAATTTTTCAAGTTTAAATTCTAAAATTTTTTTTCTTTTTTTTGTTTTTGATTTTTCACGTTCCCTATTTTTAAATTTTTACATTTTTCAATTTTAGAATATTTTAATTTGATTTCTCAATTATCCGAAATTTCAATGTTCGATTTTTTTTTTCAAATTTTCGACTTTCAATTTTTACAATTTTCAATTTTGCGATTTTCGTTTCGCGATTTGTAATTTTTAGTTTTTTCAATTTTTCCGATTTATCCTTGTTTACCAATTTTCAGATTTTTCATTTTAATTTTGCAACTGTTGGATTTTCCAATTTTACAATTTTTCAATTTTACAATTTTTGCCAATATATTACAAATTTTGAGTTTTTTCCTTTAATTTTGCAATTAAAATTTTTCGATTTTACAATTTTCGATTTTACAATTTTTCGATTTTACAATCTGACAATTTTACAATTTTGCTTTTAGAATAGAATAGAACAGAATAAAATAGTTTATTGGTCATCCAACTGAGACTTTTTAATGTTTCTATTCTCCAAATTTCCGTTTTTTTCTTTTTCTAATTTTTTTTCAATTTTTCAACTTATCGTTTTATGTAATTTTCAACTTCGATTTTTGGTTTTTAGTTTTTCAAATTGTCCAAGTTTTCATAGGTAATCTTAATTTTTTATTTTTTATTTTTTATTTTTTCAATAAAATGAACAAAATTATTTAAACTGGAATTTTGAAAAATTATAAACTAGGAAATTTTGCATTATTTTCTCTGATGCTTATATCAGATGTACAAATAAAAAAATTAAAAATCAAGCAGCGGTCGAAATCGAAAAAAAAAATCTAAAAATTGAAAATTTGAAACTCAAAATCAGTTTGAAGCTGACGCCAAGGTCGTCATGGGTACGGAAATTTACGTATATTGCGTAAAAAAAAGAGAACAAAAAATAGAATAAGATGCAGTAATAAAATATAGGGTACTCTGCATTAGAGGAGTTTTATTAAAAAAAATTAAGTTGTGTGTTACGCCTTAATAACGGATCACTCTGTATAGTTAAAAATAATTTTAAAGTAGGTATAGTTTTTTTTTTCAAGAAATCATTTAATAAACCTACATATTCTGTAAGCTAAAGATTAGGTGACAGTTTTGCAGATAAATAAAAGGATAATTATAAGTAAAAAAAGTATTAAGTGAGTTAAAAATAATTTTTATAATCTAATGGAGAAATAATTCTAGCACTGAATAAGAAAATATACCAAAACGTTAGACAAAATATTGAGATGAGAAAAGGTAAATAAAAATAAAAAACAGACCGAGAGAGCAATAAAAACGCGATCAAACACAACCAAAGATTTTTGAAAATTTGTCTTTGATAGAATTTTTGTCTTGTCAGATTATCATCGATCTGAAAGTTTGCGACGATCAAAGACAAACTTTCAAAAATCCATAGCTGCCTTACAGAGGGAATAGATGAAAATTTAACCTTACTGAGGACAATTATTGTCGTATTAATTATTATCAGGCACAAACTAGGAACATTTATTTTCAAATAAATATTAGAAGACAAAAGTTTCCAGTCAATCTTTTCAAAGAATTTCAAAAAAACTAAATGAGGCTTTTTAATTTTTTCAAAATAAAAATATTAAATATATCGATTTATTTAACATTTTCGTGATTTTTTTGGTAGGAGTAGATATATTCATTTTTACAAGTACAATGTATAACCTAATTTTTGTGTTTTCGGAAAGAGTAGATTAGGCTTTTTTAAGATAATCCATAAAATCTATTACAATTTTAGGTCTTAAATCATGTTACTAAAGTTGAGTCAGTAAATTCCCCGACGCACACTACAATAAAAATTTATCAGTTTTTTTCTTATGTTATTATCAACATTCACTGAAAGAATCACTAAATCCAAGTTTATTAATAGGTGCTTGTAATCCCTGACTTAGTACCAGAATTTCATAAATGTTTGTTTTGTAGTTATTTTGTGTGAAAACTGTGAATATAAGACATATTTAAACTCCAAATACTCTGAAATTAACTTCTCTTTTTGCCTCATATATGAATCGTATTTCTAAGATTACAAATCTCTTTATCATACTTCGTCAAACTAAAGATTACAAAAAGGTCAAATTGTTAAAAAACCGCAAAATAAGGCACACGAAATGAAGAAAACTATTAAAACTCGCCGAAGCAAATTCCATCACATCATCATCGACACTACCTGAAGATCTTGTGGCACTTGGTGCTGGTGTCTCCGTTCGAAGGGCACATTTCGGCACTTAAGGGCACTTGAGTCACAATTGCAAACTAAACAAAATTTAAATGTACAAGGGTATATAAAGTTAAAGGGGCAGTCCTCATCCCCAGCAAGTGGGGGTACGAGGATCCGCAACAATAACTTGTAACCCCCGGCTTTGTTATTGAATGAAATGTATAGTTTGGACGACTTTCGACCGTATTGGGGTGGTATTGTTGCAGGGGCGACTCGATGGGATTTATGTTGAAAGGTAAGTGCTACCATTTTGCACGGTTGTCTCGTTAATCCGACCCATTTGTGGTGGGATTTCGTTGTAATTTCGTCGCAGGTAATCACGGATGACAACTCCATACACACCCTTTTCTTCGTAAATCTACTCGTTTTAATTTCATTCGGAACAGTCGAAGTGCTTACGGGTTTGTGACATTTTTTGATCGATTGGAAATAAATTTCGGTGGAATACGTTGACGGATTTTAGAATTGTGAACGTTTGAAGGGTTGCGCCGATTCATCACAATTAGTCGGGAGGTTTGTCAAAACAAGGAGGAACTGCCACGGGATGTGTCGGTAGGTGTTGGAAAGGTGGGGTTTTAAGGCGAAGATTAAGGGGGAAAACGTGATTCGGAAAATGTAAAGCGTTATAACAGGAAACCAAATGATATTAGAACAAAAATATGGTTTTATTTTGACTAGACTAGAAGATAATTTTAAATCCATTTACTGCAGACTTATTTAAAACGTACTACAATAATCCAACCACAACTGATTTTCGTTTTGTTTGGCACAGAAATATCCATTTCCGTTTGTAGTTTGATTCTTAATATTTTTCGATTTTCATAAAAGTAACTGTTAGCAATATTTTCAAATTTTATTCGACTTCGGTATTCCCACTTGCACTGAAAATGGAATCCTCGACACTTTCGGAAAGTGGTTTGCCGTCTTTATCGATTTATCCAGTAAACCTTCAGGCGTTACTTTTCGAACTTAAATAACTTTACAGAACTTCGAAACAAAACTTATAAAATATGAACATAATCGACACTTTCTTGTTCATTTTAAAGAGTTTTTTAGCTCAGATGAGGAAACGTAATAGGTCGCTTTAACGATATCTAATTCCACGTTTACTTGGGATTGAACTTTATATGTCCTTATCAAAATCCATCTGTTCATCCCGTCTAAAAAAATGTGACGTCATCTCAAATATTATATAACAGACTATATTTTTCAAAACTGTATGAATTAAAGTTGCAATATTATTTTAAAATTCTAAAAAAATTGGTCGAAAGTTATTTCCAACTTCCTTTGCCCTTGAAGTAGGTATAATCCAACTAACCCAGCTTCTTTCAAAAATTATACAAAATTTTTGCGATTTTTGTTTTTTGGTAACCTCTATAAAGTCACAATCAGTGACGTAAATAACACTCCCGCGAGTTTCAGTTCTTCGTTTCTTCAATTTTTCCATTTGAAATTTTTCAATTTTTTGTTTCTTCTTGGAGTTTTCATTATTAAATTATTCAGTTTTTCAATTTTTCATTTATTCAATTTTTCGATTTTTTTTTTCATTTTTTCAATTTTTTATTTCTTCAATTTTTCGATTAGCAATTTTTCATTTCGGTATTTATTTTCTTAATTTTTTCTATTTTTCAGTTTTTCAATGCCCTGATTTTGTAATTTTTCTGTTTTTACTGTGAGATTTTTCAGTTTTTGGATTTTTCAAGTTTTCAATTCTCCAACTTATAAATTTTTGTTTTATTGTGTTTTCAGATTCTCGATTTTTCAATTTATCATTTCTTCAATTTTTCGATCTGAAGTTTTTCAGTTTTTGAGTTCCTCTGTTGCTTCAATTTTACGATATGTAACTTTTCGTTTCGGTTTTATTTTCTTCATTTTTTCAATTTTTCGGTTTTTTAATGTCCTTTTTTTATGATTTTCCTTTTATCAATGGGAAATTTTTCAATTTTTCGATTAAACTTTTAGATTTTTTAGGTTATTGTTTTTTCAGATTCTCGATTTTTCAATTTTTGTTTCTTAAGTTTTTCGATTTGAAATTTTTCAATTGTTCAGTTCTTTTGTTTCTTTAATTTTACGATATGTAACTCTCCGAATTTTCATTTTTAAATTCTTCATTTTTTCAATATGCAATTTTTCGTTTCGGCTTTTATTTTCATAATTTTTTCAATTTTTCGGTTTTACAATGTTCTTTTGTTATAATTTTTCTTTTTACAATGTGAAATTTTTCAATTTTTGGATTTTTCAATTTTTCGTTTCTTCAATTTTTCAGTTCTCTTGTTTCTTCAATTTTACGATGTGCAATTGTTCGAGTTTTTATTTTTAAATTCTTCAATTTTTCTATTTTCAGTTTTTCATTTTTCAATTATCGTTTCGATTTTTATATTCTTATTTTTTCAATTTTTCGGCTTTTCGATGTCCTTATTATATAATTCTTCTTTTTTCAGTGGGAAGTTCTAATGTTTCAATTGTTCGATTCTGCAACTTTTAGATTTTTTAATTGATCGGTTTTTCAGATTCTCGATTTTTCAACTTTTCGGTTTAAAATTTTTCAACTTTTCAGTTCTTTTGTGTATTCAATTTAACGATGTGTTTTCATTTTTAAATTCTTCGTTTTTAATTTTCCATTTCCTCAATTTTTCGATTTACAGCTTTTCGTTTCGGTTTATGTTTCCTTATTTTTTTCAATTTTGCGGTTTTTCAAAGTTCCGATTTTTCTTCAATTTTTCAATTTAAAATTTTTCAATTTTTCAGTTCTTTTGTTTCTTCAATTTTACGTATATATATGTAACGCTTCGTGTTTTTCATTTTGAAATTCTCCATTTCTTCAATTTTTCATTTCTTCAATTTTTCGTTTTGCAATTTTTCGTTTCTGTTTTACTTTCTTCATCTTTTCGAATGTTCGATTCTTCAACTTCGGGATTTTTTAATTTTTCGTTTCTTCAATTTTTCGATTTGAAATTTTCGTTTCGGTTTCGGTTTTTGTTTCTCCATTTTTTTCAGTTTCTCAGTTTTTCAAGGTCCTGATTTTAATCTTTTTGTTTCAATGTGAAATTTTTCAATTTTTGATTTTTCAGTTTTTCGATTCTTCAACTTTTAGATTTTTTAATTTATCGTTTCTTCAATTTTTCGATTTGAATTTTTTCAGTTTTTCAGTTCTTTTGTTTCTTCAATTTTACGAGGTGTAACCCTTCGAGTTTTCATTTTTAAATTCTTCGTTTTTTCAATTTTTCATTTCCTCAATTTTTCGATTTACAATTTTTCGTTTCGGTTTATGTTTAGTTAATTTTTTCAATTTTTCGGTTTTTCAATGTTCCGATTTTATATATATTTTTTTTCATTGGGAAATTTTTCAATTTTCGTTTCTTCAATTTTTCGATTTGAAAATTTTCAATTTTTTAGTTCTTTCGTTTCTTCAAGTTTAAGATGTGTAACTCTTCGAGTTTCCATTTTTAATTTCCTCATTTTTTCAAATTTTCAATTATTTCTTCAATTTTTCGATTTGCAATTTTTCGTTTCGGTTTCACTTTCTTCATTTTTTCAATTTTTCTGTTTTTAATGTTCTTTTTTTTATAATTTTCCTTTTGTCAATGTGAAATTTTTCAATTTTTCGATTAAACTTTTAGATTTTTTAGTTTATTATTTCATCGGATCCTCGATTTTTCAATTTTGTTTCTTCAGTTTTTCGATTTGAAATTTTTCAATTGTCATTTCTTTTGTTTCTTTAATTTTACGATATGTAACTCTTCGAATTTTCATTTTTAAATTCTTCATTTTTTCAATTTTTCGGTTTTTCAATGTTCTTTTGTTATAATTTTTCTTTTTACGATGTGAAATTTTTCAATTTCTGGATTTTTCAGTTCTCTCGTTTCTTCAATTTTACGATGTACAACTTGGAGTTTTCATTTTTAAATTCTTCAATTTTTCTATTTTCAGTTTTTCATTTTTCAATTATTGTTTCGATTTTTATATTCTTATTTTTTCAATTTTTCGGTTTTCCGATGTCCTTATTTTATAATTCTTCTTTTTTCAATTGGAAGTTCTAATGTTTCAATTGTTCGATTCTGCAACTTTTAGATTTTTTAATTGATCGGTTTTCCAGATTCTCGATTTAAAATTTTTCAATTTTTCAGTTCTTTTGTGTATTCAATTTTACGATGTGTTTTCATTTTTAAATTCTTCGTTTTTTAAATTTTTCATTTCCTCAATTTTTCGATTTACAATTTTTCGCTTCGGTTTATACTTCCTTAATGTTTTCAATTTTGCGGTTTTTCAATGTTCCGATTTCAAATTTTTCTATTTTCAATGTGAAATTTTTCAAATTTCGGATTTTTCGATTTTTCGTTTCTTCAACTTTTAGATTTTTTAATTTATCGTTTGTTCCGATTCACGATTTTTCAATTTTTCGATTCTTCAACTTCGGAATTTTTTAATTTTTCGTTTCTTCAATTTTTCTATTTAAAATTTTAGTTTCGGTTTTTGTTTTTTTATTTTTTCAGTTTCTCAAGTTTTCAAAGTCCTGATTTTATATCTTTCTTTTTTCAATGTGAAATTTTCCAATTTTTGGCTTTTTCAATTTTTCATTCTTCAATTTTTAGATTTTTTAATTTATCGTTTCTTCAATTTTTCGATGTGTAACCCCTCGAGTTTTCATTTTTAAATTCTCCATTTTTTCAATTTTTTATTTCTTCAATTTTTCGTTTCTGTTTTACTTTCATGTTTTCGATTTTTTGATTCTTCAGCTTCTGGAATTTTTAACTTATCGTTTGTTCAAGTTTTCGATTTGAAATTTTTCAGTTTTCAGTTCTTTTGTTTCATCAATTTTACGATGTGTAAATCTTCAAGTTTTCATTTTTCAATTCGTCATTTTTTCAATTTTTCATTTCTTTAATTTTTCGATTTGCAATTTTCGTTTCGGTTTTTGCTTCTTCATTTTTTCAGTTCCTCAGTTTTGAATGTCCTAATTTTATATTTTTCTTTTTCAGTGTAAAATTATCAACTTTTGGATTTTTCAGTTGTTCGATTCTTCAACTTTTAGATTTTTTAATCAAGCGTTTCTTCAATTTTTCGATTTGGAATTTTTCAGTTTTCAGTTCCTGTGTTTCATCAATTTTACGATGTGTAAATCTTCAAGTTTTCATTTTTCAATTCGACATTTTTTCAATTTTTCATTTCTTCAATTTTTCGTTTCGGTTTTTATTTCTTCATTTTTTCAGTTCCTCAGTTTTTCAATGTCCTAATTTTATATTTTTCTTTTTTCAATGTGAAATTATCAATTTTTGGATTTTTAAATTGTTCAATTCTTCAACTTTCAGATTTTTTAATTTAGCGTTAGTTCAGATTCACGATTTTTCAATTTTTCGTTTCTGCAACTTTTCGATTTGAAATTTTCGTTTCGGTTTTTGTTTCTTCATTTTTTCACTTTTTCAGTTTTTCAATGTTCTGATTTTATATGTTTCTTTTTCCAATGTGAAATTTTCAATTTTTGGCTTTTTCAATTTTTCGATTCTTCACCTTTTAGATTTTTTATTTTATCGTTTCTTCAATTTTTTGATTTGATTTTTTTCAGTTTTTCAGTTCTTTTGTTTCTTCAATTTTACGATGTGTAACCCCTCGAGTTTTCATTTTTAAACGCTCCATTTTTTCAATTTTTTATTTCTTCAATTTTTCGATTTGCAATTTTTCATTTCTGTTTTACTTTCTTCATGTTTTTGATTTTTCGATTCTTCAACTTCTGGAATTTTTAACTTATCGTTTGTTCAATTTTTCGATTTGAAAATTTTCAGTTTTTAGTTCTTTTATTTCATCTATTTTACGATGTGTAAATCTTCAAGTTTTCATTCTTCAATTCGTCATTTTTTCAATTTTTCATTTCTTCGATTTTTCGATTTACAATTTTCGTTTCGGTTTTTGTTTCTTCATTTTTTCAGTTCCTCAGTTTTTCAATGTCTTGATTTTATATTTTTCTTTTTTCAATGTGAAATTATCAATTTTTGGATTTTTCAATTGTTCAATTCTTCAACTTTCAGATTTTTTAATTTAGCGTTTGTTCAGATTCACTATTTTTCAATTTTTCGTTTCTTCAACTTTTCGATTTGAAATTTTCGTTTCGGTTTTTGTTTCTTCTTTTTTCACTTCTTCAGTTTTTCAATGTTCTGATTTTATATCTTTCTTTTTTCAATGTGAAATTTTTCAATTTTTGGCTTTTTCAATTTTTCGATTCTTCAACTTTTAGATTTTTTAATTTATCGTTTCTTCAATTTTGATATTTTTCAGTTTTCCAGTTCTTTTGTTTCTTCAATTTTATGATGTGGAACTCTTCGAGTTTTCATTTTTCAGTTGGTCATTTTTTCAATTTTTCATTTCTTCAATTTTTCGTTTCGGTTTTTGTTTTTAATTTTTTCAATTTTTCAGTTTTTCAATATTCTGATTTTATATTTTTCTTTTTTCAAAGTGAAATTATACAATTCTTGAATTTTTCAATGTTTTATTCTTCAACTTTTCGATTTTTTAATTTATCGTTTTTTCAATTTTAGTTTTTCACATCAATTTTTCGTTTCTTGAATTTTTGATTTGAAATTTTTCTAGTTTTCATTTTAAAAATGTAATAATAATAATTTTTAATTTTTTTTTTTGTTGAATTTTCAATTTTTCCATTCATAATTTTTTTTTAATTTTTAAGTTTGTCGATTTTTATTAGCTTTCAATTCTTTCAAATGTTTCAATTTTTCGTTTCTTCAGTTTATGGATTTGCCCTTTTTCGGTTTTCTTATTCTTCGATTTTGCAATTTCTCGTTTTTTCAGTTTTTCGATTTTTCAGTTTTTTTCAGATTTTTTATTTTTTGGATTTTTAATTTTTCGATTTTTCGGGTTTTCGAATGTCAAGGACCTGAAAAATTGAGGAAACGAAAAATCAAAGAATTAAAGTGAGCAATTTCAAAGTCGAAAAAATGCACAATCGCAAAAACAAAATACACATTGTAAAATCGAAATACTGAAAATTAAATAAAGTGGAAAATAGGATAATTGAGAAGTCCAAAAATTGGAAAATTGAAAAATTCAGTCAGCGCAAAACTACAAAATCGAAAGAAATTTTGAACAAATAAAGGAAATGGAAAACGAAAAATTGTGATAAAAATCGAGACAAGGAGATTTAAAAAATGGGGAAAATGAAAAATGGACACCAAGAACTTGCAAAATTGAGGAAACGAAAAATAAAAATTTGAGACATTGAAAAATCGAAAAACGAAAAATGTCTATTGTTAGTGCCTCTGGCGGGGACCTGTTTCACATCCTTAAGAGTGGGAGCCAGACCCACCCGCAGCTTGGAACACAGGGTAGCATTCATTCATATTTCTTAACTCATACTACGCAAAATTTTGTGATCACGTGATCAACATTTTTGCAAGGACACATGTATCACTTGGGATGGATGATTTTAATAAATTCAATAAATTGCCTCATTTATTAATTTCTTTAAGTTACCCTGTAAGTAATTCTAAAATCTATGTCATATTTCAGAAAAGATTTATTCGGAAAAATTTTGAGGTGGCATCATCAATTTTTTGGAAAGGAATAAACGAATACATTTTGATTAACGATTTACTATAATTCGATTTTGCAGTTCAAACTTAAATTGTAAAATGTTGTTATACGGCTTTGATTTTTTTCCCTGAACACGGATTCATAAAGCACATCAATACGATATTACTAATACATATACTATAAAATTTGACAATAATCGGTAAAAAATTCGATCGATTTTTTTGTACTCCAAGAGTCATGAAACGTCGACAAAACATAAAAGCAGCCATTCGTCCAATGAACTCGATCACAACACTTCTTTAGCTTAGACTCAGAAACTAAAAATGTTTGAACCGAATTACATATGTTTAAAATATTTTGAAAATGTGTGAATAATTTTCTGTGACGAGTGTCAGTTGATATTAAACAGCATAGTGCCACTGATCCTCATTACTTGAAGTCTATTTCTCCAACAGCTTTGCATATTCCAATTTTAATTTTAACTTGAAGTTTCACTAAGTTACAAGACTGTTCTTAGTTTCAGAACGTAATTAAACAGAAAAACTTTCCGAAGAATAAAATTGGAATAAGAAGTACAACGCGCAAATAAAAAAGTTCGAAGTTATTGGTGACAAGCTCCTGATTGTTCGATATTGAATGTGCTTTAGTAGTACTGTTTTCTTACCCCTATTTAATCTTCCTGAATTCAATATCACCTTCTGATTCCTTTTAAAAAACCCCTACACCTCTCCAGCTGGTTTACCCAACACATTACATCAAAACTGCTGTTGAAGCTTCCAACTCAAACATAATCGATCGTTCTCAATGTCCATCCTAACGGCCATCGGGAGGAATTGTCCTTTGGTGATTAGGCCACAGTTGGGTGTCCGGGTGTTGACAATAATCTCGATTCTGACTTCCGCATTCAACGAGAATTGTCAAAACATCCGCTGATCCTCTCGACGGGAGGTCTTTACCTTTTCAAAGTGAAATGTCCCAGACTTGCCAAGTGCAACGAAATAAAATTATTTGTACGCTCCGAATGGGGCTTTTAGACCAGTTTACGTAACAATAACCCTGTCCGCCGAGATTAATGTGATTGCTATCATCCTGAATTTTTGTCGACTTTCTCCCTAATAGAATTAGGGCAGAAACGAATTCTTCTGGATGGGATGATCACGAGAGGCGTTGTCGCCGCGATGAAAAGACTTGTCCCGGAATATCAATCACTCAAATCATTCCTGACAATTTTTTTATAATAATACAGATTTAATAATGCTCGAGAAAATCTGTAATCGAGTAATCCTCGAATCACCACTTCTTCCATTATCCGATTTTCTCCATAAATTTGCCCAGCAGTCCACGAAGATAATACCTTGCGGTCAACCATGGCCAACAAATCACATAAATTACCACCCACGTTGGTATAAAATGACCACTCCTTGCGTGAATGAAGGACACGTTTCGCACATCAACCAAATTCGTTGAATAGAAGAATAAACTGAAGTGAATAAAAACGGCATAAATCGGGAGGATCTGTCCATGATTGCGAGATGGGCCAACTTTTATGATGGATACGTTTACGCCCCCAATAAAAAATCGATCCAGGGTTTAATTGTTCGCCGGCGAAGTGTCAGTGGACCTTGATGGAGAAGAAAAAAATCAAATGGATGGAAAAATCGCTAAAAATACGTAGGGTGGACCTGAAGAGTTCAATCGAGCCGGACGAAAAAAGGACAAAGACGAATTGCGTCAGTTCTCACGGGATGAATGGGATTTTTTCGAGTACAGGTGTTAGGTGAGATTGTCCGACAGTGGCGAGGGCGTGCACCGTGAAATCTTCGCATATTAAAATGTTGCAAAAGAGAGGCTTTAACGGGAAGGTTTTGTTGGACGGTGATTTGCTTTCAGTTTGTTTTATTTATTGTGCCGGCGTTATCTGAAAATTGTGTTGTTTATTCAGGATGTCGCCAAAAATATTGGATTGTTTTATTGTCCAAACAGTGCTACTAAAATTGATATACTTATTTATCCCCACTAAAAAGTTGATGACGTCACCGTCAATTAACAAGTCAAACTTAAAAATACTTGAATGGTAAGTGCAATTTGTCGTTTAAAACGAAACCCGAAGATGAACATCGAGATCTTGGCATGTTACCAAACAACTAAATTACTACTAGCAGCTTGTTCCTGAAAGTTGTGCACATTATCAACATAATTATTAAAACTACCACTGTGACACTTATAAAACTTAGATCAAATAAAAGAACAAACTTAGCTCTACATGAAGTTTATTAAATCTTTTTATTAATTACTATTAACCAGAAAATGTGAGCACAAGTAGAAATTATAAAAACCACCACAAACTGGTCACAATTGCATTGGAACATACCCAAGATTTCAGTGTAACCGATTCGGTAGTTTCAGTCTAATAAAATCTGTGACAAACGACACAGCTATGAAAGACCAAAAAAATTGGCCGAGAGTTATTTCGATATTTGACTGTCATTTTTTTTTACAAGATGTTAGACAAATGTTTGATATATTTATTTTTTTATCGAATATCACTTTTTCCCAAATTTATTACTGCTAGTTGTACCGCCACACACTTATTTGTATTTCTGTTTCACAATTTTTTTTTAATTCTCGAACACAAGGTAGAATGTATAGTAATTTCATGTTTTCTCGATGTACCGTAAATCTTAGAATATGAAAAAGTAGTTCCCCATTTTAGATATGTTTTAACGATATTATGTAGATGGTAAAACCCTGACCATAATTTGTCTAACAGTTACCACCAAAAATTTTATTTCGTTTTTCGGTCACTTTCGAAAATTAGCCAAAGACATGTTCTTGTAGATCCCCTTTTCCAAAATCGACAATTGAAATGTTGGAAATTTTGGATTTTTTTTTTTTAATTTGACGTCCCGCCGAATATTTCAAACATTTGGGATCCATATTCCAGACCTTTTTGTGGATTTTTAGGCCATTTTTCCTAAACCTCAATTTTTCGGTACCAATTTTTGAAAATTTTGATCATTTTTCGACCATCATGGAAAATTAATTTTTTTTTTATAGAATTCAACTTCTAGAAGTTATTTTAGGCTTCATCCCTGCGAAAATTCCTACCATTTTTGCAGAATTGCCAATTGAAGTATGGTAATTTTTAGGATTATTAACATTTTTTTCTTCAAACCAAATATTAAAAGTTTTCTTTGGAAAGCCTTTATATTTTTCGAATTACCACGCAGAATTTTTTTGTTTTTAGGTAAAGGTATTTGTTGTAGATTTCAACCCTCAGAAGTAGTTTTCGGCTCCATGTCTTTGAAAATCACTGCCATTTTTCCAGAATCGTCAATTAAAATGTGGCAGTTTGTATGGTTCAAAAAAAAGCTTTCAAACTGATTATAAATTTTAATTTTGCGATTTTTTTTGTAAGAATATCTGTAAAGTAAAAAATAATTAACGCCTTTTTTAGTTGGGAAGTATCGGAGAATTTTTTTTTTAATTTTATATTTACCATACTTTCGATAATCTTAAAACGTTTGCGAGATTCCGAACCATTCAGTTTTCCCGTAACACGGATTCATAAACCGCAAGTGCAGGAATATGTTATTTTATCAATTTTAAATAACATTCATTTCGGTCAAATTTTGTAATGTCGTTATTAAATTTGTATTAACAATGTATCATGATTCCGACCTCCCAGCCTCAGTGTTAAACTACAGAATGTAGAATAAGAGTGTGGCGATCGAGCTATATCAACTTCATTCTAGAACACAGCAAAATTACCCATAGGGGGCGTTGTAACACCAGCGGAGTTTGGGGCTCTTGGTTGTGGCTGTTCTCCCACCACGACGGTGATTCGATTCTATCTCCAAGCACTGCCGCCCAGCACCCCTCTATCACGAAGAAACGTGCCGCGCAGAAACAGGCTGTTACGGTCGCAAACTCGTGGTTGGAAATCCCGGCTATTGGGCCAAGTCGCGAGCGTCACGTCATCCCGACCGCTCCCCTGAGTTCTATTCTAAGTCTGCGTCTTTTGTGCAGATGATACCGCCGCCAGCTCGACCAAGAACCGCCCACTCCGCTTCTGCCACGTGTTTCTGTGCTATTTACCTCAATTCCATTTAAATGTTCAATTTCTATAACTCTGATATTAAACTACAATCGAACAAGTGTTAATATGTCAAATGAGCAACAAACAAGATTGGACATCAGACAATTTATTTGATGGAAAACCAACAAAATATTTACATGAAAAAAAAAACTAGCAAAGATTTATAAAACAAAAAAAAACTGGTGTGAAGTAAAAACTTGTGCAGATAAAAAGTTACGTGAGGTTAGGAACTGCAGAACATGAAAATTTACGTTCAATTTAAATTATACAGCAAAGAAAAAATTACTGAAGTTAAAATTGTGAGATAGAAAAATAAATGTATGACGTGAAAAATTGCAAAGCTTACAAAATTCCATGAATTTAACATTTGCCACACTTTATCAACGATTGAAACAAAGAATTCACGTGATGTGAAATTTTGCCACACTTTATCAACGGTTCAACCAAAGAATTTGCATGAAATTACATTATGCCATGATCCAAGTGACTGGTTACTTAAAACAATTAGCTTTGAGAGTTTATATCGTGGACTGTCCCCAGCTTATCCCAAACAAACCACATGATAAATAAACACAAAATGCATGCAGCGTTGCGAGGAATATAGAACTAGTTAATGATTAAAATCCTAACATGAACTGAGAATTTACAAACAATAAAACAAATTTACACCACGTGTTGGCGTTGGTCGAAAATTCGCATATTTCCGCTTGGAAAAACCGCAAGAATAAGCTACGCGTGTTGGGGAAACTGCGACGATTAATTTTCGTTAATCAAAGGCTCTACCTTTTTTATTAACTACCAAACCAACTAAACTTAATCTAGCTTCCTCACTACGTGTTTTCACTCACCACAAACGAAAGAACAGTGACGCGCCACCTACCCTCTACCAAACAAGTAAATATCACTACCAACCCTCTCACTAGATACTACCAAGAAAATCCCTAGGAGAGCTACCAACTACCAAAAAGGAACTAAACGTGGACATGGTTGCCTACGTTTAACGATTTTCTTGATTGATTTTTTTTTAATTCAAATTATTCAAATGCGATTTCGCGCCGCTGTTTTTTAATTTCAGCGCGAAATTTTAATTCAAATTCGATCACCACAGTGTTTAAAGTAAAAATTCAATATGGATTCATAAACCACAAATGTATGCTATTTTATAAAATTTAAATTACTGTGACTGAGATGACGTGATGAATTTTAGATATTAGGGTTTTACCATTTACACGAAATTCATAGCATAAATACAAAATTTGACAGCAATAATCGGTCCAGTAGTTTTGTAGATTATATGTCTAATAAAAATCTGGACAATAATACGGAAGTCTAGAGTAAAAACCTCATAGGAGATCCTATTTTATAAAATTTAAATAATCTTTATTAATGTAAATTTTGGAGATAACGTCATACCATTGTTGGTGGGGATGATTGACCAAATTTTGATTAGCGTCTTACTGTCTACACGATATTCCTAATAAACATAAAATTTGACAACAATCGTTCTAGCAGTTTCGAAGATTATCTGTCTAATAAAAATTTGGATAGACGGTGGACATACAGACAGACAGACAGATAGACAGACAGACGAAAACGGGAAACCTACTTTTTCGTATTTTAAGGGGCATGAAATGTTGAGAAGCAGAAGTAGCTAGTCGTCCAATGAACTCAATTACAATACTTCCTTAGTTCAGCCAGTAAAAAATTGGTCGAAAGTTGTTTCGACAGAACTTTCCTCGCTCCTGAAATACAGCATTTTCGAGTTGAGTTTTTTCTTTAGACAATTTTGTGATGACGTCATCAACATTTTTGCAAGCCCACGTATATCAACTTGGACTCTTTTGCATATTTTGGGTACCTACAATTTATTCCGCAAAATTTTGGGACATCATCAATTTTTTAGGGGGAATAAACAGATATATTTTGATTAAGAATTTATCATGCTTACAATAACTTTAAAACGATTTGTTCAATAAAATAAATTGATGACTGATTCATTAATTTTTTTGAGTAACCCTGTATAAGCAAATCTAATATGAGGTTCTTAATTTGATCAGTAAAAAATTGGTCGAAGGCCATAAATGTATAATCCGACAAATCCAGCTCATTAAAAAATATATAAAACTTGATTTTACGATTTTCGTTTTGTGAGGCATAAATAACACCCCTTGTCCTTCAGCAGTAGGTAATCTCAATCTGAAGGTCAAATGTTTATTTATGCTTATACATCGAAAGAATGTCACATAGAAGTTAGTTTGATTTAAATGAGTTTGTCTTCCCAAAACAGGACTACATTTATTAATTAAACCACAATCGAACAAAATGTTCTGAATATCGTAATTCTTATTTTATCATTATTATATAAAGACATGCGTATTCTTCACGTTTTCGAGAAAATGGGGTGACCCGTTCTTAATTTGACCAATAAAAAACTTGTGATAACGTCATCAACATGGATAATTCTAGTCACAACATAAAAGAAAAGTAGTCACAGCGTTACACCAATGCAAAAAAAAAAGGTAAGGGCATCGGCATCGAACCACAATCGCAATACCGCAGGTCGTCGTTCTCTGCGATACATCCACTGCGCCACGGAGACGTTTAAACCGTGTCGGGAATAAAACGTTATTATACCTTGCAAAATGTTTTTGCGAAAACTTGAACGTTTAGTGAACAAACTGAAAGTGGATTCGTACACTACAAGTATATGAGTATATTTTTGGTTAGCATATAACCATCTGCATGATATTTCTAATATACATACAAAATTTGACAACAATCGGTCCAGCAGTTTCGGAGATTACGTGTCTAATGAAAAGGGATACAGACAAACAGACAGACAGAAACGAAAGACTACTTTTTTTGTACCTTCGCTCACGCTCGGGAAGTAAAAACATGAAATTAAAAATGTATGTGCATGTTTATACATTATCCCAGGCGTTTAATCGTTTTTTGCTGAAAACATGCCGTGTTTTCCGTCATTTTGGTTCAGTCATTATTCGACCCCACTTTAAAGAAACCCAACTTAAGCCATTCCGAGACAAGCTAAATTATACTTATAAAGCAGCGGAGAAACCGTTTTTAAAAGTTTCCTTTATATGAAATAGCTTTTGGTTATCGTTGTTTTTATTCGATAGGCAATAAACAAGTTGGCAAAGAAATTTGTCTTCAATCTAGGCAGCATTATATCTTTTAGTTTCGGTTTCATGGAATAAATGAAAAGTTCCCGTCTCTAACAAACTCCGGCAAAGTTTCTAACGAAGTTCAGTGGTTTCACCTTAGATTAGTCAAATTACGAAACAACTTGTCACTCTTCTGCTATTTTATCCACATACACAACCCCCATAAACAAACACCCAAATAAGTAAATCAGAACGAGGTTTCGTCCCGTAAACACACACCCTGTTTTAATATTCAGTTCGGAACTATTAAACCTCCAGCACACCACAAATCGGTCAATATGAAACTTCACGTAGTTTACTTTCCCTTTATGTGTAGGTCACAATCGTATCTCGCCTTTACTATGTCAACATTATCATCACAGGTATTAATACCGAAATGATTAATTAATTCACTCCTTCTCCCCGAAAATTCTGCTGGAAACACTCCCGAACATAAATAGGGTCAGTTGTTGAAAATTGGATGACTCAATTAAATTAAACAGGTATCGATGTTGGAAAGTCTATCAGCAAATGAATTTTTAAAGGGTTCACGCGACACAAATATATTTTTTTAATCTTCCAATTTCGAGTTTATTTTTTTACGTGCATCTTTTACGGGAACGATTTTGTGAAAAATTGATTTTCTAACTGCTTTGTATTCAAGAGTGCTAATGTGCGTTTTCCCGGATGGATAACAAATCAAATGTAAGTGGAATAAAAGGAAAGAATTTCGGACGGATGCACACTTTCATTTCCGTTTACCACGAATGTGTTGGTGTTTTATGTTCTCTGATAATAGAGGGTTTTCTTCGTTCGGGTCACCAGATTGTTTAATTAACTGTTCGCACTTTCATTTTCTTTACGTTTTAAATATTTAAATTTTTCTTGTAGTCTTGGCCATTATAGATTATTTAGCTCCGTGAATGCTGCTTTTATTCAGTTTTTACGACGCAAGTTATAATTTTCTTTTTATTATCAATACAATTTCCAGTTGTTCATATTTTCTTATTTTTATTACAGTGTTTATTCTTTGTCTGTACGTCCGTCTGTCCGTCTGTCTTCCGATGTATAAACATAAACACTTTCAAGTTGTTTTTCTTATCGAAGATAACCTAGGGACGTACAGTAATGGAGTCCATCGGGCAATTTGGTACTTTTATATTTTCTCGATATTTCATAACCCCTGGACGAGGGCGTAGGTAGGGGGAGGCTAGGGGATGCTGAGCCTCCCCTAGATATAGATAAGTTATAATTAACCAAATGTAAATTCCAACATCGAAAATCAAAATAAAATGTAGTGTTTTATTCAATAAGCGGTAGTCAGAGCAATAAAAAAGTCTGGACCCTTCGGCATTGTCATCTGGTTATTGCAATTCGTAGAAAACGTCTTTTACTTTAGATTCTGTTTCACTCTCACCATAAATGATTTTCAGTTCAGTCTTCAGTCGCACATCTGTTAATACATACGGCAGACGTGATTAAATTGTTTCGTTTCCATTAAAAAAAAAATAAAATTCGCAAAATCAAATCTTTTAATTTTTCGAAAGAGATGGATTTGACAAGCTGTACTTTATGGGCGAGGGAAGTTCTGTCGAAGTAATCTTCGACCAATTTTTTAATTTATAGGTTTTATAAAAAAAATAAAATTTGCAAAATTAAATTTTACAATTTTTCGAAAAATCTATATTATTGGCCTGTACCTCAGAAGCGAGGGAAGTTCTGTCTAAATATTATTATAAGGAAAGTACTTTTGATATACTGCAAACAACATTGAATGTAATTTCATTAGGAATTTGACGCCATAGTTTAAGTTAGTAATCACTGCACAATAGTTTCGCCTTGGTGTTAAATACTTCTCAACTTGTCATCAAATTTGCTTTTAATAGGAGAGAATTGGGCAGACTGAAATAGGAGAATGTCTATATTGGGGTTTACAGAGGAAGTTCTTAAACGATCTTCTTGTATATTTTTCTTATGAAAGGATTTTATTTCACTAGATTCTCTTTTTTTTTCAGAGTTGTAAGGAAAAGTGGAAAAAGTGCGTATATTCTCAATAATATAAAAGTGGTATTTGTTACGGAACACAAGACACACAAAAGTGATTATACCAAGTCCTCAACTATATAATCGCTTATCAATACGTCATCATAACGAAGCGCGCTTCACTGCCATTGGTTGACTTTCTAATAAATTGTATAATCACTATTATCTTTGAAACAGTGAAGCAATTCTCTAACCGGACAATAACCCTTAATAACACAGTGTTCTGTTCATAGCCTGTAAGTTTCATTTCCAGCAATTAACTCCAATATTTTTATCACTGGTGACACAGATTGCAGCAACGATTGAACGGACGATAAAACTCCCTCCTAAAATAAGAAATTTCAAAAACCACAAACATAAAATTTACGCTTAAATGAAATTGGAAAATTCTCTAATATCCTGTTGTATCTGTAATAAAGAAAACACTTCGACACCCCATTGATTTATTTCACTTTTTCGCTTCCAATGCACGAAAATAAATAAGCAAAGCGTTCACTCCGAACTAAAATGTTTTTTTAAGCCATCCACCCACACTGGTTATGTATAGCTGCGATAAAACGCTTACACACCCCAATCGACTCATCCCTTTAAAGATGCGCAAGATGTCGAACCGTTTTGAGCTTAATTAAAAATCGAATTCCCCATTTTTATCTAAATTAATAATCAGCGAAATGATCAAACTTGTCACGTATAATCCCCGGCCGTTATTCCGAGTCATATTAAAATAATTCGGCGGATTTTCCCCCTTGGAGATCGATTAGTGTCGCGATGAAAGCAACAATTTCGTGTACGAAACGCACAATGAAAGCTCGGTTGTGATGTAATAAAGCGACTTTTTGGTAGGGTCGACATGCGGTTAGCTGACAAAAGGATGACGCCGATATCCCGCAGAGATCGCTAAATATCTTGTCACTGCGTAACTGAATAAACCACGGGAAAAGGACCTCACGCGGAGGATTCGGGGCCCCCGAACGCTACCGTTGCGTTCTCAGAGGGGCCAGTGTTTACGGGGCGTAATTAAAAGACGGATTTATGGGGGCTCCGAATTACCAATCGATTGAGAATTTCACTTTTCTTTAACACGTTTTAAAAACAATATTTAGAAAAACTTTTACATCCGACGCAAGAAAGGTTTTTCAGCGTTCGTGTTAATATCGAGGAAGAACATGGCTGCCTGGGCATAAAAAATGCATCTAGTAGACGGTTAACGAACTGTATATTGGCCTTAAAGACTTTAAATGCGGTCGTTTTCTTATATGAGACCAGCGACAACAGTCTTTAGATTACAAAAAAACTTGACTGTAAATGTTTTCTAGATCAATACGACAAAAATAATTCCTTTTTTAAAATTTTGCAAACACATAAATGTCTAAAATCGAAAAATTCATTTACCAACACACCTTTATTATAACTTGTACATGTAATTTGAAACTCCACCATTTAGATAATGTCTCTGAAATGAACGTTTTGTGCTTTTATTTCTAAAGACTACTTAGAAAACCACTTACAACCACCATGTCACGTGATATCCACTAAGTACACTATTTGAGTCCCTGCCATCAGGTGCACTTAGCTCGATGTGATGTATGAGGTTATTCTAAAATTGGTCACACTAATAAAAAGACAACAATGATTGATAGCTCTTAAAATATAGTTAAAAATGCACATATCAAGTGTCGTCAATATGTACCGACATGCATCTACGGGTATTTTGTTATGGTTAAATTCTGACATGTTTGAGATTCATGTCGTATATCAGTTTGACAAGATTAATCGCTTTTCCCTTGACATTATTTTGTTGTGTATTCTTACGCATGTAAGTAATTATAAAAAAAAATAGCACTGAGTAGGAACACAAGTTGTATTTTTTGCAACGATAATTTTAGTTTAATAGTATTGCGCGCCATCTAGGTGTAAGAAGCTAAAAATATATTTTTTGTCAAGCTGGAACCTTACACGTGACAAAGCAGTTTCCTTTAGATTTTGCCTTTAGCAGAAAAGTTTTAAAATGTTGCATTAATTTTAAAAGAAAGTGAAAAAAATAACAACATATCTCGATTGATTACTAAAGGTCGCTGTGTTTACGGATAAGTCTGTTTGTGCAGCAGACGGGACTCGAACAAATTACAGATAATGAGAAATTCAAAAGATAAATATTCTGAGCACAAAACGAATAAAACAACAGATACAAATATCCAGCGTCTTTATTTGAATAACTACATACAAAAGTAACAAAGTTCATGCCAAGCATACAAAGATAACAAAACACGACTTTACCCAGACGATATTATAAAACATTGAATAATTTTATTCTCTAGGGTCATCGATCAGGTGGTACTTTTACGCCCGTATTTGTACTGTAATTTTAACTGACCCACTTTTGTGATGCTACTCATTCCTGGTATCCACTCGATTAGGAACGGATTATTGGTGTTATCACTTTCGTCCACAGTTGACTGTCCTACGTTTAAGAAAAAAATAAAACTAGTCTGACAAGATACGTTGTCGTGGTCTTCGTATTCGACATAACCTTTCTGGTTGTCGTGGATGAATCGTTTGGAGATTTTAAGTTTTACCTGCAAAATTATTAAACCATTAAAAATTGTTAATTTTAATATTTAAAAATTTTTAACATGTCTTAACTTTCTTGTTGTGAAAAGAAGACTACGTATATTAAAAAAAAAGAGCACAATATAAGCCCCACCCATCTACCCTATCTCAATTGTGATGATTTTTTTATTCATCATGAGTCGCGGGGCGGAGTTTAATTACAAAAGCTTCATTTCTCTACAAAAATTTACCACATGAAACATGTTCTTAAGTAATTGCGTTGTTCAAAGAAACTTAAATGCATTAAGTAAAAAAGAAAGCTAAACAATAAACCCCACCTTTGAGATCTCAATTGTAATTAATTTTTCATTCGTTTACAGACCGAGGGGCGGAGCGTAATTGCAAAATTCCTATTTCCCAACAAAAATTTACTTTTGAACATGTTTAATTTTCTTGTTGTGAAAAGAAAACTGCGTATATTTAAAAAAGGGCACAATATGAACCCCACCCACCCGCCCTATCTCAATTGTGATGATTTTTTTATTCATCACGAGTCGAGGACCGGAGCTTAAATACCAAATCTTCATTTCTCTACAAGAATTTACCATCTGAAACATGTTCTTAAGTAATCACTAATCGTGTTGTTCAAAGAAAACTATGTTTAATAATTAAAAAAGAAAGGTAAAGATTAAACCCCACTTCTACTCCTTCCGCGATCTCAATTGTAATAAACTTTTCATTCGTTGTCAGACCGAAGGGCGGGGCGTAATTGCAAGATCCCTATTTCCCAACAAAAATTTAGCATTCTGAACATGTTTTAACTTTCTTGTTGTGAAAAGAAGACTACGTATATTTGAAAAAAAGCATAATATGAGCCCCGCCCACCCACCCTATCTCAATTGTGATAATTTTTTTATTGGTCATGAGTCGGCGGGCGGAGTTTAATTACAAAAGCTTCATTTCTCTACAAAAATTTACCATGTGAAACATGTTCTTAAGTAATTGTGTTGTTCAAAGAAAACTATGTCTAATAATAATTAAAATAGAAAGCTAAAGATTAAACTCCACTTCTACCCCTTCCACGATCTCAATTGTAATGAATTTTTCATTCGTTCTCAGACCGAGGGGCGGAGCGTAATTGCAAAGTCTCTATTTCCCAACAAAAATTTACCATTCTAAACATGTTTTAACTTTTTTGTTGTGAAAAGAAGACTACGTACATTTAAAAAAGGGCATAATATAAGCCCCGCCCACCCGCCCTAGCTCAAGTATGATGATTTTTTTATTCGTCATGAGTCGGGGGGCGTAGTTTAATTGCAACAGCGTCATTTCTCTACAAAAATTTACTATATGTGAAACATGTTCTTAACTTAACCAATTGTGTTGTTCAAAGAAAGTTCTATGAATTAAATAAAGTAGAAAGTTAAACATTAAACTCCACCTATACCCCCTTCGAGATCTGAATTATAATAAATTTTTCATTCGTTATCAGACCGAGGGGCGGAGCGTAATTGCAAAATCCCTATTTCCCATAAAAATTTACCATTTTGTACATCTTTTAACTTTTTTTGCTATGAAAAGAAGACTACGTATATTTAAAAAGGGCCATAATATAAGCCACGCCCACCCGCACTATCTCAATTGTGATGATTTTATTCATTCGTCATGAGTCAAGGGGCGGAGCTTAAATGCCAAATCTTCATTTCTCTACAAAAATCTATCATGTGAAACATGTTCTTAAGTAATCGTGTTCTTCAAAGTAAACTATATATATGTAATAATCAGACTTCGGCATTGCGGAAGTAATGATCATTGGCGTGCGATCGTCAGCGCTATTGCAGTCGTGACCTACAATTTCGGGAATTCTTAATAACAGTTACTACTTTTTCCCGGTTTTCCTCAGTTATACGAGTTTTTCTAAATGTTAAAATGCTTTAAAAATTAAAAATGACTGTTCAACATCACAATTTTCGTGATGATCTTGATTAGATAAACCCTGATTTGCATCAAACGCCACTGAGGTTGAGACGTAGTTGAGACGGCACAGTCGGCCAGCCAAATTTATCGCCTGACGTCGCGCCATCGTTTTTAATATTTGTTTGGTTGATTGCCCATCACTTCGGCTGTGCCTAACTCTGGTAATAATTAAAAAAGAAAGGTAAAGATTAAACCCCACTTCTACTCCTTCCGCGATCTCAATTGTAATGAATTTTTCATTCGTTGTCAGGCCGAAGGGCGGGGCGTAATTGCAAAATCCCTATTTCCCAACAAAAAATTACCATTTTGAACTTGCTTTAACTTTCTTGTTGTCAAAAGAAAACTATGTGTATTTAAAAAAAAGGGGCATAATATAAGCCCCGCCCACCCACCCTCTCTCAATTGTGATGATTTTGTTATTCGTCATGAGTCTGGGGGCGGAGTGTAATTACAAAAGCTTCCTTTCTCTACAAAAATTTACCATGTAAAACACGTTCTTAAGTAATTGTGTTGTTCAAAGCAAAAAAAAAGCTAAACATTAAACCCCACCTATACCCCTTCGAGATCCCAATTATAATAAATTTTTCATTGGTTGTCAGACTAAGGGGCGGAGCTAATTGCAAAATCCCTATTTCCCAACAAAAAATTACCATTTCGGACTTGTTTTAACTTTTTTGTTGTGAAAAGATGACTACGTAGATTTAAAAAAAGAACATAAGATGAGCCCCGCCCACCCGCCCTATCTCAATTGTGATGAATTTTTCATTCGTTGTTAGTCCGCGGGGCGGAGCGTAACTGCAAAATCCCTATTTAAAATTTGAGTTTTGTAAAATGTCAAAAATTTAATTTGTCCGCAGCATATTTGTATTTAGTATTTATTAAACCGCGTTCATTACAAATTCAAACTTTAAAAATAGGTGTAAAGTTATTTAGACAGAATGTTTAGGTGTAATTAAAAATTACTCATCAGTATCCCTGAGAACCGAAATTATTAATAACATTTTTTTGTCCAAAAGAGGTAAATCCTAAAAATGTGTGTGATTATCTGCTAAAGTTGGGGAGACTGTAGCGATTTAACCGTGCTCGCTGCGCTCGTATACAAAGGGTCCGTTTTTTTTAAATCTAATTTATTCAAAATTACTCGTCGTGTCCCTGGGAATCTAAATTACTCCTAATATTATTAATGAGATATTTTTTTTGTGTCTAAAAAAGTGCGTTTTGTAGTTTCAATTTTTTTTTTTTCAAAAATCTTCATGTTTAGGTTAAAAACTCAACACTGATTTATAAACCACAATTTAAATAATATGTACATGTATCAGCCTGGCAGTTTCGGAGATCATTTGTCTAAGAAAAATCTGGACAGACGGCAGACAGACAGGCAGACAGACGGAAACGGTGGACCTATTTTTTCGTACTCTATAGGTGATGATGGACTCGTTTACTTCTTTAGCTTACGCTCAGGATGTAATAATAATAAAAAATAAAAAACTGCATCTCATATACCGAATATTACTTACATCAGACGTATCAAAAATTTCCTTCAAATGTAGAATATTCATAATCCGGTAATTATGAGAAGTATAAAGTTCATTCTCTTTGTACACACTTGGAATTCTCTTCTTAAACTCGTCATAAAAGTTCTACAAATATATTATAATATTAAAAACTAAATATAAAGTAACATTACTAACCTCTGGAATGTAAAAAACCAAACTATTTAAATTCCCATAATTTTCGAACTGCATCGTCTGATTAATCGACTCTGTCACATACGTCAACCACTCCAAAAACGTCCAAGAAGTCACTTCCGTGGTACTAACTTCCGCCGTCTGTTCGTTATTCTCCAGAACTTTTATCTCAACGGGAAAAATATTCGGTGCTAGCTTTTTATATTTTTTGAAAGAGCGTCTGATTGCTTTGTTGTGCACTTTCAATTTCGTAATTTTCTCAGAAACTTTAGTACTCCCATTTTTTGAAAAACCGCTACCACCCGTAGCAAGTGTTGGTCTAAGAGCTGCCGGCTCCTGGTCCTTTGAAAGCTCAAAGTTGGTAAAGTGCACAAATTCTTGAGAAAATTTTGGATCACTTGCTAGGGCACAAATACAAGCGTAATAGTGGATACACTTTAGACGAACGTTGCTGGATTTGCTTATAATGCCTGAAACTATGTATAATCAATGAAAAATACTCCTAAATATATATAACCCAAAAACGTACCCATAAATTCAGTGCAACTGCAGTAGTATTTGTCGTAAATTTCTCTACCCTTAGTACAACCAAAAGTAAAATGTAGATACCCTAATGGGTGCTTAGGTGACACTTGGCACTTCACCGCCATCACCGTCCTTGATACCCTCTGCACCAAAGCTCCTTCTTTCTCCGTAGCCAACAACCACAACTTCGCCTTAATTTCTTTGGACACTTTCAAACAACTCAAAATCTCCTTTTTGAACTCAACTGGTGTAGCCATATTTTGACTCTTGATGGCTGAGTCAATATGTACACACAACAAAGAAGTGTTATTTTGCTCCAGTTCGTGACATTTAAGAATCGAGTCATCGAAGAGCCTCTGACACGAATCAACAAAACACAGGGCGTTTTCAGAAAGCACGCTCTTATCTTGCTCGTGCGATGGTAGCAACGGTAACTGAACGAACCCACGATGGTCTGGTCCCCTATCTCTCACCTAGATTTTCCCCTTTTTTTTGAAAACATACATTCAAATTTGAAAAACTTACTCTCACAGAGTACACTTGTCGCACGATTCCCACAAGACGTACAGCATCCAAACTCACTTTTCTCTTGTCGGCGTAGTCTTTGAAAACGGCGTCGCAACGTTTGTTCTTGCAGATCATGCCACGAGTACCGTTGTAGACCCCACATTTTGGACACTTTTTGATACCTCGTTTGGTCGGACGGCCTAAATTTGATAAGATTTTGCTCGTTTCGGATACTGTGGGTAAATATGTGTAAATGGAGTGCGTTGGCAACTCGTTCATCCCGGATTTGGAACACTGAATAGCGCAGGCTAAAAATAAAGTCGAGCGGATGGGGATACAGGGGAGTCTTGTTTTTATTTGTAGGTTTTTTTTTTCTCATTTACAATAGTTTCTTATTTTTTTATACGGTTGTAAGGTTGTTATAATTTTTTTTGAATAAGAAAATACTAGAGTGTATAAAATTATTAACGAAATTTAATTTAAAAAAAAAAAAACAAAATGAAAGAGGTACCTAAGACCCCTAAATAGCCATCCCGCGATCTTCTAGCCACCTTTACCCTATCAATCAATACACATTATCATACACCAAAAACAAAGTACATGTAAATACAATAGCACCCACTCTTATCCATTTATCAGCATGCATCGACAAGTGCATTGAAACCACACAATTGAACAATAACCATTCACCGTCGGTAGTGGGGCCATAGTCCATCGCCACCTTACCATTACTCAGTACCACTCACAGGAACCATGACTCAAGACGCCTCCACGCGTCAATTCTGTGCCGAAATCCTCAACGAAACCGCCGAAACCCGCACCGAAGCCCTCACAACCCTCAAACAATGGGCCTCCAACAACCCCCAACTCCACATCAACGCCGACGACGACTCCCTCATCCCCTTTCTGCGGGGCTGCAAGTTCGATATACCCCGAACCCAGAAAAAGCTCACCGACTACTATACCATGAAAAGAGACATCCCGGAGTGGTACGCCAATCGCGATCCCACCCTGCCCCAAATCCAGGACCTAGTGAAACTCGGAGTTTTTGTTCCGTTGAAAGACCACCACGAGAATCAGCTGGTCGTGATTATTAGAACAGCGGCGCATAATCCGAGCATCCATAAACAAGATGATGTGTTCAAGGCGGGAAATATGGTTCTGGATGTGGCGACGAAGGACGATGAAATGGCGCAGATTTATGGGATTATTGCGATTTTTGATATGACGGGGGTGGGGCTGGGGCATGCGAGGCAGATGACACCTGGGATTATTAAGAAAGCGGTGAGGTCGTGGCAGAATTATCATTGTAGACCGAAGAGGTTGGAGTTTATTAATGCGCCGGTTTATATTAACGTGGTTTTGAGCATCTTCAAAGGGTTTATGAGTGACAAGTTGAAAAGCAGGGTTCAGGTGCATTATACGAATTATAAGATTGTCCCTAAGGAGATCTTGCCCAAGGAGTATGGGGGTGACGGTGAGAGTTTGGAGGACATTATCAACTATTGGCACGGGAAATTGCTAGAGAATGTGAAGTGGTTTGACGAAGATGAGAAATTTAGAGCCGAATGACCAACCAAAAATATTAGATCAAATTTCGTTTTTGTGGTTTATTTTTTGCTGTATGTATTTGTTTGTAACGTATTATTTATTTGTCTTTTTTTTAATAAAACAATATTTTTATGTTGTCATCTGGCTTTGAAACAATTCTTTAACAGTCAGATTAAAATTGCTTACCCAATTTTTCTGAAATTTTGGAAATCGGAAAGTACAGTAATAATAGTAATAATGAAGAAATATTGAATCCATATTCATGAATTTTCTGATTTATTCCTAACTGTACGTGTTAAAAATACTATAATTTAACGAGAAACGGCAAATAAGCAGAAATTTATGCTGTACTGCTTCTAGTGGTTTCACACACTAATTTTACCAAGAATTTTATACCATTAAAGTTATATAGAAGATAGTTTTCTATAAATCTTACATCCATATATGTAATTATATTTTAAAATCAACCACAAACAACATAATATAGCGTTTTGAGTAACCTGATGAATATCGTTTAAGAACAAAATAACAGCAATTGACCTCAATGTAATCCTTGAAGATACTAAAATCGGTTTAGAGCCAATTTAATCAATTTACCACCCATATTATTATTTTTTTTAATTTGTCCAATTAGTCGTAGTCTGTAATTTTCTTCCGAGAATAGCCATGCAGCTGTGTACTTTTATAGTCCTAGTCAAGCATATAGTTGTATCAGTTTTTCGAATATCTCTACGAAAACATTTTAATACAAAAAAAAACTAAAAACTTAAGTGGACTATATCTTATACGTGTTGCGATAAGACTTACTATTATTCAAAATGTGGTACCCCGTCTGGTTTCATTCAGTGTAGACAAGATCAAACTGAATCGCTTTATATCAGTCGGGCACAAACATATTTTTCGTCCAACCCTGCGAATTAACAATTATCTGTATCGTTGGTTGCATACATTTACATTTTTACAAATTTTATAAAAAAATATACAAGTAATTGCTTTCTATATCATTACATTAACTTACAACACTCTAACGTCGGAGATATTTATTACAAGCACTTTAGACTGTCTTTCTCTAAAAATTATTCAAAATCTTGCATTTTTAAATTTTCCTCGCTTCCTTGTGGTTGGTTGGCCTACATCGCCATTATCCATTGTTGCTATGTTGACAGATCACGTCCTGTGATTAGGTGACGTTTACCCAGGTGTGCGTCAGTCGTCAATAGTTTCGAACAAATTTCTACGTCGTAAACTGCAACCCATTTACTTTAATATCGTTCCTTTGTTGATTTTTAATGATAAACCACCACAATGTTAACGTCGCACATCGCCACGGTGCTCCGGCAAGCAGTAGTAACGTTCGCCAACAAAGAAATGTTTTATCAAAACTTGGAAATTCTGAAAGCCCTTTTGGACAAAACGACTGGGGAAGACGTGAATCTGCACCCTCAGTTCATGACCGAAGATTTGTGGCAACGCCCGAACAAAGCCCCGGTGACATACGTGGACATTTATGAAGACTACAATCTCACAATAGGTATATTTATTTTGAAGCCAAATATGAAGCTACCTCTACACAACCACCCCCAAATGCACGGTTTGATTAAAGTCGTCGGGGGAAAAATCAAAGTCACCAGTTATTCGTTAAACACGGAAAAGACGCAGCAGTTGGACAATAAGAATGCGGCGGTTGTTACTAAATTTATCACTGCTGAGCGCAGCGTTGAGACTGTGCTGGAGACGCATAGTGAGTGTTGTTTGCTTGAACCGGAAGTAAGGAATTTACATGAAATTGAGAGTGTTGGAGGACCTGCTGCGTTTATTGATATTCTGGCGCCTCCGTATGAAACGGCGACTCCAGGAGGGAACGTCCGGAAGTGTAGTTACTACAGGGTGTTGAGAGAGATCGCCCCCAGTGTGTTCAGGTTGCAGGAAATCTCGTCGCCGTCGTGGTACTGGACTGATTCATTCCCATACACTGGGCCTGACCTGTCTTAGCCAAAGTATTTTTTGTACTTATGTTTAGTTACATAGTTTTTGTTATCTAGTCGCGTATTTTCTTAAGCTTGCCATTTATAAAGTTGGTGGTTATTTAATCACGGTGAAAGGATTCCAGTTTTCTATTGTGATAGCACTGTAATGTTTCTGAATCATGCACCTTCCATAAAATTGAAATAAAGTTAGTCACTGATAACTTATCTGGTGCTGGTTTAGATTTTTGTTGAATTGTGAATGAAAGTTATATTTAGGTATGTTTACAAAAATTCTGATTAAAACATAATAACAAATCACTGTATTTGTCAATGATGGAAAAATCCACTTTTTTAATAAACCCCGAGTTTTTAACAATTTGAGAAAATATATATATCAGTTCTACATGAAATCAAAGGAATGCAACATTAACAACTTCTAGTAAAACTATAATAAAAACTGTTAAAAATTCTCACAATTTCACCTATTAGTTTACAAAGCTTTAGTCAGTGCTCCTGCTATGATGTAAATATGTTGAAATATTAGCCTCTGTGTAGTCTAAAATTTTGCGTTGACACTGTCTGATGTATTGCTGCTGTTTGTGATATATCCTCAAAAACCCTTTCACTGTTATAAACGTAAGTCCTCCTAAGACGGTTCTATGAAAATTAGACTTGACCGAACTATAAAATAACTTCCCAAACAAATTTGCAATGGTAGGCATGATTAAAGCCCCACATAATATTCTCGTTGCAGAAACCGGACTGCTAATTGGGGGCAAATCATTGTCAGTGGGTGTTTCGCTCTGTAGAACCTCTCCCCTAAACAAACACAATCACAAAACGCCCATGATCACAAACCAAATTACCTGAATGGCAGTACATTATGAATTACCGGTATCTTAGGAAAATGGCGCCGCATGAAATTCAACACGGCGTCTTCCCAACAAATTAAACGCCCCAGAATTAACGCAACAGGGATGGAAGGCAAACCCAACAACAAAACCAGAGGATCGGCTTGCTCCATCAAGTCAATTCCTTCCTTGTGTCCAATCACCTAAAACCCCCTATAACTTACATGTTACATAACCTCACAAAATCAACCTGCATCACAGTTATAGCTCCATATGTAACCCCCGTCCAGTATATAGCACTTGCAGCAATCCCCGCCGCCAGAAATAAAGACCCTCGAAAAATAATCCCATCCACGGTATCCAACAACAACACAAACAAACCCATATTAGGGAAGACAATAATGTATTCGGTTTGACACTGCGGGCACACTATTTTGCCCCCATGGCCTGATTTCTCTTTCTCATCCACCCACCGCTTGAGGCAAGACTGGTGAACCTACAACAGACCATCAACTGCGCTCCAGATAAATACCAAGTTTGTACCCATTTTGTGGTACCACGACATTTGCAAGGTTGTACCCATAGTGCGTCTAAATCTTCGTCCTCGGTTGCAAAACATACCCAGCAGCATCTGCGGGAATCCCGTTGTTTGAGCTGAATGGGGCCATTGTGAGTTGTCTCGTTTCCGCCGTCTGGGTTTTGCTCGCTTTCCATTGTTGGGTGAAATGGGGTTCGGGGGAGTCTATATGGGGACAGCCATGACACAGACGTATATGGATGCGAATGCAAATTGGAAAATACGAAAATTTTTAGCAGACGTCAAAAAAATGTCAAAACAAATTTTTGCCACCGCAGAGATACCAACATTCGAAACGAAGAGGAGAGTAACCTTAAGAAGTCACGACTCGAGCGCCCTCTGGTGGCCAACAACCATTATCTTTTATTTTATTTAATTTTAAGATAGCTTTCTTCACAATGGTCAGTATGTTGTGCCGCCTAATTAAAATATCTATTGTAATTGTCAGCTGTCAACCTAATAAGTTTCTCCGTCGTTTCAATATTCCATCATAGCAAAGCACGTCATCACAGGTAAACGGCAAACGACAACATCCAAAGCATTCTAGATGCGCCTTTTCAAATAAAACGTTTATTAATACATTACATTATAGCCCCTAGAAATACCTGTATTTCTAGAGGCTATACATTACACTATATATTTCCCAGTAATCATTCTCTGGCAAATTATCTTACAATTATAATAATATAAAAATTTTCACTTCACAATTACAAAATATTTGTATCACCTCAGTCTTGATCTTTCACTCTACTTTTTTCGTTTATTCTTCCTCTCCAAGCTATTCAGTTCACTCTGTTGCATTGCAGCCTCTGAATAAATCCTCTTAACCTTCTCCCTCCTCTCATTATCACTGAAAAACAACCATTTTACAAAAATTCAACCCTAATCCTCAAAACTCACCTTTGCATGCGTCGTTGAATTTTAACGCGTCCAAGGAACGACTTATCTCTTCGAATTTCACGCAAAGCCCCCTTGGTTTCCTTCTTAAGTTTATGTAAAAGTTTATCACGTTCGGCTTTTTCTTTAGACTGAACTTTCCGTCTCTTGCCGTCGAAACTAAAATCAAAAATTAATAACAGTACTAAAATACCTAGGTATTACTTACACTTCCTCGATTTTCGGTTCATATAAACGTAAAGCCTTGGGTCGTTTCGCCGGCATTACTACATAATCTAGGTTTTTATCGCTTCTTCTACTTTTTAATTGTTGGGAGGTTCTCTCAAACTGCGTACACACTTTTTGAGGGTAATTTCGTGTTGGTAATAGTTCCATATACGCGAGAATGTCTTTAAAAATTTCCAAATTTGAAGGGAGGGCTGAAAAGTTATTGTCAAATTCCTCAATTAATTTGAGGGTTGTATTTAAAACCCTAATTTTGAATAAATCGTCGATTTTTTCCTCTGCTAAATCTGATAAGCGCATTTTTAAACTACTATCTTCACTAGTACAGTCATTAAATAGAACTAACGAATTTGTAGTTGGCTGGAAAGGTGGGTTAACTTTGATCAATTTCACCCCGATTTTAGGAACAGCCATGTGTAAAATACCTCCTAGATAATTAATCGCTGCCGGTAGATATCGTTTTGATAACGTAGTATACTAAAACAAAAAATAAAACAACAGTTGGCTAATTTAAAAACTTACCTCTAAAACCAAAGTCACTAGAAACAGTCCATACGCTATATCTTTCCTAGACTTTATCCTACATTTGTACAACATCTGTTCAATAAAAACAAAACACGGAGTCACAACCTGGTGTCGAAAATCCGACGTGGGAAACAACAAACTGACAAGTTTTAAGAAAATTAAAATTTCCAAGCCGGGGTATTTTTTCTTGTTTTTTCTAAACTCTTCATGTTTCTCTTTGATCACTTCCTTGATTGAATGATACGCATTTTCTTTATCTAATTGAGTCAAATCAAAAAGGTGTGGGGTCAAAACCGAAAAAGTTGTGTAACATTTCTCCATGGAATCTTCTGCACAATCATTCAAGTGTTGCAATAAATAAGCAAAAAGTACTTTAAGACCTTGTTTGTTTTTTTCAGCAAGACTCGGGTGGTTGCATTTGATCATTCTTTCAATAATCACACCTTGGTGACTAGGGGTTTGATTTTCTAACAATGATTGCAGAGATTCATAGGAGTCTGGTAAGTTGAAAGTGTAAGGAAGTTCTTGTCTCGCTTTCTCCATCATTTCTTGTTTTTTAAGAGAGTCACCATCAGGTTCAATAGTTCGCGGTTCCGTCTCTTGTGTCTCTTCAACGTCGCTGTCTTCACTTGTGTCATCCTTAAGATCTGATAAATTATCGTCTTCTTCACTAGCGTCGTCATCTTCTTCTGCGCTTTCGTCGTCGGCCTCTTCTTCGTTTTCAGCTTCTTCTTCGTCATCGTCGTGACTCTCACCCACATTTTTGCCATTAATCTGAGCATCTATTTCCAAATTAGCTTCCCCTTCTGTGTTATAACTCAACATATATTCTGGATCAGACTCATACACTAAATCGTCGTCTAAATCATCAGCGCTTCGGTGCGTATTCTTCTTTTCTGCTTCTTCAAACCCTTTCATCCGCTCCTGCCTCTCCTGTTCTAGTTCTTCAAGTTTCTGATTTTCTTCTCTAGCTATTTCATCTTCAGTCTTCAACCTGTCTGACACCGTACCCCTTGCTTCAAATTTCAGTTCCCTCATCACCTTGTCATAATCATCAACCGCCGTCTTTTCTTCATCTTTCTTCTGAGTTTTACTAACCAAAGGTAGCAAATCCTTCCACTCTGTATCCAACTTCTCAGTGAGTTCAAGTGTAGCCTCCTTCACCTTCTGTTTTTCAGCCTTTCGCTTCTTCGACTCCGCTATCAACTCATCGATGAGCTCCCGATGCGTCTTCGCCCCTTCTTTCCCCGTATTCCGCAAAATTCCGCCCCCGAAATGCGCATCTTCCACAAAATTGGCGTCAAGATTCCCAGACTTACCCTCTTCTAAACTATCCTCATCATCTGATCGAGGATCCTCGAATTTCTCAATTTCCGCCAGAGTTTGTCCTTTGTGAGTCAAAACTTCGTCGTCCGCTAGATTAAAAATGGACTTTTTGTGGGCTTTCTTGCGAATGGCGGTGTACCGAGCCACCACTTTGTCCTCGTCGGTCATATTTAGATTCCGCTCACCGATTCGTCTATCCGTGAATCTGTTGGACTTGTGCTGCAGTTTGTACTCTTGTAGAAGGGTGTCTTTGCGTTTTTTCAGAGCTTTGGCTCGAGACACTCCGGGCAGACCGCGGTCGTTTTTCGTCTTCCGGCCTAAAACCGTCATTTTTTGTTTGTTTATGTGCACTTCGAAGGGGTTGAGCGTTTTTTTGGCAGGCACTGCGAGAGGTTTTCGTGGTTTCTTCATTTTGGGACTGCACGTGCGATAAAGTGAGGTTACGTTCGAACTTTTTGTTTGATTGAAGGATTGAATGAAAGCTGACTGCTGACATTTCACAACGTGCTTAAGAAGGTGTTGTGATTGTTTGAGTTTACTAGATGGCGCCACATGTGATTGTTTTTTTTTTATTATAAATGCTTCACACTACAAATTTATGGTAAGAATGGATTATAACTAAGGCTCGCTAATGTGAAATATGATTTAAGTATCATGTTGTTGAAAGAGAACTATATACGTCAAGAAAAAAAGAAATAAAAAAAATTGTGAAAAAAGAAACTCAACCAGTGTAACTCAAACATCAATACGAGAAACTTTATCTGCTAATACAAGCAAAAATGAAGAGGAAACATTCAAGTTCAATTAATATAATATCCTACATTTAATTCATTTTTGGAAAAATACTGTAAAAGGACCATTGTAGAAGAAATCACTCTCAGGAATACAACTGTAGATAAATGTTATATCGAAACTCTTGCTAAAATTAAGACACGTTTGCAAAATATCTTTATTTACTTTGTTGTTGACGAAACAACAGATGTATGCAAGAGATATATAGCAATTTTATTAGTTGGTACTTTATTTGTAAACTTTGTGTCAGATTCTTATTTAAGTGTTGTTAAAGAGTTAGAAAAGGCGAATAATGTAACTATAAGCAGATTTGTCCAAGAAAGATGAAGGAAATCATCAAAATTTTATGATAGTTCATCTGCAGCAATCAAGGAAGCTAAAAAGATTTTAAATAGTCCTAAATTAAATTAGAACGTAAGTTTCATAAATAACAACTACCAATTTTTAATTGGTGTAACATTTAAAAAACTATAAAAAACAAAAGTACCCCTAACATCTAACAGAAAATTAAAAAAAATATATCTATAAAGCACAAGGTTATATTGCTCAAATTCGGCTCAAATAGTCTCAAAAAACTAGTCCTTAATAAAAATAGAGGTTTTATACAAAAATGGGGGTGGGTGGGCGAGGCTACTATTTGCTAAGTTAAGACTGTTTTTGGCAGATAACACATCCTCGAAGAAAATAGAGGGTGGGTGGGCGGGGCTAGTATTTGATTGGATCAGATTGTTTTTGGCACTTTTGACATTTTCGACCTTTTTCAACTAATTCCGAAAATTAGTGAAGACATTTTGTTATCGATTTCGATATCCAGAAGTCATTTTCGGTTTCTATTATTATGTAGTTTCCCCTCCCACTCGGCAGAAGAACATAACATTTACTAGACTAACTAATGTGACAAAAGTTTTAAATGGACAGTTTTCAGACGAGGTAAATATAGACCCTCAAATTGTGTCGTCCTTTAAATATACCCCAATAACATCTGTCGATGTAGATCGTAGTTTTTGAGTGTATAAATATATTTTAAGTGATCGAAGACATTCATTTAAAATGGAAAATGTAGAAACAAATATTATGATAAATGTAAATAATAATATTTTTCAAGAGAGTAACTAGTTAGTCAATAAAATAGCTAGTTAATAGAGTAATAGAATACACCGACAGTTAGTTTTAATTTGTAAATGTGTAGTTTCAGTCCAAATATGTATTATCTAATTTATAAGTGTTGTAAGAAATGATAGAAATAAAATATGAATGTGTCAAACAGGAAACAGGTAATTTTTCTTGCATATTTTAGCAATTTTTTGCATATGATGTCAAATTTCTCTGCATTAAATGCGCATGTTGGACTTTTTTTTTTTTTCTGCATATAATTCCGACCTTTATTTATACCTTGACTTACTAATTTGCTAAGTTTATTAAAAATTTTAAATGAAAGCAAATCAAGTTCAGATCGTGGAGGTCATATTTACTAGTTAAAACTATTTACATTCTTAATTTAGCAGATTTTTTATAAGCTCAGGTTTTATTAATTCCATGCATGTTAATTACAAAATTCGGATTTTTTGACAATGACAGTGACATGAACGTCTTATAATTCCCATTGCTTTTCATTGATCTACGGGAATCTGATTTACTCATCCTGCATGCTCTAAGTGTGTTTCGGCGCTCAGAATCATCAAAAAATGTTGAAATATAGTTCAGATTTAATAAAAATCGACAAAAATACTGTTTCTAGCTAAAATTTGATGGTTTCGTTGCTCTTTCCGAGCCCGTTGGGTTTCTGATTGGCTTAAAACTACAAGAAAACACTTCAAAAGTGACGTTTCTGAATAATTTTAACAATTTTCTTGTATCTGCGAACGCCAGAATGCATAAAATCGACCTAAACGTCTCCTTTTCCTAATCTGAGACGATTCTGCATGCTCTAAGCGTGTTTCGTCGCTCAGAATCATCAAAAAATGTTGAAATATAGTTCAGATTTAATAAAAATCGAAAAAAATACTATTTCTAGAGAAATAAAATCTGAATGTGTCAAACAACTATTTACGTTCTTTATTTAGCAAATTTTTTATAAACTCAAGTTTTATTAATTCCATGCATGTTAATTACAAAATTCGGACTTTTTGACAATGACAGTGACATGAACGTCTTATAATTCCCATTGCTTTTCATTGATCTACGGGAATCTGATTTACTCATCTTGTCCACCTTTTTTTTTTTAAATAAAAGATTAAAAATAGAAGAGAAAATTTTAGATGAGTCATGTCAGATTGACTCAAAATATTTTTTTGTTAGTTCACGAGACATGATATCAGTCAGACCATGAAGATATTCTTTGGTTAAGTAAATGTCAAGAGAGCTTTATTCTGTTATTTAGTAAAATTTTTTGTAAAGTTAAAAATGTCCAGTATTTAAATTTCGCGGGATTGAGTGCGCGTTCAGTTTTTATTTTTTGCTTGACGTTTGTGGTTTGTGTTCAAGGTCGGTAATGTAGTTTCCTGCGTAGTTGTCATGGCCGAAGTGGAAAGGTGATGAAAATTTGTCAAAATAGCAATATTTTGACGTTTCGTAAAATTCGGATTGATTTGACATCAGGCGTATCGATTATTATACAAATGGTATCTAAATTATTTGTTTTCCGATCTACACTAATCATAAATCACTGTGCCTTCATTACAAAAACATTTATTTGACCCTGTTGTTGAAGGTGAGAGAGAAATTAGTGATAATCCCCAATTCCGCAAAAAAGCACGGTTTTTAACGCTATCGGCCTTGTGCTTATCACCGAGCATAAAACCCTGTGTAGTCGTCGCCCCGTCGTGCCCCAAACCGCCCCCGAGTCGGACCCGAAAGTGCATAAATTTAGCTCTGACATTGGCATTGTGTTAGTGAAACTCTCCTTTCCCGTCGTCAAAGCCCGTTCTAATCCACCCCTCGCCTTTTCAGGTGATCACAATGGAGTCGCAACGCATCCCCAAATAGCCGCCGGCCCTCCGAACCACCACCACACAAATATGATAAATTCATGACACAACTCATCGCATGAATATCGCCTGTTTCTGTACTCAGGTCAGTCAAAACACTCAAAATGAGCGAAAGCGATGCGAAATGGGCATGTGAATACTGTACATACGAAAACTACCCTTCGTCGATCAAGTGCACCATGTGCCGGGGCCCCAAGCCGTTCGTCAGTGAGGACATCTACCGCCTCCACGGCAGCGACGACAAGCTCACGTCCAACGCGGCCGGCCCCTGCGACAACAAATCTAAACGGAAATGGTTGTGCGAAGCTTGCACTTTTACCAATCCCTCACGAGAGCAGATGTGCCAGCAGTGCGGCGCCTCGCAAGCTGTCTCCGCTAATAATTTACATGAACACATACAGCCCCTCAAGATCTCCTCGCAGCACTCGGACTTGGCGCAGAGCTTGTCCAGATCCAGGAATAATAGCCCACCCACTATTACTAATTTAGAAAACAGTCGCAGGACTCAGGGGAAGTGGATCTGTGTTGTAAGTTTTTGCTTTGTGTGGAACATGTATGTTTTCTCTTTGTTCGTTCAATGAGATTTCGCGATCACTTTCCGAGTTTATCGAAAAGGTCACTGACATACATTTCGGGCAATGAGGTTAAAAAACGTTTTTAAAATTCTGCCAACTACAAAAATACTTGTGTATATGGCGGGTTCGCTATTAATTTGCTCGCGTGACCCATAAATCGGCAGGATTGGGTTTTGGAGCGCGTCGGGATTAATTAGGTATGGTCTGTGATTTACTGGAAGCGGAATTAAAAAAAGAAAATGCTTTCGTTGATGTGATATTAACAAAAAACAGTAATTTATGTTGATTAAAAAAGATAATAAAAATTGACATTGAGTAAGTAGAAACATTTGCTTGAAGGTTAGATATTTGGTGTACTTTTCATAAAATGACAATTGGACTGTCACAATTGAGTGAAGTATAGAAGAGTCTTGATCTTTAAAAATAACATACATACTAAGAATTTATAATTTTGAGCTACAAAGATCAACACTAATACGTCGATACGCACCATTTACTCTAAAACTGGATTAACGATAATCGTGCCGCCTTTCGGAAATACCTGACATACTACATCAAAACGTGTTAATGATGTAAATTGCTTGTCAGTAATTTGTCGCTGCAATTTTTAGCGATATAAATATTACAGTGCGTGCGCAATATGTATATGCAATCACAGTTATAATAATAAATCCTCTTGACGTAATAAAGCATTTTTCCTGTGTTATTATTATTTACAAAATTGACATTTAAAGGTCATTTGTTAGGGGTGTACGAAATGTAAATATTGATTCTATATTTTCCAGGGTCGTGCATAATTTATAACAGTTTTCCGAAAAATAAAAATTTATTACTTCTAAATATTTTGTAAGAAAGCCAGGGATTTATGTGTACGATTTTTCGCATATAGTATTTTTAAATAAACTATTGTACACTTAATACACAATAGTTTATCTAAAAAGTAAACGTAATTTGAAATAGGTATCTGTGGTTTTGTTACGTATTGTTCTACCTTCTTAAAAATTCAGGCTTCGTCAAATTCACTCATTTTACTTTTTCTCTAAATATTAAAAAGTTTGCACTATTTCCACTGTTTATAAGTCTTTACTTCCCGTTATGGAAAATATTTTAAGGCCAATGGCTACGTTTGCCACATGGGATTTTCAATACATTTTCAGAATGTAATTATCTCCGTTATTGGACTTACTGTTGAGAAAATTTAAATATAACCTGTCCACGAGGGCAAATTTGTTAAAAAGAGTTTATCTTTTTTTAATTATTTGAGTAAAATGCTTGCATCACGTATTTTTAAAAACGAATACCTATTATTTATGGAAATTTCAGAACGCAGTTTTCAACACTGTTTTCAACTTATAAAAATCTAGAAATAGTACCACACATTGTCGACTTTTTTGTTGGAAATGAGATGCAGTAAACAGAAGCTTGAGTCGTAGAGCTGCTTAAACAAAAAAAATGGTCAAAAGTTGTTTCGACAGAACTTCCCTCTCTCCTGAAATACAATGATATTTTTTTGGAGGCACCCTGTATACGCAAATCCAAAAAATATTAATGGGGAGTAGGGAGTCATCATATATTGTACATTTTAGATAGGTTTTATTCAGCAAAATTTTGGGGTGACGTCATCAATTTTTTAGGGGGGATGAGCAAATACATCTCCAAAATGTTTTATGATTTTGATTTTTTTTTTCAAAAATTTGAACGTTTCGGGTAAAAACTCAATACGGAATCATAAACTACATGTGTAGCACTATGTTATTTTATACAATTTGAAACCCATTTATTTTGTACAATTTTGAAGTAACGTTATCACATTATTGGTGAGGATGATTAGAAAAATTTTGGTTAGCGTTGTACCTTCTACATGATATTCTAAATATAAATACAAAATTTGACAACAATCGGCCCAGTATTTCGGAGATTATCTGTTTAATCAAAATCCGGGACGGCAGACAGACAGACAGACGGACAGACGGACGGACAGACAGACGGAAACGGGAGACTTATTTCTTCGTACTCTAGGAGTCATGAAAGATTGAGAAAACGTAAAAGTAGAGGTTCGGCCAACGGCCTCCATTACAATACCGACGTCTAGACTTTTGTAAGGTGAAACCAGTGATAGAAACTGTGTTACAAAATTTCCATAATTAAGATACTCATTTTTAAAAATATGTGATGCAAAAATTTAAATAAAACGACATAAGATCCAAACGTGGGGATTCGTCTAAACAGAGTCACATTGACGAATGTCTACTCAAACAAACCCAAATTCTTAAGTAAATTATAAAATCTGATTTTGCGAATTTTATTATTTGAACTCAATAGAGATTGTAATCCCTATGAGCTAAAAGAGATATAGGTACGGATAATATTAAACAAACTACAATTAAAAAATTGGTCGAAAGTTGTTTCAACAGAACTTCCCTCGCTCCTGAAGTAGAATGAAACATAAAAAATAAACACCCAGTCATCAGATCTAGGAATTTAACTTGTTACTATAGAAATTTGCAATTTAATACATTTTAAATTCAACAAGTTTTTACAAGATTAATAGAGGCAAAATCAGTCTTATCTTAGCAAATACTAGCCCCGCCCACCCGCCCCCTATTTTTTCAAAGGATATGTCATTTGCCAAAATAAGTATTATCTTAACAAGTACTAGGCCCGCCCACCCGCCCCCTATTTTTTCAAAGGATATGTTATTTGCTAAAATAAGTCTTATCTTAGCAAGTACTAGCCCCGCCCACCCGCCCCCTATTTTTTCAAAGGATGTCATTTGCCAAAATAAGTCTTATCTTAACAATTACTAACCCCGCCCCCTATTTTCTCAGAGGGTATGTTATTTGCCAAAATAAGTCTTATCTTAACAAGTACTAGGCCCGCCCACCCGCCTCCTATTTTTTCAAAGGATATGTCATTTGCCAAAATAAGTCTTATCTAAGCAAGTACTAGCCCTGCCCACCCGCCCCCTGTTTTCTCAGAAGATATATCATTTGCCAAAATAAGTCTTATCTTAACAATTACTAACCCCACCCCCTATTTTCTCAGAGGGTATGTTATTTGCCAAAATAAGTCTTATCTTAACAAGTACTAGGCCCGCCCACCCGCCCCCTATTTTTTCAAAGGAAATGTCCTTTGCCAAAATAAATTTTATCTTAGCAAGTACTAGTCCCGTTCACCCGCCCCCTATTTTCTTAAAAGGTATGTCATTTGCCAACTAATATTTGCTAAGATAAGACTAATGTTGGGAAAGACATCATCCTCTGAGAAAATAGGGGGTGGGTGGGCGGGGCTAGTATTTGCTAAGATAAAACTGATTTTGGCAAATGCCATACCCTCTAAGAAAATAGAGGGTGGGTGGGCGGGGCTAGTCCTTGCTAAGATAAGACTAATTTTGGCAATAAAAACTCATCATATTGTGCACATTTTGGGGAGAATTTATTCAGCAAAATTTTGAAATGACGTCAGCAATTTCTTGGGGGGAATTAACAGATATATTTTGGTTACATACTTACAATAAGTTTAAAACATCTGCAAGATTTCAAAGTATTAATTTTTGCAATTCTTGATGTATTCAATAAAGTAAATTGATTTGATTCATTAATTTTTTTAACACACCCCCTGTATAAGCAAATCCAACAAATATGAATCGAATGATAAATCACAAGTATAGCCTCATCAAATTTTGGACATTTATTCGTCAAAATTTTACGCTGACGTCATCAATTTTTTGGAGCGGATAAGTAAATATATTGTGATTAAAAATTTTTATGCTTATCATAAATTTAAAATATTTTCAAGGTTTCAAAGCATTCGGTTTTGCAGATTCAAAATTAAATTGCAAAATGTTGTTTTATATTTTTGATTTTTTTTCCAAAAATCTGGACGTTTCGGGTAAAAACTCAATTCGGAGTCATGAACTACATGTGTAGGACTGTTATTTTATACAATAAGTAAAAAGCACGCTACGTATTAAGGTACGAGACAAAAAATTATCACGGTGCAGAATTTTTGCCTAAATGTATTAAAAGAAAGTGAAGACACCTGGTTGATTGAGCAATTCCATTTTTAATTAATTTAATAAAACATTTTCACAGAAAACACTAAACTGAACGAAATTTATTGAAAATATGTAATTTTGTTAACAGACTTATTGTGACAAATTATTATCACGCTTAAAACTAACTAGCTAAATGAAAACTAATTTAATACCCAATGTATTTTCCACCTGCTTCTATGAGATTGTAGACGCGTTGCTTCATAGAATTGACCAAATGGATGAAGTAGTTGACGTCCAAATTCTCCCAAGCCCCCAAGATACCATCTTTCGATTCATTAACTGTTGCGTACTGCTTCCCATCTTTATAAACCTCTCGTACAAGAGAACTCCATACATTCTCAATAGGGTTGAGATGTAGGCTTTTCGCAGGCTATTATAGCAAAGCTATATTTTGTTGTTGAAACCACGTTTTCGATGAATTAGATACATGAATCGACGCATTATTTTGCAGAAAAACCACTTTGCTGTCTTGAAATAGGTTCAAAGGTGGTTTGAGGTGCATTTCCAACACATCTTGGTAATTCAGAAAGTCCATTCGATTTGATTAATGCTAAGTTATTATTTCCTAAGCTACTAAAGGCACCCCAGACCATAACATTGCCACCTCCTTGAACTCGTTTTGACAAATACTTTGGTTCTTTCCGTAAATCGTGCCAATAATATCTAAAACCATCAGGACCATCAAGATTAACTTTCTTTTCATCTGAAAAAACTATCTGGAACCATTCTTCATTTTTCGTCCGCATTTCTCTGTCCCATTCACGACGTTTTTGAATATGTTCTTTTGTTAACATTTGTTGTTTCTTATATTTGGCATATTTAACATTTATGTCATTAGCCAGTACTCGCAAAACTGTTCTTTTGTGAACAGGTAGTCCTAGGGTCGTCTTTATCATTTGAGACGACATGTTATCCTTTATACCCGGAGTCACAATGGATCTTTTGGCACGTGCAGTGAGTTTTTCTTTTCTTCCACAATTTTGTCGTCCATTTTCACTGTATTTCTTTCTTACAAACTTGGAGATTGTGGTCCGATCTCTTCCAGTCTTTCATCCTATTTCCGCAAAAGTCAAACCTTGGTCATAGTATGCCTCAATCTGCCCTTTTTCACGTTCTGTTAAATCGTTTTCTTTGCCCATGGCGAAAGACAATTATTGTAGCTCAGCCAATTATATTTCGACACTTTATCAGTTCTAACAAACAATTGCATATCGTGCATATCATACAAATAAACAAGAATTACGCATACTACGTTTTTCTAATTGATTTTTATACAAAAAGTGATGCGTGATAATTTTTTGTCTCAAAATTTCTTGACACAATTGAGTTTTCACAGATCAGAAATTATTTGATGCAAAAATATCACTGAAAAAAGCATTTTTGTATACTAAATTAACTTCTACTGGGTGTATTATTTAGTCAAAGGTCTAGATAATAAAAAATTCTTGAAAAATTGCACCGTGATAATTTTTTGTCTCGTACCTTATATGTGACTTTTTCGTAACAAGTTTTGTGATGACGTCATCAACTTTTTAGTGGGGATAAATATGTCATTTTGGATATGTACAGTGCAAAACTGATGCTAACCCCAGAATTTCAGGAAACTAAAACAACTTGATTTTGATTCAAACAATAAAATAAATTACTTCATTCGTTGAGTTTTGCACATTTTAAACAGATTTTTTTCGGAAAATTTTAATATGATGTCATTAAATTGTTGGTGGGGGTAGCTTACGATCGAGAAGTATCGAAAAAGTAGCGTTAGTATTGTATAATATATTTTAAATTAATTTATTAAATATCTTTACAAACAAGTTCATTGATAGGTACACGTTATTTGTGAATAATAATGTTTTTGGACTAAAAAATGGGAAAGAGTAGATGAGTGGTGAGGTACAGTACTAAAAAACGACTCGTTATAGTTTTTGCTTATTTATTAACTTGATTCGAACCAACATTTATATATTCTTGACCTGTTCTTTTTACTACCTTGCTAATAAAGGTGTTAACCTTGTTGTAAGAGCCTGTTTTAAAATACCTCCAATGCTATTGTTAAGTGAATAAGAACACTACGACCCGGTTTACAGAAGCTCAGACAAATATTTGATTGCGATTAAATTTTTAACACGTGATTAAATTACCACGTGACCAACTCTAAATTTTTTTGTTCTTATATTTTTTTCTTAAATCGTTTCACGATTAAACCAGATTCAGCGTTGAAAGCTTTTTCAACCATTAACTCTATGAGTATTATGAATAATCCAGCAGTGACAACATAATCGTTGTTTTGAGCGACATAAATCTGATATTTGATGAATCACCAGACCAGGAGTTTTGAAGAAATGGAGAAAATTTATATGTATACAGAGTGATAAAAAAATGAAGAATGTGCTCGATGGTACGTTGTTAAAAGGGTTTAAAGAACTCCAAAAAAATTGTAAAAAAACTACTTCACCAAACTTTTGAAAATATTGAACGTCACAGTTGAAGAATTAACTTTGTAATTCTGATAATTAGTTATTAACTTAATAATAATATAATAATCATTATTTGCTAGAATAGGATTCAATTCAGTGTTGAAGTTTAATATTTAAAAAACTTGGTTCAGAGATTTCTTTCTTTAAGCATTTTTTTTTTTCGAAATAATTTCGGAGGCTTGCACGGTCGGAATCAATACATGATCGTTTTCCGGGTTGGAACCGTGTTAATTGAGTTTTTGGGCTCAAGTGGCATCTTCAGGAGCAGGGTTAAAAATAAATAAATAAAAAAGCACGGTAACTCTGGTATGGTTGACATACTGAGTTACCGCGCTCTTTTACCTTATTTTTACTCAATTAACACGTTTCCAACCCGGAAAACGATCATGTATTTTTTTTGAGTTTTGCAGAGCCTCAAATTTTTTAAATTTGAAAAGAATCTTTTAACAATTACCATTTCTCTTTGACACTGAAAAATTCTTGTCACTAGGTCCATTGTTCCATGGCCATATGTTAAGTTTTGTGTCGATATTTAATAGCCACAGAACAAAGGAATTAATTAAGCAAAGTGAAAATAACAAACGATATTTTTCAATTATTCTGTTTTTACCCGACCAATCGTTGTCAAATTTTATACGTGTATTGTCAATATCATGTAGATGGTAAAACGCTAACCAACCTTTATCTAATCATCCTTACAACAATGTGACGACGACACCTCAAAGTTGTACATAGTAAATGGGTTTAAAATGGTATAACTACACGTGTAGTTTATGAATCCGTGTTGAGTTTTTGCCAGAAACATCCAGATTTTTGGAAAAAAAATCAAAATTGTATAACATTTTAAATCTTGCAAACGTTTCAAAGTTATCTTAAGCATTGCAAATTTTTAATCAACACATATTCTATTTATCTCCCTCAAAAAATTGATGATGTCAAAATAACCTTTGACCAAATTTTTTCAGTTCGTGATCCGCAATATTAGTGCACTGATTGTGTAACGTACATTGTCTCACACCATTTACCAACCATTCTGCGTCGATCCGCAACACCTACGCATTCAAAACATGCAAAACCAATTAGTAACTCATTTTTTATTTACAAAATAAAAAGAACGTCACTTTCAACTTATTATTCAAATCCATCTGTGCATGCATTGAATACGATGTGGATGTACTGTGGGCCGCAAATACCGTCATAAACTAAACAATCCGTCACCTGTTTATTCAGCGTTTTCATGGCCAGGAAATAATAAATCACGGTTCATGGGTCAGAGAGTTTACTTCAGAAAAACCGACACAATGAACATCCATCCACGGCATAGAAAAACAGAACGAGATATTGCTGCATTCATCTTTATTCGCAAAAAACAGCTCTTATCTCTTGATAAAAAATCGTTGTTGTTTGGCGCTCCTCCAAATCTGCAACTCAATCCATCCAGGTGTACTTTTTCTTTCTGGCAAATCTCCAGCGTTGTTAAGGCGTCGATATTTTTGAACTTGTGGAACTAGATGGCGACACGGCTGGGTGATTTTACGCGTCGTCAGGCGCGGATCCAGGGGGGGGGCAATGGGTGCAATTGCCCCCCCCTGACACACGACCGAGGTACTTTATTTTGACCAATTTCAAAATTTTGAAATCATATTTCATTTTGTAAATACAGTACAACCTCTATAATTCGAACTCACGATTGTCTCAACATCCAGTAATCCGAACAGAGGCTATTTGAAGTCGATGCCTCTTTAATCCGAACAAAAACTCTGCAATCCGAACTGAACTTGAAAACATGCATCTACTTCCAAAAATGACGCAAGATCTTTCTGCATACATATGTTGTATGGAATATTTTGAAATTTTTAAAAATTGCGATATTTCAAAGCACTGAATTAATTAACTAATTCTGGAGAAACGGATGAAGTTATCGGAGACCCAAAATCTACAAGAGAAAGTATTTGGTTAAATTTCGAAAATCGTCGAAAATGGGTCGAAATTTGCATGGGAAAAATTTCATTTTTGAAAAATTTTCCTAAAAATTCTGAAAAAATTCAGGGATATATATCCCGACGTGCTGATTCCAAAAATAAATCATGTTTATGGTAACGGAGCAATATTTTGGAAAATTCTGGAAAAATGGTTTAAGTTATCAAAGAAATGAAGCCAGAAGTGACTTCTGAGGTCCAAAATCTACAAGAAAATATATTTAGTTAAATTTCGAAAATCGTCGAGAATGGGTCGAAATTTGCGTAATGGAGGTAATACGAATACATAATTGAAAAATTCATCTAAAAATTCTGAAAAATTTCAGGGTATAGATCCCGAGGTGTTTATTCCAAAAAGATAGCGTGTTTATGGTCACGGAGTAATATTTTTTTAGAATGTATCTATTATCCATTGTTGCTTAAGAATTCTTTAATTTTTGTTTAATAAAATTTAGGTTTATTTCTTGAAGTTTGTTTTCAGTTGTGTATGAAGTTATTATTCAATTCCCTTTCAGATTTTTGCGAAAATTGCTGAACCGAACAAATCGTTAATCCGAACACACCTTTTTCCCAATTAGGAATTAGGATTATCGAGATTCTACTGTACACTATACGTGTAATGAAAAGAACCAAATGTCACCCATGTTATGTGAAAAAGAGTATACTAGCTAAAATTTTATACATTTTTTTTTGTTTAGAACGAATTTCTGGTAGATAGGTAAAATCACACAAAAATTGCCCCCCCCTGAACGAAATCCTGTATCCGCGCCTGCGCGTCGTTAAAGCTAAAATTTTAATGCGTGTCTCGGAGCAGTAATGCTGGATAATCCGCTTATTCCTTCTTTGGATAGTCTACTAATTGCTGTAAGCTCATCACAGATTCCAATCAAGAATGGAATTAATGAAACTAATATTTCACGAAGCAAGAGTGAGCAGAAGCCCCACTATATCTGCCGCGCATGCGCACGAATTAATATTTACCCAACAAAAAGTAAGCCAGTAAGCCCACTCTGTAACCACTAACGCAGAAATGGATATGTGTATAATTTATCATTTTCCTTATCATTTAATATAACCAAGTAGAGAATAGTGGACAATTTAGAGCTTCACCGTTAACCTTCCTTTTCGCATTTCCAGCTATGTACTTACGAAAATTGGCCAAAGACCAAGAAGTGCGCCATGTGCGGCGCCGTCAGCTCCCACCGCCCGCAAGCGTCCAGCCTCATACTGCCTTCGCCAGATCGCGACAACGAATCCGAGAAGAACCGGACCAGCCCGAACATCCTCGAGTCGGCGCAGACGCCCAACAACCTCGAGAACGAGCGCAAGGCGCGCCATCTGCGCCGCAACGCCGACTGGAACTGGCTCAACGCCTGCATCGGCGTGATCGAGGGCGACCCGAACCCCGTCGAGGCCTACCTGGCCTCCGGGGGCAACCCCGCGCGCACCCTCACCGCCTCCGAGGTCGCCATCCTCAACCGGAGCTCGGCCTTCGACGTCGGCCACACCCTCGTCCACCTGGCCATCCGGTTCCAGCGGGAGGACCTGCTCGCGGTCCTGCTGTCCCAGATCGAGGGCTCGGGTTCGGGCGTGAAGCGGGTGCCCAGCTACGTAGCGCCCGACCTCGCCGCCGACATCCGCCGCCACTTCGCGTCGAGTCTGCGCCAGAGGAAGGGCAACTTCCCGTGCAACTTCGTCACGGACTTCCCGACGTTCGCGCTGCCGGCTGAGGTGGAGGAGCTCCCGGGCACGGTCCAGGAGCAGCTGTTCAACGAGCTGCTGGACAAGGACGCGCAGTGCCAACTGGAGAGCGAGCCGGCGGTGATCAACTGGTCGCTGGAGTTGACGGTTAGGTTAGGGTCGCGGCTGTACGCGCTGTGGAATAGGTCGGCGGGAGACTGTCTACTGGACTCGGTGATGCAGGCGACGTGGGGGGTGTTCGACAGGGACAACACGTTGAGGAGGGCGCTGGCGGAGAGTCTGAGTCAGAGTGGACACATGTAAGTTTCGGGATAGCGCGTTGTAGGAGTTTGAATAATTTTTGGTAGGTCGTGGACATACTTAATTATTATCAAATTATTCTCACCGCTAGCAATTCTTTGTTGTAATTCGAGGCGAGCGTCTTTGTAACAAGCTTGCTGGTGTTGCAGGTTTTACCCTCGCTGGAAGGAGTACGAAGCCAGTCAAGCCTCCTTCCTTCAGTACTCGTTAGACGAGGCCCAGTGGGAGGAAGATTGGACCAGTTTACTGTCGTTAGCGAGCCAGCCCGGAACTAGTCTAGAACAATTACACGTTTTTACTTTAGCTCATATTTTGCGCCGCCCCATTATAGTATACGGAGTCAAGTATGTGAAAAGTTTTCGGGGTGAAGCGTTGGGTTATGCCCGTTTCGAGGGTGTGTATTTGCCGCTATTGTGGGAGCAGAGTTTCTGTGTGCGCACGCCGATAGCTTTGGGTTATACTAGAGGACATTTTTCCGCTTTGGTTCCCTTGGAACCGTATAGTCGCTTAGACACGCGGCCTTCCACTCAACATAGCAATATAGGCGCGGACCAGCTTCAAAGTACGTTTCTTCCGCTAATGGATCGAGATCGGAAGCTGCTTCCGATACACTTTCTCACCGAATCAGAGGTAAGGAATGAGCGATGCGCTTGGTATTTGAAAGGAGCAGACACTAGGACAGTTATACGTTCGGTTGCAGCTGGGCCGGGAAGAGACCATCCTGCGGCAGTGGCTGGATGTATGCGAGACCGAAGGAGGTATCCTCGTGGCGCAGCAGCTGCTGCACAAGCGCCCCCTGTTGGTTGCTCAAATGGTGGAGGAATGGTTGAATCATTATAGGAGGTTGATGTAAGTACGTTCCGTAGATGGATGCCCGAAACTTAAGTCGTGGTGGGGATTGCAGTCAGATGACGTCAGCACCGTTCGCCAGACCCATCCCCATCCAAGACTACTTGAGCGAATACGACACTGACGATGAATAGCGAAGGGTAAAAGTCGTGTCGGAATGACGCGATGGTAGCAATGATTTTTAGGAGAAATTTTCAATAACTCAGTATGTCTCGTGACGGTGACTAGCTTTAGTTTAGGAATTCGCTAGAAAGAGGAAATTATTTCAACAGCAAGAATTGTTGCACGGCGTCATTGTGGGAATTGATCTGAATTTAAATTATTTGTTTTTTCGTATTTTAAATAAGGGCATACTTCTTCCTCTTGCCTATGCAAACATTGTATAGATTTCCCTGTGGGTAGGATATATTTATTTTTATAGATAGCTGAAGTACAAATAAATCGCAAAAAATATATATTTATTTCATTGTGTGCGGGTTATTACCGGTGGAGCACTATAGTTCCTTCGTTCGTAACCGAACTTCTTTGTGATGATGTGCTTTATTTTATTTTATTTTTTTTGTACATGGAGATGTTGGTTGGATTTATTGTTTTGTTGGGTTGTTACTATCATTTCTTGTTGTGCTGTGAAATATTTAAAGCGAAAAAGCAAATTGTATGGTTTTTAAGATAACAAATCCAAAGTCAAATTACTTCTAACTTTATTAGATAGAACGTTTCTGAATAGATTCTTAAATTGTGAAATACTTACGAAATTTATTATACATAATTATATTGCATTGTTAACACACTGTTATAAAAAATATATATTATAAATAGAAAATAAAACGTTTAAAAACATTAAACTATTGCATAACAGTGGAGCGTTTTCATACCGACCCTCATCAAATAAATACATCGGTTTTTTTAAACAAGTTTTTTTATTTGACTTAACAGTACTTTAAAACACCATACACCTTTTTTTTAACGAAATGAGAAAATCCAACATTTCACCTCACGCTAACATACCCTGATCATGTCCCTTCCTGGCAAGATCTTGCTGACGAAGCACAGAAAATTCTAATTTGAGAGATGAACTCGCCATGTAATGCACCTGGGCACTGAGAGAATTCTCAGCTATTAGACCCCAGGACACAACAGTCGTGGAAAGGGTTCCCTGGCTGTTAATAGCTATGTGGTGGCAACCAAATGCAACAAAGCACACGTTGACTGAATAAGTGTGGAGGTAAACGCGGTTTATGGAGGAAACAGTGGCGTATGAACGTGAAGGTGTCCTTTGTCGGTACCCTTTCTGAGTACAAAGTTAGGGCGATTTCTGATAATTGAAAAACTTCACTACTTCCTCCAGTTTACCATAATCCGAGTTGTCACCCCATACTGACAAACTACCCGCTGGACATCATACTACCCGACCCGCTCCCCACATAACAGGTAGACCTTCACTTAGGCACGTATGCCCTGGTGGAGTCAGATGTTTTTATCCTTTCAGGTACCATTTTTGTGTGGAACATGTCCGTGAAAACCTTATCGTGTCCCTAAATCCAACGGGTACTGTTGGACCGGGCCAGTACCTGAAGATCGAGCGTTGAAGACGACAACAATAAGTGGACTAGGGGAGATCCTCCCCCGGTGAGTGACATCTCATACGTTATTGACGGTAGATAAATCAGGTGTCTATTTTCATGATTGGGGACCATCACTACGGCGTCACTTTCGAGGCGAGTGAATTTGCAGACCCATCATTTGTAACTACTAGACCATTACCGATAATTAATTTGTGCTAAAGGCGTCTTTTCGTCATGAATCATCTTACATTCTGAGGTGTCCCGATTCAAAATTAAAGCCACGAGGAACACACAAGAAGAAAAAAAGAAAAAAAACATACGGTCCAAAAGATCAGACCAATCTTTGAAAACTATCACTACGTCATTCTCTTGGCAAGTTATGTAGTGGCGTCGCTTTCCTTCCTCCTGCACTTATCGCTCATGAAAATGCTTTTGTAGTGCCTTCTGGCATTTTTGCCAACCTTACCACGAGTCGAATACTACATTTTATTGTGCAAATAATAAAAAAAACACATTAAATCACTTTTTTATTTATTACAGTTAACTTAAAATCATAGGAATCAAAATATTCTCATATCCTTTCCATCGTATCTTCGCACGACACAAAGAAGAAAAATATTTCCATCAACTTAAGCATCACAAGCTTACTTAACCTAACTAACTTAAGTACAATTGAGCACACTAATATCAGACGGCGTTCCTCTCAGTTCGTTGTTGAGAGTCTTCAAAAGTGGGTGTTTACCACAACCGCACCTGTTTCTAAAGTCATCCAAGTCCAAAGCCCAGATCATGCCACCGCCCAAACGCAGGTCTTTGACCAGGCGCGACTTCCTTCTGATGTCGGCAATATCGTCATAGGACACCCACTGGTTTGACATGTACGCGTAAGGACCTATACGTCCTTGAGGATCCCTGGTCACCGTCCACGACCTCTTTTTCACTCTTTCACAAATCTGTAACCCAAATGATTAGAATACTTTTTTGGTGGTGAGTATTTTTAATACTTCGTAGAAGGCTAGGAACCCTCCGGCTCTCGTAAATTCTCCTGCTTCTCCAGGACCATACGATTTTGCGTTTAATCCACGATCAGCAGTGTCCGCTAGACTGAAGCTTTGTCCATAGAGTGGCATTCCCATAACAAGCTTCGACGGTGAAGCGCCTTTCTCGATCCAGTAGTTCAGGGAGAAATTCTAAAAATTAAACTCAACAAACACCCAGTGTACTTAATAGAACACCTTACGGCATTGAAATAGTCGTAAACATCTCCCGGATAGTAGTAAAGCGGTGCTACATGTCCAGTTTGTTTGTCCCAGTGACCATGGAAGTCGTACGTCATTACAGCAATCCAGTCCATGTACTGCGAGAGTGTAGGAACATCATATCCATCGTCAATCACAGCCTTACTAGGTGACACCGCCGCCGATAAGAGCAAACCTTTGGGTTTGAAAACCTCGCTCAGTTCTCGTACTAAAGCAGCGAAGTTTTGTTTATCGGAAGCAGGACCTTTGTTGCAGTCCACTTGCCAACATTTCGGGTACTCCCAGTCGAGGTCTAAACCATCGAAGCCCCACTGTTCAATAAACTCGACTACGTGGGCTATAAATTTAGCTCTAGCTTGAGGATTGTTGACTAGACGAGAGTACTTATTGCCAGCAGAGTCGTTCCAACCGCCTAAAGCAATAAGTACTTTAATTCCTCTAGCTTTAAAAGCGACCACTTTCTTGTAGAATTCATTATCGATGTCAGCCCACGAATCGTGAGGTTTCAAAGTAAGAGAATTCGTGTCTAAAACTGCGAAACCGTAGTTAATGTGGGTGCAGAGGGTCGCATCGATGTCTTGTGGCAGATATTTGCCATCACCTTGTCGGTACCAAGCCCAGTTCGTGAAATAACAAACCACTTTGTAATCGTCTCCACTCACATCGGTACCACCAACGGGTTTTTGAGTTGATGGTGGTACTGGGACTACCGGACTTTCAGTCACTTCGTCTGGTGCTTCCGTAACTGGAGTCGGTGTTGTGGAAGGTGCCATGGTACTACTGGCGTCGGGGTGACAAGGCGTGTTCTCAGGCCAGTCACAGTGGTCCCGATTCCAATACAATCCATTCGGACACACTTGAAGCTGAAGCTGCCCTTGGTTACATAAATAGTACTGGCTACAGTTTTCGTCGTCAGCCACGAATAATCGTCCTTGACAGGGTAACTTCTCTGGAGGTAGAATCGGTTCTTGTGATTCGTACGGCGACTGAGTTGTAGGTTTTTGAGTTACTGGTTTCTTTGTAGGTTTTTGGGTCGGTTTGGCTTGAGTTTTGCCCAAAATACATTTAGGATCGGGTTTAGCGTAATCTCTTAGTACCCTGTTGATGGTACGTAACAGTGGGTACTCTTCACAGCCGCACAGGTTTCTGAAGTCGTCTAAATCTAGAGCCCAAATCATACCACCACCGAGTCCCATCGCTTTAATGTATTCGGATTTGTGGCGTATCATGCCTATGTCATCAAATGATACCCACTGGTCGCGCAAGTAGGCGTAGGGACCGATTCTTCCTTTTCTGTCTCTTACCACCGTCCATCCTTTGTTGATAACGTTGGTGCAGATCTAGAAATTGATTAGTTTAGACAAGAAAGATAAAGAAAAGGTACCTACTTCATAATAAGACAGGAATCCTCTAGCTCTGGTTTCTTCTCCAGCCTCGCCACCACCGTAAGTGGGTGCGTTCAAGCCATTTTCGCTATTATCAGCCAACGAGAACGACTGCCCATACATAGGCATACCCATCACGATTTTCTTACGGTCTGCCCCTTGCTCAATCCAGTAGTGAATCGTGAAGTTCTACAAGTAGGAGTTAGACAAAGCTTCGGGAGTTTGGATGACTTACTGTGTTGAAGGAGGCATCTACGTCATCAGGATGGTCATACATAGGAGCTACGTGTCCAGTAATCTTGTCCCATTGACCGTGGTAGTCGTAACACATGACTGCAATCCAGTCCAGATACCTAGATAGAGTAGGTACATCATACCCAGCATCTACTACTCGTCGACTTGGCGATACTGCAGCTGATAAGAGCCACCCTTTGGGAAGGAAAGCTTCGTGTAGTTCTTTGACGAATTCAGCAAAAGCGCCTTTATCTGAAGCTGGACCTTTGTTGCAGTCAACTTGCCAACACTTCGGGTACTCCCAATCCAAATCTAAACCATCGAAGTTGTTGGTTTCGATGAAGTCAACGACGTGGGCAATGAAACGACGACGAGCCGATGGGTTGTTGACAAGTTTGGAGTACTTATCGCCTGCAGAGTCGTTCCATCCACCGATGGCGATAAGCACCTTGATTCCCTTAGCTTTGAAAGCAGTCACTTTCTCGTAGAACTCTGTAAAAACAGAAATTATAACACCGGTTTAGTTGTTTTTGGCGACTTACTGTTGTCAAAGTCCGCCCAAGTATCATGCGGCTTAATGATTAGTTGATCGCCGTTGAGAACAGCAAAACCGTAAACAATATGGGTGCACAAATCTGGGTCTATATCTGACGGTAAGTATTTACCAGAACCCTGTCTGTACCAAGCCCAGTTCGTAAAGTAACAAACCACTTTGAAGTCAGAATTAGTATTGACTAAGGATTCAGTCGTAGAGTGCGTTGGGGCTGGTACCACCGTCGAAGAATGAATAGTTGGTGGTAATTCTGGTTCTCCTTCCGCTTCAACAGGTTCTGGTGATGATGTTCCTGGCTCTGAAGGTTTGCTTTCTTCCTCAATGGAAGGAATCGGCTCCTGTTGCCCAGTTCCCGCATCAGCTAACGTATTTCTGATGATGGTTAGAAGTGGATGCCGTCCTTCTCCACATCGATTATGGAAATCGTCCAAATCCAGAGCCCAGATCATACCACCACCCAAATCCATTTTCCTTATGTACTCAGACTTAAGTTTTATCATTTCTTTATCGTCGAACGAAACCCATTGGTCGCCTTTGTAAGCGTACGGACCCATTCGTCTCTTCGGATCTTGTACCACCGTCCAACCATTCTTGATGTTGTGACAGATTTCGTAGTAGGCTAAGAAGCCGGCAGCTCGTGTGTATTCACCAGCTTGTCCAGGCCCAGGAGCTTTGGCGTTGAGACCATTGTTGGACGCTTTTTCCAAACGGAAGGACTGACCGTAAAGAGGCATACCCATGACGATCTTCCTACGAGGTACACCTTCGGAAATCCAGTAGTGAATGGAGTAGTTCTGGAAGACACGTCGTTAACGAGAGTTTAGCAAATTATAGAGTACTTACAGCATTATAGAAGGCTACAGCATCATCCGGATGGTAATACAAAGGTGCCACGTGGCCGGTTTGTTTGTCCCATTGTCCATGGAAGTCGTATGTCATCACGGCAACCCAATCTAGATTTTCACCAATCGTGCGAACATCGTAACCCGCGTCTATCACAGTCTTGCTAGGTGTGACGGCAGCTGATAGAAGGTAGCCTTTAGGTTTAAAGGCTTGTCTGAGTTCGGTGACCCAAGCGGCAAACGCTTGTTTATCTGAGTCGGGACCTTTCTTACAATCCACCTGCCAACATTTCGGGTATTCCCAGTCGAGATCCAAACCATCGAAGTCCCATTTTTCCAAAAATTCGAGAACATGTTTAATGAAACGGGCTCTAGCTGCTGGGTTGTTCACGAGTCTGGAGTATTTATCACCTTGTGAGTCGTTCCAGCCGCCGATGGCAAGTGACACTTTGACACCTTTGGACTTGTAGGCCGTGACGCGTTTATAGAATTCTGAAAAAAAAAATTAATATACCTGTGGTGTGTACCACAAACCAAACTTACGGTTGTCAAAGTCCGCCCAGGAATCGTGTGCTTTCACTATCAAATTTTCGAAATCTAGGACAGCGAAACCGTAGACGATGTGGGTACAGAGTTCCGGGTCTATATCCTCTGGAAGATATCGTCCCACTCCTTTCCTGTACCAAGCCCAGTTGGTGAAGTAACAAACGACTTTGAAGTAGCCGGATTGTGGTTTTAGAGGTTCTGGAAGTGGTGGTTGCTCGGAAGTCGGTGGAATAGGTGGATGCCACTCAGTGGGTTGCCACTCAGGGTACCCGGTAGTACTACTAGTGGAAGGATTCCAAGTCCAGGAAGTCGTCGACTGAGTGGAAGTTGGCACTGGTTTATTTGTGGTTACAACCAATGGTTTATTTGTGGTTACAATATGGTCTTCGCTAATACTGCTAGTACCAGTGCATTTTGCGTTAGCAGGCCAGTCGCAAAGGTATCTTTCCTGGAAAAATGGATAAGTGAATTTATATTATTTTAGGATAGTCTTACATTATTCCAGTGTAAACCAGGTGCGCATCTATAGCTTTCAAATTTGCCCAAGTTACATTGTAAGTACTTGGCACAGTCACCAGGATGTGGGGCAAATCTATTACCACTACAATCAGAGTAAGGTTGGGGTTGGCCTAAAACATACATTCTAGTTTAATGTAAAAACAATTTGAATTATCACCTGAGTAGCTCATTCTTGGAATCTGATACATCTGAGCTAATTCTTTACGTCCTATACAATTAACTTTGTACTTCCAATCACACATGCCCTGATCTGAATTGTAATACAGTCCAGGTGCACAACTCTGAGGTACCAGTTGTCCGTTAACACACACGTAGAAGTTAGAACAAGACTCGTGAGGGTAATACTGGCCATCTTTACACTTTTCTTCGACAATTTGAGAAGCAGTAGTACCAGTAGTGGTACTAGTAACTCTTTCAGTAGTGCTAGTAGTAGTTGTTTTCGTCTGCCAGTGACTCGTAGTACTTTGAGGTTTGTACGGCGGTTTTGTCGTTGTGGTTGACTGCCACCATGGCGTTGTTGGTTTATGAACAGCTAAAAATTTATAATCACCTTTGTACCTCGAAAACCAATCAACTTACGCTTATTTTCTTGACAATTGGCTTCCTTAGGCCAATCACAGATTTTGCGATCTTTGTTCCAGTGGAGCCCTCCAGCACAATATTGTTTACGCAGTTCCCCAAGGACGCACCTGTAGTACGCATTGCAGTTATTGGGATCTGGTAAGTATTGACCTGGATCGCAAGGTTGTGACGGTTTATCAACTTCGGGCATGACCACAGCTGGAGGCGGAATAGTTGTTCCTTGGGTAGGAGGCCACGACGTCGTCGTTGTCGTTGTCGATGGTCGCGTTGTTGTAGTTCTCCTCGTTGTAGTTGTTCGTCTGGTGGTTGTTCGTGTTGTTGTTGTTCTTCTCGTTGTTGTCGATCTCTTAGTTGTTGTAGTCCACCACGGAGTCGTCGAACCGGTTGTCCACCAGGGACTTGTGGTTGTCGAAGGTGTGGTTGTTGGTTTCCATTCAGGGTGCATGTGTTCTGTGCTACCAGACGCACCAGTATCCACACCAGTGGTGGTTTGGGGCGGAGCAGGAGTGACAGGTTGTGGTGGTTTAGTACAATCTTCCCTGGACGGAGTGTCGGGAATTAAACCAAGACCTCTATTCAAGCTTCGCAGAAGAGGGTAAGAACCACCGCAGCACCGATTGGAAAAGTCGTCCAAATCGATAGTCCATGCAACTGCTCCTCCAAAACCTCTAGTTTTAATATAGTTTGCTTTCTCTTTCACTGATTTGACGTCTTCGAAACCAACCCACTGTTCGACGTGGTAAGCGTAAGGTCCGGAAGCACCTGAAGTGTCACGGTTGACGATCCAGCGCTGGTTTCTAATTCTGTTACAAATTTCGTAGTAGGCCAACATTCCTGGTTGTTTGGTGTATTCACCGGCTTCACCAGGACCAGCTGTTAAAGCCCCTTGGTCGTGGTTGGTAGTTTTCGATAAGGTAAAAGTTTGGCCGTAGAAAGGTATTCCGACTAGAAGTTTTTCTCTAGGGGCACCGCGCGACACCAAATATTCCATAGTGAAGTTCTAGATGTTCATTGTCATTAATAAGTAAGTAGTAAAACTTGAAGAGTACTTACAGTGTTGTACTGTGGGTATTTATCACCTTGACGGTGATAAAGAGGACTCACGTGTCCCGTTTGCCGCTCCCACGCTCCATGGTAGTCATATGTCATCACAGACAGAAAGTCTAAAGCTTTACCAATAGACGCCAAGTCATACGCTACATCGATTACTTCTTTGTAACCAGAAATTGCTGCTGCCAGTATAAACGGAGGATTTTGTTTATCAAACTCTTGCCGCAGTTCCTACAGTCAAAAATTAGGTCAAGTAGTTGACGAATTAAAATTACCTGAATGAGTTTGGTGAAGTTTGGTTTATCAGACGTTGCCCCTTTCTTGCAGTTACTTTGCCAACACACGGGATAATTCCAGTCGAGGTGTAAACCTTTAAAATGATGTCGACGCAAAAAGCTGACAACACCAATAACAAATCGACGTCTTGCAGAACCATCACCAACCAATCGAGAGTACTTATCACCAGCCGAGTCAGTCCATCCGCCCAAAGATAAAATGACTTTTGTATCTTTCAAAGAGGTGACTCGTTCGTAAAGATCTAGAATTTTCAGTTAGAAGAATATTGATAACTGGGTGTAATCTTACTGTTGTCGAGATCAGCCCAGGGGTCGAACTCTTTCAAAAGAAGCTTATCGGGATCCAAGCTTGCAAAAGCGTACACTACGTGGGTACAAAGCCGTTGATCGATGTGTTCTGGGACGAACTTTCCTTCGGCTTTTCTATAGAAAGCCCAATTCGTCATGTAACAAACCACCTACAAGAAAAAAAATTACCATTTGGACCGAACTCCTGAAAGTCGTACCTTCGGTTTATCGTCTTTTAAATGTTCAGCTTTTACAAGACTATCATCAAAAGTCCTCACAAGGTTAGGAAGATGAACGACCTCCCCTGGTCGACACTTCTCACCTAAATTAAACTCGCATCTCCCGCTCGCAGGATCAAACATCATTTTTTCTGCACAACTCAAATGATAGCTAAACCCGGATCTGCAAATATAGTACGCAGCACAATTTCTCGGATCGCTAAACAACCCATCCGACCGACAAGTCCCGTATGGTTTCGTCGGTGGTAACGTACTTTCTTCCATCGGCAATAACTCATTCCCTGGAAAATACAATGTCACGTTGTTTACACGCAAATTCGACTTTACCTCTAAGATGTCGATTAATGGTGGTCAAAAGAGGCCACTTCAACCCACAAACGCCTTTAAAGTCATCCAAGTCAGCAGCCCAAACAAAGACACCTCCCAGATTCATATCTTGCACGTAATTGACCTGAAGAATCATGATGAGAAAATATGTCGATAACATGTTGGATATCAAGGCAATCAACGATTGTGCTGACATCATCGTACCTTCCTTTCGATGCTTTCAGCGTCGTCGTAACCCACCCATTGGTCACCATAGACCATGAATGGAGACCCAGACTCATCGGTACCTTTATGCCACCCTTCGTTTAAAATCATATCGCAGATTTCAAAAAAGGCAAGAAAACCGGGGTTTTGGGTGTAGAAGCCTTCACGTCCAGGACCTTTAATTGGGGCTCCTTCTTGAGTTTCGTTGGTGTATTGGAGGGTGAACGAGCGGCCGAAGAAAGGAATCCCGAGGACGATTTTTGATTTCGGGAGGCCTTTTTTGATCCAGAATTTGACAGCGTAGTCCTAGAATCTTGTAGTAATTTTTGGAAACAAACTAGGACGCAGACTTACCACACTGAGGAAAAGGTCCAAGCCGGTGTCGTGTGGTCTGGAATAAAGATTAGAGTGATGGTCAGCCACTGGTTCTCTTTCCCTGTGGAAATCAAACGCTTGTAAGTTGACGAAATCCACCAGGCTTCCTAATTTTTGGGGTATAAATCCATCTTCAATTCTAAATCTAGACGCGGGTACTGCAATCGAGAGTAACCACCCTCTAGCTTTGAAAATCTCGGAGAGTTCTTCTAGGAAAAGGTTGAGGAACTCTTTGTCGCTCAAACGTCCACCGAACTCTTCAGCTCCTGGATACTCCCAGTGGATGTCCATACCGTCGAAGTTGTACTGTTTGATTAAACTGATCGCTGATCGTATAAAGTCTCGTCGTCGGTTGGCGCTAGAAACCATGGTACTGAATCGGTGGGACCCATCCTGGCGACCTTCCCCTACTGAGATCAGGACTTTAAGTCTCGGGTTAATTCTTTTCAGGCCTGCAACCGATCGATATCCCCCTTGTACGATGTCGAACTCATCGTCGTTAGAAATCATGTTGAAGTTGTGCGGATCTATGGTAGCAAAGGCGTAGATGACGTGAGTGCACGCAAACGGGTCTAAATCTTCCGGACTAAAGGCCAGAGGTTCTTTACGGTAAGAGGCAGCAGCTCGGACGTAGCAAACAACTCTGTCTTCATCGCGAGGGTCGTAAACGGTTTCGACGATTTCTGAGTGTCTCCCTCTTAAAAAAGGGTTATTGGAGTAGAGGCTTCTCCCTCTGGCGAACGACGGGTACTTGAGGAGTTCTTGAGAGTCATTGTCGATCCTGTATGGGGATGCGTACGGAGAAGAGACGTACTGGTCTCGAATTAAGTCTCGAAAGTACTGAAAAGGGGTATACAGGGTTTGTCGTGGTGGATAGTAGTACACATCGTGGTTTTTGAACTCGTAGTTAACATCGTAGTTGTTAAGATCGAGCAACTCTTCAGTGTCGTCTGCGGGTTCGTCAGGAGGTGGTCTTTTCTCTACCGCGTCTCTCAAAGGGAGTCTTCTAGAGTCTTCAATTCTGGAAAATTGGGATGAATTTGGGGAAGAAAGGAGGGTTGTGGCTTACAAATCTGGAATTCTTTCAACAGCTGTACGCAGTGGTAAGGATCTAGTGCCATACAGATCTCGATTTATGTAGGCGGCACTTCGGTCCGAAATTTCGGACCACGTGGGGGTTTTTTCAACATCGTCTCTCCTAAATGTGGGTACGCTTAATGGAGGTATGTGATCTCGTTTCGTCCTCACATTTATTTTGTTAGCGACTCTTTCTTCGGTCGGTGTGAGAAGAAACAAAAGTGCACATAACTAAAAAAGTCATTTACATTTAGCCCCCCGACTAGAATAACTGGTTGCCTAATCATCTAATAAAAATTTTAATGCGAGATTAAGCCGGTTTATTAACAATCGAACTTGTTCGCATTATCATAAATTAGCGTCAGGAAACCGGTATGGACGTGTTATTTATTTATTTATTTATTTATTTATCTCCAAATGAGTTCTTTGTATATTTATAGCAAACAAAGGAGTACGTGATTCTTACGAAATTCTCAACGTGAGTGAATCATGATAGAAAAACGACACTCATCTTAGTAGTTTAGTGTTTAATTAAAAGTACAAGGCACTGGATGATCGGCAGTTTGTGGCCGGTGCGGTCAAAGAAATAAAAATAAACCAAATTAACAGAACACCTACGGAGACGTTTCCTTGTTGTTCTCTGGGGACATTTACCGAGTTGTTTTTACATAAATTTTGACATTTGCATGAATTATTCAATTTGGGAAACCGTTATGTGTAAATTGTTTCAGCCCGAATATAGAGATGTGTGAAAATGCTAAAGCTCCTGTTACTTTCGGTTTTTGCGCGTTTTTTTACATAAAAAAAATCGGTTGCGTCGTAACCGTCACCGCTTGACAATTTTGTCTCTCAAAAGTAAAAAGCTCTTGAAACTCTTGTAATAATAATAATAATAACAACAGTAGGACGATCGGCTGCGTGGTGATCGTCAATGCAAAATTTGACATTTTTTGGTTTTCAATACATTCTTCCGTTAAGTGCACAACCTGTCACTCTAATTACGTCCAAATAACAAGAGTCAACAATTCAATCGCGTGAACCCGTGCTGAACTCGTAAAAAATATGCAAATCGATTTTTTCGACCGCAGATTTCTATCTTCATGTTCGCGAATAAATTATTCAAATGAAGAAGTTAAGTACTTACTGTTATGTGCAGCAGTTCCATGTTAATTGGTTAAACTATTTACACATTTGTTGTGGGTGAAGCACACCAGCAGTCTTATGTTCTCCCCTGAAGAAAAAAATCCACTGTTAACATTGACGCTAGTGACAATGAGGAACGTACGTGCGTGCCACTGACCAATATTTATAAAAAAGTCCAGTCACAATGGGACAAATTAGAATTCGTGACGGTCACCCATCAGACTCTCAAATAATAAAGATAAAGAGTCAAACACGCCTATTTGTCTGGTGTTGCAATTCTTCTTTCCTTTGATTCATTGCGGTGTGAGTAATGGGGTAAGCTTGCAGGAATGCAGGGGTTTGAACCCACGCAAAGGTTTTTTTGGCGCCGATTTTCGCTTTGCATAAATTTGCAAACTGGATGGGCAAATATACTTTGAACTGGAGTCGATGGTAAAAACTAGAAGAGCGGATTATCAGCTTATTTGATGACATAATGTAGGTACATAGGGTCATTGGCTCAATGCACGTCTAGATAAATGGCCAAGAATGAAGAAACTAAAAATTTTTGCTGGATCTGATAACTCAAATATTTTGTTACGTCTGTTGATGTTTTGGCGATTTGTACAACCTCCTCTAGGTGTGGTATCGCACGACAACACTTCCTTTGTTGGTATAAGATAAATATTTTTGTTGAAACTTAAACAGTTTTATCTAGTTGCACTAAACGTCTCAGATTTCAACTTTGTTTAACAAAGATCAACTGGTTTGGGTTGTTCTAATCAATAACTATTGTAGTTTGGTTTGGAACTGGTTTCATGCTTGTCAAAAATAATTTAAAATAATTTGGATACATTAATCAAGTATATAAATTATGCAGAGATGCCACTTGTCACAATAAATAAAAGACGGTTTCTAATCCAAAAAAAGAAAATTGCTTAATTACGACTTATAACAGAAGATTTTTCAAAATCTGATTATTGATGACTGGGTACGTCAAAAATTATAAATTTACCAACTAAAAAATACCAAGATTAAAAGTTTACCCATAAATTTGGAATTTATTATTTAATGGAATCTATGGGCAAAGTCATATATATTCCATATTGTTGTCTTTGTCTAACATCTGACGTCGCTGTAAGACAGCAACAACACTGCTCTGCATTTGAACTGAAAATATTTTCTTTAAAGGTTTCAAAGCCTGGAAAATTTGAAAAATTTTCCACAAGTGCATATAAGTTTATCGGTAAACATTTACAAACACTTAATTTAATTAACGTTTGTATACTAAGAACTTTTTTCAAAATTCTGCACGCGCAATTAATAGGCGGCTTTAAAAAGAAATAATAATAACCTGCACAAAAACTTGCCGAGACGCCGCATTCTATTTTTAATTAAGCTTGCGGCTGCAGGTGGTCGTAACATAAATCTACAAGGTCTAAATGTGAAGTAAAATTTAAAAAATGCCAAATATGTAGTCAAAAATTTTTCAAAGTGCTGACAACTAATACAAATTCGCGGCACCAAAGATCGTCGACTTAGAAACGGAAAAATTATAAACATTTTTTAAATTAATTTAGATGTCTTTTTTTGCCAGCCTAATTTAATCCTCTCATAAATCAGAATTAAAATGTTCAAAAGTCGGTACGTGTTGGACCCTGGTCCCGATTAGCATATCGAGGCAAATTAATTTGAATAAAAATTCGAAAACATAAATCATGGTCAATTTTCGGCGTTTAAGAGCTGACAACACCCACTGACAATTAAAATCACATAAAACTAGAACGGTAGTTCCAAAGTGGTACCAACAAATCAATTGTGAGAAGAACTAAAGAACACAAGAAGTGTACTTACTTTTTGGTTGTACCCAATTTGGCACTTGGATTCCCTTTTGTCAAACTCCACAACACGCACCACAACGGACCAAGTCTCGCTCTCGGTGGTGTCCAGGGCACATCAACTTGTTTGTCCGCCGCCAATCAAACACACAAATGCGTTTCGAGTCCAAAAGACTCATTCTTATAGGCGAAGAGGTGGAGGTAGAGTGTCCAGCGAGCCCGAAAATCATCTTTGCCAATTAGCAATCCGGTCCTGAAAAAGAAGACAAGCATTCGGTCTGCTAAATGGTGGCAGCGACCAGTGCAACCGTTCAATGCATATCACTTCTTGCAATTTGATAGAAATGCCAATGAATCACCTTGAACTTGATCGCTGCGAACACCTTTGAGAGTTTGTTAATTGTACCAGTGTTTTTCCACACAAGGGGAAGAAATGAGGCTGATTGTGGGGTGCTTGCGGTGTTTGGGTTCAGAGGTTAAGTTGTTGACTGTATGCCGGGTTATTAATAAGGTGACCACGAACTTGACCTTTGTGTTTAGCACCTGCGAAGGTGCGAGGTTGCTTGAACTACCTCTCACTGGTCGAACGGTATTGCTTTTTTTGGGTAAATTTTGACCCTAAAAATCGAGATGGGATTGAGATTATTTTGGCGCTGAGGTTTTTATGAGCTATAAATTATAGAGATGGAATTGGGTTTTCTAATTTTAGATGAGTTTTCGAATTTTTAATGAGAACTAAAACGGTGTTTGGTAAAATAAGTATAACAAAATTTTGGGCCGGTATTTCGAACTGGTCTTTTACACTTATAATAAACTTATTAAATTTAGAGTATTTGGCACTATGATACTAAAAGAATGATTAAATCGTAACGTGCATTTAACTAAACCACTTGATCTAACTCCAATTTCAAAAAATGTCTCAAATTTGACGACGTTGTCAAAACCCAGAACGACAATTCCGGCAATTCATCACCATAAAAAGCTCCAGATAGTACTTGACCATTCAACCATAATTAATTCATCAAATTACAACATTTTTGTAATAACACACGACACAAAACATTTTTTCGGCTATAATTAATTATGAACCATTCAGTAAATGATAGCCAAGAAGCAAATTACTGTCTTCCTGCACACATTTAAAATTTTCTTTCCAACAATCTTAATTATTGTACCAAAAAACTGGTCGTCGAAATTCATCTCAATTTATCACTCGTCTTTAGTGTGTTTTTAATGAACACCAGTACGCTACACAACCACAATTTATTTCATATCTCATTTTTTTATAAAAGCCTGCACGATAATGACATAATTCGATAATCCGTATAACAAATTCGGAATAACTCCATTCGATTTTTACGAGCTATAAACGACTGAATTTTATTATTTTTACGTGTCTATTTAATCAAGTTCTGAAATTAAACTTTACGTTTTCTTATCTTGCTTCCTCACCGCCGGATCGCAATCGACACCTATTTTTACTTAGTTTTCCAAATATTTGACGTCAAGCCCACATCCTTTCCCCCACTTCCAATTCACAAAGCCACAACAACAACACAATAAAAAATGGATTTTAGTGCCATTTATCTTCTGTAGCTCGTTAGTGTTATCTGCGTAATATCTTCATTTTTTGTTCCTCACCATCTACTTTATTACCATGATTTCGCGCTTCTGTTCGATTTAGATTCTAGTTTTCTAAAATCACCTATTCACGGTTGAGCTTAACGACACCATCTTAGTGACATTTTCGCTCAATCCTTATTTATATTCATTGGACGAAATGAATTAAAAATGTACAAGGTGATTCCATAAATTTTCTAGACTTCGCATTGTTGTCATTATGTATATTTGATGAGTTTGATCGAATTGATGTCCGTAGCCATCAATATTAACCGTAAAAGCCTATTATTATGGATATTGACCCTCAGGTGGTTTATAGTGTACTACACACTAGTTGCCTATCGGTGAATGTAATTACTATGTGTTGAATATTTAAAGATACAGGGTGGCTCAAGTTTCGTTTTTTACTTAAAGTAGGTCACTAACGTGGAATGTAAGTACTATAAATAAGTAAGCGATATGTGATTATTTTTTGCGTCATTTAGTCCGATAGGTTTAGATCGATCCCACACATATGCATATTTAATGTTAACAGGGAGTTGACATTTTTCTATAGCTCATTATGTAAAATGGAAGGATGTTTTTTTAATAATTGTTTGATTATGTATTCTTGAATATTCAAAGAATTTCGATGAAACGGATGAACAGGACTTGTGTTTTAAAAATCTTGGTTTATCTGAACTTAACTGTTTGTGAGTTGTAGACGAATTTACACCGAGAGTTCTTGTAAATCAGCCGAAATTGATGTTTTAGATGCTATCGGCATGATGTATTTTTTTTTTAATGACAATTGCGAATTATAGTTATGGTCGATGTATCATCAGTCTAAAAACTCAGGACTTTCCATATCCTGTCATTGTATGACGAGTACAAACGTCTTAGAGTAAATACTAAGAAAGTAGCATTTGTTTGAAGAATTTAATGGGTTTTTAAAGTAGTCAAATAATTAACTTTTCAGTATACCCACATTCTTAGAAGTATGCATTTGTTACAATTTGCAAAACAGTTAAAATTTCAAACACTGAAAATGTACTTGACAGGTTACATAAAGTTATCGAAGTTTTTGTTTTGAAATCCTAAAATAAATAAAAGCTCAGGGAGGTGCACTGATAATAATTTACGTTGCGTAAATACAATCTGTTTGCATAGATTTTAAAACTGTGACTCAGTTTGAAGTAAATAAGTTGTTTAATATTTCGTACTGGGTGAAATTAAAAAAACTAGATTTTTTTCGTTCTGGTGTAGTATTTTCTAAAATAATAACATTTATACAGGTTTGCAATAATTCAAATAAAGTAAACATAATTTTCAGATAACATTTATCGTAACCGTTTGAACACACAGTTTTCGACTCGTCTCATGTAATTTATATTGAACTTTTATCGTCCGCCACACTCCTACATAAATATTAGATAATATACATAAAACCAAAATTATACACAAATCAGTTATTGATGTAAATAAAGATAAAAAAATATGGCATAATAAATCATAACATAACTCATGTTCTCTCACTAAAAGTGTCGCTGCACATAAAAGACACCATAATATAGTATATTTGTTGCACGTGTTTAAACAAAAAATTTTATAAAAGACACAACAGGAGATTTACACTACTAATGTTAGTAATAGTTGTACACATTTTTCAATCATCCGTGCAAACAAATGCAGTGTACTCAGAACTCATAAGTTCATTAATAAATGAAACAAAGAACAACGGTCTTAGGTTGGAACCTTGATGACGGGACATATTTATGTGATATGAATTCATTATAAAAAACATAGTTTACTCGAAATGACGATGCAAGATCAAAAGAACTACGCTTATTTCTTGTAATGTCATTTCAATACCGACGTGACCAAGCGCACTGGAAAATCCGACGATGTTTGTCCAATTACTTACATTAATACTCAATTAGTTATTCTTATTTTTTATCAACAGTGTAAATCTAAAAGTAGTGGATGTACGTTTGACGCACATTTTGATTTCAATTATGTCCAGGGCCAGATCAGATTTGGTATAACACAGAAAATTCTCGATTTCCAGATAAATCCACCCCTAGAGTACGAAGAAATAGGTCTCCCGTTTCCGTCTGACTATCTGTCCGTCTGTCTGTCCATCTGTCTGTCCGTCTGTCTGCCGTCCCGGATTTTTATTAATGCCATATAATCTCCGAAAGTACTGGACCGATTGTTGTATATATACTATCATGTAGATAGTAAAACGCTAACCAAAATTTGTCTAATTATCCCCACAACAACGTGACGACATCCCCGCAAAATTTTGTATAATTAATATACCTTAAATTTGATAAAATATTATACTCCCACACTTGTATTTTGTGAATCCACCCTGCTTTTGTTTATTATTATTATTATTCCTGAGTGTAAGCAAATAAAGTATTGTAATCGAATCTATTGGGGGGCGACTGGCTCTTTTATGTTTTCTCGACATTTCATGACCCATAGAGTATGAAAAATTAGGTCTTCTGGTTCAGTCTGTCTACCGCCTATTCAGATTTTTATTAGGCAGATAATCTCCAAAACTACCGAACCGATTGTATTTTATATGTATGTGAGGAATTTCGTGTAGATGCTAAAACGCTAACCAAAATTTGCCCAATCTCCCTATCAATGTCATGACGTCTCAAAAAATTTTATAACAAAGTTTATAAAATAGCATACTCTTGTATTTGTTTTAATTAATGCAAATTCGCAAAATCAATTTTTTTAATTTTTCAAAGAAGAGGGATTTGTGACACTGCACTTCGGAGGCGAGAGAAGTCCTGTCGAAATAACGTTCGACCATTTTTTTAAATATATGGAGGTTTCTTTTAAAAACGGGATAGTTAAACATATATATTATCAGTTTCTTGTTAGGAAAAGAAGACTTCGTATATTAAGAAAAAATGAACAAAATATAAGCCCCGCCCACCCACCCGTTCTCAATTGTGATGAATGTTTTATTCATCGTGAGCTGAAGGGCGGAGATTAGTTACAAAATCCTCATTTCTCTACAAGAAATTACTGTATGAAATATGTTTTTAAGCATAGAATTTTCTAGAGAAATAATATTGATGTTACAATAATCAAACTCCGCCGCTCGGTCTGATTAGGAATGAAAAAAATCACAATTGAGATCAGGGTGGGTGGGTGGGGCATAATGTTTGTTTTTTTTTCAATATACATATAGAGTTTTCTTTCGAGTACGGGATAGTTAAAATTTTTCAGTTTCTTGTTGGGAAAAGAAGACTTCATACCTATATTAAGAAAAAACGGACAAAATATAAGCCCCGTCCCCCCACCCCTTCTCAATTGTGATGATTTTTTTATGCATTGTGAACCGAGGGGCAAAAAACTGCAAAATCTAAAAATTACAACAAAAGTTGGAAAATCGGAAAATTTAAAAATGAAAACTGGAAGAGATATCGTAAAATCGAAGAAAAGAAAAACAAAAAATTGAAAAATTGGATTGGTGCAGTGTTGTACTTGCTAGTTTAACTTTTCCATTTAGAATATTTTATAAGCAAGCATAGCCCCACCCACCCACCGCCTCTTCATTCCAGTGATTGCTCTTAATGTTGTTCAGTCAGTTGTACTATTTATTTACTATAACATTATTTGTTTCTTATTTCTGAAGAAAAAAAATGACTGAACGGGTGGGTGGGTGGGGCTAAGTTTAATTTTTTCATTCAGAATCTTTTATACGTAAGCAATAGCCCCGCCCACCCACCCGCTCTTCATTTCAGTGATTACCCTTAATATTGTTCAGTCATTTACCAAAATCAGTGTTATTTTAACTGTTTTCTAGGGGGTATGTAATTGTCACAGTCAGTCTTATCTTAGCAAGTACAACATTGCACCAATCCAATTTTTCAATTTTTGCAATTTTTCAATTTTTTGTTTTTCTTTTCTTCGATTTCACGATATCTCTTCCAGTTTTCATTTTTAAATTTTCCGATTTTCCAACTTTTGTTGTAATTTTTAGATTTTGCAGTTTTTTGCCCCTCGGTTCACAATGCATAAAAAAATTATCACAATTGAGAAGGGGTGGGGGGGCGGGGCGTATATTTTGTCCGTTTTTTCTTAATATAGGTATGAAGTCTTCTTTTCCCAACAAGAAACTGAAAAATGTTTAACTATCCCGTCCTCGAAAGAAAACTCTATATGTATATTGAAAAAAAAACAAACATTATGCCCCACCCACCCACCCTGATCTCAATTGTGATTTTTTTCATTCCTAATCAGACCGAGCGGCGGAGTTTGATTATTGTAACATCAATATTATTTCTCTAGAAAATTCTATGCTTAAAAACATATTTCATACAGTAATTTCTTGTAGAGAAATGAGGATTTTGCAACTAATCTCCGCCCTTCAGCTCACGATGAATAAAACATTCATCACAATTGAGAACGGGTGGGTGGGCGGGGCTTATATTTTGTCCATTTTTTCTTAATATACGAAGTCTTCTTTTCCTAACAAGAAACTGATAATATATATGTTTAACTATCCCGTTTTTAAAAGAAACCTCCATATATTGCTTACGTATAAATTCTGATTGAAAAAATGAAAAAATTAAACTTAGCCCCACCCACCCACCCGTTCTGTCATTTTTTTTCTTCAGAAATAAGAAACAAATAATGTTATAGCAAATAAATAGTACAACTGACTGAACAACATTAAGAGCAATCACTGGAATGAAGAGGCGGTGGGTGGGTGGGGCTATTGCTTACGTATAAAAAATTCTGATTGAAAAAATTAAACTTAGCGTATATTAAGAAAAAATGGACAAAATACAAGAAATTACTATATGAAGTATGTTTTTAAGCATAGAATTTTCTAGAGAAATAATATTGATGTTATAATAATTAAACTCCGCCGCTCGGTCTGATTAGGAATGGAAAAAAAATCACAATTGAGATCGGGGTCGGTGGGTGGAGCTTAATTTTTTCAATATATAGAGTTTTCTTTCAAGGATGGGATAGCTAAACATTTTTCAGTTTCTTGTTGGGAAAAGAAGACTTCATACCTATATTAAGAAAAAAGACGGATAAAATATAAGCCCCGCCCCCCCAACCCTTCTCAATTATGATGAAATTTTTATGCATTGTGAACCGAGGGGCGGAGCTTAGTTACAAAATCCTCGTTTCTCTACAAGAAATTTCCATGTGAAATATGTTTTTAAAAGAGTAAAATTTTGTACAGAAATATAGATTTTGCAATTAAACTCCGCCCCTCGATTTGATTACGGATTAAAAACTCATCAAGTCACCACAGTTGAGATGGGGGGGGTAATCTTTGTTTTTTTTTCTATATACATATATAGTTTAATAAAGTCGATGTATTATTCAATAATTTTGGTGTGTACTCCTAATGTAAGGCACGTAGAATAACTTGTACTTTCTCGTTTTTCTGGAAAAATTGAAGAAATAAAAAACTGCACAATCTAAATTACAACGTACAAAAGTTGGAAAATCGGAAAATTTAAAAATGAAAACTAGAAGAGATATTGTAAAATCGAAGAAAGGAAAAACAAAAGACTGAAAAATTGCAAATTGAAAAATTGAGGAAACGAAAAATTGAAATAAAGTGAAATCGAAAAAACGAAAAATTGTAAAAATAAAGAAAATAAAAAACTGAAACGAAAATTTTGCAAAAAATTCGGGCACGGGCACTCTGGTGCCACGGCTACTGGCACCTTTGGAAAATTTCAGATTTCCAGATGGTTCCTTAACGGTTTAAATCATAGCCTAATACAATCCAGCAAGTTTTCGCTCGGACGAATAGTTGCACATTTCACGAAAATAATTATATAATGCGTGTTTTTAAAAAAAATTATCGAAGACGAGGCGGTTAACGATTTTGTTTTCAACAAATGAACATGAAATAAAAAGGAAACAAATGCTTTCTACAACGTTCCTACATTATTTGCTTATATCACAGTCACTTATTTTCTTTTGCTTTTATGTAATGATATCATCAGTTTTTTCGTTCATCTACCTAAATAAATAGTGATATAACAAGTTTAATACTACTTCGCAAACGAAAATCTCCCAAATTCTCGCCACTTTCAGACAACTACTGTGCAAAAAATAAGTGTATCATTTTTGAAGAATTGAATATATTATTGAGAATATAATGGACACATAATTTTTATTGCAGATTTATAAACTGAGGCCGTTAACACACTAAATGGACACTCAATAAAAACCAGATCTAGAATGCAAAACAAGTTCAGTGACTTAACACGAAAAGAAACGAAAAACACTGTCTCTTAAAATTTGTAAAATATGCGTGTTTCTCTAGCATGGAGGATTTTCAAATTAAAGACTTGAACTGCTTCTTAAATTCATTCGATTAAAAATTTTGGAAGACAAAATCATTTCAAAATATCTAAACGAGTTCAGATTTTTCGTACTACTGTATGTAACACCTCCTTAGATACAAGGCAGCTATTACATTGATGTGAATTCTCAAAACATTTCAAACTAATTAGAACGACAGGATCGTAGACTGTAAACGAGTTAGCGTCTGGCACTAATTGTTCGAAGTATTGACTCTTTAAGTAGCTGTTAAGTAATGTTGAAGAGTAAACGTCGTTAAGTTTAATTTTGATATTTTTCAAATTCAAGCAACGATATTAAGCAATAAAATTAGAAATGTGTTTAAAAAAAATATATATTCCTGGAAGAAAAGCGGGGCGAAATATTTTTTTAAATCTTCTAGAGGATTATCTAATCTAAGCACTAAAATAACATGGTCATAATCTATAGATAACAGTTGTTTTGTAATATTTCAAAAATTTTAGCGTTTGTATATATACGTAAATATTTGGTTTTCCGTTTTCGCGATAAACTGTGTTTCTAGAACCTGTCTCACTTAAATAAGAAATAAAAAGAACATTTTCTAGTAATTCTACTATAACTTGGATCGATGCTGAAAAATTGTTAGCAAAAACTTGCACAAGTTGAAAAATAGTTATTTATAGTACTTGTTTTCCTCAAACCTTGAAAATAATCTATCAATCACGATATAACTTCACGAACATTGTCCCTTCATATCTTTATTATTATTGCGCACATTGAGCTAGTACGTAATGTAGTACCAATCATACGTACTGAGAAGTACCTGTCTGTAGTTTTTTCACGTAAATGAAATTACTCACAGTTATTACAAAATGACGTTAATTCTATCCTCTATCGGTAGCTATGACACAGTAAATGAACATAACAACAAGTTAAACGCATTATTGAAAGGAAAAATAGAATGAGGCCGTTAACACACACAAGATGGAAATTTATCGAAAACGAGATCTAAAATGCAAAAACGAGTTTAGTGACTTTACATAAAAAGAAGCCAATGGTGTGATGTCTCTTAAAAATGTTAAAATATGTATGGTACTCTCTTCCAGAGAATCTACAAAACGGATTTACCACCACCTACACTTTAAAAACAAATTCGCTAAATAAGAATAGTCAGGTGAAAATAGTAGACTAGTTACGCATCGATAACAGCAAATTCTTCAAAAAAAAACCCGAAAGGTCCCACCTCCACCCAAAAATATTTTTGCAAGAATTCTTCGCCAGGTTATTGAATCTAACTGTAATCGTAAATACTATCACCCATGGTATAAAACTCGTTTCCAGTTTGATTAATAGGAGGTTGGTAGCCTTAGACATGTGTTCCTCTATCTAAAAAATTCGAACTTATTTGTATCGGACTTGGGTGCGTCAGGTGACATTACCATAAGATTTGTCGCATCAGACAATCAAAGTCCCATTAACAAAGGTCGGACGACTCTGACCCTGAGATCAAATACGAAGCCACAAATTAGCATCGGCGGAATAAAAATTTATGACTAGCTATGGATGCATTAGGTTGACAACGAATACCCATTAAAAACCCAATTAGCCCCGCTTTGTTTTTCAATATAATCCATTTCGGAGCGCTCAGAATCCTAATGTTGTTTATGCGTTCGAAACCTTAGCCAATTTTTGAAATATGCATAGTCGAGATTGCTCGGAAATGGAGTTCTTGAATACCTCTTCCACGTTTCCTCGATCACATGCATTATTCAGCGTCCAACAAATCAACAGTTGTCATTGGCGCTTGCACGCGATGGCATAAACAAAATAATTCACCTGAAAACGTGAAAGACTGACGTTTTCAGGTTTCTGGACGAAGTTAACGGAAAGAATCCTGCGTGTTATTACGTGACTTTTTCTTTAATTTCGTATCTATGGAGAATACGAAAGGAATAACACCGAATCGGTTCGGCTGTCTCAAGGTGTTGCCGTTTATCTCTAAATAATTGGAATTTAATGGCGATCTTCTGTTGGGATTAATGGGTTCGAAGTATTTTGATGAATTATGGGCTCGTTCAGGGTTTAATACCGCAATTTTCGTAACAGTTTGGCGTGGGATTTGCATAAAATGACGGCTGGAAATTATAACCGCATGATAAGCAACTGTTTTGAAAGATGAGACATCTGTATTGTTGTGGGAAGGTTTTGACTAATTAATTGTTTCAAAGCATATGATACCCAGAATATTTGGGGTCTTACTTTTTTAACTAGAATAAAATAGATTCACTCTTTTTCTGGTTTAAACAATTACTATTTTACAAACTACACTGCAGTAGAAAATACTGACATAACTATAAATGTTCAACTGTACAGCATTTACCATATAGCAGTGACCAAAACATGTTTATTTTATTTTATTTTATTATATTTGTTTTATTTGAAATAAAATTAAGGCCACGAAATCCTGGTAATCTTTAGATGAGACTTGAAGTGTTTACTATCTATGTACCTCACTATCATTCCTATTTACTTTGCGTAAATTTAATTCGCAAAACACCACTTATCCCACAATCGAACAAATATTTGTCTGGATCCTAATAATCTCGTCTATAATTTAAAATCAGGTCCAACATTGACCTTCAGCAAGGTCCTGTCTCAGACAAAAAAACGACAACCCTTAAATATTAATCTCGAGATTCCGCCCATCATTATCTCCGGCGAAAGTTCCATCGTCCATAATTAACCTTCACGGTTTGCCATCCCGTGGAATCAATATTGGAAACAAATCATTCAATTATTAACGCGAATGATTTCATAAATAATAAAGAAAGAGGACGTGTCTGTACAAGCAGCAGATACCCTTATACCCGTCAATCAAGAGAAGCGTCTGCTTTCAAGAAAATGGACTGAGAGTGTTAATTCGGCGACTTTTTAGTCGTACCGGTCCAGTTGGATTCAACAAAGGTACTTGACTCGAGAAGACGACCTTGACGTTATCTCCTCCAGCGGTCGATTACCAAAGACACACCCTTGCGAAATGAAATGATAATAGATAGTGTATTGATCGGCTTCTGGTAAAATTCACAATCTAAGTATTCTCGTAATTAAAACGGATGTGGTTTTGACGCTGCGTCGATAGTGATAATTTGAGCGACGCGGTGACATAGTAAGTGTAAATAATTGATAAGAGACGGATTATTGACGAAAGGATAAGTAGTATCTTGGCAAGACTCAGTCAATCGGGTGCATCCCTCGCGAACTCCTCGCCGGGCAGAATGACGAACTGGTGGCTCGTGCTCGTGGTGGTACCGCTGGTACAAAGTGCTCATGTAGCTAAACTCAACATGGTACAAAGCGAAGGGAATTACTCGCAACAGACGACTTTCTGGTTCAATCAGACGACCGAACACGTCCTGGTCTTCCCAACTTCGGATTCTATATACCCCTATCGAATCAAAGCGTGGAGCACGAATGCTAAAATAAAAACTCCTGTGCTGGTGGTGGTACGACAAGAACGCGAAGTACTATCGTGGCAAATTCCTTTCGTCGTCGATAGTTCGAATAAACAAGATGTGGTACATTTTCACAACACGTCGAGGACTTTGTGCCATAATCATATGCCCGAAATTACTAAAACTAGTAAGTTAGATTTTGACAAAATACGACTGATCGTCCTTTTAGATACACATTCAAGGTTAATGATGAAGGACCTATCACAGAATTTTATCGTCGCTTTATCCACGTCTTCTGCCATTAACATAGACATCACGATTGTGGTGGAAGAAGAAAAGAACTTTTACTTAACCGAAGCACAAGAGTACTCAGTTTCGGTATCACCAAGTGAGCCGAAATACTACTATTACAAGTTTTTCAACGACACTAAGTCGACAAGTGCGATTATCGAAATTGTTTCCGATGACGATATCTGCTTGACTGTGTCAATTCAGGACAGCTACGTAAGAACACACCTTTTCAAAATAGTACTTTAACTAAAAACTACGTTCTAGTGTCCCGTTTTTGATTTAGACAGAGACATCAAGTATGAAGGTAAATACCAGACAATAAATCGCAAAGGAGGGATGAGCATTAGAGTAAGTACCACCATTTTTTTTTGTTTTTTGAAAAGTACACATTTTAACTCTCCAGAAACGCGAATATCCTGATGGATTCTTCCTAGTTTTCGTTGCAAAAGCCGACAATTATCAATGTAGCCAAGAAAATTCTGTCCTTCCACGAGAAACTAAAAGCACAATCATCACTTCTTCTAATCGTACTTCCACGATTCGCTTTACTATTAACAAAGGCATCAACGGTAAAGATTACGGTATCGCATCTCTTGCCACTGTTGGAGCTATTGGTGTCTTCTACATTTTCGCAATTATAATGGTGTTTGCTTTTACTCGATGGGGCACTATCTCAAATTTCGTCAAAACGCGAATCAAAGACGAACACGACAGTTCGCTTTTTTTCGACGACGAAATAGTACCTGAGCCTGTTATATCGGAAGAAGATCGAAAAGAACTGCTCAAAAAAGAGAGACTTACAGTGAATCTTCTAGCCAAAGCGCCAACGAAAGATCGGAGAAGAGCATATAATTACTTGTGGCACATACTCAGCATTGCCATTTTCTACAGCATTCCTGTGGTACAACTAGTAATTACGTACCAAAGAGTTGTTAACAGGACGGGCGACCAAGATATGTGTTACTACAATTTCCTCTGTGCTAATCCGGCTTTCGGTCTAAGCGACTTTAACCATATTTTCTCGAATGTGGGGTATGTTTTCATGGGGATTTTGTTCCTAGGGGCAGTACTACATCGTCATGCCAAAATTCCCAGCAACTGTGTAAGTTTATTTTTTCGATTGTAACTTCTCTAAGCGGGCTTTTACAGACTGGTGTACCTGTTCATTACGGCGTGTACTATGCGATGGGTATTGCTCTAACCATTGAAGGTTTGCTCTCTGCATGCTACCACATCTGTCCTAGTCAATCAAACTATCAATTTGGTACGACCATAAAGACTCGTTTGGTACTTACCTACTAACTATCATTTCAGATACTAGTTTCATGTATGTGATGGCAGTACTCTGTATGATTAAATTGTACCAAAATCGTCACCCTGACGTTAACGCCACCGCTTATGCTACATTTACTGTATTAGGAATGGCGATCTTTCTAGGTAAGATAGTGTACCCGAAATGGTACTATTTTTTAACATGATTATTTATAGCAATGGTTGGCATTCTTAATGGTAGTTTAACCGTATGGATTGTGTTTGTCGTCATTTACTCACTATTGTGTGCCTACATCTCCTTCAAAATCTATTTCATCAGCTTTGTCTTTGTTGGTTTCAAGCAGTTAAAGAAAAGTTTCAGAAGTTCCGAAGACAAAGTAGAAGCGATTGCTCCCGTTAAGAAAAGTAAGTTTTAACGGCTGATAGACTTGAACTAATTAAAATTTTCTTGTAGGTCGCTTTATTCTCTTAATAGTAGCCAATCTAGCCAACTATGCTATGTTGATAACAGGGCTTTGTCTTTACAACTCAGGAGTTACCGATTTTGGTACTTTCCTTTTGGGAGTTCTTATGGGGAATTCGGTTTTGCATGCAATTTTCTATACAGGCATGAAGGTTTGTTTTCTGGTTGAATGTTAAACATTCCAACTCATTTTTTTTGTTTCGTACAGCTAGTCCACGGGGAACGAATTTGTTTCGAAGCTATCGTGTATGGTCTTTTGGGAATTGTGGCGTGGGCCGGCGCTGGAGTATTTTTCTTAGACAACGCAACATTGTGGACGGTATGTTTTCTTTTTTATATAGTATGTGAATAACAGTGATCCTTCAGGTGACTCCTGCGGAATCCCGTCAGTGGAATCAAGAGTGCATCTTGATGAATTTTTACGATAAACATGACGTCTGGCATTTAGTCAGTGCTCCTGCTCTTTACCTTACTTTTATGTATTTATTATGTTTGGATGATGATCTAGTGGAAACGAAGCGTGAAGAAATTACTGTATTCTAAACGAATAAATTATTTTTTACTTTTTAAAATGTCTTTCTGTAAATCTGGCAATAAATGTTTCTGGATTTTATGTTTTTGATAGATTTATTTTTAGTTAAAAATTGGTTCACAGGAAACCATAAAATTTTAGCTGGAAATCTTATTTTGGTCGAATTTTACGAGTTCTGAAATATATTTAGACTTGTTTTGACGATCACCTTCTGGCATTTGTAGATTCAAGAAATCCGTTAAAAAACTTCAGAAATGTTACTTTTCAAGCTTTTGCTTGTGTTTTCTGGCGTTTCCGGAAAAGATACCAGTACTAGTGAGCTCTCTATCGTCAAATCAGTGAACCAATGTAGCTTACGTTTGACTATCCAATATTCCGTTGTTTCGAATTTTCGACGTTTAAATGTCAGCGGACTGATGCAAGAGAGGGTATTGAGCCCTTTTTTGTTTAATATCTTTCTAGACGAATTAGGTACTTAAAAAATGTCAAGCGAAGCTCAAAAAACTACAAGCAGGATACACAAAATTACCACTACACATAACAGAGTGCGCGTTCACTGATGACCTTGCAAAAACACCCAGATAAACCACCCCACTTTCAAAAATTATAAGGCAATATTGGTTGAAGTGGAAATAAAATCCCTAAAATCCAAAACATCGAAATATTGAATAACTTTAAAAACCCTGAGAAGTCTTTTCCACGTTATTTTGAGCACTAATAAATTTTATAACCGACTGTTTAAATAAAATCTCGCCAATGGGACTACCAATGTAATATTGTCTAACTTACTTCTACGTCCTTGCTCTGTAGATCAAATCTTATCATCCGGCAAAGTACCTGGAATTTCCTATTACTTTTTGGTGCAAATAAAAATGTTTTGATTAATATTTCCTAATTGTTTTATCATTTAATCTAAATGTATTTTTTTCAACAACAGCGATTTCATAATATACATGACAGACGTAGCAAATTTAGATACCTTTCTCCGGCGAATCAAAAAGAGGCACCCAGAAACAATTGTACTATCAGATTCTGTTTGACAAAACTACTTCGTATCTCGACTTGATAAGACGAGTGTAAACATTTATACTTCCATCAGTCGATTTCAATCAACCATGATTACTGCGAACATTTCTTTTTTCATGTTAATTACAACCAGTGTTTTTGCTCTCACCACGGGCGACTTGATAAATGTGATTGTTAAAGAAGGAATTTTCTCGAACAGAACAGACGTCACTTTAAATTCAACCATCAGACGACTCTTTGTATTCACGCCGCAAACTCCGTCATCTAACCCTTACAACGTACACGTTTGGACAAGCGACAATACTGTGTCAAAGGACCATCCAGTGGTAGTAATGGTAGAACAAGAACAAGATGTTTTAGAGTGGTCGATTCCTCTCACTCTTGAATCATCAAATGGCAAAGGGTCTGTGTTTTTTAACGGTGTTTCTAGAACTCTCTGTGATAGTAAAATATTGTCTGGTGTTAATGCAACACAAAACTTTACTGTAAGTTTATCGACATCTTCGCCTGATAATGTAAACGTAAGCCTTCAAGTAGTTGAAAAAGGAGATTTTCATTTGACAAAAAACAAAACTCGTAAGATATCGATAGTAGCTCCAGGGAGACCGCAGTACTTTCTTTACAAACCGGATTTTAAAATAGACCTTGGAATCGAAATAAATATCGCTTCAAACAAAAATATTTGTTTTACGGCAGTTGTTCAAAAGATAAAAGTAAGTATAAGAAGTACGAAAGTATTCAAGAAACTTATTCTTCCTTTAGTGTCCCGTTTATGTCTCGGGTCAAGTACTCTTTGAAGATGGAATTCGACAAACTGTTATAACAAAAGGTACCATAAGGATTAATGTGAGTACCTAATTGTTTTAATTGTTTCTAATAATAATAGTGATAACAACAGAGCGCAAATTTCCCCCATGGATTTATTCTCATCATTTTGAAAGAACACGCAGAAAATTTATGTGAAGAGGCATGTCCAGAAGTCATTTGTGATGAACCTCCGGAAGTTACAATTGAAATAAAAAACACTATTCCTGAAGAATATATCCTCATTACTTTGAAAGTTGTTGGCTGTATTGCAGGATTCTATTTTGTCGCGATTCTGACATGCTGTTTTTTTTCGTGGTGGGAAAAGCGGCAACAATCTGCTCAACCTACAGACAACAATCTTTTACACGGTGAAAATCACATGAATGAAGAAACAAGTAGGGATAATGAAAATTCTACAAACCATGACACAACTGTAGCTTCATTGTGCAGAAGTATTGAAAGAAATAAAATAAAAGCGCACAATTATTGGCTGCATGTTGCAAATATTGCAATTTTCTATGGAATTCCAGTTGTACAATTAGCAGTTACTTACCAAGAGATAGTAAATAAGACAGGGGATGAAGATAATTGCTACTACAATTTTGGGTGTGCGAATCCTGGATGGCTTCTTAGTGATTTTAATCATGTGCAGTCTAACATTGGTTATATTGCCATGGGATTTTTATTTCTAGGGATGGTATTACATCGACGCAGAGTAGTACCTGAACGAAAGGTTACTTACTTTTTTCCTTAAAACTTGATTTTTACTTCATAATTATTTTCAGACAGGGATTCCAGTTTACTATGGAACTTATTATGCAATGGCTACAGCTTTAATCAGTGAAGGCATTCTGTCTGGATGTTACCATGTTTGTCCAACTGAAACTAATTTTCAATTTGGTATTGAAAAATGATATAAATTTTGGCAAACTCGACTTAAGTAATGTATTTCAGATGTAAGTTTTATGTACGTGATTATTATTCTATACCTGTTGAAACTCTATCAAAATCGTCACTCTGATCTAGCAGCGTCAGCCTATTCGACTTTTACCGTCCTTGGCTGTATTGTATTTATCGGTAATTTTGTCGTATTGTTAAAACATAACACAAATAATGTTTGTTTCAGCTGTGATTGGAATAATTATTGATGAGGATCAACCTCGACCCTTGATAGTGGTACCTCTTGTGGTAGTTTATACTACATTGTGTATCTACATATCATTAAAAATTTATTACTTTCACAACGTTTTGACAGAATTGCAGCAGCTATGGATGGGATTGAGAGAGTCCTACCAACCATTACGCGAAATGTTACAACCACAAAAGAAAGGACGATTTTTGATTATTGTAATTTCCAATATATGTAATCTCGCTTTTTTGATAAGCGGAACTCTACTTTATGTTAACAAAACATTAGATTTCGGTACTTTCCTCCTTGTGTTGCTAATGGGCAATGCAGTGTTATATTCGATATTTTATTTAATTATGAAGGTACAAGTTGTATAAACTGTTTTTATTACTATTCACCTAAAGAATCGTATTTATACTTTAGACTCTTATTCATCGTGAAGGAATTTCCGTACAAGCGGTGATTTATGGTGTGCTGGGTGTCGCTCTTTGGGTCCAGTCTATGATTTTATTTTTAGATAAGAACACCGCCATGGCTGTAAGTCAAAAAATTGTCATCATGGAAAAATGTACTTACTTCAAATTTGTTTTTTAGTTAAGTCCTGCTGAGTCTCGCAATTACAATCAGCACTGTCTTGAGTGGTTTTGGAACTTCTACGACAAACACGATTTATGGCATTTCAGCAGCGCTGGAGCCATTTACTTCACATTTATGTTTCTCTTGTGTTTAGATGACAATATTGTTCTTAAAGAACGAAGACATATTCCTGTATTCTAATAGAAATGTGTGCAGTTTGAGTTCATTGCATTGCAGTGTAATACAAAACGATCTGATCTGTAAATAGTGTTTGTTTAACCTGAGTTTGGAATGTGTAGAATCATCGATAAAACATTGAGCAATGAAAATTGATAAAAATGAGAAAAGATTAACGATTTTTACACACATTTATTTATTTCGTGTCATTTTGTTTTTACAGTTTATAGCCTTCAAAGCGGCAACTAAAAAAAATCAAAATTTGTCTTAAAATGTGATAAATAATTTAATTTGAGGAATTAGAAAAATGTAATCTTTAAAAAGTGCTATAAAACACCTGCCTATATTTGATTTTTTTAAACCGAAATGTTTTTGGCTATAAAAGTTTGAATTAATTATGTTATTGAATAATTTTTTAAAGCAAATATTTGTCAAGCTCTTGCGAAAATTTAGGAAGAAATGAGTCAAGGGTATAGGCCTTGGAAATAACCATTAGTCAGAACACTCAGCCCGCATTAAAATTAACAATCAATCAGAAGCAGAATATCCTTATCACACTTATCACACTAAAAATTTCACTGAATTAAATGTTAAGTAAATTAAATCAACACAATGGTTCGCCCTTTTTCGACGACGAAATAGTACCTGTGTCTGTTATATCCGAAGGGGATCGAAAAGAAAGCTAAGAGAAGAGCTTCTGCATATTTAACTAAGCATTTTTGCATTTATTCCATTTTAACATTCTTGCTGCATTTTTTGTGGTAATTGGTGAAAATCTTAATTTTTTTACAATGTTAATACAGTTGGTTATTGGCAGCATCCAAGTAAATAAGTACCGACGTTTTCTAGTAATGCGGACGGGTTTTTCCAAGACTTCATTTATGGACACCCCCAATTAGGTGTATTACTGGAATTCTTTATTTAACGGCCTCTAAGCCGGATGTTGTAAATATAGATAATTCTGCAAATGTATTTAACGAGGGGTTGGAAGAGATGGAAAACCTAGAATGTATTTGTAAGCATTTCATTCTTCGATTTCCAAATTCATTCATCATTCGTCTACGAACTTGGCGACAGAGCAGCAATATTATGAATAATTAAAAAAATATCTTCCAAACTATCATCTTGGATTCGGTCCTACTCAGACTTAGTCCTAGATGGAGATTATGATTTTTGCAAACCTTGTGGCAAAGCAGTAAATTTTTTATTTAAAATATATTGCCAGTCTTTCGACTAAAGTTTAACTGAACCAAATAAAAAAATATGTTTTGCATGTTATTCAATGTCAGTAACAGGTATCTTGTACACGAATAATTATGTGTTTTCAATTTTTTTTTTAGATTTCGAGCACAAAGAAACATTTTGTAGATCAACACTGCAAAACGCCTCTCCACAACAGAAATTGTGAAAAAAGAAACTCAACCAGAGTAACTCAAACATCAATACGAGAAACTTTATCTGCTAATACAGCCAAAAATGAAGAGGAGACATTCAAGTTTGCTTTATGCCAGACCATGCTTGCCTGGAATATTCGGGAACAAGCCTAGAAGCGGTGACGGAGAACTTTGAGAAGGACCGCACGGCTGTTTAAGTGGGAACCACCGTCGGGAGCAGTTAGGTAGTCCAGACAATGAGAGAAGTCTAGTTAGTCGTGTACATTTGAGTTATTAAGAAATAAAATTGTTGAGTTTTATCCACGCCGATTTTAATCACCCGTTCAACGTAACACTGATGTCGGAAATGAGATTTGAGATTAATAACTGGTTTTACAATTTCCGGGCAGATTGGAGAAGAATTCTGAAGAATTTATGCCTGTCGAGACGAGAGCTTAAACTGCAGCAGCAATGGAGGATCAAGTAAACCGGGTGATGGCTATGCTTGCAAAAATGGACGAGAAAATGGAAGCAAGAAACAAAGAAATGGACGAAAAAATGGACACACGAACGGAAAAAGATGGACAAAAAAATAGATGAGATTATCACCAACCTAACTGAAAAGTTCCAAATGGACATAGAAACAAACAAGAATGAAATAGAAGAAATTAAAGAACAAATAAAAGTTTTGGAAAATGTTGTCTGACGAAATATGGTCTCAATGAAGGAAAAAGCAAAAGGAGAAGTCGAGGATCAGTTAAAAAGTGAGTTAGAAAAATCAGTGCATGAATACGTGGACGATCGAATGAAAACTATAGAAGATCGAATGAAGAAATTTGAAAAGACAATAAAAAATGTAGCAACCACTTCATCTTATGTGACGTCGGCCCCAGAACGATTCAACCACCCACTGTGTGATCCAATTTATGCTTAAAAAAAATTCAAAGTGGCGCCGCCCACCCACCCGGTTTTCCTTCTGGTCACTCATTTTATTGGACAAAAAGGGAGTTTTATATTGATAAACATTGGAATCTACACGTAAAGGTATAACTAACCCCATCCAACTCCCCTTTTGGATTTCATTGGTTTTTTTGGACTGGATGAAGATTGAAGACTGAATTTTACTATATCAAATGGCGAACTAGACTTACAAAAATTCGAAGTGGCCCCGCCCGCTCACCCAGTTTTTTTTGGTCACTCATTTTATTGGACGAAAAATGCATTTTATATTGAATTACAATGGAATCTAGTAATCTAGACAAAAAGGTAAAACTAACCCCACTCACGTCCTCTTTTGAATTTCATTGGTTTTTTGATTAGAAAAAGACTAAATTTAGTTTTGTCAAGGTCAAGTCGTCAAGTGATCGAATCTACGCTTTAAAAAAATCAAAGTGCCCACCCACCCGGTTTCCCTTCTGGTCACTCATTTTATTGGGCAAAAAGGGGGTTGTAAATTGAAAAACATTGGAATCTAGACGAAAAGGTAAAACTAACCCCATCCCCTTCGGCTTTTGGATTTCATTGTTTTTTTTTTTTGTTTGGATGAAAACTGAACTTTACTATGTCAAATGGCGAACTAGACTTACAAAAAGCAGTTCGAAGCAGCAACGACGGCAAATCTCTGGGAAGAAGAACAAAAAGCTACAGCTTTGGTGATTGCTTTGCCAGGCGCAGGGCTGGAGATGCTTCAAACCTTATCTGACAAAGATATAAGCAAATATAGTGCCTTAACCACTGCTCTAGAACTGCGATTTAGGGATGAACATCTAAAGCAAGTTTTTACCGCCCCGTTAAAGACAAGAACACAGAAAGTTGTAGAATCTCTACCAGAATTTGCAGCAGATGTCAAAAAAATGGTACGTCTAGCATACTCGGAAGCACCACCGAAGTTAAGAAGATGTTACAAGTATACCTATATTTAGATGTCAAACGTCAGCTGATGCTCTCATACGCGCTCTGGAAGTGGAAGCTGCTTTCAGTACCACAAGAACATGCTACAAAGTCAGCATAGCAGAACGAGAGAAAGAAGAAAACAACAAGATAAAGAAGTTGCTAGAAAAATTATTGCGAAGACGGAAGAATGATGTATCTCCTAAGCAAAGCCTGGAATGCTATAAGGATGGACGCCAGGGACATCTCAAACCTGATTGCCGTGCTCGATTACCAGTTCCAAAAAAAAAGCACAAAACAGAGACCTCCCCGATATCTAAAAGGAGCCGGTATTCGGGAAAATGGGTTCACTGGTGAGAATAAGGCCGCCAGCAAAGTGAAAATAAGAAGTTTCACCATCGATACTGGCGCTGCGGTATCAATTGTACGTAAAGGACTCGTGAGAGCTGAAGATGTAGAACCGATACCCGAAACGATCAGATTGACTACTGTAACTGGATCATGGGCGAAGCATCGGTGGATATCCGTATTAGTCAGCTGAGAATAAGACATCGGGCTCTCGTGGCTAGCATGGAAGATGACTTCATTTTGGGAATGGATTTGACAATTGATCCAGTAAAGGAAGTCTTGGAAATGAAGAGTTCAAGCTGAATCAGCGTTGTATTGAAGCGAAGCCTGCAAGATTGATCGCTTATCAGAACTACAAACACTGTGACGCGGTTGAGGAGCCCAAAGCACGGTTCAACCACAGGAAGAAAGCAGTCGTAGAAGATGATGAATGGACTACAGCTCGATGTAGAAAGGACCATGAGGAAGACGAGGATATTGGGCCGCCCCTCAGATGGAAAGAAGATGGAGTAGAACGACCTGGCTGGTCGGAAATAACAGACGAGTCTCCTTCTTTCAAGGTATTGCTTAAGCGAGCCTGGAAAAGTCCGGATGGAAACGATGTCACTATGCAGTTGGTAGTTCCGGCCATTAGAATCAAGGAAGTACTTCAAGAAATACGCAACGAAGGTTCTGGAATAAACAAGACGCTTTCCAACGTTACGAAGAGATTCTACTGGGTCCGTTGCCGGGAAGACGTCGAGAGCTGGTGGAAGATATGCAGGACCTGTGCGGCGGTTAAAAGACTTAAGATTAAGGCGAGGGGGCCGTCGGTTCATCTTTTGGAAGAACTGCAGGACACGAAGAAGGTCAAAGGTTACGACGATGGCGTACAGGACAAGCTGCCGAGCGTTCACGAAATGCTGCACCCCAAGAATAAAGTGGCGAGTGGTAGAATGAAGACACGTTACGATCTTAGGGACAACAAGATTTTAAATAGTCCTAAATTAAATCAGAACTTAAGTTTCATAAATAACAACTACGAATGAATTGGTGTGGCATTAACAAAATTAGAAAAACAAAAACTACCCCTAAGTGAATCCGTACAGCTAATAGAAAATTAAAAAAATATATCAATAAAGCACAAGGTCCTATAGCTCAAACAGTCTCAAAAAAACTAGACGAAGTCCTTAGTAAAAATGAGGGTTTGACTAGACTAACTAATGTGGTAAAAGTTTTAGATGGACAGTTTTCAGAGGAGGTAAATATAGACCCTCAAATTGTGTTGTCCCTTAAATATGCCCCAGTAACACCTGTCGATATAGAGCGTAGTTTTTCAGTGAATAAATATATTTTAAGTCATCGAAGACATTCATTTAAAATGGAAAATCTAGAAAAACATATTATAATAAATATAAATAATAATATTTTTCAAGTGAGTAACTAGTTAGTGAATAAAATAGCTAGTCAATAGAGTAATAGATACGCCGACATAGGTAATTTTAATTTGTAAATGTGTAGTTTAGGTCCAAATATTTGTTATACAGGGTATTTTTGAAATAGATGAAAACTTTTTTTAAGGTAATTGGTCATGATGTAGAGAATTTATGCATCAAATATTGATCTAATAAAAATCCTTTAGTTTTCGAGATAAAATTGATTGAAAATCTGCGTGTGCGCTACTGATTCCAAAAATGTTAAAGGTAAATTTGATCACTATAGTAATTTAAAGTAGGTAAAATTGTTGCTTGTTAACATGACAATACATTCATTAGCCCATCATTTTTTGCCGTTTTTGCAATTTTTTGGAAGAACAAAATGAATTTTAATAACACCCTGTATTAGTTATAAGAGTTGTAAGAAATGATAGAAATAAAATATTAATGTGTAAAAAAAGTAATTTTTCTTGCATATAATTCCGAACTTTACTGATGATCTTGCAATGACAAAGCGGAAATAAACACCCTACAAACCAAAGCAGCGATATATTGAAAAACCTGAGAAGTCTTTTCCACACTATTTTGAGCACCAGTAAAATTTTATAACCGATTGTCTAAATAAAATTTCGCCAATCGGACTAACGATGTAATTTTGTCTAATTTATTGCTTCCACATTCTTGCCATGTAGATTAAATCTTATCATAAGGCAAAGTACCTGGAATTTCCTATTATTTTTTGTTACAAATAAAAGTGTTTCGATATAATTTCTTAATTGTTTTATCGCTTAAATCAAATATATCTGTTTTCAACTATAGCGATTTCATAATATATATATACAAAAATAGCAAATTTAGATACCTTTCTCCGGCGAATAAAAAAGGAGTACCCAGAAACAATTGTATTATCAGATTCTGTTTAACAAAACTACTTCGTATCTCGACTTGATAAGACGAGTGTAAACATTTATACTTGCATCAGTCGATTTCAATCAACCATGATTAGTGCGAACATTTCTTTTTTCATGTTAATTACAACCAGTGTTTTTGCTCTCACCACGGGCGACTTGATAAACGTGATTGTTAAAGAAGGAATTTTCTCGAACAGAACAGAGGTCACTTTAAACTCAACTACTAGACGACTCTTTGTATTCACGCCGCAAACTCCGTCATCTAACCCTTACAATGTACACGTTTGGACAAACAACAGTAATGTGTCAAAGGACCATCCAGTGATAGTAACGGTAGAACAAGAACCAGATGTGTTAAAGTGGTCGATTCCTCTGACCCTTGAATCATCAAATGGAAAAGGTTTTGTGCTTTTTAACGACACTTCTAGAACACTCTGTAATAGTAAAATACTATCAGGAGATGTTAATGGAACACAAAACTTTACTGTGAGTTTATCGACATTTTCGCCTGATAATGTAAACGTAAGCCTTAAAGTAGTTGAGAGAACAGAATTTTATTTGACAAAAGGCAAACCTCATAATATATCGATAGTAGCTCCAGGGAGACCGCAGTACTTTCTTTATAAACCGGATTTTATTGGAGACTTTGGAATCGAAATAAATATCGCTTCAAGCAAAAATATTTGTTTTACGGCAGTTGTTCAAAAGATAAAAGTAAGTATAAGAAGTACGAAAGTAATGTAGGGACTTAGTCTTCCTTTAGTGTCCGGTTTATGTCTCGGGTCAAGTATTCTTTGAAGATGGAATTCGACAAACTGTTGTAACAAAAGGTACCATAAGGATTAATGTGAGTACCTAATTGTTTTAGTTGCTCCTAATAATAATAGTGATAACATCAGAGCGCAAATTTCCCCGATGGATTTATTCTCATCATTGCGAAGGGAAACGCAGAAAATTCATGTGAAGAGGCATGTCCAGGAGTCATTTGTGAAAACCCTCCGGAAGTTACTATTGAAATAAGAAACACTATTCCTGAAAACGAATACATCTTCATTACTTTGAAAGTTCTTGGCTGTATTGCAGGATTCTCTGCTGTCACGATTCTGACATGCTGTTTTTTTTCCTGGTGGGAAAAGCGGCAAGAACCTGCATACAACATCTTCAATTCCGATCTTTTCAACGGCGAAAATCACATGGATGAAGAAACACATAGAGATACCGAAAATTCAAACAACAATGACACAACTGTAGCCTCATTATGCAGAAGTCTTGAAAGAAATAAAATAAAAGCGCACAATTATTGGTTGCATGTTGTAAATATTGCAATTTTCTATGGAATTCCAGTTGTACAATTGGCAGCTATTTACCAAGGAATAGTGAATAAGACAGGGGATGAAGATAGTTGCTACTACAATTTTGGATGTGCGAATCCTGGATGGTTTCTTTCTGATTTTAACCATGTGCAGTCTAACATTGGTTATATCACCATGGGAATTTTATTTCTAGTGATAGTATTATATCGTCGCAGAGTACTACCTGAACGAGAGGTTATTTACTTTTATTCTCAAAACCTTATTTTTACTTCAAATTTCAGACAGGGATTCCAGTTTACTATGGAACTTATTATGCAATGGCTACAGCTTTAATCAGTGAAGGCATTCTGTCTGCATGTTACCATGTTTGTCCAACTAACACTAATTTTCAGTTTGGTATTAAAAAATGTTCCAAATTTTGCCAAACTAGTCTTAAGTAATATATTTCAGATGTAAGTTTTATGTATGTAATGATTATTCTATACCTGTTGAAACTCTATCAAAATCGTCACTCTGATATAGCAGCGTCAGCTTATTCGACTTTTACCGTTGTTGGTTTTATTGTATTTATGGGTAATTTTGTCGTATTGTTTAAACATAATACAAATAATGTTTGTTTAAGCTGTGATTGGAATAATTGTTGATGAGGATCAACATCGAGCCTTCATCGTGGTACCTCTTGTGGTGGTTACTTATACTACATTGTGTATCTACATATCATTAAAAATTTATTACTTTGACAGCGTTTTGACAGGATTGCAGCAGCAGTGGATGAGATTTAGAGAGTCCTACGAACCAATACAGGAAATTTTAACACCACAAAAGAAAGGTACATACATATCACTAAACATATTATGCTATCATTTATTTATATGTTTATTATTTCAAGGACGTTTTGTCATCACTATAATTGTCAATCTATGTAATCTCGCTTTTTTAATAAGCGGAACTCTACTTTATGTTAACAGAACATTAGATTTCGGTACTTTCCTCCTTGTGTTGCTAATGGGCAATGCAGTGTTATATTCGATATTTTATGTAGTTATGAAGGTACAAGTTGTATAATCTGTTTTTATTACTATTCACCTAAAGAATCGTATTTATACTTTAGACTCTTATTCATTGTGAAGGAATTTCCGTACAAGCGGTGATTTATGGTGTGCTGGGTGTCGCTCTTGGGGTCCAGTCTATGATTTTATTTTTAGATAAGAACACCCAAATGGCTGTAAGTCAAAAAATTGTCATCATGGAAAAATCTACTTAAAATTTGTTTTTTAGTTAAGTCCTGCCGAGTCGCGCAATTACAATCAGCGCTGTCTTCAGTGGTTCTGGAACTTCTACGACAAACACGATTTATGGCATTTCACTAGCGCTGGAGCCATTTACTTCGTATTTATGTTTCTCTTATGTTTAGATGACAATATTGTTCTTAAAGAACGAAGACATATTCCTGTATTCTAATAAAAATATCAGCAATTTGAGTCATTGCATTGCAATGTAATACAAAACCATCTGATCTGTAAATTGTATTTGTATAAGCTGAATCTGGAATGTGGAAAACCGTCGATAAAACATTGTGTATGGTTGATAAAAATACTGAGATTAACGACAAGATTTTTACAAGCATCTATGCGTGTCGTTTTTGTTTATAGCTCTCAAAGCGGCAACAAAACGAATTCAAAATTTATCTTAAAATGTAAGAAATAAAAACTCCTATAAAATAAAACACCTGCTTATATTTGATTTTTTTAAAATCGAACTGTTTTTGGCCATAAAAGTTTGAATTAATTATGTAATTGAATAATTTTTTAGAGCAAGTATTTGTCAAGCTCTTGCGAAAATTTAGGAAGAATTGAGTCAAGGGTATAGGCCTTGGAAATAACAATTAGCAGAACACTCAACTCGCATTAAAATTAACAATCAACAAAAAGCAGAATATCCTTAAAATCACACTAAAAATTTCACTGAATTAATTGTTAATTAAATCGACAAGGCAAAGCTGTAAATTTTTAAAAATATATTTTCAGTCCTTAGATTAAAATCTAAGTGAACCAAATAAAAACATATGTTTTGCATGTTATTCAATGTCAATAACAGGTATCTCATACATAAATAATTATTTGTTTTTAATTTTTTTTATAGATTTCGAGCAGAAAAAACATCTTAATGTTTAAATTTTAGCGATTGTGACGTAAATCAAATCTTATCAGAAGGCACAATACCTGGAATTTCCATAATCTTTTTTTGTAAATAAATTGTCTTTTGATAAATATTCCCAAGTGTATTGTCCATACTTTTTTGTTCATGCTAGAGTTGCAACCATCGTGTATGTAGTGACTTTAGAACTGAGATGCAACAAATTCAGGTGGTTACTCTCCTTCGAGGAATAAAAAAAGGGCAGCCTATTTTTTGTCCGGAAACGTTTCTGTTATCAGATTCTATTTGTTAAAACTACGTCCACTCGTATCTCGACTTGATAAAACATGCAAAATTTGTAACTTATAATCCAAACATTTAAGCTTCTATCAGTAGGTTTCAAACATGCTTACCTCACACATTTATATATTCATGTTAATTACAACCAGTGCTTTTGCTCTCACCACGGGCGACTTGGTACACGTGATTGTTGAAAAAGGAAGTTTATCGGATACAATGACCGTCTCTTTGAATTCAACTACCAGACGAATCTTTGTTTTTACTGCGGTATCAAGTAATCCTTTCGCCACACACGTTTGGGCAAACGAAACTAAGCTATCAAAAGAACATCCAGTGATAATAGTGGTAGAACAAGAACACGATATTTTGGAGTGGTCGATTCCCCTGATTATGGAAAGATCACGTAGTAGCGGTGCTATACTTTTTAATGACACTTGTAGGACTCTTTGCAACAGCAATTTGCTATCAGGGAATTTTAGTGGAGTACAAAACTTTACCGTAAGTTTGTCGACCTCTTCGCCAGATAACGTAACTGTCAGCCTTAAAGTGGTTGAAAAAACAGAATTTTACTTGGCAAACAACCAGTCTCGTAATATATCGACAATAGCGCCTGGCAGACCCCAGCACTTTCTGTATAAACCGAATGGTACTGAAAATGTTGGAATCGAACTAAGGTTTACTTCTAACAAAAATACATGTTTTACGGCAGATATTCAAAAAATAAGAGTAAGTAGAGGAAGTATAAACGTATCCTAGCGATTTACTCTTGATTTAGTGTCCAGTTTACGTTTTGGGTGAAGTGTTCTTTGACAATGGAATACGCCAAACCATAGTAACAGAGAGTACCATAAGGGTTAACGTAAGTACTTGCTCTACTTTTTTGTAATAATAAGAATGTTGATAAAGATGCAGGGCGGACATTTTGCCAACGGATTTGTTCTTGTTTTTGTGCAAGAAGAAACAGATTATCTTTGTGAAAAAGGATATCGAGAGGGAGCCAACTGTGAAGAGCCTTCCGTAGTTACAATTGAGATAAAAGAAACTTTTGGTCACGACGAATATATCTACATTCCTTTAACAGTTTTTAGCTGTATTGCAGCTTTCTGCATCTTTCACTGCTTCGTTTTTTGCTACGTGGAAAAACAACAACAGTTAAAACTCCCTTCAAACAACAACCCCGATTCCGATCGTCGCCAAGTAGAGAATAAAGTGCACGAAGAAACAAATAGAAGCACTGGAAACAACACCATCGATCCCGAAGAACAAAACAATCAAACCGATCGTCACCAAGACGAAAATGAAATCGTTGAAGAAACAAATAGAGATCACGAAAACAACGCCATCAATACCGAAATTGAAAACGATTAACGCGAAAACAAAAAGTTTTGGAAAACTGTAGATGAACTGTGCAAAAATTTTAAAGAAAACAAAGAAAAGGCACATAGTTATTTTTCGCATGTTACCAATATTGCAATTTTCTATGGAATTCCAGTTGTACAGTTAGCAGCTAACTACCAGAAGAGTCTAAATGCGACAGGGGATGAAGATCTTTGTTACTACAATTTTGGGTGCGCAAATCCTTTGTGGCTTCTATCCGATTTTAACCACGTGCAGTCAAACATTGGCTATGGTCTCCTAGGAATTTCCTTTATGGTAATAGTACACTTTCGCCGAAGAGTACGAGGTGAACAACAAGTTACTTATTTTTGTTATTATGTACTCCCAAAACTTTATTTTTACTTAATATTTTAGAAGGGTATTCCAGTTTACTATGGAACAGATTATGCCATGGCGGTAGTTTTAATTAGTGAGGGCATCTTGTCTGCATGTTACCACATTTGTCCAACCCAAAAGAATTTTCAATTTGGTAGTAGAAACATATGTATATTTTGCTAAAGTAGACTTAGAGAATGTATTTCAGATGTCACTTTTTATATATAATGAGTATTCTCTGCGTTGTAAAACTCTACCAAAAGCGCCACTCTGACATAACATTGTCGGCTTATTGGATTTTTCCCATCCTTGGTGGTATTGAACTAATCGGTAATTTTATAGTATTGTTAATGTTAAACCATAACACAAATTCTGTTTTTTTAAGCTGTTCTTGGAATAATTTTTGAGGAAAGTCAAATATTTATGGTGTTGTTTTTGGTGATTGCTTATATATTGTGGATCTACTTCACAGAATCGGAAATTTTTTACCTTCGCAGCGGTTTAACAGAATTAAAAAAATGGATAAAATCTGGATCATACAGACAGCTAAACGAAGAACGACCAAAAGGTAAATACCACTAAACATTATATTATCTCGTCACTCTCTACGTGTTTATTATTTAAGTACTGTTTTGGACTATTGTCGTTCTTGCCAATGTGCTTAGTCTCGTTGTGCTAATAAGTGCAATTGTACTTTTTTATGTTGACGAAGTATTAGATTTTGGTACTTTTCTCCTTATGCTGCTAATGGGCAATGCAGTTTTATATTCGATGTTTTATTTGTTTATGAAGGTACAGGTTGCATAATCTGTTTTTATTACTATTCATCTAAAAACTGTATTTATACTTTAGACTTGTATCCATAAGAAAGGAATTTCCTTACAAGCGGGGATCTATTTTGTCCTGAGTCTAGTTCTTTGGGGCGTGGCCATGTACTACTTTTACGATAAAAGCACCTACATGACTGTAAGTTAACTTTAGAAAAAAGTCAAAAATTTGTAGTCATGAAATAAACTAATTAATATTTCTTTGTTAGTCAAGTCCTGCTGAATCTCGCTCCTACAATCAGGAATGTTATGTCGGGAACTTCTACGACAAACACGATATCTGGCATTTCACCAGCGCTGTGGCTATTTACTTCACATTTATGTTTCTCTTGTGTTTAGATGACAATATTGCTGACAAAGATCGAAAAGAGATATATGTATTCTAATACAAATATGGACGCTTTAAATTATCAATAAAATTGATTACTGTAGCATTATTTTTTTTTATCGCCAACCGGCAATAGAGACATGCATTACCATAGCGATTTTCGGAAGTAAACAAACACTTTATTTTACTGTAAAAATCAAGCACTTTACCTGCCGCTCATAATTGTCAACATAACCATGACTGTATGACATTCTGTCTGTCACTGTCACGGTTCCAGCGAGAAAAGTTCTGTCGCGAATTATATAGAAAATAATGGAAGGAGACATTCAATACACGCCGCCTGAAAGTCGCTAGAGACGTCTTTCGAACTTCTACCACAAAAATCTGTCGAAAAATACAATCGCCAGTATGACATATTCATGGAATGGTGTAAAAAACATGGAACTACAAAATATAGTGAAAACGTTTTACTGGCATATTTTTCCGATTTATCTAAAAAGTATTCTCCTTCTTCAATGTGGTCGTATAATTCCATGGTGAAAGCAACCCTTTCTGCAAAAAATGACGTCGACATTAGTAAATACAAGAAACTTACGGCTTTTTTAAAACAAAAAGGAGGAAATCATATTCCAAAAAAGTCTAAAACTCTTTCACAAGTTGAAATACTTAAATTTTTACTAAATGCTCCGGATGAAATCTACTTGATGCTGAAAGTATTTTATGCAAACTTTTTAAACCCAATTTGATATAAATGTAATAATTATTTTAGATTTGTGTTGTGTTTGGCATTGCTGGGGCTTGCCGTAATGATGAACTTCTGAATTTAAAAGTAAGTGACATCGAGCACAAAGAAACAATTCTTGTTGTTCACATAACTAAAACAAAAACCAACAGGCCTCGATTATTTGTAATCACATCAGAATTTGAAGGAAAAGTAAAGTCCATAGAATTATTTAACAAATATTTAGCTTTGCGTCCTAAGCAGACGCCCCACGACCGATTTTTTCTAACTTATAGAAATCACAAATGTACAGTCCAGCCAGTAGGGATCCATATTTTTGGAAGTATACCAACCAAAATTGCTACGTATTTGCATTTGCCAGAACCATCACTTTATACGGGACATTGTTTCCGTCGAACATCTGCCACTCTCTTTGCCAACGCAGGCGGCAGTAAGGAAAATTTAAAACGCCACGGAGGGTGGAAAAGCGATACGATTGCAGAGTCCTATGTTGAGGAATCTGTGCTCAATAAAAAGAAAATCGCAGAGACAATTTTAGGTGAAAGTCAAACTGACAACATATTTGTTACCAATGATAATTTTACTCAAGATTCACCTAATGAAATTATTAGCACGGCTAATCCTCAAACATTTTCACTTCAAACTCCTTCGACTTCAGGACTCAATTTTTATAATCCGTCAGGTTGTACATTTACATTTAATATAACAAGTAATAAGTAGATATCTTTTGACTCATTGTTATTATATGTTTACTGTCATAATAAAATGTGATAAATCATAACATTTCCATTATTTTTAATTATAAATTTTTACGGTTGGCGATAAAAATTTGTATGCACCACGTCAGTAAATGATCTTTATCGAACTCGCCTGTTACTCGCCTCGCTCGCTTCGCTCGCTCGGCTCATAATCTCAGACTCGTTCCATAAAGAATCACTTTACTGACTTGGTACATAAATAACTATTAAACATCTCCTGTTATGAATCATAAAAAATTAGTCGAAAGTTATTTCGACAGAACTTCCCTCGCTTCTGAAAAACAATCCAACAAATACCGCTTATCTGAAAAATTATAAGATTTGATTTTGGGGAATTGTACTTTTTCGTGATAACCTCTATGGAGAAAACATTATAGAAGGCACTAGTCGCAGTTTAATAAAAAAAAAAGTTTAAAAAAGGACAATTGGGACCCCCAAGAAGGTTTCACATCCTTAAAAACAGACAGTTGGGACCCTCGAGAAGGTTTCACAAAAAGAAGACAATTGGGTGCCCCCGAGGAGGTTTTACATTTTTAAAAAAGACAGTTGGGACCCCCGAGAAGATTTCATAATTACATTTTTAAAAAAGACATTTGGAGCCCCCGAGAAGGTTTTATATTTTCAAAAAAGACAATTGGGACCCCCAAGAAGGTTTCACATTCTTAAAAAAATACATTTGGGGCCACTGAGAAGGTTTTACATTTTTAAAAAGACAGTTGGGACTTCCGAGAATGTTTCACATTAAAAAAAAAAAACATTTGGAGCCCCCAAGAAGGTTTCATATTTTTAAAAAAGTCAGTTGGGATCCCCGAGAACGTTTTACATTCTAGAAAAAACTTTTGCCGCATTTGAGAAGTTTTACATTTTTAAAAAAGACAAATGGGAACCCCGAGAAAGTTTTAAATTATTAAAAAAGACAGTTGGGACCCCCAACAAAATTTCATATTAAAAAAAAGACATTTGGAGCCTCCGAGAAGGGTTTAGATTTTTAAAAAAGACAATTGGGACCCCCGAGAATGTTTCACATTCTTAAAAAAATACATTTGGGATCACCGAGAAGGTTTCACATTTTTAAAAAAGACAGTTGGGACTTCCGAGAAGGTTTCACATTAAAAAAAACATTTGGAGCTCCCAAGAAGGTTTTACATTTTTAAGAAGACAGTTGGGATCCCCGAGAAGGTTTTATATTCTAGAAAAAAAATTTGGCGCATTAGAGTTTTACATTTTTAAAAAAGACAATTGGGACCCCCCAGAAGGTTTTAAATTTTTAAAAAAGACAGTTGGGACCCCCGACAAAATTTCATATTAAAAAAAAGACATTTGGAGCCTCCGAGAAGGGTTTAGATTTTTAAAAAAGACAATTGGGACCCCCGAGAATGTTTCACATTCTTAAAAAAATACATTTGGGATCACCGAGAAGGTTTTACATTTTTAAAAAAGACAGTTGGGACTTCCGAGAAGGTTTCACATTAAAAAAAACATTTGGAGCTCCCAAGAAGGTTTTACATTTTTAAAAAGACAGTTGGGATCCCCGAGAAGGTTTCATATTCTAGAAAAAAAATTTGGCGCATTAGAGTTTTACATTTTTAAAAAAGACAATTGGGACCCCCGAGAAGGTTTTAAATTTTTAAAAAAGACAGTTGGGACCCCCGACAAAATTTCATACTAAAAAAAAACATTTGGAGCCCCCGAGAAGTGTTTACATTTTTAAAAAAGACAGTTAGGATCCCCGAGAAGGTTTCACATTCTAGAAAAAACTTTTGGCGCATTCGAGGAGTTTTACATTTTTAAAAAAGACAATTGGGACCCCCGAGAAGGTTTTACATTCTTAACAAAATACATTTGGAGCCACCGAGAAGGTTTTACATTTTTATTTTAAAAAAGACAGTTGGGACTTCCGAGAAAGTTTCACATTAAAAAAAAACATTTGGAGCCCCCAAGAAGGTTTTACATTTTTAAAAAAGACAGTTGGGATCCCCGAGAAGGTTTCACATTCTAGAAAAAACTTTTGGCGCATTAGAGTTTTACATTTTTAAAAAAGACAATTGGGACCCCCGAGAAGGTTTTAAATTTTTAAAAAAGACAGTTGGGACCCCCGACAAAATTTCATATTAAAAAAAAAGACATTTGGAGCCCCGAGAAGGGTTTACATTTTTAAAAAAGAAAATTGGGACCCCGAGAAGGTTTCACATTCTTAAAAAATACATTTGGGGCCACCGAGAAGGTTTTACATTCTAGAAAAAACTTTTGGCGCATTCGAGGAGTTTTACATTTTTAAAAAAGACAATTGGGACCCCCGAGAATGTTTCACATTCTTAAAAAAATACATTTGGGGCCACCGAGAAGCTTTTACATTTTTAAAAAAGACAGTTGAGACTTCTGAGAAGGTTTCACATTAAAAAAAAACATTTGGAGCCCCCAAGAAGGTTTTGCATTTTTAAAAAAGACAGTTGGGATCCCCGAGAAGGTTTCACATTCTAGAAAAAACTTTTGGCGCATTAGAGTTTTACATTTTTAAAAAAGACAATTGGGACCCCCGAGAAGGTTTTAAATTTTTAAAAAAGACAGTTGGGACAACCGACAAAATTTCATATTAAAAAAAGGACATTTGGAGCCCCCGAGAAAGTTTTACATTTAACCGAAAAACACTTGGGATCCCCGAGAAGGTTTCACATTCTAGAAAAAACTTTTGGCGCACTCGAGGAGTTTTACATTTTTAAAAAAGACATTTGGGACACCCGAGAACGTTTTACATTTTTAAAAAAGACAGTAGGGACTTCCGAGAAGGTTTCACATTAAAAAAAACAGTTGGGATCCCCGACAAAAAGTCATATTAAATAAAAGACATTTGGAGTCCCCGAGAAGGGTTTAGATTTTTAAAAAAGACAATTGGGATCCCCGAGAAGGTTTCATATTCTTAAAAAAATATATTTGGGGCCACCGAGAAGGTTTTACATTTTTAAAAAAGACAGTTGGTACTTCCGAGAAGGTTTCACATTAAAAAAAAAACATTTGGAGCTCCCAAGAAGGTCTTACATTTTTAAAAAAGACAGTTGGGATCCCCGAGAAGGTTTCACATTCTAGAAAAAACTTTTGGCGCATTTGAGGAGTTTTACATTTTTAAAAAAGACAATTGGGACCTCGGAGAGGGTTTTAAATTTTTAAAAAAGACATTTGGAGCCCCCGAGAAGGTTTTACATTTTTAAAAAAGACATTTGGGATCCCCGAGAAGGTTTCACATTCTAGAAAAAACTTTTGGCGCACTCGAGGAGTTCTACATTTTTAAAAAAGGCAATTGGGACCTCCAAGGTTTTAAATCTTTAAAAAAGACAAGATTTCATATTAAAAAAAAGACATTCGAAACCCCCGAGAAGGTTTTCTTTTTTATGTAGCATGTGAATAACAATGGTTCTTCAGATAAGTCTTGCGGAAGCCCCCAGCGGAATCAAGAGAATATATTGATCAATTTTTGCGATAGACGACGTCTGGTATTTAACTCGGCTTTCTGAAACTTACTATTTATTGTCCAGTATTTTGTTGGCTTGAATTTTAGATGTTTAAATGCCAGCGACAATAAAATCCCTAAAATCTATCTATCTTTGAATATTAATAAAATTTTATAACCCATTATCTAATTAAAATCTCGTCAATAGAACTAATAGTGCTCTAACTTACTTTTACGTCCTGTACAGATAGTCATTTCAAAAAAATATAAAAATTATAGCGATTGTGACGTAAATTAAATCTTATCAGAAGACACAATACCTGGAATTTCCAATATCTTTTTTTGTAAATAAATTGTCTTTTGATAAATATTTCCTAAGTATATTGTCATTTAATCCATAATTTTTTGTTCAAGTTATATTTTCACACATCATGTAGGTGGTGACTTTAGAATTGAGATGCAACAAATAGGTAGTTACTCTTCTCCTAGTTATAAATAAAAAATGGCAGTCTATTTTTTATCCGGAAACGTTTGTGTTATCAGATTCTATTCTATTTATTATTCGTCCACTCGTATCTCGACTTGATAAAAACTTGCAATTGCAACTTACGAAACAAACATTTAAGTTTCTGTCAGTAGGTTTCGAACATGGTTACCTCAAACATTATGGTGTTCATGTTAATCATAACTAGTGTTTTTGCTCTCACCACGGGCGACTTGATACACGTTATTGTTAAAGAAGGAAGTTTCTCGGATACAATGACCGTCTCTTTGAATTCAACTACCAGACGAATCTTCGTTTTTACTGCGGTATCAAGTAATCCTTTCGCCACACACGTTTGGGCAAACGAAACTAATCATAATGCATCAAAAGAGCATCCAGTGGTAATAGTGGTGGAACAAGACCAAGATATTTTGGAGTGGTCGATTCCCCTGATTATGGAAACACACCGTAGTAGCGGTTCTGTACTTTTTAATGACACTTGTAGGACGCTTTGCAACAGCAATTTGCTATCAGGGAATTTTAATGGAGTACAAAACTTTACCGTAAGTTTGTCGACATCTTCGCCCGATAACGTAACTGTCAACCTTAAAGTGGTTGAAAAAACAGAATTTTATTTGGCAACCAACCAGTCTCGTAATATATCGACAATAGCGCCTGGCAGACCCCAGCAGTTTCTGTACAAACCGAATGGTACTAAAAATGTTGGAATCGAAATAAAGTTTACTTCTAACCAAAATACATGTTTTACGGCAGCTATTCAAAAGATAAAAGTAAGCACAGGAAGTATAAATGTGTCCTAGCGACTTACCTACTCTTGATTTAGTGTCCTGTTTACCTTTTGGGTGAATTGTTCTTTCTTGATGGAATACGCCAAACCATAATATCAAATGGTACCATAAGGGTTAACGTAAGTATTTTCTATACTTCTTTCTAATAATAATAACATTGATAATGATGCAGGGCGGAAATTTTGCCAACGGATTTATTCTTGTCTTTGTGCAAGAAGAAACATATTATCTGTGTAAAACAGAAAATCGAGAAAGAGCCATCTATGATGACCTTCCCGTAGTTACAATTGAGATAAAAGAAACTTTTACTCACGACGAATATATCTACATTCCTTTAATAGTTTTTAGCTGTATTGCAGCTTTCTGCATCGTTCATTGCTTCGTTTTTTACTACTTGGAAAAGCAACAACAGTCAAAACTGCTTTCAAACAACAACACCGATTCCGATCATCACCAAGTCGAAAATAAAGTGTATGAAGAAACAAATAGAAGCACTGGAAACAACAACATCTATCCCGAAGAACAAAACAATCAAACCGATCGTCACCAAGACGAAAATGAAATCGTTGAAGAAACAAATAGAGACCACGAAAACAACGCCATCAATACCGAAATTGAAAATGATCAACGCGCAAACAAAAAGTTTTGGAAAACTGTAGATGAACTCTGCAAAAATTTTAAAGAAAACAAAGAAAAGGCACATAGTTATTTTTCGCATGTTACCAATATTGCAATTTTCTATGGAATTCCAGTTGTACAGTTAGCAGCTAACTACCAGAAGAGTCTAAATGAGACAGGGGATGAAGATATTTGTTACTACAATTTTGGGTGCGCAAACCCTTTCTGGATTCTATCCGATTTTAACCATGTGCAGTCAAACATTGGCTACGTTCTCCTAGGAATTTCCTTCATGGTAATAGTATATCTTCGCCAAAGAATACGAGGTGAACAACAGGTTACTTATTTTTGTTATTATTCCCAAAACTATATTTTTACTTAATATATTGTAGAAGGGTATTCCAGTTTATTATGGAACAGATTATGCCATGCCGGTAGTTTTAATTAGTGAGGGCATCTTGTCTGCATGTTACCACATTTGTCCAACTCAAAAGAATTTTCAATTTGGTAGTAGAAACATATCTATATTTTGCTAAAGTAGACTTAGAGAATGTATTTCAGATGTCACTTTTATGTATATAATGAGTATTCTCTGCGTTTTAAAACTCTACCAAAAGCGCCACTCTGACATAACATTGTCGGCTTATTGGACTTTTGCCATCCTTGGTTGTATTGAACTAATCGGTAATTTTATACTTACTATTATTATTGTTAAACCATAACACAAATTCTGTTTTTTTAGCTGTTCTTGGAATGATTTTTGAGAAAAGTCAAAATTATATGATGTGGTTTCTGGTGATTGCTTATATATTGTGGATCTACTTCACAGCATCGAAAATTTTTTACCTTCGCAGCGGTTTAACAAAATTAAAAGAATGGATAATGTCTATAATTAGAGAGTCGTCCTATACACAGATAAACGAAATTGCAGAACGACCAAAAAGTATATACTACTAAACATTATATATGTTATCATCATTTCTTTATGTGTTTATATTTTAAGGACTGTTTTGGACTATTGTGGTATTTGCCAATGCACTTAGTCTCGTTGTACTAATAGGTGCAATTGTACTTTTTGATGTTTACAAAATATTAGATTTTGGTACTTTTCTCCTTATGCTGCTAATGGGCAATGCAGTTTTATACTCGATCTTTTATTTGTTTATGAAGGTATAGGTTATATAATCTGTTTTTATTACTATTCATCTAAAAAATTGTATTTATACTTTAGATTTGTATTCATAAAGAAGGAATTTCCTTACAAGCGGGGATTTATTCTGTTCTGAGTCTAGTTCTTTGGGGCTTGGCCCTGTACTTCTTTTTCGATAAAAGCACCTACATGACTGTAAGTAAACTTTAGAAATAAGTCAAAAATTTGTAGTCATGAAACAAACTAATTAATATTTCTTTGTTAGTCAAGTCCTGCTGACTCTCGCTCCTACAATCATGAATGTTATGTCGGGAACTTCTACGACAAACACGATATCTGGCATTTCACCAGCGCTGTGGCTATTTACTTCACATTTATGTTTCTCTTGTGTTTAGATGACAATATTGCTGACAAAGATCGAAAAGAGATATATGTATTCTAATACAACTATAGACGCTTTAAATTGTCAATAAAATTGATTATTGTAGCATTATTTTTTTTTTAACATCTCTTGTTATGAATTATAAAAAATTCGTAAAAAGTTATTTCGACAGAACTTCCCTCGCTTCTGAAAAAAGGACACTTGGGGCCCCCAAGGTTTCACCTTCCTTCTTTAAAAAACGACAGTTGGGACCCCCAAGAAGGTTTCACCTTCTTAAAAAAGACATTTCGCGCCCCCGAGAAGATTTTACATTTTAAAAAAAGACAGTTGGAACCCCCGAGAAGGTTTCACAAAAAAAAGACAATTGGGTGCCCCCGAGAAGGGTTTAGATTTTTAAAAAACACAGTTGGGACCCCCGACAAGATTTCACATTCTAAAAAAACATTTGGCGTATTCGAGGAGTTTTACATTTTTAAAACAGACAACTGGGACCCCCGAGAAGATTTTAAATTTTTAAAAAGACAGTTAGGACCCCCGACAAGATTGCATATTAAAAAAAGACATTTGGAGCCCCCCCGAAAAGTTTATATTTTTAACAAAGACAATTGGGACCCCCGAGAAGGTTTCACATTCTTAAAAAAATACATTTGGGGCCACCGAGAAGGTTGTACATTTTTAAAAAAGATAGTTGAGACCTCCGAAAAGGTTTCACATTAAAAAAAAACGTTTGGAGCCCCGAAGAAGGTTTTACATTTTTAAAAAAGACAGTTGGGTTCCCCGAGAAGGTTTCATATTCTAGAAAAAACTTTGGCGCATTCGAGGAGTTTCACATTTTTAAAAAAGACAATTGGAACCCCCGAGAAGGTTTCATATTAAAAAAAAGACAATTGGGTGTCCTCGAGAAGGTTTTACATTTTTAAAAGACAATTGGGACCCTCGAGAAGATTTCATATTAAAAACAAAACAATTGGGTGCCCCCGAGAAGGTTTTACATTTTTTAAAAAGACAATTGGGACCCCCGAGAAGGTTTCACAAAAAAAAAACAATTGGGTGCCTCCGAGAAGGTTTTACATTTTTAAAAAAGACAGTTGGGACGCCCGAGAAAATTTCACATTCTAAAAAAAGCATTTGATGTCTTCGAGGAGGTTTCACATTTTAAAAAAAGACAATTGGGACCTCCGAGAAGGTTTTACATTTTTAAAGACACTTGGGATACCGAGAAGGTTTCACATTCTAGAAAAAAACTTTTGACGCCCCTGAGGAAGTTTAACATTTTTAAAAAAGATAATTGTCACCTCCGAGAAGGTTGTACATTCTTAAAAAAATACATTTGGGGCCACCGAGAAAGTTTTACATTTTTAAAAATGATACTTGGGACCTCCGACAAGGTTTCACATTAAAAAAATGACAACTGGGTGCTCCCGAGAAGGTTTTACATTTTTAAAAAAGACACTTGGAACCTCCGAGAAGGTTTCACATAAAAAAAGATATTTGGAGCCCCCGAGGAGCTTTTACATTTTTAAAAAAGACCGTTGGGATCCCGAAAGAAGGTTTCACAAAAAAAAGACAATTGGGTGCCCCCGAGAAGGTTTTCAATTCTTAAAAGAGACACTTGGGACCCCCGACAAGATTTCATCTTAAAAAAAAGACATTTGCAGCTCCCGAGAAGAGTTTACATTTTTAAAAAAGACAATTGGGACTTCCAAAAAGGTTTCACATTCTTAAAAAAATACATTTGGGGCCACCGAGAAGGTTTTACATTTTTAAAAAAGACAATTGGGACTTCCGAGAAGGTTTCACATTCTTAAACAAATACATTTGGGGCCACCGGGAAGGTTTTACATTTTTAAAAAAGTCAATTGGGACTTCCGAGAACGTTTCACATTAAAAAAAAAACATTTGGAGCCCCCGAGAAGATTTTACATTAAAAAAAAGATATTGGTGCTCCCAAAAGGTTTTACTTTTTTAGAATGGCAGTTGAGATCCCCAAGAAGGTTTCACATTAAAAAAAAGACAATTGGGTGTCCTCGAGGTTTTACATTTTTAAAAGACAATTGGGACCCTCGAGAAGATTTCACATTAAAAACAAAACAATTTGGTGCCCCCGAGAAGGTTTTACATTTTTTTAAAAAGACAATTGGGACCCCCGAGAAGGTTTCACATTAAAAAAAAGAATTGGCTGCCCCCGAGAAGGTTTTACATTTTTATAAAAAACAGTTGGAACGCCCGAGAAAATTTCACATTCTAAAAAAAGCATTTGATGTCTTCGAGGAGGTTTCACATTTTAAAAAAAGACAATTGGGACCTCCGAGAAGGCTTTACATTTTTAAAAAAGACAATTGGGACCACCGAGAAGGTTTCACGTTAAAAAAAAACACATTTGGAGCCCCCGAGAAGGTTTTAGATTTTTAAAAAAGATAATTGGGACCCCCGAGAAGGTTTTACATTCTTAAAAAAATACATTTGGGGCCACCGAGAAAGTTTTATCTTTTTAAAAAAGACAATTGGGACCACCGAGAAAGTTTCACATTCTTAAAAAAATACATTTGGGACCACCGAGAAGGCTTTACATTTTTAAAAAAGACAGTTGGGACTTCCGCGAAGGTTTCACGTTAAAAAAACACATTTGGAGCCCCCGAGAAAGTTTTACATTCTTAAAAAAATACATTTGAGGCCACTGAGAAAGCTTTACATTTTTAAAAATGATACTTGGGACCTCCGAGAAGGTTTCACATTAAAAAAATGACAACTGGGTGCTCCCGAGAAGGTTTTACATTTTTAAAAAAGACACTTGGGACCTCCGAGAAGGTTTCACTTTAAAAAAAAGACATTTGGAGCCCCCGAGAAGGTTTTACATTTTTAAAAAAGACAGTTGGGATCCCGCAGAACGTTTCACATGCTTAAAAAAAGACATTTGGCGCTGCAGAAAAGGTTTTACATTTTTAAATAAAGAGTAAAATATTCTCACCTTTTCGAGAAAGTATGGTAATTTCATCAATAAAAAATTTGTTATGATGTTATAAACATGAATATTACACATTGCGAGTGAAAAAAATTTGTCGAAAATTTACTTCGACAGAACTTCCCTCGCTCATAAAGTACAGCTTGTCAAATGCAGCCCTTTCCAAAAATTAAAACATTTGATTTTGCGAATTTTATTGTATTTTTTATGGCAACCATTATAAGCTAAAATCAGGCGCAGATCCAGGGGGGCGGGGGCAATGGGTGCAATTGCCCCCCCCCCCCCTGACACAGGACCGAGATACTTTATTTTGACCAATTTAAAAATTTTGAAATCGCATTTCATTTTGTAGATACAGTACAACCTCTATAATCCGAATTCATGATTATTCGAACATCCAGTAATCCGAACAGAGGCTATTTGAAGTCGATGCTTCTTTAATCCGAACAAAAACTCTGCAATCCGAATTGAACTTGGAAACACGCAATTACTTATAAAATTGACGCAAGCTCTTTCTGCATATGTTGTATGGAATATTTTGAAATTTTAAAAATTTCAGTGCACTGAATTAATTAACTAATTCTGGAAAAAAGGTTGAAGTTATCGAAGAAATGAGGCCCAAAATCTACAAGAAAATGTATTTAGTTAAATTTCGAAAATCGTCGAGAATGGGTGAAATTTACATAATGGTGGTAATACATAATGGAAAATTTCATTTTTGAAAAATTCATCTAAAAATTCTGAAAAAATTCAAGTTCCAGATTTTTTAAAGCTCTGACTTCCACTTATTGAATAAAACACTACAGTTTATTTTGATTTTCGATGTTAGTTAATTATAACTTGTCTAGATCAATGGGACGCTAGCTACGACCTTGTCTCGGGGTTATGAAATCGAGAAAATATGAAAGTACCAAATTGCCCGACGCACCCCATTACTTACTGTACGTTCTTAGGTTATCCTCGATATGAAAAACAACTTGAAAGTGTTTATATTTATACATCGGAACAATGTCACGTAAAAACTAGTTTGATTTGAATGAGTTCGTCCCCTCACAACAGAGGATCAAAACTATTAAGTAAGCTACAATCGACAAAATATTCTGAATATCATTACCATAATTTATTCTTATTAAATAAAGACGTCTGTATTATCACATTTTCGGGAAAATGGAGTGACTCGCTCTTAATTTGATTAATAAAAAATATAATGCAATGATGAATCACAAGTAAAAGAAATTATTCGGCAAAATTCTAAGCTGGCGTCATCAATTTTTTGAAGGAGATAAGCAAATATATTTTGATTAAAAATTTATTATGCTAATCATAACTTTAAAACATCTACAACATTTCAAAGCATTCGGTTTTGCAAATTCAAAATTAAATTGCAAAATGTCGTTTCATAATTTTGATTATTTCCAAACACACGGACAGACAGACAGACGGACAGACGGAAACGGGAGACCTATTTCTTCGTACTCTAGGAGTCGGGAACAGTCGAGAAATCGTAAAAGTAGACTCGCTTACCCTCGGGAAGTAAAAATAAAAATATATTACTAAAGCCGAAACGTTGTATCTCGAAAGGCATAGACGAAAACGGAGATCTACTTTTTCATATTCCAGAAACTATAAAACGTCTAGAAAACATTCATTACTACGTATAATATTTCCCACGCTTACGCTGCCCGATTTATCTAACCCTAGAAAGCACTTCCAATAATACTAAATTCGGTCTTGCACCCCTAAAAATAAACTTGATTGACGTTATCTTTTTGCACTCCGAAAAGAACGTTTTCTCTAATTCATCTCTTTCGTAAAGATTTGTTTAATTTTCACTGTAGCTTTTAATTACTTGATATTTTTCTGCGATATCAACGTCACAAACACAGATGGTAAAAATAAGCAGCATTTTAATCCTTAAAATAAAGTTCCCTGCAATATTTTCCCAAGGTTTGTTACTGACACTCTCCCACAACACGACAAATCCATTTGAAATAAGAACGTCTAAAACAGACTAATCCACATCGTCTTCCTGACTATTTAAGAAAATATGGAAATTCTCGGATTCAGTTTCCAACTAATCTCCTTCACCACCACAACTAATAATAATGCAAAAAATTGCAACTTTATTCGTACTCACAATCGGTTTGATTATTAACCCAGTTTTAGGCTACCCATATGCAGGCGACGATTACCGCTACCTAGATCGAGACGTAAGCTACTTCTTCATCTTGATCAAAGTTACTAATTTATGATTGCAGTATGCCAGTCCTGGAGCCCACCAACTCGCCAGCTGGATCGCTTCGCAACTACGTCCCCCTAAGGAACTCGTCCCGCCACAAGAAGTCCCAATTCTACCCTACCGCTTGCCCCTACAAGGAAAAAGAAATTCGGAAGTCAGCAATGCCATCATCGGATCAGAAGAAACCCAGAAATTATACCGCGACGGACGGAAATAGACTTTTCGTAATTTCTTTATTGATTTGAGTGTGACAGGTTTTATTTAATGTCACTTGTAATGCTTAATGCTCGAAAGGATTAATAAATCATTTGGCTGAAAAGGTGATTCATTTTTGTTTAATTGACAGGTGTGAAGGCGGCTTTATGAAAGGACAATAACCGCTAATTGTAAGCGTGTGTAGACGAGTCGCCTATTAATGTATTTGTTTACTGGTATTAATTTTGTCAAGGTGATGCTTGGCTCTTGGGCGACGGCTGATTAAATTTTATCGCGATGGGTGGTATTTTTCATGGGAATAACACTATGTGGAAAAAATGGAATTATTTTATAACAATAGTCATGAGTCAAATTTGTTACGCAGATTCTTCGCTGTAAAATCATTAAATCACCTAATAATGTAGCCAAATATAGATGACTTGGCAGAGTTGTCACACCCTCGTTGAGAATATTAAGAATTGTCCTGAATTATATACGAAACAAGAGTCCGTCAAATGATAAACAATGATTTTCTGCTTATTGGAAGCCATCAATAAACCGGTTAGAGTTGTAGTATTGATAATTTTCGACCGGACACCACTTTTTCCGATTACTTTCCTGAAAGGAACAAGGTGTCTATGAATCAGATTTGCATGAACACATTTTAGTTATAATGGTCAACCACGTCCGATTTGCACTATTTCGCACTATTTGGTGGACTATACTTTGCCCTCGTGACATTTCTGTCTGTCGTCTGTCCGGATTTTTACTAGACAGATAATCTTCTAAACTACTGGACCGATTGTTGTCAAATTTTGTATATACATACTCGTATATTAGGACTATCATGCAACAATCTGATGACGTCATCTCCAAAATTTACAACAGTAAATTTTATAAAATTATGGAAAAAAAGTCAAACTTGTATAAGAACATTTTCCAGTTTAACTTTGAAACTGCAAACACGAATGCTCTGAAATCTTGCAAACGTTTTAAGGGCATCATAAGCATTGTAAATCATTAATCAAAATTTATTTGTTGATGCCCTCTCAAAAAAATTGGTGACATCATCTTAAAATTTTGCCGAATAAATCCTCTCTGAAGTATGCAAAATATTATAACTCCATAATTGTGGTTTATCAATGCATTCATAGTTTTTAGAATTACTTATTCAGGGTGACTCAAAAAATTCATGAATGATGCAGTTTATTGTATTGATTAGATCAAGAACGATTCACTCTATTTTCCCGAAAATTTGGGAATATAGGACTGTTATTATTCCACTATATCTAAAATTCGCAAAATTAAATCTCTTTCAAAAAATCTGAATTTATTTACCATCGATCAATTTTTTTACATTGCAATTTTTCGTTTTACCTGCTTCTTAGATTTTACAGTTTCTTGATATCACAATTTTTCGTTTTTTCATTTTCTTTATTTTTTTAATTTTTCCATTTTTTAATATTTCGGTTTCATAATTTTTCGTTTTTGCAACTTAAAATTTTTCAATTTTTTATTTTGTCGTTTCCCTTTTTTTACAAGTTCATTTTTTTTCATTTTCTCATATTCTTTTTTAATTTTCATTTTCTGAATTTTATATCACAATTTTTCGTTTTTTCATTTCCTTTATTTTTTCAATGTTTATTCCGATTTTATAATGTTTCTTTTATTCAATTCTTCAAATTTTCAATTTTTGATTTTACTAGTTTTACTATACTTCAATTTTATTTTGCAGTTTCTCAATTTTTAATCTCTAGATTTTTCAATTTTTCAAGTTTTTGATTTCCAATTTTTAGGTTTTTCAAAGTTTTCATTTTATACTTTTTTGTGTTTTCATTTTTGATTTTTCAAATTTACAAAATCGCAATTTTTCCATTGTTAACCAGAAACTTAAAAATTGAAAAAAATTAAGGAATCGAAAAATTGGGAATAAGAAAAAACGAATTTATTCGAAAATTTGGAAACCCCAAAAATTGTAAAAATCGAATGATTAAAAAAATGGTAAAATCGTGATATCGAAAAAATGAAAAAATTTAAAAATTATGACTATTATTACACACATATTTATAAATAAAACTAAAAAATTGCAAATCAAAAATTGAAGAAACGAAAAATCGAAAAATTGTAAATTTTCACATCGAAAAGAAGAAAATCATTGAAAACCGAAAATTAAAAAAAAAAAAATGAAAAAAAAACGGAACGAAAAAATGCAAATCGAAAAACTGACGGCAAAAAATGAATACTCGAAAAATTACAAATCGAAAAATTTAACAAACGAAAAATTGAAAATGAAAAAACAATAAATTATAAAATCGGAACATTGAAAAATCGAAAAATTGGAAGAAATGAGATATTAAAGAATCAAAAAATTGAAAAATTAAAAACTGAAAATTCGAGAAAATCTAAAAAATGAAGAACAAAAAAAAAAGATAAATCGAAAAAACGCAAATCGAAAAATTGAAGAAACCAACAATTGGAGAAATTCAAAAATTTTAAAATCGAAACACTGAAAAATCAAATAATTGAAAAAATAAAGAAAATAAAAACCAGAACGATAAATTACAAATTATAAAATTGAAAAATTAAAATTTGAAAATTTTCACATTGAAAATAAGAAAAATTAAAAAACTAGAATATTGAAAAACCGACAAATTGAAAATTTTCACAAAAAATGAATATTTGAAGAGATGCAAATGGAACATTTGAAGAAATGAAAGATCAAAGAGTTCAAAATTGAAAATTAAAAACTCGAGAAATTTTAACCCTAAAAATTGCAAAATCTAAAAACTGAGGAAACAAAAAACTGAAAAATCGCAAATCGGAAAATCGAAGAAACGAACAATTGGAAAAATTCAAAATTTTGAAAATCGAAACATTGAATCATCCAGTAATTAAAAAAAATAAAGAAAATAAAAACCAAAACGAACAATTAAAAACAGAAAAATTGAAAAAGTTCACAGTGAAAGAAGAAAAAATAGAAATTAATCAGAACATTGAAAAACCGAAAAATTTTAAAAATTAAGAAAATAGAAAACTGAAACGAAAACTGCAAAATCGTGAAACTGCAAAATCTAAAATTGAAAAATTCAAAATTCTAAAAGTCGAAAACTCGAAAAATTGCAAATCAGAAAATTGAAAAATCCAAAAATTAAAAATTTTCATATCGAAAAAAATAAAAAAAAATTAAATCGAAACAATGAATAATTGAAAAAATAAAGAAAATATAAACCAAACAAAAAATTGAAAAAAAGAAAAAATAAAAATTAAATTGAAAACCCGAAAAACGGAAAAAATAAATAAAATATAAAACTGAAACGAAAAAGTGCAAAATCGAGAAACTGGAAAATCTAAAACTGAAAAAACGAACAATTAAAAATTCTAAAAGTTGAAAACTCGAAAAATTCAAAATACCAAAAATTGAAAAATTTCACATCGAAAAAAAGAAATATTTGAAGATGAGAACATTGAAAAACCAAAAAATGGAAAAAATGAAGCAAAAAAAAATAAACGAAAGGTCGCAAATCGAAAAACAGAGGACAAAAAATGAAACCTCGAAGAGATGCATATCGTAAAATTGAGGAAAGAAAAAAAAAATAAAAAATAAAAAATTGAAGAAATGAAAGATTAAAGAATCGAAAAATCGAAAAATTACAAACTGAAAATTCGAGAAAATTTCAATGGAAAAATTTGTAAAACGTAAAAATTTTATAATCGAAACATCGAAAAAATAAAGGAAATAATAGAAAGCTGAAATTAAAAAATTAATACTTGTGAAATTGTAAATCCAAAAATTGCAAAATCTAAAATTTAAAAACATCTAAAACTTGGAAATTGGAAAACTGAAAAATTTTAAAAAGAAAATTCGAAGAGATACATATCATAAAATTGAAGAAACGAGCAGAATGCAAAAGTGAAAATTAAATTGAAGAATGGAAAAATTGAAGAAACATTGAAAAATATAAAATATTGTAAAAATAAAGAAAATAAACCCAAACCAAAAGCTGCAAAAAAAAATGAAAAGTTGAAAAATTGCAAATTGAAAGACTGAAGAAACAAAAAATTGAAATAAATAAAATTAAAAAAACAAAAAAATATAAAATCGCAAACAATCGAATATTTGAAAGAATAAAGAAAATAACAAACCGAAATGAAAAATTACAAATCGAAAAACTGAAATATTAAACACTGAAAAGTCGAGAAAACTAAAACGAAAAAATGCAAAATAGAGAAACTGGAAAATACAAAATTGAAAACTCTCCTGCTGTTCAGGGGCGACAGAAATTTTATCGCAATAACCTTTGACAATTTTTTTTTTCTAGTCTCAGCTAGATTTCGGCAACTTGTTATACACTACAGATTTAAAGCCTACATCTAAGCTAAGGGAAAAAAGAAAGAATGAAGGAATCTGTTCGAAGTTGTAGGTAGAATAATCGATAAGTACTCTAATAGAAGCTGACCTGGTTTTCAAATGGATTTCCTCAGTTAAATTAAAACAAGACGTTTACAAAATTTCAATACCTACCTCAAACAGTTTTTCAGATATTTTCCGATAAGTATCTGTAGATACCCTTGTCTCTATTTTTAGCCAAAGCTTTTCGAATAGTAGATAAACATTCACTATCTAATTTACGCTAGAGCAAGTATCACGTTCTAAAAACAAAGTCAGCCACAAAAGTGGCTCATAGATAGCTAAATATACTATTACATCCACTTTACTTTGTAGCGTTCTAAATCGTCAGATTTTCTCAAAATGCCCCTCCCTAATCCCGTAATCTCTGGGAAATTGTCTTTTAGCATAGAAATAGAGACATGGAGGTTGAATGTATTTGTTATTTAAAAAAGCTTTCCACTGCAGGCAAGATAAAAATAAACTACCCACGTAGCAATCAAATTCCAATTATCTCCGAATCAGATGTATCGAAAATACCAGCAAAAATATTATAATTAAACTCAAAAGCGACCAACAAATTATCATTTTTGACATCTCATAAATCTATTCTTAACCACACAACATTCAATTCCGCCTAATCCACCTAAAACCATAATGAAAAAATAAAAAACCCCCAAACTGATAAGAAAGAGGCGTATAATTGAAAAAAATCTGCAACGGAACGCACGAACGCGTTCCGCACCACTAAATCCATATGTTTGGTCATGTAAAGTCACGAAACCGTGAAAAAGTGTCAAAAAAATACCACAAGTCAAAAAGCAGTTTCCTCGTCGCCACCTAAAAATATAACTAATGGCGAGACGCCGGATTATCAGAAGTCCACGTCCATATGCCAACACTTAATTAGGTACGAAGGGTTGGTGTATTATCGATAATTAATTACGTTCCGGAAATTCCAGATTTGGAAGAGATAATTGTGGGTACAAAAAGGGTCCTGGCGAACCCCAAACCGGTAGTTCTGCTGCTTCTGGTCCAGAGGTGAGTCCACAATGCATCGTCTTGTCAAGATTGTAGTTGTGTTGTGGAGTGTTGTGATGGTCGCTTCCGCTTTAACCCACCGCGAAACAGCACAAACTAAATTATTTCTGTGTCTGACTTCAGTAAGTTTTTCAAAATTTTGAACCGAAAAGTGATAACCGTATTTCAGCTCGACCCTCAAAATTGCGATTTTTTGTCAAAAGTGTACGAGAAGCGTGACAAAGTCGGCTCTTCTTTGACTCGGTTGTGTGACAAGAGCAAGAGGACCCCTTTTCTCACCGAGGCCTTTTTCGACCTGTGCAGCTTACCTGCCCAATTCAAAAATTCCTTGTAAACTGTCAATCGTTTTCTAAATAAACCATTTTCACACAACTGCGTTTATTCCTAATGGTTTGTAAACTGTGCGACGTTCGCAAACTCTCAATCACACTTCTCCTCCCTATAAAAGAGCAAATTCCCAGCGACTTTCTCAGTCTTTCGAGGGAATTTCTCTTGAGTGGATTTACTCTGTTTCCAGATTACGAAAATGCGCGCAAACTTCGTAGGAAACGCTGTTTTTCTTCTGCTCGTGTTGTTTTTCCACGCATATTCCGCCTTCCCTTCAAGACCAGACGAACGCACTCTTGCAAATAACGAGGTAAATAAAGTGATCGATTAGCAGGTGTGTTTATGTAACGGTTTCAGAGATACCAGTTCATGAAGGAACTGCTACCGGCTTTACGGGAGGCAATCGTCGAGGACAAATTCATGGAGGAGAAGAGGAACCAGGAGGTCATGACGGCCTTCAACAACATGAAGGAGCTGAAGGACATACTGCGATCGGGATAATATGCCTAACTCTGTACCTGGATTTGAATAAATAAATTGAATTAAGTGTGCTCTCATTAATATTCAAGTTTTATTAACGGTAACAAAAATGGCGCAGTCGGTAGGATTCGTAGTACATAACCGGAATTTGTTCAATCTGTAATGGCAAAAAGTAAAACAAAATACAAAAATAGTTGAAAAACTAAAATCCTAGGAATAGAAGTTTACTTGCGCGGCATCAGTGTCTTATTTAACAAGTTTCAAAGAAATTTGATATTTCTATATTATCGCATAAGAAAAGAAACACTTGCAATTTTGTTGCCGTAATGGATACATACTTTGAAACAGGCGGAACTTGGATGTTAGCATTTTTTCCGGAAAAAGTTATCTATGATCGTATCTATCAAAGGGCAACTATGTTTTGCGGGGTTGTCGCATGTAAAGTGGGGTATTGGTGGGTCTTCAATAAATAAAGTGTACACGAAATGATTGAAACATGCAGGTCCAGTATATTAAAAATTCGGCGGAACGTTGCATTTCCCGAATAAAACGAAATGTAACAATCGTTCTCTTTAATCGTACACCTGAAGGACGTAATTAAAAATATACAGAGAGAAACAATGAAAAAATAAGTCGAAAGCACAATCAGCTGTAATAAATAAGTAAACCTGCATTGTTACTATTTAATTTAATCATTTATACAACTTTAGAGATGCAAAAGACCACTAGATGCGGCGTGTGCCATTAAGGTGTTCGCAGCCTGTTGTGTCTCTAAAAGAATTCTCGTTTCGTTCATCCACTGCCTCGCTATGGACCTCGGTGCACCTTTTAACAAGTTCATATACTTAAGAGTTTGGGCGAAATCCCCACGATCTAACCAATATCTGCAACAAAAACTCAGCATTCACACGACAAGCGGTGGCTTCTTTACCTGGCTCTTTGAAGAATTTCGTTGGTGGTCAACGAACCAAAGTCGACTTCTTCGTCGTTCAGTTCCGCCTGCGGTATAGGGCTGGGGTTTTTAATTAAGAAAACTGATTGAATGAAGGAGAGGATATGGAGGGGCAGAGCTCCGCCGTCTTCTGGCACTAGAGCTACTCTTCGGGCTACCGTTTCGACTTTGAGGAAGCGTTCACGGAGAGCGTCTTCAGGGAAGACGCCCCGATTTTTCGCCTCCGGTGGAATGCCGTTTATCACAGCTTCGACTAGCTCGTCGCCTTTCGCTAAATAATCATAAGAGATAAAAATTGGTCTAGTTATTTAGACAGAACTTCCCTCGCGTCTGAAGTCAATTAATACACATTTTTCGATTTTTTTTTGCTAATTTTATTATTTATTAAAAAATCGGTCAGGTATTTATTTTTTTAGTGTGAATTTTTATCAAAAATGAATCAATAAACAACTTCTATGAAAAAAAATCTACGTATGCAGCAATTAAAAAAACATGAGACTCCGCAAATTTTTCAGAATAATTTAGCCTCACAGGGACGTCTACAGGATTATTATAACATAACAAACCTAAATAGCCTCATTGACGATTTATTCGTGAACCCTAAAAATGTTTGTCATTATCTGCTAAAGTTAGGGAGACTGTAGCAATATAAACGTGCTCGCTGAGCTCGTTTACTAAAGATGTGTTTCTTTTAAGTCTAGAAATTTATTCTTATAATAGAATCCAAACCACTTCTAGCAGAAATACGCTGAAAACAGAAATTTAAATGGGAGCGCAGAGAGCACGTTCAGGTGTAATTCAAAAAATTATTTATTGCTGTCGCTGAAAACCTAAATTATTAAGAACAATTTAGTTGTCATTTAAAAATGTGAGTTTAAAGATTGATTTTTCTGTGTCTAAAAAAGTGATCTTGAAAATGTTTGTTTTTTTTAAGTAATCAGTCTAGAGATTTATTACTACAACAAAACGTGTTATTAAAATTTTTCACTGCTGTTCGTGAAAAGCTAAATTATTAAAAAAATGTATAAAGCGTGTATCAGTCTTAAAAATAATTGTCAATACTAAACTTAGGTAGAAACCCAACAAACAAGTATGTTTGTGTTTTTCAAAATTTAGAGATTTATTTTTACAAATGAACCTAAAGTCCGTTTTCTTGGATACTTGTAAGATTAAACTTTAAAATAGAACGTTCAGAATGCGAGCGCAGCGAGTACGTTCAGGTTTTATTTAAAAAAAAAATGGTGCAAAGTTATCAAATTGAATTGATCAATAAAATAGATTGGCTCATTCCTTAATTATTTTGTGTCATCTTGTATAAATCATTACAAAAATTATGATAAACCACAACTAGGAATCATAATATTTTACTTATTTTAGATCAGATTTATTCGACAAAATCTTGACATGACGTCATCAATTTTTTGGGAAAGGATAAACGAATAAATTTTGATTAACGATTTATCATGCTTACGATAATTTTAAAACGTTTGGAAGATTCCAGAGTACTCTATTTTGCAGTTTCAAAGTTAAAATGGAAAATGTTATACAATTTGTTTTTCAAATATCTGGATATCTAGGTGAAAATCTCAAAACGGATTCATAAACCACACGTGCAGGAGTATCGTATTTTATAAATTTAAATAATATGTACCAAGGTAAATTTTGAAAATGACACCATCATATTGTGTAAAATTTTTATAATTCGATATTCTTAATAAACATATAAAATTGGTCTAGCAGTTTCGGAGATTATCTGTCTAATAAAAATCCAGACAGACGGCAGACAGACAATTACAATACTTTCTTACCTTACGCCCAGGAAGTAAAAATACAGAGTGTCTGGAAAATAGCGGATTAACTCTCCGCTGCGCTCTTAGAATTAACTGGTGAGTCTGGGAAAAATAGTTAGTACTTGCTAAGATAAGGATGAATTTGGCAGATGACATATCCTCTAAGAAAAGAGAGGGTGGGTGGGTGGGTGGGGCTAGTAAAGTAGCCGTCACAATAAGCTGAACGCTTCAAGCGCTCAATAAACCCCTAACCACAGCTTATAGATGACATAAATTGTTTTCATCTGTTAGGACTAATTCTAATTTATTGAAGTTTTCATCTATACATAAGATTTGTTATGTTATTAACCATTATTTAGGAAGTGATATAGATATTTTTTAGAGATGTACCGACTATACTCGGACGACTGTTCGGCTTTGCTAAAACCGGTTTATAAATGCAACAGACAGTGTGTTTTTTTTCTATTTCTCTGACTACCTTAAAAATTTGTTTTATTTTAATAAAAGGAATAACTAAAGTTCCTTTGTTTTCCAAAAAATGTGTTAAGGTGGTATCACTCAGAATTGTCACACAACAGTTGAGCATAAATAACTCTTCACGTAGTCCAAACACTCTCTAGTGTTCTCTAGTCAAATTTTTAAACTCTCACTCACACCCTGTGTTTTTATTAGTACCGTCTCTTACTCTGTTTTTGTTCGTGTTCTTCTAATGTGACTTTTAAAAAAGTAACTTATAATTAACTTTAAATTTCGAAAATACAAAAATTCAAATATAGAAGAACTGAAAACTCGAGAAATCGAAAAACTTAAAATTTTAAAAATTGAAAACTTAAAATATCGAAAAGTTGAAAGATGGTGAAAACCGAAAGTTCAAAAAACAAAATTGAAAATCCAAATAGTAAAAAGTCGAGAAATCGGAAAATCCAGAACGTGAAAAATCCAAGTCGAAATACTAAAAAATTCCAAAATTGAAAAATTGAAGAATCGAAAAACTGAGAGAACTCACAAAATTGAACGAAATATCCAAAAATTGCGAAATTAAAAAATTGAAAAATTGGGAAATCGAAAAGCCGAAAAATTGCAAACCTAAAGAATCGAAAAATTGAAAAATCTGGAGCCTGAAAAATCGAAAAATTGAGGAACTGAAAAACTGAAAAATCGAAACCTTCGCAAGTCGAAAGTGGGAAAACCAAAAAAATAGATTAATTGAGAAACGTCAAAACTTGAAAATTTTTAAAATTGGAAAATTGAAAACTCGGAAAATTCAAAAATCGAAAAGCCGAAAAGCAAAAAAAACGAAAAACCGATAAATCGAAAAATCGAAACATCGAAAAATTCAAAAACTGAGACAATCAAAACATCGAAACATCCGAATCTCGATTAATCGAGTTCTCAAAAAATTGAAAACTCGAAAAATTCACAAATCGAAATATATATAAAACAGTCGAAAATTGAAAAATCCAAAGTTTAAAAAACGAAAAACTGAAGAATTGAAGAATGAAAAATCGAAACTGCGAATTCGAGAAACGGTAAAATCAAAATATACATATATTAATCGAAAAATCGGAAAACTGAAAATTTAGCAACGTCAAAATTTGAAAAATTGTAAAATAGAAATACTGAAGAACTGGAAAATCAAAAAATCCAGAAATCGAAAAATCTAAAATTTAAAACATTGAACAATTGAATTATCGCAAAATGAAAAATGGAGAAATCCAAACATCAAAGAATCAAAAAAGAAAAATTCGAAAATCTAGAACTTAAAAATCGAAAAACGGAAAAATCTACAAATCGAAACTCCAGAATTTAAAAAAATTGAAAAATCGAATAGCTGAAAAATCGAAACATCGAAAAATTGGAAAATCGAAAAACCGAGAAACATAAATATCGAAACATCGAGAAAAAAATTGAGAAATTGATAAATTGAGAAATTGAGCAATCAAAACATCCAAACATCTGAATTTGATAAATCGAGAAATAAAAAAAAATTGCAAAATTTTAAAAAAGAAAAATCAATTAAAACATCCAAAAGTTGAAAAAAAATTAAGAAATCGAAGTATAAAACTATCGAAAATTTGAGAAATCTAAAGTTTAACGAAAAATTGAAAATCCAAAAAGTAAAAAGGGGTGGAAACCCGAAAACTGCAACCTGAAAAATTTAAAAATTGGAAAATCGACGAATTGGAATCGATTGGCCTGAAAATTTGAAAAATTGAATAAACGAAAAATTGGAAAATCGAAAGAAACAACAAAAATTAAGGAAATGAAAAAACAAAAAATTGTGATATAAAATCGAGAAAATGAAGAATAAAAATCAGGAAAATGCAAAATAAAAATCGGGGAGTTGAAAAATTGAGGGGACGGCATAATTAAAAATCGAAAATGTGAAAAATGGAAAAATGAGAAATTGTAATATTGAAAAATTGGAAAATCAAAAATAAAAAAACGAAAAAGTGTATAATAAAAACTTAAAAAATGTACAAAGTGAAAATCAAACTTGAAAATTTGAAGAAAAATTGCTAAAAACCTGAAAATTTGAAAAATTTAATAATGAAAAAATTGTAAAATCGAAAGAAACAACAAAAAATAAAGGAATCAAAAAAAGGAAAATTGTGATATAAAATCGAAAAAGTGAAAATTAAAAAATCGGGAAAATGAAAAATAAAAATCGGAAACAAAAAATTGGAAAAGGGAAAAATGAAAAATTGAAAAATCGAAAAATGAAAATCTGTAATATTGAAAAATTACCAAATTGAAAAGCTGATGCAAAACGAAAAATTGAAGGAACGAAAAATTGAAAATTTTGGAAGTTGAGAAATTGTAAAATTGAAAAATCAAAAATAAAAAACGAAAGATTACAAAATGAAAAATTGAAAAATCTTAAGAACCGAAAAAGTGAAAAAAAAAAAGAAATGTGTATTATGAAATAGAAATATTTAAAATTAAAGAAATTGGAAAATCGGAAGACTGGACATGCAAAAACTGCAAAGTGAAAAATTTAAAAATTGAAAAATTGTAAAATCGAAAAAAAAACACAGAAAATAAAGGAAATGAAGAAACGGACAATTGTGAATCGAGAAAATAAAAATTAAAAATTCGCCACACTGGAAAATAAAAATCGGGAACATGAAAAATTGTGGAAACGAAAAATTGAAAAACTGCAAATTCAAAAAATTGAAGAAACGAAAAATTGAAAAATCGAAAGAAACAATAAAAAATAAAGGAATTGAAAAAATGAAAATTTGTGACATAAAATCGAGAAAATGAAAATTAAAAAAATCGGGAAAAAGAGATGTATTGTAAAATCAAAATATTGAAAATTAAAGAAACTGAAAAATTGGAAGACTGGAAATCCAAAAACTGCAAATTGAAAAATTTTAAACGTGGAAAATCATGGCTCCAAAGCACTTTCAAATTCTTTCCAAACAGGAATACCTAGAACTTCAAGACTGTTTTAAATTTTCAAAAAAAAAAAAACGGGGTCCAGGTCAGAATTTTCTAAAAATAGAACACCAAGTCCCCAAAAATTGTTTTACATAATTTACAAAAAAAATTTCCATGGTCTCCCGAATTAAAAAAAAACCCTGCAGCACTCAAAACTTTTTCAAATTCATAAGGAATAAAACACTAAAACCTCAAAAGATTTTTTCAAGCTCATCCAGTACCAAAACATCAGATTCCTTTAAATTTATCCTGAAATAAAACACCAGAAACATTGTTGTCAAATGGAATTTTATCAAATTATTACAAAAACAACCATATCCTTGTACATTCTAACTGAAATGGTAATTAAACATGGTCATGGACAAGAGAAATATTAACTAAAAATTTTATTACTAGTTGTGATAATGAATGTGTTGTTTAATTGTTAAACGTAGCAAAAGAACTGATTTTAAAATCATTATAACTTTACCAAAATTTGAGAAAGATTTTTTTTTTATCTCATTAGCCAAAATCAGTCTTATCTTAACAGATTCTCGCCCCGCCCACCCACACTCTCTTTTCTTAGAGGCTATGTTATTTGCCAAAATCGGTCTTATTTTAGCACAGCTGCTAACTCGCCCATCCACCCTCTCTTTTTGCCAAAATCAGTTTTATCTTGGCAGCTACTAGCCCCGCCCACCCATCCTCTCTTTTCTTAGAAGATATGTTATAGCCAAAATCGGTTTTATCTGAGCAAATACTGATGACTAACTTTTAGAGAAAATTAACAAAATTTGGAAACATTACGAGCTTACTTGTATGCAAAGGCAGGAATTTTGAACATCTTCTCTAGTGTTTAGTTGGTTATGCTTTAATGGATTTTTCTTTTGTTGATTTTGTTTTTGTGTGTAATTTATAAATGTCTTATTAAATGTTTTTTTTTAATTTATTAATGAAAAATAACAGCTTGTTTTATTAATAAAAATGCACAAAAATTAATGACCACTGGCTGTTACAGTTATCATCGTTACTAAAAAATGACAAAGTAAGCCGGAGGTATTCACGCATTAAATTAATAAATAAGGCTTTTTTCGTAGTCTACATCATAAAGATTGTTTTTGTGACTCCCGAAACCCCCGCACATAACGTACTGAAGAGTTAATCCACTATTTTCCAGACATCCGGTATAAGAAACATTTCATGCTATTTTTTCCAACACCACAATAAATATCAGCTTGCTACTCTACTGAGAAAAGCCTAGGTTAGTTCGAGAAGTAACAAAAATAGCGACAAATTTCACTCATTCTATACACTCTAACACAGATGTTTCACATTTAAACGAATCGGCACTCAAATTGTTCGTAAATTTCTCTAATAGCCTAATCGTGTTGACGAGAGTATATTAGCACACTAGATCAAAATAACATAAATTACTTTTTAGGTCATGAATCGAGTCGGTGAGGCGAGATTAGAAAATAACAGCAGACTAATCTGTACGCTGTAAATTAAATTTATAATTTCTTTGTGACCACACATTTCAGTCGAGTCATATAAATCCGTTTCATTTAATGTTTTAATTTGTCAACTTCTTAATTACAAAATTAAAACATTTACATAAATATTTTGCAACCATAAAAAAAAATGACTATCAAAACATCACCTTGACATATCTACTACAATAAAACTCACTCCCGATCTTTCAAAATCAAGCGACTTTTATCCACCCTAGTTCAATTGTGTGAATATTTTATTCACTTTTTTTATGTTAAATGTAAACAACATTCCCCAAACTCTCATGAATTAATAAAGGTGTGTCTTCCCAAAAAACCAACAATGAATCATTCCATGCTAATGCACCACAAATTTATCTGAAAAATGTGTAAATGACGAAAATACACAAACCTGACACCCATACGAAAATCGTTTAACACGAAAATACAGGGTGTCCCAAGGAAAACTTTCAAACGGAATATTCTGTGCCAGTTTAATGATAAAAAAAATCTAAAACGCAATTTTGTCCAAATTTAAATACCGTTCCTTGATTTGGTGTCCTTTACACAAATGTCAGAGAAAGGACCTTGGGCATTACCCGGAAAGAGGAATATCACAAAATAAATTATTACAGCATTTTGACATGATAAGTTAAGTATCCGAAGAAAGGTTAATTGTCTTTCAAAAAACACTCCTATTGATTATAAAAACATATTGACACCGATCACGTACTTAATTCAATCAAAAATCATTAAAATTATTCATGAAAATAAAAACTAGTGTATGGAACTAGAAGCATCTACTCTACTTGATCACAGAGGGCGCTTGCGCCACTCACGTCAAATCTACAAAGCGCATGCGCTACTCATCCCGACTTCGCCTATAATCTCACCTGCCGCCTTTTGCACCAACGTGATCTCCGGACTCAGAGGTCTCAACTGATCCTTCCAGGGTATTCCAGGACACCCCGTTTTAATAGCCCGCAACAACGCTTGACACGCCGCCCACAGCACTTGCGATTGTTTCGCCGTTTTGTCAGCCGTAGCCCTCGCTGCAACGAAAAAATCAAGTCGCCATGCGAACACTCGACAACCACGAAATCAACTACCTTGATTGTCCTCGACTTCCATCGCAAAACAATTAAACAAAAAATTATTATTGTGATGGAAGAGGCATGTCGTGGGAAAGACGCAAAATGAAATTTTGGTTAAATTTTTTGATTGGGCGTGATTTAGGAGTTGGTTGGCATTGCGTTTACTGAAATTTATGTGAGTAATGAGTTTGACGTTTTGAGGTGACTGAAATTTTGACGTTTGGGTTTTAGTGCCAACTGAGCGCGTTAAAGTTTCTGTTTGGGTTTTTGAATTTGGACAAACCTTTCAGGGCCGTATCTAGCCCTCTCAGTCGTCCTACCATCGCCGCTAACTCCATTTTATAAGTTGTGCTTTCTTTTTCTAGTTGTTCATCGAATTTTCTTGCTAAATTACGCTCGATTTCCATTGCGCGGGTTGCGACGGCTTCGTCCAAGTGGTCTGCGAAAACTTGGGATTGGCGTTTTAGCTGTTCTCTTAATTCATGTTCTGCTTCTTTTCTTAGTTGTAAGCACTGAGAAAAAGAAGAATCGAATTTAAAAAAAAATAAATGTTTAGCAATCAGTCCAAAAAAAAAAAAAAAATCGCCCCCCTTTTTAGTACAAACTAAGCCTTAATTGTGTTACTGAAACATATATTTTCTTTGAAAATGAAAAACACATTATAATTTACGGAAGACAAAGTGTTGGTAACATTACCATTTTATTCTATGCTATTTATCGTCTAGAATTCATTATTTATAAAACATAAAACCTTATAATTAATTGTTACAATTGGGAAGTTTCAGTGACAAATTGGTAGAGCAGCTGCCACAAAAATTGAATAATGACTTTTTAATCTTTACAATCTATGGAGAATATAATCTGGAATCGTTTTATAACACCAATAAATCCATTTCTACCCTGAAGCAGAAAATTCCCAGGGGCAAGTACAGTCCACTTTTAGAGTAAGCGGCACTTTCAGATCTCAGTTATGAATAAGGCTCGGATAATATGCAAAATGCATTTTTTTTTCACTAGCAGCCATGACGCATGCAAATGTCGACTCATTTAGAGGTAGCAAATTCAACTTTTGCGACCAACGGTTCAAAAAGAAAAATTGAGGTTATGTACGCAATGTTTGATGTGATTATTTCTTAAAATTTTAATAATAATGAAAAAACTTTCAGAGTTTAAATAATATATTTGTAGTCACTGCTACACGTGTTTCCAGTTTCTCTTCTGCCTGAAGACGGTACTGTGTACCGAAACACGTGTAGCAGTGACTACAAATATATTATTTAAACTTTGAAAGTTTTTTCATTATTATTAAAATTAATATGGAGTTTAAACACGTATCAGCCTCATCAATACAAATATTTCTTAAAAAATGAACAAATGTGTGCTACAAACATTACTTGAGTATACGCATGGTGTTTGGTAGACGGTAGAAGATAAAATGATTAACTCAGCGACAACTATAAACGGTTTTCTTTGTGTTGAAGATTTAGATTAAGTTTGATTAGAAATCAAAACAAAATCATGTTGCGTCAAAAAATTGAACGTTTATTTTTTCAGTTTATTGTCTTATGGTTTCTACTAGTGAAAAAAATAGTATATTAACCACGGTTGCAAAGCCACTTCTAGACCTCGCGCTTCAGAGCCCTCGACGGTGCGCGTCTCGGGTTCTAATTTGCGCTCGGTCTAGAATGCTTGGCTCTGCAACCTTGGCTAATAATATACTATTATGCATATTTTTAAATTTTTGCCGCATCTTTCGTAGTAATTGGTGAAAATCTTAATTTTAATACAGTTAGTTGGTTATTGGCAGTATGCAGGTAAATAAGTACCGATCTTTTCTAGTAATACGGTCGGGTTTTTCCAAGACTTCATTTATTTATTGTAAATATAGATAGTTTTGCAAATCTATTTAACGAGGGGTTGGAAGAGATGGAAAATCTAGAATGGATTTGTATTTCATTCTTCGATTTCCAAATTCATTCATGATTCGTCTACGAACTTGGCGACAGAGCAGTGATATTATGAATAATTAAAAAAATGTCTTCCAAACTATCAACTATTCAGAGTTGGTTCTAAATGGAGATCGTGTTTTTTGCAAACCTTGCGGCAAAGCAGTAAGTTTTTTAAAATATATTTTCAGTCCTTAGATTAAAGTCTAAGAGAACCAAATAAATATATATGTTTTGCATGTTATTCAATGTTAATAATGGGTACCTCTTACATAAATAATTATTCCAGAACGCCTCTTCACAAAAGAAATTGTGAAAAAAGAAACTCAACCAGTGGAATTCAAAGCTAGTAGCTACCAAGATAAGAATGATTTTGATAAATGAGATTCCCTCTAAGAAAAGAGACAGTGGGCGGATGGGGCTAGTACCTGCTAAAATCAGTTTTATCTTAGCAGCTACTAGCCCCGCCCACCCACACTTTCTTTTCTTAGAGGGTATGTCATTTGCCAAAATCGACTTATTTTAGGAGGTACTAAACGCGCCCACCCGCCCCTATTTTCTTAGAGGAATTTCATTTGCCAAAATCAGTCTTATCCTAGCAGGTACTAGCCCCACCCACCCACCCCCTCTTTTCTTAAAGAATATTTCATTTACTCAAATCAGTTTTATCTTAGGAGCTACTAGCTAGGATAAGACTGATCTTAGCAAATGACGCACCTTTTAAGAAAAGAGAGGTGGGTGGCTGATCGGGGCTAGTACCTGCTAGGATAAGACTGATTTGGCAAATGAGATCCCTCTAAGAAAATAGAGGGCGGGTGGATGGAGTTAGTACCTGGTAAAATAAGTGGATTTTGGCAAATGACATACCCTCTAAGAAAAGAGGGTGGGTGGGCGGGGCTAGTACCTGCTACGATAAGAGTGATTTTGGCAAATGAGAAACCCTCTAAGAAAAGAGAGAGTGGGCGGGGCTAGTACCTGCTAGGATAAGACTGATTTGGCACATGAGATCCCTCTAAGAAAATAAGAGGTGGGGTTGGTACCTGCTAATCTAAGATCGATTTTGGCAAATGACATATCCTCTAAAAAAATAGAAGCCGGGCGGCTGGGGCTGGTACAGTTTTATTAAAAAAATATTGGGCAGTTGTCATTTACTAAAGTCATAACTTGTAAAATGTGCTTTATTTAGATAGCCTTAATTTACTGACAGTAGTGTCATCTGTGGGATATTAATAATATCAAAGGCTTCGTTTGACAAAATAGGTTTTTGGAAAGTGCAAATATTTGTCAAAATGACAGTAAAGCTTGAATTACATATAAATTGTGATAAATGATAAAATGGAGGTGTCTAATATTTTTTGAATAAAATAGTACCTGCTAAGTAAAGACTGATTTTAGCCAATCACGTATCCTCTAAGAAATGTAATTAAATTATTATAAGAAAAGACACTAGAGGTTCCAAAGCACTCTCAAATGCTTTCCAATTAGAATACCTAGAACCTCAACATTGTTTTAAATTTTCAAAAAAAAAAAAAAAAAAGAACGGGGACCCAAAATTACCTCAAAAATAGGTCAAGTCAGAATTTTCCAAAAATACAAGACCAAAGTCCGCCAAAATTGTTTTAAATAATTTACAAAAAAAATTCCATGGACTCCCAAAATAATACACCATGGGTACCCAAGATTCTCCCGATTAAAAAAAAAAACACTGCGACACTAAAACTTTTTCAAATTCATAAAAAATAAAACATCAAACGCTCAAAAGATTGTTTACAGTTTATCCAGCAACAAAACATCAGATTCCTTGAAATTTACCGGAAAATATTTGATTTCCAAGTTTTTGAAGTCTATTATATGTTTGACAATATTATAAGGTATTGGGGCAGATATTCAAATCTTCAGAATCTTTTTCTCTATTTGGGAAGGTATTAAACAATACAAGGTCCATATATATGTTACAATTAAAACGCGTTTTCTCTAGTTAAAACTAGTTTTTACTAAATGCCTTTGTCTAGTAAAAACTAGTTTTAACTAGAAAAAATGCGTTTTAACTGAAAACCGGTTTTAACTGTAACATATAATACAGATATTTCAATTCTAGTAGGCGCGAAAATTAGTTACGTCAAATTGTGTACTAGAAATTAGTAAAGTAGCCGTCACAATAAGCTTAACGCCTCAAGCGCTCAATAAACCCCTAACCACAGCTTATAGATGCCATAAAGTTGGGCCGGATGCCGCGTGCCATTGAGTTAGTACAGGGTAGTACTTAAATATGAGATAAGCTGTGCCCAAACATTGTTTAGAACGCAAGATGTATCACCGGTAGGAGCATTTATAAACTTGCTTAGAAATTTTTCTGATTACATCCCTGTTCCGGACGGCCTCACAAGTGGAGAGTAATAAAAATTACAACCATCCTAATCACTTCAATGAATGAGAGCATGACAGCGCCCCAGGCAGCATTCGGTATATCTTGACGGCTACTTTACCTGCTAGGCTAAGACTGATTTTGGCAGATGAAATCTCTCTAAGAAAATAGAGGGCGGGTGGGCGGGGTTCGTACCTGATAAAATAGGATCGATTTTGGCAAATAACATATCCTCTAAGAAAAGAGAGGGTGGATGGGCGGGGCTAATTCCTGCTACAAATTTGTTTTATGTACCGGGAAAAGCAATTTGAGCTAGAGAATTGTTTTCATCTGTTAGGGCTAATTCTAATTTATTGAAGTTTTCACCTATACATAAGATTTGTTATGTTATTAACCATTATTTGGGAAGTGATATTGATATTTTTTACATTAAAATACATTTTTGCGTAGCGAATTATATGCTATCATTAAGCTCAGAAGTAGTAATTAATTTTATTGTATTTTTATATTCACTTTTGTCCTGTAAATGGGTTACATATGTATCTGTTGGGCAAATATACGTATTTATTATTATTATTATTATAAAATAAGAATGATTTTAGTAAATGACGTATCCTCTAAAAAATTAATTAAATTATTATAAGAAAAAACACTAGAGGCTCCAAAGTACTTTCAAATTCTTTCCAAACAGGAATACCTAGAACCTCAAGTTTTAAATTTTCAAAAAAAAAAAAGAAAAAAACGGGGTCCCAAAATTAACTCAACTCAGGTCAAGTCAGAATTTTCCAAAAGTAGAACAGCAAGTCCCCAAAAATTGTTTTACATAATTTACAAAAAAAAATTCCATGGGCTCCCAAAATAATACACCAAGAGTTTGCCCAATTAAAAAAAAAAACTGCGGCACTCAAAACTTTTTCAAATTCATAAGGAATAAAACACTAAAGGCTCAAAAGATTTTTTCAAGCTCATCCAATAATAAAACATCAGATTCCTTTAAATTTATCCGGCAATAAAACACCAGAAACATTGTTGTCAAATGGAATTTTATCAAATTATTACAAAAACAACCATATCTTTGTACATTATAACTGAAATGGTAATTAAACATGCTCATGGGCGCGAGAAATATTAACTACAAATTTTATCACTAGTTGTTGTGATAATGAATGTGTTGTTTAGTTGTTAAACGTAGCAAAACAACTGATTTTAAAATCATTATAACTCCACCAAAATTTAAGGAATTTTTTTATCTCATTAGCCAAAATCAGTCTTATCTTAGCAGCTACTCGCCCCGCCCACCCACCCTCTCTTTCCTTAGAGACTATGTTATTTGCCAAAATCGGTCTTATTCTGCTAACTCGCCCACACACCCTCTCTTTTCTTAGGCGGTCTCATTTGCCAAAATCAGTTTTATCTTGGCAGCTACTAGCCCCGCTCACCCACCCACCCTGTCTTTTCTTAGAGGGTATGTTATTGCCAAAATCAGTTTTATCTGAGCAAGTACTGATGACTAACTTTTAGAAAAAATAAACAAAATTTGGAAACATTACAAGCTTACTTGTATGCAGAAGGCAGGAATTTTGAACATCTTCTCTAGTGTTTAGTGGTTATGCTTTACTGGATTTTTCTTTTGTTGATTTTGTTTTTGTGTGTAATTCTACTCTGGTACTGCGAAATTTACGAAGTTAAACACAAGATATTTAAAATTTTAAAAATTGACCAATTGATTTTTCCAATTTTCGAGAAGTTTTATTTTTCACAATTTTCGAACTTGTATTTGTTTAAAAACGTAAATTTGTTTTTAATGGAACAAATACCCTACTGCAAATTATTACCACTTCTACTGTAATAAAAACATTAAAAAATTAATATCTGATTTTCAATTAAAGTATTTGCTGTTCAGCTGTCTATTCCGTTGTACAGCATTATGAATTTCCCCCTAACTCCAACCTATTTACTGAAAATCAGCCCACCTTTTTCTGGAAACACAACGTCAACTTGCGCTTCTCCTGCTCCAAAGCTTCGCAAATCTGGGCGTCGTTCAAGGCATCTCCTCCGCCCTTCCTAGCCACCCTCATCGCATCTTCCAATTTTTCATGCGCTATCGTTTCCAACTTAGCCAACTCTTTCTGATAAAATAACACAACACTATATGCATGTAGAATAAACAAATCTAAATCGGCCTCATTAACTTCTAACTTCTTATTATAAATATCGATTGATGGAAACAGAGCTTCCAGTTCTTCACAAAAATGTAATCTAGCTTTTTGCACTTTCTCCCAATACTTCTCGGTTATGTTTCCCATTTTTTTCTCGCCGTAGTACTGCGCTTTCGCGGTTTCGATGTCTTCTAGAACCTTTGCTATGTTAATGTTGACCATTTCTGTAGTGGCTGCTGATGTCTCGTGTTTCTCGAGTAAAGTTCTTAGTTTGGTTACGTTCGCCGTGGCTTCTTGCGCCTGCGTCTCGGCGAGCTTGATCGAGGCATTTTTCGTTTTAGTTTTTTCTTTGACGGTTTCCCATTGGGCGTGAGTGATCTTGCCTATCGACTCGTCAATCATGCACCGGATTTCTTGGTTGTACACCTGTAAATCGAAAATGGCTTGGTTGTACGCATTGACGGCAGTCGTTGCATTTTCGCAGATTTTTGCTTCAAGATCTGCCAAATTTTTGGGGTGGGTTTCAGGCAGCTGGACGTCCTCAGGCGAAACTTTAGCTTCTCCAGCTAAAACAAGAACAAAAGTTAAGACAAGAATAAGTTAAAGACAATTTTGTTAATGTTGTAAGTGTTAAAAATGGGTTAATACCAATTTCACACTTGTCTTCATCTTTCTGCTCAAGCCTGATCTCTGTGTACCCTTCTTGGGGTACTTTAGTGTCTTCCAAAGCTGGTATGACTGGTTTTGGTGCTAGTAAACACAGAGTTAGTCACTCATGGATAAACTGTTACCTCCTACCTTTGTAGTCTTTTTGTTCTTTCTTAGCAACTGTCTCCAATTTCTTTGTTGTTGCATCCTTAGTTAGTGATTCAGATAGTGATTTTTTTACTCCATCGTACGCTCTTCCAAGTGCATCAAGAAAATTGTAATCTTCTTGGAACACAAACTTAATAACTTCGTCACTCCAAGGAACGTATTCGACTAGACTTTTCCGAAATTCGGGGTCGTATTTTGCATAACCAATCGTAGCACCACCGACCAAAGCGAGTGCCCCCAAGGTGTAAATAGCGGTGGAACCGCCACCAGATTTTTCTCTCTTCTTGGGGGCGGGGGGAGGACAGATATCTTTCGCATAACACCTTACATTCTTGTTACAGTTCTTGAGTTCGCATATCCGTCGGTATTTCTGCACAAAAGAAACCCGAATTTTGAGGTTAGATTACTTAATCGTCAAGAATAACCATGAATTACGTAACGGGGATTTTTATCATACAAAAATGGGAAAGTTTAAGTAACAAACCCGGACTTATGTAAACTATTTGCTCTAGCGGGGTCACGAGATGACATAACTTTGTCACTTGGCTGTAAAGTTGAAATTAATTAAAGGGGCTGTTAGGGGGCTCACCGTTTGGAAATTTTTAGAGGGAAACCTGCCTACAAGCCTTAACATCTTCTGGGGCAGCCACTTTGGGAGCGGTTTCTGCAAAAATTATCCAACACAAAAATACACCGTGCACTTAACTTGACAGCGCAGACATCACTCAAATTTACTAAAGCTGAGACTTTTGTTATCGATAAGGTACATCACAACAATCACCAACACTCTCAAAACGTTTCTTTACTTACAAGCACCAACAACTAAGCGTTTTTTATAAAAATTAAGACAATTTGATGGATTTTTCGTTCCGGGTTTTGAGGTTAGAAAATACGGTTGTTCTCACGTTGGTCGCACTGCAAAACCAACTCGTCCATCCTTGTCTAACACATCGGTATCGCTATTATTGCGTAATGTCATTACATCACCGCCAATCAGACAAACCAAAAATCACCAAGTTGAAAATGTTGCGGTGCTTGATTCCAGTGGCTCGGCTTGTGCTTCGAGCCCCCATAGTGAAAAATGTCGTGCAGAAACCAATCCCTCATGTGTGTGCGAGAAGCTTTACGTCGATTATCCCTCCAACTATTGCAGCCCCCAGTTCAAGCCTCCTCACTAACCCTAAGTTAACCCAAATCAGCAACAATATAATTTCGAGAAATTTAATAAAATTTTCCATGCGAAAAGGGAAAAGGAAGTCGGTGAAAGCCGTCAGGTTACGTTTCTATCGCCTGGCTTGGGGTGGATGGGTGAGAACTATGGCTGGTCGCCAGAAGAAACTCTGGAAGAAGAGTCCACCCAGGAAGCGACGTTTGAGACAGCACGTGATGTGCAACGCCAGCCAGAGCTATTTATTGGATAAAATGGCAGGACCGTTTTGGACTAAGAGGAGGTATTATGTAGATGACCCATATGAGCCGTACCATGAAAGAGAGTATCACCCTCTATCTTCTAAAAAACCACAACCTTTCATCCCCCCAAGTGGGACGGTACCAAACTGTTAAACCATCTACATTATTTAATAAAATCTTTATTTGTATTGTACAAAATCAGACAATAGTGTTTTTCAGTTTACCAATTCCTTCGATCTCGCTTTCTAGAATGTCACCTTTGTGTAGGAATTCAGGGGGGTTGCGGTGCATGCCCACGCCAGCGGGGGTTCCCGTGAGGATGACGTCACCCGGATACAACGTAACTATCCTAAAACAACAAACATCAACAAACAAAACCACCACTACAACACTCCTACTGAGACAAATAAGAAACGAGAAAATCAATCTTGAAAATCATCTCTGACGTATTCCCGTTTTGTTTCAACTTGCCGTTAACCCAACTCTTGATGCTCAAATTATTAGCGTCGACTTTATTCTTCGTGACAACTGCAGGTCCCATTGGGCAAAACGTATCCATGCTTTTACCCAATAAAAACTGCCCGTTGTTTCGCTTCTTCTGCCAGTCCCGTGCACTAATGTCTTGCGCGACTGTGTATCCAAAAATGTGATCGTTGACTTGGTCAGATCTGATCGCTTTGGCTTTTTTTCCTATGACGACGGCTAGTTCAACTTCCCAGTCGACGCTCTATTTTATTTTAATTATTAGTTTAGTTAAATAAACATCAGGAGTGGGATACACACGTTGCTGATCACGGGTAGCTGGATGTCATCGTACGGTCCGATTATGCATGACGCGAACTTGCTGAAAAACATGGGCTCTCGAGGGTGAGGGATGTTCTGTTCGTCACAGTGGCCGCTGTAATTTAATCCCACGCAGGCTACTTTGTCTGGTTTTATGATTGGTGGGAGCAGATCGACGTCTGTTAGCGGTACTACTGATTTTCCCGAGGCGACTAACCTGGAAATTTATTTTTTATTAATGTTTAAATCTGGGGGGTGTGGTGGCGTGTTGGTGCTATGCGTGATCAATTATTAATGTATTGATTATGGGTATTTGGACTTTGTACAATGATTTACCTATAATATATGGAAATGACTATTGTGATTAAGGATTTCCGTCCACTGCCAGAGGCGTATTAACTGTGATATTTTTCTATTTGCTTTTATTTACTTATTCATTATAATGGAATATATAGTGTATATGTATGTGGGTGTATACTGCTATCTAGAAAACCATAACAAATAGGAGTACTATTTTACTTTATCCACCTGTGCTACTTTATTTACGATTACTTGTAACTGGTTCAAAGCGACTTTAATATTAATTTGCTATCGAAAAAATACTTATATAATTTTATTTATCCTTCGCAGAAAACAGAGAAACATCATTAAGAAATCACTTTTTTGTTCAGAAAAGTTCACTGCGAAATTCAGTAATGATTTTGATGAAAAAAATTGGGGATGATCTTTTAGGTCACCAATATGAAAAATATTCGTCATTTATTTTTTTGGATGTTTCACTTCCGATTGGCACCCCTTTGAAGTTTGAAGTCTACTATGGGCTGTAATTTTTTTTCTACAACACGTACTGAAGTGATTGTAATTTTATTTTACTGTGCTTTCAATAATGAATATTAAATTTTTAGAGAGCTATCTTGACGAAACTCTAAAAGTTGCTGTATTTTAATTAGTGATTTTAGAAAAACGGTAAAAATTTCCGAAGAAACGAATCCGACTTCTGGATTACGAAATCTACAAGAAAATGTCTTCAACTAATTTTCGGATATAGTTGAAAAATTCTAACCCCGCACGTCCACCATCTATTTCCTTAGAGGGTGTGACATTTGCCAAAATCAGTCTTGTCTTAGCAGGTATTAGCCCCGCCCACCCGCCCTCTATTTTCTTGGAAGGTATATCATCTGCCAAAATCAGTTTTATCTTAGCAAGCGCTAGTAGACTGAACAATATTAGGAGAAGTCACTGGAACGAAGAGGAGGAAGGTGGACGGAACTAATGTTTTAGCTAAACTCCGCTCCGTCCACCTCTTTTCTCTATTTCACTGACTATTTTTTCTATTTACTGTAAAATCGCAATTGTATTCTATTTCAATAAGGGGTAGAATCTAAGATTTAAAACAAAGTACAAAGTGTCCCGCCCGCCCACCCACCCCTATTCCGCTTTGATCAATCATTTTTATCTGAACAAGTTGATTTTGGTGAGTTTCAACTGGCTCGTCTGCCAACACTAGGGATTTGAGAAAGTAGATTTTTTTTAGGCCGTACTCGTATAATAGAAAATGTAGCGAAAGTTTTAAGTTCCTGTCCTGGACTATCATTTTCTTCTAGGAAAAAAAATATTGAAATATATATGTAAACTTTCAAAAACAGCCTACTTTACCCCCTGAAATCGTTATGTTGTGGAAAAAATACAAATTTGAAACTTTTAGGAAATGCAGTCCCTATGTTCAACTTTTCGTACCACTAATTTGTTACCTAAAAGATCACCTCATTTTTTTTCATAAAAATAAAAAAAAAAGTGGCCCCGCCCACCCACCCCTATTGCGTTTTGATCATTCATTCTTATTGGTTCTGAAGAACGAAAGTTGGATTTTGTATTGATAAATTAATAGAAACTAGAATTACTTTTTTTTAATCCAGTTTACTTTTTACTAAATTGTTTCAATTTTTAGATTCTGTAATTTTTCGAACGGCAATTTCATGAATTTTCAATTTTTCATTTCTTTCAGTTTTCAGTTAGAAATTTTTCAGTTTTTTTTTCTTAGTACTTCCTAAGATAAGACTGATTTTAGCGAGTGACATACCCTCTAAGAAAATAGGGGGGGGGGGGGCTAGTACTTATTAAGATAAAACTGAATGATATTAAGAGCAGTCACTGTAATGAAGAGGGGGTAGGTGAGCGGGGCTACTGTTTGCTTACAAGGTTCTTTAGAAGAAAGCTAAATTCTGCTCCGCCCACTTCTTGTCACTATTTCTTTGCCTTTTTTCTCTATTTACTGTAAAATCGGAATTAAATTATATTTTGACAAGGGATAAGGTATAAGATTTAAAACAAAATAAAAAGTGGCCCCGCCCACCCACCCATATTGCGTTTTGATCATTAATTCTTATTGGTTCTGAAGAACGGAAGTTGGATTTTAATAGAAACTAGAATTACTTTTTTTTAATACAATTTACTTTTTAGTAAACTGTTCCAATTTTTAGATTTTGTAATTTTTCGATAAGCAATTTCACGAGTTTTCAATTTTCGATTTTTCAATTTGTCATTTCTTTCATTTTTTGATTAAAAACTTTTCAGTTTTTTTTGTTAGTACTTGCTAAGATAAGATTGATTTTAGCGAATGACGTTGATGTTAAGAGTACTCACTGGAATGAAGAGGGGGTAGGTGGGCGGGGCTACTGTTTGCTTACAAGGTTCTTTACAAAAAAGCTAAACTCTGCTCCGCCCACCCCTTTTCTCTATTTCTTTGACTAGTTTCTCTATTTATTGTAAAACGGGAATTAAATTGTATTTTGACAAGAGGTAGGGTCTAAGAATGAAAACAAAGTAAAAAGTGACCCCGCTCACCCACCCTTATTCCGTTTTGATCATTGATTCTTATTAGTTCTGAAGAACGAAAGTTTGATTTTATATTGGTAAATTAATACAAACTAGGATTGCTTTTTTTAATACAATTTAATTTTTACTAAATTGTTTCAATTTTTTGATCTGCAATTTCATGAGTTTTCGTTTCTTTCATTTTTCGATTAGAAATTTTTCAGTTTTTTTTGTTAGTACTTATTAAGATAAGACTGATTTTAGCGAATGACATACCCTCTACGAAAATAGAGGGGGGTGGGCGGGGCTAGTACTTGTTAAGACTGAACAATATTAGGAGTAGTCACTGGAACGAAGAGGGGGTAGGTGGACTACTATTTGAGCTAAACTCCGCCCCGTCCACCTCTTTTCTCTATTTTTCTGACTATTTTTTCTATTTACTGTAAAATCGCAATTGAATTATATTTTAACAAGGGGTAGAATGTAAGATTTAAATAAAACAAAGTAAAAAGTGGCCCCACCCACCCACCCCTATTCCGATTTGATCATTCATTTTCTGATTTTGGTGATTTTCAACTGACTCGTGTACCAACACCAGGGATTTGAGAAAGTAGTTTTTTTTAGGCATTTAGTACTGGTATAATAGACAATGTAACGGAAGTTTTAAGTTCCTGTCCTGGACTATCATTTTCTTCAAGGAAAAAAAATATTGAAATATGTATGTAAACTTTCAAAAACAGTACTTTACCCCCCCCCCCCTAAATCCTTATGTTGTGGAAAAAATACAACTTTGAAACTTTTAGGAAATGCAGTCCCTGTATTCATCTTTTCATACCAGTAATTTGTTACCTAAAATCATCATCAAAATCAAAAATCATATCTCATTTAGTGTTTTCATATGGAACGACCCTAGGCCAACATTATTTTATTTTTTAGTATTCCTTACATCAAATACTTACGTAGCTCAAAAAAATGTGAATCTCTTAATCTTATCGATTATCACAAAAATGTGTTTTCTCTGAAATCTTGCAAATACAGTGGCATTATGATTAGTGTTAGATTGTAGATAAAAAGTCATAAAAAAAAGTATTGAAATACATTTTTGTTGAAAAATACTCCTTGATAGCCCGGTGGACTCGAGAAATTCTATACTATAAAGAACTATTTACATGTTTTTTATTTGTATTCCGAGTGTTTCTAAATTTTTAAATAGTTACAATAAAATAGACGATTTTTTTTTTGTATTCAGGGTGCCAAAACACACCAGTCTTTAACAAACAATAAAAAATGACCCTTCAAGAATAATATTTTATATTTTCGTATTTTTTAGTTAATTATTGTAAAATATGCACCACTGCAGTAAATAATAAAACAATTGGATTTACATTAGGAGCGAGGACGTTTAGATGGCATTGAAAGATTCAGAACACGTAGGAGACTCCGATCATTTTAAAATTCTTTTTAAGAAGGGATCGTTCACAGCATATCTAAAGATAGTTTTTCTGCTTCAGTTTAGTAGAAAAAAATAAAAATGATTACACCGATTCAATTTCACGAGCTTTTTTTTAACTCGTAAATGCACTTAGCTACTACAGCAATAACCTCTATCTACTAAAAAAATTAAAATATACAAAGCCATGCGGCCTTTAGTAGAGTCGGTTGTAAAACTACGCAAAACTGTATTTAAATTATATCTAAATCAAAACCTAAATCAAACGCATTGTTATATCTCTAAACTTCCATCACTGATTTAAGGCAACATAATCATAGATCGAAACACTCGTATAAATATTTTTTTTTAATTCTAATTAAAAAAATGAAGGGGTGAAGTTTCAGTTGGAGCCTGTATATGAAGAAAAAAATATATGAGATATTTTATAATTTTATTTGTTTGACAATGACCACGATAACCTCACTAATAATGATAAGCTGCTAATTGCAGGACCGGCTTTTAAGAATTTTCAAATTCCGCATCGAGGCGCACTTTAACCTAAAGCCGGCCCTGCTAGTCGACCTTGCAAGTTGCAAGTAAAAATCATCCAGTGTATTGACTTGTAGCTTGTCAAGTTGAAGTTTTTATGAAATTGCCCCCAGGCTACTAATATTACGCACTTCTTATGTGCATCATATGTGATATAACATCATGGTACCGAATATAAAGTTTATTACTTTATGACTTTGTTTTTTTATTTATACAGTAAAAATTTTATACGGAATAGAGTCTGAATTTCACTTGTTATTTTACTAACCGACAATCGACCAAAATAAATCAAATACGCCCCTGTCAATTCAGAGAAATAATGTCCATATTTTCACAAGCTAATCATAATTCATCGGTAAACAATATTGCGGTAACGGTTGGCGATAAACGATGATATTTTTTTAATACACATATTGTTTATAGAGGGACCTCATGATGTCATTGGTTAAGCCGGGAATTAAGTTGCATTAACAACAACCTTATATAAGTTGTTGTCATGATTCCTCGTGTTTTCAAACATCCCATTAATTTTCTGGAGAGGATACGCAAACCGTGCTAATTTTATCCTAATATTTGCCAAACAAACATCCACGTGTGAAAGTACAAGCGACCATAACAACCCGCCCCTCGCCGCCGCCACCACGTGTAATCGATCGTTTAACCTAATTTCCCTCCAGCTGCACCGTACGTCAGTGCACTATTACAAAACCGAAGAAAACAACCCAAGAATTTCTAAAGTAAAAGTTGTTTACCTTTTCGCCCGTTCGTAAACATCGCCACCAGCCCCCAAAAATTTGGTCAGGGTGTTGGGGATGGAGTGGTCCACATTGCTGATATCAAAAACGTCCCCGTCTGGACTCAACTGCGCCCCCAAGTGCGGCAGACCGCCCGCCTTCAGTCTAAACTGCACGAATCTCATCTTGGTACTCGAACTAACACTCAAATTTCTTATCACTTGCTGTGATTTGCTACAGAAAAGTATTTTTTTCGAGTTGTTGAAAAAACAAAGGATTGTTGTTGCAGAGCGCATTTCGCGGCTGAAAATCAACGGAGACTGATAAGAATGCGAGGAGTAGCGGTAGGGAATGGTGGTGACGTGAATTTTTTATTTTCAATGAAACGACTGACGAAAATCTACCCATTTACATGGGTGCAACGGAGCGACTGACCGCCTGTGGTGGGAAACCAGTTTCGATTTTGACGTGTTTTTGGGGGAAAAGTCAAATTTTAATATTTAAAGTTAACAATGTTTAAATTGGGTTGCGTGTTTGGTCAAGGAATTTTCACTTTCGAATAAATTCGACTCTGACAGGTGATGGCCTTGAGTCACGAAGTATGTTTTTATTTTGATTACGTATTTGCCAAATTATGTGACGTCATAAGTGTGGCGGCGACATCTGCTGCACGTTTTTTAAATCAAGCCGCGGAAATATAGGTGCCGTGTTTTTTGCTGATAAAACAGATCGCAGAGGGCTTCGTTGAAGCTACTACACTATAGATGGCGCGTAATTGTACTTTTTCATTTGTTTTTAACAGCGTTATTGCTAATGAATTGCAAATTTTCTGTGAGAATCTAACACGATTGCGGTGGTTTTGTAATTATTGCGGTTATTAAAGAGCTAATTACCGGAAATCCGGTTGTAATGTCACTCAGTAAATGTATGTGTTATTAATTATTAATTAATTACTTACATTTTAATACGCACAAACAACTTTAAATTTGCATAATGCTGGTACCAAGTACCCCAGTGTTTGACTTAAGGAAATTGCGTGGTAATCGTAATGTTGGTGTTCACATTCAAAGCACTGACACAAAAAATTTTCAAATATTGCAAAAACTATCTTTGTGAGGACTAGTTTTTCTATCATTTCTGTACACTTGAGATTTTAATTTAATCAATGAAACAATCTCTTCAATAATTATTTTGGATTCTATTTATTTTTCTTTTGATTTTTCGCATCACCTGGTTTAGGTTCTTCTTTTTCTTCTTCTTGGAATACAAATTTGATAACGTTATCAGTCCATGGCAAGCTTGCAACTAAGACATTTTGGCGAAAGTTGTCATCACATTTAGCATAGCCTATTGTGGCTGCGCTGAGCAAAGCTAGTGCTCCCAAAAGGTAGAGCAATGTTGAACTTTCCTTTTTTTTGACAGGGGGAGCACAGATGGGTTTAACAAAACGTTTGCTATTTTTGTGTATACACTTTTGTTCCAATAATTCGCGGGAGCCCTGAAAAAATAACTGTTATGTGCTAGCAGATAAGGTCCAAATTTCACCGTTCGAAAACTGCAAAATCGGTTTATCAGTGTTAGTATTTGCATAGTTGATCAGTTTGCCGCTAAAAGTCAATTTGTTCGGTCAGCCATTACTTCAGTTGTTTGTACACAGTTCTGTGGTCATAATTGCTACAAATTTTCAAAGATTGGGTAGCGAAACGGTGAATTTTGACGAATTTAGTCGTGTGACAAGGACATCTAAAAGTGACAAAGGTGACAAACTGTGTGACATTTTGGTCATATTAAAGTGCCCTCTGTGTTTTAGTTATTTTTATAATATTGTCTCCGTTCCAGAAAAATACAACTGTAAAATGGATAGTGGATTTAGCATTTTCCAGGTGGTAAAATTTTTGAATATTTTGACACAAAGTAGAATCAAAATTTGGCAAAAAAGATCAAAAATCCACCTGTTCTTTAAATTACTTTGAGGAGTTATCTTCTTGTATTTCTTGTCGATATTCTCTTTATTATCAAAATATTCGTGGTTTAAACACCAAACTAATTGTTTTGCATACATTTCTCCTATTTAATCTTCATAACAGAATTATAAAACTTCAACATGGATTTCTTAACGGCTACTCTACGTCTACGAATCTGTGTACATTTACGCAAGTTGTTTCTGATGCTTTTAACCGCCTTTGATAAAATAATCCTTCGATTATTACTTATAAAGCTGCAAAATATTGGTTTTTCTAATTGGGTTCTACATCGAAGAAAATTGCTGCACACTCGGGAGTGTCTCAGGGTTCAGTCCTGGGATCGTTTTTTTTTTTTCAGTCTATATTAATAACATTGTAAAGGGTATTTAGTTCAATATACCTATGCACGCAGACGACGTAAAGATCTTCAAAGTAATTGCGTTCGAGGATTGCAAAAGTGATCTTGTTAAATGCAATTATCGTTACATTTTACTCTAAAATTTTTTATAAACTCGGAAGTAAAAAATAGTAAAAAGTCTTAAAACAAACGTTTAAAAACTTCACAACGAAATGTACAACCGATGTGGGACAAATGAGTATGTGGCAGCAATAACAAAATTAACACCCAGTTTATACAAAGCAAATTAAAAAATAAAATATTTAATGGAGCATTATTCTTGACTGATTTTGATTGAGGATTTGATGTGTTGAATTTGATGATATTATCAATTAATTGCGTGGTTAAGCTAACCACGCTAATAAATCGATTGTGAAAGTGTTTTATTCTATTTTATAATCATAATCTTGATTATAAGCACCTAAATGCGGGCATAAATTGGCCTTTGTGGCACAAATCAGTCAAAAATTGCTAAGCAACGATTGATTATTCATTTACATTAATTAATCATTCAAACAAGCTTCGATATTCAACACTTTTATTAAAGTTGGGAAAATAAATTTCATCAAATCGTTCCCTGGCCGACTTCAAATTCTTCTAAATTTCTTTAGAATAAACGTTTTCCGACACAACGTGATATCCATAACAACATCAAAATTCACACAATCTTGCCGGATACATAAATAACTATTAAATACGCCCACCAAAAATTTTATGAAAAATCTCTCTTTTTAGAAACATTTTTCAGTAATAATGTTAAAGTTAGGTCTATTCACAGTTAATGTTACAATTAATTTATGTTACTTGTTTCCTTTAGAAATTTGTTAGCTATATTTAATTTAATTAAATTATAAATGAATGTATTAAAAATAGACGAGGCAGAATATTGTATATATATACCTGGTGTCTGGAAAATGGCGGATTAACTCTCCGCTACGCTCTTAAGGGTACCCAGTAGCAGACCGAAAAATGAGCTAAATAGAATTTCATTTTAGGGGCGTAATTTCAACTTTGAAAAAAAGATCTACATTTCAATTGATAGATTATGTCTAAATCTTTGAGGAAGACACAATATTTTTTAAAATAAGTGATTGTTTAGTGTTTAATTAATGGTTCATTCTTCGAAGGAAATTGCATTTTTAGACGAGGAGAGAGCATGTTTCGCTTCAACTTTTATATCAGTGCAAAGACAACATTGAGCTCTGTGGGGAAGACCCGGTCATTTTTGTTTAAAATTTATATTTATCAAAATATTTGCTTTTTAAAAAAATACTGAATAATGAAAATAAAATGAAACTAGGTAACCCTAAATGTTTTTCACAGTACAGTAGGATTAGCCGTGTTACTTGTTCTTTCATTTTGCAAATTTTACCAAAATAACGTTCGGTTAGTCTAGAGGATTTTTCTGTGCACCATTCTGGATTATTGCGTTCGTCAATTGTGTTTTGTTCGATTAAAAAGACATCAACGTTTGAAAGTTTTTTGAGAAATACTTTTTGCGCTGTGACATATCAGGTATTTTAACTGCCTCGTTAGATACATCGTCGCCCGAGAACTTGTGTGATCCACAGACCGGAGCGCGCTCAGGCCAATGTCGGCTCTATAAGCCTCCAGAAATTCTGCGGGAAATAGTTATTATTTAGATGCTTTTATTTACACACATCTCACATGTTTCACTCGATTTTGACATGCAGCTATTTTTTTGTTTAACTAAGTATTAATACTTTCATTGCGTTTGATACTAACGTCCTAAATTAGCAATACTAGTGGAACAGTAATTATCCAATAGATTTTTTTGGCAAAGTACAGTTATTTTTATGTTTTAGCAGCAATGCGTTCTACTTTCTATTAATTTTTACATATTTTTAGTCACAATTTTGGTAGTTATTTTTTACTTTTATTTTTAGTAATAATAAATAGTCCAAACAAGAAAAAAAAAAAATAAAAAAAAAAAATCGGAAAATCTAAAATTTAGAAATCGAGAAATTGAACAATCGTATAATTGAAAAATCGAAACATCGAAAAACTGGAAAATCGAAAAATTAAAAAAAAAAATGGAAAATCAGAAATTTAATGAACTCCGAAAATTGAAAAACTGAAATATGCATAGAAGAACTGAAAACTCGAGAAATCGAAAAATCTAGAATTTTATAAATTGAAAAATTAAAATATCGAAAAGTTGAAAAATTGCGAAATCGTATCATTGAAACATCGGACAATTGAGAAATCGAAAAATAAAAAAATGGAGAAATCGAAAATTTGAAGAATGGAAAAATTGAAAATGTCAAAAATTAAAATACTGAAAAATTGAAACATCAAAAGTTGAAAAATCGAAAAACCGAAAAACCGAAAAAGCTCAGTAATGTATTTATAAACCACAAGTTCAGGATTATGCTACTAAAAAATTGATAACGTCATCTCAAAATTTTGCCGAATAAATTCTACTAAAAATGTGCAAAATATGATGAGTTTTTACGGGTAATTTATCACTGCATGCATGTTTTTTAGATATTTTTAGGTAGTTCAAAAAAAAATGAATGAGTCAATTTATTCTATTGATTAAATCAAGAACGACTCACTCCATTTTCCCAGAAATTTTGGGAATACAGTTATTTTTAGTCTAATCCAAATTGATTTACGTGTCCTTGCAAAATGTTGATAATTTCATCACAAAATTGTGTACCTAAAGTAAAAATTTAACTCGAAAATGTATGTTTCATTGTATTTTAGGTGCGAGGGAAGTTCTGTCGAAACAAGTTTCCACGAATTTTTTTTGCTGTTATATTTGAACATAAACAGTTTATTTTATATATTTTTAAAACATTATAAAGAAAATAAAAAGTTGTGTTAGACTGAACCTTGTGGGTTTCTCAATCTATTTTCCGCAGCATTTTAAACCTTCAGGTAGAACACACTACGGTCACCTCATTTGCATACTTTCTCAACAAGGGTTTTAAATCCGTCTAATCTCTCAATAGTGGCCAACCCCTATCGTAAATCATACACTTTCTTGGTTCGTTCTTGACGAAAGAAGATGTTTGGTAGCCTACATTTACAAAAAATGCCCTTTTTAGGTCTTGCTTTAATCAACAATAACTAAAAAATGGACAGTTTAACGAAAAAATAACTTTTATTCCCAGGTGAGCAATAATATTATCTACACTGTCAAAATTTTTTAAGCCAAAATACGTTATAGCTTTGGCTCAAAAAGAAAAATAAGTTTTTCTGTTTTTATTTTTTATTAAAAAAACGCCTTCTATTTTCTTAGAGGATATGTCATTTGCCAAAATCGATCTTAGATTAGCAGGTACTAACCCTCCCTACCCGCGCTCTATTTTCTTAGAGAGAACAAATCAGTCGTATCCTAGCAGGTACTGGCCCCGCCCACCCACCCTCTCTTTTCTTAGAGGGGGTCTCATTTGCCAAAATCAGATTTATCTTAGCAAGTACTGATGACTAATTTTTATAAAAAATGTTCAAAATTTGGAAATATTACGAGCTTACTTATACGCACAAGGCAGGAATTTTGAATAACTTTTCTAGAGTTTAGTTGGTTATGCTTTAATGGATTTTTCTTTTGTTGGTTTTGTTTTTGTTTATAGTTTTTAATTGTCTTATTAAATGTTTTTTTTTTGGTTTATTTATTAATGAAAAATAACAGCTTGTTTTATTAATAATAATGTAATTAATGCCTACATCATGAAGGATTTTTTTATTATTTTTTTGGGACTCCCGAAACTCCCGTACATAACGTACTGAAGAGTTAATCCGCCATTTTCCAGACACCCGGTATATAAAACAATTGATGTAATTTTCCCAAAATTTTGGGAACACAGTGTTGTAGTTGTTGTTGTTATTAGTGTTACGTATCAAAATTTGAAATATGTATTTGTCCCCTCTAGAAAGTTAAGATGAGATAAAAAAAATCCGGAAATATCACTTGAAATATACTTATTAAAACTCTAATAAAAATACAGCATTCTTCCACAATTACAGACGTAGGTAAAAGTATTTATTTGCAATGTAGGAGTTTTCTCTTTAAATATTACTATATATTTAAATTAATGTTATTATTCTAAAGTCATTATTAACAACTCGATAATTTAACATTATCTATATGCGAAGAGTTCCCGAGGGGATTGCACACCTACTATACTTTCTCTCCATATATTACTTGTAGGTGGATTTTTTGTAAGTATTGGGCACTTAACAACATTTCACCTCCTTTCAACGACCATATACGACGATTTCCCGAAGGAGTTTGATACCTGTTTAAAATGTCTGAAAATTTCCTGGCGAAATTGGTCTCCTACATTCTATTTGTAAGCAGTGCGTATTATCATATACTTTTCTAATCTCAGACTGACTATCGCATTCAACAAATATTGGCTTTGAAATAGAAAAAATGGAGAAAAAATGAAACCCTTGGTATAAAAACTGAAATGGTTTTGCAAACGCTATTGATTTTAGCATGAATAGGGATTTCTGTCGCGATGTCATATAGAATAGAAAGCTGTATATAACAAAGAGTCAAAGAATGTACATTTTCCTCTACAGTGACATTAATACCCATATTTTATACGACTTCTCTAACTACTTTGGCCTTAATTACCTTTTTTTCGGTGCATCCGTGGCCCAATTCAGCCCCACTTTTACCTGAACTGCAGTTGCAATTAATTTTCCTTTTAAAAATTGCCAACGAAATCGGCATATTTATTATGGAATTTATCAAGCGGACAAGGGACGCCCCTCGACCAAAACCTGGCGTACACAAATGAGCGAGTTAACATCTGATAAGATACTTGTATGACAACATTTCATAAAGAGGGTCGCTCCTAACAATTGACGTGCGCTTCACTTTATATTTTTCGAGATTTGGGACCGATAATTACCAGGGCCGGCTTCGCTCACGGTTTTATCGCAACTCTAGTTTCATTTTTCTGGCGAAATTGCAACAAAACCTCTTGCACTCGCTTAGTGTAATAAAAACCTCCACAACAGTCACCGTTACCGGGAATGAATGTCGCTTGCCGGACGATGTTAGTCGCGTACCCTCAGTCCGCCCCTGGCGCATTGTCATTTTCGTGTTATTGATGGCCGGTCTTGGATGGCTGCGAGATGGTATCGGAAGCCTTTTGTTTCGACAATCAATTATCTCTAAGTTGACTGCGGCATTTTAATTTAATTAGGGTGTATTATGTGGCGCATTTCTCCAGAACTAACCGGCCGTTTAGTTTAACCAGATTACATCATTGGGATATCATTTTAAGTATGCGTCTCTGTCATCTCCTTCATGTCGTTTGGGTATGTAAATGCAACCAGAGCCATTGGTATAAACAGGTAGTTTGATGGGACGTCGAGCTTTTGGACGGGCGCTTTTTAATTTTAATTGAGCGGAGAACGCTGGAATAAACCTGATGGGCCTGTTGGTTCACTCCATCACAACATTGTGCCATTTGAGTCCTTTAAATTACGTTACGTTGTTTTCGGTTGCGCAACGTTTTTATGCGAGCTATACAAATTCGGGGTAATTGGATGGCGGTGGCATTTCAATCGACGGGGAAACGGCAGGCTTGATGTTATAATTGTAATGAGAAGGTCTGCATTGCAGGTTTAATTGGAGAGTCTTAAATTGATGAGAAAATTACGATGGTTTGGATTTTAAATTCGCAACAGGATGTATTACGTGGTGTTTACAGGCTAAGGACAACGAGATCTGTAATTCGGTTTACTGCACTCGGAGCGTTAACAAGTTTAAGACACAAAATATTGGTCACATCACATTTTTAAAACGCCATTGGAAATTATATAACAATTACATCCATTTAATATTTCTTCATCAAATTTGAGTAGATATATAGGTATTTTGAAATTTGTCGAAGTAATAAAACAACAAGCGTACATATATTATAAATGAAAATATATTTCATGACTCGTAAAGAATGAAAGAAAAGAAAGACAAGTAAACAATGCCAACTGACCTTGCTTCATTAAAAATTGACAGTCACGAACTTCGATGGGAGATGACATTAAATCGATTGAAATCAACCTTGAATTTATCCAAAGTATTGTTTTTTCATTCACGGCATATTTCCTACCAACCGATACATTATTTTTAATTATAAAAAATAAATTAGGGGAAACCTGCCATGATCTCTAAAAATTTTGTATTTTTTGTTTATTTTTATAAGCAAATAAATATAAGATTTTTCATGCTCAACTAATATATTACTTTCAATTACAATACTTAAAATTAAAATTCACTCTTCTCGCAGTGACAGGGCGGCCAAGTTAAATCAGTAGCATAACTCTCAACAAAGTCGATAAATTGACTGACTTCTGTAAAGATAAAAGGAAGACCATTTATCCCACACTCGATTTGTAGTGCGGTGGCCCCCCAGCTGGCAATACCCACAAGAACGCCATGTTGAACCAAAGGCGACCCCTTGTCAAAGTAACAAGAACCAGTACTACCATGTACCATCCAAAGGACCAGTGCAGAAGTTGGAAACGTTAGATAAAAGTTGCGAATTACCGTCTTTAATACTATCAAGAGCATTGGCGCACTCTAGTAACAATTTTTTTTTAGCAAAACAAGAAAATTAACTTATAGATAGGCTAGTACCTGTGTAATCTAGAACTGACATTTCTGCTATAGCTGACTCATTAAACGTTGAACCCCATCCAGAAATCTCAGCTTTCCCTCTAGGCAAAGATCCTTGTTTTGGAAGTTGGACGGGTTGGACGTGTTCATTCAGTGTTAAAGGAAAATCCAGCTGAAAAATTGCTATGTCGTACGCACTGAAAGCGTTATATTTATCGAAATCAGGGTATGCATATTGTCGAAGAATATCGACACTGATTTCTTGTCTGTTTTCTGTGCCGTCGGGAGTTGTGGTTCCTGCAACTACTACATAGGCTGGGAAAGGTGGGCGCATTCTTGTTGGATGTACGCAGGTTGCTGATGTTAGTATCCAAAAGGGTGAAATGATAACGCCTGAACATACGTGGTAGTGATCGTCCCCAAATTCGTAGAAAATTTGTTGAATGGATACTAAGTACGGAGGGTGCTCGTCGGCACCTACTAGTAGTGCTGCAATATGGTGTAATTTTTGATTAAAAGATTTGGTTTTCTTACCTAGTGCGAATGCAAGCAGTAGAATACAAGGCTTCATGGTTGGATTTTTGTCTGAGAAATTTTGATAGTGCCGCTTTTATATACCGGGACGGCTCTTTAATCTTTTTTTTTATGAAGTTCGCTTCAAGTGTTTTTTATCATAGTGTTAGTCAAGTGGATAATTTGCCAATATAATCACGAAAAAAACAAGAATATAAAAAAAAGTCCGTACCTATTTAGAAAAAATTATCTATTTCTCCTAGTTGAGATAAACATGAGCAAATAAAAGGTTTTTCAATTTCGCCTTTCCTTTTATATTTCTAAGAACTATAATTACTCACAGATAAGGTGCTATTATTATCTATGTAGTGTTTTACTAAAAAAAAAAAAAAAAGAAAAATAACATCGGACACAATGGATTTTTGAATAACAGTTTTCAACATACATATTTGCATTTTTATATTATGTATGTATATAGAATGACTAGAATGTATGGAAACTATGAAATATCTTGAGCACCAATTGTACAAAACACCTGAAATTAGATGTAGGAATACAAGAAGTTGTGTTAATTATTATTCGTCAAAAAAAAATATTTTTTTTTTATTCATTTGTTTGAGATATGCAAGGCCAACTTGATCTTTTTTAAATGGCACTACCCTATAATTAATGCATTTTTGAATAGACCTTATTTTTCTGAATTCATTGATATAGCACAATCATACTTTCTTTCTGACTGAAATGGCAAAATAAATTATTAAACAATAATTAAATAAATTAGGAGTAATAATTATTATTAATTTTAATTCATATTAAACAATAAATCAATTAACCAATAACAACAATGAATGGAAACCCACGATCTAAGTTTTTACCCAGGTAGGTATTTCACTACCGATTCCGGCACAATCTTTTTTGATCTAGTTCAAAGACCAACTCTGTGATGTTCCTTCATCTATTCAGAATAATGCCAGATCGTCAGCATAGCAGATTAGGGTAACCCCCTCTGGTACGTCTATCCTCATTACGTCATCGTACAAAATGTTTCACAGGGTCGGCCCCAGTACCGAATGCTGTGGAACACCTCCTCCAGTGGCGTAACAATCAAACTGCGGGCCTGTGTTCTACAACACTGTGGGGCCCCTAATGAACAGCGAAATAAAAATATTTAAAAATACGAGTATAATGAATAAAGAATGAGTCGATGGCAATTAGCGCTAACGTTTTATTAAAATCATTCTATCTGAAACATTGAATTAAAAAAATAAAATACAATAATTACCTGAAGACATATAATTAAAATATATACAATATTAGAAACTAGCCGACCCGGCAAACGTTGTTTTGGCATTTCTAGTGAATATTTTGGTACATAGTTAAATAAAAAATTAAAATAAATACATAAAAATTTATCGTACGACAATGATTATTTATATTCAATGGTCATCTTGCAACCCTATTGCGCATCTGTGGATGAAAGCAAAGATACTCATATCGTTATTAAAAAATGGGGGTTGGTGGTAGAAGGGTCAAAATTTAGGGTTATATGTATTTTTTGATGCCAAATCTTAAAAAAATAAAAATAAAAAATGTTGTCTAAAAAATAAAAAAAGTTTGGTGGGTCACCCTTATCACTTAGGGGTTTAAAAAATAGTTTACTAGACCTACCGAATATACACAAAAAAATTAATAAAATTCGGTCAAGGCGTTTCGGAAAAGATTGGTTACAAACACTGTGACACCAGAATTTTATATTAAATTATTTTAGAAAAAAAATTATTACCATAAAAAAGGTTATACTGAGTCGACCTTAAAAGATTGACGTATGCTGTCGCGGACTTTTTTTTAGAACTTTTAGAAGGGAACAATTCCATCATACATGATTTTTATGTAACTTTAACCGTTTAACAACAGCGTAAGCAACGGAAGCTGCCAAAGGAAGAATAATTTTCCCGTTTTTCCGATATTTTTCATTTCTGCTCCGCTCCTATTAATCATAGGGTGATGTTATATAGCCTATAACCTTCCTCGATAAATGGACTTTCCAACACAAAAAGATTTTTTGAATTCAAACCAGTAGTTTCGGAGATTGGCGCGTTCAACCAAACAAACTCTTCAACTTTATAATATGTATAAGTAATTATAGAAGTATAGAAGTATAGATAAAATGCCCATTTTTTTTAATCTCAAAATTGTTTTCTTCTTGCTTTTCAATGGGCACAAGTTGATACAAAATTTGACACATCTAAGCTTCTAGCAATTTGATTTCCACTTGAGAGATTCAATGAAGGTAATCTGCATTGGCTCATTGTTTCTTAAAAAATTTTTAGTCATTTTTAATTTCGAAAAAGATCTTTCCGCTGAAACCACCGAAAGAGGTATTGTAAGAAAAGTGAAACATGCTGTGATAATTTCAGTGACACTAGTACAGGTAGGTCATTCTGTAATAATTTCCCAGTCCAGTTTTTTTTCTACTTAAAAAATTAGTTGTAACATACGTCAGATATATTTTATTATTCCAAAAAAGCACCACAAGAACAAAATTAAAATAGTTTTGAAAATACGAAAATTTTCATAAAACACAATTGAAACTGATTTTTTTTTCACGTTTTATTACAGCATGAAGTTTCACTGTAGAACTGAGGACAAAATTTAAGTATTTTGTTGTCTTGCATCATAAATTACCTAGTTATACTTTTGTCGGATAAAGATTGGTAATTTACTACATGGGGTGTTAGATTTGCTACAATGGGATTGCGACACTGCGACAGGTTTATTACAAACAGATGCTGCTGCATTTTCGACCGCCGGTGCCGGTCGCTAAAACCCGAGTTTATTGAGTCTATGATATTGAGATGCCGCCCTTTGCAGCAAAAAATTCGTAAATAGCGATCGACCATCGATCCTGGGATTACCGCACATTTTCGAATTTTTTATTTCAGAATGTAATTTGGGCAATAATATAAAAAAAATCTAATAAAAAAATGTTCGTGTGACCGGACCGGGCCCCTTGAAGCAGCGGGCCCGTGTTCCGCCGAACACGCGGAACACCGGTAGTTACGCCACTGACCTCCTCCCACTTCAATGACCTTGTTTCTGTCAATATGATTCTTTCTTTTTGTAAAATAGTCTTTTATGGTGATTTTCAAATACGTGGAGATACCTCATTGTTCTATTTTCTCGACTATGATGTCCCATGAGGCGATATTAAAGGCGTTTTGGACGTCTATAAAGATCGTTCCGCACCACTTTGGACTTCCTTCTGCGTTCCTTTGGCAATCTTCACCACGTCCTCTATCGCGTTCAGTGTGGAACGTTTTCCTCTGAAACTATATTGTCCTCCCTTACTACGTACCTCTTCCATCAGCCGTCTATTGATTAAGTTTTCATACACTTTTGCTTTGCACAGGGTCTCCTATCGAAGACTCCACTTTATCGAGGTTATACAGTCTTGCGGGTATTATCTGCTCTATGTCGCTGTCATTCTCACGTTCCTTCCTCTCTCTTTTCCCAGTTTAATTAATATTATCCGGAGAACTCTCTGTAAGTTTTGATTCTTCCCGAGTTCCCCCTATATTTCCAAAACTATTTTTTTTTTGTTGTCTCTACTCTTACTTCCTTGCCGGTTGGTGGAGTCCTAGCTACGTTTCCTCTTCTTGGGAAACAATTGTCATTTAGTAATTCCACTCCAGTAACTCGACTTGACGCCGAAGCTTGGTTTTCTACTTCAGACGTCTAGCAGTCGATGACGGTCGGTGGGAGCCTGCCCTCTCACTCCCTATTTCGATCGGCACTGTAATATCCTCCTTTACGGAGTAAATCCTTTATTTTCCTTGATGTTCAATCCATTTCGTTTAATACGTTTCCTTAACCTTTATCATTGCCTGATCGTCATAACCCTATATCCTGTTAAAACCAATCCATCTCTGTCATCTTAAAAGTCTATCTGTGCCTCATTGATTAATGCACTAGTCCCTCCTCGATGGGCCGCCACCTTGTCGTGGTGAGGGGGTTGTACCAAGAGCGGCCACCTGACTAGCTATATCCCGCTCATTACCTCATTACCGCGTATATAGCAGGGTTCGTCATAATCTCTTTTTCTACATTCAATTATGGTCTCCCCCCGGTTGGGCAGGCCGAGAGGCCCCTCCCCATTTATCCGGGCTTGGGACCGGCTGTGACGCCATTGGGGTACTCGATCCACCCTCTGACGCCACAGGCTAAGTTTACCTGAACTAACCTTTTTTTTTATATTATAGAGGAGGCCGGAAATCTTCCAAAGACACCCAGGTGTTCAATCGTGCCTGGGCGTGTTGGATTCACGCCAAACGTTGGCATGCCTACCAACTAAAACCTGTCCTCCTCTGCTTCTCAGACCTTTCCCAGTACCGTTTTCACATTTCATCAGGTTGGCTCCTGTCTTCTTCCTTTACTTTCTTTTTTTATCTGGTCCCTTTTTACTTCCCGAGCGTAAGCAAAGGAAGTATTGTAATCGAGTCCGTCGGCCGACTCTCTACTTTTACGTTTTCTCGATCTTTCATGACCCCTAGAAGACGAATAAATAGGTCTCGCATTTCCGTCTGTCTATCCGTCTGTCCGTCTGTCTGCCGTTCCGGATTTTTATTAGACAGATAATCTCCGAAAGTACTGTACCGATTGTTGTGAAATTTTGTACTTATATTAGGAATATCATGTAGATGGTAAAACGCTAACCAAAATTTGTCTAATCATCCCCACCACTAATGCGATGACGTCACTTCAAAATTGTACATAGTAAATGGGTTTTAAATTGTATAAAATAACATAGTCCTACACATATAGTATACGACTCCGAATTGAGTTTTTGCGCGAAACGTCCAGATTTTTGAAAAAAAAAAAATCAAAATTATAAAACAACATTTTGCAATTTAATTTTGAATTTGCTAACCCAAATGTTTTGAAATGTTGCAGATGTTTTAAGGCTATAAACAGCATCATAAATCTTTAGTCAAAATATATTTGGTTATCCCCTCCAAAAACTTGATGACGTCACCTCAAAAGTTTGCCGAATAAATCCTATCTAAAATGTACAAAATTTGATGAGCCTGTACTTGTGATATATCACTCCATTCATATTTTTTGGATTAGCATTGTGGCATGTTACTTTTACTTGCCGGTGTGTGGGGCGTATTTTAAAGGGCCACACAAATGCTTGGGTACTTAACATCTGTCTTGAACATCATAAAAGACAACTAAAAAAGAGAAAAGGGCCTAAAAGAATGTATAATAGAGTTGCGGTAGTCAAATTAAGTATAACTGTTTGCATATGTTTGTTTTTCTCCGGATTTTCAGGTTTTCTTACCGTTTTCATTTTTGTTTTTGGCGCCAGCCGATATGGGGTGGCTGGAACTACGCCTGTTACCCCTCCCATTTTAGCGGGTGGCTGCTATAAGCCACAGGTGCTGTCACTCTGCACTCCTGGGTGCCATACCACTCAAATCTCTTTCTTTACACTTTTATCTTTCGTCTCGTCTTCTCTCTTCTATTTCCCAGAGTGCCGTTGTACTGTTTTGGGGAAGGCCCTCCCTTCCTTTCCACTCTTTGTCGACACCCCAAACAGTGCAACCCTTCTTCTATCTTTCCATTCTTATTTTACTATCACTTTCTCTTCGCGCTTCTTCTCTTCACTCTAATTCTTTAGCGACTTGTACTAACAACATCTCATCAAGTACGATAATTATAAGCCTACGCGAACCTAAAATATCGGTACGACTTCCGGATGTAAACAATCCGCCATCTTGATGTCAAATATGTCAATACACGCGTACGACGCCAATTAAAGGTCTTCCTTAAGAGGGGATGGGGGAGGAAGCCTTCCATTTTTAGAGGATTCGGTGGCGGTGATCCGGCAAGTAATGTCGTGTTGTGCGGATCTGAAATTATAGTGCCCGATCCCGCTATCGTTCTATCGTTCTATAGTTTATCGTATCGTATTATAAGCATGGTAAATTTTTGATCAAAATGTATTTGGTCGTCCCCTCTAAAAAAATTTATGACGTCACCACAAAATTTTGCTGAATAAATTCTATCTAAAATGTACAAAATATGATGAGTCTCTTCTTGTGATTTATCATTCCATTCATATTTTTTGGATTTGCATATACAGGGTGACCCAAAAAAATTAATGAAAGCGTAAATGTATTTTATTAATTTAATCAGGAACTACAGAACCGAATGTTTTGAAATCTTGCAAATGTTTTAAGGTTATAAAGAGTATAATAAATTTTTAGTCAAAATATATTTGGTTATCTTCTCCAAAAAACTGATGACGTTAGCTCAAAAGTTTGCCGAGTAAATCCTATCTAGAATATACAAAATATGATGAGTCTGAATTGTAATTTATCATTCCATTCATATTTTTTGAATTTGCATATTCCGGGTGACTCAAAAAAAAAAAAATGAATGCGTAAATTTATTTTATTGGTTTACTCAGGAACTACAAAACCGAATGCTTTGGAATCTACTGCGAAAAAAAAACATAATAGACATACAGTCGTCTCGTTTCCGACAGCGAGAGAAGTACTGTCTAAACTCTTTAGACCAATTTTTCTACTCTCTCGTGTTCTTCTTTTCTTTTCATAACTCCAACTAGAAAATTTTCAATCACTGTCCAGTTTTCTTTAGACTCTAGCATCTTCTCAACCAGGTTTTCTACTATTAGGCTCCTCGTCACCATCTCCGCTTCCGCCTGTTTTCTTTGCCATCTATGACATAGGAAAATCGTTTGTTCCGCATCGTCTATTTCATCACAGTACATGCATTTTCCTTCCGCTGTTTTTCCTATTTTCTCTAGGTATGTCATAAAGCACCCATGAGCAGTTAGACATTGGGTAAGATGGTATCCCACCTGTCCCCATCTATCCAGGGTGGCTTCTCTCTCTCTGTTTCTTATTTCAGCTGACTCAGGTGCTTCCCGTCTCCTGCTGAATAGGTTTTTTCTTTCTAGCGCAAGTAGGTGTATAGAAATAGTCCCTGCCACTACTTGCACTGCAGCGTCTGACACAGTTCTATATGGGCTGGCCGTTCTAAGTGCCATAGGTCGTTTTGCTCTCACTACCCATGCCTTGTATCTTTCAACATTCATAACCTCTTGTCATATGACAGCGCCATATAGAAGAGTTAAAAGTGTTGCGGCACACATGACCGCCTTTCTATCGGCACTAGGTCCGTTTGTGAGTGGGTGAGCAAGAGGACGCTCAAAACCCTCATCGTCTTCTTTGCCTTTTTGGATGCCCTCTAGGTCTCTGCAGCAAAAATCATTCCTTTATCCAGGACTATTCCCACATATTCAACTTTTTCTTCCACCCTGACCTCGTGGTGTCCTTCGTCTTTGGACTCAGTCCGTTTATTTTCATCCACGTGTTAACCAGGAACAGGCTTCGATTTCCACATTCCATAATCCTGTTTATGGTGTCCACGCATATCACTATCGCCAAGTCATCCGCATAACATACGAGTTCGACTTCCTTCCCCATATTTATGTCCATAATGTCGTCGTAGAGGATGTTCCATAAGATTGGCCCCAGGACTGATCCTTGGGGCACTCCTCCTCCTACATTTCTCTCCACGTCTTTCCATATTTTAATCGCTCTATCGTGGAAGTATGGCGTAATTACGTTGAAATCTTTCTTCTTTTGAGCTTCCACAAAATTATCTTCCATGACGCTTCATGGAACGCGTTTATAATAATTGCACAATCCTTCTTCCTACTTTTAGCGATATCTACAATCTTCTGAATGGCGTCTATCGTCGTCTTCCCTTTGGTGAAGCCGTATTGGTTTGAGTTCAAACCCCCACTGTTTTCAATTTCTTGGGTAAGCCTTTTCAGAATCAAACGTTAGTATATTTAGCCCAAGATTTAGTAAACAAATAGGTCTAAACTTAGTGACTTTCTTCTCTTCCTTTTTAGGTTTTTGGTTTTTGAGCACTAGTTTTGCAACTTTCCACTCCTGAGGGAACTCATTTTCTTTTAGAATATGGTTATATAGGTCTACAAAGAAGGAGGCATTTTACTTTATCAATTCCTTGGCTAGGTCCGGCGTGATTCCGTCCGGACCTGGGGCCTTTCCTGGCTTTATTTTTGCACATGCCTGAAGGATTTCCTCTTCTTTAAATTCTTGAACATCAACTGGACTTATTTCGAGTCGTTTTTCCACTTGCAACTCGACTCTTGGGCCGTCGGCTTTCAGTTGCGATTTCAATATCTTATACGCATCTCCAAAGATGTCGCCTTCAAGTTTTTGACATAATTCCTTTCAGTTATTCTGTTCAGATTTTTTAATTTCTTGTCTTAGCTTTATTTTTTCAGTCACATAAGTATTCCTCGTGAGCATTCTTTCTTTTTATCCAATTTTCCTCTCTTTGGAATTTTCTTCTTTTCTTTTTGACCCTCTTTCCTTGCTCTTGGATTTATATGGACCACCAGCAGGGTAGTTTGCCGTCTGCATTGGCCCTTATTTTCGATGTGGATGCCAGCATGGCTTCCCGTATAACCTGAGTGCATGCTGATGCGTCCACGTCTAGACCTATTGTGGCATTAAAGTATTCTATCAGTTTGGAATAATGTGTACTTCCATAGATCCACTTGAGTGTCTGTTTCTCATTACTTTCAATTTTCATTATCAAATATCGATGGTCGCTAAGTGTGACTTCTTCCATCGTCATCTAGACTACTTTTGTTTTGTCTATGCCAAAAATGTTTCATTTAATTTAGAATTGTACAACAAAATTATGAATATCAGTAAACATTTTTTATATCGTCAAAATGATTGCAATAATATATTGCCGGTTCAGTCTATGAACCCCATCTTGTCAGAACAGGTTCTGGAGGCAATGGACTATACGGAAGGCTTGGATGGAAATGAAAATTTTGCTACGATAAGACTGATTTCGGCAGTTTTAACGTTTTCGACCATTTTCTTTTAGATTCCGATATCCATTTTCGCCTTCGTTTCTTCGGAAATTTCAACCGTTTTTCTAAAATCGCTAATTGAAATACAGCAACGTTTTGAGTTCCGTCAAAATAGCTCTCTATAAACATTTTGTAGATAAAAAAGGAAATTATTATTAATTTTTGTTCCATTATTCCATTATTAATTTCCACTCCCACTCGACAGAAGAAAATAATTAGCCCCGCCCACCCACCCTGTCCCTTATCAGTTATTGATTTTATGCGAACTGAATGAAATGAATGATCTTATACTGAATAGAAACAAAAATAGTAGTTAGGATGAGAAGAGGGTGGGTGGGTGGGCGGGGCTAGTACTTACTAAGATAAAACTGATTTTGGCAAATGACATCCCTTCCAAGAAAATAGAGGGCGGGTGGGCGGGGTAGTACTTGTTAAGATAATAATGATTTGGCAAATGACATATTTTCCAAGAAAATAAAGGGCGGGTGGGTGGGGCTAGTATTTGATGAGAAAATACTGTTTTTGGCATTTTTGACATTTTCGACCATTTTTCAAATACATATATCCAAAAATTAGTTGAAGACATTTTGCTGTTGATTTCGATATCCAGAAGTCATTTTCGCCTTAGTTTCTTCGGAAATTTCTACCGTTTTTCGAAAATTTCTAATTGAAAAAAAACAATTTTTAGAGTTTTGTCAAAACAGCTCTCTATAAAAATTTTGTAGATAATTAATTAATTTTTGTTCCATCATTCTATTATTGGTTTCCATTCCCACTCGAGAGAAGAACATAATTAGTACCTGCTAGGATAAGACTGATTTTGGCAAATGACATATCCTCTAAGAAAAGAGAGGGTGGGTGGGCGGGTCTAGTACCTGCCAGGATAAGACTGACTTTGGCAAATGAGATCTCTTTAAGAAAATAGAGGGCGAGTGGCGGGGCTAGTACCTACTAAAATAACACCAATTTTGGCCAATGAGCTACCTATCAAGAAAATAGAGGGTGGGTGGATGGGGCTAGTAGCTGCTAAGATAAAACTGATTTTAGCAAGTACTAGCTCCGCCCATCCGCCCTTTATTTTTTTAGAAGGTATGTTATTTGCCAAAATCTGTCTTACCTTAGCAAGTATTAAGCCCACCCACCCACCCTCTCTTTTCTTAGAAGGTATATTATTTGCCAAAATGAATCTTATCTTAGCAATTATTAGCTTCGCCCACCCGCCCTTTATTTTCTTAGAGGGTATGTACAATTGCTAAAATCAGACTTTTCTTAGTAAGCACTAGCCCCGCCCACCCACCCTCTATTTTCTTAGAAAGTATATTATTTGCCAAAATGAGTTAACAAATCTTATTTTACCACGTATTAGCCTCGCCCACCTGCCCTTTATTTTCTTATTCGCTAAAATCAGACTTATCTTAGCGAGTACTACTCCGCCCATCGGTCCTTTATTTTTTTAGAAGATATGTCATCTGTTAAGATCAGTCTTACCTTAGCACGTATTAGCCCCGCCCACCCACCCTCTCTTTTCTTAGAAGGTATGACATCCCGCTTTTTCTTACGAACGTTGGCATTTTGTCGTCGTTTAAGATATCCATCTGCTGACCTGACCTGACCCGACCTGACCTGACCTGACCTCTCTATTGTCTCAAATAAACACATTTTAAACAGTTCTGTGAATAATTTAAAAACCAAAAAGTACATCTTTAAACAGTTCTATTTTCTGTAACAAAAATTAACAATAATTTCTTCTTTTATATGCCTGAAGAGTTATAGACTGTTTTGTCCGTGGAAAATAATGTGTTGGAAAGGACTGATATCACGGAAATAGCTTCAAACTTTGCATCAAGAAAATCTAGAAAAATCACTGTTTCGCAAATAGTAAGTTATTATTTATTTTTATTTTTATTAAAGGGCGACAAAATAAGTATAAATTTTATTAAAAATTTTCATAATTAAGGTTAGATCATTGTATTTTGAAGGAACGAACTTGTGGTTACTGCCTTAATAAAGCTCATCTAGTTAATAAGACGACTTTTCATGTGATTCTGTTAACTTACGAGCGAGCACTAGCGGTTTTTAACAAATTCTGGTTTTGAGGAAGATAAGTTTTAGTTTTACCACTGTAGAGGTGGAAAAATATTATAAAATGCGTTGTAAGTAGTTGGGATTCAACCGTTATGATCCCAGACATCTTCAGTTTTAAATGTGGGGAATCACAGCATGGCTGGAGGAAGTGCGGGCAGAATTTTTTTTGACATCTTCCTCTTTCCTCGAGAGTATAAATTCCTGCATCCAAGTTCGTGTACCAGACCATCGTCAGCAGTCGCTGTGGGCACGAAATCGCGTTCGTGCCGTTACTTCCCGGTTTGATTACAGTGATCGCGCCTGGTGCCCAATAATGATTTAACGGGAACTCCTGAAGCCGTCATAATACCCAGCGCGCAAGAAGCTCGCTTCCCATGTTTTTTCGCGTCGTACCATCTCGTCGCTGATTGTTTTGTAATGTAAGACAAGAGCTCGGCCATAATTACGTGGCAATATAATTAGGCAAGTAGTTTCCTCCATAACAAATTAGAGCCTGTGGCCAACCAACGTACAATTTAGCCGTATTAATTATCCGAGAGCATTCGAGAAATCGAGAACAAACACACATAGGCGCGTCTTAATAGCCCACAATTTCCATTCGAATGTCTAATGGCGAAACCAGTTTTATTATAATTTGTCTAACGAATTATTAGCCGTCCGATAATGGATGCGCGATCCGTGTAATTTATAAATTCCACCATCACACATCCCATAAAGTCGATCCTAATCGGCCTTATAACTGATATCTTCATGTAAATTCGATGTTACGGACAAAGCTAATATAATTATTCCTCGTGGAAACTAATGTGTACGCTGGATAATCATCCGGTATGATTTAGTGGCCTCCGGTCTTTATTAAAATTAATAACCAACATAAATAACACGTCCGAATGGCCGAATAAACACTCCGATCGTTTTATAACTGATACTGCTAATTAAAAACGCCAATTTATTAGCCGTCGTAAACGTAAGGTCGTGCTGCACCAGCTCCGATTTGCTTCACGATAACATCGACGAAATGCCACCAGAAAATTTCTTACAGACTCCAAGGCGATGGACCGACTCGTTATCGATTCGAACGTCTAACCATTCGATATAAATTTGTATAAGTACAACGTTAATTAGCGTTATAAATCATCCCAGGGATAAATAAACGATGAATAAACATGAATTTGAAGCAACCACGGACAAAATACAAAAACATCGTAGTCCGTGGTCTGTTTTTAAAATGCACCCAAACAACCACAACAGTTGTATTGGGGACCACCCTTATATTTTTTTACAAATTGATGCAACATTTCTGGGACAAAAATTTCTACAGAGGAAAAAAGTGGTTAAAGTAAAAGAAACAAAGTTATTACTGTATGCAAATGCAAATAATTATCACCATCATTATCAACTCACCTGCTTCATATTAATCTCATTTGCTCAAGGTGTGGAAAAATGCCATATTGTTATTTTTATCGACTCTTGTAAAGATAAAATTGTAATGATACTGATATGAACAACGATTAATAGTCAGCAGTAATTTCAATAATTACTGGTTTGAAAACGAAACCAAGTTTCCATGACTGGACTATAGAAAAATATAAATATAAATAAAACTAAAATATTTTTAAAAATACATTTGCTTGTGTGATTAAAAATATATAAAAAAATTAAATTTATGTCGTTATATTGTTAAGTGGAATGACAATTTCATTTTTAAATAACCAACAGTTGTTATCTAACGTAGGTAAAGGTGAGTGATTGTAAGTAATTGCTAATTAGACATGAGATTTTTAGTGGGTAATTCAAACACAATTTAGTTTAAGTTTGTAATTTGGATCAGACAAAAGTATGAAGTGTAGTAGAATCATGGCAGTTTTATTGAAGTGGTAGGCAACCAACAATTCCGGTGTGCTCAAGCCAAAATCCAATTTATCCAAATTGGTTGCAACTGCCTCCGGCTTCTATACCATTTTTATTGCCTGCTATTTGTCACAATGTCCCTTGCAAATGGCCTTCATTTTCATCTCATTACTTCCTCCAGCAGGTGCTTGACCGTATCGCGCCGTCCTGACGAATTTGCCCAAAGTGTGTCATTACATGACCCGAAGGAACCGTTGATAGATATTTAATTGGTGGCCATCAACGAACAACATTTTAATAAACTCTCAATCGAGAGCGCGTTGATGTGCCTTAAAGGATAATTATGCAAATGACGCGCAAAACGGATAAGAAAATTGCGATCTGAACGCGTCTACCCAGCGTGCACGAAAAGTCGGCTTATTGCTCTTACGAAATTATTATAATTGTAACGATTCCACTTTAAATTATTCAAATTAATACACATGTCAATCAGTTTTAATTTTTTCACGAAATCGCCTTCTCAACTACTCATTTGCATACCATTATCCACTACATTTAATGGGTAATTAACTTCGTTTTGTCTTGTTTGCGCGCAGAAATTCGCCGGAAATTATTTAATGACGCTTAATAATCTAGAACGCACGCATTGTGCCCAAGGAAAATCTTCCACAGATAAGTTTCACGCCCATATCGATGAGGCGATGACGGTGTTTTTTGCAAAAATCGGTTGCATGATCCAGAAACGTGCAAAAATTTGACCTGCTGCAATTGAAATAATTACAAACTTGACAGTGCAAATGCAAACGGTTAGCGAGTGTGTTTAATAATAGGATAAAATGCGAAATAGAGTTGCCCAAAGGACCTAGTTAGGTAGCTGCTATATAGACAACTAAATATACATCTGCAAACAATTATACGACTTTGGCACAAGTTACCACGAGGCACAAGAAAAAGGTGTTTTACAGAGCACCTGTAACAGGAGAAAAATAATATGGGAGACATCTATGTGTTTTTTGTTACTGATCCTTAAAAACAATTTTGCTTGTGAAATTCTAAACATGGACTCACTAAGTTAGTTTCCACTATCGATGTCGCTAGAATTAAGGTTTATCTTAATCAAGTCGCTCATTTTTACGTAATTGTACTATAGAATGCTAGAATGTATGGAAACGGTTAAATATCTTGAGAACCAATTGTACAAATCAACTGAAATTAGGTAAATTAGGTACATGGATAAATAGTTTTAGATACTTCATTTTCCATTTGTTTTAATTCGTCTGATGTTATCTCTATACGTGATAAAGCGTCTGCTACCACATTGTCTATCCCTTTAATGTATTTGACAGTAAAATTATATTCTTGAAGAATTAATTTAAATTTTGTTAAACGACAAAATAGACATTCCAAATAAGTATATTAACGGTCAGTGTTGGGGACAGATACTTTTAAAAGTGGGTACAGGTGAACTCGGCACCAAGGCTAATCCGTCATAAAATAAACACGCCAATTCGGCACCAGCAATTTCAGGTAATTTTAAAAACTACCCTTTAACGATAGGCCAACTCGACACCAACCACCCGCTTCAGGTAGTTCATGAATGAACCAGTACCAGCAGCTTATGTATAAGCACTTTAAAAAAAGAGATATTGTTTAAATAACATAAAAATATGTTTTTTAACAGGAAATATTTGTACAATTCATTAAATTAAAACGATTGTTCCAAAATATCTTTTATTACTTAAAATCATATATAGGTAAATGATTTTACCTATATATACATATAGCAGTGTTTCTTTTTTCAAAAAACTTTATAGAAACGAAACTAAACAATGATATCACATTATAGGATTTCAACAAAACAATGTTCATTAACAAGAATCCTCGAGTCATCGCCTCGATTTTTAAACGCTAATCACGAGAAAAAGCTAATTAAAACATTCTATCACCTACAAATTTTCAAAAACCAAAAAATTAAGGAAACAAAATAAAAAATAAAATCGGTCCTGTTAACAGAAAAATCACCTCATCCAATAAATTTTTGTATGCAGATTATGAAAAAAATCTATTGCAGTATTTCTATAATATTCTTAACTACTTAAAATTTTTAGTTTTAATCTTGTTTTACAAATAAACCTTACGTGAAAACGACAAACAGATATCATAGACGTAATCAACGCTAAAAAAACTACCCAATGCAGCCATCAAAACAAAAACAAATTTTTAAATGTTAAATTTGCAGACTTGTGTTATTTATTTGCACATCACGATTTGACTAGAGGGAAGGTATTTCGGGAAGTGGGCGGATTAACCCTTGTTACCATACCTGCTGCTGTAGTGCCGAGTTCACCGATCTTTATTTGGGGCTCGGTGCCGAGTTGGTCTATTGTAACTACCCACAAAATTTACCTGGGATTAGTTGGTGCCCAGTTGACGTCCGCCCTTAAAAGTATCTAGATACAGATACAGATATATGGAAGATAAAAGTATCTAGATACAGATTGTTTCCGATTTTTTCGAAATGTATCTAGATACAGATTACAAGAAAACAGATACTTTTTGAAGCTTTGGCGAATAAAATAACTGAAAACATGTTTATGTATTCTTTTATGTATTGTTTAATGAATTTTTTAGAATTAACAACATTTCGAACGTATTGTCACCTAAATTATTTCTTCTTGGTGTCAGAATTTGGTTTCCGCTACTAAACACCCGTTCCATAGGTGCAGAAGAAGGGATTGTGGTATTAAGTTTAAAAAATAAACATTTTACTGTAGCATAGTTATTCAAGATTGAAAAATCTTTTCTTTTTTCCTGCAAATAGGCCATCGCTTCGCTGTTTGATGTGTCGCAAATTGTGCAATATTTATTACGTACGCTTAAAAAATATATTTTTTTGTTTTTATTCCCATACTACAGTGTCCAAATTGTGTTTGAGTAGGTAAATATATCTAATTATTATCTCCAGCATTAAAATTAATATTTCAAAAGAATACGGGAAATGATTATTCTGTGCTGATGGTGAATTCAAGCTTAGAATTATCTTTTAAGTGTTATGTTGTTGGAAGTAAACTCTACACATTAAGATAAAGAAACCAATGATTAAGCCCCACTCACCCGCCCCTATCTCAACTGTGATGAATTTTTCATTACCATTTTAAACATATTTTAATTTTTTGTTGCAAAAAGATGAATACACGTATATTAAGAAAAAAGGAGACTCAATCGTGACGAATTTTTGTATTACTCGTGAACCTGGGGGGGGGGGGGCGGAGTTTAATTACAAAATCCTTATTTCTTTACAAGAAATTTATGTTTTAAGTATCGTGTTATTGCTGGAAGAAAACTGTATGTATTAAAAAAAGAAGGGCACGATTAAGCCCCAACCACCCGCCCCTATCTGAATTGTGATGAATTTTTCATTCGTTGTCAGATCGAGGGGCGGAGCTTAATTGCAAAATCCATATTTGTCTACAAAAATTTACCATTTCAAATATGTTAAACTTTTAGTTGCGAACAAAACAATAAGATAATGCTTCAAACATGTTTCACTCTGTAATTTCTTGTACAGAAATATGGACTTTGCGGTTAAGCTCCACCCCACGGTCTCACAACAAATAAAAACATTCATCACAATTGAAATGGGGCGGATGGGTTGGGCTTATCCATTACAACAATAAAATACTTAAAATATTAAATGGTGAATTCAAGGTTAGAATTATCTTTTAAGTATTATGTTGTTGGAAGTAAATTCTACACATTAAGACAAAGAAACTAATGATTAAGCCCCACCCATCCGCCCCTATCTCAATTGTGATGAATTTTTCATTTATTGTCAGTTCGAGGGGCGAAGCTTAATTACAAGATCCACATTTCTTTAGAAAAATTTACCATTTTAAAGACGTTTTAATTTTTTGTTGCGAAAGGATGACTATACGTATATTAGGAAAAAGAAGACTCAATGTAAACTCCAACATTTCAGTTGTGATAAATTTTTGTATAACTCGTGAGCCTGGGGGGCGGAGTTTAATTGCAAAATCCTTATTTCTCTACAAAAAATTTCCATGCGGAACATGTTTTAAGTATCGTGTTGTTGAAAGTAAACTGTATGTATTAAGAAAAGACGCGCACGATTAAGCCCCACCCACCCGGCCCTAGCTGAATTGTGATGAATTTTTCATTCGTTGTCAGATCGAAGGGCGGAGCTTAATTGCAAAATCAACATTTCTTTAGAAAAATTTACCATTTTAAACATGTTTTAATTTTTTTGTTGGGAAAAGATGACTATACGTATATTAAAAAAAAAGACTCAATGTAAGTCCGGTCATTTCAAATGTGATGAATTTTTTTATTACTCGTGAGCCTAGTTGCAAAATCCTTATTTCTCTATAAGAAATTACCATGTGTTTTAAGTATCTTAGACCCGATTTATAGAACGCGAAGTTAAAGTTAATTCGCGATTAACTTTTAACTGAGGTCCGTTGCTAGGAAACGTGCATGTTTCAACCAATCACGGTCTCATATTCCACATTTTAATTCTCTGTTAAACTAATCGAGGATTAAATATTTAACTCGGTGTTCTATAAACCGGCCCTTAGTAACTTAAATTCACACGACTAATTACACAACCATTATGTTGTACAAAATAATTCCAGCGCAACTTGTCTGGATTTTCTCGACACTCGCTGGACTCGACTCGTTACCTAAATAATAATCGTTCCCGAAGGTGGCCTCTATTTAAAGCCATACTTCCCTTCTAGAAGTTCCGTAGTCGGGGTCTTTCTGGATTGCCCATCGCGACTTCCGCTTCCAGGCTTTTCTTTAGCGAACGCTGTCCGGCCGCCATCACCGACGATGAGTCACCCATCATCGCCGTACATACTAATCCGTATCCATCAGGTCCGCATTGATAAATTCATTTCAAATCATTTTAATGTTTCTTCTGGTTACCGCAAGGCAGACATTGTGGGCCTATACTTTTCATATTATTCATTAACGATTCGACTAGTTGTTTTCGTCATTGTAATTCATTCATCAAGTTGGCCTTGCGTCTCGAAAACAAATGAAACAAAAAAAAATGTTTTTGACAAATAATTAGAGCACAACTTTTTGTATCCGTGTACCTAATTTTAGTCAATTTGTTTAATAATTGGTTCTCAAGATATTTAACCGTTTCCATACATTGTACATACCAACTCTGTATGGTACCTAAGTCAGGAGTCCTGCAAGGCTCTAATTTGAGTCCCGTCTTTTTAATTTAAAATTTAACTATACTCTACAAGATTAATAATGTCGCATTAACTCTGGAGGAATTGGTGAAGGACCTATAGGCGTTCTTTCCGATAAAAAACTGAGTTTATCTAGCAACATTCATGGTGTAGTTGTCAACTTGTTAAACCTGAGGCCTTATATATAGCAATTCTAAACATTTTGGTAATATGGAATGTGTAAAAATTGTATACAGTGCATTCGTTAGGTCAAAACTTGAATATGGTTCACTGATTTGGTATCCCATCTATAACATCCATATTAGCCGTATTAAATCAGTACATACGTAGCATTTTTGTTAACTTTTTGCTGCATTTTTGTTGATCCTGTTCGATGATTATTATTATTATTATTAAACTATCAAAAATAACTCATTTTGGACAGTTAATGAACACGTAGAAATGAAACTTAGTTTTCACTATAATAGAATAAGGTTGACGTTTTAGACTCTAGCATTATTTATAACTGGCAATTACAGATACCAAGTATATTAAAGTAACCAGCAAAGTAATTCCATAGTTACAATCATTCCAGCAATAATTAATTATTATTAACTATTATTATTAACATTTTCCCACACAGTAAAGTTGACGGAAAAAGCTTACTGTAATTGACTTGTTCGTAGAGTTCAAATTACTTAAAAAAATTCTTGAGCCTTTTTGCTTACAACTATTTCCTTCTACCACGATTGATGCTAATGGCCTAAGGTTTTCGGCGTCTTTTCTTGTACTGTAACCTCATTTGAGATACACCTGTTAAAACTTTTATGACTTAAGCGGCTTAAGCCATACCACCCTTATAAGTCAAACTGGCTTATAATCAACGCGCGGAATTGTGTTTCATACGCTCGATCCAGTGCTGTCGCGGCGATAGTTTGATTACAAATATATTTTTCTTTTGGACTATATCAACATAATATAACATTTCAAGATCACAAATCTGTGGTCATGTGTTTGAAAAATTAAAAAGGGCATCGAGTATTTTTATTTGAAGTAATATAGTAATATAGAAGTAGTTTTTTAACAAGCTGTAAACACTCCAAGCGACGCACTGGCTACGACCTTGTGGACCAGATCAAAGCGTCCCCGCTACTCGCCGTAAAACACACCTTGCTTCAACTGGGGAATTGCATCCGTAAGATATTTTTCCGCCCAGTGCTTATAATATATTACTTAACTCAGTTCACAGCTACATTATGCCCACAATAGACAGTAATAATCTTGCGGTTCGGGTCCATAAAGCTTACAATAGCCAGTTTGACTTATAAGGGTGGTTTGGATTAAGCCGCTTAAGTCATAAAAGTTTTAACAGGTGTATCTCAAATGAGGTTACAGTACTCATCGTTAAACAGCGTCCAACATCTGTCGAAACCTCGACTCTGATTGGTTACGACAAGAGTAGTTTGAAGCGACATCAACGGCGTCAACTTGCTGTTTGCGGTAAGAAAACCAGACATAATAATAATAAAAGCCACCTGATAAATTAAAAAAATCGACCTTAGTGTTCAAAACGAGAAAAATTACTAAAATCTCGATTGGAAAAATTATCACCAGTAACTTTCCTGTGGACGCAATAAAAAGACTAGAAATAGCTAAATTAAGGTAATCGATGAATTAGTTACACTCACTTGTCATTGGTTTATATTAATAAAACGAAAAACTGTCCTTTAGATGTAGCATAACACGAAGAACATCTGTTGCTTCCTTTGCTTAAACATCCAGTGTAATGATTATACTTTATTACAAATTCATTTAACTGAGGCGGTTCCACGTCCCATCATGTATAAGAGAAGCATCGAAGAGAAAATTTACGACGTGACTCTCATTATGGCATGCTGAGAACATAAACACTTAAATTTTGTGCAGTCCCTTTTTTAAAATTACACTCTCTACCTGTTTTAAATTGATAATTTCTTCGAAGAGAAATATGTATCAACCTTCGAGAAACTCTATATTATTTTAATTAAAGTGGTTGTCAACGAACCCGACGACAAAATAAAAACTTACTATGCATGCAGTGACACTGTTCAACATTCGTGTTTTTTGATTTGGTACTTTGCTCAACCGTATCTAATAGCCATATAGTTATAATAATAAAAGTGGCCCTGCGAGGGAGCTTTGGGGCAAGCCAGAATTTTCAGAATTCCTGCGGTATAACTGTCATAGACCGCCCCCCCGATCGATTAAATCCCCATTAATCATCACGATTCCCTGGAATTCCGAGTGTTAACGCGATCACATCACAAAATAAAAGCGTGTCGGATAAGCTCCGGTGCAGAAATTCATTTATGAGCTATCGATGAGTCTGGTGCTGTAATGGTGGATCGCATTATAATTATACAGATTAAGTAAAGTCGAGAAAACTACCTAACTAATGTAGCTTAATACGAGTGTGCGTCGAGACTGTGCGTCCGGCGTGCTGGTGCAAGCCGCACCGTCACAGTCTATCCGCCCGATAATAAATCGGAGACTGGTTTTTGATATTTTGAAAATATAATTACACGTTTTCATTTTGTAATGGAATACCGGGAACGGCGTCAACGGGAAGGCAGCCCGTACAGCTCGAGGGGGCTGTGTGGGGCCCCTTCGTCACGGCACACCTCGCTGATGACCCCGTCCCGTCAGCATATTCAAACATCACGAATCGAACCTTAACGCTAATGATAGGAATTAACCGGCCGTTCGATCCACCGCTAATACATAGTTTAGTTACAAATTCAGCCTCCAGGGGGATAATTTACCAAATTACCCGCCATAACACTTCAAAATAAACAAGAAAACAAGCCACAATCGCCATCGACATGATCGTGGACTGTTTATTTAAATAAAGTCCGTTATTTATGACGGAGGCGGGCGCCGATCTAGTAGCGACCTCGTTAGCACTTCTGACTTCACCCCCTGCGATACCGAGATTTGCAACAACCCAACTTTTCCTTCTGGAATTTTTAGGAAGTCCAGCAGTTGAGTCTACATTACTTAAAAACGTGGAGGTAACCTGGTTTAAGCAGAAAAACGGCTTAGTAACTAGAAAGAGAAAGGTTAAGTCTGATTTAAATTCATGTTTTTTGAAGCTACTAAACGTCACTTAATATAACTGAAGTTGCACTGTTTTACGATTATACTTTCAAGGTTGATCAGTATTTGACAAATAACTAAATAAATTTCAGGCTACAATGACTTTAGAAGGGTTTGGTTTGATTTTTGCTTTTTGTCCAATAAAAATCTTTAGTTAGGTGCACAGAAGACCTGGTAAACTGAAGAATATAACATCATGTTTATTAAGTTTTAGTAAAATAAAAGATTTATATATTTTTCTAATACTTTTTATACTTACAATAAAAATATTTTTTCAGTCATGATTTATTGAGATGTTTTCTGAGATGACGTCATCAATTTTTTTCCGAGGAGATGAAACTTATTTTTATTTTTGTTTCTTTGGAACAATGTCAACATATAAATTAAAATAGGAATTTAATGACGTTACATCACGTTTATAGGACCGAGTGTTAAAGTCAGCAGTTTCATCGGGTGTTCAATGAAAAAAGTCGTCAAGTCGGCTTTGATTTTTTATAAACGTTGTGAAGTATGTCTACAAGAGTATGAATTAATAAAATACATGCGTTTTTCGCTATATTTTTCTAATAAACAAGCAACACCAACTTGATGACTTTCTTAACGAACACATGTTACTTAAGAACATTTTGGTATCACGTCATTTATTTTTGTGTTACTATTTTTTCGTTAAAGTTAAAGTATCCTTAGGCAGAAAGGGAAAATCTGCATTTTAGCTTTCTATAAACTGTGAAAAGTCAATATTTCACTCGAACGTGGAAGCAACCTATTACGTTCTCCAAGAATTAAATATATAAACTGGATTTTGACGTTCTATTTTCTTAAAAAATTAAAGATAATCCAAATATATTAATAAAAATAATAATAATAAATTAGTCGTGTTAATTTAAATAAATAAAAAAATAGGTGGAGGAACAATAAGTCATAAATAATACTCTCTATAAAAAGAAAAGCGAATTATCGTAGCATGTTTACAGAAATAAGCGTGAAATTTTCAATTTAAAACCATTAGTTACAATAGCAATACTAATAATAAAATAATAATCATCCTTACTTTTATTTTAAAAAAGAAATGTAGGGAAAACAATAACAAACAATAACATAATGAAATAAAATGTAACGAAATATATGACACAAGTAACCAATTTTATTCTTGAACGAAACATTTCCCAATGAGGTAATTCTTAAATTTGAGATTTAAAAAGGATTTCAAATTTTCCGTAAATTATACAGGGTGATGAAAAAATGACGTATTTGCTAGATGGTACATACGTTTTTAAGTCGGCTCTTCAGAACTTGAAGAATTTCGTAATTCTGATGTTTTAGTGTAAATGTAATTGAAAAATCAAAATTCCGATTAAAATTGTCAAAAATGGCGTTGTGAATCGCATTCTAACAATTTACTATTAAATTACTAATAAATTATTAATAACTAATTGTTTGATTATTTATTAGACAATGCAGCTCATTAAAACAAATCAGAATTACGAAGTGAATTCTTCAAATTTGACACTTAATATTATTTTCAGGGGTTCGGTGCAGGGATTTTTTTAACCATTTTTTTCGAGCCTTCTTAACAACGTACCATCGAGCGCATACGTCACATTTTCATCACCCTGTATATTTGTAGCTAATCGTAGTGATGAAATGATAATTTCCCTTCTCATACTAAAATATCTATAAATTTTTATTATTAAGTATTGTAGCGGAGCTTCCAAAGCGCTCCGCTAGTACCCTCTCGAGGGCGCTGTCCTCGGCAGCGCCAGTACCAACCCCACCCTAGCCACCCTCGCCCTTTTGGTGCGTCACTACGCGGGCTTCTCCCACACATCTCAACCCTGCCACTTTTCAGGCAATTGGAAGCGCACTTCACTGTCCACCATCTTCACCTTAAGGGCTGCACTGTCTCGGTGCCCTTCTGGTGTTCACCGCACAGATGGAAGCGCATTTAACGGTCCACCATCTCCACCTTAAGGGTTGCACTGTCTAAGTCCCCTTCTGGTCATCACCAGGGCTGCACCGTGTTCGGTCCCCTGCGCCGCTTCGACGACGTCATCCCTAGGGCTACACTGTCCAAGTCCCCTGCACCGCATCGGCATTCAGGGCTGCACTATCTAGATCGTCTGTGCCGCATCGCCGACGTCGTCATCTCCAGGGTCGCACTATCCAGGTCCTCTGTGCCGCATCGCCGACGTCTTCATCAGGGTTGCACTGTCCAAGTCCCCTGTGTCACATACACTGCCTCTCTCTCATCCCCTACGACGCTCCGAGTCCCAGGAGCCGCCACCATCCGCTACCACAGTATTTAAATTTTGAATCTCGCTGTCTACACGAAATAATTGTTGTGGTAGCTCAGCGGTTTATTGATAATAAAATAATACAAATCAAAAAGTATGGGTATGTGTTCTCGAAGTGGCAGCAATTCTCGTCGGGGATGGTGGCGGCTCCTGGGACTCGGAGCGTCGTAGGGGACGACGACGGTGGCGATGTATGTAGCACAGGGTACCTGGACGGTGCAACACTGCGATGCGGCAGAGGGGACCTGGACAGTGCGACCCTGGAGATGACGACGTCGGCGATGCGGCACAGGGGACCGTAAAACAGTGCAGCCCTGGAGATGACGACGTCGAAGCGGCGCAGGGGACCGTAACACAGTGCAGCCCTGGTGAAGATATCGAAGCGGCGCAGGGGACCGAAAACGGTGCAGCCCTGGTGAAGACCAGAAGGGGACTTAGACAGTGCAGCCCTTAAGGTGGAGATGGTGGAGTTCCATCTGCCTGAAATGCGGTCGTGTTGGCCCTTTTATAGGCAGGGTTGGGTTGCGGTGCGTTCCAGTGGGGGTGAGCATGGTGGGGTTGATACTGGCGCTGCCGAGGACAGCGCCCTCGAGAGGGTACTAGCGGGGCGCTTTGGAAGCTCCGCTATATTGTTTATTTATAAAGTACTTCTTGAAATACTGTTCAAGTAAAGTACCAAGTACTTGCTTTTACTAAAAGTACTTCAAGTCTCAAGTAATTTCCTCATGTACTGGAAGTATATTCCAAGTACATTACTTCAGATACTTGCATATACTTGCAATACTGAAAATACTTCAAGTAACCTATCTAATAATTTGAAATACCTACTGCAAATTAGCATAACTTTTTTGTTTCCTAAATAAGCTTAATGCATTTTTAAGTTGACACTGAAAAATAAACTATTAATTTATAACAAAAACATCGGCGCTATATGGTATTTTCTCAGGTTTCTGTTGCCTTTTTTTAATACTTCGAATTTTGGTTCACCACCAAAACGTTCTGGGGGTCGATTCTCGAACTCGTTCGAATAAGTTCCGCATACGCAAGTGGCCAACTTCCGAACGGTTTTGAAGATTCGGTATTCTCGAAGCGCGCGCACACGTTCGTATACGCAAATGTTCGAGCGTATACGAACGTCAAGTTACGAGTGGGTAGATGCGATCGCATTTTGGTTTGCGAGTGGTGAAAGCTAACCTAAAACTCTGTTTGGTTTTGGTCGTTCTGTTGTAACTCAATATAATATCTTTAATATGATGTATCTGTTAATATACATTAATAGAAAGGGTTACCATTCCAAAAATACACAAATTGTAATGTATCAATTTGATTGTGGGAATTTTATAATTTCATTTACAATTTTGACATTTGTGATGCAAATTTAAAAATTTTAAATTGAAACAGCCGATTTCTGTGTAGTACACATAATAGCTACATATGTATGAAGAAACAACGGACTATTGCGATATTTTGGGTAATTTCTAATAATACACTAACACGTTCTTATTATGGTTGTAACAATAATTTTTAGGTGACTCTGGCTAGCCACTGGGAACATTTCAAATATACGTGCAGTTGTTTCAAAAATAAAAACTAAAATGAATTCTGAAAGATCATTTACTGTACAAAACGGTTGTAATGGTATGCATAAATATACCTGAATAAATATCGGGTAACCAAACGCTAAGAATTTTCTATAAACTAGGAGAGTACACGCAGCAATAAAGGTATTAATATGCAAATACCTGCTGGCTGCGGTGGTCCCACTCAAAAATAAACATTATTAAGTTTGTATCTGCATCATTGTAAAAAAATCACAAGAATTTGTATTAAATACGTAGGGTTGCATAAAATCATAAAATCAACATTTTTTTTAATCACGATTTTTTTATGTTTTTTTAGTCTGTCAATTATTTGGAATTAAAATCCTGATTAAAATAGTAAGTATCCGACTTAATGTCATCCTTGAGTCGTACTTCTTAGTTTTGAACAATAAAGAGAATTTATTGTAATTTACATTGCAAAAAAGGAATCGATAGTGTTATTTATAATATGTACTCCTATAATCTTTAAAATACAATTTAAAAGAATTATCGTTCCATTTTGTTGGAAATATTGTATTTTAGTTAAAGTTCAACTTATTTTGATATAAATTTGCATTAAAAGGGCCGTAATATGCATTGCTTATTCCAAACTGTAAAGAAAACTTAAAAAAAAACAATAATACTTTAAAGCAATAATTTAAATCGAGCCAATCCTGCTAATACGTGTTTTGCTGCTTAATAAATTTGGAGGCAACAGATTAAAACAGTCCTTCTTAGATTCAAACCGACACCGCGTGAGTTCTGCCAACCATTGCATTTAAATTTCCTCTGCATTTTGCCGCTGTTGCCATATCGCCACTCGAACAGAGGCGTTCGTATGCGCATCGAGTTGCTATTCGCATTGGATCTCGTTCAAGAAGACGGATTTTCGTTTCGAATAGCATCTTGGCATGCGCATCTATTCGTATTCGCATCTTTGCGAACGAGTTCGAGAATCGACCCCCTGATTATTTACTAAAGTTGTGTTAAAAATATATGAATTTTATGAACCGGTTCCGTATTTAAATTTGCGGGTAGTTTACAGCACCCTTAATCATTGCGCATTGTGGAAGTGCACAGGGCCGGATTTGTGAAACTGAAATTTTTCAGAACAAAATTTTTGAGAACAGTGCGATACATATACATGGTCGTGACATAAAAATGCTTAAGACACCATGTTGCATTTTCAAAAAAACATGAATTTTTGAAATAAAAAATAAAATGCCTAAAACGAGAATCCATTTTCAGCGAAAACTATAACTCTTGAAAAATATCAAGGTGATCGAAGTAATCAGTCGTTTTTTACTTTTGCGTGCTGAGGATTTTCTTGGAATGAATCTTCTAAAAACTATTAAATTAACCTAAATACTACACTAACTAAATAGTAAACACTAATCACTGCAATGTTTGTCTATCTAAGTATGTAACTTTACACTGACAAATCACAAATAATAGGTTCGTAAGGCTGTTCCGTCCATTTATACAAAATTTTGTTCCTTTAATGCCACAATACTTTCCAGAATTTTTCTTTACATTTTTTGGCTTATTTTTTATTTTTACCTGTAAACCTAAAGGAGATGACATTAGTAACTAATACAGGGAATGCCTAACGACGGCTTTTGCGAAAATTCAGGTAAATATATACTAAATTTATTATTGTTAAAATATTTCGTAGGGGACTAATCGCCAATTTCATTAACTTTGTATTTTATTCGGTACTCATCAAAACCATACATGGTCATATCAACTGGATTACAAAAAATATTGGTACTACGAGCCGAGTTACACAAAACATATTTAATTTTGAACAGTACCGGGTTTATGCAATGTAATACCTAAAGTTGTTGTACGGTAATAAATAAAATTCGCATAGGAAAGATAAATGACACTAATTAGTGTGATTTTTAAAATCATTGTTTTTCTGCATTACGTCTTTTTAAATTGTTGGTGTTCAAATAATTCATAAAATTTAACAGATTATTTGAACCTGTAATGTGAGAAAATATAAGTAGTAGCATCAAACTAAGTTTATATGGCTGAACCATGTATAAACAAAAAAAGAGAAATTGGTAAAAAACGAGTGTCTAACGTGATAAAGAAAATTAAACTGCAAAATATCAACATAAAATTGTGTTTAAATTCTACGAGGAAAAGGCGAATGTAAAAGTCTGTACTTGCCATCAGCAATTGCTATTTTAATAAAAGTTTTAACCCCCTGCTGAGTTCTCCGCCCTGACCAGGCTTCTTACTGACAAATACACGGCGGAGTTAATAAACTAATGAAAAAATAAATATCTTTCTGCACGAGTACTGAATCATTTCTTAAAATTTTCAAATCCGACCCTGCACTTGAGCAGGTACGTTAATGAACCCGATCCCCTTTCGAGTACTGGGAAGGTATTTCTATTTATTTTTGTTGATAATGATTGTGAATAAAAGTATAAATTTGTCAAATATGATTTATGGATAAACAAACACCTGCACAGGAGCTAGTAAATCCTAGAGACGGTACTTATTAGGTCAGGACTCGTTATGTTATTACGTTTCTACATTTCTAATTAACTAAATACGTGATTGTAAAATATAGTATATTGTTTTATAAGGAGTAAAAATGAGACGAAAAGTCATTTTTCTCCGTATAATAAAACATGCTATTTTTTCTTCAAACATGAAACTGGATCCAATTTATTGGACATGAAAATGTTGAAATCTAAGAAATTGTGACAAAAATCACTTAGAACTGATACTGCTTTCTACTGTAAATATTTTGTCTAAAGAAAAAGTAAAATTCTGGTGCGTTATAATTATTATCGTTGTCATTCGCATATAATGTCATATGAATATGATTATTAATATTTTGATATAAATCATTTACATATATTGTAAATAAGTTGTAGCTTAAAAGTGTCCTCTAAATCTCGAAAATTTGAACTTTTATGGATGTTGTTAACGTTGTCTGTCAAATAAGGTAAAACCTCGAAAACCATAATTTTCTAATTTTTTTAAAAAGTATCTCACCATGTACACAATAAAAAAGTATACTCACAGGACACCGATTTTTTTTCTAATAGTTGGAAATAAAATTAAAGCAGTAGTTTAAATTAATTGTTAATTGATTTAATAGTATATTATACGACAAGTTTATAAAATTTTATTAAATAAATGTGTTGACTTATTTAATTTAATAATGGAATCTAGACATAATTAGTTAATTTGCAAATTTTTTTAACGGGAATCTATAAGTGAAGAGTCGGTGTAAATAATTGTTACCAAAAATATGGACATACTGTGAAATACCAAGTGTCTGATGAGTCTGGGAAAAATAGTAAAACAATCCCTCTCACATTTTGGTGGAGTTATAATGATTTTAAAATTGTTTTTTTTTTTTGCTACGTTTAACAACTAAACAACCCATTCATTACCACAACAGTTGTGTTGTTTTTATAATAATTTGATAAAATTCCAGCTAAAATCGAGTACGCAGTTAAAAATGTACGTATCAAAAATTGTCAAAGTTTTCAAAACCCTACATTTAAAATGTTCGCAAACTCATGGTGTACCTACCTATTATTTTGAGAGCCCATGGAGATTTTTTTTTGTAAATTACCTGTTTTTAGTTAATTTTGGGACCGCTCATTTGCTAAAACCACTCTTATCTTAGCAGGTATACAGCTAAGTGGTCGTACGTTTCTTCGTTTATTAACGCAAGTAATATGAACTCTATTGAAAATGTAAATATCCTGCCATAAATCATCTTAAACCTTTAATAGTAGACAATTGGTCCCTTGATGGTTCATTACAGCCGGATTACTTACAGTAGAGCCCTATTGTGGGACACTGAATTCCTTCACATTAGGATACAGTCATAAAAACGAACCAACAGTCATACAGAATTTTCGAGACACCCGGTATATACACTTATATATGCTATAATAATAACAAAATTTGCCCAATTAAATTCAGCGGACAACTACAGTCTGGCTAAAAATGCATTAATTTTATAAATATTTACATCTTACTGACGCATAAATACCCCTTAATAAATAAAACATGTAATTTCACATAATAATACATAACATTTACTTCTAAAAATTTTATGTAAATTGGCAATGGAAATTATGGACAATTTTGTAATTTTATTTCAATTAGCTCATGCACACCGCATTTTAAAGGCAATTTTTGTACAGAAAAATATAAACAATTTACACCTAGGTACAGTGTGAATCAGGGGCGGCTTGTCCTATGAGGCAGATGAGGCAATACCTCCCCAATGAATTTTACGCCTTATGAGGATTTTTATTAATTTTTACCGATAATAATTTGTATTTTTTTTTTTCTAAAATTTTAAAAATAAATATGGAAAATTATATGGTTATTCTTATTCTTATCTAAGTAGGTATTCGCTGCTCCCTTAATTAAACAGCGCGCTTCAACACTCGATGCAATACGCATTTTCAGATGCGAAGAGGCAAACTCGCAACTTGCCTCTCCAGTAGACGCACAATTGATATCCGTTAATATGCAAGCAACCTGCAATACATTCATAAACGGTATGAGTTGAAAAAAGATCAAATTGAGGCTAGCCTCATTTCCTTGCTTGCAACAGTGACAAGAATATTTGCGCGCGCATCACGTGCAATTGCTAATTGCAATGTGCGGTGCATTTATTTGCAAAAGTATTCAAAATTAGGCCGTTGATTGTTTTGCGACAAATCTGTTTTTTTTTAAATCGATTCAAAATTTCGGTAACAGAATTTTGTGTTAAACTGTCGAGTTAGTGCTTTGTGCTTGTCATAATTTTATTTCGGTTATTTAAGATTACGAGTACATTATCGTATAAATTGGAATTTTTCTCTACTACTACCCAGTAAAAGTAACTAAAATTGGTTTTAGTTTGACAAGCCGTCAGCAGTTTAAGCACTTACCCTGAGTGTCTTATAATTATTGTTAGGATAATTTACAATGTTGCCTGCTGCCCAGCTTGCAGATTCTGACCAAGTAAATTTTATTTTATCTCAAGTTTCTAGCAGCCGAAGAGATGAGTGTATAATGAATAAATAATAACAATAAATAATTAATTCTAATTATCTGCGTTGTTAAACGTAAAAATAAACACAAATAGATAGATAACACATAATTGAAAATATTTGATAATTACAAAATTCATGTTTGATTTGACGTTTTCGTGAACTTTTCGCAGCAAAAATGCTTATGAGAATGGAAACATTATGTTAAATGCATTTTGTCAAAATGTACTCTATTTTGACTAATTTATTACGAAAGAAGTTATCCGCTTATTAAAAAAATTGGTCGAAAGTTGTTTCGACAGAACTTCCCTCGCTCCTGAAGTATAACGAAAGTTTTTTTTTTACACAATTTTGCAAGGACACGTAGATTAACTTGAGAATTAATGCAGAGTATTACTAAAAATAACACTAATGTATTCTCAAAATTTCCTGGGAAAATAGAGTGAGCCGTTCCTGATTTAATCAATAAAATAAACTGCCTGATTCATTTTTTTTGAGGCACCTCTTTAAGCTAATCTAAAAAAATCGCAAGTAAAAACTCAGCATATTTTGCACATTTTGAGTAGAATTTACTCGGCGAAATCTTGAAATGACGTCATCAATTTCGTGGAAGCAATAAACAGATATATTTTGGTTATCAAATTGTTGGTGGGGATGATTATCCAAATTTTGGGTAGCATTTAACCAGCTACATTATATTTCTAATATATTTATCTAGAAAATTTGACAACAAGCGGTCCAGCAGTTTCGGAGATTACTTGTCTAATATAAATGGATCCAGACACCAGACAGACAGACGGAAACGTTGGACTACTTTTTTCGTACTGTAGGGGTTATGAAACGTTGAGAAAACTTAAAAGTGGCATTTCCTCCGACGGACTCCATTACTATACTTCCTTAGCTTACGCTCGGGAAGTAAAAAGGAATAAAGAGCGCCTAAGATAAATAAAATAAATAATGCAACACAAAGGAGCGAAAATATTGAATTTTATTTTTATTTTTACTTCCCGAGCGTAAATACTACCTAAAATTTGGATAATCATCCCCACCAACAATTTGATGACGTCATTTCATTGAATCGTATCTTAAAATAATTTTAATGTTATAAAAAAATATACTCCTATACCTATTTGTAGTGTACGAATCTGTTTTCAGTTTTTTTTGCTAAACGTTCAATGACAGTTCCAGAATCCAGCAAAGTGCTGTCCTGCTGTCCAAGGTAATTCTTAGGAACACGAAGGATGTGGTAGGCTTTTTAATAAATAATTGTGTTTTTTCTACTTTTACGTATGATGATAAATTGTATGCAGTTAAGGAATTAAAAGGACCGGTTCCAGATTTTAGATTAAATCATTAATTGATCTATAAAAAAATGTAAAATAAATCCAGAGTATTTATCAATTTTTTACTTCCCGAGCAAAAGCAAAGGAAGTATTGTAATCGAGTCCGTCGGCCGACTCTCTACTTTTACGTTTTCTCGATCTTTCATGACCCCTAGAGGACGAAGAAATAGGTCTCCCGTTTCCGTCTGTGTGTCCGTCTGTCCGTCTGTCAGTCTGTCTGCCGTCCCGGATTTTTATTAGACAGATAATCTCCGAAAGTACTGGACCGATTGTTGTGAAATTCTGCACTTACATTAAGAATATCATGTAGATGGTAAAACGCTAACCAAAATTTGTCTAATCATCCCCACCACTAATTGTGATGACGTCATTTCAAAATTGTACATAGTAAATGGGTTTTAAATTATATAAAATAACATAGTCCTACACATGTAGTTTATGACTACGAATTGAGTTTTTACCCCAAATGTCCAGATTTTTGGAAAAAAAATCAAAATTATGAAACAAGATTTTGCTATATAATTTTGAATCTGCAAAACCGAATGCTTTGAAATCTTGCAGATGGTTTACAGTTATGATAAGCATGATAAATTTTTAATCAAAATATATTGACTTATCCCCTCCAAAAAATTGCTGACGTCAGCTCAAAAATTTGCCGAATAAATCCTATCTAAAATCTACAAAATATGATGAGTCTGTACTTGTGATTTATCATTCTATTCATATTTTTTCGATTTGTATATACAGGGTGACTCAAAAAAAATCAATGAATGCGTGAATTTATTTTATTGCTTTAATCAAGAATTGCAAAACTGAATACTTTGAAATCTTGCAGACGTTTTAAGGTTATTGTAAACATGGTAAATTATATTCAAAATAAATCTGTTTATTTCCCCCAAAAAATTGATGACGTTATCTCAAAATTTTGCCGAATAAATTCTACCCAAAATGTACAAAATATGATGAGTTTTTACTTGTAATTCATCATAGCATTCATATTTTTTATTGTTCAAATTAAGAACGAGTTGGGGTTCCAGAAAATGTGAAAATATAAACAACTTTATTTAATAAGAATTATAATAATGATATTTAGAACATTTTGTCGATTGTAGCTTACTAGTTAATTGATCAAAACAATCTGTTTTGAGGGGACGAAATCATTCAAATCAAATTAATTTCTACGTGACATTCTTCCGATGTATAAACATAAACACTTGTTTGTCTTCTCAAGGATAACCTAAGGACGTGCAGTAAATTTTCTCGATATTTCATAATCCCTAGACAAGGCCGTAGCTAAGGGAAGGCTAGGGGATGCTCCCCTAGATCTAGACAAGTTATAATTAACAAAATGTGAATTACAGCATCCAAAAACCGAAAAAAATGTAGTGTTTTATTCAATAAACGGACGTCAGAGCAATAAAAAAGTTTGGACCGTCGGCATTGTTAGTCCAGTCATTTTAGGAGAAAAAAGGGATCAACCTCGGAATGAGAGATAATAAGCTGAATTTTCGTATATACCTTCATTTTAGCGTTCTAAAAGTTGTCTCAAAAGTCTCATAAAATCTCGTGTCTGCGTCGTGAGTTATTCAAGGTCAAAGGTGAAGAAAAACAGTTTTTTGCGATTATCTCGGTTTCTATTGCTCCAATGATGTTAACATCTATTATCATAATTGTAGAGCACAAAATTTGGGACAAATTTTATTTGAAACATTTTTTCATGCGCTCAATCGTTTTTGAGATAGAGGGCAGTGAGCGCGTAGCGCTCATTCATACGTACTGTAATGCAATCAACCGTGAATATCTGTGAATACTGCCTTGAATTTTGAAAAATTTGTATTATTTATCAATTAATACATTGTATTTAAACATTTTACATATTTTCAATATATTCAGTGAATAATACTTACCTACTTTGTGTAATTAAAAACGCATTTAATGAAATACTTATTGTATATCTCAATTTATTTATATCTTTAAAATGTGTAAGGTTTTAAATACTTATTTTTCTATCATGATTATAACTGGAAGGTCCGGAAACAACGATTCAGGGCACCGAAGATGGTGACGATGAAGAAGAAGAAAATCAATACTTTTGTTCTTTAAATTATTAAAGATTTATAGATTTTCACTGCAATTCAATTTCAATTGTAAGAAATGTACAGCTACTGAACAAAGATAAAATTAAAATACATTAACTCGTTTTACTTCCTTAAAATTTACTTTGAAAAAATTAATATAACTTTTAGATATATAATAATATAACAAGTATAATATATTATCTAATATATAAAAACTTACACATTTGAAAGATAAAGTACTTAATTATTTTTCTACTTAAAATCTACTTTCAATAAATTAAGATATACCTACAATAAGTATTTCATTTAAAGAGTTTTTAATTCCACAAAGTAGGTAAGTATTATTCAATGAATATATTGAAAATATGTAAAATGTTTAAATACAATGTATTAATTGATAAATAATACAAATTATTCAAAATTCAAGATAGTCCTCACATATATTCACGGTTGATTGCATTACAGTACGTATGGATGAGTGCTGCGCGCTCACTGCCCTCTATCTCAAAAACGATTGAGCGCATGAAAAAATGTTTCAAATAAAATTTGTCCCAAATTGTGTGCTCTACAATTACGATAATAGATTTTAACATCATTGGAACAATAGAAACCGAGATAATCGCCAAAAACTATTTTTCTTCACCTTTGACCTTGAATAACTTACGACGCAGACACGAGATTTTATGAGACTTTTGAGACAACTTTTAGAACGCTAAAATGAAGGTATATACGAAAATTCAGCTTATTATCTCTCATTCCGAGGTTGATCGCTAATATGACTGGATTATGTCACCCAATTCCAATTAGTAGAAAACATGTTTTAGTTTAGTTTGTGTTTCACTGTCACGTCTACAGACTGATAAGTGTTATGGCTATTTGTTTTAAATTACAGATACTATACAGGGTGTTCCTTTTATCTGTTCACGCCTGACAATTTTTGCATAGGCAACATATTATACACCCCAGAGACGACTTCGTCCAATTTATTTTTTTTTAATAAGCAGTCGTAGCAATCACAAAAAAATGACAAAGATGTCAATGCCAAATAATGACAAAATTGAAAAAATTAATACTCAATTTATTTTAAAGTGCCCCGCTACAAAAATGTAATACGAAAAAAACTCTTTAGACCAATTTTTGTTCGTTCTGTTTTTTGTTATAAATCATATTAGATTTATTTTATATTGTATTTGTTTTTTTTTCGATATGTTTTATTCAGAGTTTATTTTAATTTTATTTTTTGTTAGAATTTATATTTAGTTTTTCCTGACTACATTTTTTTTCCTTTTGTCCTATCCTTTCCTGGCAAGAGATCCCTGCACCTCCACGTTGGTTCTTGCTGGACAGTTAAATGAGTTTAGAAATTTGTTTTTCTGACTATAAGTAGAAAATATTTAAGTAACCTAGCATTATTTATATTTTGGAGCGTTTTGCGCTTTGCCTCATCAACTTTTCAAGTCATGAGCCGCCCCTGGTGTGAATGATGTATGTAATTTCATAATGAATTGTGATTATTCCTGAATTTTCAAGCAATACCTATATACGAACTTTTTATTTTTTTAACATTAAAACCTTACACCAAAAATTAGCAAACATGGAACAAATTACTTAAATTCAAAATTATAAAATTATTAGGCCCAGAGAGAACTAAAAGTACCAGTGTTTGTAAAAAACCAGAATTAAAAAGTGAAAAACGAGCCGTAGGATCAAGCTTAACTGGCAATTGGAACATGAAATCGTGTTAAGGTTAAATGTACTTCGTGTGCATGAAAAGAGCAAACCCCTGATAATTGTATTGGTTCTGTTGTACCATTAATTTACCTGGAAACCACAAAACAACGAAACTGGTTGATTTAAACGGAAACTAAAGGAAATATTTTTATTAATAGAGTTGTATTCAACTCGAAACTATTTTTAACAAATGTAGCACTTACTATTGCAGTCGTAAGCTAGTGAATAAGTAAAAAACGGACAGACGGCAGACAGACAGACAGACGTAAAAGTCGAGAAAACATAAAAGTAGGAAGTGGGCCGATGAACTCGATTACAATACTTCCTTAGCTTACGTCCAGGAAGTCATAATTCAAGCATAGTTGAAGTTAATGAAAGTTTTAGGGTGGTTCTATTCCAACCTTGATGAAATAATTCTGAAGAACACAGTAGTTAAAAAAACACGAGGACAAATCTGTACAACATAGGCTCAAGAAAAACCAACAAAAACAAATTAACACGTCAAAGAATAAACGTTTGTTACACACTTATTTGGCAATATTTTTTCATGTGCGTATCTACCTGTTAATTATAGGTTACATATTTAAGAAGTTTCTTTCGCAAGGTGTAACAGCAACAGGAAATCTTAGAACCGCTGACAACCAGCAATTGGAATAATATTTAGCACCAAAGTATACTTGAAACAACTATTTTGACACCTGTATTCCACTCCACGGCCGACTTTCTACAAAATAATAAGCTCGTTGAACACCAAAAATCGCCTACAACAACCCTTCTCTAATTATGCAAATTCGTTTTTTTAATAAACCAGAGCAAACACGAACTCTTCGCCAATTTCCCTCCATTTTGACATCCACGTCTTACCACCTTGACCTTCCTCAAATCTGAATCGTCGCTCGTTAGCTTCCTCTGGGCTCCCATCACCATGATGTCCCTTGTAATCTATTCAAGAATTAATTCCGCCTGATTTCTCACGAATCGGAATGATCGACTCACGATTACTTGGCATAAACCACAATTAGGTTTGAGTAATAATGGGTGATAGCACGGTAGACAAGGCAACAAAGCGTCCGGTTCTTTGCGACCATGATAAACGGAAGCATGAGCGATTGTCGACTGTCACTGGACGCTGCAGGTGGCAGATGGGGCTAATTGAGTGACCATCGATGGGCACGTATGCGCGTTCTGAATAAAACGGCAATTTTCCCATTGTGGCCCTTCATGGTTTTTAATTAAGTTTTATAAAGCTTGTCAAAAAATTCCCTACTAGATTGTGTCATCGAGATTAGATATTGTTGGTGCAACAGGTGGAAATGGGCACGATGTTGCGGTAAGATTAAAAAATTCTTCGAAGGATGGTACCATTTTTTGTGTTAATGGGACTTTTGGACGCGGGGGGTAGTCCCAGATGTCATTATTATTCAGTGGATGCGTTGTCACTGTTTTGTTGTTATTTGGTTCTCTTTAGGTGTAATAATTTAGGTGCGGTTGTCAGGTGAATGGTCTGGTAGTGATTTTGTGATTTATTTTTATTTGTGTGGTAAGATGAGATTTCTGGTGTTGGTTTTTTCTATGTAGATAATATTAATGGTGCAAATATCTAGAGGTCGGATCTAGGCGAAAAAACGACGAAAGCAGTTATTCGTGGAAAATGGGTGGAAATTATAAAAAACAAGAATGGTTAGTCATCGAATTACTATTCAAAAACGGTCCCAACAAGAAAACTGATTGATCTAACAGATTTAATTATATATGACAGCTCATTAATCAAAGAAAAAACTAGGAGAAAGATAGTCAATAATTCATAAGGTGAACAACAAAGCAAAGAAACTGTTCCAAAATTAATAATAATAAATTAATGCAGATTATCTTTGGAGACGAAGTGTTACAAGTAAATACAAGAACACAAAAAAACAGAAGATAAAAATCACAAAACGGATAATTATGAAGGGTACTCAGAAAAGATTGAGATCTAGGCCATTATGGTCCTGTCCTGATTTCAGTGGAAAAATTGCCCGTTAAACTGAAAAATGTTCGTCAATTCAAAACCATTACTGAACAACCAAGCAAATATTTCAAGTAAGAGTTGTATGGTCACTAATAACGTGTGTTTTTTCCCTCCGCTGTACCATCACGCAAAAACCAACACCATTACTTCACACACAACACCAGGCCCATCGTGGGCGAGGCACTCAGACATTGCACCAAACAATTAAACATAGACCCCAGCCAACGCCGATGGTGGATTCCGATGTTTGTGCATGTATAGGAAACGCACTCGCGGCCAAATTACAACCTGTCAGACATGCATAGTCTCGGTCCGTCTCTCTCTAATTAGCCAAGAAAACGCAGTTTTAGTCAAAACCATTGTGCACCACCTCCAGCATCATTGTAATAATATCGTCAAATCTAACCGGCTTGACGAACCAATTATGTGCAATTAGGACATATTGCGATACAACATCGGCCCCCTGCTAGCACCGTGCGGCGCGCCACGTCACGACTACTCGTTCGATTAAAAAAGCCGGGCCGCTTAAGAACGTCTAAAACTCCCCTAATTGGGGCAATTTGCGGCCCGAAAAATGCGGGCATTAAAAGCGAATTTGGAGCGAGGCGAGTCGACGAAATTGCCTCTAAATTTATGCTAAACGGATGATTTAGAAAGCGGATAAACATTGGCTATTATATTAATAAGAGGTACCCTATAATAAAGCCGAAATGGCCCCCGCAAACGAGATGAACGGGCCATCAAGCGAGGCCCAATTTGTGGTGGAGGGACGGCTCTCTGGATGGTTTGGGCGTCGGATTAATTAATTTTTTATTCAGTTTGTTTTATTGAGGTAAGTACATTGTCTTGGATGAGGTCGGGAAGGCCCGGGGCTGAAGTCTCACGTAATCGATTGGTGTACAGCCTGATGGCGGTAATTGAACGATAATTTTCGACGAATTCGCGAAAGCGGTTTCAGAGAAAATGGGCTGGTGGATGGCTTCCGTTGTTTCCGAAAGATGTGGGTTATGAGCGAGGAACTAAATTAATAGCAATACAGATTGATTTTAAAAATCCAGGAGCGATATTCCACTTCAAGAATAAAGGCTGAAATTTTATTAGTAAAAACGTCAAAGTTGCGACGTCGCCGACATTTGTCTGTATGGTGTTATATCGTAAAATGCATAGTATGTAAAATTTTGACTAATTCAATAATGCCGCAGAAAATTTCAAAATTGATAGGCGACACTTCTCAAGAGCTGGCCATAGTTTCGTATCACTGACGCTTGCATAGTGTTTCAATAATTCTAACTTATAGGTACATGTTTCATTTAAAAATTCCGAATTCTGGAGAACTAAATGATTTAGTAATAAAAAATCTATACATACATAGGTGTCTCAGATAAAACTCTTGAGAATGGATAGGAATATTGAAAGTCTGTTTACGCCATTGCTTTAGCTTGAAGGGAGAAGAAAGTAGAACTTTTATTGCCGATCCTAGTCATCACAAATATTTTTCAGAATAAAAAAATGACATCTGTTTTATTATTACTTCTGACATTAAAAGGTAATAGTGGAACTGTGTTTGCGCAGCTATTTCTATGACAGTATATAGCAACTAGTTTTCTCTTCATTTATAGATATTTTATACTTTTTACAATTAAAACTAATACAAAAATTTTTATTCGCTCTCAGTATATAATAAGGACATGGAATTTTGTCTGGGACACCTGTATATCTATATACCATCTGAATTTGTATGTATTTTTTAGCTAAACGGACTCCCAGTAGCGGTGTAGGGTAGTTTGGCACCCAGGGCAGTTATGAATCTTTATTTTGGCAAAATATTCTATGAAGTTATCAAAATTTACTTTCCTCTCTTCTTCAATTGATAAAATAGAAAGATTGTTTAGTCGCGTAAAATTTCCAAAATTATGTTCTCTACAGAAAATTCATCGTAGATTTTTGTCAGATTTGGAACTATTCCAAGAACATTTTTTTTTGATGACGTTAGCAGTGGGATTTATAAACTTCCTGTTGCAGTTGCTTTTAGAGCTGAAAATTGTCATTTATAAACTCCGTTGCCAAGTTGCCGTTGATGATAACTTTGATGTTCAACTTTTACCGTATTTAAAGGGGTTGTAGAAGAAAAGTGGAGGATTTAAGTTGATTACTACCAAAATTTACAATTTTAGACATGTTTTAAGTTTCTTTTTATCGAAATTAGTCCGCAAATATTAAAACAAACAGGCAAAATGTAATACCGCCCACCCGCCCTATCTCAATTGTGATGATTTTTTTTATTCGTCGTGAGTCAAGGGGACTGAGCTTAACTGCAAAATCCTTATTTCTCTACGAGAAATTAAAAACATGTTTTTGAGTATTGTGTTATTCAAAGAATACTACGTATGTTAAGAAAAAAGTAAAGCCAAACATTAGGCCCCACCCATACGCGCCCCGATTGCAATTCCCAATTGTGATAAATTTTTCATTCGTTGTCAGATCGAGGGGAGGGGCTTAATTGCAAAATTGATATTTATCTACAAGAATTTACCATTTTAAACATGTTTTAATTTTCTTGTTCTGAAATGACTACTACGTGTATTAAGAAAAAACCAAAATATAAGCCCCGCCCACCCGCCCCATCTCAATTGTAATCATTTTCTTATAATCGTCGAGAGCCAAAGGGACGGAATTTAAATGCAAAATTCTTATTATGTCTCTACAAGAAATTACCATGAGTATCGTGTTATTCAAATGATACTACATATATTATAAAAAATTAAAGGCAAAGATGAAACCCCACCCATAACTGCCCTGATCTAAATAATAATGACGTTTTCATTCGTTGGCACATCTAGGGGCGGAGCCTAATTGCAAAATCCATATTTCATTAAAAAAATTACCATTTTAAACGTGTTTTAAGTTTCTAAAAATAAAAAAAAAACATCACAATTGAGATGGGGTGGGTGGCCGGGGTTTATATTTTTCCTTTTTTCTTAATATACTTAGTATTCTTTGCACAATACGATGCTCAAAGACATGTTTTTAATTTCTTGTAAAGAAATAATTTTGCAGTTATACTGAGTCCCCTTGGTTCAGGGAGAATGAAAAAAATCCTCAGAACTGAGATAGGGCGGGTGGGAGGGCTTACATTTTGCCTTTTTGTTTTAATATGTGTAGACTTCTTTTCACAACATGAAACTTAAAACATGTTTAAACTGGAAAATTTGTATAAGGAAATATCGATTTTGCAATTAGGTTCCGCCGCATAATTGGAAAACCCATATTTCCTTACATAAACCCTTTTAGCCATGTTTTAAGTTTCTTGTTTTGAAAAGATGGTTGTGTATATTAAGAAAAACAGGCAAAATATTAGGAAGTATTGTAATGAAGTCCGTCAGCCGACTCTCTACTTTTACATTTTCTCGACCTTTCATGACCCTAGAGTACGAAGAAATGGGTCTCCCGCTTCTGTCTGTCTGTTTGCCGTCCCGATTTTTTTATGTTTTTGCAGAGTGATTCTTCTGTAAGCATTCTCTGACTGTGCAAGTGAGTTGTCGTTGTCATCCCTTGGTAAAGTGCTCCAACTGCTGGTTCGTTTTTATGACTCTATCCTATTGTGAAGGAGTTAAGTGTTCCACAATGGGCCTCTGTCGTAAGTAATCCAGCAGTCATAAACCATCAAGGGACCAACCTTCTACACTATACAGGGCCGTATGCACCCGTAAACCTTTAAGGTGATTTATTTATTGTACGGCTGTTTACATTTTCAATAGAGTTTCTAATACTTGCGGTAATTGAGATTGCAGTGCCATAAAAACGAAGTCAGAGTTGGAACACTATACTTGGTATCCGGGGCGGATCGCCACTGCGGACTCCTGACTTTTTTTTGAAGATCTTTAGGCGCACTTAGCAAACGTTTACCTAAGCTGAAAAATAGCACAAAATATTGTAAAAATTTGAAAAATTTCAAAATATGAAAGAATTATAGATAATGTTTTCATAGCTTTGTGTTTATTAATTATTTCCAGTTTCATTTTTGCCACAGAATTGTTTGCAAAAGATTTAAACAATAATGAGCAAACATTTATAAGTGTTTAATATTGTTTAATCAAATAACATACACGTTACAATCACAAAAATAAATCAACGCCCAACAGAACAAATAAATAAATTATATAATAAAATACTTACAACTAAGTGTAGAAAAAATATCTCACCATCGAATACCTACACATTAATTTGTTCCAAAATTTGTTAACACATTTGAGAAACTGGATTTTCAAATGTAGGTACATTATTCGAGATGCGTCGTTCTTTTCATCATATTTTCTTTTAATGAAAGAAAATAATTCTAAACATAAAAATAATTAAAAAAATCAAACACCCCTGGTTACACAGAAACATTTGTTGATTGAAATCATGAACAAATCCTAGGTCTTAAACTACATATCCGTCGCCTTACAATGAACATTAAAAAATTAATACATAAACGAAGTATTCAAGAACATCTAACCTAAAGAGTAAAAGAAATGTCTTTTTATTCTGTGAATTTTTCACGACAAAATATACTATGATAATTGAATAAATAGTGCAAAATAAACTAAATAAATGCACGAAAGGCGAGAGTTGTTTCCTAAATTCTAGTAAACTCTTTCTTAACCAATTATTCACCGATATGTTTTTTATTAATTACCTTGGAATTTTACACATTTATTTGCGTAGGCAGTATCTTCCTCATTCCATCTTATAATTTTTTTTTGAAATATTTGTTATGCATTCTAAATTAATTTCTTCTGACGTCAGGGTATAACTCATTTTATTTGGAATGTATTATTAAAACTTTATGCCTCCCTGAAAAAGGCTGTAGGTAAGTTGTCTCCCAGTGGTTAAGGTGACTAAAAGGGTATAGACCGTGAGTATAGATTTTAAATAAATACATCGTCTCCCGGTTATGCAGGTACACTGAACGTAAAGATATTGTGCGTTTATGGCTTTGACGTTTAATAGTTATTTACGTGGGAAGCTTAGTAAATTAGCCTTTACGGGCGAGCCGGAATGTTTGCAGGGCGAGCGACGTAGGAGCGAGCCCTGTAATCCGGTGAGCCCCAGTAAAGGCTAGTTGCAAGCGAGCCGCGTACAACGTTTTACTTCCTCTTACTCAAAATCCTGAAAATTAACAACTTTGGCATAGAAATTTTACTTGAAATTACAGTCATAGAAATTATAACTGGTAACTATGGAAAATTAAATTGTTTGAAAATAACGCGACTGTCAATCGTAAATTCGATTAATAATTTAAATAGTTTAATTTTGTTTTTGAGCTCTATTAATTATGGAATTCGATGAAGATGAAGAGTTTGAAGGTGATTTTAACGTTAGTATTAGTGAGATTAAGAAAAATGTGCTTGTAAAGCTGTCATGATAACGTTTTACAGGCACGGTGCCTGTAAAACTGCCATGGTAACGTTTTACAGGTAGGGTGCGTGTAAAGACTAATTTACCGAGTTAGTTCAGACGACAGTAAATGAGCTTTAACAAGACAAGAGGAAGTAAAATACTTTACAGCCGATCCTTCATAAAGAGAGAGACAATACTGCCCTGTACTTTTACCAGAAAAGCTCTTTTCAGGTAGGTTAGCATTAAACGGGTTTAAGACATCCGGCTATACAGGGATTAAGGCTAATGGGCGGCACCGTCGAGACTGTGCAGTAACACACAAGAATCTATAGTACATGTAACATCCACGCCACAAATAAGTTATGCGCATGTCCAAATTATACTTTTTTGTATAACATTTATAATTAATTTGCAAGTAGATAGCATATGGATTAATCTACAATCTAAGTCAACAAAAAAACATATGTACACTTATTTAGAAAAATATCACACAGGTACATATGTAAAAGTAAAAAAAAATGTTTTATTTACATCAATTTGAATTATGTTTTAAAAAATAAACATTATAATCTCAAATTTTTCTAGGTTTATATTTATATGAAACAATTTTTATATAAACTGGCTAAGTTTTCAATTTTTTCTTCTAAGAAGGTATATTATTGACAAGTAAAGTGATGCTAGGAAAAATAATTGCAAACCCCGTCAATTACTTTATGAGGTGTCATAAGTAGGTACTTGGGACCGCAACCGCAATAAAACCATTACGAACCCTTCGCACCCGAGGTACGGCTTCAGCCAGAGCCGGACTTCAAATTTTGAAGCGTTTATATATGAATCAAGGTAGAGTTGATTTTTATTGGGAAACTTAATATGGTTAAGAAATAACAAGAGTTCGTTTTTGGATCACATATGTGATACTTCGTGTATTGTATTTTTATATTACATAAGGAAACAATGTATAAAAGCTTTTTCTCGACATTTTTGCTTATTTTGAAATAGTTTTTTAATTTTAATGGATTTAACACAATTATTTACGCTTATTTTTTTGTTATGAAGGAGCATTTTTGACTGATAATAATTAGCATCTTTTATTCTACCATAATGAAGTTAAACTTTTGCTTTACAAGGATAAACGAAATTTTATGAATAATTAATCTAAACAGAATTTTAATGCAAGTTATTAAGATGTTTTAAAACAAGTTTTAGTCTTGTTTTCATTTTTATTTAAAAAAATGCCGAATTTTGAGTTCAGTAGTTTCTGTTGGAATAAAAATAAATATAAACGATACAGTAGTTCATTTTAGATCGTATTAAGTTTGCTTATCCATCCTTTGCATGTGAGGAAGGTATGTTTTTAAAGTTTTTCTTAGTTTTAGTAGATTTTTCAAAATGAATTAATGAGTTGAAACAGAAATATAAAACCTTACTTTTTAATAAGAGTTGTTTATCGTAAAAATAATGTCAACATAATGGTGTAGATTAATTTCAGTCCGTGGTCAAATTTAAGTAAGTAGAAGCCTTAAGGGCTCTTAATGAATATTTTTTAGATGCGATTTCCTTTTATGAAAAAAATCATTAAGTTGCTCAGTTTAATAATGATTTAAGAAATCAAAGATAAGAAACATTTCTGGCATCTACTTTTTAAATTATGTTTGATTTTTTTTCAAAATCTCACTGAATAAATTACATACACTTCGTAACACAACGGTCCAGCTAATCTTGAAAAGAATGAGTCGTAAATATATATAGCCAATAAAAGCTTACTTAAAATTTAATAATTTAATTTTAGTCGTTTTTAAGCCTTGTTTAAGTACTTAATTTAAAAACGTATTTGTTATTACTTTATTTATAGCGCAGTTTATTAGTTTTATTGTTTTTAACAAAAACAAATCCTTGATAAGTACTGCATTTATACCTACTCGTTAAAATTAAAATTTAAAATTTAAATTATGGTAAATAAAGCCCACATGGAATTATATACTTATTAAAAAAAAGACATAATATTCCTTTTCTTTGAAATTGCAAAATTTTAATCCATTGTAACAGTAAAAACAATTGATTAAGGCATGAATGCTAAAAAATCAGGGAATATTAAAATAGAAATTCAGAGAAATGTACAAAAAAATCGAAACTCCGATTTTGTATATATAACGAAGAGCCTTTCTTCTGAGAGTGACAGATGTTCTCGTGCAATAAACAGACGCTTGAAAATTTTGCAATTTTTGAATATATTGTTAGAAACACGAAAATGTTTTTAAACACTGCCACCTAGACATTTGTTTTCTCTCAATAATTGTGTCAATGTATGCAAACAGTCAACATTTTAATTTTTTTATGAATGATTTAGTCCTAAAATTTTGACAGTGTTTTTTCGAATATGGTGTCCGACAATTTTAAAATTTTAAATCTGGCCACATAATGTCATGCAATGTTTATTTTTGCACACGGATCAAGTACTCTAACTAAAAAAATTACTTGTCGAATCCATGAAAAAAGAAAACATTTTAAAGCGCAATAATTCTTCCTCGATGATGCCAGCATGTATTATTTATATTACTTTCGCAAAGATGCCATTTGCATATAAACAAGTGTTTATACGAATTTTGTCTACGCTAACAAAGTTATAGACGAACCTGCCAATTTCGCTTAATTGAAACATCGTATATTTATGTTCTTCCAATTGTTTCGTAATTTAAAAAAAATAATGAACTAGAAATAAATATTCCAAGCGAGAACCGTTAACGGATCCTTTCAGCAAACTTTCGACATAAATTGTATTAACTAAAAGATAAAGATGAAGATTTTTCTAATGAAATAATGGAACCAAACAAATGACTCATTTACATATGTCTAATCTCAAAAATTCATTCATAAAAACACATCTACTATTTATAATGAATATTTATGAATCAAACAAACGCATAAAATATGATTTATTTGTTTTAAAAGATTAATGGTGTGACTAGATTAGTAGAATGCTAAAGTAAAAGCTTTCAAAACCGCTCCACCCCCTCATTGTTAGTTCCCGGAACGATTTTTTCACAAGCAGACCTAAATAGACCGGTAATTATACGTTTTGAAGTTTGCCCATAATTTACACGAGCCGGTGAAGAGTAGTACTAACTGTACCGACCTACCTTCGATTGTATTCTACTCCAATTAGGCACAACTTATTCGACGCTCAATGATAACCAGTAAAGGTCCCACGGATAACAATCTCCCCTATCAAGGGTCCATAGGGGCACACTTCATAGAAAAATGCAATTTTAATTTATATAAAATAAACTTCATAGAACTGTGTTAGTGACAACTATACCCTCAGATCAAATGAGCCTAAAAAAGTCCCCGTGCGAATAATGTGATAATCTAGGGGAAGTTAGGCTAACAATGCCAAGCGGACGTTCACCTCCAGTTTTCCACCAACCCTACGAGCACGAAAATCTAGCCAACAATATGAAATCGGGTGTGTATTGAACCAAATCGAAGAAGACGATCTGAATGCATAATGTACAAGTTAGGTTACAGCTTTGAGATCCGTTGAATGTTCGAACAAGAATAGCGTTTGGAGGTAAAGACTTTTTGCCAGTATATAGCATCAAGTTCTTCTGCGAAGTTCATCTTTATGTATATAACAATAGGTTGAAGGCAGTCTCTGCATGAGTCTTTTAGATAAACTGAAACACGTCTTTGTACAAGTGTTAAAAGTACGTTTTCAGCAGGGCGACAACTGTATTTTGTGAATATGTTTTGTGGTAACTACCTAAATATTACCATCTTAAGGTTCAAAATTTCGTCTTTAAATAAAAATGAAATTGAAAAAAATGTCAACAGTGACGATTTTTGGACGTTTTTATAAATTTATGTAGGTGACAATATTTGGAACATATACTGCTCCAAATAATGCCCTATGCTAATTTGCTATAGATATAAAATAAAATGAAAAATCTTTTTATTTAGTTATAAACAATTTTTACCTTTTATTAAATAATAAAATAATATAATAATAATAATAATAATAATAAAAATATATGTATACATTGTATAAAAATTGGTCTAAAGTTATTTAGTCATAACTCCCTCGTTCCTGAAGTGCAATAGAAAAGAATCTAGTTTCTTAGATTAGTTAGAAAGTGTTATTCATTTTTTTTTGAGTGATTATAAAGAATTCTAATAAATAGGTAAGTATGAATTCATTTATAACCATAAAAGTAAACTCGTAATAAATATTTTGCACGTTCTGGATAGGATTTATCCAGAAAAATTTTAAGATGATGTCATCAAGTTTTTAAAAGGGGCAAACAGATAAATTTAGAACGGCGATTTTAAAACATTTCTGATTTTTTTCCAAAAACTGGAAGATTGAGCTAAAAAGTACAAACGGATTTATAAACTACACGCATATTTATAAAATTCAAAAATAATTTATTTTGCAAAATATGTAGGTATAGGTATAATACTCCAACTGCTGGTTCGTTTTTATGACTGTATCCTATTGTGAAGGAGTTAAGTGTTCCACAATAGGCCTCTGCCGTAAGTAATCTAGCGGTCATAAACCGTTAAGGGAGCAACTGTCCACACTACACAGGGCCGTATGCGCCCGTAAACCTTTAACATGATTTATGGCATGGCTATTTACATTTTCAAAAGAGTTCCTAATACTTGCGGTAATTGAGATTGCAGTGCCATAAAAACGAAGTCAGAGTTGGACCACTATATATGTAGGTACATCTAAAATTTCACAACAATCGGTTCAGTAGTTTCGAATCCTCTGAATAATAAAATCGCCAACAGACAGACTGTTTTATATTTTAGGAATCATGAAAAGTCGGGAAAACATGAAAAGCAATCGGGAAGTAAAAAACAACACAATCTGAAATATTTGCAAATATTTTTTACTTAATTGCCAAATAATACCTACTTTTATCGAATGTATTTATACCTACATAGGCGTCATAATATATTTACGCCTACGGAAATTTTAAATCTTTTGTGTAAGGGTATTTTATTTTTCCGATATATGTATGTATTAAAAAAACATAGTCTTGGGAATTATTAGCACAATGTATGATATCTTCACGGTTTCAAAACTTAAGCTTATTATTTGCATTATAAGTCAGTCGTTGAGATCATTTCAAGACAATGTTCTGCTTGCCATGGATGTTATCTTTACTGGAGCAATGTGCTTTCATACGGTAAGAACATAATGTACCTACACATGATATTTAAAAGCGAAGACATATTTTTCCCGCAAAAAAACATTTATGTAGATGAGACTACCAAGTGGCCGAATTTCTGAAAGTAAAACTAATAACATAATACAGTTACCTAGTGAAATTTTATGTCAGTATACTATAATGATGTTTTGATAATATTTTTATTATTAATAATTCATTTAAATAACGCTGTGATATAAATTCCAGTGTCATTTATTAATGCTAATTTTAAGCAAATGTGAACGGCTTGAATATGATAAATTATTAATTGAAATGTCAATCAGTTCATCAAATCTGTTTGATGTGGGCGTTAATTTTAGAATTTATATTCCCGGACGTTTCACAACAACAATAGAAAAGTAAATAATAGCTATTAATGTTTGTATGATACATGTCATAAATTTAGTAGATTAGGTACATATTTTTTAAAATTTTCTTGCGTTAAGGCTCGTCCACATTTTGGCAGAATCTCTCGTGTTCTTTTCCCAAACCTCTCCTTGAAGTATAGTCGCGGTCAATTAATCAAATCCCGGGGTGTACAGACGCGTCAATAAAACCGTGTGTATGTTGTCTAATTAGGAATTTAGACAAGTTTTCTCGAAAGCTCCGCCTCATTGTTTGCGCACGCACACGTAGGCGTTCCCCTATTCTAATTAAGCGCTCTTAAAAAAAAAGCAAACATGTAAATGTCAACCGGCCGTCTCGGTTCGTAAAAAACCGTTTAAGTACAGTCTCCAACCTGTTTGTTTAAAAAGCGCCTATGCCATAAGTGTAATATCCTCGCATTTACCCAACTAAACCCGTTTCCCGAAGTGAAAATAAAAGGCGTGGCGTCTCGTTGTAATTCCATTTGTATTGCTCTCGGCAGCCAATCCCGTCGTGCCATTATAACACGGGGGCCGTCCGCGCAGCACCTATCATTGCACACTCCTCCCCTCCCCATCGGGTGGCTCAACCACGTTCCCCTCCCGATCGCGTTTCGACTTGATCCGTTGCTTATTAGCTGAAGAGGTTCGGTGTCGGTAGCACGCAGTTCTGCGCTAAGTAGCCCCATTAGACACTTGTTATCACGTAATTATCATGCTCCTCTGAGTGCCGTGTAGTCTGTGTCAGTGCGGTGGACATGTGGTGTGAGTTTCGCCGACGGGAGGTGACGATGGGCTGCTGAACAACTGCGACCATGATGCCTCTGGCACCGACTCCCATCGTGGCGGTGCCGTCCAAGCCCAAGATCGGTTTCTCCATCGACTCCATCGTGGGCCAGAGCCCCCAACACTCGCCGGTGCACTTCTCCGAGGGCTCGGCGCCGCTGTCTCCGGGTAGTGACGATCAGCGCGCGAACGGCTCCTCGTCGCCGCCGCGTTCTCCTCCCGCCTCGCCCAAGCAACCCATCATGGTGCCGGGCATCCCGGCGCACTCGCTGGTGCGGCCGAGCCCCACGTACGACCCCAACCTAGTGCCCAAGAACGGATTCCTGCAGCCGGAGATGGTGCACAACCACCAACAACACCCCTTCGCGCTCGCGGCGCACTTCCAGGGGGCGGCGCTCGCCGCCGCTCTCACCTCGGGTCAGCACGGCTTCCCGCAGCCGTCACCGCTGGCCACGCACCAGCCGAGGGACAGCTACCCGCTGTACCCGTGGCTGCTGTCCAGGCACGGAAGGATCTTCCCCCACAGGTTCCCGGGAGGTAGGTACTTACAAATTCCCTTTGAAAAAGTTCCAAGTTGTATGGGATTTTGGAAATTTTTTGAAAATTTGGAAAGAATGTGGTTTCCTTAAAGTTGATAAAGGATATTATTATAGAACCGGTCAGCAATATAAGCGTTCTAAAGCGACATAAGCCGGGTGCTAGGACGTTATGAGCGTCAACAATTACAAAAGTTCTAAACTATATAAGCACACGCAAGTTCTAATTTAATTACAAAGTGTTCTAAGTTTCAAAACAACCTACCATTGACACTTAGGTGATAAACATCTACTGCCTAACACTTTAACTGTCAGGCATGTGCAATTGTTTGTACTCCCAACAATTACAAGTGTTCTAGGAAGGAGAACTTCAGCACCAGTGTATATGATTTTCGACAATTTAGGTATAACTAGTGTAGAGGTGTATTAAACCACCGAAGAACATATTGAATAATTCAAATTGACAAGCCAGTCTTGGTATAATTATCAAGGTGATACATATAATAATCAGTGAAAGCAGTTATCGCTAACGAGAAAAAGTCATAGCAAAATCGCTTTTATCTTTGAGCTATGAGACAAAAAAGAAGAGTATCCTAAGATTCGATTTTTTTCCAAAGAATAACAACATGTTTTTGAGCCGAAGATTATACGTTAGGTTGCCTATCTTCAGTCGCGGTAGAAATGTTCATAATCTTAATGTGAGTCCAAATCTTTTTTATTCAATTTTCGTCTAGCACCGTAATCTCAGATCGTGCCTAGACGCTTAAAACTTAACATTTCAGCATAACCTATGTAGGAAGTTGGCACTTTTTTAAGCTTGCAAAAAAACCTAAAACAAATTTGTGGGTACGCTCAAGTGTAAACAGTTACTGTAATAATAATAATAATACCAATAATAATTTAATATCGTGTTAAACACACTTAAATCCAGTTGTCATTAAATACTTTATTCTTGGATTTATGTAATGGAATACGGTGTAAACAGGAAGTGATGTGCAACAATTTAATCTTTTCTGTTGTCCAGGACTAAATAGGACAAACATCAAAGGACTTTTTATTTTTTTCTGTACAAATTTTGAGGGTTGCTCCTATTTTAGCCAAAGCAAGTTTCTCTTAAAAGTGTGTAGGTTTCTCCAGGAACGCTGGAAAAATAAATCTAAAAATCTGAAATTTTCAGAATAGCAGGTATAACTATTTATTACATACCGGAGGTTCCTTTTTGAGCAATTTCGTGGCAATGATGGAGGATATGATCTGATTTGCCCATTATATCGCAGTTTTTATTAATGATTTTATGGTTACGAAGGCGCTATTTCTGATTTTGAGAATTCTTTCTGTATTACGACTTCCTGTTAACCTATTCCAAACCACAGCTAATGTGGCCGCTAACCGCAGCTACAATTGTTTGATTTATGAATGTGGTGGGTTCTCTCATTTTAAAATATGGCGGCGTAAAAATCCATCAAATTTAAAGTCCATTATCTTCTTAATTAGTTTATATTTTGTATTTTACATTTCCAAAGATGAGGGAACCAATCTGAAAAAAACAAGATATTAATTTATTGGAGAGAAAAGGATTTTTTGGGGAAAAAATGTGGGAGTAGCAGAAAAATCTTATATCAGACAGTGTAAATATTTGTCAAATTTGTAAACAATCATTGATTAATTAATATTAATTCTTTACAATTTTTTGCTTTAACTTTCAGGTGATGGATATTTTTTGGTTCACTTTGTTTATTCCATATATGTAGGTAAAGTGCAACCAAATCTACACCACCACTAACGACTAACGTAACGGCTAAGTTGTCTAAAATCCAGTGTTAGAGATATTGCGTAAAATATAGTTAATCATGTTGGAATGAGAAATAATATATCACATAAATCACATTTACAACGATAGAAGCTTTTAAAATATTTTACAAACTTGTAGAAAAAAAATTAATGTTTACTTCACTCTAGACACGGACACATGAATGTAAAAGCGCAAGTAATGATGTATGTTTTGACTTTTTTTAAGAGGTCATAACTTCACAAATTTAAATATTTACAAACAACTTATAATGTAGAGAATTTATTTTTTCTAAATGATCACCAGCAATAAATAAAAAGTCACTCAGGTATTTTTAATTTTAATGGTGCTTATATTAATTAAGTGCTGATTTAAATTTCAAGACTAAAATTGCGACTAGAATTTTATGATACAGCGTTGTGAATTTGTACTTTACGCCCCGCAGACATTCTCCAACCCCCGAAAATTTACGACCCACTAGGCCTAATTTTTGAGTGTGAGCCACCCCAAAGGGGGCAATTTGTTACACCCTTATAATGAAGTTATTTGATGGAGACATAGATACACCAGCCATCTGTAACGCGTAGGGGAGCGATCCGAAATTGGTTCGTGGTATCGTTATTTATTTAAGTGGTAACACCTTGTAAACGATAAAGTTAATTAACGTAGGCTTCTACTGATAATTACAACTACGTTTTTATTTTTTTTCCGGTGTGAATTACTTTATAAATCGGTTATTGATATTATTATGTAATTTTAACCACAGCCTTAACAATGAAGAATGAAGTGATGATGTCATGATGGTTGTGCAAAGCTTGCAGAGATGGACTGACTGTAATTTTAACTAGTGATTATTTAATATTAACAGGTTTTTCTGCCACAATTATTGGTAAATTATATCCCCGAGTAACCACAAATTGCTAAAAAAGCCTTGTATAAGACTTGAATTAGTTAAGCTGATGCTATGCGATTTGCCTGCGGATTATCAATTAGGTGTTTTGTAAATTTTTTAGTTTGTGTTTGTTGTTTTAGTGACTTTTGCATGTACGTATTTGCATTTTTTATGTAACGAGTGGATGATAGCTTCTGGGTGTTAACGTTATTTTAGCAAACGGATTTATGCCAGATGAATGTTACTTGCGTCACTTTTCCAGAACTACAGACTATGAATAATTATGTTAATTTTAATGTTAAAGAGATTATGATGCGACGAAGTACTGCCTATTCAGTGTACACTTATTCTTGCATGAGTTTCTCGACCGGGTTCCGACGGTTAGTAGTCATTGCGTTCACGCAGGATATTAAGTAACGTATTAATCATAATTACTGGAAATTTACTCAATAAAAGTTGCTTACCCACAGTGCTGCATTTAGTTCTTCCTTTATATTTATTGCGTTACGTTATAACAATGTTTTTTGAACGAGTACCTAAAAAAAAAATTAAATTATTACAACATCTATAGGTATTTCTCAAGAATTTCGAATATGAAAAAAGTATCACTTTTTTTGTTTTCCTTCAAAAAGAAGTGAGAATTTTTAAAAATAAGCCAAATTTTCTAATCTGGAACATAAGTAGCATCAAACAGTACAACAAAATCTTTAATAATGCGTGCTACCATGAGTATCAGCCAAAATTTCGATTTCGCACCCACCTTTCGACATTAGCCCTATAGCTGTCGATCAAACGCTTATTCTCACTTTGCTTGGTCCTCTTTAATAGGGGTCACAATCGCCCAAAACTGGAATCATTGATGTAGAGGCTGTTGCTTCTCGGTATTGTTAAAAAATTATACAGTTCATGAAGTATGTAACAATACAATATCTTCAGACATAACATCTCTACTTCGGTTAAACAAACAAAAGACCTGACAACTAAAGTTTTAACGATTTATTTAGAAATTTATACTTTTAAGTTATTTTTTTAACCCCTTGATTTCATTCCATTAATCATCACATGATCTCGTCACAAATTACCCACGTCACTAAACATTCGCCATTTTGTTCAGCCTAACACTTAAACCATGAAAACGGACCCGTCCCAAGGGTCCGATTTATCAGCATTTTTTATTTAACTACTCAAACTCATGAAATCACTATTGTTACCAATGCACTCTAGTTATACATTCATTTAACCACACATCTACCTTGACCAAAGCCGAACCCAAAAACAAAACATCCCATTTATTAATCTCATTAACTCGTCAAAAATATGTCGAGGTTTAACACCTAAACTAGCTCATTTTCTCAAACAATGTCGTAATGTCACGTCATACCACGCTAAAAAATTAAACATTTGACCCACATTTTGATTAATGCGGTAAATATAAGTGATAAACCGTTTAATTAAACGGCATGTCGTTATTAATTCCACCCAAAAAATTTTTCTTAATCTCAGTAGCGTTCACAAAAAATTAATTCAGCTCCATTTCCGGTAAAGTCGACGAAATATTCGGTGAATAAATGATGAAAGCATTAACATAACGAACGTTGTTTTTGGTCCGCCATCTTGAATTTTGGTAGCGCGGATTGTGGAACAACACCCTGTACCTATGTTTATGTATGTACACATGTCTGCTTGACGCGATTATAAAATTTAAATGTTAGAAGTTGTAAAAATTACCGAACTCGTGTTCAGGTTTCCTTATATGTACTTAAAGTCATAAATACTGCAAGTTCTTGCACTAGAACATAACACGAATAAACAAAGAAGTTGTTGAGGTCAATGGTTTTTTTCTGGAATAAATCTTGCACAAATGTGGATGGACGTGCATAAATGCCCATCTCGGGCGTACGGCGCTTTTATTATTGTCACTATTATTATTATTATTATGGCACGGCCTTACATTTGCACTTAACATGGCCTAACACATTTGCAAATTTCCTCGCAATTTATTTATAGGTGAGCGAAATGTCAGACACATAAATGTTGTAAAAAAGTAATAAAATTATAAGATCGTAAAATCGGGAAATAACAAATAAATCAAATTTTGGCGCGGAAACACGTTCAGTGTTTGAAATGATCATTGCAGTGTGTTGTCGCACCAAGAAATTTGTCTCTTTTTGGAAACATGGTTTTTTAGGTCACACCTGTTTGTAGTTTTGAATTGGTAATTTGTAATGGGCACGCATTTCCGGCGCTGGACTTATTATTTACAAACGATTGCTATTAATTAGTCTCAATTTTGAGATTTTCCGCTCGTTCGGTAACTTTATTGGCTTAGTAGTCATAGATTACATCTAGTTTTTTGGCAGGAATTTTTTACCACAGAATTTAGCACTCACTTTCGTAATTTTACAAAAACCCGCCGCTCTCGATTATGTTCTAAACGCCCAATTTATAAATAATTGGCGGTTACACGTTTTCATGAAAACACACATTAAGCCCAGCACCAACCATCCAAACTACCAATTATGGGCAAGCCACGATTTTTTCAAATCTACTTTTAAACGGGATTTAATTAAATCTCTACACAGCCATCAAATGGATTAGTCATACGTCAGATCGATCACAGCTCGAATATTTGACAGATCCATCGACCTAATCACCATCTAGTTACCGTGCATTTAAACCCAGCCAACTTGGAAACAAATTATCAACAATGTTTCCGTGTCGGAGCTCTTTCCCTTTTCCGGGTGTCGACAAAAAGCGTCTCTTGCATCATGAAACAACAAAAGTGAATTGCCATTTGCATGGCAAACCTCGGAGTTTACTCTCCATAATTAGGGCTTTTTTGAGCGAGCAAGCAATTACGCTATTAAAGTATTAATTTCAAGTCTTAAACATAATAACAGTGGTGCAGCTCCTAGATATAATTACGGCGGCGCTGCTAATGTGTAAATAATTACCTCGGTTCAAGGTATTTCACGATCGCTATCTCGCGTTTCCACCGAAAAAGGCTCACGGACAGGGACGGACCCGGCGAAATTCCGCCCGGAAGACCAGAGAAAGCCGCCAACTATTTGCAATGAATCACAGCTGCGGCACGATCTTATTCGAACAATTTGGTGTACAGTTTTACACCCTGAATATGATCTACAGTAACAGATTTTACCTTACAAACTTAAATTATCCAAACTAAAATGTTTAATTTAAAAAAATTGATCTCATGTGGTACAAACAAACAAATCCAGTTTGGAAACGTCAATAAATTAGTCAAATTTTGGTTAGCCACTGCTTAATCGTGAATTTTTAATTATTCTTTAAAATTACGATGAAATCGGCAAAAGACTGATCAAAAATTTTTTTAGTGTCACTTTGTGTTATAGCCCTACATTTGTGTGACATTTTATTGCTTTTTGCCTTCTGTACGAAATAGTGTGCACCAACGTAATTAAAATCATGTCACTTATTAGTGCCTCGAAGTTTATTGCCCCACTATCAAAACCCAATTATTTAATAATTAAATTAGATAATTAATCGTCATAGACATACAACGGACAGGTGTGTGCCTACGGATCCGTTATAAAAACCTATTTAGATTTAAGTGGATAAAATAGCATTATTTTATGCCCCATCAGTGACTTGATTGGTGCGCTTTTTTCGCCTTAATTAAATTAAGCTCTCAATAATTTGACACTCAAATTAAACAAAACGGGCAAGTTTCGACTCAATCGAAGATCGCGCGAACAAATTACCCGAGCGCGCGCTCGAGTGCTTTTGTCGCAATTTGGAAAAACACGTGGTAATTGTTGCACGTTTCTAGGAATTTCTTCCGCTAATCTCGACGAAATTACGAATATGAAATATACCTCCACTTAGCTGTAATCCTCAAGGCAATTATCCGTAATTACAATCCTCATCACTTAGCTAAACACATTATGAAGATGTTCCGATAGGCCGGAAAAATCCCACGCTCGTTTATCGAAGAAGCGCTTTTTTTGAGAAATGGCTCTGATTTCAATTTTTACGTTGGGCCACCAATCGGCGGCCGTTTAGGAACGTTTAATTACGTCCGCCGAAGGCCGAAAAACGGCTGGCTAATTACGGCCAAGTCGCACCATTATACATGCGAGAGAGTAATCTAACATGTAAATGTATCCTTAGAAGCTCACAGTAAATTAGGCACGCAGGAAAAAGGAGCAAGCAAACGCCTCGGCCCGAATTATCATAATTTGTGAACGTATTAAGAGGGCCAGTGATTAAGAGGAGGCCAGGGCCGGACGGCGTACTTTTCGACACTAATTACTAACCCGGGGTTTGATTTTATTGTTCCATTCTGATTTATCACATTCTTAACCAAATCTGCCACAAGCTGTGTACTGGTAGCATCTATTTTCCTCGTGTGAATTCACGAATGAATGCATTTTTACATTTGCTCTGGTAATTTAAAAAAAAAACCTGTAGCAAGTCGTCAATGGTTTGTATAAAATGTAACGAAACAAAAAGCGCGACACTTGATACAGAATATCTAACTGAGAAAGGTTCACTCCTGCTAATTGATGACTATGTATCAATATGTTTAAACTCCTATAGTAACAGGATCTCTGAAACATTGTTTATTTTCTCTTTCATTCATATTACTTTACAAATCTCCAACGGTACTCCATTACTAATTTATATAAAATTATATAAACGAATTTTGCATATTTCTTACACAACATAACATCACCAACTTGTTCTATTAATATATTGTATTACTTAATTAATGACTAACACCAGTTTTTTATCATTGTGTTTCATTTTATTTACCGCAATGTATTTTTTTTTTATTTTCGTCTTTCATTCATCTTTTTATGTCGTTTTTTTTTTCAATTTCCAACGTGGTACTAAATATTTTGTTAATTGTTAAAACCATGTTAAAACACTGGAAAGTGATACCAAGAGATTTTCCTTTTTTTGTCGTAGGTACTGGATTTTAAATTTAACCTATGTTACTACATAATTTTTCTTCTTTTTTACTTGTTTGCAACTGCAGTTATGTAATAAACCGTTACTGAGTTTTTGCTTGTTTGTTTTTTGTCATTAAAATTTATTTGGTTCTATGATGATAGCTGTGGCTAAAGTCACGCAAATAGTGTGGGATTTCTTTTAATCACTTCCTTGACATTTGACGTTCACAAATCAAGCAAATAGTGACTTTATACTTAAAAAAAAGTTTTGTAATAACCAGAAAATACATAATTAAGAGCTTCATTTCCAAACTGCTTGCAGTGATGAATTAAGTCCTCTAAAACTAATATATGTATTTTAAAAGTATTTGATAATAGTGATTCCAAAATTATGTTTGATTATTTGAAAAAATACGGAGTGTACTCTGTCATTTGATTAGTGTTGTCTATTCTTTATTAATGATAAAAGTAATGGACTTAAAATATAAGACGACAAATAAAAAAATTCTTGTTGAAAGGCCTTAATTAAACATTAATAATAATAAAAAATAATAAAAACTTATGGGTGGAAGCGACGTCCAGTTTCATCCAAGAGATGTGGCAAAATAGCATCTGACATTGCGAAGAAATATTCATAGTATTTGGCGCTATGGGAAATTTCAGAGTCCAAGACCAGGGGCGGATGGGACCCTCTGGAAATCTGGAATTTTCCAGAGGAGTCAGTAGCTGTGGTACATCAAAGAATCCGCGTCCGAATCTAAATTTTATATACCTACTTTTAAATGAATTAAAATTTCGGCCTTTCAGACTCCGGAGTAAATTTTTCCGGGACTTATTCAGCAGGTCCTATCCATCCTTGTCCAAGATATACCACGAATTATTATAAATTTAGCCCGGGATTCAATTTCTTCTTGATTTGATTGTTCAGATGAGGACCAGATATGGAATTAATTGAAGGCAACAGTTTCATTTAGATATATTTTACCCTTTGAGAGCCTCGTTAAATTTTAAAGATGTATGTGGATCCAGTTATAGGAAGTGGAGGTTGTAGAAATTTAGAATAGAGATCGAAGTATGTCTGCACGTTACTTAAAATTCAATTTTATTTTATTTAATAAAGGAATCTATGAACTACTTACTATGAAGTAGAAAAATCAGATTTGCTTAAATGACCAACTGAATTTTGATATTCCAATCATTAACTCACAAACCTTCAAACTTATGAAAATTAGTATCACCAACCAATAAAACTAAATCTCACTGGTCACTACGTTCCATCACAACGGACTCCTTTGTCACATGTGCCTTAGCAACAGATAACACCTTTCTAATGATAAGGTTGCCCACCAAATTTTAATATAGCGAGTATTATTATTTGGCACAATTAATATAGTGTGCATAGCAACGGCATAAATTTTTATAAATAAAAAACTGGTGTTAATCGCTGTATTCGTTGCTAACAGTAATCTTTTATTGCACTAGTATACTTTTCCTACTCAAAATAAAGCAATAAAGTACTTTTTTTGCAAGAACGTAGAAAAATGTTTTATTAAATGCTATAAATTTGCACTTAAAAACCCGTCACTTGTAATTTTGTGATCACAATATAATCTATTTACTTAGTTTTCAGTCCTGGAACGATTTCATACTTGATTATTACAGTTAATTTTCCACATTTGAATTAGTATTTGTAAAATTTCTTCTAATGTTAGAATTTTAATAAATTTATTTTTTTAAATTTTAATGCGGCATTGTTTTTAAGTTAAGAAACAAATTATTAAGACTTTGAAACTGGTTGGTAAAATCTATATTTTTGGAAGAAAATGTAGAAAATGTCAAGCGTATAAAGCTTCTAATTATTGCTGTCTATGTTTATGAATCATAGTTTCTTATCAATAAATAATAAATCATTTTTTAGGCGACCAATACTAAAAGAGCTACTTTACGACTCGATCTGCGGCCGTAAAGTGTTACTTTTTCGGACTGAACCTTCAAAATTACTTTTTTGGACTGAAGTGTCATATCTGCTAACCTTTCTTCGAAGTGCTTGTGTGTTTACCTTACATTTAGCGGAATTCTTCTTATGTCCTACCAAATTACCTCAACAATAAGATGAGATATCTATTTGTCACAATTATAAAGACTACTGAAGCAAGAGTGATTGAATAATTTAAACATTTATGATGAGATTGGTTCTAAAATGTTTGTCGCAAAATATCGTTAATTACACATTCTCTTAATTAAAAGGCAAAGTAGATCTCTGATTTTGTGACAAATTCGTCAGGGTTTTGGTCCAACAAGAAAAGCAACAGTTTCCTCCTTTTTTAAGTCGTATGTTATTTTTCAATAAAATAATATTTCATAATCATTTTTTCAAATTTAACTACGAATTTTTACACGTGGTCGCCTAAAAATTCTGTATGCACCATGGCCAAAGAGATCAAGAGATCAGCCGAAAAAGTTTTTCTTTACGTCCTTGGTACATAAATAACTATTTTTCACTAGCAGCCTGGACGCATGCAAATGTCGACTCATTTAGTGGTAGCAAATTCAACTTTTGCTACCACGGGTTCAAAAAGAAAAATTGAGGTTATGTACGCAATGTTTGATGTGATTATTTCTTAAAAAATGAACAAATGTGTGCTACAAACATTACTTGAGTATAAGCATGGTAGTTGGTAGACGGTAGAAGATAAAATGATTAACTCAGCGACAAGTATAAACGGTTTTCTTTGCGTTGAAGATTTAGATCAAGTTTGATTAGAAATCAAAACAAAATCACGTTGCGTCAAAAAATTGAACGTTTATTTTTCAGTTTATTGTTTTATGGTTTCTACTAGTGAAAAAAATAGTATATTAACCACGGTTGCAAAGCCACTTCTAGACCTCGCACTTAGAGCCCTCGACGCTACGCGTCTCGGGTTCTAATTTGCGCTCGGTCTAGAATGCTTGGCTCTGCAACGTTGGCTAATAATATACTATTAAATTTCATTCCTTTCATTTTTCCATTTGGCTTTTGCTGAAATTTCTTATTGTGTGAATGTAGTTCTCCACAACCAGTGTAGGTATTTATGAAACTACAGATAGGTTACATGAACAGAATATTAGGTATTTCACCATGATAATTTCCTATTTATATGTGTTTAGTGTAGTAATTCTGTAATACACATTTTTTATTTACAATCTTCCTACTTCAGGCAAGCAACATAATTTCATGTTCAAAAGATGATATTCAACGACAAGAAAATTGTATTGTACCTACTGAAAAAAATCTTAGTAACGACAAGATATAAAATATCAAAAAGAATAAATTTATTAACTTGGAGAATGAAATGACTAGAAGCTGTACGTCGACGCATGATGAAATACCTACGTCACGTTTCTGTGTCTAATTTGTGTTGGAGTATCTTCTTTACTTTTATGCTTGTAACGGATTACCTTATGGATTTTGACGTTAATACATATAAAACAATTAATATAGTGCTATTTGATTGTTACATACCTTTGTAGACACTATACACAATAACTTTATGAAAAGAAATGTTATTACAATTTTCAATCACAATAAAAAACAACAAGGAACGAATATAACGCGTGTTTTCAAAACGTCAACAAACTATGACAACACAGAATGACAGTGCGGGCAAACAGCTGATTTGCCGCGCATGCGTACAAGTACAGTTTAGTGCCAACGCAAGGAAATTTAATACTAACTTCCTGAATCCAACCAACAGTTGGAACGGGATTGAAAGACGCATTCCTGATTAAAATATTAGTTAACTGTAACTGCCAAAAGCCTAAAAGGCATAATAAGAAGAATAAGAAAAAATTTAATAAATAATAATTTGTCGTTAACTGTTTTTGTCGTGAAAAATAACTATTATGACGTGCCAAGATATATTCCTCCTTTAAAAATATCCTGTAGATAGTAAAGTGTAAACTAAAAATGACGTCATCTCACGATTTTGCTAAGTAAATCCTTTTTAAATGGCATGCTTCTATTATAGATGTAATTTATTAGTCCGATTCTGTACAAAATTTGAAATGGTGATAATAAGAACAATAAATATTTTCTTTAACAATAAACAATAACTTCACTGTTTTTCTTTGTTGTTAATGCATATCAACACTATCGACGGTAATAATTATAAATTCGTAATTTGCGGAAAACTGTTTTGTTTTATGTTTTCGCGCTACTGACTCATAAAAAATGTCTTAATAAGGTTGTTAGAAACAATGAAATATAATATTCGGTTTACCTGTGTGCAACCTAAATAACAAGTGAATTTCACGATTTTCAAGAAGGCTTTAGTAGGACAGTACTATACATTGCTGTATAACAAGATGAAGATAATATTTATGAAAAGAGTAATTTTATATGCTGGTCATGTTTTTTATTGTTTTTAACGAGATACAATATACTTATTTTGGTTGGTTCCAATTTTCTAAGATAAAAACTGTATGGAATATAAACCATAAAATCGCTTTGGGTTGCACATCAGAATGTATTTGCATAATGTTACAATTTACAATATAATGCGTGACCAAAACAATACCCATTTTTGTTTATGAGTCAACAAGTTTCACAAGCAAAAATATATATTTCCCGAAATTACTTTTTGCTTCTTCACATTTACTCATTTATTAATAATAAATTATAAGCAAACCACGATTTTCTCAACAACTGGAGCTTTTATGGACGTATCCTTGTCATTTTTTTTTCATTATTTCCATTAACAACACAGTCACATTTCTATTCTTGTTACACAAACAAATCCACGTCTACTTAATTAATAACACAATTAAAAAGCAAACCGTGCTATATATTCCACACTAATAAGTACCCACATACAAAGTTTATTATCTGCACCTGATCCACTTCCCTTTTTATATGCATCGCGAAAGCAATAAAATCCACTACAAATGGATTTGTCCTCTTGATCGACGCACTTAAGGCACTAATTATCACAAGGAGACACACGGCAGACCAAGGCTGTGCCAGATTAAAATAAGCCATTCCTATTTAAAGAATGTTAAATAATTAATAAATACAAGCGACAATTGCAACAAAGCGCTTGAAGAATCTGTTAGTCTGCAATTACCGTGGACGTCTTTTTATGCGGCTGCTCTTCAACATTCTTTGTATGTAAAGCAGCCTTTGCGCACAAAACAACCACAAACAAATAGCTACAAATTGTTCCATCCGTGCACAACTTTATTTACTCGCTCTTTCGGTTTCAAAGCACGGCTGTATTCAAATCCAACAGCCATTAAACCAGCACTAAATATGCTGCTGCGGAATGCAGGAAATGTTTGTTAAATAAGTTCTTTTACCATTAGGAAATATTAAGTATTAACTAGCTGGACTTACGGCGATCGTTGAATCCAAACGATGCCTGCGGAGAGCGTCGACGGACGAAACTGAAGTTACTAATAAAATCGGTTGGAAGTGAGAGGCTCGGCCAGCCAACTTCCCCAAGACGTCACATTCGTTTTATCTTCTTTCTTTTTCGTTTAGTTTGGCTTCGAAATACCTCGCTAATGTTTGCCAATCGCTACAATTAGGGCCAAAACGCCGAAAATTGCTCTCGAAAACCAAAACCCATGCCCGTGGCGCAGCAGATGGCATGGGGTATTTATATAGCAATTAGTCAGCGCCGCCTTCCTCCTCGAGAGAACAATTAGAGCGCAATTAAGGCAGTGTTCTCCGCCGTAAAAAATGGAACAAGCCGTAATTTCAGACGAATTATAATAGAAATAGGGAGCACTTAAAGCGCCATTAGCAGGCACACCGTACACTTATTCGATTAATTACGGCGACTTAATTAAGCAGAAGGTGTCGCCTGAAGGACAACCTGTTATTGTGACAGCGTTGTGAAATTCATCTCGATGGAAAAAATCCGGGGAAGTGAGAGATTTATGCGATGACGGAGGTTGGACTGTTGATATGATCGTTAATTTGGTTGAAATGTTAAAAAAGTCGTGTTCTTGTGGCTGAACTGTGACGTTTTTTGCATTTTTGTACGGTTGTTGGCTTTGGTTTACAATATGTAATTATTTTAAAGTTTGTGTGTGGCAAAAAATACATGAATTGAGGCTCATTATGGCGTTAAGTGTGTGCATCGGAAATTAAATTATGGAGAGGACTTGTGTTCGGCTTGTAGTTGTCGTGCGGTTTTTAATTATTTATGAGTGAGGCGGAAGTTTGTGGAATGGCAATTAGCGGTGACGAGTGTCTTGAAAGGCGGATGATAGAAGAGAGGATAAATTGACTTGACCGGATAATTGTTTGTAATTTGGGTTGTTATGATATTCTAGTCTCAAGCATGAGATTTGCATTTTTTGTCCATTATTTATATTAGTGTTGCAAATTTTTTCGTGCGCAAGTTCTCACATTATTTTCGCATTCCTGCTCTTACGTAGTTGTTGTTTTATATTCCTGCAGGAATTGTTGATGTAAATTTTATTTATGACCTTCATATAATAACTTCCACAGGTTTAAGTTCACCTATTTATTATCAAAAATGTATGAAAAGAAATTGAATGCCAATTTCGACTACCTATACATTAATTTTTATTCAAAAATACAATCAGAGTTAATAAGAATCCCACACATTATTACCGTTTTGAAATTGAAATCAGCTGTTGAAAATTTTACCATAAACTTGCTCATGCCAGTGGCGTTCATTTGATTTTTGAAAATTTTTATATGAAAATATCACCTAATCTGGCTTAACTTGACCCGAACTGACTTAATCTGACCTGACCTGATTTGAGTGAGAAACCTAATTGGACTCTGGGATTCTTTGCACTAAATTTAAGGTGAGATTCCACCTGACTTGACTTGTTCTGACCTGACCTGATCTAACTTGACCGAGTCTACCTAATCTGGCCTGATCTGACGCCTTAGCAAGAGACCTGATGGTACTCTTTGGACTTGAGGAAGGAAAAAAATTTACCCCGAAACGTTCTGAAACAAAATGGCGAGAGAAAATCTTTTCACAACAAGAAACTTAAAACATGGTTAAAATTGTATATTTTTGCAAGGAAATATGGATTTTGCAATAATGGGGCGGAGCCTAATTGCAAAATCGATACAAATTATCCATTTTAAAATGTTTTAAGTTTCATGCCGTGAAAAGAAATCTACAAATATTATACCAAAAAGGCAAAATGTAGGCCCGCCCACCCGCCCTATCTCAATTGTGATGATTTTTTTATTCGCCGTGAACCAGGAGGATGGTGCTTGACTGCAAAATACTTATTTCTTTCCAAGAAATCAGAAACATGTTGTTGAATATCGTGTTGTTCAAAGAATACAATGTATATTAAGGAAAAAAGCCAAAATATAAACCCCGCCCACCCACCCCTTCTCAATTGTGATGACTTTTTTTACTCTTGTTAAAAACTTAAAATACATTTAAAATCGTAAATTTTTGTAAGGAAATATAAATTATATGTGGAGCTTAATCTTTGGCTTTAATTTTTTCTTAATATACGTAATATTCTTTGAATAACACGATACTCAAAAACATGTCCTACATGGTAATATCTTGTAGAGAAATAATAAGGATTTTGCAATTAAATTCCGCTCCTTTAACTCTCGACGATTAAAAAAAAATCGTCACACTTGAGATAGGGCGGGTGGGCGGGGCTTATATTTTACCCTTTTTCTTAATATACGTAGTCGTCTTTCCAGAACAAGAAACTTAAAACATGTTTAAAATGGTAAATTCTTGTAGACAAATATGGATCTTGCAACTAAGCCCCGCCGCTCGATCTGACAACGAATGAAAAATTCATCACAACTGAGAATTGAGATCAGGGCGGCTATGGGTGGGGCCTAATCTTTAGCTTTATTTTTTCTTAATATACATAATATTCTTTAAACAACACGATACTCAAAAACATGTTTTTAATTTCTAGTAGAGAAATAAGGACTTTGGAGTTAAGCCCCGCCTCCTTGGCTCACTACGAATAAAAAAATCATCACAATTGAGATAGGGCGGGTGGGCGGGGCTACATTTTGCCTTTTTTTCTTAATATGTGTAGATTTATTTCGACAACAAGAACTTAAAACATGATTAAAATAGTACATTTTTGCAAGGAAATATGGATTTTGCAATTATGGGGCGGAGCCTAATTACAAAATCCATATTTCCGTATACAAATGTTTCATTTTAAACATGTTTTAAGTTTTATGTTGTGAAAGTAAGTTGTGCAGTGCAGAATACTGATTCCTCTGCAAGAAATTAAAAACATGTTTATGAGTATCGTGTTGTTCAAAGAATACCATGTATATTAAGAAAAACAGGCAAGGTATAAAAACATCAAATGAGGTATGAATTTTTCTTCTGATGAAAAAATTGAGGGTCATGTTTTAGGTAACAAATATGAAAAACCGTCATTTATTTTTTTGGATTCTGAAGTGTCCTTTTCAAATTCTCCTATTATAACTTTTTTTCAGTAACACGTATTGAAATGATTATAATTTTATAATATAAAGAGGGTGCTTTCAATAATAAATATAAATACCCTGCCTGACCAATGAATGGTGGGCTGCTACAACATTATTGACCTGAGAGGGCTGATTTTTTTTTCAGGCATTTAGGACTCATAAAACAAAAAATGTAAAGGAAGTTTTAAATTCCTGGACTTTCAGTGTCTTGGAAAAAAACTTTGAGATTTATAAACTTTCAAAAATAGCCCACTTTGTCTCCTGAAATCATTATGTTGAAATTTGAAACTTTCAGAAAACATAATCTCCACGTTCATCTTTTAATGCCAATAAGTCTGGTTCTGTTATTTTTATCTCACTAAGAGATACAATTTTTTTACGACTGTTTCTGAAATTATTAAAAGTAATTGGCTTCCACAGAAAATTATTGGCTTACAATATAGTTTTCTTTCAGTTCCAATTAGTACTGTAGAAACTTACGTGCATGCACAGATAATACTTAAACGTGTGTCATAGAACTTTTTTTAACATCTTCTGAAACTACATTTAAAAAAATCATATCTCTTAGTAAGGTGAAAATAACAAAACAGGACTTACTGGCGCAAAAAGATGAAAGTAGAGACTATATTTCCTGAAAATTTCAGATTTGTATTTTTTCCTCAACATAACGATTTCGGTGGGTAAAATAGGCACTTTTTTTTAAGTTTACATACTTTAATCATTTTTTTTTTCCTCTAAGAAATGGTAGTCCAGGAACTTAACTCTTCCGCTACATTTTCTATTAAGTACTAAATGCCTGAAAAAAATACCATACATTGATGAATTGTCCAAATGACCCTTTTTCATACTGATGACCCAAAAAAATCATCCTCAATTTTCTTCATCAAAATCAAACATCATGCGGCACACTTTTTTTATTCAAATTTGGTGCTTTCAATGGAACCCCAGCAGCTATAAATTAAAATGATTATACCACGTATATTCCCTTATCAATACGCACGCTATTACTCAGGAATTCATCATCACCACTGACTGATTTTCTAATTAATTGCCTAATCAGTATAATGGATTAAAAATACCTTCAATGTGTTTCAATTAAGTTATATGATTGCGTTTGAAGTAAATAAACACAGGTCGGCGACGCGGAGGTGGTTTCCAACATAATGGAATACATTTAATGCCTTTCTAAGTAATATTTAGCATGTCATTAAGTTTTAGTCAGGCTTTTTTTAAGTTTTTTATTTATACGCAGCTTTCATAATGATTGTAACATCCAAGTGTGCCCTGATTTGTTCCGCCTCTTTCGAAGTGTGGATCTAACTATAATACGATAGATTTAAAATAACACCTTTATTTGAAAAACACGTTATCAACTCTGAGCTTTACACAATTACAGCGACAATATCGGCTGCAGTTTCGACTGTATTTAGATATATGTAAAGATAATGTTGTTATTTATGAGGACGAATTAAACATAATGAATTTAAGTTCAAAAGTATTCATGAAAAGAGATAAAAAATAAAAAAAACGATAATAAATTTCGAAAACGGAATCGATGATAGATCGCCCATTACATCAATCATAGCAGCCAGGTGCCCCATCCGGTGCTTAAACCCGTGAAAATTCACATACTACTGAAAAAACACCGGTTTCTCAATTTAATACTTTCATCAATACTATAATTAACGAACATTTGATTTTATAGCAAAATTAGAGCTAATGATCATGTTCATAATAATTAAATTTATAATGAAGCCATAACCATACACATTCTCCGTACTAGCTCCAATGAAAACCATCAAAGAAGCCGGCAATTATCAATAAATAAATTAATTTTTTACCGCTAGTTTTGACACGTTTACGACAACCCGTCAAAAGAAAACATAAACATGAAAAACCGTCTTCGCAAAAAAGTGCACCATTTTCCCAATCCGAGTAGACCTCGCCATTCACTGACCCCTTTATCCGGAATTAACCCGCCGATCTCTATTCATAAGCTGATCCTCATCCATCAATCACGAATGACTCATTATTTATTTAAACAAACCAGATGATTGATTAATCAATTACGACCGAAATCCCACGATAGTACGGTGACTCAGTCCGCTGATAACCGAGTTATCTGTGGTTCTCGGGCCCGACGCGACCTCTGGGGTACGCCGCGGCGCGCCGCAGTCGCCCACTCTCGTACCATTCCTATTCCGCGCGCGTCTCGCTTGGTATTCCGCGCCGGTCCACCATCAGTAATGTTTAGATTTTTTGCATTATAAAATGACCGATTGTCTTAAATGCCAAATAAGCGCGCGAAATGCATATAAATTACGGAAAATTGCCGACACGGCCCATTTAATTTGTATAATTGCACATTTTAATTATTTTCCAGCTACTAGGTGGGCCAGTAATAGAAATTAGAAAATGCAACGGCTGACACGCATTCAAATCTCTTGTTTAAGTCGTCGTAATTTTACGCGATTGTGACATTTAAACGGCGAATGAATTTTTATTGTGTCATTAAGCGCGGCGGTGCGGAGAGCGAAAAATGGCGGTGTGGCGATTTGCGCGAAAAATGGAATCAGAGCCGTGGAGGAAATTGAATACATTGAGGAAATTACTGCTACTAAGATGATTGTTTTATCTATTAACCGAAGTAGTTGATATTTTTTTTTCATTAAACAAATATTGGTGAGTGGTCTTGGAAAATTCGGTAGACTTATTGCGTCACCCATCCATTTTTGGTCGCTTTATTGTTTGATGGTATTGTTTATTGTTGCTTTCGGATGAAATTACCGAAAGGACGGTTGTTATAATATTGTTTATTAAAATAACAAGACAGTTATGATTCACAATAGTTTTGGTACCGTTGAAGCGTGAAGAAATAATTTAAGTTTTTAATATGAGAATTTCGCCGACACTTGACAGTTCACCATAAACAAAGGTGGCGCTCGTTTTTGGCTAGGTCATTACATTCTAGAGTCATATATATTTTTTAATGAAGTCTGTCCAAAAATGGCTTGTAACAAATTACTTCTGATTTTGTGAAATTGTTTTTTTTATGATAACCCCTGTAAGTTAAAAAAGATAGTGTGGACTGCTACAGTACAGGTAAAGAAGCATGATATGCGTGATTTCAAGTGAGTTTTTCCATAACAAAATTTTGTAATGACGTTATCATTTTGTCAAGGATACATATTATTTTGAAGTTGCGGTATAATATAGTACTGTATACTCAAATCTTCGAGAAAATGGAACGGGCCCTTCTTGATTTAATCAATAAAATAGATTGCATTATTAATTTTTTTTGAGTCACTATGTATAACTAAGCATAAAAAATTGTAACGCCTTTATAAACCACTAATATAGGTTCATTATATTTGACAAATTTAATACAGGATTTATTCGGCAAAATTAATGACGTTATCAATTTTTAGATGGAATAAACGGATAAATTTTGATTAACGATTTATAATGCTTACGATGAGCTTACAATGCTTGCAAGATTTAAGGCTATTCGGTTTTAGAGTTTCAAAGTTAAAGTGCAAAATGTCATCAATTTTGATTTTCTTTCAAAAAATATGAATGTCTAAGGTAAAAAATCGATACAGATTCATAAATTACAAGTGTAGAGGTAATTTATTTCATAAAATTTAAACAACGACGACTAGACAAATTTTGATCAGCGTTTTACCATGTACACGATACTGCTTACGTACGCATAAAATTTTACAATTGGTCAAGTAGTTTCGGAGGTTGCCTCGTAATGAAAATGGACACAGACCACAGACACGCAGAAACGTGAGACTTACTTTTTTGTAGACTTGGGATAATGAAACGTCGAGAAAACATGAAAGTAGCTGTTCGTTATATGGATCCTATTGTATACTTCTTTCTTTGTAACACTGTCTAAAAAGAGTTTCAAAAAATAGAAGTGGATGAGAAAATTACATTAGTATATTTCTTTGATTTTGCAAAATTTTGAAATGACGTCATCAATTTTATGGAAGGGATGAAAAGGCAAATACTTATTAAAACTTTACCATCTCCACAATAATCTTAAAGAAAGTATAACATTTCAGAGCTATCGGTATTTTAGTTTGTAAGATAAATAATGCAATTTGGTTGAGCAATTTTATTTTTAGCTAGCGTAAGTGAAGGAAGGATCGGGCGACTTCCTGTTTTCATGTTTTCTCGACGTTTCATGACCCCTATTGTTGTCATTTTTATATCTATATTAGAAATATCGTGTAGATGGTAAAACGCTAACCAAAATTTGTCTAATCATTCTCACCCATACTCTTTGATAACGTCATCTTAGACTTCTCCATTGTAACTTACTGAAATTTTATAAAATATGATACTGCTGTACTTGTGGTTTATGAATCTGTCTTGAGATTTTTCTCCAAGTATCAAAATTTTCACAAAAAAATTAAAATTGAATAAGAGCCTTTAATCCTAATATAAGCGAAGCGCTCGGAACGCGAAAGTCGTGGGTTCGATTACTTTATGAGGCATTGTTTTTGTCATATACTGTACCTGGTATTATCTATATATTTTTTAAATTATAATGTTTATCATAATTAAGGGGTGAAGAAAGTTTCGTCTATAGAACCTTAGACGAAATTTTGGATATTTTAATTTTTTTTTGGTGACGTCATCTCATTTTTTGGTATGGGAGGACAGGCAAATTTTGGCTAGCGTTTGACGATCTACACGATATATTTAAAATAATCTAAACTTCAACGATCTGTGTGATATTTTTGATATATTACATATAAAATTTCGAAAAAAGGGGGACCTACTTTCATATATTCTACGAGCTATGAGACGTCGAGGAACCATAATTAATCATTCGTTAAATGTAACCATAACTTTTAATAAAAAAATTAATAATTAAAAATAAAATAGAACCAAAACAAAATGGAGAAATAATGTAGTAAGTGTTCAAGTGTTCAATTGAAAAAGTCATAAAGTTGACTTTGATTTTTTGTAAACATTGTGAAGTATTTTTACAATGAACCTAAAATTTAATCGATGGCAGCAGATAACACGGAAATGTCAATACATACATAACTGTATGGAATAATAAAACACATGCGTTTTCGCTACGTTTTCTCCTGTCAAAAAAGCAGGGCCAACTTGATGACTTTTTTAATTGAACAGCCGTCATATTTGTGTCGCTATTTTGATTTCTATTTGACGACTGTAGTTAGATCTTATGAGGTCTAGTTTTTTTTAATATCTTAAACTGTTGTTAACATTCATGTAATAGACCACCTACGTATATGCGAATACAGAACCAAAGTGAATTCATTAAAGATATGTAAGATACACTGTAGATATCTTATAATTACATTACATTTTTGTAATTCTTCTTGATATAATCGTTAAGTCTTGTACTGTGTAATTATTTGGTTCAACTTACTTATAAAAATTCTAGAAATTTAATTAAACTGGTTTTCATTAATCTTCATTAAATCTTTATAAATTACTCATATATATTTAATAAAAACTCTACAGCTTCACAGCCGATTATGCTGATGACAGAAATATATTAAAGAATTAATTAGTTAATTAAAAATAACTTATGAATTAAAATTGTATACAGATGTACCGTAATTAGATTCAACATGTTTGCCAAGCAAAAATACTCCAGTTCCAATGAACTTATCGTACCTTTTTTTATGATTTCGAAAAATTAACCAGTTTATGAACTTTTTCGTAAAAATTTCGACATTTCTGTGACCAAATTTATCGTTATTATTACAACAGCACCGAGCGACAGATGGGCCGCGTAAAAAATGCGGCGGCCATGTTGGGTTTTTTAGTGACACCCCTAAAGAGAGTATGATTGACTTTTGAATTGTTTAATTTGATAATAGAGTGGCTGACAATGGGACTAATCTAGTTTGCACGCCCTGGAAAAAAGGGCAGCGGATTGTGCCGATTCGCCGGAGCGTGAATTGGGCGAATTATAAAAAGAGGATCATGTCAGCGAGGGGGTGAGGGCTTGCGAGGGTAAAAACGAACTTGATCCGTTGACGCCTGGAAAAGACGACGATCGCGAAAAAGGCGACATTTTATTGGCTTGTTTACACGCGATTATAATGAGAATTATGGTCCTTTATTGCGAAAATAAGTGTGCAAATCCATCATAAATAAAAGCGAACAACGTGCTTCGCGGCTCAAAACATTAGTTTATTGGTCTACTATATATATGTGTTGGTAGTTACGTCAAAAGCGTGATACAGCGTGAAAAATGTTTTGCACAAAAATCGTGATTCTTGCGGCCAACTAAGTATAGGTACGTGAGTTTTTTATTGTAACTATAGTCTGTCAAAAAGTGTCAAAATCCTCGGCTGTTTATTTTGCGGTTCATTTACTGAAACTTGCACATAAACAAGCTGATCGATACTTTTGTTGATGCTTCTTTCGGAGATAACGTTTATGTGATATGCTGCTCTAAAGCAACTGTTTATTAATCTTAAGCCATAAAAATATGACCTATAAAATTTCTCTTAATAATAATGGTTTAATAAAACTGCTATACGCTACCTCTTCTCGCCATTAAATTAAAAACCTTGATTTTATTATTGGGTCTTTACTTAGCAGTAACCATAATTTAGCGTTTTTTTTATAACCGATCAGCGTGGGAGCTTGAAGCAGTATTTGCTACACAAACAATAATTACAATTGTTTTTAATGATACACTTCATACCGTGAACAAGAAATGTAAAGAGTATGTATTTTTAATTCGAATTGTTATGTAAAAATGTGAAACGGCGTGGGCTCTGACAGGTTCATTACCATAGAAGATGAAAAAATTTTTGATGGACTTTAATTGGTGATAAAATTTCTTTCAGGTGTGGGTGGGTTATTTTGCAATATAGTCACATGATTTGTGGTTTATCAAATTGCTGCTATGCTATACATTAACGTTATCCTGCAATGCTGACCGTCATAATTTATTGTTTTACAATTAAATTCACTGCACTTCCAAATAAATATCTTTATGCGTTTAAACGATTACATGTTTCCGTTAACTTGATAAACGTAATTTAGAAAAAGAGGTTTTTTTTCAACTTTCACTACAATTGCGAGATTGTGCTGTCATTAGTTATTATAATTCTGTTATGTTACGATAAAGAATTTCCTTCTCTGTTGTTATATACACATTTATAACAAGCACTGTTCTTGAATGCCTTTTCTAAACAAGTTTTACTTTTTGCAACACTTTTACTGGCAAATTATTTTCTTAGTTTCATTTCTTTTTCTTAGTTTTTGTATAAAGTTGTTTCACTATTGTATTCCCATTTATCAAAATTTTTGAATTATTCTGTTCATATTGCACGTATTATCTTAGATCTCTACTTTCACAATTAAATCTCTTTTTATAATCATCCCGCCGACTTTTTATTGCGCTTTCTAACAACTTGCTTGGCTGGAATCTGTGTCTTCTCTTTCTTATTCAAATTTATTAAACCTTATTACGAAGAATGACGCTGTTAATTTAATTGTTTTATTAATAGAAATTAGGTGTATAATATTCTAAAAATTATAATTCAAAAACTGGAATCCCCAAAATTCTTTCTAGTAACTTCAAAAATAAGTCAAGGCGTCCACGAGATTCTTTCAAACTATTTTAAAAACAAAACAAAAGGAATCCTCGAGATTCTTTCAAACTACTTGAACAACAAGACACAACAGGTCCCCGAGATTCTATCGAACTATTTCGAAAACAAAACAAAAGGGATCAAACTACATACTTGAAAAACAAAACACAGAAAGTCCTCGAGATTCTTTAAATTACTTCAAAACCAAAACAAGGGATCCCTAAAATTCATTTAGATTTAGACTACTTCAAAAACAAAAGAAACGGAGTTCTCAAGATTCTTTCAAACTACTTCAAAACCCAAAGAAAACCCATCACCGAGATTCTTTCAACCTACGTCAAAAATTAAACATAAGGAATCCCCTAGATTCACTCAACCTACTTCAAAAACTAGACATAAGAGGTCCCCGAGATTCTTTCAAACTACTTCAAAAACAGAATAGAAGGAATCTTCAAGATTCTTTCAAACTACTTCAAAACGAAAGCAAAAGGGATCCCCGAGATTCTTTCAACCTACTTCAAAAACTAGACATAAGAGGTCCCCGCGATTCTTTTAAACTACTTCAAAACCAAAACAAAAAGAGACTTCGAGATTCTTTCAAACTACAAAACTCAAGGAGTCCCCGAGATTCTTTGAAATTACTTCAAAAACAAAAGAAGCTCTCAAATTAGACACATGAGGTCCCCGAGATACTTTCAAACTACATACTTCAAAAACAAAACATAGGGAGCCTTCGAGATTCTTTAAATTACTTCAAAAATAAGACACATGAGGTCCCCGAGATTTTTTCAAACTATGTATTGCTAAAACGGAACAAAAGAGATCACCGAGATTTTTTTTAAATTACTTCAAAAATAAAACAAACGGAGTGTTTAAGATTCTTTTAAACTACTTCAAAAACACACAAGAGGTAAGCGAGATTCTTTCGAGCTACTTCGAAAACAAAATAAAACCGGGGACCACAAGATTCTTTTAAACTACTTGAAAAACTAGACACATGAGGTCCTCGAGATTCTTTCAAACTACTTCAAAACTAAAACAAAAGGAATTCTCAAGATTCTTTTAAAATAAACTAGACACATGAGGTCCCCGAGATTCTTTTAAACTACTTCAAAACTAAAACAAAAGGAATTTTCAAGATTCTTTTAAAATACTTCAAAAACACAAGAGGTAAGCGAGATTCTTTTAAACTACTTCAAAAACTAGATACATGAGGTCCCCGAGATTCTTTCAAACTACTTTGAAAACGGAACAAAAGAGATCACCGAGATGTTTTTCAAATTACTTCAAAAACAAAACAAAAGGAGTCCTCGAGATTCTTTCAAACTACTTCAAAATAAAAAAAAAAGGGTTCCCGGCATTCTTTCAAACTACTTCGAAAACAAAATACAAGTAATCCTCGAGATTCTTTAAATTACTTGAAAAAAAGACAAGGGATCCCTAAGATTCTTTTAGACTACTTCAAAAATCAAACAAAAGAAGTCCTCAAGATTTTTTCAGACTAAGTAAGTACTTCAAAAACAAAATACTAAGAGGCCCCGAGATTCTTTCAAATTACTTTAAAAACAAGACAAGGATTCCCCAAGACTTTTGTAGATTATTTCAAAAACAAAACAAACAAGGGTCCCATAAAATTCTTTCAAATTCAATTTTGCAGGGGCGCCAGTAGCCAATTTTATATCTATCTATACTTTTAAATGTTGTAAAATTTCGGGCTTTCAGACGCCTCTATTAACAGGTAAACAGAAAAAAATGTGCAAGGCTGTTTCGACAGAACTTCCTTCACCCTTGAAGTACAATCTAGTTCGCTTGGTTAAAAAATTATATCTAATTATGATTTTGCGATTTTTGTTTTGTGATAATTGATAACCTCAATCAAGTAAATACAGTGGCGCAGATAACATTCCTCTAGTACACAGAGATTACCAATCGGAAAAAATGTATACTCAATTTCTCAGTACATGCTTAACTTATATTCATCATACTTCCAAAGAATTCGACTGTTGGTACATTCAGATAACAAGATTAAGCGGTAGCATTTGGGTTAAAATGTATTAATTAAGCACAGATTTTACAGAATTCGGGTTTGCAATTTCAAAGTTAAATTGTAAAATGTTGTGAAACCGGACATCGACCAAATGCGACGTTCGCGCAGGCTGTTTGTGCGACTTTCACGTGATCGCTGCATCCCTTCGGCTACCAGTCTCACACGCTTTGCTTCGAACTGTTGCAGTAGTGCGTATACAGTATTGCATATTAAGGTATGATTGAAGAAAGCTTAGTAGCTGTCACTTTGCAAGTCAGCGGAAAGACAAATTATAGATGATATGATGTATGGTGTTATAATACACATATCGTCTTCACGTTCAATTGATCTCACTAAATCCAGTCCAATTGACTGTCATAGCTTCAGGGGATGTTTTATATTTAAGTACCTGCTATGACGGACTTGGAGTTCATTTATCACTCTTAAGTGTCTATTACATCATGAATGATGCGATTTTTCATCTTCTCTAAAACTTAGTTACATAGATGTGGGTTTACAAATCAAGTGGACCCAGATTAGGGTATATATGCCAGCCTTGCTTGGAAAACTTGGACCGTATATAGATTACTTTATAGTGATAATAATAATAAAAATCTTTATTAGATACTTTTTACTCAAAAAGATCAGATAAGAGACTGTGGTTAATTTTAATATTTAGGTTTATGTACCATAGCTTTATGGTACATTTAGAACGTGTACCAAAAGCTATAAATTTACATTTCTCTTTGTTGATGTGCAAATAGTAACTCATGTACCATTAACGAACACCTCTTAAATCCTGATTAAAGCAATTTATAGAATATAAATAAAATATAGAATAATAATAATTAAACAGGGGCTCCTATCGTTAAGATTTCACAATGGACACCCTAAAAGGTATACCTAAACTTAAATTTCAAAATATTTAACGAGTTTTACACTGATGTAACGTGGTCAAACCTGTTTATATTGTAAAAAAATGCACACAACAGTCCACTTAAAATCATGCTCTGAACTAAAGCCCGTTTTCTGATTGAAGTTGAAATGTTTAAAGTGTTATAAATATCCATAATCGCAGATTCTTTTCACAACCAGTTAAGAGTTATGACTTTGCTATTAATCACAATATCTTGATGTAATACGGACAAGCCTCCTCCACTTATCTTCGTTAAGAGTTAATCCGTTTGCCACAGACCATTTCGAAGTGTATTCCAGGTTCTTGTGTAAGAAGATGATTGCGGTGTTTATATCATCAGGGTCAAAAGATGTACACATTTGTGTGTCATTTGCATGTAGGTGTATAGATAATTCAGTTGACAAATAAGAAACTAGATCAACAGTAAATATGATGAATTGAGTCAAATAGCTCTTGAACCACGCACGTATTCATGCACATCTGATTCATGGAACCTTTGTTGATCCTAAGCGGTGACTTCCAATAAACAAAGTCAGAGTTCACTATTTGGCAGACTCTACACTATCTAGACAATATTAACAAATCTAGCTGTGGTTTTGTTATCTTCAAACGTAAAATTTTGAAATATACCGTGTGATGTACAACTTGTTGCAATGACCAAAACAAGGTTCGTTTCCTCCTTCAGCATATCATCGTCTCTAACCAAGCGTGATAATACTTCCACTCGGAAAAAAACATCGATCCGCCCAGCAATCGCAGAAACAACGTGAACGTAATATACCTCCATACGTTATTTTTACGTAGTGCGCGGCGTTGGCGATTTCACAAGTCAATTAGGACTTGCGTGATAGGGGGCCATTAGGGCCGCAGAGATAGTACGATACGTACACACACACACAAACGTGTTCATTACGTGAGAAACGCGCCTAGCAACTTGAATACCATATATCGCACCTTATTATTACTGCATTATCGTCGTTAACGCCGAAAGTGCAAATGAGGCCTTATGATTTTTAACTGTGATTCGCACTTTTATTCGACGGGGAGATAAAGTTCGGAGTTAATCGGTGTGTTGCGTTGGGCGATAATTGGGTGTAGGACCAGACCCGACGAAGTTGGTGGGCTCGTTGTGAAGTGTCTTTAAATTGGTCGGTTTGGGTTGGTGATTTAGTGAAAGTTTTCATGTATAAATGTCAAATTAAACGGTTGACAGGTGAATTAAGCGGGTTCATTAGGAAATTAAGGAGGGAGCTATTATGTATTAGTGTAACAAGAGTGTGCTGATTTTGGAGGCGTTTGACGGGTTAATTATGTTGTGTGGAAAAAATCGTGAGAAACTTAGATATAAATACGGGATTTTGGTTTTTTGTTTCTAAAATGTTTATTATAGATTTTTTGCTTTTGCGAAGTTTTCACTTGTCTTGCTATTTTTGGCTTCTTTAACTTTATTGCGTCATCTGATCCGTTGTTAGGTTTATTTCTGTTCCGATTTAATTTAGGAAATGTCTTGCGTGCACACAAAACTGTTATTCACTACTTTCTTCTGCACTTTCATATTTTTTCTTGTTATAGTTACCATCCAGTATATTACTTTCACCAGTACTTCTTCTCATTATCGATTTAAGAGCACTGGAGTATCCACGGACCCTTCATTTTTCAATATATCCTATAGGTATTATTTTCTTCAGTAAAATTTTAATCCCTTTTGTTCTATCTATGTGGTTAATATTTATATTCCCCTTAAACATTTTTCATTTAGTGAGTGCAGAATGTCAATTCAATTTTATTTGTTCATCCCTTCCGCTAAGTTGGTGACGTCATGCCAAAAAATTATTAAACAGACGTTTATTAAAGAATATTTCCTTTTAAATTTCCACTATACCTAAACAATTTTTCTATACATACATATTTCTGAAATCGTAAATCGGAGAAAATAAAGCTACTAAACGTGCTTACGGGTCTTTATTTTGGCAGAATATTCTATGACGATATCAAAATTTACTTTCCTCTCTTTTTCAATTGATAAAATGGAAAGATTGTTTAGTCGCCTAAAATTTCCAAAATTATTTTCTCCGCAGAAAATTCATCGTAGATTTTTGTAAGATTTGGAAATATTCCATGAACATCTTTTTTTGATGACGTTAGCAGTGGGATTTATAAACTTCCTGTTGCAGTTGCTTTTAGAGCTGAAAATTGTCATTTATAAACTCAGTTGCCAAGTTGCCGTTAATAGTAAATTTGATGTTCAACTTTTGCCATATTTAAAGGGGTTGTAGAAGAAAAGTGGAGGATTTAAATTGATTACTTCAAAAATTTACCATTTTAGACATGTTTTAAGTTTCTTGTTGTCGAAATAAGTCTACACAAACTAAGAAAAAAAGGCAAAATGTAGCCCCGCTCACCCGCCCTATCTCAATTGTGATGATTTTTTTTATTCGTCGTGAGCCAAGGGGACGAAGCTTAAATGCAAAATCCTTATTAGTTCTCTGCGAGAAATTAAAAACATGTTTTTGAGTATCGTGTTGTTCAAAGAATACTATGTATATTAAGAAAAAAAAAACCCAAATATTAGGCCCCACCCATTCCCACCCCGATCTCGATTCTCAATTGTGATGAATTTTTCATTCGTTGTCAGATCGAGGGGCGGGCATTAATTGCAAGATCCATATTTGTCTACATTTTAAACATGTTGTAAGTTTCTTGTTATGAAAAGATGGCTATGTATATGAAGAAAAAAAGGCAAAATATGAGCCCCGCCCACCAGCCCCATCTCGATTGTGATGATTTTTTTTTAATTGTCGCGATTTTTTTAGAATTTAAACGCAAAATTTCTTATGATTTCTCTACAAGAAATTACCATGCAACACATTTGTTTGAGCAGAATATATTAAGAAAAAATTAAAGGCAAAGATTAAACCTCACCCATACCTGCCCTGATCTAAATAGTAATGAAGTTTTCATTCGTTGCCAGACCTAGAGGCGGAGCCTAATTGCAAAATCCATATTTCCTTACAAAAATTTACCATTTTAAACGTGTTTTAAATTTCTAAGAATTAAAAAATCATCACAATTAAGATGGGGTGGGTGGGCGGGGTTTATATTTTGCCTTTCTTTCTTAATATGCGTAGTATTCTTTGAACAACACCATACTAAAAAACATGTTTTTAATTTCTTGTAAAGAAATATGTAGATATGTATATTGAAATTAAGTTCCATCCCCTTGGTTCACGGCGAATAAAAAGAATTTTATTAATCACAATTGAGATAGGGCGGGCGGGTGGTCTTAAATTTTGCCTTTTTGTTTTAATATGTGTAGACTTCTTTTCACAACATGAAACAAAATATGTTACAAAAATGGAAAATTTGTATAAGGAAATATCGATTTCCTTGCAAAAACCATTTTAACCATCTTTCAAGTTTCTTGTTATGAAAATATGGCTATGAATATTAAGAAAAAAAAAAAGGTAAAAATAAACCCGCCAACCAGCCCTATCTCAATTCTGATGATTTTTTTTATTCGTCGTAAGCCGAGGGGCGGAGCTTAATTGAAAAATCCTTATTTTTCTACAAGAAATTACGTAATCGTATTATACAAAGAAAACTAAATGTTTTAATTAAAAAAGAAAACCAAAAGAGAAGCCCCACCCATCCGTGTCGATTTTTTGCCGTAATAAATTTTTCATTCGTTGTCAGACCGAGGGGCGGGGCTTAATTGCAAAATCGATATTTCCCTATACAAATTTACCATTTTTAACATGTTTTAAGTTTCTTGTTGTGGAAAGAAATATACACATATTAAAACAAAAAGGCAAAATGTAAATGCATTTTTTTATAATTGAAAATTTTAAACATTTGGTTTTGTAATTTCAACGTTAAATCGTAATACAGTTTTTAGTGATCTTAGCTCAGATAGATTTTAGGAAGAATTACTGGTTGCATTTAGAGCAAGCAGTGATACGGTTCGTAAAAAACCACTTATGTGCTTAAGATATTAAAAGCTTAATGTGAAACTCACGTAAAATTTCCATAAAATTCAGCTCAATTTTAATTTTCAACTCATTTGAAGTGTGACCAGCTGGACACCGGTGTTAATTTCTTCCTTTATTACTCTACCAGTAATTAGCACATTAGTCCACACATAACTTCAACACCGCATCCACAGAATAAACCACTTTCTCACTGATAACCATCTCCACAATTTTCAACTCGTGTTACCTTCAACAAACACCATCAAAACCTCAAACTCAATTACCACCAACTCCGCCCACCGTATAACTCTTTGTTCCGTCGAAACTTCGCCCTAATTAATTTTAATACTATTCCTAATAAAGCCATTTCCATGTAAACACAGGAAACGCGTTAAAAATTTCAGTCGTGTGATGAGATTACGTCAATAAATTTGAATATTCAAGCGATAATATTTCAGCCTTACCCATTTTCAGGCGCTGCGTTATTTTTATTACGTGCCGACTTATCACCAGATTTCAGCTCTCGAAACTTTCAACTTTTAGTAATTATTATTTTCCACGATACCATCGACGAATTTATAAAATCATGTTTATGTTTTGAGTGAGTCTACTTGGATTTTATTTTCGTTTCAGGATGTTTGATTTTAATCTTACTTAGCCGGGGCTATTTTATAATAACTTTCACGCTTTTTTACCGTCCACTTGTCTAATAAATTTTAAATTTAATGCAATTCGGGACAAATATTTACGGCGCGCACATTTAGGCGCTCGGCAGTTACGATCAGAGGCGGCGCGAATGGGCGGAATGTGGGGATTCTAGATCCTCGCTTTTTATATAGATTATATTTTCACTGGAATTATAGCCGCTAGTTTAGTGATCTGGTACTAGCACGCAGTGACGTCTTTTGCATAAATTATTTACAAACATTTAAGTGTCAGTCGCACGATTACGTTCAACATTAATCTGTATTGTAATTAAATGCATTTGGTGGTCACGGGAAAACGAATTACTGTTGTTTACGATGTAACTAAATTAAACGCGGTTTAAAAAAAATATTTGCGGGATTGATAATTTAATAAGTTAAACAATATTTTGTTTATTGTTAAATTGTGAATTTATTGAACTCATTTATGTATGTTTATCTGTATTTGTTTACTATTGATTACATTATTATTATTATTATTAAAGGCAGCTGTTGAAATATTGGCGAAAATATCTAAGTGGCTAGCAAGTGATCAGAAGCAGAATGCGCCCAAGGGTAGCCTCCAGGCCACGGTCTATTTATAATCTATTTAAATAAATAAGGCGCGTATTAAAAACAGGAAATACAGTTGTTCTAATCGGAAATTTTCTTTGTGGCGTGGGGGTCAAGAGCCAGTTGCCCGCTAATCTCGCGGCAATTACTACAATTTTCACCCTTCCATTCGGCGCCTCTGAGCTCGCGATATTTATAAATTGCCCGCTTTCACCAGGATTCTAATGCGTTGTTCAATTAAATGTAAACACCCTTTCAACATCTAATGCCTGTTCTTAAAAGTATCTCGTAGCTCGGCGATGATAATTTAAGAGTTGGACGTTCACTCTCATTAGCCGGGTCTTTGTTCGAGAAAATTATAATTTAGTCTGATTACCATACACATAAAGTGATAAATATTCAGGAATTTTCGTTTTTATGTTTTTATCGCCTGTACACCTGAAATTCGCATAAAAATCGTGATGGTCAATAAATTCGGTATTTTATTAGAAATAGGAAAGTTTAACGAGTCGCCTCGACATGACATAATTGTGTTGTAAGCAATATGTAACAGATAATTAGCCTGACCCGTTCGTACGCATGTTTATTGAACTTGAACCGAGAATATTTCTCCCATAAGATCGGAATAAAATCAAGTTCATTGCATTATTAATAGTGGACGTATTGTTAAATTTCTGTTAGAGAGTCGGTTGTGTTTGATGCCAGATGTCATGCAAATTTTCGATCACGTGTAATGGCCGCAATTTCACTTTAAAATTTATGCAAATCGCCGGTGATAATTATAGTGGAAAGGTGGCAGCTACCACGTTCTTACCTTGTAAATAATTTAGGAAAAAATAATTTGTACGAATTGATGGAATTACGGTTATCGCGACTAATTAGTTGGTGTGTTTGTTACAGGACCGGACATACCGGGCTTCCTCCTCCAGCCCTTCAGGAAACCAAAGAGAATACGGACGGCGTTCAGTCCGTCGCAGCTGCTCAAACTAGAGCACGCTTTCGAGAAGAACCACTACGTAGTAGGTGCCGAACGGAAGCAACTAGCACAATCGTTATCACTGACGGAAACTCAGGTATGGTTCGGTTTCGAGTCCACAGAGCGGCGACCAAAAAGTGACCATTTTTGCCGTTACTAATTGCTTCATTTTAGTAGCACCAAATTAACATATGTTAACGGTTAATTGTATGTAATTTTTGGCAAAAAACTCGCTCCGCCGCAAATTTGCAAATTATAGGTTGGATGTTTATGTATTACAGCTTTTTTGCAAAATTTAAACGCCGTGTTAATTCGATGCTTAAAAAAAACATTTCTTAAAACTATAGTGTTGACTGACTAGATCTGTATCAGTGATGAATTCATTAGGACTCTGGATGTGGAAATCACCGGGTTTCTTTATTGTTTTCGGCGCGGTCAAGTTAGGTCAGGTCAGACCATGTTCCGTGGAAGACAATGAACATTTTTAAAAATCATTAATGCATATCTAGAAATTTTAATTATTATTTACATTCTGGTGTGAGTAGACGATCCGATTTAAAATTGAAAGTTATTATGGTTATAGCTGTTAAATATTCATAATTAATTGGTTCTTAATCTTAATAATTTAGTAAACCAGATTTCATTTTTTTTTTTTAGTTGTGCAAAACATTTAATGATATTTTAATGGTTTGTTGGATGCACATGACCTGCATAAGCCAAGAGAGGATCATTGTAGCGCGTCGAGCGGTTATTTTCATTGTGAACTAAATCTTATGAAAGCAACATGAAATAAAACGGTGATGATTTTACCTTTTGTAATAATCATTTACTAAGACCCTGTAGAAAATAGGTACAACTTAAAAAATAAATTTTATAATTTCTATAAACACGCTGTATAGTAGTCACTTTTTTGCAAGTGTTTTTCCACATACCTTTTTTAACTTACTAGTCATTACTGAAGATATACACAAAACAAAACAATATGTAAATTTGGGTTAATGTTTAACTAGCTATAGATACTTTTGTTTTTTCAATAATTATACTTTTTAGTTGCTGTCATGAATTGGTTTAGTCAGTTTGATATTATTCCTGTAATTGGGTGTTACCCGTAGGAATAAATATTATAATGACGACCCACCACTGACCCGGAAATGACCGGCATTCAGGCAAGACTTCTATCATTACGGGTATTAAAACCAAGTAATGATATGCATTGATTAGATTAACAAAACAACTTTCGAGATTCTAGAATTACAGCATACAAATTAGTCTGCTATTATTCTCTAATCTCACCCCATCCCCAAAAGTCTAGCGTAACTACTGACCATTTATCCGCGCATCACTTGGAAAGTGACCTACACTACTCTGACCTACTGGTGCTAATCTAATCTGACTGACATGATCCGACTGTTCGAGAAACTTACGAACTTATTATTATTGTTATTATTATTAATATATGTATTATTTTTTTCACAAACGCACCTGCACAAAAATTTAGCATACATGTTATGTCTATTAAAATATATATGAAATTCTCTCGTTATGCCATGAATATTTTTTTTATTAATAAATCGGGGGCGACTCTCCCTAAAATTTTCACTACAATTTTGTGGTCGTAAGACAGAACAATTTTTTATTAAATATTCAACTGAATTAATTATTTTTATTTAAAATCAAACAATTTCACTAGCGCAAACGTATTTGAAATACTGCTAGCGGTCACTATTTCAAATCTGACCCGATTCCAGCCGAATACGACGACTAAAGGCGCGGTTTCCATGGCAACGGTGTAAATAAAAAGTGTAAATAAGTCACGACTGGGTCTCCGTTTTTATCGAGATACAGTATCTTTAGATGTAAGTTTTGATATATTTGATACAATGGAGCGACTTAAAAGAATAGTTTTGATAATTATGAATGACACAAACTTCCGAATAATTTTTTAACTATTGGAAATTACTATTTTGCTATGTTCACTGTGTTTGTAGACTTCGTAATATTGGGGGGGCACGCACCTTCGTGCCCCCTGGCACCAGCCGCCCCTAATGACTCACTCTGTACGGAGCTTGTAAACAGGTACAAAATTCCACGGCCTTATATCTTATTGAGAACGAGATATTGAAATTTTGTAAACGCCATTGTTTTTAGATTGAAGGAAGAAGCTTAATTTGGCACATTCCAAATATATATTTTTAAGGTATTTTGATATAATTAAGTTACGTAAAACACTCATGTGTTGTAATAGTTTTAACTATATATCTAAATTCTAAATACAGGAAAATAACAGAATTTAGAATGCACAGTTTTAAAATAACATTAAGCCAAATTAGCTGGATTGAATTCGAAGACAAGTCTGCGAGAACTGCTTACACGTACTTCCACCATCAATTTCTGCATTTATTTGAAAATCATTTTCCAAAAGTAGAAAAGAAAATACTCACTGAAATAGTCATTCTAAAAACCAAAACGTTTGGCAAACAAAAAAATTTAAAAACAAGACGATTACCTATACTTGAGATTCTAGACACAATAAAGAAACTCAAAAAGTATGATAAATCAGAAAAATGTTTATTAGATATACAGACAATAAAAAGATGAACCCAGAAGGATGTCAGATTGTCAAAAATACAAAAAAAAAAAATAATCTGGATTATTTTCAACAAAGAAGTACTCTTAATCAAGCAAGAAGAAAGGAAAAATTAGCACTATAATCTCTTCAGATAAACTCAACAACCATTTCTCTACGATTGGAGCGAAAACGGCTAAGGAAATAAAAGAAAACTACATTAAACTTGAAGATTGTTTGGGTGCTACCTAATCTATCTAAAATTATTGAAGTTGCAATCGAAAGAAGACTAGTAAAATATTTTCATAAGAATAAAATGTTTAGTACCAGTCACCACAGAGACAGAAATAATACTTGCTCTGCTTCAATTCTTTGAAAAAATTATGGAAAGCCACGGCAATAAAGACACAGTAAAAACTGATATCATATTGGAAACAGAAGCCAAATGTAGAAATAAAGAGTGACTTCAAAAAGTCATCAAGTCAATGATGCTGTGCCCCAAGGATCAGTCCTGGGACCGATACTGTTCCTATAAATGTCAACGATCAACTTGAAAACGTAACAGCCTCTAAGTGACGACACTTCTTGCTTAATAAAACGCAAAGGAGAACAGAAGACAATGGTGGAAAAGACAAAGAAAATAATAAGCTGAAAATTTAGAAATTGTAAAATTTGCTGCATTATATTATTGCCTAAGGAGAGTGAGAAAAATAACATGTCATGAAGCCGCCAAGCTAACATATTTTGCAAATTTCCATAGTGTAGCCACTTACGGCATTATGTTATGGGGAGCATCATCAGAGGCCAGTAAACTACCGTGTGATTTTTAAAATTTCTGCTCTAGTTCGCCATGACGCATACGTTAGAAGCGAACTTCAAACGGCTGACGCAAGCGTAATGGCCAACAAAGCTACAGAACATTTTTCAAACATCAGAAGATATTAACGTCAATGTAGATATTGAAACCCAATTGTTTAATATCTCAGAAATTTTAGACTACTGCATTATTTCTTTGGTTAAATTTTTTAAGTCAAAAAAACATGCTCAATGGCCAGCTCGCAACCCTGATATAAGGTCCTTAGATTTATTGTTGCGGTGATTGAGCCTTTTCAAAATGTGATAAACGTGATTAATCGCGAACTAATAAGAAGCTTTGTGACGGTGAACGTCGACAGATTTTACTAATTTTTTGTAAAATAAACTGGTTCTACTACTTTATTTCATTCAACTTCAATTTTTTGTATTATAACTTTATTTTTTTTATCTGACTGAAAATGTAAAATATTGAAGTATTTTTATATCATCCCTCCACCTGTTCAAACTAACAACAATGGGGTTTACAGAATTTTAATACCTCTATCCGTTGTCAAGAGGCCAAGGAACTTTATCTGGAACACATTGTACACTGAACATTTTTTACAAGCAATTTTTAGAGAAATATGGAATGTCAACTCATTATCTAGGTACATAAATAAAATTAAAAATATGTATACAAGGTGTTTCATTGAAGACTCATTGCTTCCTATCTTTTTATAGAATTTTTAAATATAAAATGCTGAAATTCGACTACACCGTTAGCACATATTAAGATATTTTCTTTAAAACGCCTTTTCTTTGAAGACTTTGAAAACAAAATTGTAAACATTCTTTAAAAAAACAATATTAAAAAAGTTTGGAGAACTGCATTAAATTATGCCTCAACAATAATGCAATCAATGCAATTGCATTTTGTATACCGTTAATAAATCACTTTTACTTAAATTAATTAACTGATGGATTTTTAAAGTTTTCAAATGCAATCAGAATCAAGGATTGTGTTCTTATTTATGTTCAAATATTTCCACAGGGGTTTGTATGGTTTCCGTTTTTGGATTAACAATGAAATTCTGTATTATATAATTGTTATATTTCTCCTCATGTTTATTGGGTTAATTTTTCTTTATTCTATACTATAACGTTTCGACGTAATTTCTTCGTTATGAAAAAATGGATAAAGAGACAAAGTAAATTAAAAAAACAAAGAATACTTTTTAACAGTGTCGGATTGAGGACATGGGAGTCTACCGGGAAATTTATAAAGTCGGGCCCTGTGGTGTTGTATACAGACGTTGTTTGAGAAGTATTATTACTATTATTATTTTCAGTTTTGCTGGCGACATGGCCTTTTGAAAAAATGATGTTGTCTTGGAAGTTTTTTCTCCACAAAACACTTATAAATATGAAGAAATTCGGTAAAAATTTAAGATGACGGAGAAATTTTGATTAAATTTAAATTGTAAAGTATTGTTACACAATGTTGATTTTTTTCCAAAAATCTGGACACTAAGAGTAAATATTCAACACGGCTTCATAAATCAAACATGCAGGAATATGCTATTTTATAAAATTTAGAAAACATTTGTTAGGCAAAATTCTAAGTTGACGTCATAATCTTTTGGGACCGTCTTAAACGAACAAATTTGGTAAAATACAATTTTGAATGTTTTCCCAAAAATCCCGATGTGTAGGGTAAAAACTCACCACGGATTCTAAATTACACATACATAGAGTATGTAGTTCTAAAAATTTAAGAAACATTTGTTCTACAAAATTATTAATTAAAAAACATTAAAAATCATAAATGACTTCAACGTCAAAATTGGCCTGTTTGATTAAAAAAAAATGATGCACTATCTTAAAATAGATTAAAAAACTGGTAAAAAAGCTTAAATTGATGAAAAGAAAAATCGGGATGAAACGTAGCATTTTACTTTCTACTGATTTCGGTTTAGAAATTTCATCTAAAACGTCCAATAATCCAATTTTTAAACACGAGTCATTCAGACTAGAATTATTGAATTGAAATAACAAACAATGCTTTTGGAATCATCAAAATTTATATTTGGTGGCACAATCCGACACTCCTTTTTAAAGATTTTCTGTTAGCTAACTTGAATTCGGTGACGATTACAATATATAACGGTTAAATACACTTAATTCAACATTAAGGGTCGGTTGCATAAACGCAAATCAAATTTAATCTCTGATTAACTCCATAGTAACGATTGTTATTATCATAGTTACAATTGTTCTTAATCAGAGATTAAATTTGATTTGCGTTTATGCAACCGGCCCTAAAGGTGGGTAGTAAACAAAAATTTGAGCTTTCGGTACAACTTTATACAATTTGTAATTTTCAAATTGTGGAAACTTAAATTTATCATAAAATGTTTCCGTTAGCTGATAGCCACAAATTAGGCCAGGTAAAAAATTAAGATAACAAATTTAAACAATGTGGGTAAAGAAACGTGAGAAAAATGTTACTAAAAAGTTATCAAGTTATTCTTTCAATCACTTGTCTGGGAACCCTAATTTGTGTTGGACTTACGGAACAGAAAAATATAGTGTGACTGTGTTATTAAAGAATGTAAATTTCTAGATCTTGTTTTCTTTAAATACTCTGGTTATCTCTGGCTATTTAGATTGAAGTGTTGAGTGTAGCATTTTGGGATTTATTGTTTCCTCCAAATGTTATGAATAAATGAATAACATTTTTCTCCGGAATTGTTAGCACAATTTGGCAGTTTTTTGTAGTTTAAAGACTTCTTTTAAAATGAGGTTATGATTCAGTCACTCAGTATGATAGTTAGACAAGTTAGATTTCCTTTATCAAATGCTACAGTCGCGGCAGAGAAAACTGGACCACTTTGGCGTATCAAAGTTTGAGTTATTATTATTATTATTTTAATATTATAATAGCAACTTGGATTGAAGAATGGGACGGTGACTTCGAAATTATTTGATTTGCTAAAATAAAAAACCAACATCGAATAAACCCAAAATTTTTTCACAATTTGGAAGTGTGTGTCAAACCTAATGATCCAGTTTTCTATGGGCGCGACAGTACAATAAATTTCACTGTTAATGAATTTTTAGCCAGAGAAAACTTGCTCCTTCTAATTTTAGTTAATAATATAAATCTATTATGAATTTGATTGCATGATATACCTATAACTTACAAATTATGTTCTTCTTTTTGGCATATTTTTTGAACATCATTTGATTCTCCTAGTGACATAAAACTTAAAGGGAGGAATATTTCATGACCGTGTTCTTTCATTGTTTCATCATTCACGTAACGTCGGCCGTTTCATATTGCTTTTTTTAATCAAGTCAATTTTCGAATGTATCGTTTTTTGTTGTGTAACTATTTCAGGGCAATTTTAATTTTTCTTTGCCTCCTGCGCAGTGTGTTGTGTTAATGAATAACGAGGCTATTAAAAATAAGTGAAAATTGCAATAAAAGTAATTAGTATTTATTATTACATCATTTTATTACTAATTTTCACATAAACAAAGTCATTCGTTATACAGTGCAAAAAAAGCGTGGTTTTATTTCCACTCGAAACAGCTGAATGTTATTATCAACGTTAAATTTCCTTGTTAATCTGTTTTGACGATTCTCGTAATGCAAGTAATCAGTTCAGGAGTCGCCCCGTAGCCGCAGATAAACAACTATAAATTTCAGTGGGGCATAATAGGTCATTTTCGAAAGACGCGCTCAATTGAAATCATGGCGCCATAATGAGAATTCATAGTTGGCGTATATGATCGATATAATCGGCAATGCTTTTGCTTTTGAATAACAATAGCCTTTTCAGACGTGCAAACACACACAATTCCTACTTGAAATCTTGCAACACATTGCACACCACATTTCCAACAATTATATTGTAAACCCTACAACTATATGTAATTTCCCGGATAATTCTTCCGTCGGCAAACCGCTCCGCGCTACTAATTCCATGCACTCCCATTTATGCAAATGCCCTGATGATGCGATTAGGTTCGCCAAAACGCAAGGGATACCTGCGTTTCTATTTAAGCCGGGCCCGCCCCAAGCCCCTCCCACCGCGCATAAATACGACAGTCCCAATATTTTACCCGGGTTTATAACGAAATAAAAAATCCCGCATACGAGTGTGGGTCTTTTAATTGATTATACATGAAAACGATTAAAAACTCAAATATAATCCATCCGACACGCATATGTATTGTTTACATTTCATTAAAATAAGCGCAGAAAACTCCGACCCACACGTTTTCAATTACGAGCACAAACACACGAATGCCGGGCGAACGCTTAAAATAATAACGACCGACGTCGGCTCGCTTTTTAATCTCTTAGCGCGCTTTATTGCGAGCAATTTCGAGCGCGGATTAGCGGAGCTCTGCTAATTTTCCACCGTTTCCTTTGGGCGCAGCCACGACGCAAGAACGACGCAAATTCCACACGACGGACTCCCTCTACTGCGTCTGGACACACCAACGCATCTTCACGAAATCCAGTCACCGAGGGGAGGAGAATCAAGACAGCGAAAACTCCTTCAGAATTATCAAATTCATATAATTTTCTTGGACCGCTGTCATTACTACTATTATTATTACCTTCGACATCTCGACAAAAGCAAGCAAAACGACAAAATGTCACACGTAGCAATTGGTCTTCGGTCGTCATCGCAACCTCCCATGACAATTGTCGTCTTCAGTTTGCTAATTTCTCACGATTTTCTTTAGGTGCACGAACATCGCAAGAACGGTTTGAATTCTACTCGCTGGACTTCCTCCATTCCGTCTGCAAGAAATGATGCATCTTCTGAACTTTCATTTTCCAAGACGGAGGACAATCAAGAAACTAAAAGCTCGAATAAAGCTACGAAATTTCGGGCACGCACTTCCTTGGGGTCCTTCTACAAAGATTTCCCAGCGCCATCTTCTTAGTCCGTCTTCCCTCTTCATCCCGACGTCCAATGAGAGTTCCCGAGGGTCGACAATAGCCCCCTAATGGCTGTCCTTTCTCATGCTAATTCTCCACCGGCGTGTGAAATTGATAGTTTATCCCAGTGCGTGCGCACGTCCTATCGACCGTGCCGTGTATAATCATCGAAGCTAATCTCATTGTCAGTTGACAGTTCTGGATGAGTTAAACGGGAGATTTTTATTCCACTGATAAATAGAGCCTGATTTAAATTATTAATGGTATGATTAATCAGAAGAGCGGGATGGGATGGTCTGGACGAAGCCGTTTTTATCACAAGTGGGATCGGAGGCTTATTGCTTGCTAATCTTTCTCGAATCGAAAGGATAAAAATGCATACAGGACCGACCATATTATTAAATAATTAATTCATTTCAATTCTGCACTTGCAAGTAACGGGAAGTGGGCGGATAATGGGGGTGGGAGAGACGAGGCTCGCGGGGGAGGTGGAGTTATGGTGGTTGTAAATTGAGAAAATTGATTCGATCGGAGCGTTGCCGCGGGAGCGCTTCGAACGAAATTCGCCATTAAAATAACAAAAAAAGTCAGAATCGACGAAGATCCCATACTAAAACCATCGAAAGAAAAATGTTCTTATTATCACCTCTTGTATGATCGAGGCAATTTGTAATTGTGGGATTCTTGGAAATCTGGTCACATACTTGCCGAAGTCTGGTTTACCTACTTTACAATTGTCAACTGAATTTAGAACAGATTACTATTCCTTGTGGAGGCATGACGCCACTAAAACGACTTACATAGAATACAAGTTGCTGAAGTATGGGCACTTTTGCGATGACAATATATATATCGTCGTCATATCTAAGGCAGTAATAACTTATTCCACTAGTTGTTATTTTGCATTTATTTAACTTAGTTTTGATGTTTTTAAGTCGCAGATAAAATTTTGTACGTTATACGTAGACTGTAAATAATTTTTGGAAAAAATTACATCAAAAATAGGAGTCAAATTTTCTACTCCTATTGTTAATGTAAATTTATCTTTTGCGTGAATATTATTTTTTTGGAAAGTAATTCTAAATGCTCTTGGGTAAAATTCACCAACGCATTTACAAACAGCGGAGTAATAATACAATCGTTGGGTAAAATTCACCACCTTAGTTTTTTTCGTACATATTTCTTTTAGTCGATAGAATACGAAGAAATAGGTGTACCGTTTCCGCGTGTCTGTCTGTCTGTCGTCTGTCCGGATTTTTATTATAGACAGATAATCTTCGGACCTATCGTTGTCAAATTGTGGGATGTACTTATAATATCATGTAGATGATAAACCGCCAACCAAAAATTGAGGACGTTCGTATTCAGTTTTTACCCTAAACATCCAGATTTTTGAAAAAAAAAAAAATCAAAATTGCATGCTCTGAAATATTCCAAACGTTTTAAGATTATCGTAATCACGGCAAATCGTTAAATTTTTTCGTTAATCCTCTCCCAGAAAATTGATGGCGTCATTACAAAATTTTGCCGAATAAATCCTCTCTGAAATATGCAAAATATTACGACTCTATAGACTTGTGGTTTATAATAGTTTTCAGAATTACTTATACAGGGTGACTTAAAAATGAGGCAGTATATTGTATTGATTAAGTCAAGAATGACTAGCTTCATTTTCATGAAAATTTAGGCATACAGTACTTTTATTATTAGTATTACACTGCATCTCAAAACTTACAATTTTATGAAAAATCTTTCGTTTTTCCTTTTCTTTGATTTAACAATTTTTTGATATCACAATTTTTTGTTTTTTCATTTTTTCCATTTTTCAGTGTTTCGGATTCGTTTTCGCAATTTTGTTTTTCTTCCAAATATTTCATTTTTTCGTGTGTTCGATTTTTCGAATTGCAATTTGTTAATTTTACAATTTTCCGGTACTATTTTTTCGATTTTTCTGTTTTTCGATTTTTTATTTTTTTCTTTACAATTGTCGTTTCCTCGATTTTGAAGCTCTTGATTTTTATTTTCCGTTTTCCCGATTTTTTAAATTTTCATTTCCTCGATTTTCTCTCACAATTTCTAGTTTTTTCATTTCCTTTACTTTTTCAATGTTCTTTCGATTTTATAATTTTTCGTTTATTCAGTTCTTCAAATTTACGATCCTCGATTATCACCAGATGATTTAATTTGCAGTATTTCGGTTTTTAACTTTCTCAGTTTTTAATCGTTGGATTTTTCAAGTTTTTTGTTTCTTCAATTTTTCAAGTTCTTGATTTCCAGTTTTCAGATTTTTCAAAATTTTCATTTCCTACTTTTTCGTTTTTTCATTTTGGATTTTTTAATTTCGGTTTTGCAATTTTTCCCCTTTTTGTTCGAAAAAATAAAAAACTGAAAAATTAAAATTCGAAAAACAATAAACGGAAAGAATCGCAACATTGGTAAACTGAAAAAACGAAAAATGGAGACATCGATAAACTTAAAAATAGAAAAAAATTAATGGATCGAAAAATTGGAAAGATAGGAAAACGAATCGAATCGAAAAATGAGGAAACTCAAAAATTGTAAAATCGAAAAATTGGAGAATCGTCAAAATTATAGTCGAAAAACTGCAACTTCTTGATTTATATTTTCGTTTTCCTGATTTTTTAATTTTCATTTCCTCGATTTTCTCCCACAATTTCTCATTTTTTTCATTTCCTTTATTTTTTAAATGTTTCTTTCAATTTTATAATTTTTCGTTTATTCAGTTCTTCAAATTTACGATCTTTGATTTTTTAATTCCTCGATTCTCAGATAATTTAATTTGCAGCATTTCGATTTTGCAGTTTTTCGGTCAAGTTTCTCAATTTTTATCGTTGGATTCTTCAATTCTTTACTTCTTCAGTTTTCAAGTTCTTGATTTCCAGTTTTTGGATTTTTCAATTTTAGTTTTGCAATTTTTCCATTTTTTATTCGAAAAAATAAAAAATTGAAAAATTAAAATTCGAAAAACAATAAACGGAAAAAATCGAAAGATTGGTAAACTGAAAAAACGAAAAACGGAGACATCGATAAACTTAAAAAGAGAAAACAATTAATGGGTCGAAAAATTGGAAAGATGGAAAAACGAATCGAATCGAAAAATGAGAAAACCCAAAAATTGTAAGGTCGAAAAATTGGAGAATCGTCAAAATTAAAATGTCGAAAAACTGTAACACTGAAAGATCGAAGAAAGATTGAAAATTTGAAGAATTGAATAAACGAAAAATTAGTTTATTCATTCTTCAAATTTTCAATGTTTGATTTTTTAATTCATGGATTTTGAACTCTTTGAATTCCTCAATCATCCGACATTGATGTTTTTTAATTTTCTGTATTTCGATTTTACAATATTTTGTTTCCTCGATTTTGCAGTTTTCGACTTTTAAGTTTCTCAATATTTTGATCTTTCAGTTTTTCGTTTCTTCAATTTTTCAAGTTCTTGATTTCCAATTTTTACATTTTATAATTTTTCGTTTTTTAATTTGCACAATTTTACGATTTTTCCGTTTTTTTGAGCCGAAAAGTTGAAAAATTGAAAAATCGAAAAATAATTTAATAAAGTTCAATAAGTAAAGTAATATAATAATAATATGTTAATAAAAATAATTCTTGATTTTTTTTGTATTTTTTGTTTGTTGATTATATGAGCAGAAAAAGTATAGTATTAAACTCGTGAGAAATATACTCTTATTTTGACATTTTTGTCATGAAATTTCAAGTTTTGAAGTTTTTTATATTACCAACTGGCCAGTGTAAAAATAAACCTTAAAGGAGTTTTATTTGGTACCAACATAATTCAACAGGCAGTGGTTTTTAATTTTTGAAAAAATAATAAGTATTATGTATTAGATACAAATCTACTTAAAATGAAAACTAGAAAAATTGCAAATCAAAAATGGCAAAAACGAAAACTTAACAAGTTGAGAAACTGAAAAATCTATCAAAAATTGAAAAACCGAAAAATTCAAAAAAATAAATAAAATGAAAGACCGAAACGAAAAGCTGTAAATCGAAAATTTGAAGAAATGAAAAATTAGAGAATCGAAAAATTGAAAAATTATAAATTTTAAATGGAAAAATTGCAAAATCTAAAAATTAAAAAATGCAAAAGTTGGGAAGTTGAAAAATTGAAAATTTAAAAGTAGAAAAATTACAAATCGAAAATTGAAGAAACAAAAAAATGAAGAAATGAAGAATTGAAAAATTCAAGTCAAAAAAGCTTTAGGAATGTTATTTACGCCACTGATTTTAACTCTATAGAGGTTATCCGAAAACATAAATCGGAAAAAAAGTTCATAATTTTGCAAAGAAGCGGAATTTGTTGGGCTACATTTAAGGGACGTGGGAAGTTCTGTCGAAATAACCTTCGACCATTTTTTTTTCCAAATGCTGAGTGGAGTCATAGATTTTCCCGTTGTGGAAATCTACCACCAAGATGTAATGTTTGCCCCTTATTAAAACTTATTTAACTAATATAAAAAATTAAATTAAACTAGAGTAAAATTTTTGAAAAGACAAAAAATTAAATAACATTGAAGTTTACATTTACATCAAAAATACGGTCATTTTACTCCAATTCAAGATGTAAAGTTTACAGAAATCTTGGTTAAATTTACCTTTATTTTTTAGAGTGTAGTTTGATCATGATATATCGTGCTCGCATCATTGCATAACTCGGCCACCGTCTCGTAAACAGCACACATTATTAATTGGCATAAAAGTCTGAAAAATGTTACTAGACTTTTAGTGCTTTTCTACATCACACTGTTTTTAATATAAAAATAACAGTAGGTTAAATAAATGAAAATTTCATTGTAAGTAGTTTCTGATTCGACGTTGTGATTTACATTAATAATTTTTGACTTGTATCTCCCTCGATTGTCATTTATTTTTCTGCACCCTCAAACCTCAAAATCCGTTATAATCCCGACATCGACACCTCATTCCATCATCAATGTCCGTTCGCCGTGTCTACGTGACGCCTCGGCGTCTCTCCTCGGTCATTCACAGCAATAACAATACAATCTACAAACAATTACACTATCATTAATACAAACATGGCGCCTAATCCATATTCGTCCCAACGCAATTAGCCGTGATTGATAGCATTTTTATAGCTCCCGGAGCGCGATTTAGCATTTTAGGAGAGCACGTTTTAGCCGAATTCGTGCCGTTTACGGCGACATATTTTTATCAAACCTCGTAAATCCGCGTTAAAAATGCGTAATGCTGGCGTTCGTCACGCGAAATCCGGGCCGGAACCCGGAACCGTCCGGAAGTGAATCGAGAACGCGAAAAAAGGCGAATAAAGCCGCCATCATTGTCGGTAATTTTTGTGTAGGCAAAATAAAGTAGTTTGTATAGAGGGTTAGATGTCGTTTGTCAAGTGCTTAATGGCTTGTGAATTGGAGCCGTTTTGTTGTGTTGGCAGCACTGGGTGCGCCGGCTGCTCGAACCGCTTTTTTATGGTCGTGCACAGTGGCGGCGCGAGCTTTGGGGCCCCGGGAACGATTACACACGTGTTTTGTTTATTAAATTCTCGAGCTTTTTTTACACATAGTGAAATATTTTCATCCGCTGCAATTTTATATAAAAAAAAAGGAATATTATCTGCAAATTAATCGTTCAGCGAATTCAGTGAAGGCGGATCTTTTAGACCAAAGTGAGCGTTGGATAAGCAGCAAAAATGCAATATCGGATGACCTGATGTTTTATAACTTGTATTAACTGCAACCGACGGTATAATTGTACGAGAATGCATTTTTGGCCTTTTTGCAGGTTAAGGTGTGGTTCCAGAACCGGAGGACCAAGCACAAGCGGATGCAGCAGGAGGAAGAGGCGAAGACGAGTCAAGGCGGGAACAAATCCGGTTCGCAAGGCTCACAACAGAACAACAGTCATCACGTGAACAAGTGGAAGCAGGAGACGTCCGATGACAGTCAGTACGGAGAGTATATCGACATGGACATGGACGAGGAATGTGTGAGTGATGTAGAAAGTGAGACATAGACGCCCTGTATAAACTTGTATATAGTCTGTGTGCAAATCAAGACGATGATAGTGCCAACATTTACGTGCCAAACTGTTTTCGTTAGTGCCAACGTTGCAAATTGGTAGCCTCTGAGAGTAGATCCCAGTGTACATACGGTCATATTATTTATTTCTGTCTTGCTACATTTTGTATTTATTTTTGTTTGTGTAAATATAGTATTGTGAATATCGAAGTTTATTGAAGAATGCAGCATTTTTAGTTTTCTGTGATTATCATGTTTTTATTTCCACATATCTAACGATTTTTTACAGAATGTGTGTATAAATAGACGTTTGTTGAAAAAATTTTTTACTTGTACATTTTGGGCCCGATTTTCAATTTTTAGCGAAATCAGATTTTGACGAAAATTGAAATCTGGCCGATAGTAATCAGGCGCGGATACAGGATTTCGTTTAGGGGGGAGGCAATTTTTGTGCGATTTTACCTATCTCCCAGGAATTCGTTCCAAACAAAAAAACTTTTATAAAATTTTAGCTAGTATACTCTTTTTCACATAACATGGGTGACATTTGGTTGTTTTCGTTACACGTATAGTACAGTAGAACCTCGATAATCCTAATTAATTAGGAAAAAGGTGTGTTCGGATTAACGATTTGTTCGGATCACCGATTATTTCGCAAAAATCTGAAAGGGAATTGAACAACAACTTCATACACAACTGAAAACAAACTTCAAGAAATAAACCTAAATTTTATTAAACAAAATTAAAGAATTCTTAAGCAACAATGGATAATCGATACATTCTAAAAAAATATTACTCCGGTACCATAAACACGCTATCTTTTTGGAATCAACACGCCGGGATCTATACCCTGAATTTTTTCAGAATTTTTAGATAAATTTTTCATTCGCGACGATTTTCGAAATTTAACTAAATAAATACATTTTCTTGTAGATTTTGGGCCTCAGAAGTCACTTCTGGCTTCATTTCTTCGATAACTTAAACCATTTTTCCAGAATCGTCCCCTTGAAATATCGCAATTTTTAAAAATTTCGAAAAATTCGAATTTTCCAGCGAAGATATGGCTGTGTTGTTTTTGTAATAATTTGATAAAATTCCATTTGACAACAATGTTTGCATGATATAAAGCGAAGGTGGATTTCAGTCACCATCGTTACTAAGAAACCAGAAAGTAAGCCGGAGGTATTCGCGCATTAGGTGTGTGCAGTGTTGCCAATTTTACTTTTATTAAATTACGTTTTTTTCGTAATCTACATCATAAAGAATTTTCTTATTATTTTTTTGGGACTTCCGAAACCCCCGTATATAGCGTACTGAAGAGTTAACCGCCATTTTCCAGACACGCGGTATATCCCTGAACTTTTTCAGAATTTTTAGGAAACTTTTTCAAAAATGAAATTTTTCTCATGCAAATTTCGACCCATTTTCGACAATTTTCGAAATTTAACCAAATACTTTCTCTTGTAGATTTCGGGTCCCATTTCTCTGATAACTTCAACCTTTTTTCCAGAATTAGTTAATTAATTCAGTGCACTGAAATATTTTGAAATTTTTAAAAATCTTCAACTTATCTCTGTTCGGATTACTGGATGTTCAGATAATCGTGAGTTCGGATTATAGAGGTTGTACTGTATTTACAAAATAAAATGCGATTTCAAAATTTTGAAATTGGTCAAAATAAAGTACTTCGGTAGGGTCTCAGGGGGGGAATTGCACCCATTGTCCCCCCCCTCCCTGGAACCGCGCCTGCTCCCCTGGATCCGCGCCTGATAGTAACTGTAGAAAAAAATATGTTGAGTATGATGTACTTAAAAACTTGTAAAGCACACGAAATATACCTAAAAGAAATTTTATCAAACTTTCGTTTTATTTACCACAGGAATTTCCGTATTGCGATTTACTAATCTGCACCTCAAAGCATTTATGTGCGATGGAAGCAGTCAGCAAGTGGTCATCAGGTTTCACTTTTACATTTACATTTAGATTTGCTTAATTTACATATCTGTATTGTTGTGTAAATGTCTTGAAATCTGCACTATGTTTAATTTGAATGACTACAAATGGATGAGAAATGTTAATTTTATTTAAAGCGGGTCAACATACTTGAGTTTCGAGGTGTGATGCTACTTCAGAACTTCTTTCTTAATCGACCAGTTGTTTGCACAATCTGTCACATTTGACCACTGACGATAAGTAGCAGAATTATAATGACTCTGACAAAATTTAAAGATCGCAAAAATGACTTTGCGCTTTAAGACAAGGAAACGTATTTAAGGTAAGTAAATCCACCTTAAAAAACTGCCAGGTAAGACGTTTTTTAAAGAAATGTTCATACACCTACGGACATTGATTTTTTTTTAATAACCACCAACAATGCTTAATGTCCAATTTTTATGATTTATAAATTTATGTATATTATTTATTGCATTTGCATGCAAATTTCGAGATTTCTGCGTGATTAAAACTACTAATTACAAACGTATTATTTTTACGTACAAAGTGAGCTCATTATAATTGTAAATGAATTATACAGACGTAATTGCTTGTAATTATAATTAAATGATGGCTGTTTAATCCGACGGGTATTTCCTTATCTAAAGTCTGGAAACTGTATGTAGTTAGATATAAATAAATTAGTATTCCATTAATGCAAAAAGTACACAGTGTAGTAAGTATGTGTGAAACAGTATTGACGAACAAGTCATTAAAACCACGAGCTTTTTTCAGCACGTAGGTATATCTTACTGAAATTAAAATACGATACTAAAGTCTGTTATTATTTTATGACAGTATTTTCCGCTCAACATTCCTATTTTAATAGACAATAATTAATTAACAATACAATTTAATAAAAGTGGACGTTAAGTTTATCACGTTTTAAATGACCGCATAATTAAACAACCGCTTTGTAGTGAACATTTTAGTCACGATCTTATCGACATTTTAAAATTTTTACTAAACCAAAAACAGTTGTTTCTGTTCTGGTACACTTGTGACACCAAAGAAAATATTCCGAAAACACCAAGAAGTGTTTTCGCCAGCGACATTGGTCGGTAGCATTAGGATTTCGAGGTATTTTAATCGCTGTGACCTCAACAGACAATTTGTTAACGTGTAGTGCATACAGAGTGCTGACTTGTGTTGAAATGTATCTAGCTGAAAATAATGGTCCATCTTCCGGCAACACATAAGGCAAACTTCGATTTTTAATGTTTGTAATTTGTGCAACTGACGCCACAGTAAGACATTATTAGACCACCGAATAGAGTTCGTGCAGCGTTAAATAGTTATTCAAATATAAAAGGATGCTTAGTGGGTACTATACATCGAGTTATTTTTTTATTTGTTATGTCAAAGAGATTGGTCTACATTTTAACTTAAAAAGTTTAGGTTTGATTGGTTGCAAGCATGAGTGTAATAATTTTACTACGTATGCGTACATAATTTAAGGCTGTTGCTACACGAAACAGCCAAAAATAGCATGGATTTGCCTTGTTTTTTGATTTTGTGTGTAGTCAAAATAGATTCCTTTTAAAAATTGTTTTTTGTTACGCCACTGTCCATTGTCGGCCCTACCACTTTCAGTATGTTACTATTAACTTCAGTTCTAGCTTGTCGTTTTACCTACTGAATACTTGAATTTGACCCTTAAATTAGAAGTTGCAAAATTTTTATGAAACTCAATGAAATTCCTTGCGAGGAAATAATGAAAAAACTAAAAGCAAAAAATATAGCAGCTTTAAATTAAAAGTTCTTTTATATTACCTCATACATTTTTCCTCCGTTAATGAACCGCCACCTCCGCCATCTTGCATATTTCCTCTTCGCTCGACTCTTTTAAGATCGTCATAACTCGAGGGTAAATCTTATTACTCGCTCAATTGGCTTTAAAATCGTCGTCGAGGTGTGTCCATATAAAAACCCCTGGGGGTGTAAACATCGTCACGGAACCGCCTTGCATACAAAACACGTGTCGCGGTCATGCGAACGACATCAAAATCTAAAAAGAATGGATACCAACATAAACACCTGAAATACCCCAATATCGTTAACAAATGGCCGTACACGTACCGAGGTGGGTATAATAGCGACGACTCAACAATTACAATGTGACGTAAGCCATTAATTATAACCTAACCTGTGGTTAGGACTTAACAAGCTGTCACTAGTAGATTGTTAGCGGGTTATTTATGAGAATTTAAACGCGGACTCTTGTAGTACAATCCGGCGTATCAAGCGAGCGGCGAAAGCGTGGCTTGGCGCGGGAACGGCCGACGTTTCGGAGTCGAAGCGGCATGAGCAGGGCGCAATTAGCCAAAGGTGATGTTCTGCTACAGTGTACAAATTTTAGCTTGCGAGATGTGGGAGCAGACTGAGCTGAATGAGTAGTGTATTCTGAATACAAATATTGTTGGCAAATGAAGCTCCTAATCTGCCTTTTTTTTAATTGAATTGAGTGATTTACAAACGATACGTGCAGATCAAACTACGCCACTGGCTAGAGACAGTGCGTCACGCATTACCAGATTTACTAATTACTCGACGCGACAAACGTGGAAAGGTTGGCTCTAATAATACGCTCAAGATACAGCCAGTGGCGGTTCGTGACGTTAAAATTTGACGCGGCTGTAGAATCTGTGTATCAAATGTGTGAACATTTGATTTGAACATACTGAAAAGTAAGAGTTTCCAAAACTAATTTCTATTCTACTAGAATTACTCGAAAATAACACTAATAATAATTCAAATACTTAATATTTCACTCAAATCCAAAACACAAAGATTTTTCAAAAATTCATTGCCGACGTTTTATGTTTCATATGTTTTAAATATGAGTACAGTGTATTTTATGGCATGTAAATAAATTATACGCTTGCCAATTATTATTAATAATTTAGTGAGGGCATTCTTTACCTCTTGCGTTTATCAGGAATCTTCTTCGATCTTTTGGTACACGATTACCGTATAACCTTGGTTGCACCTAGTATACTATTAAAAATATAAAACTTCTCGACGCGTTTCGCCAACCACGTTGGCATTATCTAAATATTACTAATCTAAAGTAGACTTACAACTACTTTAGCCATACTTATTTTGCATTGTTTATATAAATATATGTAATACTATTATGTTATGCTTTATAACAAATACAACGTTGTTGGAATGTATTATCCATTCACGATCTTTATATAGTAAAGTAGACTTTGATTTTTTTCTTTAAGTTGGATAAACTGATTTGATGATTTAGTTTTTTGTCTGTCAGTAGTCTGATTGCCATTTATTTTGAGCTGACATTTATTTAAAAAGAAAATGCCTAAAATAGTTTTACGTAGACGAGACGTCAAGAGAAAGTGGTAGGTTCCATTGTCTATATAACCCTCATTATATATGTAGAGAGCGGAAAATATGCAGCAAAATTTTGGGAAATATGATCATATGATTTGCACCAAAAATTAAAAAAAAAGCTTAATAAGCGAACTAAATTTATTTACAAATTACAAAAACACGTTTACCGAGCTTACGTTTTATTAGAAAAAATACATAAATCACATTGCAAAGTGTTTAACTACATCTCACTAACACATAAATCACACTTTTAATAATAATATTCTTATACTAAAAAATAAATACAAACAGAACAAATCAAAAAATAGTAGTAGGTAATCGATTATTTAATTACTATTTTGATAACAATTTCTTTTTAGATAGGTTTCGAAATATTCCAACAAAAAGTTTTTCCGGTGATTCTATAGGTAGTATGTATCTGTAAATAGAAAAACTGCGTATTACGTCCACAGGTGTAAAATTACTTACCGGTCTAGAGCAGGCGCGACAAAACACAGTTCCTTCTTGAAGAATAAGTTCAGGAAAAGGTTCAATCCATAAATTAATTTGAGTTATCTTCGACATATTGATACCTGTATCGCTTTAAATGCTTTCAATGCTAACTCACGATGAAAAATAATAGGATAACGTCTCTTCGACCACCACAAAACATACCATTAAGGGGATGTTTGCTAAAAGAAAACTGTCGGATTTTTAATTTTGCCACCCATAATCTCTGATAACACTTCGGCACCCGCTTGTCGTGTATTATTGTTCGATTTTCGTTCGTCAACAGTTCAATTTTCATATACGAATTTATAAAAATGACCACAAGAAATTAATAAGAAATAAAAATCTGAATGTGTACAAAAATGAACTTCGAAAAATTAAGACAACAAATAGTAAGTCCAAGCAATTATAATCTAATTGGGAAACTGATTGATTTACAACAAAAAACGCACTCAGCCGAAAAATTATAAATGCAGTTATTTTTCGGACATAAAATAATCACTTTCTCAACACTTAAAAAGATTTGTAGCAAGTAAAACAAAATCAATTTTAAGTGTCCAAATGGTTCTACTGACTGTGTCCCTATACTGAAATGCAACGAGAAAATCACCAATTTCTGCATCAGTACGTACCTATATGTCATGATGTAATGCAAATAATAAAATAAACTAGAGACCAATAATTTGTTTCGTTTTTATTTATGCGTATTTATAAATGTACCCAACTGCTTTACTTAAAACTAAGTACCTACTTCAATTATTTGGTTTACATATTTCAATTATAACTGGTTCCCTATCTGGTTAGTATCGGCTAAATTCAAACTAAAGAGGTATAGAAACTACCTGTGTATACTGAATGGTTATCCGGCTAATTATAAGGTTTATGGTAATCTTTTATTCAACAAAATAAAATTCTTTCAGGTAATACACTTTGATCTTTGACAAAAAGCCGAAAAGCAATAAGATTGGTGATCATATAAAGTAAAGTTTGTCTAGAATTATAAGAATTTTATGGGCTCCCAAAGTTAATTCAATTTTACAGCCCTGTTGTCAGTTTTGTTGTTTAGCTGAAGAGCGGGGCGAACTCAGGTACAGAAAAGATCGGCTTTCCCCTGACAGGCTCTTTACCTGTACAATAGAATTGACGCCTGAGGTGTGAAACAAATTAACGTTGGGAGTCCATAAAATTCTTATAATTCTGGACAAACTTTAACAATAATAAAATTTCTATTAGTAACATTGGCTTACACTTTATGTAAGTGTATAAAAACAGCGGCAGCTCTAAAAAACAATAATATTTATATGTACAGAAATAAGGGAATAAAAGCATAATAATAGTAAAACTAATCAAATGATGATTAAACTGCATTTTTTGTCTGTAGTTTTTGGTGGCTTTGAAAGTGGAATCTTCGACTTTCGTCCCATTTCAAAATATAATCTTTATATATTTCAGTGGTCACAACTAGTTCGCTAACTACACTGAAATAAATTTATGCAAAGATTAAATTTGTCACCAAAAAGATGTCGAAAGTAATAAATTATCCCATCGGTCTAAGAACGTTCGGTGGGTGTTATACCCCGATCCGAGAGAGACCGCAGTAAGAGACAGCAAATGGAACGGATAAAATAAAGGTTCAAACATGATCAGTTTTAAACCAAAATTATGAAGTTTTATAAATCGAGAATTTTTTTTTTTTTTGAAATATCATAGTAAACACTTCAAAGAATGTCATTGACTTACTTTAATGTGAATTTTACAACTATGGTCGGCACAGTCAGACCTAATATTAGTGTGATTTTGAGCATATTTGCGATTTTATTAGAGCAAAACAAGTCATTTTCTCTCCAATTTTAAAGTTCCGGACACTAATGGCATATCAAAGATATTGTAAAAAAAAAATTGGGTTCAGATTCCAACTAGTTGTCTAGTATTTGTGAAACAAAATATACTGTAAATTCACTGAAAACTAAACCGATAACATCACCTTAATACACTGAAGTAACGAACAAAAATATTGGGAATGAACTTATTTCCAAAAGTAATTAGGGCGCGAATTTACCCGTAAGGATAGCTTAACACCCAGTGGTTTCTCCAAACTACCACAAAACCCAGACCTCTCCTAGTTATTTGAAGCTCAGGACAATAATTGCAATATGATTCATAAAATTTCGTCTATCTAGATAAATGCCAATAGTATGACAATCATTTTTTTTTTAAATCAGCACAAAAATTGATAAAAATGCAAAATATGCACCCGTTACGTGAAATATGCAGCAGAAGGCAAATATATGCAAATATGCAATTTTTTTATAGCTGTGTTCATTTTAATTAGCATGATTCGTTCACATATTAAATATCAAGACTTATATGCAAAAAATAACGGATATGCAAATTTCATAAAATCCGCTCTCTATATCATTAAAAAATAGGGTGGAGAATGTATGGCAGGCGCTTTCTAAATGTACTTCAAGCATGTGGCAAAATTTTTGTAAACATTGTGAAAAACTTATTTTGGCAGATTGGGAAAAATATGGGAAATCTTTGAAAATGACGATGATGATACAGATTTTCATAGCGAAATAATGAAAATGGAGTGAATTGTAGTTTGTTGGGGGGGTGATATTTTTACGCATCTTTCGTTCTAAATTTACCAAGGTAGTATGTGAAAAACTACCTGACGTACAACAAAATAAGTATAATTTTAGTTAGATCATCCACGTTGTTACTTTGCACCAAATTTTAAGGATTTTAATTTGTAACTCTTCATGGACCTGGAGAAGGCGTAACGTTCTTATTAATAAGCGTTTGGAAGTACTTAGTAAAAGCAAATAAAGAGCACTTACGTAAGCATTAGTAATAGCTATATAGATAAATCATTCAATTTAAGGCCGGAAAAATGTTTCAGAAGAGCTAAACCCATCAAAAGCAAGGTTGTTGTCTTTTACCAACCCTTTTAGTAATCTTAGAAAAGTGAAAAAAGAAGTTGGAAGATATGGAAATAGGCTGTTCACAAAGGTCGAAATTTCCATTTCTAAGAAGAGTGGGCGAGCAGAACGAACTGATGATTGAGAATTAAAGATGAAATGCTAAATGTGGCATGCGACAATAGTCGTATGTAGAACCCCCATTCATATAAAAACAATGTTTAAGTGAAATTTTAGTGTTTGTTCCTTACATATGAAATAAACACTTACAAAAAACCGAATAACTGTTTTAAATAGCGTAAAGTTTCATGCTTTCTAAGAAATGGTACCGTTAACTTGGTCATTGCTACTGAAAACTAAAAGTATCGGCAACAATGTTTATATTTCTGGCATATTTTTTAACCTTTAATTTAATAAAACATAACCTAACGAAAAAAGTTCAGGGAATGTTTATTCTTCTGCATCGAATACCAACAAACGCACTAGATTTTCATGGCCAACCCTACTATTTAAAGATCATGAACGGATAATATGGAAACGCTTAAATATTGTTTGTTTTGGAAAAGCAAGGCCAACTTGATTTTTTTAAATGGCACTACTATATAATTAATGCAATTTTGAAAAGAGCTTTTTTTGCAGATGTTTATTCATCAATAGAAGGGTAATAAACATCTGCAGAAGTGCATACTTATGGTCTTAAAAGTTAGGTCTAGCACTTCTTTTTGTCAGCACTATACATAGTTAGGTTCTGGCATTCCTCATAAAATAATTGAATCAATTCGAAGAAGAATAAAAACATCAATTTGTGCTATAAATTTAAATTTTGAGGAAAACCAAATCCTTTTTGGATTCGAAGAATAAACTGAAATTTTTACGATAGGTATATTGAAAAAGATATCGTTCGTGGACAGACAGTCCAATATAAAAATAATAATAATTTTTGGATATAATTTTCTGAAATGTGTCGTCTGCAAATTTGTTGGTATCAAATCATACCTAATTGACATTTGACAGAATTGTTGAAAAGTGTTAATCTTAAAATGGAGGTTCATTTTATTTATTAAATTTTTATTAAGTTCAAAAAAATTGAAAACAACTAATTATTTATGTAAGAGATACCTATTATGTACATTGAATAAATATATTTTTAAAAACTTACTGCTTTGGTTTGCACAAAACTCCATCTCCATCTAGAACCAACTCTGAGTATCATCCACGATGATAATTTGGAAGACCTGTCGCCAAGTTCGTAGACGAATGATGAATGAATCTGGAAATATAAAAATGAAATAGTTACAAATCCATTCTAGGTTTTCCATCTTTTCTATCCCCTCCCTCTACAGGGTCGTATTTAAGGGGAAACTTTAAATATACATCAATTTACGTACACATACATGAACATATATCTACCCATATAATATAAAAAGTAGTAGAGACCGTACGTTTACAGATAAACACAGTGAGACATCTCCATCTAACAAGTAGAATTCCACCAGTGGCGGAACTTACTTTCAAACGTCAAATTATAATCACAGTAGTTCTAAAAAGAAATGTTTTCTAAATCGCAACTTATAGCAGAAGAACACAACACAAAAACATAAATACAAGCGAACATTACGAAAAACATTTAACGAATGACGTGTTGACAGCGATTTATTTACTGAAGCTTATGTGCGCCAATGGGGGATGCAACCACCCCTTAAATTTAAAAATAGACTTGGTCCGACTCATTTTCGTTTAGTGTGCAAGTTTATAGGTATGCTTATCTGAAAACGCACAGACTTTAGGTAGTAATAACTAGTTAAAGGGGGTTTAACAGTGCAATAAAATTGTCAATACTCATTAGGCGGCCTGTTGAACCCCCCGTCTACTCTACCTGAAAATTCGTTTGTCGTAGTTTTCGGTAGCCACTTTGGATTATAAGGGTGGTTTGGCTTAAGTCATAAAAGCTTTACTAAGGTTGTATCGCGGCGTAGTATAAACAATCTTAATGTCTAGTCCTTTGAAAACTTTTCCTAAAATGCAAAAAGAGTGTGGCTAAAAACGGTTTTTCTGCGTTTTGTTATTTTATATTTTCGGGGTTATAGGGGTAATAACCGTTGTACACTTTCGTTTCTGAAAAAAAACACATAAAACTCTGACTTGGAAATGTTCATGGAATTGAAACAATTTTTATAATGTTCTTACGTCTAATAATAATTCTGTGCAGTTACTCACTCTTCCATATCTCGGCACTTAAGGTACACGTGTCCACTGGAGAGCACCTCTCACGAGAGTTCTGATTTTGATTTTATACCATCTTTAATCTTAAGTTGTCATTTCAAATTTCAGAGGTCTATTATTGCACTGAATTCAGTTATTACGAAATAAATACACGTTAAACAGACTTATCGGAGAACACTGTCGCACTTCGAGATACGTTCTTGTTGTGAAAGCCGCTGATAAACTCCGAGATATCAGGTAAAAACGATACCCAGTTGTGGGCAGGCCCGACCATGTGTTCACGGCTAATTTTGGAATTACTTGTGCCCATTGGTCTAAGTCAGGTACTTAAAATTTAAGCATGTATTGCACCAACGTTTAACTCTTTCTTAAACGTTCTATGAAATCCTTTTGTTAAAAACAATTTGTGATCATACTTTTCTTTTAATTTTAGTGAAATTTTTGCATCACGTATTTTAAAAAATTAATATTTCAGTTATTTATAGACATTTTGAAACGGGGTTTTCAAGACTGTTTTCAGTTTGGAAAACTTTAGAAATTTTACTAGGTCTACTTTTGACTTTATTTGCTGAAACTGAGATGTAGTAAAAATAATATTAATTAGCAACTTCTACGACACAAACTTTAATTACAGTATCGCTTCTAACAAAAAAAGTCGACGATAGATCTGGTACGATTTCTGGAGTTTTATAAGCTGAAAACATTATTGAAAACTGTGTTCTGGAATTTCCTTTAATAATTGAGATAGGTACTGATTTTTAAATATACGTTATGCAAAAATTTCACTAAAATTAAAAAAAAAAAGTATGATCACAAATTGTTTTTAACAAAATTGCCCTCCCGTTATATAAAGAAAGTTATGGACAAGATATATTTAAAATTTCAAGACCATAAATCTGTTAATAACGGAGATATTACATTCTGAAAATAAACCGAAAACTCCACTCAGAAAACGTAGCGACTGGCCTTAAAAAATCTCAGCGTCTTACCAATAATCGCACAAAAATCTACTTCACTCGTTACATGATAACACTCGCACACTGGTACTATCTAAACAGGAATATTAGAACTGCACTAATTTTTGACCTATCTAATCCTAGTCCTCCAACCCTCCCCCTCTTCTGAGTCCACAAAGGCCTTCCGAATCTTTTCGAAAATTCTAAAAGGATTAAGTACGGTCTAATGAAAAGTCAAAAATTTGACGGTTAGAAAAATCATGTGTTGCTTAACATACGTTTGAATTAACGAAAACTACTTAAAATTGTTTGTTAAATTTATAGACTTTCACAAAGGTCTAGAAATATTCAATTCAAAAAGGGCGATACTCGATTGTATTATCATTCTTCTAGAAATTTTTTATCGCTAAGATAAAGCTCTAATAAAGAAACAGAAAGATTTGATGGGAAATGTTTGAAAATAACATTTTTGGATGACTTTTCGTAAAGAACTAGAACTAGAGCCAATTCAAATGTTCTGATCACACAACAGATTACTACAACAATAGCAGTAACTGAAAGTGCAATCAAAGCTAATGCTGCATAAAATTTGATTTTTTTTGTTCCCCTGTGTAATTAATAATACCCGAATGACCGAATCAAAAATCTGTGAAACATGTGTCATAAAAAGATGTAGTAAAAAATTTATTTACACAGAACTTCATGCGCCTCCAAGGCACAATTAACTTTACATTCATGTCAGAGCATATTTTACAACAAAGACTGCCTGCATAAATTTTGGAGATGATATCACCAACTTGTTGGTGGCCTAATTTAGAAACTGAGTTTGAAATTTTCCACCAGAAACAAACCTAAGGTACAAAAATACCTTTGTTTCATTCCAAAATTGGAAACATTCTTAATTTTGTCAATCTTTGTTTTGGTACTGACAAGTGAGTCCAAAATGCCAACAGTTTCTGCACGTGTCCAAAGTATGTGCCAAAATCAGTCTTATCTTGGCAAGTACTAGCCCCCACTACTAGTACTAGTTTTTGCTTTCCATTAAATTATTGTTCAGGTCAGGACAAGCTTTAACAAAAATAAGCTGACGAATTCTACTAATGTGAAGTCACGAAGCAAAAATCTTTGTCCAACACCCAGAAGAAGCCTTCCTCAGTACCGATATTCCTTTATCAAAACTGAGTAACCCCATCCACGCTACGATCATTTTTTGAAAAGCGTACCATAGTCAGTTCCCGATGAGAGAGTTCCTTAAGAAAAAACGACATGAACAAAGTGTTTCAAAAAACAAAGCAGGCAATAATCTAATTTATTTTCATGTCGATGAAACAACCGATTCATGTGGACGTTATGTCGCAAATATTTTTTTTTTCGCTTAATCCATATTATATGCTTAGTTCATTGTATAAATTGTGTGGCTGAGGAAATTAAAAATTTGTTTTCAATAGCAAAAGATTTGGTCATTAATGTTAAAAAAAATTGTTAAATCACCTTTGCGAGTACAATTTTATCGAAATGCATTGCCCACAACCTGTTATAACCAGATGGGGGACATGGTTAAATGCAGTTATTTTTGTACAAAAACTACAATGCAATTGAGAACTTTTTTAATCAGCTGTCAAATGATGCTACTATAATAAAAATTATAGCTAAAATACAAATGCTGTGTAAACAGTATTTTTTTACATACTTAATTTAGTCATAATTTACTTTAACAATAAGTAATTTAAAATGTCATTTTGTTTTATTAGACATATTCAAATTAAATAGCTGCATATTTAGCTGCGTATTTTTGATAAAGTGGTGCAGATTTTGAGTTTGACCAAAAATGTGTGTATATTATGCGCATATTTCTTCGATATTTTGATGCATACAATACAATCCGACCTTTAGTTACTAAAATGTTTACGGTACTATCAATCCTGCGTCCGCTTCAACTTTTTATTTCGACGGGAGCGTGATGTGACATCCGTATAAGGACGCAAAGTGTAGGTATGCTATTATTTCCTGACAGGGTGTTTTGCCCCGATTAGGGTAAAAACAAATCGCTGAACATCCCAGATCTTTGTCCTCGGTTAGTTTAGCCTCCTCTGCATTAATAATCATGTTGGTTTGTTAACCGCGTGTAATGGCAAGGGAAGCGTCGAGGGCCTAATGCAGCACCATAAATCCTGCTTTGATTTATGCTCTCGTATAATGTATGATGGTAATTTGAATTTTTGGCTTGTTAATCGCCTAAACGTGCCATCCTATTAGACAACTGCATTCCTCACTAATTATCATCGTGTACGGCAACTTTTGCTTTATAAACAATAAAAATTTCTGCGCGATTACACACCGGTTCTCGGAATGGCTGGAACACCTGGACGAAAGCGCAATTTCGGAAGAACCGTAATGTTGAGAGCGGACCGTTTAACACCTTGTAAATAATTAACTGATTAAATCTGCCATATAAACCCATGAAAAGTCGACTGGTGATGTTAACGCGCCGTAATTACCCAGCCTGCTCCATCGCGGAGTGAAAGTGCCAACAGTCGGGAAGAGTGGAGCTCATAGGAGATGAGTGGTTATGATGTGGAGAACTGTCTATAGCAATTCTTGGATTATGACGGCTTCATACGTGAATTAACGCTGAAACTGCTGGAAATTGCAGTAAGTACCGGCGAAGTGGTTTGATGTTGTGACTGACCCATGACGATGAACTGTTTCCTGTCTGGTATGAGTAAGTTCAGCTCGGGATGACCTGATGGTGGGTTTTATTTTATAGGCAAGTGTATTAACGTAATTATAACTGAACTGGAACTGCTATGATTCATTTACGAGGACTTCGTCCGTTTGTTTCATGGTACTGCTCTACAATTTTGACACCGGTGTGTCTCAACCATATCATTACACAGTGCTGAAGACATTTTTTCAACTTTATAATATAATTTGGCCACTAACTCACAATGATTGCTGTTTATTATGGGACTATCTATAGTGAGCTAGAAGTGTTGATATCGTACAGGCGTGAAGTTTTGCAGAACGAATTCTATAATCACACGGGTACGATAATAATGCACTAACCCACACGTTGCACAGGCCACTTTGTCTACAACAGTCATTTTTTTCCTGCCTGAATGATGGCGTGGATTTTTTCAAAAGATAATCTCCGAAACCACCGCATCGATGAATCTGAAATTGTACGAGGATTGTTACAACGGTAACCACAATTTGTCTATCTTGTGGAATTCGACCCTATTTTTACATGTGTTCATTAACTAGATGATGAATTGGCAGGATGGGGCCACAGCTCAAGGCAATGACTCAGTGAATAATTTTGTTGTAGGAATATCTGACTGAATACAACTAAAGCAAGTGGTACTTACACAATATACTAATTTAATAAATGGTATTAAAAATTCAACACCTACTTGATGTACGATCTTTTATAATCGCTCTGCATAAAGTTATATGTAAATACACAGAATTAGTTGACCAGCGTAAAACCCAAAAGATCACACGAGTTCAAGAACGAATACCTTATATAACACCAAAAAACATTGAAATTATTTAACATCAGAATGAAATGACACATGGCAGCATTTGGGTTTTTTACAATCTAATAAACGCAGTCAAGTCACGTTGCGTCCTATTGTTGGCATACTTAATTAGTATATTTAAGTGGTCAAAATAGATTTAGAGACCTAGTTAATAAATAAAAAATAAGTAAAAAATACTGTTTTAAAATTGTTCTGAAATCTTGAAATGAAGCGTTAAAAAAATCTATGTCGCAAATATGAATAAAATATGGAGCGAATGACAAAAGATAAAGTCAGTGACTAATTGGCGAAAAAATAATATGGTGAAGTTATGAAGAAGGGAAAAACACAAGTGCACTGACAAACTAATGAAAAAATTGGTCCAATGCTATTTCGACAAAACTGACTTAGATATATAAGATATAAGATAACCAACGGGAAAAAATGTAGATACTCTCAAATTCTCAGTACATGCCTAACTTCAACTGTTTATGAGTTTAATTCGAAAGAATTCGTTCGACTATTAGCACGTTCAGATTACAAGCATCAGGTGTTAAAAGAATATTATGTAGATAGTTAAACGCTAACCAAAATTTGGCTAATCATCCCCACCAACAATTTTATGACACATCTCAAATAATTCTATTTTATAGTGATTTAAATGTTATATAACAATATACCTCTACTTGTGGTGTTTGAATCCGCTTTGCCTTTTTTCCTTAGACGTTCAAATTTTCGTAAAAATATTTGTAAAAGATTTTACTAGATAATGCTTCGTGGAAATGCTAGTGATTTAAGAGAACGCTGACCTGCGGTTGCAAGTTCTATGCCAAAGTTTATTACCAAAGTAAGAAAATATGAGAATACGCAATTTATTTAATAATGATAAAATAAGAATTATAATATTCAAAACATTTTGTTCGATAGTGGATTAAATAATAATTTTAGTCCTTTGTTTTGAGGAGACAAACTCATTCAAATACAACTAATTTCTACGTGACATTCTTGTGATGTATAAACATAAAAAGTTGAACTTAAGTTTGTTATTAGTGCTGAAAGGACATTGATTATCTGCTTTAAATATATTTTACATCGTCCCTGCTTGGGAGGGCAAATAGTTGGCGCAGGGACTACGAGGGTGTTATTTGTGTCGCTAGTTTTTACTTTGTAGAGATATCACTAAAACGAAAATCACAAAATCAAATTTTATAATTTTTTAAAGAAGAGGGATTTGTCGGATTATACTTTAAGGGAGAGGAAAGTTCTGTCGAAATAACTTTCTACCAATTTTTAAATCTAAGTTACAATATTTTGTGGAAAGATAAATGAAGATACGATAGATAAACTTAATTTTCAAATACATATCTATATTTCAGTTTTCTCAAATAGAACACCTGTATTTTGTAACTACATCTTTTTCGGCTTTTTATTCTATTCTTTTATTGTTTTCACTTTTTTAGGGACACAGAAAGAAAATAAAAAATAGAGGACGATGCAGTAATAAAATACGAAGTGTTCGGTTTGAAAAATTGTAATATCGATATTTGAAAATTGTAAATTTCAATTTTATCATAAACACCCTTTTATGGCCATTAAAATTGGAATAACATAATAACAATAAACTTTGGTTATAAATTCTAGACGCCAATAAGAATATGCAAAAATATATAAGGTATTCTATTTCAAAAAAATTAATTGGGTGCTGTGCCTCGAAAGCAAAACACTCTGTATAAATAGTCGAAAATAATGTATATGTATGCTACTCAAAAAACCGTCTCTGACTTTCTTCTGGGTCAAATAATTAAGAGGGATGTTTGTATTTGTATTAAAATAAAGCCAAAAAGTAGAAAGTAAAACGAGTAACGAACTCCTGTACTTTGCCGAAAGCTTTGGTCCGGTTATGGCTTAATTACTGCTCAACTTACACTTATTTTTGGAGGAATCCTCTTGAAATCCTTACGAAGTCAAAGTTGTAAACGTACTAAACCTTTCGTCCAACTCTACTTTAAATCCTCCCATGTTGAATTACAGACGCCCGCCGCTGGTCCCTCTCCCGAAAACAAAGAGCGCACCTCTTGGAGATGAAGAAAGAAGAGCGGACAGCGTCGAAAGGCAGCGCCTGCTCGACGTTGGCTCGTTTTTAATTGTTATGGATCAGTAATTAAACAAATAAATTACTAAACGGTCTCTTTCGTCGTTATTAATGATCCCACAACAGTTGCCAGCTTCACCAACGTGGTTATTATGTAATTATCAGTTAGTTTTAATCTCGGGTTAAGCAAACCTTTCAAGATTGCCAACAAATTACTCGTCGTACACTCCTCCGAACGCTCACTATCGGGATACGTTTCTATAAATTATGCGCTAATGCCCCACGAGCACGACGGGGAAACGATGAAGAGCCTTTCACGCGAAGCCGTTTCCGCCGAACACTATTTATGAATTACAGGAATCTGTAATGACGAGTGCAGGCTGGCTCCGCCCATTTTCGGTCAAGATATGCTCGTTATGTTAATTTGCATTTTTGCGTTCTGCCGAAATGTTACCGAGGAGGAAAGGCCGGTGGCCTTACCAGAGGCGGACTGAAAAATTTGTCTCGATAGATATCTTTGACTAGATTTTGTTTACTAGTCAACTTGCCGTTAAAGTTAGCTTTTTCAAGCGAAATCTGAAACACCATCTCTTGCCTTCGTTCCCACAGGCGGTCTTCAGTCCGTTTTGGGTTCTTTTATTTTCTCGTAAAGTATGCAATTTAAGGTATCGAACGCATACTTCTTTCGTCACTATCGCGTCGTGACTTTTCATTGGCGGTGTCTTAATGCCCTTTTATGGCCTATCAACATCATTCATCCATCCATTCATCAATTAATCTTGCAATTATGGTTTTTCTTGTTTTCTTTCTCACGATCTTGTATCCGCATCATAAAGAATAATAAATTAGACACTAATGATCGATCAACGGGCATTAGAGCGATCAAACTGAGAAAATGGAAATTATTTTAATAAGAGTTTTTCAGCGAAATACCAAACCAACTTTTTTATCATCCCCTCCAGCCAGTTGATGACGTATTAAATAACCATTTCGGCAATTTATTTTTAACCTTTTGCTGAGACCTTTCTCCTCCACTATCTTTTCGCGCCACTTATCCGCATTATCGTAATTCGCATCGACCCAAAGCATCCAACCGCAACCCAAAAAATCCCCATCCATTGCCAACTGACAATATAATTACCCGTCATTGTGGCGGGCTTTTTAAATATGTCGGTGTCAGGTCGTGAAAGTATTCTATTTCAAATGTCTCTATTAGAATTCCTCTCGCAATCCGGGGTTATAATTACAAGAGGTGCTCGAAACACGTCCGTAAATCCGGCAAGCCCATGCACTTAATTCGCAACGGTATTTAACCTTTGATAGTGGCTATTTTCCACAAGCGCATATAAAAATAAACGATCTCGACAATAATGGAAGTTGAAATACTGGTTATCAAACATTTGCACGTAGTTTGTGTCAATTGTCAGAAACAAACGACCGTGCTTCCATATCTGATCGAGGATGGTCGCACCGCGGTGTACCATCATGGTTTATTCATAAATGAAGGCGAGCAGAAGGGCCGGATTATGGGTTAATGGCGGTATTAATTGGGTCGTTGGGTATTTGGTAATTAAAAAGGTGATGTATTTATTAACGTTAATAAACATAAGTTGATAGTCGTCGCTACTTTGTCGTACGTTAATAAAAGCTTACTTTGAAGTCGCGGGATTTATCTCCCTGAAGGGCCATAGTTATAGACTTATGATGAGAGGAATAAATTTAATAAATAATAATGCGTTGCAGTAACTCATTACACATTCTTTATATGTACCATTTTTTTATTGGTTACATAAAATAAAACACAAACGTTATAATGTTGGATTATATTCAGGTTTTAAAATTTAGTAACAGCTGGCACTCAAAAATTGCTGTGCTGATTCTTGTCGTGCTAGTTCAGAATATCCTTCCACAACGGATGAAATTTTTTTGTATGTTTTATAACAATAGATTTAATGACGTAAGCGTTCTAGTTGCCTCCACCAACTACTAAAAAGAAAAAACAATCAAGTATACCGCTTCGTCAGACAAAATAAGATTTGTGCAGAATAGTCTTTTTCTAAATTGAATATGTAAACTGTCTCTCTATCAGTCTGTCTGTCTGTATCAATTTTTGTTAGATGCATAATCTCCGAAACTACTGGACTGATTCTTGTCAAATTTTATATCTAGGTATATTAGGACGCCAACCAAAAATTGGCGCCAATTTCACTAACAATTTACATTGTTTTTATTTTTATAAAATAAGATACTCCTGCACTTGTGGTCTATGAATCAGTGTTGAGTTTTCACCACGGAGGTAGAAGACACCGGGGGGAAGGCATCGTGAATTTTGTGACACAGTCTCAGGCACCGTTTATGACCCTACTTGAAACCGTAACCAGTGGCGGGGCAACATTGACAAACACAAACTGAACATTTATGTATTTACAGTTAGCACAAAATACATAGTTACCAAAACGTATAAACTAAGTCTTTTATTATTCATTCAGTCACCTACATAAGTAATATTGCGAAGAAAATAAAAATTGTTTAATTAAACTGAAACATTTTAATTAAAATAAAATGAAATTAATACTTGTTTAAAGGGTTAGAGAAAGGATTAATTATTGCCCTTTAAAATGAATTAATTTAGTTAAACTACTTCTTATTCTTGGTTCTTCTTTAGAGAAGATTTTATTTCTATAATGTTGTTTACGACGCAAGTTATATATATGTTACAGTCAAAGCGTACATTTCAGCGAATGTATACATTGACGTACTGTTTTAGCTAAAGTATTCACTGCACATGGAAATGGATACTTTTACTAGTAAATGTATACATTCACTAGACAGTGTATGCATTTACTGCAGTCTGTTAGTCAAAGCTTCAATAAAAAGAAATACTTAAATATCACAATTGAAGAGCTCAGAGAAGAAGTAGTACAAGTGACATTTTTATTAAAAATGAGTTAAGTGCTGAACAGTATATTCACTAATGCCTATGCTTTCTTTCTTTGGCAAAGTTTTTGCATTTTTCACTTCTGCCTTTAACTTTAGATATTTTTCTAAATTCATCCGAAAACTGTTGGGTTTATGCAGGATTTTTTCAATGCGTTCATAACTCTTTGTTTTTATTGCAGTTTTATCCATTGTAGATAATATTAAACTAACACTTAATATGTAGGGGAACTAGGGGCTTGTTGTAACAGGGGTAAGTTGTAACACTAAATTTTTACCCGGAATTTAAACTCTTTAACGTCAGGTTATTTACTGAATTTAATTCTTGCACCATAAGACATCATGTCATCACAACCACTGTTCCTTCAGCCAGCGCAGTGAGTGGATGCGTGCACGTGTTTCGTTTTTGCCAAGTAATGTAAAATATTGCTTCAGTAAAATTTGGTTTTTCGTATCAGTTATTAATTAATTTAAAACTTTTAGTTTTGTATGTAGTTCAAAAATTACTCAGCTTTGATATTCCTTACACATTTTGACGCTAAACCACCAAATTTTTTCGAAATGTAATTAAATGTAGGAAATTGTGCTACGGGGCATGTTGTAACAATATGTTTGGGGCAAGTTGTAACATGTTACAACTTATCCCAAATTCACTTCTACAAATCTCGTCACTAGCATACGAAAAGCGAGCCAAATTTTGACCTATGCCTTATATCGCTTTCCAGATATATTAAGAAAAAGGAAGACAAAACTCAAATCTTTAATGTTGACTCTTTTTCTAAAAGTTTATTTCAGTTTTACTGAAAAAAATTTGTATATAATGAAGTGTTGTGTTGATTTTTGAAAAATAAAGTCTAAATATGTATCAACATTAGCTTTATTTTTATTGTTACTACCTGTCTCATGGCTGTTACAACTAGCCCCAACCACGGGGCAAGTTGTAACAATGCACTTTTTTTAAGAAAATGCCTGGTGTGAAGTGAAGATGAACAATTTTGACCTTTTGCCTGTTCAGTCCAATAGGGGAATAGTTAGACTATCGATAGATACTTTTATAATGGTCAAACAGCTAATAGATACCAAATTATATTCGTTTTCCTAAAAACTGTTACAACAAGCCCCTCGTTCCCCTACTACACACCACACAAAAACAATAAATCACAAATACCGCTAAAACATCAGTAGGTACAATGTGAGGTTATGTCACCATGTATTATTTGGTGCATACTTTGACTAAGCGGGAACCGCTAATGTATACATTGACTAGTTAAAGCTTACACATCGTCCATTGTGAACACATTTACTGAGCAAATCAGTCAATGCATACATTGGCTAGTCAGTGTATACATTGACGGAATAAACACTTTGACTATAATATTTATATAAACAACAATATGGGGAAAATGGCCAATGGACTCACCCTAATTGCACCGATCTTCCACTACAATTCACTTGATTCTACGACTAGGAGGCGCGGGGGCCCCTTGCACCAACAAAATAACAACGACGACAAAAAAGGCCACCACGAGGTGTTGCAGCCTTGATGGTTGACGAACTACAACGTTTTTTCTATATATGAATGTTTCTTCTACTAGAGGGCGGCTTTAGTGTATGGGTGGGGATGATCTTAGGGTGGTAGTTAAGGTTAGCCAATAAGAGGGTGGACAGGAATTGTTGCTTGCCAAAATACGGATCCAGTATTTTATTTACAAGTTACGCTTGCAATGAGCTACAGCTATTAAAATTAACTACGAAGTAAGAAAAAAGAGAACGACTAAAACTAACATATACAAAAGGTTTCAAAGATTCGATATTGGTTTTATTGGTTGCAGGGGAGGGGTATTATCGTCCTTAAGGAGAACTACGGTACCGATACCGACTTCGATATTGTCTACATGCTTGGAGACTGCCCATTTGGCGCGCTGATACAATTTATGAAGGTACTCGTTTTTCCACTTTCCCAAATGCCTCCAAAGTGAGGTGCCGAGGGGGGATTAAAAGTCCATTGAATCATCTGTGATTCGGCTGCTGTTCTCATCGCCTTCACAAACTCGCGATTTGCCCTGGAAAAATTGGTCCCACAATCACTAAAGATATGTGGGCATCGACCGTGGCGACTAACGAAACGACGAAGTGCCGCGATAAATGCATCCGTGAACAAACTAAATGCCACTTCCAAGTGTACCGCTTTGGTAGCAAAGCAGATGAATAGGCATAAATACGCCTTTATAACAGATGCCCCACGAATCCTAGCAACCGAGACTGAAAAGGGTCCACCGTAATCTACATCAACGCAACTAAAGGGTTTTGATTCGGATACTCGCATGGCGGGTAGATCGCCCATTTTTGGCTGTGCAGATAAAGGGTGAGCTTTAAAACACCGAACGCAAGAGGACAGCACACGCCGAACTTTTAGAACAGGGCTCTCTGCTTTGAAGCTTTGACAATTCTTGAGCAAAGGTAGTTTTTTGAACCTTGCTTATGAGGTACAAGAGTGACTCAAAGAGTTCAGCCGTCGTCAACGACAATGAAGAACATTTCTCCTTTTGCACCGCTCTACGACAGTAAGCAACAATTCTTTGTATTTTTCTAAGCGGGGAAAACCGACCGATCAACGTTTCACCAACAGTGGGCTCTTTGGTTTGTGCAACAAATAGCTCGATCTTGCGAGCTTCTAAGTCCGTGTCGACTGATCCAACATGTGATTTTTGAGGCCAGTAATGTTCGCGAAATTTCAAGAATGATGGGCGGGCACGATAGGGAGCTTGAGACAAAGTCCTCCGGCAAGAGCCCGCGTGATGTGATGTCAGCGGGCTTATCAGAAGTGGGTACGTGGTTCCACCAACTAGGTAGTACCCGATCGTGAATATAAGACACTCTGTTGGCCACAAATACCTTCCAACGACTAGATGACGAACGGATCCACAACACGATAGACCAATCCGTCCAGGCAAATATGCGACTAAAATTCAATGTGCCTTCCAGTGCTTTTTTAACAAAATCAATCAATTTGGCCAGCAGTACTGCTCCACACAACACACAACTCCGCGACTTTGGATTTCGTCGTCAACAACCGAACTGTTGGTACGCCCTGTGTAATTGTTCTCAAATAAATTACACAACCGTATCCTCTTACAGATGCGTCACAAAACCCATGTAATTGACAATCTGCTGTAACAACGAGTGGTACGTGGCGCGGTATCTTTACCGACGATAGAGTAGAAAGTTGCTCTTTTAGATGATTCCACAATTGACTGATCGGTGTCGGAATCTTGATCCCAGTCAACACCGGCTTACCAGAGCAACTGTATAATATATTTAGCCAGAAACGAGACAGGAGATAAGAATCCCAGAGGATCATAGATTCGAGCAATTTCCGACAGAATGTTGCAGCATCCCATTGTAAGCCTAATACCTTTAAAGCGACTTGCGAATCCCTATCAAAATTGGAAGGTTGTAGTTGCTTGTGGCCCTCGGGAATATCCTCCAACAATTCTACACCATTGCTAGCCCACTTTCTCAGCTCAAAACACGCTGAAGACAATAACTGAATTCATTGTGACTTTATTTCCGTCGCCTCCTCTAGAGACTCAGAACAACATACAAGAGTAGTCGACGTAGAGATTTTCTCTCAACGCCTTGGAAGCCAAAGGAAACTGTGAGTGGCCCAAGTCTGCCAAGTGCAGCAAGGGCCGAATAGCTAAGAAAGGAGCAAAAGCAACTGCATACGTAACAGTGTTTAACTGGTACGATTGGATTGGGTCCAACGCATTAATTGAAAACGTCGATGTTCAGGAGCAATCAAGATTTGTCTGTACATCTGACGAATGTCGCAGATAAAGGCCACCGGTATCATTCGAAAAAGTAACAATAATTGGGCAATGTCTGCCTACGGGTTCACATTCTCACTGACCCCAAACCGTAGTAGGTCAGTGAGAATTGTGTCGTTCAAGGAAATATTGTTAGACGCCTTGCAACTGGCATCGAACACTACGCGAATCTTGTTCATATTTCCTTCCGGCTTGATTATCCCATGATGAGGGATGTAAAACGAATCACCCTCTGGGGTTCGTCGGTAAGTAACGACATATGATTAGACGTCAAGTACTCACGCATGAAGTCCAAATACAACGCACGAATGTCGGCTTGTTTGCTTAAACGACGTTCAAGGGCAAGAAGTCGTCTATCTGCGATAGCTTTAGAATCCACAAAATTAGGTACGACGCCAAATCTACCAACAGGGTCTCAAGAAATAGTTTGTGTAAAGATTGCCTCAGCTTGTTCGTCAGATGGTGCAACGAAGGCTCCAGCGATATATGTAACGACTGCGTAGACGGTAACGACATGGATTGAGTCGGACCCAGCAAGGCCCACCCGAAGATAGTTTTAACTATGATGGGTGTTGCGGAATAGTCAACTACGTGGTTGCAAACAATCGCCGAGTATATGTCTGTCCCTAGCACCACATCAATGGGACCCGGTTTATACCAGCTGCGATCCGCGAGATCGAGTCCCCGAGAAACCGAGATTGTGACGGGTCTATTGGTGACGCCGGCAGCTTGCTGCAAATACGTGGCAGAACATGTAATTCCAAATCTAGAATCGGTTGCCGAATTTTGCGCGGTCGTACCTGGGTAGACGTGTGACGCATTTGTCATAATATGGCCTACTCCAGAAATCGACACTGTCGATCTGGTTTTGAGCATAGTTTGGAAGGTTCCCCATCTATCGCGAATTTCCAACATTATGGTCGCTAACAAGATATTTTTTTTTGTAACTCGAGGGATTGACAAGTGAATCAACAATGCAAGAAGTGAGGGACTCTGATGGAGTTTTGTCTGTATCTGCCTCCGTGACATCAGGTTCCGAAGGCGCATGCAAGGTCTTACGAGATTTAAAATGCAATAACGTATGATGTCGCCCACCACAATCACGACAGCGCCCTTTTGATGGGTATTTATTCACCGCGTGTTCATCTTTAAGGCAATTAAAACAAGTCCTGGTGGGTTTTATCAATGAATATCTATCAAAGGGCGATGCTTGTATAAATTTTGGGCATTTTATGACGTTGTGAGCTTCTGTACAAAGTGGATCTTTATTTACTGGATTCGACGTAACAACAAATGACGCCTTGTTGTGACCTTTAGGGCCACCTAAATTAAACGATTTCAGGCGAGCAACTCCTGTGGGATCCGGACAACAATCTAACATCTTACAATGCGACTCAATAAAGGTTTCTAGATCCTCGCGAGTTGGAAAATCAATCTTCTGAGTCCGACATTCGGCCTCAAAGGCTTTGCTAGTATTCACGTCTACCTTATCTAATACAGGGTGACTGCGAAATAAGTGCAAATATTTTAACCACGGCATCCCCCACCCTAGTAGAGCCGAAATATAGAAAAAACAAATTAAAAATCGAATGGGGCAAAACCCCCATGAACCACCCTCGATACGAAGGCACTGAGCCACCTTGTAAACAGAGTTGGAAAAACGTTCTCATAAAAACGACCTAAACACTTTCAGTTTCAATTAAAAGTAAAACCGACTTTTTGCTGCTTATCATTCGTTCATTCATTTACTCATTCATCGTTAAAGGTCAATGTGAAAGTTTTTTGGTAATTTTGATTCTGATGGATGTTTGGTCCTTGTCACAACGATTTTAGTTTGTTTATTGGAACAGAAATAAGAGCAACTTAGAATGCTACTACCTTTTTACAAGAAATGTTGAAAATGTTGTCCTTGACTAGCAATACAGGCGTCAGACCATCGCAAGAGCTTTGTTGATAGGTAAAAACCACTTTCACTCGTTGAAACTCTTCGATAATTTCTGGACACTGTTGATTTCCACAAACGAACTGTTTCATCCAACCGATACACATTTATCGAAAACCGTCTCTTTCAATCGTACTTGTTGACGAGCATGTGGAGTTTGATCGGACAAAAAGTGAGTTACACAACGTGGACAATTAGCGGGCTCCAAACCCTTTACTTTGTCAACATGGTATGAATGTGGCCGTATTATTTTAATGTAGGATGCACTACAAGCTGTGAAAATCCAACTTCTTCTTTCTGTCCTATCACGGCCACGATCGTGAGTTTGAAGTTGAAGGTACCATGATCTCGGACTTGCTGTACCACTGATGCAAATGTTCGTCCACACCAATTACCATATCGACACAATCTGCATGGGAAAACTCCACCATAAACCGATTTCACCGACCGCTCGATGCTAACTGGCCCTTTTCGTGTTTTTCACGTTGCGATTAAAAAAGTGCCTGATAAAGTCACTTTTTTGGTTCTTAATCGGACTCGCTCTGTTCCATTCATTGTAGTAATTATGTAGGTCACAAAACAGTCCAGCGGCGCGTACAACAATTTACATTTAATTTCAAATATTTTTTTCTAGACACTGCTACTACTTAGGACCGTGAATTTTACCCAGTGACATAATCATATTGTGAGCTATTCCCCATTTTTTTTTGCATGTATTTCGCAATCACCTTGTATAATGCTAAACCACAGAAAACCTTCTAAATTGTCAGCAATTTTTAACGCTTCCAGTGCCCCGCGATGCTCTTTGAAGCTATCGACAACTGAGCGAAGTGCCTTTGCAGATTCCTTTGTTAGCTTTGTGAAAAAATTGAGCAGCCAGTTTCGGTTTCTCGTCGTACCGGTCTGTTAAAATTTTATATGCTATCGGATAATTATCCTCTGATAATGTCAGGGATTTTATCAGGTCTAACACTTCGCCGGACAGGCAACTTAGCAAATACTGAAATTTGTCAACAGGTGGTAAGGATTCCTTATTATGTATGGCCGTATTGAATGTTTGAATAAACGGATACCATTGTACAAAATCGCCATCGAAGTTTCGCAACGAGATTTTTGGTAATCGAATATTATTTTGTCTCGTTGTTTGACTATGATTACTAGGAGTGGGAGTATTCAATGGCGAAGACGCGAGAAAAAGTTCGTTATATGCGTCTCAGGTTTCACAATATAACCGATCAAACGCTTTCAAAATCTGGTTCGGTTAAACTAGACAGGCAAGAAATAACCGACGCGTTATATTTTCAAAAATCTTCTGCAACTTCCTCAACGCGCTGGTACCGAAATGACAATAAACCCGTGAGCGTAGTTTGCAGCAACGCGGAGGAGGCCACGTCGTGGGTCTCTACCATCTGATTACTTATACGCAAGGGCTTACATTGCTCTAGCCTCCTTCAGTTTTACCGCTATTACAAATCTTACGGATCTGTCTCAACACAACGCAAATCTTACGACACGTGTTTCGCTTCCGTTAGTACCCTTGTTTAAGGTCAAGCAACCCTACCAATAAAACCAATAGGGCTTGATTATAAGCTACTCCGCGTACGCAGATTTCATAACGTTTCGTATAAATTTTGACCTTGAAAAATGCAGCAATTTCGCCATTCGCCGGTCGTGTTTACGTTTAAACTTTTTCTATCGCTTCGTTTACAACTTTTAATAAAATCTTTTCTTCACACTTTAAGATGTCTTCACTATTAAAGTCTCTGTTAGACACTAGATTACTCATTTTCTGTTTCTGAAATGTTAACATGTCTTCGGAAACCGATGAAACTGGATATTTTGGTTAATTTTGTACTTTGCGATACTGCTATTACTCCGGGAGTGGGATTTTGTTTTTATAACGATAAAATATCGGTACCGATAAAATATGGTCGTCTTTTTCTTTCGCATATGAAATTTACATTTTCGTCCTTGTCATTTATCGCTTCGTATCGTATCGGTAGAAACAAAATCCCACCTCGGTAGTTTGCAAAAACACAATGTTTTGTTGCACCGTTCTGTTTTAGAGCACTCATTACTACCGTCATCAACAAATAATTTATAATATTCACAATAGTGCACCCACACATAACCTAATTGTTGAATTTGTACAGTCTTGTCAAGGTCAATTTTTGTACGAAAATAAGGCGTGGTTTACGATGCATGCGCCTCAAGAATTTGCTTTATAATCAAGCCCTATTCTACTGAACAAAGAAATAGACGCAAAAGCGTGCACGCGAAATATATGAACAGCTTTTGCAGTGTATCACGAAACAAAATACTGTAAACCATGAGCTAATTAAACAATCCAGTTTGAAAGACCATATGTTTACGACGCAAGTCATATATATATACAAACAACAAAATGGGGAAAATGGCCAATGGACTTACCCTAATTGCACGGATCTTCCACTACAATTCACTTGATTCTACGACTAGGAGGTGTGGGGGCCCTTTGCACCACCAAAATAACAACGACGACAAAAAAGGCCACCACGAGGTGTTGCAGCCTTGATGGTTAACGAACAACAACGTTTTTTCTATATACTCAGGATCACGAAGCAATGCATAGACGTCATTGATGCTGTAGATCCGTTACCAACACTAAATCAAAAATACGCGCCGCAATACGTGACAATACGGTTCAATATCGATCAATTTGGGGGAAATTATATTGGTACGACTGATAGCGAAACATATGCTAAAGTTTTATCGATTTCACAAGTGTCATTGGTGTCAACTTTGGTTATGTTGTGTTATTGTTTGATTTTTCGCGTTTTTCTACTTTTCTACTCGTGTAATCGTATCAGTTCTTTTCAGAACTATAACAGTTCTTTTTAGAACTCCAAGTTAACTGTCGTATACCGTGGTACGTGTCGCTTGCTTGAACGTAAACATTCCACCATGCCGAAGCCCTTGCACAAAGATGCAAAGCAAATGGTCGCTAATTTAGTGGACTATTTTGCTAAAGAACGCGATAGCGGGGGACCTCTTTTACCAATAACAGCTGTTCAGGACGTAAGTAGGTGTATTTTATTACAATTACTAATGCAGTCACATTGTACAGAGGGTTGCTGCTACTCTGGGTGTATGTGTGCGAACAGTGAACTCCGTGGTACAACAAATAAAAACCGGAGAAGGTGTACATTCTCCCAAGAAATAGAGACCCCCGAACAAAGCAAGTGTGTGATATTAGCACTTCGGAGCAGTGTGCTATTCGAGAATGCTTATATGGAATGCTCGAAAAAAGTATGAATTTGATGCACACGCCTTATAGATACTAACGATTATTTTACAGAAATACATGTTACACGATCGCCATTAATTGATTGCTTGAAGGAGAAACATATATTTGAGGGTTCTGTGAGTTCGTTAGGAAAAATTTGACATTCTCTATTGGGTTTTGTTATTCGCCAACCAGTGTACGGAAGCGTCTTATGGAATTACAACATGTTGTTCATGCAAGAACCAAATTCTTACGTGAATACATGCACAATCAGCAGAACCCAAATCCTTTGCCATGTGTATATCTTGATGAAACATGGATATTTGAAAATGGTTTGGTAGTTAGGTCATTGCAAGACGATAGTGTCAAAAGTATCAGGATGTTCAAAATAGAAGGGAAAATTTAGTAATGTGTCAGTTTCACGTAAGTTATTTATTCTTCTCACTATATTTTAGGTATATTGTATTACATGCAGGTACAACCAATGGATTTATTGATGAAGCAGCGCTAGTATTTTCTTATAATACCAAAAATCCAGACTATCATGGCGAAATGAATCAACAGAATTTTCTCAAGTGGTTTCAATTGCTCATGAATCTTGAAGAACCATCACTGATTATTATAGACAATGCAAGCTACCACAGTACCCTTGCAAACAAATGTCCCAGTGGTTCATGGAAAAAAGCAGAAATTCGTGAATGGCTTTAACAACATGACATAAGTTCAGATTCACAGCTGTTAAAAACGGAACTTCTTCATTTGGTTGCACGGTAATGCATATACTATTCTCTATCGTTTCATTTAAAATATCATGTTTTTCAGAAATAAACCTCCAAAAACGTATGTTGCCGTGAATTGGGCCAACAGAATTGCCATAGAGTATTGCGATTGCCGCCGTATCATTGTGTGTTTAACCCTATAGAAAATATTTGGGGAATTACTACAAATTACTATTCCAAACACATTGGGTGTGATAGTTATGGTCAAACAAAATTCCGTGGAAATGTGGAAAGAAGCGTTAGCACATGTCACGCCCACAATGTGGAAAAATACTGTTGACCATATGAATAAAATAATACGGGAGTGGTGGGAACGGGAATTATTATTTGACCATGAAGAGATTTTAGAGAGTTTATAATCGACATTAACGAAGATTCAGATTATAGTTTTAGTGATTATGACAGTGAAGATTCTAATACTGCAGAGGGCATTCAGCCACTGTAACATGTAGGTTATTTGCCATTACCATCCTAATTGATTGTACTAGCGGCATGTTCTGCTGGTGTCTTTTATAATCACACTATCACTTCACAGGCCAAATATACAGATCACTGGTCAGACGAAGACGTTGTGCAACATGAATAGTTATTATTATTTATAGTTTACTTTTGTATCTATTCCATGTCAATAAAGTAACTTATTCTGTAGATGTGACGTGGCCATTGTGGCATTGAAGACGATAAGCGTATTTCTCTAACTTGAAGCCTGTCACAACTGTTCAATGCTGTCTGTTTGAGACGTATGTTGACATTCTCGTTGGTAGCTTTAAGTACAGTATGAAGCCTTGTACCACCCTCCAAGTATGTGTTTCACACCCAATTGTCAATTTTTACCAGCAGTCAGTGAACGTTCTTAAAGCCAGTCATTCACGTTCCAAGGCCGGGGTACAATTGTATTGGATACAACTGCTGTACAATTCTGCTGATAAGCAGCAGTACACACACGTTACGACCTTGCAGTTAAAAATTTGCCATCGTGGTGGCAACATGTCCAAAGAAAATGGATTTTTATACCTGCTTTCACGGTTTGTATAACGTACACTGTCCACACGATCAAATTTCCATCCAATACAACACGATTGTACTGCTGCAGACAGACTTGTTCACCAACCGTCCACATCCAACCGATTTGCTTGTCGCATACACAGACGTTCAAAAACACTTCAATTTCATCCTATACTACACAATTGTACCGCGGCGTTGGAACGTGAGTGGCACGCTTCAGTGACTAGGAACACGTGAAAGGGGTTACAGTCATGATCTTTCCTTCGCCTGAGTTTGTAATTCATAGCATCTATGCAGCCTGCAGCATGCCCTTGTGTGCTGAAACACTGCAAGTGTAGCTTATTTCTTAACTGTTGCTTCACACTAACGGTCTTCTCATGCTATAAGCATAAATAGAACAAACCAAAACAATAACAAGCCGACATGTTTGTTGACAGTTTTCAAACCGATTCATTTGTATGATAAACGTGGTAGATGCATGACGTCATACAGAGTCCGTGACGTGTACGCATTGCTTCGTGATCCTGACATACCTATTTGTTTCCAGAGAAAAACGTTTTTACTCCTTTAACTGTAGAAACTGCAGAACACACAAATGTAGAATATCCTCTACTACATATGTGGGTATTTATTTTAGAAATGTTTATCACGTCATTCTTGTTCCAGGTGTGTTGAATATGGGAATACTCAGTATGAAGCGAATGAAATGACTGAACAGGTTTTCCATGTTGCATGGCATTTCAATCGACCAAATCTATTTGAAGGATTAACAATCCTGTCATTAGAATTTTACAAGTATATTAAAAACAGGATAACGTCTTCTGTGAACGTTTTCAGACACTGGCTTTAGGTTCAAATGTAGGCTTAAGTTAAAGGAGCTGCTAGCAACTATTAATTACGCTCTTCCATGCGATAATTTTCAAATAGAATATTTGCTGTCTTTGTAAGAATGAGAATATTCCATTGAACAAAATTTGCCAATATGGAGGAAAGAGACAGCAGAGGCGACTATGCAAGATGATCTTATCTTATCTTATGATCAATAATATCTTAACACAGACAGGAGTACAGCAAATTGACATCATAAAGTCGGTAAGAATTGGTAAAAATACTGAGAAACCTAGATTACTTAAGGTTACACTATCTTCTCCGGTGATAGTAAGAGAGATTCTAATTAAATACAAATCACAAAATGGTCTGTATATCAATCACGATTTGACAAAGATGGAACAAAACTATGCCTATGCAATACGCAAAGAATTCAAAAGAAGAACTGATAATGGGGAGAAAAATATCGTTTTGAAATATATTAATGGAATTCCGAAAATAGTAACAAAAAATGCGTAATATTCCAACAGGCGATTAATAATAGCCCATCACATCCTACCCTAAAAATATTGCATCAAAATGTACGTGGTCTAAACACCAAAGTAAATGAATTCTATGTCAATGTTTGTTCTACTGATGCTCAAGTAATTTTGCTAACAGAGACTTGGGTACATAGCGGAGTATCTAACTCTGAACTTTTTCCACCAAAATTCAATGTTTTTAGATCTGATAGAAGACTGTCCAGAGGAGGAGGTGCTCTTATAGCTATTGACAGTAAAATGATTGCTACTAATCTCAACTTGTTGTCACCTGTTATGAGTACATATATATATATTTTTAACTTAATTTTGAAGTATTCATTGTATCCTAATGTATGGTCGGTGTCAAAAGTAGTTCCAGTTTTCAAATCCTGTGATAAAAGCAAGATTGCAAACTATAGACCTATAACAATTCTATGTAATTTTGCAAAAATTAAATTTTCTAACACTATTAACTTTCATGTAAGTAGCCAAATAAGTCATGATCAACATGGTTTCATTAGAGGAAAATCAACTGTTACCAACCTAGTTGAATTTACGCAATTTGCTTCTCAGGTCTTCGATGATAGAAAGCAAGTAGACGTAATATACACTGACCTTACAAAAGCATTCGACAAAGTAAACCAGTGTATATTACTCAAAAAACTTGGTAATTTTGGTCTGTGTACTTAATAGTTTACTTCAATTATTGAAATCAATGATTATGAATCAGTTTGTTGAGTATTGCAAAAGCGGTGTATCTCAAGGGTCCAATCTTGGTCCGTTGCTTTTCATACTTTTTTTTAATGACATATCTAACCCATGATACAAGTAAATATGGTATGAACATACGCAGGTTTGCTGACGTCACCTGGCTGTATTCAGGCGGGAAATTGAAATATTTACCGAGCCCAACTAAAGTCACTAGATCTACTATTACTTTTAGAAAGTACGGCAAACTGCCTGTGGTCGGAATTCGACAGAGAGGAACCTAACCTATGTGTTAAACAAAGATAGCGCGAGGCTAGTAATTTTCGCTATCTGTCAACGAAAGGTTGATGTGTTTACGATTTGAGGTTACGACAGACTGTACTAGAATTATTGAGTTAACGGACCGGAAAGAACACTATTCCAGTCCCAAAGTAACTCCAGCCCTATTCAACGAGAAAGTGTCACCGGTAACCAGCAAACAGTCGTGGAAGACGTGTTACCACCAAGGCAATTGACGGCCAAATGACAGTAACAGGATAGCCATACTGGAAGCAAAAAATACCTGCTGTCGAAAAGACGGAGCATAACAAGGACACAGATATTTTCTTATTATTTGCTATCATCCCCGCTATTTTTTTAACAACGCTAGGTCGCTAGCAAACCACCAATTTGTTTTTACGCATCAGTTTGGTAACAATAAACAATAACCCTCATAACCACAAAAACTCATAACTGCCTCATAACCCTTAAAATTGATATTTGACATCAGATGTCAACACAGAAGTGGAAGGTCATTCATTCCACATGACGTCAGATAACGTTGCGCAGAAGAAGACGAGTTTTGGTTCATGGGATGTCCATACCATATTTACTTGTATCATGATCTAACCATATTGATTGTAAAATTTACATATATGCGGATGATCTGAAGATTGTAAATGTTATAACCTCGTATTCTGACTGTCTTCAATTACAAGATAGTATTGATTCATTCTTAAATTATTGTCAAATTAATTGCCTTAGTGTAAAGTTAAGCAATAACTAGGAAATTGCAACCCATTAATTTTATGTACAACATGAATGGTACGCTTTTAGATCGTTGTGATCAGTTTAAAGACCTGGGGATTGTAGTAGATAACAAACTGTCGTTTATACCGCATATCGAATATGTTACAAACAGTGCAATGAAGATGCTAGGATTTATAATTCGTAATGCAACAGATTTACACAATGTACATTGTATAACGTTATTGTTTTACACCTTAGTCAGAGCAAAGCTAGAATACTGTAGTGTAGTATGGAACCCAACGCATAATATTTATCTTTCTTATTGAAAAGGTACTGAGAAAATTTTGTAAATACGTGTTTTTCAAAATGTTTGGCAGATACCCTGCACAACACTGTGACCAAAAAATTGTTTTGAACACAGTTAAAGAAACATCACTTTTGAGTAGAAGAAATTTGGCTTGTCTTACATTTTTACAAAAAAATATTGATGGTTCAGTACATAGTGATGCATTACTTAGCCAAATAAATTTCATTGCACCTAGGAGTATAAATCGAATGCCAATGACGTTTCATTATGTAATTCCGAATAGCTACCACCACTACAATTCTCCTTTATTAAATTGTTTTAAACTATGCAATTGTGTGAGTGATAAGTTCGATATTTTCTGTGACAAATTACATAGAAGTAAAGTAAAAAAAATAATTATATTGCACTATAGTCAATAAAATGTATGCCAACTATCTGGTATTGTAGTACGAATGGGTTAATTAATCTTGTATAGGACTGCCAATTGTTAATTATTTATGGTGTTTTTTTTTTATAATATGTTTCTATATGGACAATTGTCTGTTGGAAAATAAATTACTAAATTACAAAAAATTACTAAATTACATCTGTAAAAGTTGTAAGTCAAGAGTGGAACTTTTGAATTTAGGATGCACCTTTTAGGTTTTTATTCTAGTCATGTTCGATGTACTTATTTGTTAGTTTTTTTACTTATTTATTTATTTAACTTTAGAAATATGTTTATATTTAGCATTAGACTGATATATTCCTTTCTGTCATTTTTTGTTAGACGTCTATATTTTTCGTATATTAGGCTGTGATATGTTAAACTGTTGGGCTTTCTTCTAGTCACTTTTAGTAGATAGATGTATTTATTTTTATATTAGTTTTCAGATACAGGGAGGCTGTGATTAATATACATAGACTTGTCCTGTCCTTTTCCAGTAAGCATTAGCTATCCATCTATCCCCCTCTACGATCACATTATCTGAAAAGTTTTGAGTCGGATAGCTAGGATATTTTAAACGCTGTTGTAACTGTTTTAGTGCCTACCTAATTATTAAGTAGATAAATATTTACTTATTTTGTACATTATTAGGGCGTATTTATTTTTGTCAATAAATAAATGAAATGAGGTTATTTTTTTACAAATAAATTTGATTAACTACATGGTACTTTGTTTTGTGGTTCTATAAAATTTTTTCCCTTACCTAATGTTTTAGTGCAATATTTGTAACATATACGTAGCAATGACCATCCAAATATTTTAACAGCTGGGGCCTTGATCAGAAGTAAAAAGAAAATTTGCGTAATAAGAAATCTACTATCTTCAGTTTTTACATCATTTTATTACCATAAAAGCTGTTGTAAAATTGATGGTTGTCATTTTGGGACTCGGATGCGTTAAAGAGATTTGTTGGCGATGTGGCAACTACGACGATGGTACTAAGCGGCAACACGGCATGCGCTAGGGGTCCGTTTGTTTTAACTGTAATGCGCACGACCCATCGAGATCAAAGGTGCCGACAGCACGTGGTTCATCACATGTGGGAAACTATGTTTGGTTTATTAATTTTGCCGGTACAGAATTTAAATGGCATTCGAAATGGTTGTGCGATATATATACATGTAGCAATTAAAAAATTGATTTAAATACGTATCAATTTATTTTGGCAGCTTCACTTTCAAATTGTGAACTACTATTGTTTTGTTTATTTGATTCTTGCAAAGTACACTGTTCTAACTGCAAATAATAAATTGATATACGTATATATTTAAGATTATAACTTACTTTTTGCAAATAGTTGAAAGGTATAGTAGGAACTGAATTCGGATGTAGAATTAAATTCCAGTAGAAATGCGTTTGCCCAACTGAGATTCCACGAATTCTATCCACATTTTAGAAACCTTTTTGTTTTTAGGGCATTTAAGAAAAATTGTATGATCTATTTTATAGAAATATACTCAAAACAACAACAAACATAAACACTACTTCACAACACGTCCAAAACTAAAATAATACAACTAAACTCAAACTGAAGAACGAGTTTACAAAGTACAGTCGAGGTCATAAAAATAACCGCCTCCCGTGGCCTTGGTCCTAGCAATGGACTGCCGAAACTACCTGAGCCCTTAGAGAAAGCTGAATTGTGATAAACGCAGGTAGTTATCTGTTTGCAGTGGTAAACCAACCTTGCCTTCTTCGAACCGTTCGGGTACTTTCGGCACGTGTTACGTGGTAGTACGCCACTGGAAATCCAAACTCTGTCAGCAGTGCGTTTGCGCAGAAAGCCCGTTGGGCTGGCAAATATTGGCGCCTTATTCAAATAAGATCATAACCGGTATCTGACCGGATCTTGAACGATGCCAGAATCGTTACATTGCAAGCATACGATACGCTTCCTCCGGTCCCTTCTGCCTTGGTGGTTTCCACCATCCAGATTCTTGAAAAAAAAAAAAAAAATTGTATAATATTTTGCAAAACCTTTTTAGATTTCTTTACGTTTACTTTACTATTACACACATATTTTTATTTTAATTTATTGGGGTTGCATGAAAAATAAAATTCTTAAAATCAAGTCTTATAATTTTCCGAAAAACCTGGATTTATTTTACCTTCGACCAATTTTTTGATATCACAGTTTTTCATTTTTTTCACATTATTTCATTTTCCAATTTTTCCAATTTTCAATGTTTGGGTTTCATAATTTTTGGTTTTTTCAACTTTAAAGGCTTCAATTTTTCAATTTCTCGACTTCCAAGTTATTCAGTTTTTTGTTTCTTCACTTTTTCTGTTTGCAATTTTTCATTTTTCGGATTTTCAATTTCTCAATTTTTAATTTTTTGTTTTTTCAATTGTTCGTTGTTCTTGGATTTATTTTACATTTTCCGATTTTTTATTTTCATTTTGTCGATTTTATATCACACTTATCCGTTTAGTCTTTTCCTTTATTTTTTTCATTATTTCTTTCGATTTTTCAATTTTTTAATTTTCCGATTTTGCAATTTTTGGATTTCTCAATTATGCGATTTTCCGATTTCTTTAATTTTCAATATTTCGATTTTACAATATTTCGTTTTTTCGCCTTTTAAGTTTTTCGATTTTTGAATTTTTGAGGTTTTTCCTACATTTTTTTGATTCGAAACTTGAAAAATCGTAACGCAAAAATAGTACAAAATCGAAACGCTGAAAAAATGAAAACTTTCAAAATCGAAAAAGTGGAAATCGAAAAATTGGAAATTGAAGAACTGAAGAAATGAAAAATTGAAAAACTGAAAAACTGAAAATCGGAAATTTAAAATCAGAAACAGATTAATGAATCTGAAAATTGGAAAGAGAAAAAAACGAATCATATCGAAAAATTAGAAAATCCAAAAATTGTAAAGTCGAAAAATTGAAAAATCCAAAAATTGAAAATTTTTACAATGAAAAAAGGAAATTATAAAATCACAACATTGAAAAACCGAAAAATTGAAAAAATAAAGAAAATAAAAAAAACGGAAACGAAAAATTGAAGAAATGAATACTTGAAAAATCGAAAAATTGATAAATTAAAAATGAAAACTCGTGAAAGTGCAAATTGATAAATTTTAAAATGAAAATTGCATGTCGTAAAATGTCGAAGAAACAAAAAAAAACAAAAAGTAAGACTTCAAAAAAAAAATTGAACAAAGGATAAATTGAAAAAATTTGAAATTAAAAAAGAAAAAATTATAAAATTACAATAATGGAATATCGAAAAATTGGAAAAATAAAAGAAAATAAAAACTGAAATGAAAAATTGCACATCTAAAATTAGAAGAAATGAGAAAAATTAAAAACTGAAACACCCAAAAATTTAAATTCAATACTGAAAAATCGAAATTGAAAAAATAAATAAAATAAATAACCGAAACGAAAAACTGCAAATCGAAAAATTGAAAATTTAAAAATTGATAACTCATGAAACTTAAATCGAAAAATTGTAAAATCTAAAAAAAAATCAAGTCAAAAAAGCTACGGGGGTGTTATTTACCTGGTTTTTATTTTATTTACCAATTTATGGATTTTTCAGTTATCCGATTTTCCAATTTGTTTAATTTTCAATATTTTGATTTTACAATATTTCGTTATTTAGACTTTCATAATTTTCATTTTATACTTTTTCGTTTTCTCATTTTTGGTTTTTCAATTGTACAATTTTACAATTTTTGCATTTCTTTTATTCGAAAAGTTGAAAAATCTAAAAAACCGAAAGAGCCAAAAATTGGAAAGCCGAAAAACTGTAACATTGAAAGATGAAAAAAGATGATGGAAAAGCTTTTTAATAATAAAAAAAAAAATTAAAATCGTAAAACTAATTGTAATTATTTATTAGTATACCTATATACAAATTTAAATGAAAACTAGAAAAATTGCGAAACAAAAATTGAAGAAACGAAAAATTAAAAAATCGAGAAGCTAAAAAACCTAAAAACAGAGAAACGAAAAGTTAAAAAATCTAAAATTTGAAAAATCGAAATAGGGAAAACGGAAAAATTGCAAATGGAATAGCTGAAAAATCAAAAAATTGAAACATTTCACATTGAGAAAAAGAAAAAGTAGAAAATCAGGACCTCAAAAAATCGAAAGATTGAAAAAATAAACAAAATAAAAAACCGAAACGAAAAATGGCAATTAAAAAATAAAAAAAATGAAAAATTGAAAACTCGTGGATTTGCAAATCGAAAAATCGCAAAATCTAAAAATTGAAACATCCAAATGTTGGAAAATCGAAAAGTTGAAAAAACAAAAAAAAAGAAAAATTGAAGGACGTCAAATAGAAGATTTGAAAAAATGAAAAACTGAAAGAATTTGAAATTAAAAAACAACATATTCTAAAATCGGAACATTGAATTATTAAAAAAATGTAAAAATAAAGAAAATAAAAATCGAAACGAAAAATTGCAAATCAAATATCCGAAGAAATGAAAAAGTGAAAAATTGAAAATTGAAAATGGAAACTCGAGAAATTTTAAATCGAAAAACTGAAGAAACAAAAAAAAATAAAAAATTGAAAAATCGCAATTCCAAAAATTGAAAAAACGAAAAACTGAAAAATTTAAAACTCAAAAACCAAAAAGTTATAAAATCGAACACTGAAAAATCGAAATATAAAAAAATAAAAAAATAAATAGCCGAAATGACAAATTACACATCGAAAAATTGAAAATTTAAAAATTGAAAAGTCCATAAATTCAAATCTAAAAATAAAAAATTCGAACATTTAAAAACTGAAAAACTGAAAAATTTAACTTAAAACCTTGAAAAATATACAAATCGAAAAACTGAAGATACGAAAAAAAATGAAAATCTCAAGTCAATAAAACTACGAGAGTTTTATTTACCTGGTTTTTAGTTTATTTACCAATTTTTGGATTTCTCAATTATCCGATTTTCCGATTTGTTTAATTTTCAATATTTCGATTTTTCGTAATTTTCATTTTATACTTTTTCGTTTTTTCATTTTTGGTTTATATATTTTTATACAATTTTGCAATTTTTCTAACTTTTTGATTCGAAAAGTTGAAAAATCGGAAAAATTTAAAATCCGAAAGAACCAAAATTGCAATCGAATAGCAAAAATAAAATGAAAAATTCAAGTTAAAAAAGCTACCGGAGAGTTGTTTACCTGGTTTTTACTTTATAGGGGTTATCAGTGGTGGGATTTTGCTTCTAACGATACGATACGAAGCGATAAATGACAAGGACGAAGATATAAATTTCAGATGCGAAAGAAAAAGACGACCACATTTTATCGGTACCGATATTTTATCGTTATAGAAACAAAATCCCACCCCAGAAAACAAAAAACGCAACCAATTTTTATAGTCTTTCAAAGAAGCGGGATCAATTTTTTTAAGCACAGTATGCAAAGAAATGGAAGACAACAAAAAATATTTAATAATAAAGTCATTTAAAAGACAAATTTATATAGCAGCTGATATTTGTTTATTGTTCAGTCTTTTTTAAAAAAAAGCTCTAAAATTAAATTAAAAAATGAGTGAACGGAGTGAGAAAGTTGTGTAAATATGAAACAAAGGTGGCTATAAAGACGACGTACCCGCCATAAACCGCCAAATTTCCATTCGAAAGTGAAGTTTTATTAATTAATTGCGCACAATTATGCATCGTAAAACAAAAACTAGCGCCAAATCGCCCATCGACAACGCCCTCTGTCCTTTCGCTTAACCTCATTACTATTCCAAAATCAAAGTTTTATGGTATTGTAATTGTCAAGTATGGTGTGTGTATCCTATTGTATAAGTTGAAATGTGTGGTACGAGGTTTTAAAACAAGTCATTTAACAAACATCGGATTAGATTACAAATAGAACTAGCGTGTGTAGACCGAGAACACGGAAAGCTTAAATTTATGCCAAACGGGACAAGGTTCAGGTAACTCGACACCCAATCAATTCCCCCATGGTCCTTCAACAATTGAATTTTTCTCTTGTCTGCCTACTGTTGGCTCGAACGGCGCAAAACAACGATCGAATCGATATACGAACAAAGCCACAAACCGGGCTCACGTCGAATCGCTAGATCGATAAATCATCGACGAATAACAGTGGCAGTGGCGGAGGAAGAGGGATTCTCACTAAGGCACTGGGGCAACAGAAATATTTCTTAGTTTTATCTATATTCCATTTTAACACAGAATGAAATATACATAGAAAAGAATAATTTTCGGTGGATTTTTTGATACACCCTGTATGTTATTTTAGTACCTAAGTATTTCATTTGACTTCTAATTTAAGCTGTGATATCAAAGGCAACGTTAGTTCGAAAAAACCTATAAATAAAGTTTATAAATCTTCAGACTCTAGTGGGAGTCTGTTCGCTTAACAAAACAAAAACATGTGTGCATATTTTTTAGTTGAAAAATTTTAATATTCGAACAAGAAGAAGTGAAATATGAATACTATAAAATATTTAAACAGATACAGTGCACTGTAACGCGAAAAACATCTCCCACGATCTTTACAACTTACCTTAAATACCAACTTTCTCCTGCAAAAATTAGGTTTTTTACTTAGGAGTTAATTATTAAAGAATTAACATTCTTATTCATAATTAATACATTTCAATGACGGATGTGTATCAAGTTTCACGCTTTCAGTTGACTGTGTACCGCTGAACGTATGTCGTGATCTACGATGGCTGACATGACTGACGTTTTAAACTGATTTTGGACAGGTGAATTATGGTAACTCGACATATGTTCAGCAATGCGTAACCAACTTCAAACGTGGAACTAACGTAACAATCTGTTATATCTAGTCCAGTGTCTATAGCGTTAATAATCGCAAAGCTGTCTGTGTGAAAACTCATTTCGTGAAATAGCTACATTTAAGTGAATTTACTGTGGCATATTTCTAGACCTTGCATCACCTATTCACAATATTTATCAAAGATCTTCCAGGAAATATCTCACAGTACGGTATCCCGCTGGGATTATATGTATTCAGTGTTTAAAGATGTTGGAGAACAAGTGGGTAATAAATGGATCACCGTAAAATTAAACACTATAACATTAATTAAATAAAAAAATTGGTGGAAAATTATTTCGACGGAACTTCCCTAATCTCTGGTATACAGTCATACAAAACCTTGATTCGTTGAAAACTTACAAAATTTGATTTTGCGAAATTTTATTTTTCTGTGATAACCTCTACGGAGTAGATACAGTAAGGAAGTACTAGTCACAGTGTAAATAAAAGTAAAAAAGAAGGTTTCACTTTCTTTAAAAAAAATGAGGCGCCCGAGAAGCTTTCGCCTTCAGAAAAAAGACAGTTTGGGCCCCTTAGAAGGTTTTATATTGTTAAAAGAAAACAAAAAAACATCTGGGGGGCCTGAGAGTTTGCATATTCTTAAAAAAAGACACATGAGGCCTTCGAGAAGGTTTCACCCTTAAAAAAAAGACAGTTGGGACCCCTGAGAAGGTTTCACATTCTTAAAAAAAAAGTATTGGAATCCCGAGAAGGTTTTACATTCTTAAAAAGTAGACATTTGAGGCCCCCGAGAAAGTTTTACATTCTTAAAAAATGCACTTGGAGCTCCGACAAGGTTTCAGATTCTTAAAAAAAACACATGGAGCCTCGGAGAAGGTTTCACATTTTCGCATTCTTAAAAAAAAAGCAGTTGAGGCCCCGAGAAAGTTTTACCTTCCTAAAAAAAATATTGGAACTTTTTTATGATAATTTGGATGAAGTAGAAGCAATAAGAAAGTACTAGTCACAGTGCAAGTAAGAGAAAAAAAGAATGTTTCACTTTCTTAAGAAAAAAAGAAAAACAACTGGAATCCCCAAGAAGGTTTCGCCTTAAAAAAAGACACTTTTGTCCCAAGAGAAAGTTCCATATTGTTAAAAAAAAACAGTTGGGGTACTTGAGAGCTTGCATATTCTTAAAAAAAAGCCACATGAGGCCCCCGAGAAGGTTTTACCTTTTTAAAAAAAAGGCCGTTGGGATCCCTGAAAAGGTTTTACTTTTTTAAAAAAAAGATCGTTAGGACCCCTGAGAAGGTTTCACATTCTTAAAAAGAAAGCATTGAGATCCCGAGAAGGTTTTATGTACCTTATTAAAAAAAGACAATTAGGGCCCCCGAGAAGTTTTCAGAATCTTAAAACAAGACACATGGAGCCCCCGAGAAAGTTCCACATTTTCCCATTCTTAAAAAAAGCAGTTGGGACCCCGAGAAGGTTTTACCTTATTAAAAAAAAGACATTTGGGGCCCCCGAGAAGTTTTCAGAAGCTTAAAACAAGACACATGGAGCCCCCGAGAAAGTTTCATATTTTCCCATTTTTAAAAAATAGTAGTTGGGAGCTCGAGAAGATTTTACATTAAAAAAAAAAGCATTGGAACCCCAAGAAGATTTCAGATTCTTAAAAACGGACACATGGAGCCCCCGATAAGGTTTCACATTTTCGCATTCTTAAAAAAAAGCAGTTAGGGCCCTGAGAAAGTTTTATCCTTTTAAAATAAAGACAGTTGAGATCCCTGAGAAAGGTTCACATTCTTAAAAAAAGCATTGGGATGCCGAGAAGGTCTCACCTTATTAAAAAAAAAGGCAATTGGGGCCTCCGAGAAGTTTTCAGATTATTAAAAAAAGACACATGGAGCCCCTGACAAGGTTTTACCTTCAAAAAAAAAACCATTGGAACACCGAGAAGATTTTACCTTATATAAAAAAAAAAAACAATTTGAGCCTCCGAGAAGGTTTCGCCTTAAAAAAAAGACAGTTTGGGCCTCCAAGAAGATTTTATATTTTGTTAAAAAAATAGTTGGGGGGCCTGAGAGGTCGCATAATTTAAAAAAAAGACAGATGGAACCTCCGAGGAGGTTTCACGCTTAAAAAAAAGCAGTGGGGACCCCTGAGAAGGTTCCACATTCTTTAAAAAAAACATTAGGATCCCGAGAAGGTTTCACATTTTCTTATTCTTAAAAAAAAGCAATTGGCATCCCGAGAAGATTTGACATTAAAAAAAAGCATTGGAACCACGAAAAGGTTTTACTTTAATAATAATTAGGGATGTACCGACTAGTGGCCGACCGGTCGGATAAGCCGACTATTCGGCTGTTTTTCATCGTCGGCTGCAGTCGGCAACTGGTCGGCTAAACAGCCGATCGGTCGGCTTTTTTTTTATTAAAATTAAAATAGCATATAAAACAATTAAACCCGGTTTACAGAACCCCAATTAAATATTTAATTGCGATTTAATTTTTAACCCCGCGTTAAAGTACCATGTGACCGACTCTACGCCAATCAGACGTCGCTAAAAATGCGCGATCAACTTAAACTTAGTTAAAATATTGTATAAACTGGCCCTAAATTGTGTTATTCTTTATTTTTGTACAGAGTTACTAAAAAAAATTAAATGTAAAAATTATCCAAACAAATTTAACACATTTTTTGGAAAACAAAAGAACTTTAGTTATTCCTTTTATTAAAATAAAATAAATTTTTAAGGTAGTCAGAGAAATAGAAAAAAAAAACACACTGTCTGTGGCATTTAGAAACCGGTTTTAGCAAAGCCGAACAGTCGGCCGACTAGTCGGTTTTTACTGGCCGAACAATCGGCTAGTCGGTTAGTCGGCCAGACCTACAGTCGGTACATCTCTAATAATAATAAGAAAAACAATTGGGGCCCTTGAAATGATTTTACATTCTTCAACAAAAAGACAGTTGGAGCGCGATTTTACTTTTTTATGATAACTTCGTTGACGTAGAAACAATAAGAAAATACTAGTCACAGTATAAGTAAAAAAAAGGTTTCATTTTGTTAAAAAAAAATAAGTGGGGCCCACCAGGAAGGTTCCATTCTGTTAAAAAAAAAACAGTTGGTAGGCTTGAGAGGTTGCATATTCTTAAAAAAAACACAGGAGGCCCCTGAGTAGGTTTCACCCTTTAAAAAAAAATAGTTGGGACCACTGAGAAGGTTTCACATTCTTAAAAAATTGGTCTGAAGAGTTTAGACAGTACTTCCCTCGCTGTCGGAAACGTGACGACTTCATGCCTCTTATGTTTTTTTTCACATTAGATTTCAAAGCATTCGGTTTTGTAGTTCCTGATTAAATCAATAAAATAAATTTGCGCATTTATTAAATTTCTTGAGTCACCCTGTATATCCGAATCCAAAAAATATAAATGGAATTATAAATTACAGAAAGAGACTCATCATATTTTGTACATTTTGAGCTGACGTCATCAATTTTTGGAGGGGATAAGCAACTACATTTTGACTAAAAATTTATTGTGCTCTGTATCAGCTTAAAACATTTGCAGGATTTCAAAGCACTAGGTTTTGTAGTTCCTGATTAAATCAATAAAATAAATTCACGCATTCATTAATTTTTGGGGTGATCCTGTATATGCAAATCCAAAAAACATGAATGGAATGATAAATCACAAGAAGAGACTCATCATATTTTGTACGATTTAGATAGGATTTATTCAGCAAAATTTTGGGGTGGCGTCATCCATTTTTTAGGAGGGATGAGCAAATATATTTTGATCAAAAATATACCATGCTTATCATAAATTTAAAACGTTTCCAAGATTTCAAAGCATTCGGTTTTGTAGTTCCTGATTAAATCAATAAAATAAATTTGCCCATTTATTAAATTTCTTGAGTCACTCTGCAGATCCGAATCCAAAAAATATGAATGGAATGATAAATTACAGAAAGAGACTCATCATATTTTGTACATTTTAGATAGGATTATTCGGCAAACTTTGGAGCTGACGTCATCAATTTTTTGGAGGGGATAAGCAAATATATTTTGAGTAAAAATTTATTATCCCCTTAAAATATTTGTAACATCTCAAAGCATTCGGTTCTGTAGTTCCTGATTAAATCAATAAAATAAATTTACCCATTCAATAATTTTTTAGGTCACCCTGTATATGCATATCCAAAAAATATGAATGGAATGATAAGTCACAAGAAGAAATTCATCATATTTTGTACATTTTAGATAAGATTTATTCAGCAAAATTTTGGGTGACGTCATCAATTTTTTGGAAGGGATAACTAAATATATTGTGATTAACATTTTATCATGCTTATCATAACTGTAAACCATCTGCAAGATTTCAAAGCATTCGGTTTTGTAGATTCCAAATTAAATGTCAAAAGGTTGTTTCATAATTTTGATTTTTTTTCCAAAAATCTGGACGTTTCGGGTAAAATCTCAATTCGGAGTCATAAACTACATGTATAATAAGACTATGTTATTTGATACAATTTAAAACCCAATTACTATGTATAATTTTGAAGTGACGTCCTCATATTAGTGGTGGGGATGATTAGACAAATTTTGGTTAGCGTTTTACCATCTACATGATATACCTAATATAAATACAAAATTTGACAACAATCGGCCCAGTTCTTTCGAAAATTATTATCTGTCTAATAAAAATCCGGGACGGCACAGACGGACAGACGGACAGACAGACGGACACGGGAGACCTATTTCTTCGTCTTCTAGGGGTCATGAAAGATCGAGAAAATGTAAAAGTAGAGAGTCGGCCGACGGACTCGATTACAATACTTCCTTTGCTTACGCTCGGGAAGTAAAAAGCATTGGGATCCAGAGAGTTTTCTGGATTCTGGGTTCTAATTTTATGGGGGTTGACCGTAGCCAGCCGGCGCTTAGGTAGGCCTCGCCTTTGGGTCCATTGTACCAAGTACAATGGGCCCGAGAAGGTGTTACCTTATTAAAAAAAGGCAATTGGCGCCCCCGAGAAGGTTTTACATTCTTAAAAAAAATAATTGGAACCCCGAGAAGGTTTTACATTTCTAGAAAAGACAATTGGCGTCCCCGAGAAGGTTTGAGATTTAAAAAAAAAAGAAACATGGAGCCCCCGAGAAGCTTTCACATTAAAAAAAAATCGAAAATTATTTCGACATAAGTTCCTTCGCCCTTGAAGCTAGTCCAACCAATCCCGTTTATTTAAAATGTTATAAAATTTGATTTTGAAATTTTCGTTTTGTGATCTCTATAAAGTAAAAACTAGTGGCGTAATTACACTCCGTGATCCGCACAAGTGCGGACAATGTGTATCCTTAAAACTGATAACCAACTGGAAAAAATTTAGGTATTTTCAATTACTCAGTATGTGCTTGACTTCGACTGTTTATGTTTTACCTACTTCGAAAAAATTCGACTATTAGCACATTCAGATTACAAACATCAGCGGTTAAAAGGAAATGAAAAAACTCAATTTTTTTCCCAAAAGCACTCACAAATTTGCACACTTCTTTGGTGAAATTGTAAGATTAAGGTAAAATAACGATTAACTAAGCATCCAGTAGGTGCCCTTAAGATAGTTACAAATTTCACAGCATTCGGTTTTTGCTATTTAAAAGTTAAAATATTGTTATAAAATTTGGACTTTTTTGCCAAAAATCTGGATGCCAAGTATAAAAAGTCAACACGGATAAAACTCAATACGGATTCTTAAACCACACATGCAGTAGTAAGTAATTCTATCAAATTTAAGGTACATTTATTTGGCAAAAATTGTAAAAAACACGTCAACATTTTTTTAGGGTACCTACAGAAACGAAAAAATTTTGATTAACAATTTACCATGCTTACGATAACCTTAAAAATCTTGCAAAATTTCAGAGCATTCTGTTTTTCAGGTTCAAAGTTAAATTGCAACATGTTGTGTAATAATTTCGATTTGTTTTCCAAAAATATAGATGTATAGGGTGAAAACTGAATACGGATTCATAACTCACATGTGAAGGAGAATCTTATTTTATAAAATTGAAATAATATTTACTCATGTAAATTGTGAAAATGACGTCGCCCTATTGTTGGTGGGGATGTTTATTGACATTTTAGTTAGCGTTTTACCATCTACACGCTATTCTTAATATTCATATAAAATTTGACAAGAATCAGGCTAGTAGTACCTACTTTCGGAGATTATCTGTCTAATAAAAATCCGGACAGACTACAGACAGACAGACGGAAACGGGAACCTATTTTTTCGTACTCTAGGGGGTCATGAAACGTCGAGAAATCATAACAGTAGCCAGTCGTCTAATGAACTCGATTACAATACTTCCTTACCTTACGCTGAGGAAGTATTAGTTTCCAATTAGAATAAAACATAATCAGTACGAACGTTTGTCGAAGAAGTGGAAATGTGTTCTCACTTACTTGATTCTCCAATCAGACTTTGCCATAGTGAACATTGATCAAATTTAACGATGAATTTATGGTTTATTTGACGCTTAGGCTACTAATAATTTATAACCCTATGTATAAAACCATCAATTTCTAAAGGCACACTAATCAAGCACATCATAAATCTGCAAATTTTGCTTTTAACTTGATGAATCTCGAGAGTTGTTGCCCTCAATAACTCATCAAAAGTCATATTCATCATTTTATAACCGGAACTATAATTATATGCTCACATATCTGCTATAAAGTTATGACCACTTGCTCAAAACAAGAAACGAGTCACTAAGTGGATTTATAGAGGTGAAATTTTAATAATCATTAGTAAATATTTACGTGTCGATTTTTTAGAGCCTGAAAATTGAATTGAACTTTCGATTAACTCTTGAAAATTTTACACTAAAAAAATTGTCATAATTAAACATTGACACACACACACATTGTTTCGCTTGGCGTATTTATGTAATTTAGGCCAGTAATCGGTCAACGTTAATCAAATTATTACCACAATGAAAACTGTCATAATATATAACAAATATATCAGGTAGACATTTTTAATGTTGCAAGTTATTTCTGGTATTTTACCAGCGAAATGAAATGAGAAAGCAAGAAATGGCCAAATTGCCGAATAATATAGCACTAAATAATTGTTGTAATTAAGTGAACAAAAAAAGCTCAGCTTGAGTGGAGTAATTTGAAACATTTTTGCTTAAAACGCCAATTATAATGTCATTACTGGCATCCCATGACGTTCTGCTATTAAGTATGTTGACCTTCCTCCGCTTAGCACCTTATGGATCAACATCACGCCTTGTCACCTTGATACTTCTCGATATCATTTAAAACCGACCAATAACCACAAAAAGACATTCGCCCCATTACTTAAGTAGTCTCTTCAATCTTCATAACCGCTAACAAAGTCTCCCCAATCTCTCCCATCGAAACCCGTTCGAAAAACAATAAAACCGCCATAATAAGGCGAGGCACCATCCACCAATGTAAATATTTAAATTGAGTGTCAAATAGCATTAAAGTCCATAACACACAATAGAAGTCCGTGTAAATCAGTTCCTCCACAACCATTCCAGCCTCTCCATCCCTTTCTCAACGCACTCAAACTCCATCCCTCTCCGCGCCTCCAACCCGTACAAGTGCAAGCGAAATCGCTCAACTCTCGCTGAAGAAGTCCATCCTGAAAGCTCTCTGTTATGAGCAATAAAATCTGCCCAGAAGAGACTCAAGTGTAAATTGTAGCGTTTTCATGGCTTTGGCATAAATTACGGCGTTTATTTTCGCGACGGGAGAAAAGTGGCGAATATTTATGGGCTTAGGAGAGATTTCTGTTTCGGGGGTTTTGGGCCAGCGCTTCGGCGCAGGCGTCCAGGTGCTGAGACGGTCAGGCGCAGAGCAGCGGGCGGCCGACATAACGAACGCCCGCTGAGTTTTAAACAGCTGTCGCTGTGCTAACCTGCTCGGTAGACATCTTCATCAGAACGTGGCAGGAGAATTATAAATAAGACGGGCATAACGCCGAGATATTGCTTGTTACGTTCTTCGGAGGCTATCCAAGGGAATGCCGTGCGTGGGCGAGACGTATTAGGACGGCCGGCTGATGGAAGCTTATGGGAATGGTACAGAAGTTGCGACTGAGGGAATTCTGGCTCGAGGGGTGATTGATACGAGGATCTGTATGAGTTATTGGGTAGTTTTGCAGGGATGAGGATAGTGTTTTAAAGTCGTTTTGCGGTGACATGCAGTGGAAGGAGAGACAAGGAGTCGGCTATGTGACGAAGATGTTACTTAATAGTAAAAGTATGTGGTGGCTGCGGTATGTACACCTACCATTTTCTTACTAAACATAGCCTACTTGTTTGAACAATGTTTGTCAAATTTTCAAATGATTAGAACCTAAAATGAACATGTAGTTATTGTTTAACTGTTTAGTTCCTACACTTTTTTGAAATTTTGAAAAATGTTTTCATTTTGATTTTCATTATTCTTGCAGTTTTTTAACTCGAGTGATCTATTTACCTAAATGTTTTATTATCATTATTACTATATATACTACCATAGATAATTTACAGGGTATCGAATAATATAAGCACCTCTCCAGAAGAAAAAATTTAAATGGTTTTATAGAAGACGTATAGAAGGAGTCTTTTGTTACCAAGGTATTGTATATTTTGATGCCTCTAGAACATCCCCATATTTATAAAAGGCAGTAGAATGAATGTTTGTCTATACTCAAATTTAAGTTGACAACAACGATTTTTTTAAATTAAGCACCACATTCGATTGGTGGGTTTCGGGGCATCAAATTTAAAATTAGGGAAAATCAGGCCAAATTTTTCATTGTTGCCAACCTAAATATGTAAGTAGTCCTTGTTTATCAGTTGACAGCAGTTAAAATCATTCACGTATATAATAAACAGATGGGAGCCGAAACGGATCCCTGCAACACCCCCAAATTAGACACCACCACCATTCACTAAAGTTCTTAGCACCTCCGTGAAGTGTGAAGTTTCTATCCGATAAATACCATTGACCTAAAAATTTCTGAAGCTGTTCCTTTTACAGCAATGTTGTACAGTCTAGAAAGTAAAATTTATATTACGGTTTAAGTTATTATTATTAAACGCCTAAGACAAAGTGAAATACAACCTCACCAGCTGGTTACCTTTTTCTAGAAAATCTATTACATGACTTAAAGAATTAATATATGTATAATTGACAGTTTAAGAGTAAATCATTACTAACAAGATAGTCAAGTAACGTTTTATGTAGGAGCTTCTCAACGATCTTCGGGAAAGCTGAAGTAATGAAGATTATTTTACAGTTGTTTATGTCAGTACGTAGTACATTCACTTTTTTTACTTTATTGTAAAAGGGTTAAAGCACGATTGCTATTTTCATGTTTTCTCGACGTTTCATGACCCCTAGAGTACGAAAAAGTGGTCTCCCGTTCTGTATGTCTGTCGTCTGTGTCGATTTTTATTAGATAGATAATCCGAAACCACTAGACGGATTATCATAAAATTTTATATGTATTGTAGGAGTATCGTGCAGATAATAACCAAACTAAATTTTAATAATAATTCAAATATTATTTAGATCGTAGCTTTTTTTGATTATTAGCATAAACACCACCTATTTAAACTATATAAGTGTCCTTGCTGAAATGTCGATGACGTCATAACGTAAACTAAATTTTGTAATTTTTCTAAACTGTTTGTCGACTGTAACTCAGAGACGAGCGAAGTTCTGTTTAAATAACCTTACACCACTTATTGTAAACTAGAACTACTTCTGAAGTTTTCAGGTTTCTAGGAAATATGATATTTAAGAAACACTCAGTGTGAAAAGCGAGAAAAATTGTTACGACCGAACTGGGATTTTTCTTCACTTTCCAACATTTCCATGTTGGTGGTCACAGATAGAACACAGTCGCACTCAAGATCTTTCGGTTACTGTCTTGCGCCCGTTGTGTTTAGGAGTCCGCAGCCACTGTTGTTCGATCAACGAACGGAAGAGTAGTCGGAGCATCGCCATGAACTCTCAATCACAATTCAATTAACTTCCACAAAACTATATTTAAATTAATATGACACGGGATATCGTGTAACTCCATATATTTTTTTATTTAAAGTGTCATTAATCACTGATATAATTTCTGTAGGGTCTGAGGTTTAGGAAGAAAGAATTGTTAGGATTCCGAATAGGGAGATATTATTTTATTTATTACTTTTATTTCCTGAGCGAAAGGTAAGGAAGTATGTGTAGTCATCGAGTGCATCGGGGACTTGCCACTTTTATGTTTTCTCGACGCTTCATGATCCCTAGAGCGCAAAAAAAGTCGTGCCTCGTTTCTGTCTGTCTGTTTGTCTATTAAAATCCGAAACTACAGAATCGATTGTTGTCAAATTTTGTACGGTGTATTATGAATATCGGGTATTTGGTAAAACGTTAACCAAACTTTGTCTGATCATCCCCACCAAAAATGTGATGACGCCATTTCAAAATTGTTCATAGTAAATGGGTTTAAAATTTTATAAAATAGTTTAGTCATACCCGTATAGTTTATAAATCCGTGTTGAATTTTTATGCGAAACAGCCAGATTTTTGGAAAAAAATCACAAATTTTATAACAAGTTGAATCTGCAAAACTGAAGACTCTGAAATCTTAAAGACGTTTTAAGGTTATCCTGAGCATGGTAAATTTTGAATCAAAATATATTTGGTTATCTGCCCCAAAAAATCGATGTCGTCGTCTCAAAATTTTGCCAAATCAATCCTATCGAAAAAGTGCAAAATATGATATTATTGCATTCATATTTCATGTTTCTTAGAATAGCTTATACAGGTGACTTAAAAAATTAATGAATGAGTCAGTATATTTTATTGCTTAAATCAGGAACAGCTCAGTCAATTTTCCTGAAAATTTCCAGGTGCGGCTGGTGCTGGGGGGCACAAGGGCACGTTCAATTTAAAAAAAATGATCCGGAAGTTTGCGTCGTAACTATCAAAACTAATTTCTTTATCTCGCTCCATTTGTATCAAATGTACCAAAACTTACATCCAGAGATGTTGTAAGCAGAGACCAATACCAAATCATGACTCATTTACGCGTTTTGTTTACATCGTTGCCATGCAAAACCGAGCGTTTAGTCGCTGTATTTGGCTGGAATCGGGTCCTGTTTGACCAGTGACCGCTAGCAGTAATTCAATTTAATATTTAATAAAAAATCGTTCATGGCAAAACGAGAGTTGTGCCCCCTCCAGGTCACGAGCCGTCAGTAAAAATTTGTGTATTGTGTATTGTTATTATTAGTATTACACTGCACCTGTAAAAATTGATATACGTGTTCTTGCAAAAATGTTGATTTCAAAATTTTTTAAAAGAAAAACTCATTTGAAATATACGCGTAGCACACTTTTTTTAGATTCACTTTATATATCTTTATTTTAACTTTAAGGGGTTTTCATAAAAAATAAATAACATTTGCAAAATCAAACTTTACCATTTTCGAAAGAGCTGGATATATTCTGTGTACTTCTGTTTTACTCCAGGGGCGAGGGAAGTTCTGTCCAAATAACCTTTCACCAATTTTTTGATCTCTTTAACTCACGTTTTGGTGAGTCAAGAGGGTTTAGGTACTGATGGGATAAAATATCCCCGATAAAATAGCTCCTGGCAAAATAGCGTCACGACTTCATAGCTCTGTCAAAGTAGCCTAAGATCTAAAAATTTCCACAAGTGAGCAAAAATATAACACAAACCTAACCTGACCTAACGTGACCTGACCTGACCTGACCTGACCTGGCCTACCCTGACCTGAACTTTGAACATTTCGGTGAATAAATCAAAACCAAAAAGTACATCCTTGAAGCAGTTGTGTTCTGTGAAACAAATATTAATATTGGACCTCTATTTTCGCTGGGCTATTTTGTCGGGACTTTTTTGACGGCGTTATTTGTCAGGGCTATTTTGAGAGGTAACGATCCCGGAACTGGGAGAAAATCAAAGGTCGCATAGACAGGATGGTATGCATGAAGTAAATTATACTGGGATCGTAGAAGAGTATCTACTACCCTTCATGTTTACAGAGTCAGATCATTTTTAAAAATTATAGGTTTTATTTATCCTAATATACATGCTTAATTTTTTGAAACATTCAGATCCTGAACCAAGTCATTTAGTTTTACGTGAGTTATTAAATAAAGTTTGTCTTCGTCAAATGATAAAGATTCCTCCTCATTTTTTGGCAGTTCTACAGTTATTCCATCTGTTTTTGTATCAACTAGTTTTCCTTTTGAAATGTCGTTTGTGGAAAAGTTTCCAAATGAGGTAGGTATTTGGGGTACATAGAAGACAAAAACCGGGATTTGTCTTCATTTAACCAAAAAATTTAAATATTTAGAAACCCAAGATGTGTCTTAATTTTTAATTTCAACACTAAAATGGTTAGAAAATGACTCAGTTTAATTTAAATCATTTTCCGCAAAATGGAAATCCAGAGAAGAAGAAATCATTATCTGAATGACCAAGTCGATACACTCTTCAAAAAACTAACACGCGCGTGCAGTGATTCTAACCTTACAGCAAACAGTGCATTGAGTGGCGAAAAATGATCAACTAACCTGTTATGACTTTAAGAAAAACCATCCGATTGTTCCCTCTTTCCTTCGGCAAAATAAGTTGATGTCACTTCCTGCGATAAAGCTTATTCATTGGACTCGCGCCTGTCAGAAAAAATTCATCAGGTGAAGAATCGCTCGGTTTTTGTGGCGCTGACGCTGAAGACAAGTCTATTAACACGAAGACGTTTGTACAAAGCGAAAAAAAGATTGCGGAGTGAGTACTAAAGATGAGATGTTTATGCGAGTTGCTGGACCGCTGTCCATTTGCATAATCCTTTAATTAAGCCGTAAAGTATATAAAACGGCAATTTATAACACAAATTCAGCCATAGTTAATTTTTGTGTAAATAAACTTGCACATGTTGACTAAATTAGTCGTTAATAGTTGGAAATAACGGCCCGGGGGCGAGAAATATCGTCGTTTAATGCCGTGGAAACGTGACGCTTATTAACAATAAATTTATTGTCTAATTTGAATATTGCCTGGGAACGTTCACCATCAAAACAATCCGATACGTTAGAGGCGGACGAAACGTCGTAACATTGGATATTTATACCGGACCAAATGCGGAATCGAATACACCGAGAAAAGGTGGAGGAGAGTACACCGAGCAAACGAGTGTGATCATGTGACCGTGCCAGTGATTCAAGCTTCTCATACTAGTCACATTTTTAGTAAAATTTTTAATCTTTCCATGCTTAAAAGTGATTTAAGGTTCAATTTTTCATTTAATCAAAAGCAAATTACCAAATAACTGGTCTACATAAGACCCTCGAAAAGATCCAGAAGTCCATTACAAAATTGAAAGAGATATTATAAGAATATTTTAGCTGACAATTAGGTAGATTATATGCCTACAGGTACCACTTTCGTGTAATAAGTAAAATTACCCAGGTGAAAATATGCCAGCATAAAATTTTGAAACAATTTATTATTGATTGAAACCTCCCAGGTCGCGTAGTATATAGAATGAATATTTTACAAAATGTATCATTTTGAAACAAAAAAACCGGTGTATTAAAACTGGTCAATTTTTTGCATTTTAAGTGCGTCAACATCTATCAATAAATTCGTGATAAGATAAGATGATAGATAACCTAAGTACTACTTTTTTCTTTTAGAGTTTAAAATACATTAGCAGCCTGAAAATTTTCAGATTTAAGAAGATTTGTACCAGTCACTTTTTATAAGCCAAAAATCTACGTCATTTCTTGACAAGTATGTACTTTCACGTGACGTTGGACAGTTCTGCCACTATTTATTTAACATTTTCCTCATGAGATATTTTTGCCTATTCAGACATCAACTTTGACACAGCCTGTACAACTGATGCTTCTTAATTAGCCTTTCAATCTGTAACATTTTGTAAAACCACACCTTTTTTTGGAGAGATGTGCTAAATAATTCCCAGTCTGAATAATTAATTTGTTTTTTGTCAAAGTGCTCTTGACTTTTACCCGAAATTTAAAACACGCAGTTCGTGAAGTACAACAACAAATTTTATGACAGTATTTTCGGAAAAAACTGTTTCAAAATCCGCAAAAAATCAATTTTTTTTCTTTATCGTTTGCACTTTTCTGAGTGTATGAAGTCCATACCAGTCACCTCGCTTTAGTAAAAACCTTGTCTTTCTAACCGATATATCAAAACAATTTATGCGTTTTTTATTGATGTAAAGTTCCGATTAAATCGAAATTAAATATTTTAATGGTCGCACAACAGTCTGCCACTCCCTGGATGTCGGACGACGCTGTAAAAACTATATTATCACTTCACAGCACACCGCAGGGGTCGACCACAAAATATTACACCTTCTGAGTTCGGAGGCTACCAAACAATCGCACTCCCGTCGAACGAATTCCGATGAAAAATGTTGGGAAACTCTGAAGCTTTCGTGCAAACGTTAGAACTGGATCTGAGATAACGATAAGACGAATTAGCCGCTACTAAATCACCTCAAGACGCAGACCTCGGACATGTGTGAAGTTACACAACATTATATTTCGAATACAGAGAGAAAAGAAAATGTGTGATTTATTGGTGATGGTTATTAAGAAATATGTCCGCGATGACAATTCCTCTTTCACTAGCAACATTCGATATCGCGGTATCTCGACAATCTTGGCATGTTTATAGTCAAATTCTGAAAGTCAAAATACTTGTAAATAACTCTATTATCCATGTCGTGAGGTATAATACCCCGGAAACGGGTGGCGTTAAATATCCCGTTACAATAAATGTTTATTAAATTCCATATAATTCAGTTTTTTCTATGGACGCCATGTTGGTTTTTTTATTGTTATTAGATGCATATTACTTTTTTACGAACGTTAGGACTGACTTATTCTCTAATAAATAAGACGTATAAACGACAACGACAGAAAAGAATGTGCTGCGGTGTCCATTAAAAATATTTTTCTAGCTTGCGCGAAATAATATAAATGCTTTAAATATTTTGTTTATCTACTCCATTTACTGCTGTGAATGTTTTATCGCTCTGTTGGCAAAATCACCTGAAAATTCTGGATGCATAATTCTGAACAAGGCAGCTGAGTGAGTACCTTAAAAAACAAAATTTATTGTTTTACACAGCCGAAAACAGGCGCATTTCTGATACTGTTCAACTTTTCTGGCCACATTTTCAGTTATTTATTTTTTTTTTCTGATAATCTTGTCTGATGTACGGAAATCGATCGCCAAAAAGTTTGAAACTTGTTATCCATTGCGACTATTTAAGTCACGTCAAAATTTTGTATGATAAATACTAGGTATTTAACTTTTATAAAACAACATGCTGCTTGTGGTTTTGAATAGTAATACATAATAAACATAAACTACAAACTATAGTATCTATGGATGAAAGAAAAGTGGCATAATTCCATTAAAAAATATTGAACACTATAATTAGAGTTCGGCAAAGCCGAAGTGATGGGGAATCAATCAGACAAATATTAAAAGTGAAGTGAAGTCTCAACCTCAGTGGCGTTTGATGCAATTCAGAAATGAAACTAAGATAATAAATAACAATCAGCCTAAGATAAGTCACATTTTTCAAGAAACTAATGACCTTAAATAAAAAACACTTGAAATTTGGCTTTGTAATCTTTTCGTTGAACACAAATTAGCCTTCAACGCTATGGATCAGCTAGTAAATGACTTGAAAGATATGTTGAAAGATGATTCAGTCATTAAAAATGTAAACATGGTGAGAAAGAAAGTCACACCAAACGCAAAATACGTAGTTGGACAAACGCAGGTAGCTAAATATTTAGTAGATATTTTAGAAAAAGTTAAATTCAGCAAATTGATAGATGAATCAACAGATCGATGATTCGTAAAGACTGTGCGGGTTTGTGTTTAGTATATTTCGACACATTGTAACTACCCTTATTAGTTCATCACGCGCCCACCAGAACAGGGCCACTTTCCCCACCACAGTACCACCTACACCCCCACCTTGGTCCAGCGCCGCGCCGCACGGAACGCGCCGTACCTACCCTGCTACCCCTATATAAAGGGCCATCCTGGCCAGAAAATACCACGCCAACGCATAGCGCACTTTTTCTGTTTCAGATCTCCACCGGCCACAGGAACCGCGAGGAAAAGCCGATGATGGGGGCCAACTCCTAGACAATCAATAGCTCAACCGAGCTCGGTAGCGCAGCGAATTCAACTGTGTGTGTAGCTGGTTGCCTACATGTGGCACAACTAATAGGGTGCAAACCATAGGGCGAACATTAAATATTTTTTTCTAACACAAGGGAGCCTTTCCACAACTTTTGAAGGTAAGAAACGTGATCAGGGGGTGATGTAGAACAGTTTTACCCAAACAGTTTGTGCGAAATCGTGAAGTGCCCTTTGTAAAATTTCACCGCGGCTTTTATCACGGACCTTAAAAGCAGCATTCGGTATTTAATCGACACGGGAGCGGAAATATCCGTCCTGCCCAAAGCATTTGCAGGTAAGCACAAGAATTTGCGTCCAACTCAGACAATGCTTTTGGCAGCAAACAGTACCCCGATCCAAACCTTCGGCGAGAAACTCATACTATTAGATGTCCACCTAAGGCGACCATACAAATGGGTATTTGTAATCGCTGACGTAGCGAAACCTCTCATTGGCACGGATATTCTGAAGTACCACCATCTTTTGCCCGACTTAGGTAACGCCCGCGCCGCGTAACATACGAGTATCCAAATCACGGTGGTATAAGTAAGGTGTTTCAACTCCATTAATAAATTTTCATAAAACGGGCGCTTAAAAACTGGTATTGTAGTAGGTTGTGGGGGCTTAAGATGACTATTTGCACTATCGACTGACGTTTGACATGACATTTGACGTATATTTCCCCTCATCTTTCAAAAAGACGTCACAAAACCTAACCTGTAAAGCTGACAATTTTGACAACTTGCACCCAAGGACATTTTTACACAAATTTCATTCTTTATTGCACGACCATGGCCGACTAGCACGACCTTTGTTTCATCATAGTGTCCAGTTGACAGCGCTAGGAACTTTAAGCTCCCGTAGCCTCCTGGGATCTCTTCGAAAAATTCGGAGTTCGCAGACCTGTTATATACGGCCGTGGTCCGAATTAACGACTGCACCGCGTAACACGTGAACACAAAAATTGTTAAGATCCCACAAACAAGGAGCCAAACTCGTACCATAGCTATTACAGCCGAACAGCTCCAGCAACTAATCCAACAGCTGAAGCCAGAAGAAAGGCAGCGACACTTCACACATTGTCCTGCCTGTTATGATGGAACAAGAAGAAAAGAAGCTATAGAAGATTTCCTCGCCAGTACAGCAATGCACGCCATTAGGCAGGAATATGCACCTACGCCACCCGCGTACCAATTATACTTAGATGTGTTTGCTACAAAACAAGAAGAAGGCATCCCCACCGGACTGTTCATATCCCAGAAGCGCGCTTTATTGGCACCACCCGACGCCGAAAACAGGCAGTTCGATATGGTATATGGACTTCTAAGTTGGGAAATACGAGAAAAGATACCACGAAAATGGGTCACCACATTCGCGCAGCTTCTCGTAGCCGCCAGCGAATTCGAGCTCATGATGCAGGCTAAGAGTAAGTCAAGAGAACCCATAGTTGCACCACTCCCGGATAGTGCCGCGCACCCATGAATCAGTACAGGGAAACCGCGGCCCCGTTGCGATTACTACAAAAATCTTGGCCACGCAACCGCCAATTGCGGACAGAAGGCTGAAATCAGCGACTAAACCACCCGCGAATAGCAATACCATCACGTGCTATGAATGCGGAAATCCAGGAGTATTTCGCAGAAATTGCCCACAGTGTAATAAACGAACCACGGAAGCGTCGACACTTAACGTACAGTTTTGCGCATTAGACATCAATGCTGTTGACAGACCAGCAGTCCAAATTCAAATCAACGGAATGACAGGCATCGTTTTTCTGGATAGTGGACCAAACACAAGCCTTGCGAGTTCCCACTTCTCGGAGCCGACTTCCTCCGGAAAGCAAAATTGGTGTTGCGTTACAGAACGTCTAAGACAGCTCCAACGAAATAGAGGATGGCGTGTTGACACAAATTTTCGACTACACACGCGTTCCTAATCGGGCCAGCCCCATGGATATGTCAGAACCGATTGGTATGAGCGATTTAATCTCCAATGTTGCCACCGGATATGGTTTAGATCCAACAACAGCCCCTAGAATGGAGGAGTTCTTTAACTAACAAAGAGATGAGGCTTTTCACGCATATTGAGATGGCCAACTTCGATAGTTAAGTGATCACCTTGCGAACCGGAGATGAAGGACTCGCCCTGAGCTCGACGGACGTCACCAAAATGATTGACCTACTTGCTAAGAACACGGACTTGTTCGAAGCACAAGGACCACCTCCAACGCATCATATCGCCACTGGAGACCATACCCCAATCGCGCTTCCTCCCTACCGTCTCGGCCCTAAACCTCTCCGACTGGTACAGGAATAAGTAGAGACCCTGGTCAACCAAAACATTGCAGAAGAATGCGAAAGTGCCTGCGCATCCCCGGTAGTCTTGGTTCCCAAACCAGATCGCAGCGTCCGTTTATACATTTCATTTTCTAAGGCGGCATGGTAGCGGACATGCGTAATGTTGGTTACATAGTTACCAATGCATTGATTTGTGTTTTTTAAAACTGAATATAGGCCATTTACGGTCTATGTTCAGAGTTAAAAAAATGTCCCTGTATATTGACTATAGTAAATTTAATGCGATCACTAGGCCAGATGTATACCCGTTACCCCGACTCGAAGAATTGCTGGACTCAAGTGGTAATGCACGCTATATCTCAACAATGGACCTAAAGGGTGGATACAACCAGATTAAGGTTGCAGAAGAAGATGTGACAAAACCGCGTTTATCGCTCCATTTGGAATAGGTACCGGTTCACAAAAATGCCATTTAGTCTGCGCAACGCCCCCGCGACCTTCCAAAGATTGATGAATCGTTTTAAGTTACGATTAAGCCACCTGCAGCTGTTAATGTATTTGAATGATCTGATTCTCCTATCCGAGGAATTGGACGCTCATCTAGCAGGATTAGAAGAATGATTCTATAGAATGAGGCAATTCGACCTAAGAATGAACCGTTCAAAATGTTCTTTTGGTTGCCAGAAGGTGCGATATCTAGGACACGTCATCTCGCCGCAAAGCATCTAGACAAACCCCGAGAAGGTGACGGCTATCACGCAACTGCGCCGCCACATCAACGTGAAGTAACTTTCGATCTTTTCATACCAAAATATGCCGAAATAGCCACACCTCTGACGAATTTAACGAATCGCATTACTGCAAGGGGAGGGTACTCCAGCCGCCTCCTCACGCCCCCCGAACGGAATTATTCAACAACGGAAAGAGAGGCCCTAGCCCTTGTATAGTCGGTAGACAAGTTCCGGGGCTATCTAGAAGAAGCCCCCGCCGTGGTAATCACCGATCACCAGCCGCTAAGATGGCTTATGGCATTGAAATCTCCTAGTGGACGCCTGGCCCGGTGGGTCCTGCAGCTTCAACCATTTAACCTATGCATCGAATATCCCCCCGGCAAGGCCAACGTAATAGCAGAGAGCCTGTCGGGTCCACTCGGCACCCCAGATACAGACGAATATACAATTAACCTCGTCACGATTGATGTACCTAGAGGAAGATATACTCAGGAATAAGCAGCTCGAAGGTCCAGAACTAAAAAAGATAATTGACGACTACGAACACGGTACGCCCGAGGAAACCGAACGATGGAGCGTCCGCGGATACATAATGGATCAAGGAGTCCTCTACCGATACACTCCCGACGACGATAACGACGAAGCTCAATTTGTGATACCAGCGAGCCAGCGTATAGAAGTAATACAGAAGTATCACGACGCCCCCACAGCAGGTCACTATAAAGTCGATCATACATACCACAAGGTTTTACTGGCCCTGACTCAAGAGGGACATTCGCGAATACGTGCAGCGGTGCGGCGCCTGCCAACGATACAAAGCCAATAACCAACGCCCCGCCGGATTACTCCAAACTGCCGTACTACGGCAGCGCTTCGAGGTCATCTCCGTGGATCTTTTTGGACCTCTCCCCCGTGCCTCTCAGGAGGAAGCATGCTCTTCGATATGGGTAGAACTATTTTCACTTCAACACGCCACCGCGGAGTTAAGTGCGTGGACGTTGATCAACGAAGTGTCTCCGTTATGGACTACCCCGTTGCATAATCTCAGATAATGGTACCCGGTTTGTAAGTGCGATTATGCAGAAGATCTGTCACTGCTTCGACATAGTCCCGAAGCTGACTCCCGTCAGCCAAAATGGTGGAGAGACTTAAAGACACAGTTGGCCATACTAGTCGGAAATAAACACGATTAGCCAGAAGAACTGCCCGCGATACGTTTTGCCCTGCATACCATACGTTGCCAGTCCACAGGATATTCCGCCGCCTATTTGACCTTTGATAGAAAACTCCGAGACCCCTACGAAGTGACAACCGATTTGAGAGCCATTATCAGAAACGAAAACTTCATTCCCGAAGTAACCCCCCGGTTGTTGAAACTCTTCGACTCCTTACAGGAAACGCGCGACGTGCACGAAAGACAGCAAGATCAACGCAAAAGATATGCAGACGCCAAGCGACGTCCGTCTCACGTGTATCTGCCGGGAGACACACATCTGGTGAGCAAGGGATCCCGAGGACGTACAGCAAAATTTGCACCCAAGCGAGGTGGTCATCCTCACCACTAAGGAGCCCTGTAGTTATGAAGTTGCCACCATAAATCAGCCCGTGCATCACGTTTCGGCCCAGCGCCTAGCCGAACCTTTGGCCAAACCAAATTTGACCCCGGTCGCCCCACTCCGCAAGCGAGGCCGTCCTAGAAAACACCCTCTGAATCAAGAAGTCAGAACCCCCACGCCCACCAGAATAGCGCCACTCTGGCCACCACAGTACCATCTACACGCCCACCTTGGTCCACCGGTGCATGGAACGCGCTGTACCTACCCTGTCACCCTTTTATAAAGGGCCACCCTAGCCCGAAAATACTAGAGAGAGCAAATCGATCTCCACAGCAACAGCTCCCCAAGCTCGGGTTGGATCTTTGGACATTGATTCTGCTCACACTCTCTTATCCAGGTTGGCTGCACCCCATGCTTGAGGGTCGGACCTAGGACCAGCGTTTCGAAAATACGGTGTGCTATGTCAGTGACGATTAAGGACTGTATTGTGGCCCCCTTGGATTACGTGGACTCGCGTGTAGTGTGATTTTTTTATATACATATCTAACACAACGTTATATTTCATACTTATACAGTGTAGATATATTTTATCTATGAATAATGACTTACAAAAAGCTACAACATTAAGTTTCTTGGGATTGTTACAGGTTTTTAAGAGACTGCCAATGAAGGCCTCCAACTGACTACGTGTAAAAATGTTTAACAGCCATGCTGGAAGAATTCCATCTTCCAAAAAACAATGTGTTTGGTTTGTAACGAAGCGAATTTTCGCGGGCTGGAAACCGTGACGCGTACCGCGAGAGTCGGGGGGTAAATTCGCGATCGCCGCGCCGCCGCGCCGCGGCGGAAGAAGGGGGTTCTTGCCTGAAGCTTCAGGGAGTGCGGAAGGCTGTGGCTGTTCTGTATAGAGAAGTTTCTTCTGAGAAGTGTGCAGTTCGACCCTCCGACCACCGTAATTACATTTTTGAGTCGCCTGACTGTTTTGTACCGGTTTTGGAATCGCCGCCCCCGAGCGAAAAACCGTGTCACCGTCACCGGTTTTTTTTGTCACCGTCACCGGTTTTTTTTTTTGTCACCGTCAGAAGTCGTGCCGTCTTCGCGCGATTTCCAGGTCTCAAAGTCGCCGCCCCAGAGCCAGGAGGAGCCTGGCCTGAAGGAAGTCGCCACCCAGTAGGAACGATCGTGCCGGGCATTTGATTCTTTTTGTTTGTTTAAACTTGTTGTAGTTAATTAAGAGTTAGCCGTAAGATAATTATTTTAGACCGTGTAGCTGGTGGCAGGGAATAAACCTTAGATCATATAATAAATAGATACCACCACGCCGTGTTCTTTCCCTAGGACAGCCTGTGACGACATCCTCCTGTCACACATCTCTCTCGTGCATGGAGGGATTACAATGAAGCTATCCTTGCCTGATCACTATTTGAATTTTGCGCGCCTAAATTTTAGGAAGTATGTCTGAACTAACTTCGGAAGAAAGATGTTGACAGCTTGATTTTATAAATAATTCACAGTAGATAACGAAAGGAATAGTAAATTATTGACCAGCAATTGTGATCCTTTATGACTACATCACTTAAAATAGGATCTTTGTTCTAAATTCTAAAATTGTTTTTTGTACAACAATTCGAAAGAGAGGTTAGAAGAAACATCTGTCAAAAGCGATTTGTTGCGCTGGTGCGGTACAAAGATGGAAGTGAAATAGACATATACAGATGAAATGCATATAACAAAGATGAAGATGTGGTGATCACACAAGGATAGCATTATACTACTCCCCTTGACGTAGAAAACGACAACAGATAGCTTCATGTCTAGTCACAGCTTTCAGTTTGAGTATTGGTATCTATTTATTATATGATCTAAGGAATAAACCCTATTTATTGTAAAATATCCTTGCCGTTTTATTTTATCTATTCTCGTGATTTCGCGGAGGCTCACCACCTGAATTCCGTGTCTCCGGCTTTAGAGCACCCCGGCGCTCCCTCCCCCGGAGAAGGAGCTGGCGCCCGAGCGACCGCCGCTCCTGACCGAAGGTGCCACCCCCGGTGTCGTGAAGGTCGCCGCATAAGCTTGGTCACCCAAGTACGCCGCCACCCCACACGTTATCGGCGAGATTCCGGACCGTCCTCTCCGGAATTTCGTCGCAGGTTTTGCAGCAGATGGATGCTCAAAACAACTTAACAGGAGCTCAAAAAGACAAAGCCAGTGGGAAGCATTAAAATCATTTTTGACACACAACAGGAAGAGCCATAAGTGCCATTCTAAAAATAAATGACTGCTCAAGCTTTCAAAGATCCTTTAGTTCATCTTTATTATTTGTTTCCAAAGTTTGTTTTGCCAAAAGTGACTAGGCTCAATGAACTGTCTCCAAATGACTCCTTAAATTATATTTATGTCAAGAGTATGCATTTGGGTATTGATGTAAAGAGATATTTGTAGCGGAGCTTTCAAAGCGCTCCGCTAGTACCCTTTCGAGGGCGCTGTCCTCGGCAGCGCCGATATCAACCCCACCAAGCTCACCCCCACTGGAACGCACCCCACCTGAAGTTACTTCATTGTGCAGGTACTCCCACGCATCTCAACCCTGCCTATAAAAGGGCAACTCGGACGCTTTCCAGGCAGATGGAACGCCACCATCTCCACCTTAAGGGCTGCACTGTCTCGGTCCCCTTCTGGTGAGCACCGTACAGATGGAACTCCACCATCTCCACCTTAAGGGCTGCACTGTCTCGGTCCCCTTCTGGTGATCACCAGGGCTGCACTGTGTTACGGTCCCCTGCGCCGCTTCGAGATTATCACCAGGGCTGCACTGTTTTACGGTCCCCTGCGCTGCTTCGAGATCATCACCAGGGCTGCACTGTTTTACGGTCCCCTGCGCCGCTTCGAGATCATCACCAGGGCTGCACTGTTTTACGGTCCCCCTGCGCCGCTTCAACGACGTCATCTCCAGGGTCGCACTCTCTAGGTCCCCTGTGCCGCATCGCCAACGACGTCATCTCCAGGGTCGCACTCTCCAGGTCCCCTGTGCCGCATCGCCGACGTCGTCATCTCCAGGGTCGCACTGTCTAGGTCCCCTGTGCCGCATCGCCGACGTCGTCATCTCCAGGGTCGCACTCTCTAGGTCCCCTGTGCCGTATCACCGACGTCGTCATCTCCAGGGTCGCAGTGTCCAGGTCCCCTGTGCCGTATCGCCGACGTCGTCATCTCCAGGGTCGCACTGTCCAGGTCCCCTGTGCCGCATCGCCGACGTCGTCGTCTCCAGGGTCGCATTCTCCAGGGCTCCTGTGCCGCATCGCCGACGTCGTCATCTCCAGGGTCGCACTGTCCAGGTGCCCTGTGCTACATACATCGCTGCCGTCATCCCCTACGACGCTCTGAGTCCCAGGAGCCGCCACCATCCCCGACGAGAATTGCCACCACTTCGAGAACCTATACCCTACTTTTGATTTGTATTGTTCTTATTATTAATAAACCGCTGAGCTACCACAATCTGTCGCCCTCACGTGGGGCCGCGAACAAGGGAGGATACCACATATTTAAATTCACATGATTTTAATAATGAATAATTGGAACACTTTTTTGTTAGATGTAGACGTTTCTAGTCACTTTGTGCAATGAAATAAGAAGCAGATTTCATTTTGAGGCTCCAATATTACTATAGCTCAGTGCTTATAATCGCATTGCTAAAACAATTCTTTACCAAATTCTTTATTTGAGCTCTTTCAAAATCTCACTATAATTACTAATAATATAGATTTACAACATATTGTTTTAGAATGGCGCTTATATTTTCAGAAAAAATGTAATTTTGCCTGAAGACAAAAAATATTAAAGAGGTTGATTTATTCTGGCAGAAATTATCTGAACTTGAAGAATTCACAGGAGACAATTTGTATGTTGATCTATCAAAATTTATCTTGGCTATTCTAATGCCCCCTGTGAGCTAATTTTTACTAAAATAAATCTTCTGATGAAGACTGATCTAAGAAACAGACTTAATACAGAAACCGTATCAAAAACGATTCTTGCCTCAGAAAATGTAAAGAATCTAGGAGACAGATAACATGGTGAAAATGATGACCAAAGAAACGTTTAAGGTAATGTTATCCGTTTAGTTTTCAGTGAATTTACAGTAGATTTTGTTTCACAAATACTAGACAACTAGTTGGAAACTGAACCCAATTTTTTTTTTACAATATCTTTGATATGCTATTAGTGTCCGGAACTTATAAAATTGGAGAAAAAATGATCTGTTTTGCTCTAATAAAATCGCAAATATGCTCAAAATCACACTAATATTAGGTCCGACTGTGCCGACCATAGTTATAAAATTCACATTAAAGTAAGTCATGGACATTCTTTGAAGTGTTTACTATGATATTTCAAAAAAAATAAAAAATTCGCGATTTATGAAACTTCATAATTTTGATTTAAAACTGATCATGTTTGAAGCTTTATTTTATTCGTTCCATTTGCTGTCTCATGCTGCGGTCTCTCTCGGATTGGGGTATAACACCCACCGAACGTTCTTGGACCGATGGGATAATTTATTACTTCCGACATTTTTTCGGTGACAAATTTAATCTTTGCATAAATTTACTTCAGTGTAGTTAGTGAACTCGTTGTGACCATTGAAATATATAAAGAGTAAATTTTGAAATGGGACGAAAGTCGAAGATTCCACTTTCAAAGCCACGAAAAAGTCGAAAAAACTTTTATCAGAATTATTATGTCAAAAACCTACTAAAACTACAAACAAAAAATGCAGTTTAATCATCATTTGATTAGTTTTACTATTATTATGCTTTTATTTCCTAATTTCTGTACATATAAATATTATTGTTTTTTAGACCCGCCGCTGTTTTTATACACTTACATAAAGTGTAAGTCAATGTTACTAATAGAAATTTTATTATTGTTACTTTTTATAATCACCAATCCTATTGCTTCTCGGCTTTTTGTCAAAGATCAAAGTGTATTACCTGAAAGAATTTTATTTTGTTGAATAAAAGATTACCATAAACCTTATAATTAGCGGGATAACCATTCAGTATACACAGGTAGTTTCTATACCTCTTTAGTTTGAACTTAGCCGATACTAACCAGCTAGGGAACCAGTTATAATTGAAATATGTAATCCAAATAATTGAAGTACTTAGTTTTAAGTAAAACAATTGGGTATATTTATAAATACGCATAAATAAAAACGTAACAAATTATTGGTCTCTAGTTTATTTTATAATTTGCATTACATCATGACATATAGGTACGTACTGATGCACAAATTGGTGATTTTCTCGTTGCATTTCAGTATAGGGACACACTCAGTAGAACCATTTGGACACTTAAAATTGATTTTATTTTACTTGCCACAAATCTTTTTAAGTGTTGCGTAAGTGATTGTTTTGTGTCCGAAAAATAACTGCATTTATAATTATTCGGCTGACTGCTTTTTTTGTTGTAAATCAATCAGTTTCCCAATTAGATTATAATTGTTTGGTCTTACTATTTGTTGTCTTAATTTTTCGAAGTTCATTTTTGTACACATTCAGATTTTTATTACTTATTAATTTCTTGTGGTCATTTTTATAAATTCGTATATGAAAATTGAACTGTTGACGAACGAAAATCGAACAATAATACACGACAAGCGGGTGCCGAACTGTTACCAGAGGTTATGGGTGTCATAAATTACACCCCAGCTTTCCTGAGTTTCAACCAGCTTACCAGTACTTCTCGTCTTTATTTTTCTACACGCAAACTTCTTGTGAAGACAATAACACGGCAAAATTAAAAATCCGACAGTTTTCATTTAGCAAACATCCCCAATAAAAAACAAGGTGAAGAACCAAGTGCACCCGGGGCTAATTCGGCACAGCCGTTCTATTTCCGACGATTTCTCTCGTTAAAAAAAAAAATTAAATTCAAATATCAAATTTATATACACCCGAAGAGTTTCCAGGACTTTTTCGAATTTTCCCTATTTTATTTTTCCTGACATTTCCAAATTTTCCCGATTTTCAAAGTCGCTAGCAACTAGCTTTGTTAAAATGATACATCGGTTTCACCCATTTCAAAATAACTAATAAAATATTTATGTACTTCTTGTCATATTTTCTACTACTGTTGGTCGAAAAAGTGTTATTTCTTGCAAATGTCCTTCCTACTTAGAAAAAATAAACTGTCTGTAGCTGAACATCTTACAAATATTTTTGAAAGTTTTTAACTTAGCAATCTTATTTGAGAAAAAATTATGCTTACCATCAAAGCCCATTATTTTAATGATTCTGGGATAGTGTACCATAAAATGATGTTTTGGCAACAACTTCACTTCTTCTTTTAATTTCTGGTGCTGTTGGGATATAAGTATTACCAGGTTATCAGTTTCATCTCAAACAAAAAATTTCTTCCTATTTTGACATAATCGCCAAATATAAGAGCTAAAATTTTATTAAATACCACGTTTGACTAGCTTTGATTAATTAAGTGCATTTTTATGCATATTTTAAAATTTTTACTGCATTTTTCGTGGTAATTTTAATACAATTTTAATACAGTTGGTTATTGTAAGTACTAAAAGAGTTTCTTTTTACTTTCCACTATTTTCAGAAAATTCCAAAAATTACCAAAACAGCATAAGTAAATTGATACTTGTATACGAAACATTAATAAAATAATTCTTCCAAAGGTCTTTTCTATTGTACAACGAAAGACATTTGCAAATGACTCCAATTATTATTAGGCCAGTGCCGAAGCCTTTGAAAATTGTAAAAAGTGAAAAAAAAAAAAAATAGAACAGGATGATACCCATTGGAAAAGGAAGAAAATAAAACAAAAATTAAAGGAAAAATAATTTACGGGCGATCTGAGGTCGGGAAGTGGAAGGGGGTGAGCTTTTAAGGGTAGATAACGGTTTATCACGATTCCCCGCAAAACTACAAGTCTTATCGAAAAAAGTTAAATGACAAAATTGTAGGTAATAAAAACATTTATAACTTTTGTATTTATACTTTTTTTACATAGCCTCAAAATTTATGCGAAAAATGCAAATAACCGAGTTTTTGGTTTTTTATTTTTATCTCCCACAAAAAAAATACGAAATTTGGTGAAAACTTACCTATTTATGTCCCAAACTTACTTTACTGTAATTTTTTTGATTCAAAATATTATTTTGAAATTTTTATTTTTTCCCCTAATTTTCAATCGAAAATTCTCACTTCAAAATATCTGATTTTTTTTTAATTGGTGTGCTTTTTATTCGTTGAAATCTATCTATCTATCACAAGAAACGCAAAAAACCGAAAAAACTCGAATTCAAAAATTTGTTTTTTAATTATTATGTAAAATTTTAAGCTATTTATTAAAATTTACACTTTAATTACTCGAAAAACGTAAGATTCCACGTTACATTGATAACCTAAAAAATTGCAAATCGAAATATACTACGTACTATAATTAAAAAACCAAACAAGTTAATAAACTTAATACTTTATAAGACATCTATAATATTTTGAGAAAGTTGTAGAATATTTTTCAATTACATGCGTAGGTGCCTATTTATTGCTATTTTAAAATAACTTATCTACCTGAATGGCTTACGGAAAATTTTAGTCTATCAGAAAAATGAACAACATCATTTATAAAAATACACTTGCAGACTGAGTTGCTTGAAGAGAATCGTGACGATTTGACTTATTTAAATAAAAGAAACTTTTGGAATCTACACTGCCAGAGACACTAATAAAACTGTCCTTTTGAATCAATTGAAATCAAATAGTTGACATTTATTTTCCCAAGCCAAGTTTTGGAAATCTCGAAAAGATCTATTTTTCACGTCCAATAGTTTCAAATATGAATCCTTCAAAAATATCGTTGCATTTCGGCATTGTTTTCTGGTTGCAATACAACATCTGGATTTGCCGGAAAAGGAAAGAAAAACATCGTAAATTCATTGTCTTCTGATATACAAAATTCTCGTGTCACAGTGTTTATAACCAAAATTCTCCGAAACTGTTGGACCAATTTTTATGAAATTTTCTGTGTATATTTGGTAGGTCTGAGAATAGGTCGTAAACAATTTTTTTATAGCCCTAATTTTTTTTTGGACATTTTTTTTTATTTTTATTTTTTTAAGATTTGGCTTAAAAAAATGCATACAATCCTAAATTTTCATTCTTCTACCACCAACCCCCATTTTTTAATAACGATTAGTCTCTTTACTTTCATCCACAGATGCGCAATAGGCGCAATAGGGTTGCAAGATGACTGTCGAATATAATTATTGTCGTACGATAAACTTTTATGTATGATTTATAATTTAATTTAATTATAATTTATTTATTTATTTTAATTTAATTTTTTATTTAACTACCAAAATATTGACTAGAAATAATTTATATGGCAAAACAACGTTTGCCGGGTCTGTTAGTTAGAAGATAAAAATTTGTCAAATTTGGGCAATATTTTTTATAAAAAACATGCAAAGAAAGAAGATATCGCAAAATATGGACTACAATGAATTATATTTGATTAATTTATAAATCTAAAAATGACAATATAACACTAAATCAGTCAAGATTTCGAAAATCAATTGGCAAGAATTAAATCATCTTTCATTGGCAAATCTGCCACCAACAGAAAGCGTTTGTTTCATGGATTTGCAATTTTTTAGTTTATCAATGTAACATGGAATCTTACTTTTTTCGTGTAATTAAAGTGTACATTTTAATAAATAGCTCAAAATTTTACATGATTAAAAAAAATTTTCGAATTCGAGTTTTTTCATTTTCTTGCATTTCCTGTAAAAATTTGCCAGAGTAATGTATACTTTTTTTTACACCATCAGAAAGTAGAGATTTGAATGAACAAAAGCACGCCGATTTAAAAAAAAAAGTAGATATTTTGACGTAAGAATTTTCGATTGAAAATTAGGGTGCTTTTTCGATATTAAATCAAAATAAGGGTAAAAAAAAATATTTTGAATCAAAAAAATTAGAGTGAGTGTGGAACATAAATAGGTAAGCTATCACCAAATTTCGTGAAAAAAAAATTGTGGGAGATAAAAATAAAAAACCAAAAACTCGGTTATTTGCATTTGTCGCATAAATTTTCAGGGTATGTAAAAAGGGTGTAAATCAAAAATTGTAGATCTTTTTATTACCTACAACTTTGCCATTTAACTTTTTATTTTTGTTATATTTTCTTCCTTTTCCAATGGGTATCGTCCTGTTCTAAATTTTTTCGTCTCAAAAATTATCAGCACCGACCTATGTGGGAACTGCAGCTGTAAAATCTCTGACCACTTCTGAAAGTGCACCCAACATAAAACTGTCAATCAAGATTACTCGCCACCCTCACCTTTCCAGGACCGTATTTGTTTCAATACATGAACAGGTAGATTGTTAATTTAATCTTAAAATTTAAGGACACATGAAAGTGTGGTTCTTAAAACTTTTTAAATCTTTGCAAATACCTTACATTTTCCTAGAAAAATCCCAATAAAAATTAACTCTACCATGATTCATATATGAACGCTCCAAAATTTGAAGTCCGGTTCTGGCTGAAGTCGGGTTCGTAATGGGTTTATTGCACGTTGCGGTCCAAAGTACCCCCTCATAAAGTAATTGACGGAGTTTTCAATTATCTTTCGTCGTACTTTACCTGGTCTGGTCCGATTTTTGAGAACTTAAATAAGTACCGTTCTTGTCTGGTAATGCGGACGGGTTTTTCCAAGACTTCATTTCTGGGCACCCTCAATTAGGCGTATTACTGGAATTCTTTACTTAAGTGCCTCTGAGTCGGATGTTGTAAATATAGATAATCCTGCAAATGTATTTAACAAGGGGTTGAAACAGATGGAAAACCTAGAATGGATTTGTAAGTATTTCATTCTTCGATTTCCAAATTTATTCATAATTCGTCTACAAACTTGGCAACAAAGCAGTGATATTACGAATCATTACAAAAATGTCTTCCAAACTATCATCGTGTATTCGGCCCTACTCAGAGTTGTTTCTAGATGGATTGCGGTAAAGCAGTAAGTTTTTTAAAACATATTTGCTATACCATTTAATAAAATCGTATTAATGTTTTTGATGCTGCGTCATATGTATATGGTCAAAACTGGATCCCACTTAGAAGTATTTTGTCTCGCCCACGGTGTAAGCAGAATAGTTGAAGAATTATGAAATCAGTTTCCATTGGTAAATGAATTAATTAATAATATGAAGTCTCCTTTAGGGTACAAGTAGGTATACTTGTCCAAAAGGTTTAAGGTTATATGACCATCATAAAAGTAGTTGACCGCAAATAAATACCCCCTTTGTGTGGTTCGCACTAAGCCTACCGGCTGGCAATAAATCGTCTTCTAAACATTTCTTGCCCACATTTAACAGGGCCTGCTTTCGAAGCGTGTGGTTATTTCGGAACCCTCAGCGGCTGCAGGTAGTAAAGAAATAGTGGAGTGGTGGATTTTCATATTTAGTGAAAGCCGCCCTTGAACGAAACCACAACAGCCGGTTCAGCTGCAGTAGACACGTTATTTCCGACCCTAAAACCTTTTCTATTGTAAACAACTTAACTTCGACACAATGTGATGATTTTATGATGGCCATATAACCTTATAGCTCTTAGTCCACTATATATAAAGATACACTACCAGATGTACCATTGCCTCCTAAATCTGTCATTACACGATGGGGTAAATGGCTTGACGCAGCTTTATTTTATTTCAAATATTCCTGTTGATGAAAGAAATCATGTCAAAATTTGATGATAGTTCATCTGTTGCAATCAAGGAAGCTAAAAAGATTTTAAATAGTCCTAAATTGAATCAGAACTTACGTTTCATTTTTTTATTCCTTTTCTCGAACAGTAAATCTTAATATTGAACTCAGGTTTCTATTTTTTCGACTTCTGATTAACTTTATTAAAATGTCCAAAAATTTGTTTCTCCCTTGGATGTATTTTTTTTTCTGTATTGGATGTGTACAAGTTTTGTATCAATTTTGTTTTATATCAGTTTATGTTTAGTTATGAAAGCATGTATAGTCGAAATAGCATATGTATAGTGTACAGGTAATTAGTGTCACATGTATTATAATTTGTGAAAATGTTAGCAAGAAAGCTAACGAACCGTTAGATGTACAAAAAAACGAATTTTCGAGTTTATAACCTTTTTCAAAATTCTCGCCGCAACTGCTTTACGTAGAATTAGCGTGTAAACCTGGCTGTTGACCTTGTCACCGCGTGAAGGGCACGTGATCATTCCAGAGCTTGGATAACCATACTATAGTAACATTACACCAACAAATTTTTTACAGTGTGATGCCGTCTTCCAAACAAAAGCATTATCATATATGGGATTTTTCCTTTGTTGTATTATTTTAAAGGTGTGCGTTTAAATTTTAAGTTGTTTTACCACGTACTTTTCTTCTTAAGTTTCCGTAACGATTACGAAACAATAAATTGGCCTTAAGCAGTAAAAGACGATTAAGGTTTATTTATTTTTAAAACATGCATCATTAAAACGTCACTGCTAATTTAGAACCGTTTTGACACATAATGTTCAAATAAATTCAGCCCAAATAAGCGTATTACAAAATACATTAGGAGAAAACCAACAGATAATAAAAATATATCGATAATTATAGCAGAGTGTATTAGTCGCTCGAGCGAAATGATTAATGATGAAGTCAAACTAAAAATTAGACTTTCACAAACTAGAGTTTAATTGTCCTAAAAAATTAATATGCTAGAAAATGGTTTTATTGTGTAATAATCATCTGGTTCTAATTTAGTTGGTTTTTATTAACGCCCATAAAAGCCACGTTATTAAGGTCAAATGGCAATTATTTTTTACCACTAACTATACAATTGTGCGGTAAGTAAAAGTAAAGGAGGTGTAAACCTATAAAACTGCGCAGTTCCTCGTCACTTTTCGCCGTCCAAATTATGGTCAAGCTGCTATGGATGCTAACCCAACAGCACCCATTGTTGCGAGCAACGATCGATGGTTCGATAAATCAGAACCCGTTGATTTCCGCGGCCGTTCCTCGAAGACGTCCAGGTCAACATTCCATCTAAACCAATATTGATATTATTAATATTTCTTCAATTACTCTTTCGCGGTGATTTATCACATCTCGGAGCGACAGGCTCGCATTCACGTCGTGTGCGTATTATGAACTTTTGCGCAATTCGCCCATTATTAATAACCCATGGTCCGCAGCTGAATGAGACTAATAGTTATTAAGTGCATTGTTAGGCTAATCTAAAGCCTTGGGCACTGCTTGGTAGCCTGTTTATAACAGTTGAATGAGACACTCCAGGGGGCGACACTTACACTGCCTCGGCCCAGACCATGCATAGATATCATCTAAACGCCCATGGAATTTTTGACGTTTGTATTATGACGCGACATGCTCTTCCAACACCACGACAATATAATCAATGAGGTTTATTCGGGGTCTTAAATATGTCTTATTTAAGGATCTTATCGATGGCCAACCCTGATCCTGGTATTTGGAGACACCTGTTTCGAATTTTACCGGCCGCACCCATCTAGACCCAAAAATTTAATTAGCACACGAAGTACGTCACATAAGTTGGAAAAACAAAATTTGAAACTGTCACACTCAAGTTTTTTTGAACAGTCTGATCATGTTGTTCACAATAACTAACCACTAACTGCAGAAAATCAGAAAAAAACACTAATTATAGATGTGTCTATGTTCATTTACCTTTAATGAGTGCGCCGTCCGACTGTGACATTTCAAGGCGCCTCCCATTTGTTCCGCTTTTTTGTTGATTTTGCAGTAATTGTTTGCTCGTGTGAATCAAAACTCTCCCATAACCATGGCGCAAATTCCATCAGCGATTATCTTATCGCTGTCCTTAATTACAATTTAAGAAATTGCTCTCGTTCTTGCTCGTTTGCTTTGATAAGCGTTGTAGGTGATACACCGCCCATTCATTTCGTTATGCACAAATTTATAATTTCATATTAGATTGCAGTGCAATTACCGTGGTGAAATTCGCGGCAGCGCCTCAGAGATCTAATTCGGCCCCTATGTTTTCGCGTTCTGCGCCTAGTATAATATGAGTAAGTTGTTGCGACAAGTTATAATCTGTAAGCGGGAAATATACACGGTACAACGAGATTGTATCGGCGAGGTCGTATTTAAACTGGCTGCACAGTGACAGGTACAATGGCCATCTCCTTTACAGCGACCATATTAAAAATTACTCAGATTTATTTTAAGTGATGGGTTATGCGACGGCATTAAGCAAGCGAGAGGTGAGATTAAGATGTTGGGCAGACGTCAGCGAGGTGCTTACCGAAGGCGAGTATTGTTCAGATTACGAACGCTGAAGTTGAACTGGTATGTGTTTTGTTCAATATATGTGATCGATTGAAACAGAAAAACGCAAAATACATAGAAAATGTCAAAATTTTCAATTTTCAATGTATAAAATCAACATTAGCGGTTTTCTTGATTTTTGACATTTTGACTACATAGTGGACTTTTTCGAATTCTGGTAATGTATGTATTTTTTTAATTTTGGTTCGTACAAATTGCAGCAAAACACAACACATAAAAAGATACAAAATATACAGAGTGTACAGTACGTTGATATTTATATTGGAGTTTCCCGACGGCACATAATTAAAAATATAAAACTGTGAGGGCTGTCAGGTCCCACAAAATTGTATATTTGTATATAATCTGTATTTAATTACTTCCAATTAGTATCGACCCGAAATTTTCTCTTCGTCCACCTGGATGTCGTAAAACTTATATTTTGTTCACCCTTCTCAGTAATATTTATCCTTCTAAGAGTTCGAATATCCTCCTAGAACTCTTCTGTTTTCACCGCTTTCTACCGACCTTTCTTTTTATTTCAATTTCACAAAATCCAAAACTCTTCCTTCATCTGCCGAATCGACTACATCAAAATAAATACGCCAGAACGCAAGTACTGTTTCGATTACCTGATCACCCCACAAAACCATCAAGAAATAGTGAAACATGAAACATAAGCTCATTAGTTTCCAAAGTATTTTTTTTTTTCGATATTGTTTCATTTTTAAAATGTATCTAAATATGATTTCCCTTACAACGATGTCTCGAGTATAAAGTGTCTTGATCTTCAGTTATATACAAGAAGGAAATGGTGGACGCATAAATAACATCTGATGTTCCTATAATTACAAAAAACCTATTTATATCAAAATAAATTATAAATTAATTACTAAAATAATTCTAGATTTTGACAGTGAATTATTGTCGCTGCAAAAATATCTTAATCTGCTAGATAAATTTGAAGAAAATGTGTTTCAGTATTTGTTTATGGTCTTTATGGTATTAATCCTTATAACAATTATATGCAAATATTTCAGACCGCATTGCGAAGTTGACCCATGCCCGGTTTCATGTGCTCAAAGAAATATTAGTCCTGGCAAATAGAAGTGGTAGAGTTAACTTTTAAGACCGTAATAGAATTACTGTAAAAGTATAAACTTGTGTCAAATAACGTTTATTACCCTTCAATTTATTAATAAACATCTGGACAGGAGCGACGTGAAAATGAGCCAAACGAAGGGGCCAGATCAGGTAGAAAAGAAACAATAGAAGGATAATACACATTATTTGACAGACTTTCATTTTTTTACGGTAATCCTCTTGCGGTTTTAAAAGTTAAGTCTGCAATTACTCCAACACTTGTCAAAATATTTACTATTGTGGTTATATTTACAAGTTAGTCGTTGCATGCAGCTCCTTTCTAAACACAAAATTTGAAAATAGGTCCGTTTTTGTGCGGTTTCCTGAGCATGTTAGTTTAAAATTTTTAATGAAATGGCCTAAACGTTTTTTTATCGTTGATCTGTAGACGTATAACAAACAGGTATTTCCTGTCAAATGAACTTACGTTAAATATTGCAACCAGTCTCTATTGAAATTGCTTTAAAACATTTTTGATTTAGTTTTTTCTCTACAACAATAATTCCTGGTAAAAAACTCGACATTATGTTTTTTACGTCAAATATCACAGTTATAGCAATAGGTGAGTTTGACATCAAACGTTAATGAAATTTGAAAATATTAGCTACCCTAATTATTTTAGAACATTACATACAAAAATTCTGCAAGTGCCAAAGGAATAATCCTGTTATTAGCATAGAAAATATCTGTTCTTCTTAGTGTAGGCGAGGACAAAAATATATCAGTGAGAAAAATGGGACAAAAATGGAGGATACATTTTTCTATAGTTCACAAAATTTTAAAGAAACAATGGCCAAAAGTATTCGATAAAGGGTCGTAAATTTCATAAAAATTGAAACATTGAACTTTTTGAAAAATTGACAAAAAAAATAGGAATTAGATTTCAAGCTGATTCGAAAAACATAACATATTGATGGTCTCAAATCAAGGTTTCCAAAATATTAGGTTTAAAAGTCATTTTTTTTTTAAATCGTAAAAATTCATAATGGCGATTTTGGAAAACTAGACCCAATTTTCGAAGAAATGAAGCCGGAAATAACTTCTGGACGTCGAAATCTACAAAAAAAACTTTTTAGGTAATTTTCGAAGATGCTCGAAAAAAGGTCAGAGTTGTCAAAGAGGAAAGTTGAAAACTTGAGCTTTTCAAAAATGTTATCTAAAAAATCACAGAAAAAGCTGATTCGAAAAAGATAGCGATATATTTCATATGGATGACTTTTGAAAAATCGTAGGAATTTTCGAAAAAATGAAGCCGAATCAATTCGAAATTTATTACAAAAATCTCGTACCTATGTAATTTTCGAAGGTTATAGAATAAACATCAAAGATGAAAAAAATTGGTTTTTTGAAAATAAATAAACATTTGGGATATACATTTCAAGCGTGTTTATTCATGGTCCTGGTGGAAGATTTTCGACAACTGCCATATTTCATATCGACGATTTTGGAAAAAAAAGGTGTACGAAAAAAGCTCAAAATTAATTTTTTTATTTGGGGGCTATTGAAAAATTCACCTTTCGGAAAAAGAGCTGAATTGAAAAACATAGTATGTTGATGATCTCGGATCAAGTTTCTGGAAATATTCTGTTTGACAGTGAAATTTTTTAACACTAATTGACTAATTGACGATTTTCAAAAAATAGTATAAATTTTTGACGAATTGAAGCGGAAAATAAATCATTTCTGGTTGTAGAAATCTACAAAAAAATCTCTTCAGTTAATTGTCTAAGGTACTCGAAAAAAATCAAAAAGTCGTTGAAAAATTGAACATTTTCGAAACATTCATTTAAAAATCATCACAATTGAGATTGGGCGGGTGGGCGGGGCATATATTTTGCCTTTTTTCTTAATATACGTAGTTGTCTTTTCAGAACAAGAAACTTAAAACATGTTTCAAATGGTAAATTTTTGTAGACAAATATGGATCTTGCATTTAAGCCCCGCCCCTCGATCGGACAACGAATAAAAAATTCATCACATTTGAGAAGTGAGATCGGAGCGGTTATGGGTGGGGCCTAATCTTTGGCTTTATTTTTTTCTTAAAAGTGTTTGTGCAACTTATACTTGTGTTACTTATAATTATACAAGCACCCCATTTTACGGTAACGGGAAGAACAAAAATTTTACTTTGCGCGTATGTGCTAAGTTGTTTATAACTATGACCGATGTTATAATAAATTAGGTTATGTGGTCGATTACTAAAGTTTAAAGTTATGTTAACAAGTACTTCCATGTGCGACAGCATAACGTCGAGTTTTTTGATTGGCTCCGTTATTTTTATAAATAGTGTAAGGAATCGGATTATAATCATAACGCCGTCTTTTTATAAGCCAAAAAGTCCCTTGCGCAAACACTGTGGGCCGGAATATTGGGTCGTCATCTCATTGGGCCATAATTTATTCCGAATCGCTTAAATGGCAGTCATTATTTAAAACTGTTGTAAGAAGTAGTACCAACTATTAATGATTTGGTTTCAACAAGATAGTTGCACAGTTTGTAAGGGATTATTTAAATACCACCTTTCCAAATCGTTGGATACGCAGAGATACAATTTCTTGGCCAGCGAGATCTCCCGATTTGGCGCCGAATGATTTTTTTTGGGGGTGCATGCTAAACCGTTTTTGCAACAATGGAACCACTTATTACAACAACGTCGAAGATTTAAAAGCGGCAATAACTACAGTAAGTATTCGAATTAGTTGCAAAATCAGAACAATTAATTTAAACTAAGTAGCCAAAATGTCAAAGTAAAGAATTTTATTTCATTGACACATCTCATGGCTAGTACTATTTTATCACAAATCCTGAATTCTTTTTTAGTTTTTATTTCAATACCATAAGGTATTATAAAAAGAATAAACAATATCGTGTATAAAGATTTTTATTAAAAAAAAAATGTAGCACACATGAATGAAGAGGTTTTATTCGCTCGCGAAAAAGTCATTTTACTTAGCCTAATGGACTAAATTTTCTGCCCGTAAATACCATCTTTATTGACTTGCGTGATATGCAACTATTACTTTCAAATTATACAAAAAAAGAAAACATTGTAGCAAAGTACGCATTAACTGAATTGTTTTTACTTTCAATAAAATACCATGTTATAAGTAGTAATAGTGATGTTAAATATCAGGTTGGTGATATTTTCAGCAGTAATTATATAGTATTCGTCTAGTAAATGACATCAGATTTCTAGTAAAAATAAAAGAGTTCAAAATTGCCATAACTCACTTGAATTATCTCGACAGGATTTCAGTCTTTTTGTTTGATAAATTACGTCAAAATACCTCCACAGTTTAAGTTTCTAAAAATCATAAAAACGAAAAAAGTGACGTCAACAAACTAATAGGTTGAAACTAATTAAGCGACAAATATGGAAAATAAAAAAGAAGTTAGGTATGATGGCAGGTGAGAGATTTAAGAAAAAGTACTATCTTAGATATTTATCAAATAATATATGTTCTAGAGATAACGGAGAGAATTTTTCGGTAAGTATATATTAATATTTAATAATTTTTTGAGACAACGTCGTCAACTTTGAAGAACCCTGAATCCATGTTTCTGTCTTACCAAATTTTCAGCAAAGTCCGTTACGTAATCTCAGGGATAAATTTTGATGGTCATGACCTTTTTCAGGACAACCAGTATACGTCAAGCTAAGACTCAGATTTAAAAATTTTAAAGTAATCTATTTCTGATCTGATTAGATCGCTAAAAGACAAACGGAGGCCGGAAACCTACACTTTCGTACCCCACGAACTATGAAACATGATAATAAACCTTCCTATCATCGTTTGGCCGTTTACGAGTTGTAGAAACAAACATGCACGAAAATAGTTGACGTATCAAAGATAGGGTCATACCTAAACCACTTCCCAACAGTTTGGCCCCGAAAAACAGTAGACCCAACCTAATTCCATCCAAACTTTACCACCTCGAGTCTACTGAGCACAACCACGCCGCGTTTTCTCCGACTTCCACAGTCCGCTTTCGCCGAGCTTCAGGAATCCTCCGCAGAGGTCTCCGCCGTCCGTGACAACTCTATCCTACATCCAACATAATCTCCCGCACATATCTCAGCTCGCTCGCGTAATATTTTATTCGAGCATATTGTGCCTTCGTCCTTATCTCGGCTATTTATCAGCACAACCTACGTCGCATGCGGCACCTGAAACCCCAGAAATTAATTTTCGAAATCCGTTTAGTCCGTTCGTAAGTCATTGTTGCGGCCATTCTTAGCCACGCTCACAATATTCATATAAATGCGTCTTGTTCCATCACACCGCCTGATTATGATGTATATTTCTTGTATACGCGATCACGCACGCCGATGGCTTCTGGCTTAACGTATCCTTGTGTGTCTTGAATTCCTGATCGATATGCATTTGAAGCGATCGGACATACGGGAATTACATATGTATATTTTGAGTTTTATTATCGATGTACTGATTGTGCGGTTGTTGTCAGGTCCGTGAAAGGTAGCTAGCTAAACGGCGAAAATGTATAGTAGCGGAAATCTAGAGTGGCACATCTGACTTTTAAGGTCGTAATGAGACTATGAACTTCTGTCAAACAATGTTCATTATTGTTCTACTTATAAATTAACATCTGCACCAAAGCAAGATGAAGATGAGCGGCATTGAAAGTAGAGCTAAGTAGCTGGCAAATGTAAATTGCGGCAGATCTTCGACAGAAATGAAAAAATGAAAAATTATTATTACTAGACCCAGAATAGCCCCATTTTACGATGAATCTGCAGAAAATTCATTATAGATTTTTGTTAAATTTGGAACTATTCCATGAACATCTTTTTTTTTATGATGTTAGCAATGGGATTTCGAAACTTACTGTTGACGTTGAAGTTCCCGTTGACGTTGTTTTTAGAGCTGAAAATTGTCATTTATAAACTCCGTTTCCAACTTGCCGTTGATAGCAACTTTGGTGTTCAACTTTTGCTGCATTTAAAGGGGTTGTAGAAGAAAAGTGGAGAATTTAAGTTGATTACTACAAAATTTTTCAATTGTAGACATTATTAAAACAAAAAGGCAAAACGTTAGCCCGCCCACCCGCCCTGTCCCAATTGTGATATATTTTTTTTTTATTCGTCGTGAGCCAAGGGGACGGAGCTTAACTGCAAAATCCTTAGTTCTCTATGAGAAATTAAAAACATGTTGTTCAAAGAATACTATGTATATTAAGAAAAAAATAAAGCCAAAGATTAGACCCCATCCATACCCACCCCGATCTCAATTCTCAATTGTGATGACTTTTTCATTCGTTGTCAGATCGAGGGGCGGAGCTTAATTGCAAGATTGATATTTATCTACAAGATTTTACCATTTTAAACATATTTAAAGTTTCTTATTCTGAAAAGACGAGTACGTATGTTATAGTTATAGTAATAGTAATAGTAAACAGTTTATCCAATATTTAAAAACTAAACCACAGGCACCCCATGTCCAGAAAGATCGTAAATACGATGCTTTCATTAATGTTTGATCAAGTAGGGCATGGATTCATAAATCAGTTGGCCTACTAGATATACCCTAATTATTTTAGAACATTAGCAAAAATTCTGCAAGTGCCAAAGCAATAATCCTCTTACTAGTATAGAAAAAATCTGCTCTTAGTGTGGCAGAGGACAAAAATGTACAAACATGGAGGATACATTTTTCTATAGGTCACAAAATTTTAAAGAAACAACGCCCAAAAGTATTCGATAAAGAATCGCAGATTTAATAAAATTAGAAAAATTGAACTTTTTGAAAAATTTACAAAAAAAATTGGGAATTAGATTTCAAGCTGTTTTGAAAAACATAACATATTGATGGTCTGGTCTCGAATCAAGGTTTCCAAAATATTCGGTTTAAAACTCATTTTTTTTTTAATCGCAAAATAATGGCGATTTTGGAAAAACAGACTCAATTTTCGAAGAAATGAAGAAAAAATAACTTTTGAACGTCGAAATCTTTTTAGATAATTTTCGAAGATGCTCGTAAAAAGGTCAAATAGTTGTCAAAGCAAAAAGTTGAAAAATTCAGCTTTTAAAAAATGTTACCTAAAAAGCCACAGAAAATCACATATAGATTTCGACGAGATGATTCGAAAAACATAGCGTTCCGGGGCAAAATTTTAGGAAATATTCGGTTTGAATTTTAGTAATCCAAACCGCATATAATTTTCGAAGGTGACCGAAAAAACATCAATGAAAAAATTGGGTTTTTTTAAAATATCTAAAAATCGATAAACAAAATTTTGGGATATACATTTCAAGTGTGTTTATTTATCGTCCTGGAGCAAGATTTTCGAAAAATTGCCATATTTCTTATTGACGATTTTGCAAAAAAGCTCAAAATTAAAATTTTTATTTGGGGGCTATTGAAAAATTCATCTTTTGGAAAAATTGCTTGAAAGTCCACAAGATGAGCTGAACTAAAAAACATAGTATGTTGATGATCCTGGATCAAGTTTTTAGAAAAATTCTGTTTGACAGTGAAGGTTTTTAAAAACACTAACTTTATGCTGACGATTTTCGAAAAATAGTACTCCTATAAATTTATGACAAATTGAATCCGAAAATAAATCATTTCTGGTTGTAGAAATTTACAAAAAAGTCTCTTCAGGTAATGTTCGAAGGTACTCGAAAAAAATCAAAGGTTGGTTGAAAAATTGAGTTTTTTGAAAACATTGTATAAAAATTCACAAAAAAAAATGGATATATGTAGATTTCGACCAGCTGATTCAAAAAACATCGCTTTTTTTTTTCGTCGTGAGCCAAGGGGACGGAGCTTAACTGCAAAATCCTTAGTTCTCTATGAGAAATTAAAAACATGTTGTTCATAGAATACTATGTATATTAAGAAAAAAATAAAGCCAATGATTAGACCCCACCCATACCCACCCCGATCTCAATTCTTAATTGTGATGAATTTTTCATTCGTTGTCATTTCGAGGGGCGGAGCTTAATTGCAAAATTCATATTTATTTACAAGAGTTTACCATTTTAAATATGTTTTAAGTTTCTTATTCTGAAAAGACGACTACGTATATTGTAGTAATAGTAATAGTAATAGTAAACAGTTTATCCAACATTTAAAAACTAAACCACAGGTACTCCTTATCCAGAAGGATCGTAAATACGGGGCCTTCATTAATGTTTGATCAAGTAGGGCATGGATTCATAAATCAGTTCGCCTACTAGATATCAAACGATAATGAAACTTGGAGGTCCTGTATATTTTGTATACACAGAAATTTGGAAATATTAGTTACCCTAATTATTTTAGAACATTAGCAAAAGTTCTGCAAGTGCCAAAGCAATAATCCGCTTACTAGTATAGAAAAAAATCTGCTCTTAGTGTGGCAGAGGACAAAAATGTACAAAAATGGAGGATACATTTTTCTATAGTTTACAAAATTTTAAAGAAACAACGCCCAAAAGTATTCTATAAAGGGTCACAGATTTAATAAAAATTGAAAAATTGAACTTTTTGAAAAATTGACAAAAGAATTGGGAATTAGATTTCAAGCTGTTTCGAAAAACATAACATATTGATGGTTTCGAATCAAGGTTCCCAAAATATTCGGTTTAAAAGTCATTTTTTTAAAAAATCGCAAAATAATGGCGATTTTGGAAAAGCAGACTCAATTTTCGAAGAAATGAAGAAAAAAATAACTTTTGGACGTAGAAATCTTTTTAGATAATTTTCGAAGATGCTCGTAAAAAGGTCAAATAGTTGTCAAAGCAAAAAGTTGAAAAATTCAGCTTTTCAAAAATGTTACCTAAAAAGCCACAGAAAAACTCATAGATCTTGACGAGATGATTCGAAAAACATAGCGTCCCGGGGCAAAATTTTAGGAAATATTCGGTTTGAATTTTAATAATCCAAACCGCATATAATTTTCGAAGGTGAACGAAAAAACATCAATGAAAAAATTGGGTTTTTTGAGGATATCTAAAAATCGATAAACAAAATTTTGGGATATATATTTCAGGTGTGTTTATTTATCGTCCTGGAACAAGATTTTCGAAAAATTGCCATATTTCATATTGACGATTTTGGAAAAAAAGTTGTTCGAAAAAAGCTCAAAACTAAAATTTTTATTTGGAGGCTATTGAAAAATTCACCTTTTGGAAAAATTGCTTAACAGGCCACAAGACGAGCTGAACTGAAAAACATAGTATGTTGATGATCTCGGATCAAGTTTTTAGAAAAATTCTGTTTGACAGTGAAAGTTTTTAAAAACACTAAGTTTATGCTGCCGATTTTCGAAAAACAGTAGGTACTCCTATAAATTTATAACAAATTGAAGCCGAAAATAAATCATTTTTGGTTGTAGAAATCTACAAAAAATCTCTTCAAGTAATGTTCGAAGGTACTCGAAAAAAATCAAAGATTGGTTGAAAAATTGAGCTTTTTGAAAACGTTGTCAAAAAATTCACAAAAAAAAAATGGATATATGTAGATTTCGACCAGCTGATTCAAAAAACATCGCATTTTTTTTTCGTCGTGAGCCAAGGGGACGGAGCTTAACTGCAAAATCCTTAGTTCTCTATGAGAACTTAAAAACATGTTGTTGAAAGAATACTATGTATATTAAGAAAAAAATAAAGCCAAAGATTAGACCCCACCCATACCCACCCCGATCTCAATTCTCAATTGTGATGAATTTTTCATTCGTTGTCATTTCGAGGGGCGGAGCTTAATTGCAAAATTCATATTTATTTACAAGAGTTTACCATTTTAAACATGTTTTAAGTTTCTTATTCTGAAAAGACGACTACGTATATTGCAGTAATAGTAATAGTAATAGTAATTTTATTCAGGAGAAGAATTACATATTAAAGCATTCTTAATCAATAAGGTTTTTACACAAAATTTAAAACTGATGTGACTTTTGTCTTTAAGACTTAGTAGAAGACTGTTAAACAACTGATGACAAAAAAATCGTATACCATTTCTTGTACGTGAAAGCCTTAGAAATTCGGGTTGAAGTAAGCTTTTATGTCTTGTATCATATAAATGATCAAGCGATCTAAATTGATCGCTGTTTCTTCTTGCATACAGGAGACAGGAGAGAATGTATACAGAAGGTACAGTCATTCAATTTACTCATAATACGTACACACTTGCTTTGAATAGTAAATAATTTGTAGAGATGACAGGAATGACCCCAAACTAAAATTGCGTAGCAGATTTTACTGTGTATGTAGCCAAAATAAGCAGTTTTTAAAGTAGATGTAGATACAATATGTTGCAAACGACGCATGACATACAATCTTTGGGAAACTGTCTTCGCTAATTGAGTGTTATGAACCTCCCACGTCATCTTGCTGTCGAGTAAAACTCCTAATAGTTGGACTGGTTCATTATTATTTATAATTTCGAAATCTCTAACACGAAATTTGCTTAATTTTTTCTTTATTAAGACATAGTCGATTAGAGATAAACCAAGCATTCACGCTCAACTCCACTATACTAATGTCACTGTGAAGTGTTTTTAGATTAGGCGAAGTAGCTATGAGTGTTGTATCATGAGCGCAGTCAGGTAAATCGTTAATGAAGATAAAAAATAAAATTGGTCCTAAGACCGACCCTTGGGGTACTCCTTGCTGCACAGTTAGACATGACGAATTTACATTATTAAAATGAACAAATTGTCTACGTTCATGCAAGTACGTATTCTAACAATTTAATATATAAGTTGTCTAAATTATAACAGGCTAATTTTTTTAGAAGTAAGCTATATGAGACACAATCAAACGCTTTTGTTAAATCTACACATAAAGCGTGTGCATACTCTTTGTTCTCAAAGGCATTTAAGACTATATCACTATAATCGGTTAAAGCTAGGGTTGTTGACGAATTGCGATGAAAACCAAACTGATCTTTATTGAATAAGTTATTGTTATAGGCCTGAAATTCGATGGATTGATATAACTTTTGATAACTTTAAAACATCAGGGAATATACCTTTGTTAACACAGATATTAATAAGTTTGGTAAAGGGAGAAACGATAACATTAATTAAGGTTTTTATTATTTTAACATTGATACCATAGGCATCAGAACTACCACTATTTTTTAAAGTATTGATAGCATCTCTCACATTATTAAATGTCACTTCTTGAAAGATAAATTTAGGAATATTATTATTTGAAAGAAAATTGTAAGATATCTTATTAGCTTGTGGTAATTTATTAATGATATCATCCGCTATACTTACGAAATAGATATGTATTGTGTTAAATTGCGTTGATGTTATTTCAGACTGATATATTATATTACATATACCATTACACTCAACTGTGTCTTCGTTAAGAAATAATTCAAAATATGGGCCCCGCCCACCCGCCCTATCTCAATTATGATAATTTTGTTTTAATCGTCGAGAGCCACAGGAGCGGAATTTAAATGCAAAATTCTTATTATTTCTCTACAGGAAATTACCATGTAAAACATTTTTTTGAGTATCATGTTATTCAACGAATACTATGTAGGTATATTAAGAAAAAATTAAAGCTAAAGATTAATTCCCTATACAAATCGGTCTTTTCTACCTAGACTGTGGACCCTACTTTTACAACCGCTTCGCTTGACTCATATTCCGCACGCTCCTGTGCAGGTGTTTATCCATAACTAGAAGGGTAATAAACAATATTTCACAGAAATTCATACTTTTAAGGTAATCCTATAAGCGGCTTTAAAACTTAGGTCTGTTAACTACAATTTCCAGTACTATAAATTTCAGTCAATACTCGGAAATTTTTATTTATGGTAAGGACTGGTAACCTACCGCCTAATTGCGGTCTTTTTGGTTGTTTAATCTTTATGATCATCCCTGTCAGGTTGTAGTTTGCAAAATATTTATATACTCTTTAACCAAAACTCTACTCTGCAGTCTACCCCATGTGTCTATTGAGTTCCACTAATCTTTATGAGTACTTAACTTTTAAAGACCCTTGTAAACTTGCCGCAGTCCAGTTGGGTGGGAGAGGGTTGGTCGATAGCTTGTTTCTTTAATTTTCTGAAGGGCTTCTGGAGGTCGATTCTCGAATTCGTTACCAAAGACCAAAGATGCGAGTACCAATAGTTGCACATGCCAAGATGTTATTCGGAACGAAAATCCGTCTTCTCGAACGAGATTCAGTGCGAATAGCAACTCGATGCGCATACGAATGCCTCTGTTCGAGTGACGATACGGCAACAGCGGCAAAATATAGAGAAAATTTAAATGCGATGGTTGGCACAACTCACGCGGTGTCGGTTTGAATCCAAGAAGGACTATTTTAATCTGTTGCCTCCAAATTTATTAAGCAGCAAAACACGTAATAGCAGGGTCGGCTCGATTTAAATTATTGCTTTAAAGTAATATTGTTTTTTTTTTCTTAGTTTTCTTTAGAGTTTGCGAATATGTAATGTATATTATGGCCCTTTTAATGCAAATTTGAATCAAAACAAGTTGAACACTAACTAGACTACAATATTTCCAACAAAATGAAATGATTATTCTTTTAATTTGTATTTTAAAGATAATCCGAGTATACATTATAAAATAACACTACCAATTAATTTTTTGCAATGTAAATGTTGGATGTATGATTATTACTCAAACCCATATTTCAGTTCCCCGTGTAATCCTTATGGGTGAAATCAAGGCGTCATTTTAACGCTTAAATTCTACCATTAAAGTAATTTTCGTATATATCCCACTGCCTGTACCATTAAGACTGATATTTTTACTGTTGATCTTGATACCAAACATGAACGGAATCGGTGGTATTTAATAAATATTTAAATTCAACTTTTACCACTACATTTGCTTCGAACGTATGTCGTACAGTGGTTCATACTGCCATTGACTTCCTCCTCCACATAAATGGCTTTGATTTTCAGATGCTACAGATACGGCTGTGAATCTAAAATAATACATAAAGGAGATCTCATATTTGCAAATGTTTTCAATCAATTGCCAAATTTTGATTTAAGAACCATCATCAATCCCAAGCTTTTTTCTTTGCACACATTTTTGCTAGAAAAGGAAAAACTTAGCTTTCATGTACAAGTAAAAATCACTTTCATTTTTGTACGAATTGAATCTGAAACACCCATTTAAAAAAAATCACAATTTAAAGAACAATTTATTTCAAAACAAAAAAAAGTATTCTAACCTGTATTTTCATATCCTGCTAAATGTTACTTTTGGGTCGTGGAATTTTCAAAACATTTTAGAATGTAATATTTCCAATATTAACAAATTTATTCTTACGAAATTTTAAATATGTGTGTCGGATGACGCTAGGAGACCGGAAAATTTCCCGGTGGGCACCGAAGCAATCTAGTTCTTTTTTTGATACAATACTTTTTTCACATATACAAGATGTTACAATTATTACAAATATAATAGACGCATAAAAAACTAGATATGTAAATTTTAAATAAAAGCATCGTTTTACTCTCCGATAGTAAATTCAGTACGATAATCTCTGAAACTACTGAACCAACTGTCAAATTTTATAAGTTTTTTGATATTTTTTTTAAGTACTGTAAAGTTTGTCTAGAATTGTACACTTGCGAGCATTGAAATCGGGCCACTATTCACATCTGACTTTGAATCAAATTTTCCACCGAACTAAGTATATTACACTTAAAAAAACTAAAAAAGTCATTAGAAAGACCAGATATTTGTTTTTAAAACAGAGTTACGAAAAATTTCATGAAATTGTTTTGCAATATTCTATTTCGGACAAAAAAGAAAATTAATATTCGATGTTGCCATCCCTAGCTCTAATAACCGCTCGCGTTCGTCTATTCATGACTCAATTAAGGTGACCATAACTTCTTGCGGGATATTAGCTCATTCTTCTTCAATGGCTATTCTGAGTTCTTGGAGTAAGCCAGAAGCCATATCTCTTCGTTTAAGTTCATCCCACAGATGTTCTATAGGATTCATATCCGGGTTACGTGCTGGCCAGTTCTAACACGCTAAGTTTTCGACTCCCAAAGTTATTTCGTTTTAAAGCCCTTTCGTCAATTTTACTTTACAGTTAACGAGCCTGTCAGGGGAAAGGGGATGTTTTACCTGAGTGACCGCCTAGCAAACATCAAGTGATTTTCCTTGACAGACAGTTTTACAATACATATAATTCTAGACAAACTTTATCATTTTTTAAGCAAAAAGCCATCAATTTTGACGTTGAAGAGTTTTTATTTTATATATATAAAATAAAAAAAGTAAATTTTTGTCGTACAGTTTTTCTAAATCATTTTTTTAACATTTCACCCCATTTTTCAGATTATTTTTAGAAAGTTGTGGATTTCTAAAGATTTCCATATAGAAACCGCTGACATTTTGAGATTTACACAAAAAAATAAAAAAAACTTCAACCTCAAAATTGGCCTGTTTTCTTAAAAAAAATCCAGATTTTTGGGGAAAAAATCAAATTATATAACATCGTTTTACAATTTAAATTTAAAACTGTAAAACCGAATGCTTTGAAAACTTATAAGCTTTTTGAAATTATCGTAAGCAAGGTAAATCGGTAATAAAAATTGTTTGCTTTATGGCTTCCTGAAAAACGATGACGTCATTTTATAATTTTGCAGAACAAATGTTTCTCAAATTTTATAAAAAATTAGAATACGTGTTGAATTTTTATTCATGATATGGTGTTTTTTGGAAAAAAATTCAAAACTGTATTTCACAATTTAACTTTAAAATTGCAAAAGTAAATGTACAGAAATATTGCAAACGTTTTATTTAAGCTAACAGGAAAGGAAAAAAATATTCGTTTAAGTCCCAAAATATTCTGGGGAACAAATGTTTTTTAAATTTTATAAAATAACATATTCCTGCATGTGTGATTTATGATTCCGTGTTGAGTTTTTATCATTACATCTATAATTTTTGGAAAAAAGTCAACATTGTATAACAATATTTTACAGTTTAATTTTGAAATTGTATAAACCGAATTCCGTGTATTCGAAAAATCGTTAGTCAAAATTTATCCCTCATCTAACATTTGTTTGCCCAATTTCTTCAAATTTATGAGTGTTTCACTAAATCAACCAAATTTCATTTTCTTTTAATCGCTGATGTTTGTGTCAATTGTCGAATTCGGCCGAATATACATATTTTTCCGTTAGTTATCTACTTTAAATATAATTCATATTTAAAGACGGTTGCGGGGATGTTAATTACCCAACTTTATAGAGGTTAACTAACAGTTATCACAAAACGAAAAGCGCAGAATCTAATTTTATAATTTTTTAAAGAATCGGAATTTATCGGACCATACCTACAACCTTCAAAGGCGAGGGCAGTTTTGTCAAAATAACTTTCCATAATTTTAAACACGTTAAATCGTTAATCAAAATTTATCTGTTTCTCTCCTCTCAAAAAATGATGACGCCATCTCAAAATTTTGTAAAATAAACCTGATGTAAATGATGTAAAATGTTGCGTGGTTTACAAAGACATTCATATTTTTTAGAATCCCTTATACAGGTTGATTAAAAAAAAAAGAACGATGTAATTAATTCTATTCATCAAATCAAAAACGGCTCATCTATTTTTTCCAAAATTTGAGTATTTTTGTAATGTAAAAATAAATAAAATTTGCATTTTTTGTCTTATTTTGGTAAAATTTTTGCATCACCTATTTTAAAAATTCAATACTTCAATTATTTATGTAAATTTCGTAACGCGGTTTTCACCACTGTTTCACTGTAGATTTGTCAATGGAAGAAATCACAACACTTCCCGCGTTATTAGTGAAAATCGTGGATACACTATATTTAAAATTTCATCACAATTAGTCTGTTAATGATGGAGATTCTATATTCTGAAAATGTATTGACAACAAGAGCCAAACTATAACAATGACTTTTTAATGAAGTAAGACATTCATTTTATAAATTGGCTTGCATAGTGACAAAAAAATAATAAAAAAGTCGCGTATCAAAATCCATTTCATGAAAGCTTGAAGTTTTAATACCAAAAAGTTCGTTACTTTAAACAGTTCTTTTTTTAATACCAACATTTAATTTTGATTAATTCAACCAAGAGATTTATTTTATCGAGTGAAACTTTTAAAAGTGTACGGGATCACGTACGCTTGTGGCTCCTGGCTGAACGTACATATCCAAATGTGTCTTGAATTCCTGATCGATTCTGAATTTGAGGCGCTCAGACACACGGGAATTACATATGTATATTTTGGCTTTTATTATTGATGTACTGATTGCTTGGTCGTTATCAGATGCGTGAAACGCAACTAAACGGCCAAAATATACTGCGTGGCTTCACGATTGTCACATGGCTTTCCAAGAAGTGGATGGGCGATAAGAATCGGCGCAATCATGTTGAATATCATTAGGAGGTGCTATTATGTCTGATTGGTGAGCAGGAATTTTAGAGGCACTCAGCTATTGTCTGAGGGGGTTCTTGGGAAAATTGTCACGTTTGGATATAAGCGGACGTTTTATTTCTACTGGAAATTGTAGTTGTAATAAAAATAATTGCTTTTGGGAAAAATCTGCTTCTTAGTGGCGAGGTCAAAGCTATTCGGACAAGGATGATGAGGAGCAGGTGTGTTGAAAGCGAACATGAGACTGCTACTGTTCGTGGGGTTATTTGTGCCAAGTAGTACTTATAGTTATGAGTTTGTAAAATATAGCTGGCTTGTTTGTGATAGCAAGAGGTGATATACTCAATTTAAATAAATATTTTAGTCGTCTGAAAGAGCTATTTTTTGTTAAATTAAATACAAACAACACTGGCTCTTATTTGGACAAGTTTTTTAACAAATACTTATTAGTACTAAATATTATGTTGTGAGATGACGTTATCAAGACAAATTTTATCTTTTGTTACGATAATGCGGATGCCAAACTATGGATACATTTTTATAGTTGCTATACCTGAGCCCCAGCAGAACTTACCTAAAGAAGAAATCTATAACAATGATCTGGATGCCGCAACGAATCTTTTAAAATCAATCTTTTTAATCTCTTAACTGACCGGTATAATCTCATTTGTGAAATACAGAAATTTTAGCTCTAAACCATTTACTCCATCTTTTGGGGTCCCACAGGGATCGAACTTAGGACCCTTGTTGTTTTTACTCTTTATTAACAACCTGCGCCATCGCCAGACGGCTTAATAAACAAAAACGCTATCGTAGAAATATATAAAATGTCCAATTTAAATAATGCTTAATTCAACGAGATGATAAATTTTGGGAAAATAATATGATAGAACCCTAGAAAAATTTTATTTATATGCCTTACTTCCGGAGAGAGTAGATTCTCGTTATTAAACAAGTCAACCCATTAGACAAATTGTAAAGAAAAAATTGTACAATTAACTTTTTTTTTGCATTCGCGTCATGTGTAGTTCATATAAATATTTTGCCCTTCTAGTATAAACACACACAGAAATAAATAGTAATATTGGAATAGGTTTACTGGAGATACCACGTAAAAAACGTGCCTATAATACTCTACCTCATAGGTAGTGCGGAAAAGAGTATCAAAAAATTAAATTTAAATAAATATAATTTTTCAGGTAAATAAGTGGTTAGTGAAGTGATGAGAATCTAAATCTTGTCAGTTTTGTGTATTGATTAATATATAAAATGACAGATTAATAAAAAATATTTGAATAATTTTGAAAGAAAATATTTTAGTAGAATGTATAAAATTATAAAAATTTGCATACTTTTAAATCAAATTATGTCAGCAATGAAAGAAGTCGACTTGTAAAAGAGTTTCAACAATGTTGGTCAGCTAAGAGTATTTATGAGTTTTATGACCTAAAGTAGAAAGTAGCTGAACTGATTACCTGAAAGGGTCGGACGGCAAGGCTCCCTGCTGTGTAAAATTCAGCCATTTATTGAAACGGAAAACTTTGTAAATAGGGTTGCCCAGTTTCACTTTATTTTCATTATTCAGTATTTTTTTAAAAAGCAAATATTTTCATAAATATAAATTTTAAACAAAAATAACCGGGTCTTCCCCATAGAGCTCAATGTTGTCTTTGCACTGATATAAAAGTTGAAGCGAAACATGCTCTCTCCTCGTCTAAAAATGCAATTTCCTTCGAAGAATGAACGATTAATTAAACACTAAACAATCACTTGTTTTAAAAGATATTGTGTCCTCCCCAGAGATTTAGACATAATCTATCAATTGAAATCGATCTTTTTTTCAAAGTTGAAATTACGCCCGTAAAATGAAATTCTATTTAGCTCATTTTTCGGTTTCCTACTGGGCACCCTTAAAGACTTAGATACCAGTTTCGATAGCAAATTTTATTTCACAAATCATTATAAAGACATTATTGTTAAGGCTTACAAGATGTATGGGTTCTATTTATCGCAATTGTAGAGGATTTGTGAATCAGCGAACTCTTATCATACTTACTTTGAGAAAAAGATCGGAACTACAAGATTTAAACATAAAACATTTTAATCCATTCCTTTACAATGGGATGTTGCTTATGACATATTGATCGTAAACCTAACACTTTGATTATCATTTTTCCTTAGTTGACTGCCCCTAGCAGTGAAACGTATGACAAGCTTATTTCACAGTCGAAGAACTAGCTGATAAACTTAAGCATGTTTAACGCTCAATCTAGAACGCAAATGCGATGTAATTTTGCGCAAAGAAATATGAGATAAACCTGAAGATAAATATAAATAAAACATCTGGAATCGAATTGCTAAAAAAAAGTTATTGGTTACAGCGGAAAATATTCTTCTATAGATCAGATCTCTGCTTTGTCCTAGGTAAGATTTTGAGTTTGCTCTTTAGGTGGATTTCAGAGTTATTTTTTTAAATATTTGGCAAAATTTATTTTGCTTCTTTAGCACTTCATCTAGAGGGTTTTTTAATAGTAGGCTATTTTTTTTTTTTTTTAGTTAAAAACGTACAGACAAACATTTTTGGACGAATATTTTAAATAAGTATTAAATTTTAGATTTGTGTGTAACATTTCATTTGATCGCTGTTAATAAATGGAATTATATGATGGATATATGATTTATGGATAAACATTTATTTGATGGCATTGTCAATAAACAAAAGTAAAACGATAAGAAAATGACTAGATAATAAAAATAATATATTTCTCATTGTTAACTTAGTAAAAATTTAATGAGCTAGTACGAAAAATCAACAAAACTGCGGAAAAAAAATCGTTCCGCTACTTTAAAGAGAAAGAATGTGACCAATATATTCCCAAAACGATTAAAACTTATTGTTATAATCAGAACCACAAGTTAAATCATTTAAGGCACATTTGTTCTTATTTTGCGTAGGCAGCAAACGTTAAGCGACGGGCACGTGATGACCCTCGTTCCGCCTAACGCAGAATAAAAATATATTTTGCAAATTTAATGGTCGATAGGTTTTAGATATAACAAAACTAACTAATTTAGTAATTTGTTCTGTCCATAATCGCCAAGAAACCCCCATCCCCGATTTTATCACCAGCATATAAAATTTACGGTTGTCATCGCCGCAATTATCCTTTCCAAAGCTGCATTCGAAATCTAGATCATAATTATATTCAGTCCGTCCCCGTTTCCTGCATGGGCGCCCGCCATCACAACAAATTAAACTCATACCCAACATCTCAAAATAAATTATGATTTTATTTGAGCCCATCACACGGACAGATATAATTAATGGCGATAAATCCGACGTGGAACCAGTGTGAAAAACAAATAAAAATCGTGACTTGCAAGTCCTCCTCGTCGAAATAGAAAAAGCAATAATCCTCACGTCCATCAAATTGATTCGTATCGACACAAATACACGGAATTAACGCCCCAAAAACAGACATTATCTTGGTTCGGCGTGATATCGGACAGAAAAGCGTGAACTTCGAGTGTCACATAAATCATGCGGAAGATGGATGTGCCGGGGAGGGGAGGTGGCGAAAATTTGACGGTTCTGAAGTTACGGAGCTGTGATGATGAAGTTGGCCACTTCAAAATCGTTTTGTTAAAAATATTCGATTAAAATAAAACTTGTGAAAAAAGTGAAATCCGAAGAAAGACATAAAAGGAAAACACATAAAAAACGAAGAAGAAAGAAATTATTGAAAATGGAACTCTTTTTTGTTGGAACTGAAAACTTCCAGAATGAAGACATTAAAGCCCCAAAGAGAATTAAAAATTTTTCGACAGAAGTTTTTCAAATTATCACCAATGATAAGGAAGATAAGGAAGCTTACTTTCTTTCAAATGACTGGTGTAAATTTAGTAGAATAAAAACCTACAATGGTAAAAAACGTGATCGAAAACTGAATATTGAGACAAACAAATCTGAGCTTTTGGTAACTTTTATATGCATTCTTCATTTCTATTCTCTTTGAACGGCTAGATGTGCTATCAGATCTACATAAGCGTTGAAGCATGAGAAAATGATAATTACCCATATCTACGATTAAAACTTCATTGTATAAATATTCTTCACTTGTGTGAAGAATTCCTCGAAAACATTTCCATTTATAGCCTTTCTGTATATTTAATATGTACAAAATATGTGTGTACCGTTTATGTGAATATTTGTTTTCTGTGGCTTTTGTGCATACGAAAAAACTGGTACCCTGGAAGTTTCAAACACAATTAATTTTAATAATTAAAAACCGTCAATTTGAAGAAATAAAAAAACTGCGTTAGTTATATTACACACAGACCCTAAACACTGGGTGGTCCACCCCGAGTACCTTATAGAAGAATCAGTCTGCAAAATCATACAAAAAAAAATCGGGAGGGCAGACAAACAGACGGGAATCTATTTCTTCGTACTCTTGAGGTCATGAAAGGTCGAGAAAATGTAAAAGTACAGAATCGGCCGACGGACTTGATTACAATACTTCCTTCACTTCCACGCTTGGGAAGTAAAAATAATGTCTTGACAGATTTTGCGAAGAACTAGACCATCGTCACAGAGCAATGAATGATATTCTCGTAAAATTTAGTGCTGTTCAGCCTAAAGATCGATTTATAAATTTGTCGTTGACGTTGCTGTTGTAAGATAAATACACAGCAACGGTATGCGTCGTTTACATCATCCGTTGAAAGTTGGGACGCTGTTGGGGTGAACGTCATCCCAATTGACCAACTTTTAACTTTCGCCGTTACGTTACCGTTGACGTTGGGTTTTTAAACCAATCAACTTGTGTCGTCATTTTCTTCACTAGCAAAAAAGAGGGTTTTACAATAATTAAGATCCGCCCCTCGGCTTACGTCGAATAAAAAAAATCATCAGAATTGAGATAGGGTGGCTAACTTTTAGTTTTTCATACAGAATCTTTTATAACCAAGCAATAGGCCCGCCCAACCACCCTCTCTCCATTCCAGTGATTACTCTTAATATTGTTCAGTCATTTACCAAAATCAATCTTATTCTTAACAAGTACTAGCCCCGCCCACCCGCCCTCTATTTCCTTAGAGGGTATGTCGTTTGCCACATCAGTCTTATCTTAGCACATAGTAACTCTGTCCACACACACACTGTACTCATTCTAACGATTTTATCTCTCTTCAGTTGAGATCCATCTTTCATTCGGGCTAGACAAAATGAATCACTGAAATGGAGGCCGGGTGGGTGGGCGGGGTGAATTATATGTTCTTTTGTGAAGGTAGAATGGGAACTAATAGAACGTAGGCTGTTAAGAAAAAAGCGTAAATCGTAATTTTTTTGTTCAACTAATTTGCTACAACATTCATTTCTTCTTTCTGAAGAAAAAAATGAGACGGGTGGGTGGGTGGGGGTAAGTTTAACTTTTTCATACAGAATCTTTTATAATCAAGAAATAGACCCGTGATCCAGTGATTACTCTTAATATTGTTCAGTCATTAGCAAAATCAATCTCATCTTAACAAGTATTTTTTTTTTTAGATCTTACGGTATAAAGTGAATTACAGTGTAGCAGTGATAAATTGAACAAAAATTTAAAAAAGAAGAAATATTAATGTTTATCCTACTGTAAGGAATACAATTTCGTTAATATTCTGTTAATATTAATTTAATTTCCGTTTTATTTTTTGTTTTATTTTGATTTTTTTTTTAAATTCGATTTTTTCTAACCTTGATTCGAACCATTTAGTTTGCCGCTTTCAAAGTTAAGTTGTAAATGTTATGCGATTTTTAATATTAATTAAATTTCTGTTATACAAAGACTTTATGGCGATCCATTAATAGTTTTTTATATGAATGCTAAATTTTTATTTTACCAATTTTGATTTTTTTGAAGCCAATTTTTTTCTAATCCTGTTTCAAACCAATCGGTTTTCCTTTTCCAAAGTTAAATTATTGTAAAATGTTGTTACCTATATAAGTTTGATTTTTTCCAAACATCTGGATATGTAACGTTAAAACCGAACACGGATTCATAAACCACAACTACAGGAGTATGTTATTTTATAAAAGTTAATCAACATTCGACCAAATTGTAAGATGGCGCCATCAATTTTTAGGGGAGCCATAAACGGAAAAATTTTCATTAACGATTTCTAGTAGACTGCTTTTATAACGATCCTGTGCTATTAAATAGATTACATTAAAAGAGTTTCGGTAATAAATGTTCATCTTCAGTTCGAGATAAAATATGTCTGCGTAGCAGTGATAAAATGAACAAAACATTAAAGAAGAAGGGATATTGTGGATGTTTTTCTTTATGTTGTTGAAAATTTAAGGAATACAATTTTGTTAATATGCTTTGATATTGATTAAATTTCTGTTATAATCAGTAGGCGGAAATTTATCTTACGGATGCAATTCCCCAGTTGAAGCAAGGTGTGTTTTACGGCGAGTAGCGGGGACGCTTTGATCTGGTCCACAAGGTCGTAGCCAGTGCGTCGCTAGGAGTGGTTACAGCTTGTTAAAAAACTACTTCTATATTACTATATTACTTCAAAAAACAATACTCGATGCCCTTTTTAATTTTTCAAACACAGGACCACAGATTTGTGATCTTGAAATGTTATATTATGTTGATATAGTCCAAAAGAAAAATATATTTGTAATCAAACTATCGCCGCGACAGCACTGGATCTAGCGTATGAAACACAATTCCGCCCGTTGGTTATAATAAAGATTTTACGGGGATCCATTAATAGTTGTTTCTATGAGAGGTAAATTTTGATTTTACCAACTTTGATTTTTTTATAGCCAATTTTTTTCTAATTCTGTTCCGAACCATTCGATTTTCATTTTCCGAAGTCAAATTATTGTAAAATGTTGTTGTATAAGTTTGATTTTTTTTCTAAACATCTAGATATGTAAGGTGAAAACCGAACACAGATTCATAAACCACAACTACAGGAGTATGTTATTTTATAAAGTTTAATCAACTTTCGACCAAATTGTAAGATGGCGCCATCAATTTTTTGGGGAGCCATAAATGAAACATTTTCATTAACGATTTCTAGTAGACAGCTTATATTTTGCCTTTTTTTTCTTAATATACATAGCCATCTTTTCATAACAAGAAGCTTAAAACATGGTTAAAGTGGATTTTGCAAGGAAATATGGAGTTTGTATTTGTGGGGCCGAGCCTAATAAAAATGTTTTAATTTTCATCTTGTGAAAAGAAGGCTAAAATGTAAGCCCGCCCACCCACCCTATCTCAATTGTGATGATTTGTTTTTATTCGCGAGGGAACCAAGGGGACGAAACTTAACTGAAAAATACTTATTTCTTTGCAAGAAATTAAAAACATGTTTTTGAGTAAATTGTTCAAAGAATGCTATGTATAGGTATTAAAAAAAAAACAAAATATAACCCCGCCCACCCACGCCATCTCAGTTGTGATGATTTGTTTAATTTTTAGTAACTTAAAACACGTTTAAAATGGTATTTTTTGTCGGGAAATATGGATTTTGCAATTAGCCTCCACCCCTAGGTCTGCTAACAAATGAAAACTTCATTACTATTTAGATTAGGGCAGGTATGGGGCTTAATTTTTGGCTTTAATTTTTTCTTAATAAACATAGTAATCTTTGAATAACACGATACTCAAATAAATGTCTTACACGCTAGAAAAAATCATCACAATTGAGATAGGGCGGGTGGGCGGGGCTACATTTTGTCTTTTTTTTCTTAGAATGTGTAGACTTATTTCGACAACAAGAAACTTAAAACATGTCTAAAATGGTAAATTTTTATAGTAATGAATTTAAATCCTACACTTCGTCTACAACCGCTTTAAATGCGGCTAAAGTTGAACATCAAAGTTACTATCAAGGGCAACTTGGCAACGGAGCTTATAATTGACAATTTTCAGCTCTAAATGCAACGTCAGCGGGAACAGCAACTGCAACGGGAACTTCAACGTCAACAGTAAGTTTAAAAATCCCATTGTTAGCGTCATCAAAAAAAGATGTTCATGGAATGGTTCCAAATCTGATAAAAATCTACGATGAATTTTCTGCAGAGGACCTAATTTTGGAAATTTTACGACTGAGGCGCCACTTGATAGCCGCCAGCATTTCTTCCTAAGAAGCGGTTCAGTGGACTACATTGGAGCTTTCAATTCTCTTTGAACGGCTAGATGTGCTATCAAATCAACATAAGTGTTGAAGCATGAGAAAATGATAATTACCCATATCTACGATTAAAACTTCATTGGATAAATATTCTTCACTTGTTTGAAGAATTCCTCGAAGACATTTCCATTTATAGCGTTTTTGCATCTTTAATATGTACAAAAAAAAAATTGTGTATCGTAGCGGAGAGTTAATCACCCATTTTCCAGACACCCGGTATAGTGATCTCTTTTGCCCAGACAGCTTTTTTTATTGTCATTCCAAATATCTATTGTAGTAAAAACATATTGAACAAATTCGAATAATTTTTTGTGTTTTGTTTTATACCGCGTGTTCGTTAATTAGTTAGATTAGCAGAATTGTGAATAAGTTTAAACCCTTAAAATCCAAAAAGATTAAAAAAACTAAAAAAAAATCGTTAGTCTCTCAAGATTCTTTCAAAATCTTCCAAAAAGAAAACCATTAGGGGCACTAAAATTCGTCCAAATTGTTTAAAAGAAAGTCAGGAGCCCCCAAGATTTTCTTAAATTAAAAAAAAATCAAGAACTCCCACTACTCCTTAAAATTTTCAAAAAAAGGAACTGTCAGAGACACAAGATTTTTTCAATTTTTTTCAAAAAAGGTCGTCAGAAACCCTAAAGCGTTAAAAAAAAATCGTCAGAAGTCCTCAAGATTCCTTTAAATTCTTAGCAAAAAATCATTTGCTCCCCCCCCCCCCCAGATTCTTTAAAAAAAGTCAAGTCTCCAAAATTTTGTTTCAAGTTTTGCCAAAAAAAAAACGCACGAGGCCCCTAAGATTCTTTAAATTTTTACCATCAAGATTCTTTCAAAATTAAACCATCACAGATCCCACAAGAGGCCAAGAAGATTCTTTAAAATTTTTCCAAAAGAATTCGTTAGAAACCTCCAAGATTCTTTTAAATCAGAATTCCCAAAGAGTAGTTCATATTTTTCGGTTAGGAACCCTCAAGATTCTTTCAAAATCTTCTAACAAGAAAACCCCAAAATTCCTTCAAATTCTTCAAAATGAAACTGTTGGCAATGGTATCCATTCTCCTGTGTATATAAATTGACACGTCTTTTCATGTTATCAAACACATTTTGTAGTGTAGCAGGACACTCTTCCATAATTCACTCCTTTTGTTTTCTGAGGCTTTTGTGGATACGGAATTGGAACTTTCAAAAACTGGTAGGGCAAAGTCAGGAGAATTGGACCACCTTTTAAAAAACTCAATATAATTCCTTTATTTAACAACTTAAAAAAATATAAAATTTACAAGAACATAGCTGAACATTTATTCTTTAAGGTACAAGTATTTTTTTGTTCCAACACAATATGATAATCCATAAAAAAAAATGGTAAACGCTTGCAACGGTCCAACTATCCTGTCAAGGGTAGGACACTCGGACCATTTTAGGTGGGTAGATAAACCACCAAATTTTTTATTGAATCCAGAAAAGAAGCCAATCATATTTTGCCCGCTATACCTAAAAATTAATAGCCATAGAGATGCAATACAAATCTACCTTGCGTTGGTTTTTCGTGTGTAATTGCTTGGCATTTTCTAAAAAATGGAACATAAATCCATCTCTCCGTCACACCGTTGAGCCGTCTATCCTTTTATGTTAGGACAGATGGACCACTACATTGCGGCACAACTAGGTGATAAAATCACGTAAAGTGAGGTTAAAATCAAAGACAAAGTTTCCAAAGATTCACAATTAATCTTAATAATTAAAAACCGTCAATTGAAGAAATACTAAAAATAATAGTTGTAAGCTTGGGATAGTTATATTAGACACAATCCCTAAACATTATGTTCAAGATGGCTGTAAATTAAAAACGAAATATCAGCAACACGTATCGAATGTGTATGTGATAACTTCCGATTGTAAATTTACGGAACCACCAACCAAGTTTGTAACACTAATCTTGATGCCCATAAAAATGAACACAATGAGCAATAAAAGTAGCTAAATTCATCACTCTGTTAAAAACGATTGTAACGATTTATAAACTTATATGGTATACCAGTCCAAAAGGTATAAGGTTATATGACCATCATAAAAGTAGTTGACCACAAATAAATACCCCCTTTGTGTAGTTCGCACTAAGCCTACCGGTTGGCAATAAATCGTCTTCTAAACATTTCTTGCTCACATTTAACAGGGCCGGCTTTCAAAGCGAGTGGTTATTTCGGAACCCTCAGCGGCTGCAGGTTGTAAAGAAATACTGGAGTGGTGGATTTACATATTTAGTGAAAGCCGCCCCTGAACGAAACCACAACAGCCGGTTCCGGTGGACACGTTATTTACTACCCTAAAACCTTTTCTATTGTGAACAACTTAACTTCAACACAATGGGATGATTTTATGATGGCCATATAACCTTATAGCTTCTGGTCTACTATACTTAGTTTATTACAACAAATCGAAAATTTCTAGGCAATAAATTGGTCATTACATTTTTTTTTATTTTCTGTTGTTTTTTGAACAATACTTTCCGACGAATGCATTAACTTTTGCAAATTCCAAAATTAATTTTTTGTTGTACTACTCACTATTTACCGTTTGTGGTAAATGACTGCGTTCACACACAAATAAATTTAGTTACCCGGTATAATTTACTTTACCTGTGCCTCATTACTTCCACCTCCTCACTCTTCCACCGTCAATTTTCTCTTCACTAACAGCTACCTTTCCTTCTAGACCCATTTTCCATAAACCATCACAACCATTAGAGCAGGCTTTTTCCCCGAGGTAGCGCAATTCCGACATAATTGGCCTGATTCTGTTCTAAAATGTAGCAGTAATTTGTTTTTATGTTCTGTCCACTTGTAATGACTAAGAACGTTGTAGGGAAATTGTAAATCTTGACGAACTAGTAGAAATAACCATCATTATAACTTGTCATCGGTCAAACGTAAAATGAAAAACTTACACAAATAAACTAGATTCAAAACGAATCGACAAGCCATTGGAATTTTGATTTATGGCTTGTAGACTATACTGTTGAAATTAAAATATGAATTTTTGCAGAACTTGACGATATTGCATATGTAAGAGTGGGTCATTATGGGGCTCTTTACTTGTTAATTCTGGTCATAAATCCTCGGACCCCCAACGGACCCAGACTATTGGTATTGTGATGCAAATGATGTGATCTCTCTAAACCAAGAGTGGTGCACAAACTGCTTTATAATTAAGTGTAGATCGTGTTGGATTATTTGTGATTTGGGTTACATCAAAATCGAGAGGTTCCCAGTAGCTCGCTGTGCTCGTTGTCATCAAGACCAATTTTGTTTCAACTGATGTGTGCAACCCAGCTTTCCCATTACCCACAACAATAAAATAGCGAGATGAAAAATAGCGTATATCGAAATGGTGTAATAACCGTAAAATTCGTGACATTAGAAACATACTTTACATACCCAACAATAGGTAATCAAGGGCGCCAATCCAACAAACATAATAAATAAAATAATTATGAACCCGCCCAATCAAAATTCAGTCTACGAATAGATGATGTTATGCCAATTATAATTTTAATAATAGTTTTAAATGATACGTGGTAGTGTGTCATATCATTCGAATAACCAATTCAATCCAATCTCAAGATTAATTTCGTCATAAATCTACACTGATCGAAAATATTTTCCTCTTTTAATAGTAATTTTTCTATTAACGGATCTTGTTTCGACCTACGCTGAACACGTTTTGGTAAGCATTTATTTTAAATGAGCAGGATGCGTGTCTAAATTATGATACCGTTCGATTTTTGCTTGTAGGACATTATTTATATGGAAGTATCCAGAAGTCGAAGAGAAGCGAAAATTTTTATTCGCGCTATTAAATTATGACGAGTCGTAAATAAGAGACGCGGTGATTAGAGAAGATATAATTTTTGGTGCTGCTAGCGTCTAGAATTTATTAACAGCAGGGAACAAACTAACTTTTATAAATTTCGTTATAAAAGTTAAAAGAAATCATGGTTTAATAGAGTTCATGTCGCGATTATGCCAAGCTGGCGAGCATACCACTCGGAACGATTTAAAACTAATCCTTCCAACGAAATTAATTTCTGTCTTTATTAGTTTCATCCTCTTTAATATTTATTTTGTTAATCAGATCTTTTAACACATTATCCGTTTCTCCTTCCTCCGCTCTCCTTACCCATTAAACGAAGATGGTCATATAGATATTTCCACTATATCGAAATCCAACCAACCCATCCCTAGCAATGACTAATTGCCGCATTAAATCATGCGTCTCGTATCGTTTCCGTGGCGATTTATTCAAAAGCTGATACGATCGCTCTTCTAATAACAATAATATGCAACAACAACGCCAACGAGAGATGAGAGAAAGAGAGTTTGTTTAATCGTTTTGATGGAGGAGAGATGAAGAAAAAATTATAGTCTCATCGCGAGCAAAGATCTTAATTATCTCTGTATAAACCAACTGAACGTTATGAATACAATCACAATCTAGATCTGGATCTAAATAACACCTCGTCGACGTTCACAATAATAGAGATTTCAGATGAATCAAAAGCACATTGTAATAAGGCAAAAGTGACGGAATAGAGATAATTGATTTCAAGAGACTAACTGACCATGCATCAGAAATCTTTGTGCAGTTAGCAAACAATATTTGAAAATATTGAAACAGACGGTAACGGAAGACCTACTTTTATATTCTAGGAGTTATGAAACGTCGACAAATTATGAAATTAGACATTTGTTACACCCTCCAGAAAAAAATCATGAAATATATTTTCGTTAGAATGCTTTAAGACATCTTTTTTGATGTATTATGTGAAGGTTTTTAATGGCATTACAACTATTATTATAAACAAACAGTATTAGTTTCAACACATGACAGATTTATTGTGATACAAAAGAATAGTAATTTAGTGTTTCTGGTCCATTAATATTAATAAGTAACATACTTTCATAAATTATTGCCCTATAATATGTAAATTTCTGCTTTGACTGTGGAACTATGGTGCCAATTTTTTATAACCTAAAATTAAGATTTGTTTTCTCGACCTTTCATGTCTGTCTGTCTGCCGTCTGCCCGGATTTTTATTATCTTTGAAATTAATGTATCGATTTTTGTCAAATTTTGTATGTATTTTAGAACTATCATGTAGATGGTACAACGCCAACCAAAAATTGGCTAATCATTCCCACCAACAATTTGATGACGTTATCTCCAAAATTACAATAGTAAATTTGTTTTTGTTTTTATAAAGTAAGATACTTCTATATTTGTGGTGTATGAATCTGTGTTGAGTTTTCACTCTACATTTTCAGATTTTTGGGAGAAAAAGAACAATTATTTATTCGTCTATTCCCTCCCAAAAAATTGAAGACGTCATCTAAAAAATTTGTCAAATAAATTCTGTATGAAATAAGCAAAATATTATGACTGTACTTGGCGTTTTATTCTCAATACATTTTCTCGAAAATTTGGGAATACAATACTGTTATTTATTATTGATAGTCATACATACATGTCTATATTTTAACTTATAAAATTTATCATAAAAAAAATTAATTCGCAAAATCGCACCTTATAATTTTTCGAAAAATCTGCAAATACCAGTTTTCAATATTTCGATTTTTTGTTTTTTCAGTTTCTTTACTTTTTCAATGTTTCTTTGGTTTTTGTAATTTTTCGTTTATTCAGTTCTTTATAAAGTTTCAATCTTTGATTTTTCAATTCCTCGTTTCTCAAATAATTTAATTTGTAATATTTCAATTTTTTATTTCTTCAATTTTTCAAGTTTTTGATTTCCAATTTTCAGATTTTCTAAAGATTTCATTTTATAATTTTTCATTTTTTCATTTTGGACTTTACAATTTGTCCATTTTTTTATTCGAGACAATTAAAAATTGAAAAATTAAAATTCACAAAACAAAAAACGGAAAATAAATGGTTGAACTGAAAAAAATTTGCAGAATCGAAAAATTGGAAAATCGAAAAATTGCAAATTAAAGAACTAAAGAAACGCAAAATGGGGACATTAATAAACTAAAAATCGACAAATTTAAAAGTAGAAAACAGTTAATAGATCGAAAAATTGGAAAGATGGAAAAACGAATTGAATCGAAAAATAAGAAAACCCCAAAAATGTAAAATAGAAAAATTGTAAAAATTTATCAATTTTGCAGTTTTTAAATTTTTCAGTTTTGCAGTTTTTAGATTTCTCAATTATCTAATTTTCCAAATTTTTAATTTTTAATATCTCAATTTTACGATATTTCGTTTTCTCGATTTTGCAGTTCTTCGATTTTTAAGCTTCTCAATGTTTTGATATTTCATTTTTTTGTTCAATTTTTCAGGTTGATTTCCAATTTTTAGATTTTCCAAAGCTTTCATTTTATAATTTTTCGTTTTTTCACTTTTGATTTTTCAATTTGCACAATTTTACAATTTTTACAGTTTTTTTTATTCGAAAAGTTGAAAAATTGACAAACTGAAAAATTGAAACATTAAATTTCGAAAAAATAAAAATTCCGATAAAATTTAAAAAAACCGAAAAAACGAAAAACTACTTTCATCGAAAAAGATCCTGAAAAAACGAAAAATCGAAACTTGAAAAAATTTAAAAAAAATCGATAGAAATTTAAAAATCGAAAAAAATTAATGGATCGAAAAATTGGAAAACCCAGTAGTTGTCAAATCGATAAATTATAGAATCGTCAAAATTCTAAAGTCTAAACGCATTGAAAGAACGAAAAATTGAAAAATTAAATATCGAGAAATTGGAAAATTAACAAAAAATCGAAAATTTGAAAAATTGAAAAATTTTAAAATCGTAAAACTGAAAACTTGAAAAATATTAAAAATCATATTTATTTTTTTTTAATATTCTGTATCAGATACATATATACTTAAAATGAAGACTAGAACCACTGCAAAAACGAAAAATTAAGAAGTCGAGAAACTGAGACATCAAAAAATTGAAAATCCAAAAATTGAAAAATTCTGTATGAAATGCGCAAAATATTATGACTGTACTTGGTGTTTTATTCTCAATACATTTCCTCGAAAATTTGGGAATACAGCACTGATATTATTGATAGTCATCCATACATGTCTATATTTAAACTTATAAGATTTATCATAAAAAAAAATAAATTCGCAAAATCGTACTTTATAATTTTTCGAATAATCTGCATTTATTTTATTTTTATATTAATTTTTTTATATCACGATTTTTGGTTATTTCATTTTCCTTAATTAAAAAAAAATACCAGTTTTCAATGCTTCGATTTTATAATTTTTTGTTTTTTCAGTTTCTTTACTCTTTCAATGTTTCTTTGGTTTTTGTAATTTTTCGTTTATTCAGTTCTTTAAAGTTTCAATCCTTGATTTTTCAATTCCTCGTTTCTCAGATAATTTAATTTGTAATATTTCAATTGTGCAGATTTTCGGTACTTTGGTTTCTCAATTTTTAATCTTTCGATTTTTCATTTTTTTTTATTTCTTCAATTTTTCAAGTTCTTGATTTCCAATTTTCAGATTTTTTAAAGATTTCATTTTATAATTTTTCATTTTTTATTTTGGACTTTACAATTTTTCCATTTTTTTTATTCGAGAAAATTAAAAATTGAAAAATTAAAATTCAAAAAACAAGAAACGGAAGGAAATGGTTAAACTAAAAAAAATTTGCAGAATCGAAAAAGTGTAAAATCGAAAAATTGCAAATTAAAGAACTAAAGAACCGCAAAATGGACATTAATAAGCTAAAAATCGGCACATTTAAAAGTAGAAAACAGTTAATAGATCGAAAATTTGGAAAGATGGAAAAAAAAAACCCAAAAAGGTAAAATAAAAACTTTGTAGAATCGTCAAAATTATAAAATCGAAAAACTGTAACACTGAAATATCGAAAAATTGAAAAATTAAATATCGAGAAAGACTGAAAATTTATCGATTTTGCAGTTTTTAGATTTTTCAATTTTGCAGTTTTTGGATTTCTCAATTATCCATCTTTCCTAATTTTTAATTTTTAATATCTCAATTTTACGATATTTCGTTTTCTCGATTTTGCAGTTTTTCAATTTTTAAGCTTCTCAACGTTTTGATCTTTCACTTTTTTGTTTCTTCAATTTTTTTTATTCGAAAAGTTGAAAAATTAACAAACTGAAAAATTGAAACACTAAATTTCGAAAAAATAAAAATTCCGATAAAATTGAAAAAACCGAAAAAACGAAAAACTGCTTTAATCGAAAAAGATCTGCAAAAACGAAAAATCGAAACTTGAAAAAATAAAAAAAAATCGATAAAAATTTAAAAATCGAAAAAATTAATTAATCGAAAAATTAGAAAACCCAATAGTTGTCAAATCGATAAATTATAGAATCGTCAAAATTCTAAAGTCTAAACACATTGAAAGAACGAAAAATTGAAAAATTAAATTTCGAGAAATTGGAAAATTAACAAAAAATCGAAAATTTGAAAAATGGAAAAATTTTAAAATCGTAAAACTGAAAACTTGAAAAATATTAAAAATCATAATTATTTTTTTTAGTATTATGTATTAGATACATATCTACTTAAAATGAAGAGTAGAACCACTGCAAAAACGAAAAATTAAAAAGTCGTGAAACTGAGACATCAAAAAATTGAAAATCGAAAAATTGAAAAATTCACACTGAAAAAAATAAAATCAGAAAATTGAAACATCGACAAAATTAAAAAAAAGAAGACAAAAGACCAAAACGAAAAACTGAAAAATCGAAAATTTGAAGAAATGAAAAACTAAAGAACTGATTAACTGAAACTGAAAAATTTTAAATTGAAAACTCGAGAACTTTGAAATCGAAACACTACAAAATCTAAAAATTAAAAAAAAAAGTTGGAAAGTTGAAAAACTGAAAAATTTAAACTTGAAAACTTGAAGAATTACAAACAAAAAATTAAAAAATAAAGAATTGGAAAAATTCAAGTAAAAACAGCCGCAGGAGTGTTATTTACGCTACCGGTTTTAACACTATAGAGGTTATCCGAAAAAACAAATAAAAAAAATGTATAATTTGGAAAGAAGCGGAATTGTTGGGCTACACTTTAAAGGCGACGGAAGTTTTGTCGAAATAACCTTCCATCATTTTCTTTTCAAATGTTAATTGGAATAATTATTAAAGGAAAATTTAACCATAAAAAATTTTAAATTAAATTTTTCGATTTTCACTTTTTGGATTTCTCAATTATCTGATTTTCTGATTTCAATATTTTGATTTTACAATATTTCGTTTTTTCGATTTCCTTGTTTTTAGATTTTTCAATTTCACAATTTTGCAAGTTTTTGTTTTTTTTATTCAAAAGTTAAAAAATCGGAAAGCTAAAAAGTCGGAAAAAACTGAAAAATCGAAAAAAATGAAAAATTGAACAATCGAAGGACTGGAGAAACGAAACTTCGAAACATTGGAGAACTAAAAATCGAAAATAATTAATGAATCAAAAAATTGAAAAGAAGAAAAAACGAATTGAATCGAAAAGTTGCTAAACCTAAAAATATATAATCGTGAAAATTGTTAAGTTGAAAACCTGTAAAAATTCGAAAAAAAGAAAAATCAAATATTGGTAAATTGAAAAAAAAAACTCGAAAAATTGAAAAATCAGATAAATGAAAAAAATTCGAAAATTCAATAATTGAAAGATGGAAAAATTCTAAAGTCGTAAAATTGTAACTGCTAAAAATTTTCAAAATTATAATTATTGTTAGACACACTTGAAATAAAAACTAGAAAAATTGTTAAAAATTGTAAAAACGAAAAACTGAAAATAAAAAAATTGAAAAATTTCACATTAAAAAAAAAGGAAAATTGGAACATAGAAAAACCGAAAAACTGAAAATATAAAGAAAATAAAAACCGAAACGAAAAATTGTACAAAGAAAAGTAGAAAAATCTAAAAATCGAAAAATTAAATAGGTGTTGAGAACTCGTGAAATTGCAAATCCATAAATTGTAAAATCTAAAAACTGGAACGTCCAAAGGTTGGAAAGATTCTAAAATGAAAACTCGAAGAGATGCATATCGCAAAACTGAAGAATATAAAAAATGAATAATTGAAAAATTGCAAACCAAATATTGAAAAAACAAAAAATTATTAAATCAAAACATTAAAAAATCGAAAAGTTGTATAAATAAAGAAAACAAAAAATCGAAATCAAAAATTGCAAATCGAAAATTTCAAGAAATGAAAAATTAAAGAATCGAAAAAGATCGAACATTTGTATCATTCTTTACGTAACAGATATATCATTACCCAAAAAAGTGTTGACAGTTCAGAAAGTATGTGAAGTGAAAGATCAAAAAAAATGTAAGAGAGGAATCAGATATTTCAGTAATTAATATAATGATCATATCCGAGTCAAAGTCATAATTCTTGGTAATGTGGCGCTTTGCACTAAACTCACACAAAGCAGCCGAAATCCTTATTTTCGGTGGGAACTTTTAACGGCACTTTTCTTTCAAACTCCCTCTGGATTTCTTGACAGTCTCAAAAGCCATTCAGGGGTGGCTAAGCTCTCCACTCAAGTATCAGTTACCAACTTAAGATCCATATCAAAGTATTTCAAGAAACATATACCTCCCTTTGTACTTACCTGGTTAAAATCCCATTTCGGCTTCACAGCAATTTGACTTTTAAAGCGGCGCTTGAAAGATCCTCCAGCGGGCTCCTTTCTTCATAGTGTATGCGATTAGTGTTCCCCGAAAATGTAAAACCATCCTAATCCCTTTTCATCAAACACCAGATACTCGAACCCAAAAGCAGTTAATTAAAAATAAAAAGATTAGGCTGTTAATAGGTCCCTAAACCCACATGCGAAAGCTGCCTCCCGGATAATTTATGAAAACGTTTATTACAACAAACAAGTTGATATATTCCAAATATATTCATCGCCACAGAATAAATACCCGCTTTATTTTTACCATTTTCACGGCTCCGAAAACACCTATCGAGTTTGAAAATTTATTTAATGAGGTAAAAAAACAATAATTCAACCGGCCGTATTGGTTAGTGATAATTTACGACCGGTGCGACAGGGACGGACCAAAGCCGTGGTCTCGGACGGAACAAGGATGCCATCTTCAGGAATGCCAATGATTCATGGACGACGAAAGCCTATGTTCGGATGTTTAACGTGTTTTTTGTTTGGTTTGTGTTGTGTTCTGTTTCGACACGTACAAATGAACGTTACACTTCTCGCACTCCTGATGGTTTCTCTCTTGTTTATGGGGCTTTTATGTCCTGGGCTTAGGGCATCGTTTTCGTCCTTGTTATACTCGATAATTGGGACAAGATGAGATGAGCTTCGTTTTCTTATACATAATGAACAGTTAATTTTTTTCAAACTTTTATCATGAAATTTGCAAATACGGATCTGCTGTTTCATCATGTATCTTATTTGCGCATGGTCCTATCTATGCAAAAATTTCATATGTTTTTAGAAAATATATTCAGAATTTCGTGAATTTAGCCTGGAGCATTTTTACAGGCAACTTCCTTGCTGATGGAATGCAGTACCGTACTTGGAAGTTTTTTTTTTTCAATTAACTAAAACTCATTTACATGGGCGTATTATTTTATATATGTATTTATAAATAAGTGTGCATTTATTAAATTAAAGTTTACGCTTCGTAAGAAAATGCATTCACAACAGGACAAAAATTTAATGATCTAAAGACGCCGTAGAGTGTGTCGTAATCATACAATTTATGTTTAAAATCCGACTAGGGTTTACCCATCAAATACCACGGCAATGGGCTTTTCTAGAATTTTTTAAATGTTTTTTAAGAATTGCAAAAATAAATAACTACATTGATCTTCAAATATTAAACTATTGATCATTTTAAAATTTCCGCCAAAATGGCGTCACGGGCCGAACATGCGTCACTGTGTGACTATTTAATTGTTTACGCAATAAAAACTTAGAAATCATGTAAATAGTGACAAATGAGGCTTGAAGGCTGCAACCTCAAAGTCTAGCTGGGAAATGGAAGGAACTGAACATATCAAAAACAAAAATAAATTAGAGACATCTATGGAATGTTCTAGAAATAAAAAGGTAGTTGGCGCCATCTATTGAGTGTTCTACAAATGTCCAGTGAAAAATTTATAGAGTCACATTTAAGAAATAAATAGGACCGAAGAAAAAAAAAGGCGTTTTGAAACCAGTGAAACGAGGTGAAAGGAATTTTGAAATGTGGTTGGCGAAATCTAAATTTGTATAAAATTTAACATTGCCGTTAAGACTTCCTCTAACGTTTCTTTTTTGTTTGTAAGAAACAAAGACCCAATGTGATGACTGTAACACAGTATATGTTGGTGAAACTATATATAATATAACTAAAATTTTTGAAAATTTTGAAAATGGACAGAGAAGGAAAATCAAAGAAAAAGATAAATGGCCAAAGTAGGGGATAACAAGTGATTGGAAATTGATATGAATTAATGGGAGAGTTTATGTTGATACAGGATTTTATCAGTGGCGGCTCGTGACCTATTGAAATGGGGTGACACACTTTGATTGATGAGTTAAATATGAAGATATAAAACATGTTATTATTACCAATTAATAGACGAAATTGGGTGACGGAAATAAATACAAAAATACATTCAATAAAATTAAAAATGGATTTCTCCACATACTTTTTTGCCTTCGGTCAAAATTTTAGGTTCATGACATCTAAAAGTTCATTTTTAGTCGTTTCTTTAAAAACCGTTGCTTCTTTCAAATTATCTGATAAAGCAGAGTCCAATTCAGCCATAAAATCAGTCAAACCTGGAAATATACCTTGATTTTGTGACTTCCTACTTTCGTCATGTCCACGTAAAGCAAGTTCAAACACTCCACAAAATTTTATGCACATTAAACATTATCAATCGGCGTAATATATGTGCACGTGCCCTTGTGCCCCCAGCACCAGCCGCCCCTGGGTTTTATAGAAGAATTTCATAACTATTATATAAGTGTAAGGTAATTTATTATTACTGGCGATTTTTTTAATGATACCAAGTTAACTCTCAAAGGCTTCATGACATGTGGAGTAATCTAAAGAATAAAAAATTAAATGCTGCGAATTTATGGGATGAGGGATGAAAATATGATCAAAGTGTAATGCTGATGATTTTCCATAAATGTTGTAAGAAAATTAATGATTGGACACGTTTTCTGTAATGCGTAAGTATAAAAATTAAGTGGGATTATCATTATGTTCAAGACAGTGGCGGCGTAAAGTCGCGGCAAGGACACACCATAGTAATCCTATCAGAACATAAATAAGTACCGTTCTTTTCTAGACTTTTCTAGTAATGCGGACGGGTTTTTCCAAGACTTCATTTCTGGGCACCCTAAATTAGGCGTATTACTGGAATTCTTTACTTAACTGCCTCTGAGCTGGATGTTGTAAATATTAGTAGTTCTGCAAATATATTTAACGAGGGGTTCAAAGAGATGGACTTGAATCTAAAGGTATTCAACGCTTACCGGCGAAAAGAAGGGGACAGCTTGTTCATTAACAAAAGAAGCCGGGTAAAAGCCTACTTACTGAGATAACTGTTGATTTACAATCACCCCGGTTTATGGCTTAAACGAACGGAGTCCTGAAGCAGACTATGCCTTGCTTCTATCAACTGGCTGTTCGTCATACCCAAGATGGTTTAATAAGGAACTAAATATAAAACGAAAAAATCAACACATTCGACATTTCAAGTTTCTGGAAACGTGGAAACCTTGACGATTCTTTATAGGATGTATTTTAAATCTGTTACAGCTCGTTGCAAAGAACTTGATGACAGTCTTTATGGTTCCTATATTCGCATATTTTTGGAAATTTATTAAAAGCAAGAAGAATTGTAATGGTATTACGAATGGAATATTTTTGGACCAAAGATCTTCTTAGGTGGTCAAGAGGTTTCCAATTTGTTTGCAGATTTTTTCTCATCAGTTTAAGACAAGGGTAATAACTACGATTTGGTTGATAATTTTATTCTCAAGGTGGAAGTAAAGTATTAGTGGCGGTTTGAGGGTAACTAATAGGGATGTCTTTGATTATATCTCAGATATGAAATCTGCATTAAGTCCTGGTCCTGACTGCATTTCTAGCTTTCTGTTAAAAAAATGTATTTGTACGATTACTTCGCCATTGTGTTCTTTGTTTGAATCATCTTTGTGTGAATGTGAGTTTCCTGAGATATGGAAAAATAGTTATAGAACTTCTATTTATAAAACGAGAAAACGTGATTTAAGTATTAACTATAGGGGAGTCTACAATTAGTCCGCAATTCCTAAAATTTTGGATTTTTTAGTTTGGTAGCAAATATAGTGGATGTCAGTTAATGGATTGTCCGATAAACAGCATAAGAGTATTAGTATTTTTTGAATGATGCCTTTGCGAAAAGGTTGCAGGTGGACCCTGTTTATACAAACTTATCCAAGACATTCGATACGGTTAACCATAGACTTCTTCTCTTTAAACTGGGTAAATTAGGTTTTAGGGGTGATACTGTTGAATGGTTCAAATCATTTTTGCCAGGACGAGTTCAGCAAGTCAGAATTGGTCAACATCTATCAGAACCCTTTTTAGTTTCTTCAGGTATGCCTCAAGGTTCACATTGTGGCCCAATATTGTTTTTATTATTTATTAACGATATAAAATCTTGATTCCAATACTCCAAGGTGTACTCAGGTTATTTTATCTCTTGTTTTTTTTTTTTGAAAGGTAACTTTTATTTACTTTTGTGTTTATTTTAATTTTTGTTCTTCTGGATCTTTCCCACACAATGAATACTAGACAACTCGATGGGATCAGCTGTACTGATGAGATACAATAAGGTCGAAACTGCAATCTACAGCTTCCCAACGGGTTGTCTAGCCTCCGGCGTGATTAAACACTTTGCAATTTTTTTTGTTAGACTGTACTGTGTTTAAAACTACTTAGTTAGGTCCATTATTAGATGGCCGTGTCGTAAATTAGATGTTTAAGAGTTACCAAATCCGATCCAGGAGCCGAAGCAGCAAAGTGGTTTTGACATTTTTACAAGGGCGGCATTGGGGTATCATAAACCACCCCCTAAGCTGCGGGGTGGTTTATGGTTTTTTCCCGAGAACTCAGATATTTCTTGTTAATACTTATGTTATGAAATACGAAATTTCTACTGCAGCAGCTGGAAGATTAACAAAATTTAAACAAGCTTTTGATCTTTTGCTGGAATTTTAAAAGTTTCCCATTCCTCGTTTTCCTGTTCTGATGTTTCATTTCGCATTTCTAATTTCTTATTCAGAATTTTTACGTACTTCTAACTTCTTATTTCGTAATTCTCACTTCTCATTTCAGTACAAATTTTATTTATTTTTTGCAAACCCCTAGAAAAAAATAGATAATATTGCACAAAAAAAGTTTGTAAAGTAATTATTGTGAATAAAATCAAAGCAAATTCATAAACTACGAGGACAGGGGTATATATTTTATAAAATTTATATAACTTTTACTACGCAAAATGATGAGGGTACGTCATCAAATTGTCACTGGGAGTGATTAGACAAATTTTAGTTAGCGGTTTACCATCTACACGATATTCTTAACTTTCATATAAAATTTAACAACAATCAGTCTAGTTCCTTTGGAGATCGATACAGATACATAGGCAACCCACAGAACAAACAGATGGAAACGGAATGTCGAGAAAACCCAAAAGTTATGCCGAACATTCCTCGTCTTTGAAGCACAACAATGTGATTCTGAATTATAATAGAGCTGAGATTTTTGTATATGTAATACTGATGAAAATATTAACCTATGCGATAAAGCCAGATTTAAAGGCATGCTGAATACGTCGCAAAAATGACGTAAAGAATGTTATACAGGGTTTTCGCCCTTTCTGTTGCCTTAAGAGATTATGGGTAGGAGTACATGAAAACATTTTTTTTGTGTTCTGTGTGAAAAATAAAAAAAAATCATCTGTTCTATTTTGTTCCTGTAAATATTTGTTAAAAGAAAAGAGTGTCTTCTAAATCAAAAACTTGAAAAATTGAGAAGACGAAAAATCAAAAAAATCGAAAAATTCAAAATCGAATAATTGAACAATTATTCGATTTTTTGATTTTTCAATTTTTCGTTCCTTCAATGCTAGTTTTCCGACCTTTCAATTTTGGCGATTCTATAATTTTTTGATTCGACAGTTTTTGAGCTTTCCAATTTTTCGATTCATTAGGTCATTCTTTTTGATTTTTCAACTTTACATTTTTTAATGTTTGGTTTTTTAACTTTAGATTGTTCAGTTTCTCGATTTTTCAATTTTTCGTTTCTTCATTTTACATATGTCACAATTATTATAATTTTTAAAAATTTTCACTTTTTCAATTTTACAATTTTGACGATTCTAATTCTATAATTTTTTGATTTTACAATTTTTGGTTTTCCATTTTTTCGATTTTGAAGTAATTACTTCTATAAAATGAAAAATATAAAAATTGTAAATTATAAGCTTGAAAAATTGAGAAAACGAAAAATGAAAAAAATCGATAAATGCAAAATCGAATAAATGAACAATTATTCGATTTTTTGACTTTTTAATTAATAATTAGTGTTAGTTTTTCGACTTCTTAATTTTGAGAATTCTATAATTTTCCGATTCTACAATTGTTGAGCTTTCCAATTTTTCGATTCATTAATTCTTTCCGACTTTTCAGCTTTCAGATTTTTTAATTTTTGTTTTTTTCAATTTTTTAATTTTTCGTTCTTTCAGTGCTACTTTGTGGACCTTTCAATTTTGGCGATTCTATAATTTTTCGATTCTACAGTTGTTGAACTTTCCAATTTTTCGATTCATTAATTCTTTTTGATTTTACAGCTTTTAGATTTTTTAATTTTTGGCAATTTTTCGGTTCTTCTGTTTTTGATTTGCAATTTTTCATTTCTTCATTTTAAATACATATGTAATAATTATTATGATTTTTAAAAATCTTCACTTTTTCAATTTTACGATTTTAGAATTTTTCAATTTTTCGATCTTACAGTGTTACAGTTTTTCGACTTTTCAATGTGGGCGATTTGCCCGTTGGATGATCAATAAACTATTCTTGACGATTCTAGTTCTATAATTTTTCGATTTTACATTTTTTGGGTTTTCCATTTTTTCGATTCGATTCGGTTTTTTTCCTCCAATTCTTCGATTAATTTTTTTTTCGATTTTTAAGTAATTGTAAAATGAAATCTTTGAAAAATCTAAAAAGTGTAAATCATAAACTTGAAAAATTAAGAAAACGAAAAATAAAAAAAATAAAAAAATTCGAAAAATTGAAAAATCGTACCAAAATAAAAATTACTCCTATCCTATTTTTCTATTTTTTCATTTTTCAATATTTTGTTTCTTCAGTGTCAGTTCTTCGAATTTTCAATTCTGACGATTCTATAATTTTTCGATTCTACAGTTTTTGAGCTTTTCAATTTTTCGATTCATTAATTAATTAAAATTAATTCTTTGCGATTTTTTTTATTTTTGGTTTTTTCAATTTTAGATTTTTCAAGTTTTCGTTTCTTCTGTTTTTGGTTTGCAATTCTTCTAGTCTTCATTTTAAATATGTAATAACAATTATAATGTTAAAAATATTCACTTTTTTAATTTTCCGATTTTAGAATTTTTCCTATTTTTCAATTTTTTGATATTTAATGTTTCGATATTTTTGATTTCACAATTTTCCGGTTTTCCAATTTTTCGATTTGAAAGTTTCTGGAAAAATTTAAGATATTTGTTTAACTTTTTTCTTTTAATAATAATAATAATTCGGTTATTTCCAACAGGAAAACCCAATTACAGCAAATATAAAAAATAGAACAATTAATTTTAAAGTGGTTGGTTAAAAATATTTTTGATGTGATTATTATTATTGACTTAACAGTGAAGTATTATTCTCAAAGGCAGATTTATAATATAACAAACTTAAAGCTCATTGCGATGCAGTTTCGTCCCGTTTCACATGTAAACGACTGTAATCGGTGTAGATGGAATCCATTGGGACAACTGGATGAAACACGTTGCCCCGAAGAGCCCTGCCGTTTGGTCTCTTTATCTAGTAACTTGTCGACTATATTTACTGATCAAGAACTTTAAAACTGTAAGTTTATTAAAGACAGAAAAAATTCGACTGTGGTTCGATACGATCATTTAACGATTGCTTTGACTTTTCATGAAATTTACATAAAATGTAAATGCCATCAACACACCAAAGGCACATAACACCGATTTTAAAACTGTAAGTCTAATTATTTATCACCATACCGACACAGGCTACATCTACGTATCCAAGATTTGTTGTTCTAATTTTACATTGTCAATCAAAATCAATTTTAAACCCTTTATAACATAGAAATAAAAATGTTGTTTTTGCCTTGCCAAAGCCTTCGTAATTTACAAAAGTCCATTCATCCCTTCATCCCAAACTGCAGGTAAAACTTAATTACCTCTGCTCTTTGTGGTCAAAGACCTGCCGAAAAGGTTTTAAGTTAATCTCTTAATTAACAATAAATAGAATTAAAAAGGATTACACCAGGATGCTGGTGGCCTTCCTAGAAAAAAGCGCAGCATCCTTTTGTGACAATTGGATGGGACCGAGTGGATTAACTTGTCTCTTTCCCTCTGTTACGTAGTATTTAGCCTCGTAATTTATGGGGAGTTTAGCATTTTTTTTGTGGACTTGAACAGTCCCAATAAATTTGGATTAAGGGGCGGTTCTCCGACTGGAGACTTAATGCGACATAATTTTCTAATCGGCCATTCGGCAACTATAAAAAATAATTTACTCGGAAAGCGCTTGTCTAATTCGACAAATTTAGGAGAAGATTATTCTCGTAAATCGGGCGATATTTGTACGGAGCGGAGTTGATGTCTTCATTGCTTTTTAAGATTTGGTGGCTGCTTATCGTGTGTGGAGATCTGTATGCAGAACTCCCACCGTTTGTACCAATGGTGACATTTAATGTATATTCTAATGTGGTCGTGGTATTCTGTAGACTCGGTGCCTATTAAAATTGAAATATGACTTATTTGTTCTCACTATTTATTCCGAACGTGCGCTATCTTTTGATGTTTATTACATCCTAAAACGTTAAAATTTGTCTTTTTTACACTTTATTTTGGGAATAAATATTTTTAATTTTATTGCGTACGTGTTAACGATTTCATTTTTTGTGTAAGTGGGATTTTTTTATAGTGGATTAGGAAGGTTTTAAGGAGAGTTGAAATAAAAAATACGTGTAAAATTTTATAGTTTATTTGCTAAATTATAAGCGCTAATGTAAATCAAAGGTCGTTAAATAAATAGATTCCTATCGACGAATGTGTTTCAGACATATTGCTCGTAAATCAACCCGCAGACAATGCTAAGGTTTATTAGCATTTAGAGTTAAAATTAACTGTAAATAAAAGTTCTGTAAATAACCTTTGAAAATAATAGAAAAAAACAGTAGTGTCCGTCTAAACTTTGATTAAATTATGGTGGAGTATTTTTTACTTTACGATGTAATTTGAAATTAAAATTAAGTCAAAAATAGTTATGGCACCACTGGCTGAAATTACAGTAGCGTAAAAATCGTATCAATTATAGAAAGCAGCCAATAGGATCTCGTACCGCCAGTCACTCCCCGCACGGTTGAATTTCTGATTGAATATTTTTCTGTATTGCTTATAAGCGTTATTTCCATTTCAATTAGTAAAAAACTTCTCGCAATCATTATTATGCTATTGTTCTTCATTCGTTTCGGAAGTAACCGGATTAGTCGGCAATAACATGCTTCCAATTCCAATCGGCGTGAAATGAAATATACTTTATATCTAATCCAACCAGTCTGAAAGTCCCCATAAAAAATCAGTTTCGGAAGATCTCAAACCACCACGGCATGTCCTTTATGTTTGTTTCTGTCATCCGGCCGAAGTGGCATTAAAATAATTTATGGAGCGCTTTAAATTTATTTAGCCGCGTCCATTGTTGGATTCTTTTGTAAAAACTAAATTAAAAGGGGAATGAATAGCTGTAAAACTTAATCGTTAATAAAAGCGCTCTAACAGGTTGTATTTAATAACCGTTTTGGTAAAAACCATCCCAAATAGATATATATTATAAAACCATTAAAAAGCTAATATATTATGGCCTCCTTAACTACAGCCTGGCTTTGTGGCTATTAAAATTATGTTAAAATACGCTCAACGAAACGCCCGCTCATAAATCTAACCTTTTTGTGGCGAGGGCTGTTGTTCCAGGGCCGCATTCGGCTTTTCACAGAATCTCCCCAAATTCAACCCGACAACAACGCCGACTTCTTTTTCCAAAAAACGGTATTTGTTTAAACGAACGTTTAGACTGTGAGGGGTACAAGTCACCATAAATAACGCGATGCACATTCTGAGAATGTTTTTTGAATTATTATGGTAATGCAAAAGGCGTATACTGTTTGAAAATGTAAATTGACAGCGAGAGAGAGCGCAAATCGAACCTGGCGACGTCAGACGGAGACGGAAGATATTTTATTACCTGAAGGTCTAGCTAACCAATTATACGGTGTCTTTTTTGACAGCTTTAATGTTAATATACACCAAGAGTACCTTGTTAATATGTAATAGCCTTTGTCCGAGCTGGGTTTCTTCAATGGAGCTCAGGGGAATGGAAATGGGAATTTTATTCGGAATTTTTTAATTGATGTCACAATCGCGCCCAATTTCACACTTAAATGTCGTCAAAATGTCGCCAACAACTTAATGAAGAACTTATTCCGCCCACAATGGGACGTTTGGTCCGACGAAAACGAAACGATTATGACGAACATGGCTGACATACATGGGATTATATTTCTCTCGTAAAAAGCTTAGTGGCTTTAATGGTGTCATTAACGGTGTATAAAATCCACTAGGATTTTTGGGTAGCAAATTTTGCAATACGGAGAACACCAAACCACAGTTTTTCCTTCTATGCGAGATGGATACCTACTAAATCTCCTGAAAAGGCTGAGAACGCTAAAAAAATTAACGGATATAAACTAAAAAAAGTGTTGCACGCAATACAATTATTATTCACTACAAGCTACCATCGTAAGTTATTTCACTTATTCATTTAGTTGAATCAAGTTGCTAATGTCTAAATGTGGTGAAATGAAACGATACATTGTTTATGTGACTGAATGTGTGTAGAATAAAAATGCTAATAAGCGGCAAAAAGAATCAATAATAGTTTCTAAGAAATCAATGATTGAATAATACTTACTTGTAAAAATAGATCGCTTTTGTTTTAGAAACTTCATTCTGTTTCAATATATTTCAGATTCTCGTTGATTTCGTTTGATAAATTTTTCAAAATAACTATACCTCAATTTTAATATTTACCAACGGGTGTACAAAAAAATATATTTGAAACAGCAACGAGGTAATTATTTTCGGAGACTACTATATTAGGCAACCTAATATTTATTTTCGGAGACTAGGAGACTACTATATTAGGCAACCTAATATACTTTAGAATATGAATGTCGGGTTGACAGATAATTGACGTCTGACTTGACAGCACTTCCTAGACACAACTTGGTTCCATAGATCAACTAAATTTCAAAATTTTGCAAAAGTCAATCAAAACAACTTAAAAAATACCTGTTCCTTTCCCAATAAACTTTTATCACCGTCCTTCGCGAATGTCCGTTCCCTTCTCAAACCTACTCGGAACTATAAAACCCATTAGCGGTTATTGTTATGCTGGAATGAGTCCGACGCTTTTACAGTTTCCTGGAAGACGGACTTGATGGTCTCCCCATAAAGTGAATACCAATAGATCAGGTTGAATAACTCGCACCAAGACACCCACTACTTGCAAGTACATAAATATTGAAGCTGACGCGTTCTTCCACGAACAACGGTTTAATTCAATTACGGACGCTCCGGCAGACAACGCTCGGCCAACGCTAAACACCTCTTTGCCGATCGAGGGCGAAAACGACAAAACAAACCAGGTAAACAGCCAGAAAGCAAATCCCGAGCGCGCCGCGGCGCACCACTTCGGGGCCCTTGCTCTTCCACTCTACAAAATATGGAGTAGTTTAATAATACCTATTTTATTATTTTTTCCGAAACTCCTAGTGTAAAAAAATAAGTCTTCAGTTTTTGTTTGCCTGTCGTGTGTTAACTGTTGGCAATTTCAAATAAATAAATCTATTTTCTAATTTCAGACATCTAAATTTATAATAATGTTATGTATACTAAACTCGAATTTGTTTCTTGTTCTTTTCCCGCTCTGTTTTCGACAATATTCCCATAGGAAAGTTACAACACGGCAATCTGTGCCGAAAATTCCGCGCGTTCCTCACCGCGCCACTACCGGCCCTCTCCTGTCGTCGGCGTCCCGTTTTTAAAGTTTCCGTATTTATTTACACAGGAGGTGCGATTATCCGTCTTGGTTACCGCCGTGCGCCCCTTTGGCCTCCGCCGCCTCATAACCCCGCGTCAATAGAATCGTCCCTAATGTGCTCCTTGCGACCCTCCCAAATTAAAGAAAAATATTTATCCAGCTCCCATGCACCATTGTGGTCGTTCGTGTCGGATCAGGTGCGACCGTTCCGTTTCGGCCTAATCTCGAATCGCGGTATTTCACGGCGCGTAGAGCTAATAAATCGATTTCACGGTCCGGTTTGGGCAATGTGGTCGGAAAAGTGGCGGGTCAATTTGGCCCGGATGCGCTGAGGCGCCGCCGGCCGTCCATTAGCGCGTCGATCCTCCTGCTCCTGTGAGGTCGTATCAGTATGCAGTTGGCAGGAATAGTTAACAATGGCAGCAATGGCCATAAATTAGCCACCCTCGCCCGTTGTTTACGGTTTTGTCACGTTATGACGTACTTTTCCTGTGGACGTTTGTATGCAGGCTCAGGATGAGCACGGAGTATTCCACGAGGCTCATGGGTTATTCATGACGGAGAGATGGCTCGCTGTAATTTGTATCGTTTTATGGACGGCGATGCGCCCATTTTTATTATTGGGTTGATAATGACCTTATGGGCGAGCGGGGAGGGTGAGGTGGTCGGGTGACAATGAGGTCAGGTTGGGCGAAGACTAGAAGAGGTTCGAGAATAGGAGTGATGTGGTAGAATTTGCATTTGCTTCTTTATTGTTTATTCAACTCTCACTTGGATGTTTCCCCTCTTATCGCATCCTATTAGTGATGACATGTTCATATCTTTTTAAAATTTTATTGGCAGTTCTTTTGTTGGGTGTTTAATGGCATGAAGTGGAAGATTTTATTGTTGCATAAATTACCGTGTTTTGGTTGCTCAAATGACTTGATGAACCGCCTCTTGTCACATTTGGTAATAATTTATAGAACTGATGGTTCCGTGTTCTAACTACTGATGGTGTCTATGATCTTAGAGACAGAACGTTAAAATTTAATAAACGTGTTGAAGGTTGGAAATTTATATTGTTGTATAAAAAATGGCATCTTATTTTTGCTAGAAGCATTCGTTATTAATGTGTTTTTAGAGGTTTTAATTTGTAAAATTTACAATCCAATTGACATATTGTTTCCATTGCAGTGAAGGTATAGAGGATGAACATTGTGAAGTCGTCACTCTTGTATTAGCGATTACAAAATTATGCCACTGAGGAAGTAACGACAGATATCTTTTGCTTCATAGTTCACGATATGCAAAACATTTATATTAGAATGAACTTTCTACAATTCTGTAACCTGCACTCTCAGGAATGTTTTATTTTGTTGTATTTTATTTGGTATTAAGCCGATGGGTTCAACTTGTTAGGAGTAGGTACTACTTGCACCGCTAGTAATAACAATAAAAAAACATGTTCTGTAGAAATTTAATAGACAAGTAACACACCGCAATAGATCAACAAACTTCTAGCTACGGAGAAGAGAAGCAAATAGCTTGTGATTAGAAATCTAGTATCGAGAATTTCAGTTCAATTACTCTGATTATATAATATAATAAGTAACATCTTCTTCTAATTCTTTCCCAAATTGTCGATATTCTCTTTATTATTAAAATGTCCGTGGTTTAGACACCAAACTACGGATCTTTGAGGTGTTCTTACATGTTGTGACTTTGACTTATCAGAAATCAGATTTGGAACTATTCCATGAACATCTTTTTTTGATGACATTAGCACTGGGATTTATAAAATTACTGTTGACGCAGTTCGGTTACCGCTGACGTTGCTTTTAGAGCTGAAAATTGTCATTTACAAACTCCGTTGTCAAGTTGCCGTTGATAGTAACTTTGATGTTCAACTTTTGCCGTATTTAAAGGGGTTGTAGAAAAAAAGTGGAGGATTTAAGTTGATTATTACAAAAATTTACCATTTTAGACATGCTTTAAGTTTTTTGTTGTCGAAATAAGTCTACACATACTAAAAGGCAAAATGTCATGTTTTTGAGTATCGCGTTATTCAAAGAATACTAAGAAAAAAATTAAGCCAAAGATTAGGCCGCACCCATACCCGCCCCGAACTCAATTCTCAATTGTGATGAATTTTTCATTCGTTGTTAGATCGAGGGGTGGGGCTTAATTGCATGATCCATATTTGTCTACAAGAATTTACCATTTTAAACACGTTTAAGTTTCTTGTTCTGAAAATACGACTACGTATTTTGATAAAAAATACAAAATATAAGCCCCGCCCTCCCGCCCTGTCTCAATTGTGATGATTTTTTTTAATCGTCGAGAGCCAAAGGAGCGGAATTTAATTGCAAAATCCTTGTTGTTTCTCTATAAGAAATTACCATATAAGACATGTTTTTGAGTATCGTGTTATTCAAACTATATATTATGTATGTTAAGAAAAAATTAAAGCCAAAGATTAAGTCCCACCCATACCTGCCCTGATCTAAATACATCGTAATGAAGTTTTCATTCGTTGGTAGACCTAGGGGCGGAGCCTAATTGCAAAATCCATATTTCCTCACAAAAATTTACCATTTTAAACGTGTTTTAAGTTTATAAGAATTAAAAAAAATTTCGCAATTGAGATGGGGTGGGTGGGTGAGATTAAAAAAAAAACAGAAAAAAATGTAATATATGCACTTTGTATTATCATATTAAATGTGTGGGTATTACTAAAAATCAATTTGATGTATGTAAGACTATGACGGGCTTTACATGGAAATGTGAAAAATGTAATCTCTGAGGGAGAGTCGTGCAATTTTTGCATTCTACTCCCTGGGTTATTAGACAGTCTAAAAAAACTTACTGAAACAGTTGAGACGTTAAAACAGCAAATTACATTATTGAGTTCTAATAATTCAAAAACTCCGGATAACTCTTATGAATTTGAAGCTGTAGTCCAAGAAGTATCTGAACGAGAAAAGCGGAAAAATAAGATTATATTTTATGGTATTTCCGAACAAGATTCCTCCCTAGATAGTAAAAATCGTAGAGAAAAGGACTCCGAATTTCTATCTGATTTTCTACAATTTGTTAACGCCAATCCAAACGACTATATGACTTCAGAATCACAGATTCTTCTTCCATCTCGTCTTGGCAAATTTGAAGCAAATCCTAATAAGTCGCGTCATATTAAAATAACACTCAATGACAACCAACAAGTACGTAACCTACTGAGACTGATAAAAAAAAAATCGTGCAAATATTGAAGGTAACCCTCGCTTTAAATCTATTCGAGTTTCATTGGATCGCACAAGTCGACAACGTCACTATTACAATGAATTAAAGGACCAAATTAAACAAAGACTGGAGAACGGAGAAGAAAATCTGTTTATAAAATATGTTCGTGGTATACCTACCATTCAAAAATCTTTAAACTAACCTCGCCCAAATGCCATAAACGTAATTTAAATATTTATTATCTAAACGTTAGGGGACTTCGAACAAAAACACTTAATTCCTTTAACAATCTTTCTATTTCTGCTGACAATTATGACATAATTGGATTGACCGAAACCTGGATGACTGAGGATTTTGCTAATTCGGAACTTTTTCCTACTTCTTTCCATGTGTTGAGATGTGATCGTAATTTATCAATTATCGGTGGTACTAGAGGTGGTGGTGCACTATTAGCATTCAGTAATGCGTTATCCTGTGAAAAGTTAGATCTACATTGTATCACTGAGTGTGTTCCAACAATTGATATTGTTGGGGCCAAAATCTCATATTTGTCTAATATTAAATTAAAAATACTTGTTGCTTACGTACCTCCAGCCACTGAATTTGCTTCATATGAACTCTTTTTTGAATTACTGTCACATCTTCCATTTATATATGATAATCATGTTATACTGTTAGGAGATTTCAATGTTCCTGAATATAATACTGACCATCAAAATGACAAAAACATTTCACACAATATAATTATGTAACTAATTCTATCGGTCGGGTTCTAGATCTTGTCTTATCTAATATTGATAACTGCTCAGTCACTAAGGAATTTCCGCTTACAAAAAAAAGAAGACAATTATCATCCATCATTGTCTGTACAATTAACTATTCAAGCAGATAAATATAACAACTTCCAAAGTAATGCAATTCATAAAAACTACAACTTCAAAACAGCCAACTTTCCTCGATTATACGAGCTTTTGATACAAACTGATTGGACCTTTTTAAACAAATTCTCTGAGATAAACGCAGCATGTCAAGCGCTTCTATGATGCCTTATATAAAATATTAGATCAAACTGTTCCTGTAGTTAAATATAATAAATCTTCATTCAAATATCCTCCTTGGTTTAGCGTTGACTTGATTAAAAATATACGTAAAAAAGACAGGCTACATAAAAGGTTTAAGAAAACCGGTGATCATACTGACTATATCAATTTTAGCGCCTTAAGAGCTAGTATCAAGTATCAGTCTAAACTTCTTTATAAAAATTTTATTCGTTCAACTGAAGAAAAAGTTACTAATGGCCCTAAATTAATTTGGACATACATTAACTCTCGTAAAAATCGGTCAAGAATACCTAATATTATAACAGATCAACAAAATTTACAACAAGAAGGATCTGATTCAGTTGTTAATGCTTTCTCAACGTACTTTGGTAGTGTATATATAAATTCGACACCCCAGAGGACAATGGAAACTTTAATAATGGTTCTAATTACTTCTAATTCCTTGGAATACGTAAATATAAAATCTATCTCTGAAGAAGACATAATAGAGGCAATCGTAAAGCTAAATAATAAATTAACATCCGGTGTAGACCAAATTCCAAGTTTTATAGTCAAAGACTGTCCTTCAGTGTTTGTTAGACCACTTCATATGTTATTCAACCTTTCTTTAAAAACAAGTACCTTTCCCAACATTTGGAAGCAGGCTCGTATATGTCCAGTTTTTAAAAAAGGTGATCCGACCATGGTTGTTAACTATAGACCGATTTCCATCTTATCGAATTTATCAAAAGTCTTCGAATCTATATTACATAAGTACATCTATAATGCTATTAAACTGAATATCTCTATTTCACAGTATGGGTTTATGGAAAGACGATCAACGATCACCAATCTTGTTACGAGTACTTTTTGTCAATACCTTTCTGAAAATATGGATACACAAATACAAACTGATGCAATTTTTACAGATTTCAGTAAGGCATTTGACTCCATTGATCCTTACATTTTATTACAATAGCTGGAAAAATTTGGAATCAGTACTTCGTTATTAGAGTTATTCAAATCATATTTATGAAATCGCTATCAGTTTGTTGAATTTCAGGGTGTACGTTCCAAATATGCTATTCCAACTTCTGGCGTGCCACAAGGCTCAAATTTCGGTCCGTTATTATTTCTCATATTTATTGATGATTTACCTGGGTTTCTTAACTGCAGAAAACTACTATTTGCTGATGACCTTAAGCTATATTATAAAATCACTACTATTTCTGATTGTCATTTATTGCAAAACGACATTTACACTCTGGTCGATTGGTGTAAGCACAATCGATTAGAATTAAATTTTGATAAATGCTTCATTATTACGTTTACCAAGTCAAAAAGTCCGATTATGTTTTTCTATACTATAAATAATAACATTCTAATTCGTAAAACATCAATTAAAGATTTGGGAGTACTGTTTGATTCAGAGTTAAGTTTCTCCGGACACATAACATCAATAGTGGCCACTGCTTTCAAAATCCTAGGTTTCCTGTTTCGTAACTGCAAAGATTTCACAAATATTTAGTGTTTAATTGCACTTTATAATGGTTTAATCAGATCCAAATTGGACTATGGTTGTTTAGTTTGGTCACCTATCCATAAAGTATAAATCACCTATAATACAGCAGATTGAAAACATTCAGCGAAAATTTTTAAAATATCTAGCGTTCAAAGAAGATGGATTCTATCCTCACAGAGGATTTAGTCAAAATATTCTCGTAGACAGATTTCATGTTACTTTTCTCGAACATAGACGTAACAACATTTCTATTAAATTCTTACATAATTTACTGAATAATAAAATTATTGTATAAACCTATTGTCTCAAAATAACTTTCACGTTCCAAGATTAGGTACAAGAAGTTCTATTTTTTTATGTAATCACTCCACGCACGAATGTTTTAGTTCGATCTCCAGTACATCTGATGTGTAACAACTTTAATAAATTATGCTCAACTTGTGATATCTTGGAAGACAACATTAAGAAGTTGATCCGTACTGCTGCAGCAAGTTACATTGTAACTTAAAGAAATTTATTTTAATTTTAATTCAATTTTTTTTTTTCTGTTTTCATTCTCATTTTTTGTTATATTACTTATAAGCAATACATTAATTTTATATTTCCTGTATTTGGGCTTTGCCTGTTGGGAATAAAGAAGTATTATTATTATTATTAAGACCCACCACTGACCCGGAAATGACCGGCATTCAGGCAAGACTTCTATCATTACGGGTACTAAGACCAAGTAATGATATGCATTGATTAGATTAACAGAACAACTTTCGAGATTCTAGAATTACAGCATACAAATTAGTCTGCTATTATTCTCTAATCTCACCCCATCCCCAAAAGTCCAGCGTAACTACCGACCATTTATCCGCGCATCACATGAAAAGTGACCTACACTACTCTGACCTACTGGTGCTAATCTAATCTGACTGACATGATCAGACTGTTCAAGAAACTTACGAACAATATGACATGTTCCTAACAAAACAGCTTTTTGTATTTTCACAATTATTGAATCATTCAAATGCAAAGACTTTAAATTCTCAACTAAGCTATTTGGAACTACACCTACATTAGAGATAACTAGGGGTAGAATTGAAATTTTTTTAAGATTCAACATGGATTTCATTTCTATCGATAATTGTAGATATTTTGAAATCTTGGTGTTGTATGTTTGAATAATGTTGTTTGTGTTAGGAATAGCAATGTCAATGAGAATGGCTTCGTTCGTGTGTTTTTTGATAAGTATGATGTCTGGTCTGTTAGCTGTAATGTTTAAGTCTGTAAGTATTGTGCGATCCCAGTATAATTTGTATTTGTTATTTTCAAGGACTGGAGACGGAATGTAAGTGTAATAGGGTGTCGTATCTTCGATTAAGTTCATAAGTGTTGCTAATTCTTTGTGAATGATTTTGGCTGTGTTGTCGTGTCTAGCTTTGTAATCAGTTTGTGCTAGGATGCTGCAAGAAGAGATTATGTGCTGGATCGTTTCAGGTTTTGCTTTGCATAGGCGACAGCAGTCGTTTTTTATGTTCGGATCTTTGATGATGTATTTTCTATAATTCTTGGTATTGATTACTTGGTCTTGAATAGCAAACACAAATCCTTCTGTTTCGGCATACAAACTTGATTTTTTTAACCAAATCAATGACATCTTCTTATTGACATGATTTTCTTCTAAGTCTTTGTAGAATTTTCCATGTAGTTGTTTTTGTTTTAGCCCACTTATTATTTTATCTATTGTGTGGGGGGTGTGGATTTCTTCGGTGTTCGACAGATTTAAGGGTGTGTGGTTCAAATCTGCTCTTGTGATGGTGCGAAACATTTCATTTCTTTCCGCTCGTTTCAAGAAATACTTCTTCAAATCTGAGATTTGTCTCTGATATAAGTTTTCTAAGTTCTGGAAACCCCTTCCTCCATTCTGTCTTGGTAATGAGAATCTCTCAATCGACGATTTTGGGTGATGCCTTCTATACTGTGTGAAGATTTTCCTTGTTGCGATGTTTAAATTTTCAAGATCAGTTTTGGACCATTTAATGACTCCAAAAGAATATGTTAGCAGTGGAACGCAGAATGTATTTACTGCTTTCATTAAATTTTTTCCATTTAACTGTGTCTTCAATATTAATTTTAATCTCGCTACGTATTGATCTTTCAACTGTGTTTTCGTTTTGGTATGATTGATATGGGAGGATTGACAGAAACCCAGATATTTGTATGTATCGTTTCGTTCTTGGGCTTCAATTATTTCCTTATTCTGTGTTATATGTGGTACTTGGTGAAACACGCCTTTTCTGATTGCTTGGGTCTTACATTTCTCAATACCAAAGGACATACCAATATCACCGGAAAATTGTTCAGTCAGATTTAATAGGTTTGTTAATTGATTTTGTGTACTTGCATATGTTTTTATGTCATCCATATACAGCAAGTGACTTATTCTGTTTTCTCTTTGTTTGTTAATTCTTATATTGAACCCATAATTGCAGCTGTTCAGGATATCGGAGAGGGGATTTATTGCTAAGCAGAACCATAACGGGCTAAGAGAATCGCCTTGAAAAATTCCTCTTCGGATCATTATTGGGTCTGACTGAATTGTTTGTTCATTTAAGGTTATTTGGAGGGTGGTCTTCCAAAATTCCATGGAACATTTGAGAAAAGTGCAGATTTTAGTATCAATCTTGTATAATTCCAGAATTTTGCATAGCCAGGAATGAGGGACAGAATCGTAAGCTTTCTTATAATCAATAAAAGCAGTATATATGTTTCGGTTTTCTTTTCTAGCTTGTTCACAGATGATGGAATCTATGATTAATTGCTCTTTGCAGCCAAAGGATCCTTTAATACATCCTTTCTGTTCTTCATTAATGATGTCAGAGTTAAAACAGTGTTGATATATTTTTTGTGTAATGCATGAGGTTAATATTTTATATATTGTCGGTAAACATGTGATAGGTCTGTATTTTGATGGATTTTTTGTGTCGTTATCTTTAGGTTTTAAGTATGTTACACCATGACATAAGAATGTTGGAAAAGAGGATGGGTCAAGAAGGAACTGATTTAAGTGATGTAGTAAATGAATATGTACACAATTTAATTTTTTTATCCAAAAATTATGGATTTTGTCTGGTCCTGGTGATTTCCAGTTGTGTGTCTTATTGATGGTATTTATTAATTCGGCAAGTGTTATCTGATGATCATTCATTGGTGTAACTGTGGATAATTTATTATAGGTATATATGAGGAATCCATTTGGCAGATTGGTTAAATTCAAATTCTTGAGACCAAAGTTTTGACCAAAATGTTGTTACATCTTGCGAACTTGGTATTTCACCGGATAATTGAGTTTTGCTTGAATTAGTTAAATGTTGATAGAATAGTTTTTCGTTGTTTAAAAATTTAGTGTTATGAATTCTTCTGAGATGTGATTGTTTGTATCTTTTAAGTCTTTTGCTATAGGGTAAAGTCGGGAGAGTTGGACCACCTTTTAAAAAACTCAATATAATTCCTTTATTGAACAACTTAAAAAAATATAAAATTTACAAGAACATAGCTGAACATTTATTTTTTAAGGTACAAGTAATTTTTTTGTTCCAACACAATATGATAATCCATCAAAAAAAAAAATGGTAAACGCTTGCAACGGTCCAACTATCCTGTCAAGGGTAGGACAGTCGGACCATTTTAGGTAAGATAGATAAACCACCAAATTTTTACTTTTTCTTTTGTTAATAGTGTTTCCATAGGTTTGACAAAGGGCCTCATAGCTCGTACATCTCTTGTGTAACCATCTTTTGCATAGTACACAATATTAAATCCAAAAAAGAAGTCAACCATATTTTGCCCGCTAGACCTAAAAATTAATAGCCATAGAGATGGAATTCAAATCTACCTTGCGTTGGTTTTTCGTATGTAATTACTTGGCATTTTCTAAAAAATGGAACATAAGTCCATCTCTCTGTCACACCGTTGGACCATCTATCCTTTTATGTTAGGACAGATGGACCACTACATTGCGGCACAACTAGATGATAAAATCACGTAAAGTGAGGTTAAAATCAAAGACAAAGCTTCCATTAATTGTACTGTCTATAACTTTTATATGCAAACTTACCAGACTTCCAACAAACGTTATCGCAAAGTAAGCGGCTGAAATTTCAGGCCCGCAAGAAAATTTTAATGTTGAATAACGCAAAACATTTAATTGAAACAAAAGTACTTTCACATGTCCCGACATGAATGCAGATAAATGCAACTGTAGTTCGCGGGAAATTTAAATTGTTCCAATAGGTTCAGAGTTATTGCTAATGGACCGTCTCTCCCACTGGTCCAACTCTCCTGACTTTACCCTATAAGGAAAGCTTTTGTAATAGTGTATCTTTAATTTCGGATAGTGTTGTGTTGTACTCATCGAAATCAGTTTGATGAAAATTATTGTTGGTCAGTATCGAATGCATACATGTCATGATGTGTGGTGTTTTAACTCCTCTAAGGTACTGTGTTATTTGACCCAGTTGTTTTCTAATGTTATTAATTTTATAATTTAACCTTGTTTCCCAATGAGGGGTGGAGGGTATGCGATTGTTGTTTGTATTTATTATTATTATTATTATATTTTGCCTGTTTTTTTTTCGTAATATACATACTATTCTTTGAAGAACACGATACTCAAAAACATGTTTTTAATTTCTTGTAAAGAAATAAGTTTTGCAGTAAGAAATCATCACAATTGAGATAGGGCGGGTGGACGGGTTTACACTTTGCGTTTTTGTTTTAATATGTGTAGACTTCCTTTCACAACATGAAACTTAAAACAGTTTAAAATGGAAAATTTGTATCCGCCCCATAATTACAAAATCCATATTTCCTTGCAAAAACCATTTTAACCATGTTTTATGTTTTTTGTTATGAAAGATGGCTATGTAAATTAAGAGAAAAAGGCAAAATATAAGATATTTTTATTTTGACAATGTATTTTACCATGTTGGGAAAAAATAAGTAGCGCATGGGTTATATTTCAGAATTCAGAAAATATGCACTATTTAAAAACGGAACATTTGATTACTAGTGCTATTTAAAAAAAAAAAAATAGCCCGGTATCCCAAAACAAATGAAACATAAAATTTGAAAAAATTGCAGAAAATAGAACTTCCTGTATGTTCAAGCTCAGGCCGGTATAGACGAATTTGAGTTACTATTTAGTTTGATAAGTAATTTAACTGAAATTTATAATCAAGCTGTGATTATAATCGGTGATTTGAATATCAAGAAATACCATGCTAACAGTTGATTCTAAGCCAGGTAACACAAAATTATCTTCTTTATTTTAAAATTTTTGTGATTACCATCAATTCACAAATGTATCTAACACCAATGGCCGGTACTTGGATCTAGTTATTTCCAACATTACCTCTTCACTTAAAAAATCTGTTGATTATCTATCTATTAAAAGACCACTTTGGTACACACACGCAATTCTTAATAAATTGAAACGTAAATGGTGCTTATTACGCAAGCCGAGATCTAGTAATAACTCAGAAACACATCAGGAATTTAAAAATATTTGATCTGAAATTAAGCGGGAGTTAGAAATGCTTACCCGAACTATTTACTTGACATACAGTCCTCAATTAAATCTGAACCCAAAAAATCCTGGTGTTACATTAATAACTTAAAAGAAATATATTGAAATTTCTTCCTGGATGACCTATAACAACAACTTCCTAACGAATTCTAATGAAATTGTCAATGCTACAATTACAGTGAGGCCAACGGTGCTAAACTTATCTGTCATCTCTGAAAGTGAAGTCTCACGTACTTTGAAGAAAACTGAACCAAATCTAGTGTCTGGACATTCCCACTCGCACTGTCAGCTTGTATCTCTTGTCGAACGCAATTCGTTGATTTTCGGTAGAACGTGGTCATTGACCAAGTTGTTTCTTATGGATCTACAACTGACTCTGTTTGCTTTAAGTGAATTTTGCTATAAGGTTATTTCACTCCCACTCAAAGGAAATCTCTACGCCTAATTAAAGATTTTTAAAAAATTGTCCTGTTTTACTCTTTTTCCTAATTTAACTGCCATTTCATTAAAACTTTTCTATTTAAATTTTATTCTTTCTATTATGAATTATCATTCTCCATGTTCTTGCGCTCGCCAGTTTCTACTGCTATTGGTTTTAAAACCTTTATTTCACCCTTAGTTTATCACAATATATTTTGTTAGTTTTATTTATTATTTTGTGGAAAAATTTATCTTTGACATAATACAACATACTGTGTCGCTAGAATGTATGGAAACGATTAAATATCTTGAGAACCAATTGTACAAATAAACTGAAATTAGGTACAGGAGTACAATAAGTTGTGTTCTAATTATTCGCCAAAAAAACTGTTCTTTGCTTCATTTGTTTTCGGGATGTAAGGCCAACTTGATTTTCTTTAAATGCCTTTTTGAGTAGCGCTTTTTTTTTCTGAATTCATTGATGTACCACAATCATAGAATCACACTTTCTTTCTGATTGATTATTATTTACCAATAACGACTGAAATCAAAGTTAAACTTCTGTTTTCTACAAAATATACTCAAAATGCTCACCATTTCCTTCCTGGCAGTAAAAAGACGCTGAATAAAATTTTGTAGTGAGTTAATGAGAATTTCTGGATGAATGCTAGTAATTTCGTTACATATGCGTTCCTGTAAATCTTCAATGTGAGTTGGTCTATTGATATAAACGCGATTCTTCAAATAGCCTCACAAAAAAAAAGTCAAGCGGTGTCAAATCCGGTGACCGGGCAGGTCACTCAACAGTATCCTTCCGACCTATCCATCTGCCAGGAAAAGTTTCATGTCGCACTTTTCGACGTTCTTTAACACTTCCAGTTTCATTAAATTTTCCTAGAATTTTTGAAACCGTCGACTTAGAAATGGGTTCCTAGATGCACCATTTTTGCGAAAAATACCTTACCCGTCAAATCTTTTTTTTTTTTTTTTTGACGAATAATAATTAGCACACAATTTCTTGTACCCCTATATTCTAGCGACCCTGTATAATAGTTGGCATATTGATCTAATAATAATCCCTCATAATGAATAGATTAATAGAAAACCACACTCCTCGTTTGTTCCAACTTGAAGACGTCCTGCACGATTTCTAATTCACAAATTCGATATAACAATGACAACAAACGAAAAAATAATGAAAAATACACCAAAAGACTTACATCGCTTTCAAATATGGTGCCAGGTCTGGCTAAACCGTCTGCTTAGGTGTTCTATGCATACACCGGTAATCTCCTATTTTGACATATCCCATTTTGACGCCGTCTCTCACATGTCCAATTCCGCGACTCCGGGTCCAGCGGCCCGGAAAAGCCGTATGGGTGGTCTTTGAGCTTCGGCACCTGGAATCGTCCTAGCGAAAAATTAAACTACCTCTTGAAGAGTATCGAGAAATTGATCTCTTTTGTGCCGGGGCGTTGGGAGTCAAGTGGGTATTTGGGGAGTATTTATTTAGCTGGTTCGAAGCACAATAAATTTTGTTTATTGGGGCCGTCCAGTGGTACGGAGTGAGACTCGTTCGATTAAAGTTTCATGAGTTGTCCTATAAATAATGGCTTTCTTAACACCCCAACATTGTTAGCGCCGACGTAAATAAATTAAAAAATCAACGCCGTTGTAGCGTCCTGCATGGGCTTAGATTTAGTATGGCGAAGCCTTCGGGCTGTGTGCTTAGTATTCATATGTATTTAGCATGTTATTAACCACGTTCGACGTACTTTAGAAAACTATTAATTATTTTTTAATGTAAATTCTTCAGGCGCTGCTTTCATTTACATTATTACCAGCTGCAATCGATAAAAATGACAAATTGCCTAATCACCAGCTGCTTCCACGACGAAAAAATTTTCTATTATGCTTAATTAATTCCACTGGATTTTCGTCGTTGATTCGATAATAAACATTTTTGGAAACGACTGAGCACTAACTGGATATCCAAAGCAGAAAACTCTCGTTGCTGTTCTCAGTCAGTCGAAAATTTTATTATACACGTCGCTTACTCTGATCTAATCTGCTTAGATGATCCGAAAAGCAATATACCTTATGCATAAAAATGCTTGGTTCGCAATTAAGTTATTTGAACGTGTGTGTACCGATATACTGACATTTACAGGCAAATTTGTTACACAGGTATTGCGAACGTACGTGTGTACTCGGCTTTAAAGGCAATGGTTGCGAACGTTCCACCTCATGTATTTCACACGCATGTCAAAATCAGATCCAGACGCGACAAACAGGCGGAATAATTTCAATTTTGATATTAAAAAGCCGCGAAAACATCATTATTTCTAGCAATTCCAGGAGTAATTCGACTATTTTCAGGTAGAATAAACCCAATTAATTCGCAGTATGCACCGCTGATGAAAAACTTAATAACCTCAAGTATATGTAGAATGACCAGAAAACATCACATGTTGCTCGATGGATTTAGTAATGAGACTAATGAGCATTGAGAATGCGGAGCTGAAGCTGACAAATTTGTTTAAACAAAACTCTTCTGGGCAACTTATTCAATTAAATATTTGATGGGTTGTTCCATATGAAAACTTTAAAACGTCTGCAAGATTTCAAAGTACATTTTCAGTTCAAAATTTGATTTTAGGATTCTCGTTTTGTGATAACCTCTGTAAAGTAAAAACCAGAGGCATAAATAATACCTCTTGTCCATCAGCACTAGATAATAACTCAATTGTTTGTCTATGTTTATACATCGAAAGAATGTCACGAGTTTATCTTCTCAAAACATTACTAAAATTATTAATTAAACCACAATCGAACAAAATGTTCTGAATATTATACTTAATTCTTATTTTATCATTATTATGTAAAGATGTGCGTATTCTTCGCATTTTCGAGAAAATGGGGTGACTCGATCTTAATTTGCCAAAAAAAAATTGTGATGACGTCATCAACGCTACGGAAACGTACAAACCATATCGGAAATAAAACATTATTATACCTTGCAAACGTTTTTGCGAAAATTTGAACGTTTAACGAAAAAACTGAAAGTGGATTCGTACACTACAAGCATATGAGTATATTTTTGTGTAACATTCAAATACCTTCATTGAATGATTAGCCAAATTTTGGTTAGCATGATACATATTTTTTTATCACTTTTTCTATTTTCGCACTCAGTCTTGTATAACTTAGTCATTTGCAAACTTGAAATTAGCCGACTAAATTTACATTATTTACCGGTAGTAACTGGTAACCGATGATGATTATTCCACGAGTGCATTTACATAATTAGTGTCCTCAGTGTAAAGTGGACTTTAAAACTGAATTAAAAAAATACTTTCCATATAATAACCTGCATAATCACTGGGTATTTTTTTCTTTTGTTGACACTACTTTGTGCACAGCGTAAAAATTAATTCCCTCGCCGACTTATACAAAGGTGGTCTAAAATCCCATTGTGCCCATGATTGATTTTCTCATTCGACTAAAGGTGCGCGCAGGCACACTTACTTCCTTTTGTCCCCCAAAAAGGCATAAAACCAACCGAAAAAAATCAAGTCAGCTGCGACAATACTCAGTCACTTATATCGCCATTTACACAATGTCCCAGCCGCCTTGATCTTTATTTGTTAACTACACGCTCATTATTCGTCAATAGGGGGTCATTTTGTCAATTCTCCGAAAAATGATGTGAATAAAGCCGTATATACTTGACAACTAACGCGAATACTGTGCCTTTTCAAGTGGCCCAGCGTGACGTCGTTATGTTGTTTGTAACAAATTATTTTACCTGGACGGTCGGCCGTGGTCATGGTCGTCAAGTGGCGGCGGGGCCGAAGGGTTTTTTGCGAGATAGACGAAATATTTCGGTTGCACGACACACTGGCTAATAAGGCGATTATCGTGTAATAAAAACGGCGGAAGATTGAATCCTGGGCCTTATGATTTAAAATTGCGGGGTGCAATTGGTCGGTTGAGTGGTCGATTCGAGTTCTCCGAAGAAGCAAACACAGTGTTCTTGTGTATTTATGTTCCGTAATGATAGGCTGCCCACGGACTGATATATTGGACGGGCCGGCTATGTTGTTTATGCCCTGGGAACAGGGGCGGACTCGCGGCGCTGATGGGAATTTGGCAGGGGTCGGCGCTAACTGGTATTAAATTTGTTTTGAGCGAAGTGTAAAATATTCATGAATAATACAACGGGTGTGGCTGAGTTTCTTTAGAGGCGGTACACAGATTGTTTTAATAATGATATCGACATGTTGGATGACATGTCAGGAGTTACAAAAATGGAAATCAACTAGATAATGTTTTGATAGCATACACAATCTTCAAAAATTACTATGTACGATATATATGTATGATAAATTTAGAAATTGAGTTTACTGTTGTCTAGATAATGCCAACGTGGTTGGCGGAACGCGGCGGCAAATATTTTGTGTGGCTTCGGTGTTCGAGGATAAACGTTATAATATTATCACATACCGAAAAGATTTTCTTAAATTAATATTACTAAAACAATTATTTTTGCCAAAATATAGCTTACTAATTTTTGTTGTAAATATATAAATTATTATATAGGGTGAGTCACTAAACGCGCGGTCCTCAATGTCTCATTAGCTAATAGAGACAGAAAAAGCTAATACACAACTTTTTCTTTAATGAAATACCCTATTCACTTTTAGATATTCTCATCCGTTTTTAGGCTTTATAATTATAATTTATTTTTGTCACGTTATTCCAATTTTATCGATTTCTTTTAGCAGACGAAGAATTCACAAAATAATTCGCAACAGGGTTATTTTTTAAATTTGTTACAATATTTTGTTGAAGGATAAATGAAGGGACGGGCTTTCTCGTGGTACTATTTTTACAATTAAATCAAATTTTAAGATACAGAATGTTTATAAAAAAGTTCTAAAACTTTACGATTTTTAAATATCGATATTTCAGTTTTTTCAAATAGAACATCCTGTTTTTTATTACTATATTTACTCTATTTTTGTTCTAATACATCTATATGTATCTTAAAAAAAGTAAAAATCGCAGTAACAAAAAACAGGATTAGATGCAGTTATAAAATATAGGGTGTTCTTTTTGAAAAACGTTAAATATGGACATTTTAAAATTGTAATAATTGAAATGTTTTATAAACACTCTGTATATGAAAATTTAATCCCATTTATACCAAAACAAAGCGTGTCTTTCCTCGTCGCTGCACAAAATGTTGTAACACAAATTTAAAAAATAACCGTACTCTAATTTTTTTGTTCACCCTTCCTTTGCTAAACAATTTCAAGAAAAATAAAATAACGTCGCATCGTAATTTCAAAAATAAAAAGAGGTCAATTAACTTATATTAAGGTATATAGAATGTTTCATTAAAAAAACAATTTGTGAGTTACGCCTTAAACGGAACACTCTGTATAGTTAAAAATAATTTTAGAGTGCCATACAACTTTTGTCTTTGACGACCTGTAAATTATTGTTTCACAAAGTAACTTTACAGAATAGTACTTACCTACTATACGTTGGTTTTGGCAGTACCTGCAACATAATCATTATTACTATTACTAGATATTAAGATTTTATAACAAACTTTAACAATATTTTAGTGTATGTAACTTTACCGAAAGTGAATTGATTTTTACTTGTTTGTACATTGTCTGTCATTTTTTTATGTGAAATGCTTGTTCCATATGCGCAGAATAATCGGACTCTACTTTAAATATTGTGCAGAGCACCACACTGTTAAACTGTGAGATAGAAGATTACCGCAAATTTTTCGATACACATTCAATTAATAATTTTTTCAATGACGTCATTAACTTTCTAGAGGGGATGAACCAAGCTTTGTAATCTTTAAGTCGATTTGAATATAGGGCTAATATTTCTAAGACTTATTCTCTTAGCTTATGCGTAAATGGTGTACAAAAAAGAAAAAGTGATTTTCGTTTGTAAAAGATGTCAAAAAATAGAAGAAAAACGATTACTGATAAAAAATGCAAAAACATACCATTTTTCATTTGAAAAAAAAGTTAATATATTTAACAGAAAAGATAGATTTCTGGCGTCTATCTTTTTAATCGCCGAGAGGCAACGCGGTATAAGTGTAAATTTAAAAATAAAAACAGAGGAGTACCAAACACTATGCATTTGAAATGAGATTGAGTTAGCATTTTGAAACCACGTCATCAATTCTTGGAGAGAAAGCAGGCAAATTTGTACGTGTTTTATATCGGGTGATTTTTAAAATTTCTACTCTAGTTGGCCATGACGATTACGTCGGCAGTTTCAATTGCTTTGTTGACGTACGCGTTATGGTCAACTAGAGCACAAATAAAAAAAATCATATTTCTGAAGACTACCCCTGAACACCCTTTCAGCAAATGAACAGTTACATAATCTTAGGGAGGACTGTGATTTTTTTTCAGTGGGACATACAGTATTGGTCAGCTGCGCGCAACGGCCAGAAAAATGTGCATACAATTTTAATCGTTAATACAACAAATAATTCCTGGACGTAAATACCCTTACCATGAAGCTAAAAACTCTTTCTGTACTGCATACAAGGTAGACTTAGGAAACTGCTTAGGGTATATTTCACCGGCGTGTTACAATCAGGTTTAAAATAACAAAAAAGGAAAAAGCTTCTGAAAACTATATTGTTATAGAAAACGACATAATCATAAAAAAAATCTAGGAATTATACAAATATAGTATTGGAAACCAACCCCAAACGCAGGTACTCAGGTATTTTTATGAAGATTAATATTGGTAGTAGGTCACTTGGAGATTAACAAGAACTAATGACACTCATTAGGTGATTAACTCTGTTTTCAAATAATTCTAATCGGAGATCTCTATCAAATATATCAAGAGCACGTTGTTTAGAGTAGAGAGAGTCCTGGTGATGGTTCTAGAAATGAAAGCATTCCAAAAGTAATAGTAACTACTAGTATAGGTCATCCACGAAAATAGTGGTTTCCCGACTTTGACTCCTTCGTCACCCTTATCAACGAATAATGCAGCACATTATATGTAAATTTATGACACCAAAACTTAGTTAACATGCTCTTTCTTTGCAAACGAGAAGTTTGGAAAAGCCAAATTCATGAAACAGTATTTTCGTGGATGGCCTATAGAAGGCAACGATCATAAAAAGATGAAGCTGGGTGTGGTTTCATAAATCTACTAGTGTAAAGATAGGCCCTAAAGACAAATAAGCAACAAAAATATAACATAATAATAATAATAGCGACAAATTCCACGCATATTTAGCGTTTACGTCTCAGGCCCTCTCAAATCAAAATTAATGTACCAACATCATTAATTTTACCTTAATATATTTCATTCCATCTAATTTTATCACTCGTTATTTATGGTAGTACCTAATTATAAAAGTAACAATTAATATTCAGTACATCTATAACATTCGCAATAACTGTCATACGAGTCTCTTAAAATTATAAAGCAATAAAGATAAACATCATAATCATTAGTTGGGATGAGTTTACAACTAGTTGCAGAAACCTCTTTTAGAGATTAGAAAAGAAGGTAGCAAGTCAAAGGAAATCTTACGAGGATGATGTTTTTTATTACACAATAATTTTTCCTGTCACAGACTACCCACTGAACAAAACTTTACACTTTGTTATTCAAATTAATATACATGTATGTCAGAGAGTAGTAGAACAAGACGTTGTAAATTTTACACAAAAATGGCTCGTAATGACCCTTACTTTTTTTGCACTACAACCCCTTACATTCCACTACACGCATCCAATTTGTTTGTTTCAAACCTGTCCAAAACACCAGCGTTCAAGCGTTATCTCAGCACGTCAAAAATTTAACCGTGCGTGCAGAATCCGGCCCTGTCGTGCCTCGCCATACCATTGTTAGCACAACACTTTACCGGCCTCTGGCCACGATTGCATCGCTTATTCATTAATAATTACCGGTCAAATTGATATTTATATTTCGCCCGACTACCCCAGCGTTATCTGGCACTTCATCTTAATAACAATTATAAATCTCACAAAGGCAAAGATTTCGCCGGAGAACACTCGTTTCGCCATATTTAACACTGCCATGTGTTTCACTTAATAAATCCGCCATATCTGACCTCCTTCGAAGAAAGAAGAGTCGAAACGGGTCCGGCGATTTCGAATTTTTTAGAAAACTATATTGTGCATAAAAGAGATTAAAATTTTCCTTGTCTAGGTTTTGTGTTAGTACATTTGTGGGAGTCCAAAGTAACTGGTTCAAATGGTAATTAAGTTTTTTTTTGTTCTACTTTTTAAACTGCAGTTTTGATCAGTTTTTGCCGAAAACCGTTAAAAACGGCGATTAAACAAAAATGGAACAAGTATTTTGTCACGATCGTATAATGAAAAAAACCTGACCGGATCTGAATAATAATATACCAAATTTGAATAAAAATAACAAAAATGAGTTTTCTAATTCCAGTATAATCGTATGAACACCTGATTTTGTGGGTCAAATGGAAGCACGACACAACTATCAACGTTTTTTGTAAATTTAAAATTTTGAGTGGCGGGGAAACAGTTGGAAAAGGTCAAAATTTTGTTTTATAACGACGTTTTGTACATACTACGAGGTCAACAAAAAACAACATCAAAGGCAGCCATGAATTCAGTGGCGGTGTAAATGCGGTCCGCCTCGAATATCAACCACCAAGAAGAATTACTCTATGTATTATAACTACAAGGGCTTACATTTTGAGATGTGTAGTCTTCTTTTCACAATAAGAAAGGTACAGCATGTTTACAATGGTACATTTTTGTAGGAAAGTATCGATTTTGCAATTAGGCTCCGCCCCTCGGTCTGACAACGAATGAAAAATTTATCAGAATTGAGTTTGGAATGAATATGGGTGGGGCTTAATTTTTGGCTTGTTTTTTTCTTAATATACATAGTATACTTTGAACAACACGATACTCAAAAACATGCTTTCTATTTCTTGTAGAGAATACAAATTTTGCAAATAAGCCCCGCCCCCTTGGCGCACGACGAATAAAAAAATCATCAGATAGGGTGGGCGGGTGAGACTAACATTTTGCCTTTTTTTCTTAATATGTGAAGTCATCTTTTCACAACAAGAAGCTTAAAACATTTTTAAAATGGTAAATTTCTATAGGGAAATATTGATTTTGCAATTATGCTCCGCCCCTCGGTCTGACAACGAATAAAAAATTCATCAAGATTGAGATCGAGATGGATGGGTGGGGCTTCTCTCATGGTTTTCTTTTTTAATTAATACATTGAGCTTTCTTTGTATATCACCTTTACTTGAGAACATACTTCACATGGTAATTTCTCGAAAAAGAAAGAAAAATAAGGATTTTACAACACACATTCGGCTTACGACGAATAAAATATATTATCAGAATTGAGATAGGGCAGGTGGGCGGGGCTTATATTTTGCCTTTTCTTTTTCTTAAGATACATAGCCATCTTTTCATAACAAGAAACTTAAAACATGGTTAAAATGATTTTTGCAAGGAAATATGGATTTGGTAATTATGAGGCGGAGCCTAATTGCAAAATCGATATTTCTTTATACAAATTTTCCATTTTAAACATGTTTTAAGTTTCGTGTTCTGAAAAGAAGTCTACACATATTAAAACAAAATGGCAAAATTTAAGCCCGCCCACCCGCCCTATCCCAAATGTGATGATTTTTTTTTATTCGCCGTGAACCAAGAGGACGGAACTTAACTGCAAAATACTTAGTTCTTTACAACAAATTAAAAACATGTTTTTGAGTATCCTGTTGTTCAAAGAATACTATGTATATTAAGAAAAAAAGGCAAAATATAAACAACAATTTGAAGATTTGTCTTTGAATTTTCATCTTGTCAGACTGCCGTCATTTTGAACTGTCAAAGACATATTTTCAAAAATCCGTGGCTGCCTTGTATCGTGTTTTTACTAGCGTTTAGATATATCTGTAAAAATCAAATAGAAAAAATTGTTCAGAAACGGTTTTGAGTTTATTTCAACTCATTTTATATATTTTTTCAAATATATACTTGTCATTTTTTGACCAAAATGTCTAAACATAAGACATAAGGTAAATTGAGGCAAGCTTTACGTATGTATGTCAGTATGGGCAATATTTCAGTAGACCATTTGCCATGTTGTGGGTACTGCAAATGTTTCATCGAATAAATAAGTGAAAACAAAATGACTCGGTTTCATCCAATTACAATTTTACTTATATAAAAGCACCATGCTTCCGTGAGTATAAATACGTTACAAATGTAGTAATAAATCCGCGTTTACTATAGAATCACCGATACTATCAGCAGGATCAGCCTCAGATGCAAAATTATATTATTTCAGGCAACCATAAATTATTTCGCAGATAGTTATGGTACTTGGAGAATATTTACTTAGTCCATTCTTATCGCCGTTTATCATATGGGAAATTATTAATAACGTCGACAATATCAATAAGGAAGTCCGTTTTATAGCCCCCATTTTTTCCATGTCTTTGTACAGCACACAGCTCTTGTAAATCGATGAATGTCGAAATTGATGTGGTAATTTTCATAAAAGAAGAATATTCAGGAAATTGAAGCACTGGTTCGTAATGGGAATTTTATGCGGAACTGCGCCACGAAACGGGGATGGCTTTTTTTCGAATTTTAAATTGTTTTCCTTATATTATAATGACTGCGAAAAAAATCGCCCTCCCGGATCTCTTCTCGTTTCCAATTTTGTATAAATAATTCTACGAGTCGACAGCTACAGCTATAAAATTATTAATAAATGGTGTGTGCCAGGACGAACACGGGATTACCGATGATTAATTCACAAATGAGCATTTTAAAGGCGGAAAAATTGATTTTTTCATAGATTTATTATTAATCGAAGAATAAAAATATTCACGGAGAGTCATTCATTTGAGTGTGTGAAAAATTGGTCGTGTCAGCGCCCACGTTGCTTGCATTCGAGAAATGTATCTATTCAATTAGGCTAATCCGTTAAACCAACGCCTGGGAGGTTTATGGGCACCGGATATGGGTTTCCACGGGCCTCAGAAGGAAAGCCAGCCCACGGTCACCACCACACCACATGTTTAAGTTCACAAATTTTCGTAACAACTTTTTTAAATGTTTATTGCCATCTAATTATCACAATCTACTTATTTTGACAGGAAAAAGTTGGTTATTTTTGCAAAGTGCAGAGATAAATATGTAAAATTCAACCGAAAATCAGGACTTTACAAAACAACTTTCTTGTCCACTAATTTAAAATACTTCTAGATAGCGACAAGTTATCATTGAGTGCTAAAGTTTGCCAAAATGCTAAAAAAAAGTTTAAAATGTTAAAAACTGTTCCTAAAAATCTACCGAAAAAATTGATCGAAGTTTATTTCGAGAGAACTTCCCTCGTTCTTAAATGCAGCCCAACAAATCCCGTTTCTCTGAAAAATTTTAAAAACTGTTTGCGATTTTTGTTTTCTGATAACCTCTATAATGTAAAAACCATTACTTAATTATTCAATTTTTCATTTTTTGTTTCCATAATTTTAGATTTTGCAATTTTTCGATTTAAAATTTCTGGAGTTTTCAATTTTTAATTTTTCAATTTTTTGGTTTTTAATTGCTCCATCGACTCTTCAGTAGTTTTCCATTTCTTCATGTAATTTTTCGTTTCGGTTTTTAATTTCTTTATTTTTACAAATTTTTTATTTTTCGATGATCCAATTTTATAATATGTACTTATCTACCTATGTGTTTTGTTTTTTCAATTTTAATTTATTCAGTTTTTCGATTTGCAATTTTTAACTTTTCATTTCTTGTGTTTCTTCAATTTTACGAGTTAGTTAGTTCTTCAAGTTTTCAATTTTAAATTTTTCAATTCTGCGATTTTCCAACTTTGTATATTTCCATTTTTTGATTTTGCAATTTTGCGATTTGCAATTTATGAGTTTCGAATTTTTAATTTAAAAATTTTTCGACTTTACGATTTTTCATGTCTTCATTTTTTCGATTTGTAATTTTTTGTCTCGTTTTTTTTCGTTTTGTGGGTATGGTTGGTGATTTTTAGAAATAGCGACGACGGTTACGGTTTTCAGACTTTTATTAGTTGCTTACGGTTTGAGAGCTCGAGGAAGAAGTTAGAAAGGGTTTTTTGAATTGTAACAGGTAGGCTCGGTTTTGGAGTGGTGGAAGTAGGTAAAGAAAGAGTTTAGAAAATTCTAGAAATTGAAAAAGAAAGTAGGAGGAATGCGTTCAGGTAGATCACGTGTTTTTGTGGAAACAGTTTATTTTCTCAATTTTTAGGTTCTTCAATTGTTTGATTTTATAATTTTTCAATTTTAGATCTCTTAATTTTTCGTTTTTTCAATTTCAAATTTTTCAGTTTCTGGATTTTTCAATTTTTCGTTTCTTCAATTTTTGATTTTCAGTTTTTCTGGTTTTCATTTTAAATATGTAAATATAAATACAATTAAAAAAAGAACACTTTTTCAGTTTTACTATTTTAGAATTTTTCCGTTTTTCGATTAATGGATTTTAAAACTTTTTTCATTTATTCGATTTTTTGATTTGCAATTTTACAGTTTTTCGACTTTACAATTTTGACAATTCTACGATTTTCCAATTTTCAAGTATTTGGGTTTTCCAATTTTTCGCTTCGATTCGTTTTTTCTTCTTTCCAAGTTTTCAATTTTTTCGATTTTTAAGTTTCTCGATTTTTTTCGGTTTTTAAGTTTCCCGATTTTAAGTTTTCCAATGATTCAATTTTTTATTTCTTCAGTTCTTCGATTTACAATTTTTCGATTTTCCATTTTTTCGTTTTTTGTTTTCAATTTTAAGCTTTTCGAAACAAAAAAAGGGAAAAAATTCAAAATTGTTAAATTAACAAAACAAAAGTGAGAAAACGAAAAAGTATAAAAATTTGAAATCAAAAACTTGAAAAATTGAAGAAACCGAATATTCAAAAATCGAAGGATTAAAAATTGAGAAACTTAAAAATCGAAAAAACGAAATATGTATTGTAAAATCGAAATATTGCAAATTAAAGACATTGGAAAATCGGATAATTGGGAAAATTGAAAAACTAAAAAATTGGAAAATCGAGGAATTGAAATATCAAGGCTTGAAAATTTGATATTTAATTTTCGAATTTATTTATTTATTTTTTTTAATACTTGTATATTTATAAGTCATTTTAGGTATATTTATATAAGTATATAAATCAATGTAAAGGTATATTAACCGTTAGTAAAAATTATATTACATCACATTGCATTACATTACAAACGAAAAAATTGAAAAATAAAAATCAAACACTTGAAAAATTGAGGAAACGAAAAATTGAAAAATCAAAAAATTAAAAACTGAAAAACTGAAAAAATTGTACAATCGAAAAATTGCAAATCAAAAAAATTGAGGAAATAGAAAATTAAACAATTAAAACACTTTCAATTCTACGATTTTAGAATTTTTCCATTGTTCAATTAATTATTGGATTTTAAAATATTTTTATTTATTTTTTCCTTCCAGTTTTCCTTCGATTTTTAAATTTCTCGATTTTTAGTTTTTCAATGTCATGATTTTTCTTTTTTTTTAGTTCTTCGATTTGCAATTTTTCGTTTTTTCAGTTTATCAATTTTTTTTCGATTTTTTAATATTTCGATTTTTAATTTTTTGATGTTTAAACATTTCGAATTAAAGAAATTGAAACATTGAAAAAAAATCAAAAATAAAAAAACAAGAAGGGATAAAATGAAAACTAAAAATGGAAATCAAGAACTTGAAAAATTGAAGAAACGAAAAATCGCAAAATCGGGAGATTAAAAACTGAGAAACTTAGAATCGACAAACTGCAAAATCGAAAAGACGAAATATTGTAAAATCGAGATACTGCAAATTAAAGAAATCGGAAAATCCGATAACTGAAAAATCCAAAAATTGGAAAATTGAAAAATTTTTGAGAATCGAGGAATTGAAAAATCAAAAATTGTAAATTTGCGATAAATAATGAAAATTAAAAATAGGCAAAATGAAAAATAAAAATAAAGAACTTGTAAAATTGAGGAAAAGAAAAGTTGTAATATCGAGAAATTGCAAATAAAAAAATTGAAGAAACGAAAAGTTAAAAACTTGTATGTTAAAAAATTGAAAAATGGAAGAAAATGAAAAAACGAAAAATTGTGGTATCAAAAAATTGTACAATTGAAGAAAAAAGAAAAACGAAATTGTGATACTAAAAAACTGGTTGAAGATAAATAAGTCCAGATTTTTCGAAAAATTTTTGATTTTGCAAATTTTATTTTTTATGATCACCCTTATAATTATGTTAAAATAAAGAAAAAACTTAAATTGCAAAATGTTATATGTTTTTTCCAAAAATCTACATCATAAACTACATACATGTGTAGGACTATGTTATTTCATACAATTTAAAACCCATTTACTATATGCAATTTTGAAGTGACGTCACCTTATTGGTGGGAATGATTAGGCAAATTTTGGTTAGAGTTACCATCTACATGATATTCCTAATATAAATACAAAATTTCACTGCAATCGGTCCAGTACTTTCGGAGATTATATATATAGGTCTAATAAAAATCCGGGACGGCAGACAGACGGACAGACGGACAGACGGACAGACGGACAGACAGACGGAAACGGGAGACCTATTTCTTCGTCTTCTAGGGGTCACGAAAGGTCGAGAAAATGTAAAAGTAGAGAGTCGGCCGACGGACTCGATTACAATACTTCCGTTGCTTACGCTCGGGAAGTAAAAATATACATATATATTGTTATCAATTTTGAAAATGACATACAAAATTTGACAACTATCAGTCCATTAGTTTCGTAAATTACGTGTCTAATAAAAATTGATACGACAGACAAACAGGCAGACGGAAACGGGAGACCATTTTTTCGTACTCTAGAGGTCATGAAACGTCAAGAAAATGTGAAAGTGAAAGAAAAGAGAAAGCAAGTGAGGTTTGGATAACTTATTTTTTCTCTATCCATAAGAATTAAACAACATTATTGTTGCAAGTTGCAACAAGTAAAGCTCGATAATCATAAAACTCAACTGTTTTAACTGGTCAGTTACAGTAAAATTCTTTTAATTTTGACAAGGTGTTGTAAAAATGTACAAGTTACGACATCTGTCTTCGTTCGAGGTAAAGAAAGCCCACACTTCTTAGCATTTTAGGGACAGAAACAGAAATATGCCATTTTACAACACCTTACCAAAATTCAAAGAGTTCTACTGTAGCTTCTCATTACGGCAATCGTTTGTATATTAGAAAATATGGATTAACAATTTTTTTTAATGAAATATATGGTAATTATTTTTTTGCATGATTATCAATCTTGTTCTATATTTACGGTGTGACAGTTTTTACATGTCGTGAGTGGTGCCACCTAACGCATATCTCCAAAGCTTAAACTTAACAAATCAACCGAAATCTGTAAACGAACAAAGAAGGAATGAACCAAGTTTATATAAAATAAGTTAAACTGAAAACACTTTTTATTGCTATTTCGTTTTTTATTGCAAATTTAACACGTTGTCGGCAAAATATGCAGAGGGAGTTCGTATTTATGCGACTTTTTTTGACTAATGTAAGAAAATCGAAGATATAGCATCTTTTGGGAGTGCCCGACTTTGTTGTCGCTCTACTAACATATCGCCGATTGTTGGCAAAGTCGACAGTAATTGAGTGTAAACGATCCTCGTCGAGTGGCAATTTCCATAGATAAGCTGGATGCAAATTCACTGGCGTATAGCTGTGCCGAATCAATTTAGCAATAAACATAGATTAGCCCGGAGCCACCGCACCGTCCAATAAAATCCGGCTAATTAGCACTAAAATAAATTAAGTGCTTATTACGGAACACATTGTATTTCAGCAATTAAGCGGTTGTAGCGCACATTTTAGCATATAAATAACCCCCTCCGTGCGCGCTATTAAAAACTTTAATTCGCGACAATGATGTAGTGTTACGGGTTCGAAACTGGTTCTATTAAATATTAAACAGATATTATTTTATAATGTTCGACCAGTGTTTATTTTTCAGTGTTGGCGAACAGAAGTGGTGCAGGAATTGTAAAATATGTCCGGGCTTGTTTGCTGGCCGTGTGTGTGCTTCTTTATGACTTATTTCAATTCGAATGGTAAAGCGTCTGGTTTACGCGCCCTATCAGGCCACCATTACAGCGATATTTATATCGCCAGTCCCACCCATCATACACACGTTGACTTATTGACGGCGTAAATCGCGGAACGGGCTCTAGGGGGCCGCCAATTGTGCGTTGCACATCGAGATAGCGATGTCTAGACGCTGACGTCACGATACATAACCATAACCTATAAGTGCAGTCGCGCGCTTGGCGGCCAACGGTTCAACTACCAAACGAGGCGCGAAATTTAAAATGTACACGCCCACGTTTAGATTTAACCTTCTAGACAGAATTGAGTTGATGACTCTCTATGTTTATAGTAGAGATCAGTAATCAGTGAACATTTTGCTCCCAAAAGTGTCAATAAAATTTTAGGAGTCTAGTAATGATAGTATTTTATAATCCTGAGTTCTTCTTCGACTGTTTATCTAAAACGTACAAAGGTTCCATGAATCAGATTGTGTGAACAAACACATTTTAACAGCTTTGTAAACACGTAGATACCGATATTCATGGTAATAGATTTACATAGGTGTTTTGCCAACCAATATCTCCAGTACTGATTATGTAATAAATAAAAATTAGAAAAACATTGGTTGGAGCAATTTTTTCAACTTTTCATTTTTCTTATTTCTTCAATTTTTAGGTTTTGCAGTTTTTCTATTTAAAATTTCTCGAGTTTTCAATTTTTAATTTTTAATTTTTTTGATTTTTAAATCATTTGTTCAAATCTTCGATTTATAATTTTTCGTGTTGGTTTTTTATGTTCTTCATTTTTACAAATTTTCGATTTTTCAGTGTTCCGATTTTATAATTTTGTTTTTTCGATTTTTCGTTTCAATTTTTTTATTTTAATTTTTTTATTTCATCAATTTTACGGCATGCATCTCTTCGGATGTTCATTTTGAAATTTTCCAATTTTCCGATTTGTAATTTCACCAGTTTTTAATTTTAATTTTTCAGTTTTAGATTTTTTAATTTTTCATCTCTTCAATTTTTCGATTTACAATTTTTGGTTTTTCTTTACTTTTACAATTTGTGGACTTTTCAATGTTCCGATTTTACAATGTTTTGGATTTTCAATTTCAATTTTTCATTTTTTTATTTCTTCAATTTTACGATATGCATCTCTGAGCTTTCATTTTAAAAATTTTCATTTTTCCGATTTTTCAGCTTTTTATGTTGGTTACAATTTTTAAATTTTGCAATTTTTCGATTTGCAGTTTCACGAGTTTTCAAATTTTAATTTTTCAATTTTTCTGTTGTTCAATGCGAAATTTTTAAACTTTCGGAATTTTCAATTTTTCGATTTTTCAGCTTTCAGATTTTTAAATTTTTTAGATTGTTCACTTCCTTGAATTTCAATTTTTGATTTGCAATTTTTCTAGTTTTTATTTTAAATGTGTCTAATAATAATTACAATTTAAAAAATTGTTCACTTTTTCATTTGATTTTAGAATTTTTCCATTTTTCAATAATTGGATTTTAAAATATTTTTATTTATATAATTTTTTAATTTCCATATTTAATGTTTCAATTCTTCGATCTTTCAGCCTTGCAGTTTTTCGACTATAATTTTGACGATTCTACAATTTTTCGATTTTACAATTTTTGGGTTTTCTAATTTGTCGATTCGTTTCGTTTTTTATTATTTGTTTTTTATTTTTAAGTGTGTCGATTATTTTAAGTTTATCAATGTCTTGTTTTTTCGATTCTACAGTTCTTTGAATTGCAATTTTTCAATTTTGCACATTTTTGATTCTGCAATTTTTCGTTTTTTCAATTTGTTACCTTTTCGAATCAAAACAGTGAAAAAATTGCAAAATTGTTAATTTGAAAAATCAAAAGTGAAAAAACGAAAAAGTATAAAATGAAAATTTTGAAAAATCTAAAAATTGGAAATCAAGAACTTGAGAAATTGAAGAAACGCAAAATTCAAAAATCGAAATATTTGTTGTAAAATCGAAATATTGCGAATTAAAGAAATTGGAAAATCAGATTACTGAAAAATCCAGAAATTGCAAAATTGAAATTTGGAAAATCGAAGAATCGAAAGAACAAAGATTGAAAATTTGAATAAACGAAAAATTATAAAATCGAAAATTTGCATACCGAAAAATTAAAGAAACAAAAAATTGAAAAATTTGGAAGTCGAGAATTGAAATGAAAAATTGTGATACCAAAAAATTGGTCGAAAGTGCTTAAATAAGTCCAGATTTTTCGAAAAATTGATCTTGTGGATTTTATTTTTTTATGATAAACCTTATGAACTAAAATAAAAAAAAAGTTACAGTTTTTCGACTTCATAATTTTGACGATTCTACAATTCTTCGATTTTACAATTTTTGAGCTTTCTAATTTTTCGATTCGATCTGTTTTTCTTTTTTCTAATTTTTCGATCCATTAATTGTTTTCTATTTTTAAGTGCGTCGATTTTTAGTTTATCAATGTCTCGATTTTTCGTTTATTCAGTTCTTCGATTTGGAAGTTTTCGGTTTTCCACTTTTTCGACTCTGCAATTTTTCGTTTTTTCAGTTTATCCATTTTTCAATTTTTTTCTGATTTTTAATTTTTGAATTTCTAATTTTTTCGAATAAAAAGTAGGAAAAATCCAAAACTAAAATTGAAAAATCCAAAATAAGAAAACGGAAAGTATAAAATGAAAAATATTGAAATATCTAAAAAGAAAGATTAAAAATTCTTCATTTGTGTCCTATTTTTTAGTTTTTCAGTTTTTTGTTTTTTTGGATTTTCAACTTTTCGAATCAAAAAAATGAAAAAAACTGTAAAACTATACAATGAAAAAAAAGAAAAACGAAAAGTACATAATGAAAACTTTGAACAATAATATAAAAATTGGAAATCAAGAACTTGAAAACTGAAGAAATCAAAAATTGAGAAACTTAAAAATCTAAATAGTGCGAAATCGATAAAAAACGAAATGTTGTAAAGTCAAAATACAGTAAATTAAAGAAATTGGAAAATGGGATAATTGAGAAATCTAAAAATTTCAAAATTGAAACATTTTTGGGAATCAAGGAATTGCAAAATCAAGGAGAATTGAATAAACGAAAAATGATAAAATGGAAGAAAACATTGAAAAAAATAAAGAATGTGAAAAAACGAAAAAATGTGATATACGAGAAAAATCGAGAAAATGAAAATTAAAAATCGGAAAAATGTAATATCGAAAAATTGCAAAGCGAAAAATTGAAGAAACCAAAAACTGAAATATTTAGAAGCCAAAAAATTGAGAAAATTTAAAATTGCAAAAACGAAAAATTAAGAAACTGAAACAGTGAAAAATTTTAAAACTGGAAAATTAAAGAAAATAAAAAAAACGAAAAATCATTATGTCAAAAATTTGGTCGAAGATAAATAAATCTAGATGTTTCGAAAAATTATAACATTTCTGTTGTTGATGACGTCATCAACATTTTTTTGCACAGACACCCTGTTATTCTAAAACCTATGAGTGTACTGATGAACCAAAAGTATAGACTGATAATATTTAGCAAATTTCAGAGAGGATTTTTTCAGCAAAATTTTTAGATGATGCCATCAATTTTTGCGAGGGTATAAACGAATAAATTTTGATTAACGATTTACCAAACGTTTGAAAGTTTTCAGAGCATTCGGTTTCGCAGTTTCAAAGTTTAATTGCAAAATGTTATTATAAATTTTTTTCCAAAAAATTTGAAAGTGTGATTATTTCATAAAAATAAAAACTACATTTGGAGTTTTAACTCCTTTCTTGTCGTAATATAGAACACGTATACGCGCCGGAGTAAGAATGTCGAGTTCCAGCTTGGTGTGGGTGTCGGTGTCGGTGTCGAGATCACCGAGTCTGAACATCGGCATATAACGCCGCACTATAGAAAGAGAGAGAGAGAGAGAAAGAGAGAAAGAGAGAAAGAGAAAGAAAGAGAGAAAGAGAAAGAAAGAGAGAAAGAGAAAGAGAAAGAAAGAAAGAAAGAGAGAGAGAGAGAGAGCGAATGGGACAAAATGATTAATTTCTTCTGTTTTTTAGGTTGCTTCTGTAGTTTCCTATTATGGAATTTCAATGTGTAAAATATATTTAATCGCACAAATAATGACAAAAGGTTTTTCAGTGTAATATGCAAACTGTTCATATGGAACATTAAGACTGCCATAAGGTAATTTGTAAATATTTGCTTGTTACTTTAGATGGTAAATTAACATTGTATTTTATTTTTTTTTATATAATATTATTATAATAATTAATTATATACTATTTCTATATGATAAATAAATAAAAAAGTGTATTTTATAATAAACAACAATTGCCAATACATGGATTTTTACTTTAAGTAATTAACCCAATCATCATCATTAATCATCATTTTGTCAAAAAATACTAATGCAACATATTTTTGGTTTTTATTATTTTTTACGAGAAAATTAATGACATTTCACAACAATCAGGCCAATAGTTTTTAGATTATCTGTCTAATAAAAATTCGGACAGACGGCAGAGAGACAGACAGACAGACGTACTTTAGGGGTAATGAAAGGTGGAGAAACCACAAGGGTCGTCCAATGGACTCGATTACAACACTTCCCTAGCTTACGCTCAGGAAGAAAAAAAAACAAACAAATCGAACTTTTCGTGAGAAAATTGAAAGTCAGTTTCTCACATGAAGTTACAAATACCAACTTGTAAAAACAAAAGAATCATCTCATTTTTGAGATATTTTTGGTATAACGCTGAGAAATGCCGTTTTACCACCCAATTAAGAACCCTTCCCGGCCCGATTAGTGTGAAGAATTAAACGACTCGAGTCAGTCCGAGCAAAAAAACCTGATCAAGGGTCCAGAACCCCGTCTGGGCAGAGCGTCCGAAGAGAGATGTATTATGTGGGCGCCCGACGGGGGGCAACCCATGAATAAATAAACGCGTGAATTTTACACAATTAACAAGTAAAATAAACAAGAAAAAACGCTATTAATTTCCCAGCAAACAACCAATCAAGAAGGAATTTGACGGGCGAGAGCTTTTTTTCTTCCACCGGGGCATCACGCTTGATTGATGCGCTAACTGATTGTTGGGCTTATTAACTTGTTAAACAAGCGGACGTCACACGGCTCGGTACAAAAGAAGAGAAGGAAAAAAAACGAAAGAACCGAACCATCGCGCTTCAATTCATCATTGTTGCCTAACAAATAAAGACTCGCCTATTGTTAATTAACAATCGACTACTTAGCAGCAATTCAATAAACCATATTGTTGTTTATTGCTCGTAATCGCTTGGGCATTCAGAAACATTTATCTGTCTTCTTAATGACCCTTAATTGCCGAAGTTTTGAAAAAATCACAAACGCTTATAAATTAATCGATCTCGTTCGTGGCAATTAAGCGCTTTTATTGCGCAACGCAGGCCCAAAAGCCCCCTTTGGTACCTCGGTACCTTCCCATCTAATAAATTACAATTTATAACGAGAGCGATGACAGGTTCGATGATTCTTTCGGGAAAAAAATCACGCAGATCCACTTTTATAACGCAAATTACTCATTCACGATTTTTCGGAGGGGGCTCTTCTCCTCTCGGCCTCTCCTCCGGCCGCCATCATGTCGTCATTCATTTATCATACGTCCAGGTTGCTGCGATCACACTGTATGCGCCCGTTCGTGTGCTTGATGAACTAAAACACTTCTTAATAAATTTAAGAGCACTTTTATATTCCACTCATGCTGTGGAAGCGTATAATTAATTTACCATGCGATTGGGATAATTAACATGCAAATCACGAGCTGCTCTAAAACAGCTTCCTTACATTTTTGACAGAGCTATTACGAGGCACCATTATGTGTGAAGATTTTTTGTGGGTTTTATTTTAACAATTATGGCTCACGCTTTATAGGTGTTATTATTGTTGTAAATGCAATAAATATCGAATTACGTAATTATGTCAATAGTGTTTACAGTGGGATATTATAATAAAACATTAAATAGCTGCGGTGAATGATATAGCCTCAAGTTTAAAAATTGGGCTATAAATCAAAATCGTGTTTTCACTTTAGGCGTGCCTCTTATTGTATGTTTATGATAGTTTAGATTGTCTTAGCTTGTTACTATTTGACAATTAAGATTTACAAGTCATATTTCAAGCGCTAATTGCCGATATTTTATTTTTATCAGCGTTAGAATGTCGTTTTTCTTGTAGATGGAAAGGTGGATAGCTTCATTGTTTGCTTTTTAACCTTTAAAAACGTGGCATGTTCACTGGTGCGGATGTGTGCTTGTTTAATAAAAAAAAAGAAAAGTTATACGAGTTAGAGAGACACTACTACTTATATAATGAAAATAGAAAGAGAGAAAACTGATAAAAAGGTAGGAGGAACTGAAACAACAGAGAGATCTTTTATATTCGTCTCTCCAGGCCAAACATAAACAAACAATTTCACTAGAGTAAATATGCTTTTGTGAAACGTCATTTACAGATTCAAATCAATAGAAGTCTACAAATAACAGACCGCTTTGAATAATTTATTAAAAAAAATGAATTTATTATTAGGTAACTATGCATCAAGAATACAAAATTACAACAATTGTTGAAGCCTTTCACTAACCACGTTGGTGTTATCTAGATAATACTAGCCTGAGTAACTAAGGTCAGGTCAGGTCAGGTCAGGTCATGTCCACAATGAGATAAGCTGGTGAAGGAAAAACGAGACACACGAGAAGGTTATGCCCCGCCATGTTTATAGATATCGAAAATGTCTTCAACTCCGTCCCCTGGAAGGAGATTATGGAAGTCCTGCATAGGAAAAATGTAGACCCCCCCAACTTACAAGCATGATCCAAGGCTATCTGTCTGAAAGGGAGCTAATAATGAAGGACGGTGACGACATAGAGAGAAAAGAGGTAATGTCTGGGGTATCACAAGAATCAGTGCTGGGCCCCGCACTATAGAATATATTATACGATGAACTGCTCAGTATGAATCAACCTCCAGGTATAACCCTAATTGGATATGCCGATGACCTAGCTATAGTTGGGGTAGCAAAAACGGAAGACAGTCTGCAACCACAAATGAATATGACGATACAGAAAACAAAGGCCTGGATACAATCAAAGCGATTATACTTACTGGAAGAAAAAGATGTAGAAAAGTAAGCTTTCAACTTGACAATATGAAAATAATAGCAGGACACCAAACCAAACACGGAGAAGTGGAATATTATCTTAAACAAGTCCTAACCGGACACGGATGTTTTAAGACATACCTGAAGAAGTACCACATACGAGAGAATGATAAGTGCGACTACTGCGGTCAAACGGACAGCCCCGCCCATACGATTTTTGAATGCATGAGATGGAAAGAAGTAAGGACAGAAACCCAAGAAAATTGGGAAAATAAAGGAGATCATGAGGAGTACGGAAAAGAATGAAAGAGACAAAGAGAAGGAGATGGAAATGAACACGTATCTCGAAGGAAAAAACAAGGTACCGGGTGTCCAGAAGTAATGGGAATAGCAGTTCCCGGACGAAGTCCACACTAACCAGGAGGGGTTTTAGTGGGTACGTCACCCAAGATGGCGTCGCCTGGATGAACAGGTTTCCCCTCCATCATATAAAAAAGGTCATTTCAGGTCAGATCAGCGCAGGTCAGGTCAGGTTAGATGCTAACGTTATTAGGTTATTATTGTCTAGATAATGTCAACGTGGTTAGAATACTAACCTAATCAGCTTAGGTCAGATAAGATCAGGACAATACTGTTATTATTGCCCTGACCTTACCATACTAATCAGGTAACTCGACCCGTTTAGCATGGAGAGACGAATATATAGAACGGTGTCTTTTAAGAATAAAAAAAAGTTTTTTTTTCAAATTTATAGCGACAACTCCAGAATGGTTCAAAATTTCGCATTGCGGTTTGGAGCAATGGGTTTCCTAAAGCTTTTTAGTCCTGAATGCAAATTTTCAGACCTGATACTCGATCTGTGTAGTATATAGAGAGATGGATATAAAAGACGGTACAATTTCCGAATAAAAAACAGCAATTTTTTATTTAAAAAGGCATTACTCTAGAACGGTTCAAGAATTCGTATTGTGGGTTGAACTATTCGATTCCTTGAAGTTTTCTAGTACTATGAGCCAATGTTAATACCGGATACTTGATCCACTTAGAATGAAGAGACGAATAAATATGATGGTACCATTAACTAAAATAGTTTTTTATAATTAGAAGAGGTATGGTTCTAGAACATTAAATTCTTTGAAGGTTTCTAATCTTACGAAGAAATTTTCAGATCGGACAATTGATCCCTTTACAATAGTGAGACGAATATATAGAACGGTACCATTTCCAAAGTAAAGAACAGTTAATTTTCAAATTTAGTTGAAGACTTTGCACTGAACATTCGTTTCCTTGAAGCTTTCTAATCTTACGAATAAATTTTCAGACCGCATACTTGATTCGTTTAGAATGGGGAGACGCATATATAGGAAGGTAACGTTTTCGAATTAAAAATTAGTTTTTTTTCAAATTTAAAGAAACATATCTCCAGAAAATTTCAAGCTCTTGCACTGCGGTGTGGATCATTCGAAACGTTCTAGTCCTACACGCAAATTTTCAAACCGAAAATTACATTCTTTTAGTATGTAGACACATATATATGGGACGGTTCCACTTCGGAAGTAAAGAACAGCCGTTTTTCAAATTTAAAGAGACATAACTCTAGAGCGGTTCATATTACGGTTTAAAGGATTCGATTCCTTGAAGCTTTCTGGTCCTTCAAGCAAATTTTCAGACCGACCACTTGATTAATTTAAAATCTAGAGACGAATATATAGGATGGTACCATTTCCGAATTATTGAAAATAAACTTTTTTGAAATTTCAAGAAACACAACTCCGAATCGATTCAAGATTTCGCATGACGACTTAGATCATTTGATTTCTTGAAGCTTTCTAGTACTAAGAGCAAATTTTCAGGCCTGACACTCGATCCGTTTAGAATGGAGCGACGGAATTAAACGACGGTATCTTTTCCAAAGACATTTTTTTTTTTAATTTAAAGAGACAACTCCAGAACTGTTTAAGAGTTCGCATTGCGGTTTAGAGCATCCGATTCCTTGAAGATTTCTAGCCCTATTGACAAACTTTCAGATCGGACACACGATTCGTATAGAATAGTGAGACATATACAGGACAGTACAATTTCCGAATTAAAAGCCGCTATTTTTTATTTCACGAGGCATAACTCCAGAACGCTTAAAAAATTCGCATTGTGGGTTAAAACATTCGATTCCTGGCACCTTTCTAATACTATGACCTAACTTTCAGACGGGATACTTAATTCATTTAGAATGGAGAGACGAATAAATAGGATGGTACCATTTCCGTATTAAAAAACAGTTTTTTTTAATTTAAATAGATATATTTCTAGAACCTTTTAAACAACCGGATTGCCGTTTGGGGCATTCGATTCCTTGAAGATTTCTAATCTTACGAACAAATTGTACAAATTGAACAAATCCGTTTAGAATAAATAAGACGAATAGGTATATAGAACGGTACCATTTCCGAAGTAAAGAAGAGCTATTTTTCAAATGCATAAGTCCAGAGCGGTTGAATGCTTTGCATTGCGATTTGAGTATTCGATTGCTTGAAGCTTTCTAATTCTACGAATAAATTTTCAGACCACAGTTTAGAATAGGGAGACGATTCCTTGAAGCTTTCTGGTCCTTCAAGCAGATTTTTAGCCGAATGCTTGATCAGTTTAAAATCTAGAGACGAATATATAGGACGGTACCATTTCCGAATAAAGAATCAACTTTTTTTCAGATTTAAGGAAACACAACTCCGAAACGGTTCAAGATTTCGCATGACTGTTTAGAGCATTTGATTCCTTGAAGCTTTCTTGTGCTACAAGAAAACTTTGAGACTGGTTCCTTGATCCATCTTATTTTTTTTTAATATAAAAGGACACACCACCCAATTGCGGTTTAAAGCATTCGATTTCTCGAGGTTTTTTAGTCTACGAGAAAATTTTCAGACGGGATACTTAAAGCATTTAGTATGAGAGACGGATATATAAAATAGTATCATTTCCGAATTGAAAAGCAGATTTTTTTAATTTAAAAGGGTATAACTCCAGAATTGTTCAAATTCGCATTTTGTGTAGGATCATTCGATTCCTTAAAGCTTTCTTGTACTAGGAGCAAGACAGAATAGTGTATCTGTTTCGTGTGGAGAGACAAAATAATATTATAGGAAGTTGTTATTTCCGTATCAAAAAAAAAAAACTTATTTTCTAAATTCAATGGGGACATATCTCCAAAACGGTTCAAAAATTCGCATTATGGTTTTTAATTCCTTTACACTTTCTAGCCTAATCACATTCGCATTATTATCTAGATAATGCCAACGTGGTTCCAGGTTTATTTTTATAAGCTGTCATCCGATCTAAAGCATAAGAAAAAGCTGGTTTGATGATTTCAATATTCATCTATAGCTTGATGTAAATTTTAGTGAAATATTTTTTCCTGGACTAGATCTGAACTAACTTGACCTGACCTGACTAGGACTACGTTTCTCGAGAAAAAATTTTTTGTAAAATCACAGAAAAAACGAAGAGGATGATTGGTCAATGGTACTAAAAAATGAACGAAATATTTAACAGTGTCACCTTGTGGTTTCACTTTTCGGGACCAGGTTTTTCCAGTTTGAGCTTTTCAAATTTCTGGAATCTTGGACTGATCTTTATTAACTCTACGTTCTCTCCATAAACGGTTCCTGGGACATAGTTAAAGTTTTCATTTTTCTAATGGGTGGGACAGTCAAAGCTACTGAAGATGGAGTATGTTGTAGTTTCGAAACGAGTTTAGTTAACGTTCAACGTTTTTTGGAAATATCGAAGAACTCGATATGGGTTTAACCAGAATTTTCCGTCTCCGTCTTCAGTAAAAAAATTGTTAAATGCATTCTTGAATAAATAAATAAATTCTGCAGAGTTGCTTTTTTTATATTGCATCTCTTGGCCTCTGTTAGCCTATTCGTTCAACTTGACAGCACCCTCACATTCCTTACGCTTATGAACAATAGAAAGGAATGTAGCGAATGATTTAGTTTCGTTTGCATTGAATAAGTTTTGTTTTTTTCAAACTTAATGCCGCTTAATTTATGTTTTGTGACACAAAATAAGATAATATCCTCAGCAGCTACTGTTGTTGTTCAAGCCTACTGGTCGCCGATTTCGTTCTATCGATTTTCTCACGTCTCTGAGGTGATTAAACCATTAATATTTTTATGGCGTCCGCAGGTCGCGTATCCTCGATCCGGGCCGGTCCCGGACTAATCCGGTGGCCGTGTCAGTATGTAATAGAGCTGTCGCGTTGTCCATAAATCACGTACTATTTCCGAGTCATTGGCGACGCGTCTCGTCAGACACCTCCGTGCAGCCTGCCCAATTTCACGGGCCATCTGCTCCTTGGCACGGACCTGTATCGCGCTAGTGAGGCATCCGCGTCTCGGCTGCACAGCATATTTTATTACATAACAATCATATCATGACTATTAAAACAAATATGATTACGTTTGAGATTTATAGGCCGTTTTAATTTAAAATTCATTGGCCATACGACAGATTCAATAGGGAGAAATTGGAAAAATTCAAATTAATCCGATGCTTGTTCGCCATGCGATCGATATATGCCGTGTGCTGGTGACTGCATCTCAAATTACCTATTTGATTAATTCATATAAATTAATACAACGACTCGGACTTGCACGCCTTTTAACTCCCAATACGAAATGTCACAAACCAATAAAGATCGTATTTATGTAGGTATTATGTATTACACTATGGATTAATAATAATCGTTTCATACCTTGTCTGTAACGTTGAAATACGGCTTTATTGCTGAAACTAATTGCGAAATTCTTAGTCTGCACGCCTTTTCCGCAGCGGACGCAGGGTCGGACTCAGGGCGCAGCACGCGCAAAACAACGTACAAAAACACTCATTAAAGCGAGCTTGCGTATCACGTTTCTATTCACACGATTTTTACGCAGAACCAATGAAGAAAGAAACAAATTAAAACCATGTAAAAAGATCCCAACATTGTTGGCAAAATGCGTAAAATTTTCCCGATTTTTTTTGTCGGTGTCGCGGAAGTGCTTAATGTGACAAGTATGGTTATAATAACAAATAAATATCTCATTTCCTATTTATACAAAAACACTGCCACAGGCTACTACGAGTGAAACAACAGCAAGAAAAAATAGGTTACATTTCAATTTCCGCGCTGCTTCGATCTTTACCTCCTCTGTTTAATCGGCAAAAGGTGCGACATTCGAACGGAAATTGCCTCAAGAACGTTTTTAAAACAGGTAATTGGTAATTAGTTCGCAGCCAGTGCTTATGACTGTTGATAATTACGGAATAATTGCAGAGTGTGTTTTATGGCAATCCGCACTGCAAGGGGCGAATTGAAATCGATTCCAACGTTCCTAAATTCTGCGATTATTTGACAGAACGTTGGCATGGCGTGTAATGGACCATTCAAGCTCTCTCTGGCGGAAATCGGGTCGGTCCAATAACAACGAAACACTTTTAAGTTATTATGCGAACGCGAACCTCGTGTAATTAGTTAGTTATTGAAGAGTGATTTATTGGGAACGAGATCCTTTAATTTGATGCTGGAAGTGCTAAAGAAAAGTCTCTCAAAACACGTGGAAGCTTATTGCACCTACCGCAGTTCCCTGCAGGAACGAGACGCAAACCCGGAAAAACGAGCTTGGCGAGCTGCGTCTGTCCACCTACATACGGCTCGTTTATTTTCATAAGCTGACGTTTAACTAATTCACACCGTGATAATTAATTGTACGCAAACTTGACAACCGTGAGTTATTAGTTTAATTTCGGTATTTAGCATCTTTAATCGAGACACAATAATCGTTCACATGGGAATTCATTTGGAGTTTGACTGAGAATTTTTAATTAAATGTGAATTATGGAAGCAAGTGTGTACATTAAAGCTTATGTTGAATCGAGTGACATTTATAAATTCACTAAAATTATCAACGGCCAAATTCTGGTAAACGAAATTGCTGCAACTTAGTAACTTTCACTTTAAAATGTGTTTTATGTTGGTAAAGTCTATTTCTGAACATTTTATTCTTAAATGTCACATTATCAAAATAAACCGGATATATCTCGGATAACCACATCATAATCTTATCACTATAGAAATAAATCCCCCTTTCATTGTGTCACTTAAAGTTAGACTCATTGAATTTGATGGTTCCGTGCAGGTGTTTATGTAATAAACAATTCATTTATTCATTTACTGCTCGTAGGTAAACATCATTATCCCACGACAATCTTATAAATTTCGGATTTCGGAGTGCTCTACTTCACTCTTAATAATCTCAGGATATGAATTTCACTTATTGTATCAATAGGTGACACGTGTAAAAATCTTCTTGTCTTCATTTGAATTCACTAATGTTCAGGTTATGCTTGATCTGACCTAAATGCCAAAATTATTGGATCTCCTTGAAATTTGGGGTATACTTAAAAATCCTCAAGTTCTATTTTCTGTAATTTTTTCAAACTTTAAACTTCATTTGTTCTCACGATGCTTGATTTTTTTTTTAAATAGCACGACTAGTCAAATCGTCAATTTTTGAATTGAAGTTCTAAAATAGAAAATTGTAGTTACAATTCAATACGTACTGGATTTTTTGTAAGGGCGTGTCTTGGAACTTTAACTGAATTTAATAACTTAATATCACTTATAAGATTATACCAAACTTTGCGTATCTTATTTGGTACTACTTCGTCCCATTCTAAGTTGAACTTCCATAACTGTTGTAATATTAATTTTGCCCGAATAACTATAGGACTGATTAACCCAAGTGGGTCAAAAATTTTGCAAATTACTGACAAAATTCCTCGCTTAGTTGTGTTTAATTGACTATCCTCATCCTTATAGAACAGTTCGTCATTGTTGCAATTCCAAAATATGCCCAAGGTTTTTGTTTGCTCGGTGTTGTCTAAATTAACTGCACTTGATTGTCGACTATTCGCATTATCAAAAATATCAATGTCATTTGATGCCCATTTAGTTAGTTCGAATCCACCAGTTCTTGATATGAAAGATAATTGTTCCTTTAATCGCAACGCCTCTTCCTTTGAATTAGTTCCAGTTAACAAATCGTCTACGTAAAAGTCTCTAGTTATGATTTGAGAAGCTTCGGAGAATTGATTTTTAAATTCATGCGACAATTTAATGCAAGCATCGAATTGCCAAGAATGGAGAAGACGTGATCCCATATGTCACGGTTAATAATCTATAAAATTCCAAAGGTTTAGTGGGATCATCGCGCCAAAGAATTCGTTGATAATCAACATGATTTTTGTTAACTAATATTTGCCGATACATCTTTTTAATGTCGGCCTTGATGACAAAATTAAATAATCTAAATCTCGTTACAATAGAAAACAAATCTTCCTGAATAGTTGGTCCACTTAGCAAATTGTCGTTCAAACTCATATTACACTAGTTTACAAGGTTTTATATCCTAAGACAAAAATAGTTTAATCTAAAGGATTTGGGTTCGGGAAAATCAAATCTGAAAGCAGAAAAAATCCATCACGTCAGGTTTTTGAGATATTTATATAAACATACCCTGTATTTCTTTTCTTTTATACAACTCTTGTAACTTTTTTATTTTTAAATATATATGAACACATAGTTCTTTGAGCAAATTTGTATCATTTTAAAAAATTATTTATGTAAATGAATAACATGAGTGTCAATTTTTCAAGCTACTAGGTTGTCATAAATGTTTTATTTAAAAATTTTCAAGTATTGATTTTAGAATAATTGGTTGATTTTGATTTTTCTACGGGAAGTGATAATAAAAATGTGAGGTTGGCCTCACAAAGATCGTTTAAAATGATACAAATTTGCTCAAAGAAACACAGGTGTATCTTTAAGAATAAAGAAGTTACAGGGGTTGTATCAAATAAAAGCAACACCCAGTATATATTATAAACATTATGACTGAAAACTAAAAATGATTAACACGAGCGTTTCTTTTATTGACAGTACTGTCAGTTTCCCTTATAATAGACCAACAGTAACACATTTTCGTCCCAAAATCCTTGATACCTTCTTTTTAAGCATATTTGAACAGGTCTTCCCGCTTTAGGTACTATAATTTTACCACAAACGTAACAAAAGTGATTTGCATTTACTTTGTACGATCTCGAAGACATTTTTTATGCGACAATGCTGCATTAACATGAATCAGTTTAACACTAACGTGAAGGTAAAAGCAAAGTTCATTATTTTGGATATATGAAAAAACCTGACGTGATAAGGATTATCCGTTTTTGGATTTGTTATCAGTAAGTAATTTAGAAGTAAAAAATATTTTTTTTATTTTTGGATATGAAAAAAAGTTTAAATTTGTAAACTAGTGTTATTAGTCGATTTTGCGCTTGCATCAAACACCACTCTGATTTTGTCCTCCTTGTAAACTGCATGATGTGGTATGTAATACACATCGGGTTTGTTTATTTCATTAATCGGAATTTGTATCATATGACCTAATAATTTGTATTCGTTCATGAACTGTTTGTAATTTTGATACAGTGTGGGAAATTTCGCAAATTTTTTCTCCAAATTGAAAAATCTACCCTTTGCCACTTCTAAACTATCACCTAGATCCATCTTACTGTGTTTTGTCGGTAATTGTAAAGTTTGGCCAGAATTATAAGAATTTTTTGGACTCCCAACGTTAATTCGTTTTACAGCCCATGCGTCAATTCTATTGTACAGGTAAAGAGCCTGTCAGGGGAAAGCCGATGTTTTCTGTACCTGAGTTCGCCCCGCTCTTCAGCTGTACAATAAAATTGACAACAGGGCTGTAAAACGAATTAACTTTGGGAGCCCATAAAATTCTTACCTAATTCTAGACAAACTTTACAATGAAAAGTATTAACAAACGACCATTCACACGGGTCGTTCAACTGGGGCTTATTGCATTCGTTTATGACAGGGGTGGGTAAATGCGATTCGACCTCCCAAAAACGGGTTAATTAGTCGGTGATTTGTGAATTATCTTTTGCATTTATTGCCAAATGACAGGAAGACGAACCCGTTGCATTGTTCACAAGCAATTCTCCCCCAACGAAGTCTCCCAAGACAGAATTTTGCAGGTAGATTTTATGAGGTTGTAGTTGTATTTTCCCAACCAACCCCTAACAATTCTAAGAATAATTGTGCACCGAGTAATAAATCTATTTTGCTGATAATATTAAAATGTTTGTCTGCTAACCGGATGTTGTCGGAATTTGGAGTGAATCTTTTGGAAACGACATCAACGGTAAATTTCTCGTTATATTTGATGTTACCAAACAATCAATTTCCGTATCATATTTATAAAATTTTGATTTTATGTGGACCCTCACTAATTCAGTTATTTTGCTGGACAATAAATTTATTCCTGTAATTTTATGATGTGTTTGTTTAGTAGGCAGACCTACTTTTGCACAAAGATCTTTAGTAATAAAGTTGGATTGACAACCTCCATCTAAAAAGGCCCTACATTCATGCAACTTCCCGTTTTTATCTTGCACTAGGATTATCGCTGTCGATAACAAATTTTTACAATAAACTGGTCGCAATGGTTTGATACAACTGGCTCACTAAAGTGGAGTAAAATGTTATGTTTGACCTGGCAATTATTACCCTTGCAATTTTCTACGTTATGACCAGTTTTTAAACAATTGTTAAAGCTGACCTCAAATAATGGATTTTTTCTATATTGCTGAGCGCTTTATTTTCGTGAATGACTGACCTAAAAGTGTCCTTAAAGGCCAGCTATTCTGAAAACGACCCACTAAATTCTGGCAATGTTAATACCGGCAATTTTATTTTTGTTTGATCATTAGTGTTAGACTGTGGAACCACTTTTATCCGTATTCGCGTTATGTCGTCTTAATAAAGATTCAATTGCAGCAACCGTATCATAATATATATTTTCAAAATCGACCCTTTTATTTGCTTCCTCTTCCAACTCTGTTGCATTTGCAGCACCCTGTTCTATACATGACTGAACGTCACAAAATTCCTTGAACGTGCCAATTGCAACTGTATGTCTCGCCTTAATTAAACTGATATCTCTATTTTTGTCAAAATTATTTGTAAAATCTTGAATACGTTGCAAAAGATTAATAATTTGGGTTCTTTAATGTTTATAGGCAGGTATCTCTTTTGCTTTAGTCATGTTTGATATTTAAAGACCTCAAAAAAATGCACAAATTTCCGCAAAAAAAAACAGAGACGGGTTGGAAACGCGATATGAATGGTTAAATCTGACCTTTTCTGCAGTACTTCGTGGTGATCAGCTGCTGGCTTCTGCTGCTATGTGCGCCCTTGTAGATTGATGTGGACCAGCTCGGATTCACTAATTACACTGCCCGATATCCCGGCAACTTTCGTGGAATTAAATATTAACTGTGTATGTATGTACTCGTAAATGTTGTTCTGTTCGACAACTTAATCCGATTCGGCTAGAAGGACCAAAATGGTTATGTCGCGCGGGTGGTGGTGTGAATCAGACGAGAGTTGGTACTGAACTCACTTTATTTACACTATTTACAAAATACAAGAAATGTACCCTTCAATGTTGTTCGAAGGGGTGGAGTGTAAAACCCAAAGCGGGACGTACCAAAAGACATTTTGCTAAACTTCTCAGCTGAAAATTGACCCTTATCCTGTAAGCAAAGTGAGTAGACGTTATATGAATTCCCATGATACAGAGTGAGATAACATCGCGCAGGCGATGTCAGATTTCTGCAGCGCCAAGTTAAAATTAACCAATGAGCGACAGATTACGCACGTGTTTCCGGCTGCATTCTGTCAAAGCGCTTTATTGTCACAGGCCTTTGCTCTGCTGCCGGAGTGTGGGGTACTATTTCTAACGTGATTTTGAAAATACGTGCGCACGGAAAGTCACTATGGAAGTTTTACGATCTTACAGGAAAAGAGTCAATTACAATCTGCTTCCTATTAATTACACTAACAAGTATTATATTATGTCTTATAGTACAAAAATACACAAATTCTACATGATTATGTTCTTGATAACACAGTTTTGGAAAGGACAGATATAATCCATGGTTTAGATATCAGATTTGACTGTATTATCGGTCTGTTTTTTTTTTAATATGTGCTAGCATTTCTGCAGAAAATTATGATGAGTTGTTTGAATCGAGTAGAATTGAATGTTGGACGTCCCAGTAAACACAGTTAGGATGTTGACCTGACAGGTACGTACTCACAAAAGAACAATAAGTACATCGCATGATTATGTCTTAACGATATACCTGAAACGTAAGCTATATAACATCACAATGGAGTACTCATACTATGTAACCAACACGTAATGTTGACTACATTTACTAGATATCTCATTATTATGTCGCAGCGATATAGCTTGCATATAAGCATTTAAACATCACACTGTGGTACTCCTGTTATGTAAGTAACACCTAATGTTAACTGCATTTACGAGATATCTAATTATTGTGTCGCAGCGATATAGTTGGCAGGTAAGCCTTGTAACATCACAATGGAGTTATGTAACCAATAAGTAATGTTAACTGTGGTTACTAGATATCTGATTAATATATATATACATGCTTCCGAATGTTTTATTTTTATTAGTTAATTATGTAAAGTGTTTTTCAGTTCATTTTACAAAATGGCATGTTAAATCGAAAATTAACGTTTCTGACAGGGCAACAGCAAAAAACATTTAAAAACATACATATCGAGTATTATATAGCTCTATTTTATATTTATTATTTATGTTTGTGTTGCAAATAAATAGTATATTCATAAACAAAAGATGCTGAGTCTTAAAAAAAGAAATTTCTTCCCTGTCTTAAATCTTGCACAAGCGAGATGACGCCAATAATGAGTTGCTCTTGGTTTTTTTTTTTTCATATTATATTTCCTGTAATTATATTTATTTATAATTTTATTTTTGTATAAAATATGCAGGCGTATGCCCATAACGACCTGCGCTTTATAAAACAGAACAAGAGACTTAATGCACATAGTTTATGATCAGAATTTAAAAATGTCCCATCTAACAGGTAATACGAATTAAGACTAGTAATGAGACATTATTTTTTAACCTCTGCCTATGCGTCACTGCCAAAAAGGAACAATTATACATATACAGAATTTTGAAATGAGCTCGAAAAATAAAATGATATATTTCATTATTTTATTAATTCTAATGCAAAATATGTTGATCGGCAACAAAAGCAACACAAAGAAAAAAATCGAAATTAAAAAACTAATCTATTTCAAGGTCAGCGATATCGTTCTTAAATAAAAATGAATTAAATAATTTCTTCACTTTGATTGTAAGGAAAATAAATAATAATTTGAATACGAAACAATAATTGATCATCGAGTTTTGTGTATTGACTTTCGCACTCAGTTATAGATATATCTGTTTAACATTAAATTTTCAAAAGTTTAGATTTTTCCAATGTAATCTTGGGCTCTAAAATAAACTGGTAATGTATAATGTATAATCATAATTGAGTATTTTCGTGGTTGATCTTTAAATTATTATTTATTAAAAAAATTCACTTAATTTCATATCCAATATGTAGCTAACTGAAAATTGATAATAAAGCAGCAGATATGACGAAATAGTGTAGACTTTTTTTAATGTCGGTAATAGAGTGTATGTATAATAACTAGAGAGTCTGTATGTTATACATACGCGGTGACTTCCAAATAGATTCGGAAAAAAAAATCCTTTAATTGTCACACGGATTCAAAGTAATTAAATTGCTGCTCCAGTTTCAAGAAACAAATACGGAACATCTTGTTACATGTAAATGATGCGGCAATGATTTATTCAGTTTCCATTGTGACTAAATTTTTTCTTTGTTTTTGCTGTGTGTTGCTTAGATGAAAACAAATGGCACTGAATGAGGTGTAGATCTTGATATTTTTTCCCCTGAATTAGGACTAGATAAAAGAAATTACTTAAAATTTTCTCTATTTCGTGATGTTGTGGTTTTATTTTCCGAACTTATTTCAGAGTCACTCGATATATACACATAAACATATTTTCTTGTTTTCTTATTTCAGGAACTGCTAGGTGGTAATGGGAAAAAGAGCAATGTGGGGCGTCTATTAAAAAAAAAAAATTTCAGCGAATTTGCTGTAGCTTATTTGTTCGGTAGGAAAATTCCAAAATGGCTGGGACAAAAACAATGAATATAATGAAAGGTATTTTTTTTGCAATATATATAATTATTACAATTTTTATTTTTGAAGAAATTACAATGAAGACCCATTCCGCAATAGAAAAAGAAGTAGAACAACGCTGTTCAGAGTGGCTACGGCATTCTAGTCAACGCCTGAAGAAAGACAAAACAACGACAGTTTATACTTTCTGTGTCTTTTTTTTAGTGTAAATTATATTGCATTATTTTCGAATTAGGAAATCATATATATATTTATTTATTTATATTATAAATTTATATTAATTTTTGTATTTTATTACTTATTATATATTATATTTTTTCAAACATTGAATAAAATAATAATTTACTGTAAGCTCTAAACTTTACTCTCCATATTCATATTCCTAAATGGTAACTAGACTTTTTGAAATGCCTATTCATATCGCATAGATCATGTTAATAAAATATACTGAGAGTCATATGTTTACGATGTTGCGATATATACGTAACATTTATGTCCATTTAATACGTTATATTGGCGTTTAAAATAAAACGTAACAGATACATCAAAATATAGAGAATCTAGCGACATACTAACACAACGTTATGATGATGTACCAGCGAGCACATCTCTAGTCTGAAACAATGTGGATGTCACCAGTATGTTACAAGCATGGGTCACTGTTGATTACATTACATAGCACAGGGAAAGCAAATTTACGCAGTTTGGGATGTAACAGCTGACAAGATCGTAGACAGAGTTAAGGGGCATTAACATCGCTACGACGTAACTGTGTTTACTGGGGTGTAACTCTTTCTTGTAAAAAGCTCTCGTTGCTAACGTTGCCGCTAAAACAAATGCTTCTGCCTCTTCTTTATTATATACGTGCATTTCGGCTGATCAGTTAAAAATATGATGAACTCTAGAGTTAAAGAACATTTAGACAATATATCCCTACTGTTTATCGAGCATATAAATAATCTGTCACTTAGACTTACTGAACTTGAATAAAAAATTGGGAACACTGCGTTGAAGTGTGAGTCGAGAAACTTAGTTTTACTGACAAAGAGCTGAATAAGGGTGAACTATTGTCAAAGAAGCCTCAAGTATCTGTTATTGTCAAACCTAAAGAAAAACTCAATCGGTTACCAAGACCAAATCGGACGTTTTAAATGCAATTGATCTTTAAATACATTTCTAGACATCGGTAGAGTAAAACCTCTCAAGGATGGAGGTCTGTTGGTTGGGTGTGATGATACTAAGACGTTTAGACAAATTGCTAAAGGTAAATTTGCTCAGGATTACGAAATTCGGGAAGTTAGAAGTCTGAGGGCAACTATCAAGATGGCCGGTTTTTCTGATGACATAGACGAGGAAAGCTTTTTGTTATACCTGAGAAAACAAAATGAATTTATCTTTAAAAATAACTCCGAAATTAAGTAGTTAAGAGTTTGAAGGCACCGATATTATGTGTGATAATACAGCCTGGGATTACAAGAACTGTCACAAGTAGCAATAATTCTATCTCTAATACTGATTTCTTGTCTTCTCTTGTTATCTATTATCAAAACGTTAGGGGTATATTTTTTTAAGACATATTTTTTTACGAATACTTTGTCTAAGACGAGCTTGTTTCATAGACGAACAATATTTTTTTGTTATTAAACCAGGACCGTTTTAATCACAATATATTTACTTATTCCCTCTAAAAAATTCATGGCGTCACCTCAAAATTTTGTTGAATTAATCCTATCTAAAATGTACAAAATATGATGTGTCTCTTCTTGTAATTTATCATTCCATTCATATTTTTTGGATTCGGATATATAGGGTGACTCAAAAAATTTAATGAATGCGCAAATTTATTTTATTAATTTAATCAGGAACTACAAAACCGAATGCTTTGAAATCTAATGTGAAAAAAAAACATAATAGGCATGCAGTCGTCACGTTTCCGATAGCGAGGAGTACTGTCTAAACTCTTTAGACCGATTTTTTTGATTTTCCCATTTCTCCATGTCTCAATTTTTCAATGTTTCAGTTTGGGATTTTTTCACTGTTTCGATTCTTTAATTTTCCTTCCAATTTTAGGTTTTTCAATATTTCAGCTTTGGAATTTTGCAATATTTCGTTTCTTCAATTTTTCAAATTTTTGATATTGTGTTTTCTCGTTTTTTAAATTTTTCGATATTTTAATTTTTCAGTTTTTAAAGTTTTTTCGATTTTTCACTATCTCGACTTTTCGATTTTTCAGTTCCATGATTTTTCAATTTGTCGAATTTTTAAATTTTAGATTTTTTGTTTTCTTTGATGTTTTGAATTCTCGATCATTCGATTTTCTGACTTTTCAGGCTTGGATTTGTTTCTGTTGTTCAATTCTTGGATTTTTAAAATTTTTGTTTTTTGAATTTTTCTATTTATCAATTTACTGGGATTTCAATGTTTTGATTTTTTGATTGTTCAATTTCTCGATTTTTTGAATTTTTAGTTTTTGATACGATTTTTTTTTTTTTAATTTTCAGTTTTTCAATTTATTAACTTTACGATACTTCAGTTTTGCTCGATTTCAATTTCTCAATTTTTCGATATATTACTGTTGGGATTTTTCAATTTATCGATTCTTCGATTTCTCGATTCTTCATATCTTCGGTTTCTCGAATTTCTTCATTTTTCGATTTATCAATTTTCCGATGTTTCAGTTTTACGGTTTTTAATTTTTTTTATTTTTCAGTTTTCAATTTTTGACGTTTCTAAATTTTTCGATTTCTCAGTTTTTCGATTAACTGAGTTTTTTATTTTCCCATTTCTCTATTTCTCGATTTTTCAATTCTTCCTTCAATTGTGATTTTTCAATTTTTCGATTTCTGAATTTTTCAATGTTTCAGTTTTGGATTTTTTCACTTTTCCGATTCTCCAATTTTCTTTCCATTTTTCAGTTTTTCAAGATTTCAGTTTTGAATTTTTTCACTTTTTCGATTTTTCAATTTTCCTTCCATTTTTCAGTTTTTCAATATTTCAGTTCTGGGATTTTGCAATGTTTCGGTTCTTCAATTTTTCCATTTTTTGATGTTTCGATTTCTCGGTTTTTCAATTTTTCGATAGGTATTTTAATTTTTCAATTTTTAAGTTCTACATTTTCCGTTAATTTTTTTGTTTTCCTTGATGTTTTGATTTGTCGATTATTCGATTTTTCAAGTTCTCGGTTTATATTTTTTGGTTTTCCAATTCTTCGATTTTTAAATTGTTTAATTTTTAGATTGTTCAATTTCTCGATTTTTAGATTTTTCAATTTTTCGGTTTACCGATTTTTTTTTTCATTTAAGATGTTTCAATTTTTTAATTATTAACTTTTCGATTTTTCAATTCTGGTCTAATTTGATTTCTTAATTTTTTGATTTTCTGACTCCTCTACTGTTGATGTTTTGATTTCTCGATGTTTCAGTTTTTGAACATACCGATGTTTCGATTTTTCGACTTTTTGGCTTTTGGAGTGTTCAATTTTTTGATTTTTGAATTTTAGATTTTTGTTTTTTTGATTTTTTTGGTGTTTCGATTTTTCAATTCTTCAATTTTTCGATATTTTAATTTTTCAATTTTTCGAATTTTTAAAATTTTGATTTTTATTTTCTTTTATTTCTCAATTTTGGATTTTTTAAATTTTACATTTTTCAATTTTACTATTTTTTGATGCTTGGATTTCTCTATTTCTCAAATTTTCAATACTCAATTTTTTAGGATTTGAATATTGAGAACTTTTCAATGTCTGGATTTTCAATTTTCAGATATTTGAATTTTTTGATTTTTTAATGTTTCGATTTTTGGGTGTTTTGATTTTTCGATTTTTAAAGTTTTTGATTTTTCGCTTTTTCTATTTTAAGTATATTTCATTTTTCAATTTGCGCCTTGTGCGGGAGTATTATTTGTTGTGCTGCACTTGACGGGCGAGGGAAGTTCTGTCGAAATAACCTTTGACCAATTTTTATACTTATTAGCACGTAGGGTTCTTACTAAGCATTCCTTATTTAACCGAACAGTTATTAATTTAACTAAGCAGCTATTATTTCACCAAGCATATATTATATAACTTAGCATTTATCATTTTTATCGAGCAAAAATACAGAGCATTTAAGGGTGGCGTCTGGTTCGGTTTCGCCCAATACTAAATGCATTGAAAACATCGTCGTAGTTTCCGGAATTGCATTTTTAAAATACTGAAATCTCCAACCAAGTCAGAATCTAAGTAAACCTGCATTCTGCTACCGCATCACAGCTCGTTTAATGCCGCTTTCTCGTTTCAATAGATTTTGACTTTTCGCGAGTTATTTACCTCAGTCGTGGATTTTTTAATATTATAAATGGTATCAAAAGAAAGCTAACACTTTTCCCCAGGGGACCTCCTATCTCAGAATGCAAAAAACTTCAGCACTTCGTCAAAAAATGCATCAATGTGCCGATTAAAATGTGATGTAAAAGTTGTTCAACTTTATAATTTTTTTTTTGTAAAAACTGCATACTAGATATGAATATAAATATGGAGGTCCCCTGGACTGAAGTTTGTTAATTCGAAATATAATTTTTTTAAAGCGATATATCTCATATTTTTAAAATGCAACTCCGGAAACCGCGACGATGTTTTCAATGTATTTAGTATAGGGCTAAACCGAACCAGACGCCAGCCTTAAAAATAGAACTGTGCATTTAATTTGTTCCCTTATCTAAATAACAAGAAAATGGTATTAATAATACATTTAGGCGAATAAAGTAATAGACGGCCTTGATAAGCCTTGTTTGCTCTACAGTGTCTAAATTGTGTTTGAATAATATAATAATTATCTTGAACATTAAAATTAATATGTCAAAAGAAAACGAGAAATGATTATTCTGTGCTGAAGGAATGTTTTGGGCCGCCTGCCATAAATTATCATTATTCTTCATTATCGGCTTACGATGTTTTTATGACCCACGTCCGGTAGTCGTCTATCCCAGCGCGTCAGGTAGATTTAAAGAAGAATTGCTGGTTGCGTTTAAGGCAACAAATGGCGCCCAATTCAAACTTGTCTCTCGTCTAGCGTTCCCCCTTAATACTAAATTAATCCACCTTTTCGATTCTGTATTATTTTGAAACATGGCTTCCTGATTCTGTTGCTAATTTTGAGTTCTGTCGTAATAATTTTGAAGCTTGTAAATCCAATCGGAAATTTTATAGCACTTCTCTTTCTAGAGGAGGTGGTGTTCTAACTCGATCTGTCCTCCAAAGGTTTTGATGATTTGCACTTGATTGATATCGTGGGTGTTAAACTTTCACCCAATCATGTTTCGTTTTATATTTTTGTCATATATATTCAGCCTAAGCAAAGACTATTGAAGATTATGAAACGTTGTTTAATTTATTAGGAATCTTTCGGACCTGTATAATGATCATGTTATTGTCATTGGGGATTTTAATACTCCCATATTTCACTGTCACAGCAGTGTTTAAGAAAGAGAATAGACATGAAATTGAGAATTACAAACAAATATCACTGATTTGCAATTTTCCAGAAGTTCTTGAATTTGTTCTACACGAATTTGTATTATTTAATGTTCGCACTAAATTATCCGACTCACAGCGTGGATTTGTTTCTGACAACCTTGATGCGAAGCTGTAAGTCGATGTGATTTACACTGACTACTTCAAAGCTGTCGACAGACTCAATCACGAGATTTTATTAATTAAACTTAGTAATTTTGGGTGTTCTAACCCACTACTGAGTCTGTTTAATTCGTATTTATCCAACAGAACTCAGTGCGGAAAATACAACGGTTATGTGATAATATTCGTATTACGTCCGGAGTGCCCCAAGGATCCGTACTTGCGCCTCTTTTATTCGTCTTTTGCATAGACGATGTTGTAAAAGATATCTGTTCTAATATTCTTATATACGCGTACGATGTGAAAATCTTTCCAACCGTCTTCAGTATAATGACTATATTATGTTACAAAGTGATCTACATAAGTTTCTTCGTTGGAGTAATTGTAATTTTAAACGTCACGTTGACAAAAGTAATTTGCAATGTTATCAAACGAAATTAAAGCTTTTTTGTTAGAATCTTACTTCAGAAATGGGACAAAATTGGAAAACGGTGAATGGCAATATTCGTATATGGCTTGTTTTCAAGAGTTTGTGGGAAATTTTGTGTTAAAAGTAGGTGTCATAATTCTAATTTTAAACTGTTAATTTGACATTTAATAAAAAAATTTAAATTACGACAAACGGCTTGTCGTGTATGGTTAACTTTGACTAATAATTTTTTGAAAAAGATAGTTCATTCTGAAATCGACTGTCCAGATCTTTTGAGACGTCTATTATATTTTCTTGTTCCACGTTTAAACATCGAAAAACAGACGCCTCTCTATGAGATGTGTGCCCTGTATAATTTACAGAAAAATACAGTTGATATTTTCAAGTGAAATGAGTACGTTCCTCTATATTTACTCTCTATATCTACCAATTGATTAACATTTTCCTGATGGGCGCAGCAATAATAATAGCTGTTGCTAGTTACTCAATTTGTTCACTTGATCTATAATTGGTCTTTATGCCTGTTGACCAATGTCAAACATAATAATAATAATATTAATACCCCTACTAATAAAGCCCTTAAATTTCTTGAATTTATTATACGATGTGGAAGTAACTTTAATTATATTTACTTATTAATTATCTGCGTACCTTATACAGGGTCGCTAGAATGTATGGAAACGGCTAAATATCTTGAGAACCAATTGTACAAATCAAGTAAAATTAGGTATAGAGGTACAAGAAGTTCTGCTCTAATTACTCGCCGAAAAAAAATTTTTTTTGCTTCATTTGTTTTCGTGATGCAAGGCCAAGCTGATTTTTTTAAAGGCACTACCATTATAATGAATGCATTTTTAAATAGAATTTGTTCAGCAACCCTTGTCAACAAAGCGTCCCCAACTTTCTCTTCTAAATCTACCTGCAACGTACCTCTTTCGAATTTGTACACTTTGTACATAGCCTAACTGCCCATTCACAATGGACATAAGGCATAACAAGTACATAAAGCTTACATAAATACATAAAGTTAAAACGATGGAAAACGTGTACCCCTGTTCACAGTGGACGAACATAATTCTTATGCTTATGAACGTTTTATGTAATCCTTGTGTGCGTACACAAAGTTGAAACAAGTTCAACTTTGTGCACGAATTATGTCAAAATCTAGGGACTTTTGAATGCTGCTATTGAATTCCCTTTGACTGTTGGCACTTGGCACTTCACACGTTTGATTATATTATATAAATTATAATAAAAGCTTCACACTGCGAGTTTGTTCTGTACTGCGAGTTGTCAAGTTCGAATATCGTATGAAATTGTAGGTTAGATATTTTGATTGACTCAGTTTGAGGTTAGCCGTTTCTATCTTTAGCCGGGAGTTATTCCGTTCTGCGTTTGCGCAGTTTAACAATTCTTACAGAGTTCACTCTGTCCACTGTGAACGTAGATAAGCATAAGCCAGACACAAACCAAAAACGTAAATTATGTTATGCGCTCGTTCTTATGTCTTATGTCCATTGTGAATGGGCAGTAAGAACGATCAACATCACAAGAAAATACAGTGTCACACAGCACATGTTTGTGTTTCATTTTCATCAATCATATTTCGGTACGTATGTATGAGTACCAATTATACATCCAACATTGGTCCTTCGAGCCGGATTTCTCCACATGTGTGATGCAGTGCTGTGTATTCAACAATAAAACGCGGTGGTGCAATTTTTCGACGCCTGTGTCGGGAGACGTGACCTACCGGCCATCGGAGTTCCCTACCGGACAGGAGAGCAGCGAATTCAACCCATCCAGTCGATTCATCCAAGGCACCAGGTGATCTTATGACGGTTTTGGCAATTTTCGACGCCTGCATCGGGAGTTCCCTACCGGACAGGAGACCAGCGAATCAGTCCAGCCGTTCCAGGCGCTAGGTGGCCTTATTGCGGTGAGTGGGTTCCAACTCTTTATTTTCTTTATTTATTCTTCTTTATATATTTCCGGTCAAGCACGCATTCGACTATAATTGCACATTTTATTTAAATCTCATTGGCAAGATGGCAAGTACCATTTACCTTGCCCGAACTATACCAGTTTTACGTATTTCAACTGATCGGTCTTTCAATTGGTTATGACGCGTTCGCGAACTTTCGAAACTCCACACATGGCAGGCGCGGAAGGCGAAGACAATGCAATACACAGAGGACTCACATGCAGCAAATTTGCAAATTTTACATGTAAAAAGAGATCGAATTTGTGGTTTGAAACAAACAATCTAAGGGCGTAGGTATATGTCAGTTCGACCACAGAGGTGGGTGGTCATAAAACCCACTGGTCAGTTCGACCACGATGTTCGACCTGAGGGATTAAGTAGATAAGAGGATTAAGTAAATGGTAAAGAGGGGGAGTCCGAATTGCGCACATGGCCTGAAAAAGATAGGAGTTGTACCCTTTTACCCCTGGAAATATGTACGAATTGCGCCCACTACCTGTGTGCTCCCTTGCCGTGTTCTTAGACCCTACAATGCAGGTAAAAAATACTCTTCATTGGAAAATCCAGTGTTTTGTGACGTCAGTAGAAGATATGTATTTCAATGACGGAAATATAAATGAATGAAAGAAATTAATTTTAATGAGGTGCCATTCTTACAGTAATATTACTCTATACCTACCTAAAATGTACATATAAAATGTATATTCAGTTCAGTTATTACTAGATAAATTGTGTTCATGTTTTATAGAGTCAAATTTTCCTCAGTCCGATTGTAAATTCATGCACCTATTTGTATATAATCTACACAGAAGCTAATGGGTTGTTGTTTCCTGGTATCATGTGGGCCCACAGTGAAAAATTTTGAGTAGCAACAACAAATGCTTGCAAATCGTTCCAAGAGAAATATAATAACTAATTTAGTTCTTGTCATCCTAATAGAGTTACCTTTTCGAAATATTAAAGAAATTTGTCTTTATGTAAAAATTTGGTTTTCTTTAATGAAGAAAAACACCATACTTAGAAATTATAAAAAAAACTCCAACAAAATTTTATCTACTTCATGGAGGATAAAACGGGGTAGGTGTGATAATATTTCCAGATAGCGGGCGCAACTCGGATACGTCCGGTAAAGATGGAAACAAACATGTTTATTATATACATTTAAACAAAAGAAGAAACGTCACAGAGTAGACAAGTACATATGAGAAGCACTTTTTACAAACGTATAAGGAGATATAACTTGTTCATTACGTTTTTGTGTCACAAAATTGTTCATATCTAACAAACCGTACTCAGTGTGTTAAGTTAGACGGATCATTTTCTGATGAGTCCATTATTACTTATGGTGTGCCGCAGGGTTCCATATTGGGTCCCATTCTGTTTTTGTTGTATATAAACAATTTACCCGACTATTTAAAAAATGTTGATGTTATGATGTATGCGGATGATACGACTGTAAGTTTTGCAGACTTACCGAGAGGAGACACAATATAAAAAGAAAAGCAAATTATCACGAGTATGGTTCTTTGCGAATAGATTAGGCATTAAAAAAAAAACTACGGAAATGTTATTCACACTAAAACATGTACAAAAAGATGAACATTTTGTAGAATGTGTCAAATATCTTGGCGTATTCATAGATTTTAAATTGTCGTGGAATGATCATAGTGATCAGGTTGCCAAAAAGGTATCTAGAAATATCTTCTTATTCCGTAACTTGTCTCTTATAGTCTTTCTATGCAGGTTCTTAGAGCAGCATATTTTGTCTTGGTGCATTGTCATTTGGAATATGCCCTATTAGCATGGGGCCATATGTCAACTTGTGACAGATTATTTAAGTCGCAAAGACGTGCCATTAGGGTAGTAGCCAATTTAGCTTATCGTGAGGACTGTCGATCATATTTTCGTAGTTTAGGCATTCTAACTGTACCCTCAATGTTAATTTTTAAGTGTTTAGAATATAGATATAAAAGACAGGCCAGAATTGTATCCCAAATTAAATTGGTACCACAATTACAGCACTAGATATGATTTAATAGCGTATAGACCTTTACGTCTTACAAAATCTAAAACTGGCATAAATTATTACTGTATTAAATTTTTTAATGTAATACCAGAACAGATAAAAATAATGCCTACTAAACAGTTTCTAAACAACATTAAACGGTATTTGTTACAGAAATGTTGCTACAATTTTGATGAATTTTTAAATCGTGCTTTAGAAATGGTTAATGTTCAATGACTGTAATAGTTATGGTCAGTTTTATGTTGCATAAATTTATTTTTTTAATTTTGTAATTATGACATGTGCAAATACTATGTATCTCAGCACAAATAAAAAAAAATATGTCATATCAAAAGTCAATTTTGCGTTGAACAGTTTTTCTGAGATTTTTTTTATAGTTAAGTTAACGCTTTTAATCTTAACGTAATTTTCGGTCTGAAAATTAAAGAGTACCTGTGTACATTGAAATATATTAGGTTGACTTTTATAGAAAGAAATATTGAACCTGGAATGAAATGATTGACAAGCGTTGGTTGTTCTGTGTGGAAAGCTGCCTCCAGCAGCCCAAAGTGAAGACGGAAACAGTGCAATATCACCACAATAATTCTTAGATAAATATTCTCTAAACTGGACAACCCTGGCATCAGCAGGCATTAAATAATGTAATTCATTATTAAAAAAAGTAATCATATCCTCGGGTTCCAAGAATCGAAGCCCAAAATATAACCTTAAGTAACTGCCAATTGTAGAGTTCTGGTCTTTATATTCAGCTATGAGGCCCAGCGACTGAACTTTTCTTCACCAATTTTGGGATAAATGGAATCTACATCCGGTGATTGTAGAATAACGATTTGTTGAAATTGAAGGTCTAAATGTAACTCTTGACTTTTTCGAACTATTAATTTCAAAACATTAATGTAAGTTTCAGTCTTTTTGTTTGGTAAGAGACAGAAAATTAAGGGGATATAGTGACCATTTTTAAATCCAAGGATGGTGAACATTCTCACCCATACAAAATCCATTTGGTACAAGAGCTAGACGAAGATGATTTTGATCGTAGACTTGAATTTACCGAAATTATTACGAACAGAATACAAGATGGAACTTTTATCAACAGGATTTTGTTTTCTGACGAATCTACGTTTTGTTTAAATGGTCATGTGAACAGACACTGACAGGTATTGGTCTGACATATCCATACTGGATGGAGCAAATCCACACACAGCGTCCAGAAAAACTGAATGTTTGGTGCGGTATTATTGATTACCATGTAATTGGTCCTTTTTTTATTAATGGGAATTTAAATTCTGAGGGATACTTAAGTCTGTTGCGGGAACGTATAGTGCCTAGACTTAGAGAATTGTTTCCCAATTACCAAAATGCGGAGTTACCTGCAGAAACTAGAAATAGAAGGAGTACTATTGAGTAGCCTGCCAGGTCACCGGATTTAACGCCGCTTGACTTCAGCGTCTTTTTACTGTCAGGAAGTAAATTGATAGCATTTTGAACATGTTTTGTAGGAAACAAGTATAATTTTGGTTTTGGTTGTTATTGGTTAATTTATTTATTGTTTAGTATTAATAATAATTATTAATATATTTAATCATTGTTTAATAATTTATTTTGTCAATTCAGTCGGAAAAAAAGCATGATCGTGCTAAATGGATGCATTCAGAAAAAAAGCTCTATTCAAAAATGCATTAATTATTATTAGGCTTCAGATTTTAGGTCGTTAAAAAATGAATAAAAGGAGACATTTTTAGGTCCCAAAATTGACGAATTAGGTTATAAAAATCGTAGTTTAGGTTAAAAACCTGGAGGAAAAAATATTTGCTCAACGAAAAAGCATAGGTACATCAAAAAAATATATATTTAAAAAAACATTATAGAAACAAATATTTTGTGTAACAAACAAAAAAAATGATTAAATAAACAAACGATGTATAGTTACGTCCACTAATTCTAAGTTATCGCAAAAAAATGGTGGTAAAATTAAAGCAAGTCGCATTTAACAAAAAATAAAATATTAATTCAGGTATTTAAAATGAGTTACAAAAGCAAACTATATATTTCTCTAAATTTTCGATTGTAAATTTACAGCTTTGATCGCTTAAAACACTTTTAAGTTTTGAAAACGTGCGTTCCACATCACAAGAAGTGATGGGTCCAAAATTAAATATTGAACAATCTACGTTTTCATTTATGTATGTATTGTTGGTAGCATTTCCAACATATAAAATCGTATCCTGGATTCTTTTTTAATAGAGAACATAATTTTTGGAACGCCATTTCCCCCACCTTTCCTGGTGTGTTTTTTAAAGATGTATACACTTTTTCCACAATTTTCATACTTTGGTTTAATTTTAAACCTATAGTTTCTAATTGTTCTATTGCATCAGCAATAATTTTAAAGTGAGTTTTAATGTACAAGAGTTCATTTTTAACGTTTGCTTTATTCAGGAACTCTTCAACTTTTTTAATGCTTTGTGCATCTGTGGCTTCAAATGACATTACAACCTAAAAATATTCAATATAAGAATGATAGTAAAAAAAACATTATATATTTACTGACTTGTTTTAAAACATCAAAGTGTTCTACATAAAACAATGTTGTTTGAATCCAAGTGCCCCACCTGGTTAATACAGGTTCAGGTGGGAGAGGTGTATTTGGTAAACTGTTTTTATAAAACTCTACTCTTATTGGTGCTTTTAAAAAGATTTTCTTAACATTGCTAATTATCCCATTGACATCTGGATAATTCAGTCTAATTGTTTTAGACACTAAATGTAACCCATGTGCCATACATGTTAAGTGTGTTATATTTTCATAAAACACCTTCAAATTAGTACCAGTTTTGATCATGTATGAAGTACCATCTGATACAAACCATTTAACTTTTTTGTGTTCAGTTTCTTTTGACCACAATAAAGCTACAAATTAACAATTAAATAAATTATAATAATTTCAATGCTTAAAATTATCAATGATTCGTTTATAAATCTCAAGATTGTGTTGCTATTAATTTTATCAAGCTGCTTCAAAGCTAGTAGAAATGGACGGCCAGCTTCTTCAGAAGATAACTTTCCAATTACTAAATGGGCTATGCATCTTCCCAATCTGTCCGTCGTCTAATCGACGCTAATCCATATATCATTATTGCCAATAGAATTTCTAATTTGTTTAATTACCTGTAAATTATAAAATTTATGTTAAAAAGTTTTTAAATAAGAATTCTAGGGCTCACCATATCGTAATCTTTTGGTAAATATTTTTTTCTCAGAGTGTTTTCTGAGGGTAAATGCCTTCCTGTATATTTATGCATAAAATTTTTAAACTCAGGACAACTAACCTTATTCCATGAAATATTTGCTGCGGTAAATGCCCTAGATAAATCGGTGCAAAATTGCGTAAAATCATTGTCGGAACTAATGTTTAATAAAGTCTGTTTACTGGATTTATTCTCGTTCTTTTTATGTGCATCGTGTTGTTCAAAGTGTGATTTTTTTTCGCACTTAAACTAGGAAACAAAAATGTGAATATAATTCAAGCTTCAGTATTTTAAATGTTCACTTACAACTTTTCCACACACTTTGCAGAATAACTCATTGTCTTTGCTTGAAGAAGGAAATTGAAAATTAGTGTCCAAATTATTCCCTAACCATAATTTGATTTCATCTTTCATGGATGGTTTTACCTTAGGCATTTTGAGGATTCTTTACTGTATGCACAAAAATCAAAACCGGCCCCAGCACACTCACTAACACGCAAAGACACTCAGTATCACTAACAATAAACTTCTAAAATAAAATGCTTTTTCAGAGATTCACCTCCTTCCGGCTATAATCTAAATGAAATGCAGGCCAGCTTTGTTAGTTGGCGACACCAACCCGTACCATTAAACTCAAGGGCCTTGTTTACAATCCATTTTTAAACAATCTGCCAGCCAAAGCAATGAATTCACGGAAAATCTCTAATCTCGCTTGAATAACACTTTAGGTCTCTATCGGTAAATTGGACATTATAGGTAGTAATAAATGGGCGTTAAATAAGCAGATTTTTTTAAATTCGGATAAATATATAAATTTCGCTGCAATGCCTGAAGTAGATATAAAAAGGCAAAAAACCTAAGATCCGAGCCTAATTATTATGGTAATGCCATTAAAAAAAATCAAGTTGGCCTTACATCTCGAAAACAAAGAAAGCAAAAAAAATGTTTTTTGACGAATACTAATTAGAGCACAACTTATAGCCTTATACCTAATTTCAGTTGATTTGTACTATTGGTTCTCAAGATATGAAATGTAACCGTTTCCATACATACTAGCGACGCTGTATAATAAATTATTAAAATAATTTTTAAGGTATTTCGCTTCCTAATCCAAAATGAATTGATTGAGTTTCCCCAATAAATAAAGGTAATTAGAGTCAGGTAGACTTTCATTTATGTGTGTAAGTAAATCGTTACTTTATTCTCTAAAACTTTTTAATAACTCGGCCTATTGGGCAAAGTAATAATTATAACTACTTTAATTGAGATTAGTCCATCTCCCACCTTTTCAATTACACGTGTTGCTCTCTAATTGGGCATTAATAATTGTTGACCAACCCACTTAATACTAATAATAAATAAAACTGAAAATTGTGCGATCTGGACGGAATACGGTCGTGTACATTTTGCGGTATTCGCCCACGCGTGCTTCAGTTTAATGGTGCAAAGTTCCAGAACGAGAAGCGAATAAAATCTCGGATATATGATCGCCGAGTCGCATAATTGGATTAATTGAAAAAAAATTAAGGCGTTCCTAAAGTTTCAATATTGGCGTCAGTAGTCAATTTGAAACCTATCAGAATCGATTCGAAACCCAAACAAGTCCGATACCTTTTTGCTGGCTTGATTGTTGGTGTATGCATTTGTTTGATGTGATGCTTGTTTTAGGGGCGTCCAATCAGAGATTGGTAGCTTTTTACCGAAGCAACTTGTTGTTGGTGGTCGCGGAACGAAGAAAAACATATACGTGAATGAAGTTGGCTCGATAACGCTGCTTTGATTGATGGAAGGCACTGCCACAACAGTACAATCATCTTAGTTTATAGACGTAGGTATGTGATTTAATAATGCAGCCATAAAAATATGGGCCACAGTATTGATCAACGAAATTTTTATTATATGCTTTTAGGTAAATTTAACTAACAATAATCTTTCGAAGAATATGTGCAACAGTATTAGACAACTTTTGACCCCTTTTCGAAAAAAGTTGAAAATTTGCCACGAACGTCTTTGATTTACAATCTTTGAAATAATGACTGTGATGGCATCAAATTTGTTGTCTTCAAGAGAGACGACACGCTCAATTTTCTGGTCAGCAGACTCTTCACTTTCGCTCTAAATACGAGAAGGTATTTTAACGAGTTCAAAATCGTTAAAAACGGAGCCAGGTGCACAGGAAATGCGCGATCTTCCCGACCACTTGAACACCCTGTATATTCCGCGTCACTTATAAATCCGTCTGCAAAACCTGTTGCAATTGAAAATGTTACTTGAGACTTAATTCCAGTTCCTATTTTATTGCGAGGTAACTTTAGGTGCGCACTACACCTCTAAAAACAAAAAATGTGCATCTCATCTGTCCACTTATAGCTGCTGTTCACATCGTCCCCAGTAACCATCATTACCCATAATTACCTTTTTAATTAACGCCACGTATACGACTAGTCTTTAATGCTTATTGCTTATGGTGCTCGTGAGAACGTCATTAAGGACAGTACGTTATGTTCCAAGTGTTCACAACTCAAATCGCTTCATTACAGTGAACGTCGATGGTTTCGAATTGAATTGCCCAATTACGCATTTAATTCGTGTTTGTGTTCGGGCCGGGACGGGCGATGTAGACACGGCCTTAGTCGTCCGTCGTCGTCGACTAATGAAATTATTAAGTGACATAGGCTGTAATTTATTAGCATTTATATTATGACAATCGCTCGTAATTTAACAGCAGTATCAGCTGGCTCGGACGTATGGTAATTCTTTACCGTTTAACTTGTCACTCAGCATTGCAATTAGCGAATTAATCTTCGCATAATGTTAATTAAGCGAGGATAAGCTCGAGGCTTGGACCGAATTCTCGCTTTTTTTCGAGGTGTTGAGGAGGTAGTACAAGGTACGAGTACAGGTGTTTTACCCTAAACTGCTAAATTATGTATCTGGAGAGATAGAGTTATCTAATTTCGAATTACAGAAATTTCAAAATTAGGTAACTGACGACAAGTTGGGCAATTTGCATAAGAGGGTGGATGAATTATCTAATGTAGATGTTAGGTTCGAACAAACTCATTTAGTGAGTGGCATAAGCAGCCAACGTGAAACTTCGCGAAGCAAAAAATATCCTGTTAACTTAATAAAAAAGCGTAAAGTACATTGTCACACTTTACCTAGAAAAGTTTTCATTGTAGTTACTAACAACATTTTACAGAAGTTGCTTTCAACAAAGGAACAAATACAGTTTGTCCCACATAACGTACTAACTTTAACAAAATCGAAGTGCTGTTTTTCATTCTTTATGCACATATTTGTGTTTACCTCAGAAAATTTAGTATGATAATCACAATGATTAAGGAATAGACGGTGATGAATAAATCTTTTTCTTATGTTTCATTACACTTTACTCAATTTATTTTATCGATTTTTGTCATAAATTCTGGGAATATTTTTACATCATAATTATAATTATTGTTATGTTGTACATATCAAAATTAATAACGGGTGTTCAATTCATCAAGATGTCGTTGGCTTTTTGATGGAAGAAAACGCATGTGTCTTATTAATCCATACTGTTGTGTATAATTAACATTTCTGCATTGTCAGCTGTCATCAGTTAAATTTTAGGATTATTGTAGACATGCTTCACAATGTATATAAAAATTACAGTCAATTTGATGACTTCTTCAACTGAACACTCGATATATTCTACCAAAAGATTGTTGACCTTATTTGAATCATGAAATAAAGATTTTAAAATTCCGTCAGACATCAGTTAGGCATGTGTTGTGCTTCGCAGCCGAAATTCTGTATTAAAGTATCTTCACAAATACATTAAAAACACATTTTTAGTATTGAAAAAGTCTAAAAATTCTCCATATTTTGATATTTCAATGGGCAATTATGGAAAAATGTTACGAGTTATTGAAGAAATGAGGCTAAAGTAAATTCTGGAGGTTGAAATGTCCAAGAAAATCTTTAAAAATTCCGAAATTTTTATACCTAATTGAAATAGGATCCCACAGCAAGATTTTAGAACTATTAGGTTTGAATTGGAATTTAGAAACAAATTCAAAAAACCTATGTGAGCAGTGTTGATACTTTTAAAAGTATCTAGATACAGATATAGATATATGGAAGATAAAAGTATCTAGATACAGATTGTTTTCGATTTTTTCGAAATGTATCTACTACAGATACTTTTTGAAGCTTTGGCGAATAAAATAACTGAAAACATGTTTATGTATTTTTTAATGGATTGTTTAATGAATTTTTTAAAATTAACAACATTTCGAACGTATTGTCACCTAAATTATTTCTTCTTGGTTTCAGAATTTGGTTTCCGCTACTAAACACCCGTTCCACAGGTGCAGAAGAAGGGATTGTGGTACTAAGTTTTATAAATAAACATTTTACTGTAGCATAGTTATCCAAGACTGAAAAATCTTTTCTGTTTTCCTGCAAATAGGCCATCACTTCGCTGTTTGATGTGTCGCAAATTGTGCAATATTTATTACGTACGCTTAAAAACAATATTTTTTTTGTTTTTATTCCCATACTACAGTGTCCAAATTGTGTTTGAGTATATCTAATAATTATCTCCAGCATTAAAATTAATATTTCAAAAGAATAGGGGAAATGATTATTCTGTGCTGAAGGTCTGTTGTCGGCAACCTGTCATAAATTATTATTTTTCAATATCGGTTTACGATGTTTTTATGACCATGTCCGGTAATCGTTTATCCCGGTGCGGCAGGTATATACATTTAGGAAGAATTGCTGGTTTCGTTTAAGGCAAAATAAGTACAATTTCTTAGAAAGGTATTTAAACCCGTTATAGGAACAAAGGCTGCGTGCCAGGCCGGAATCACCAGAGTGCAACTTTAAATTTTCAGATTTTTGTTGAACCTCATTTTATTTTAATCTCGTTTCAGGATTTCTGAGAATATATCACGATAAATTATTCTACCGAGGGTTGTAAAAATATTAATTTTATTGCCCAAGATTTACACTTAAACATAATAGGCACATTCTAGGGCAAAACGGACCTGCCAAGCCCGCCTCGCGTTAGGTCCAACAATGAAAAAGTGAAGAAATGACACATGTGGCAACAGGAAAAGATGCTACATTTGTCTGAAAAATAAAGGTATAAAACAGTAACAAAATGCGATTTATGCGAGAGAAATGTATCTATTGAACATTCGATTAGTCGATTACAAAACTAATTTGTGCTAATTGAAAAAAATAATCATTATGTAACACGCAATTATTATTTTCTAATAATAATAACATACCTTAAACAAATGTTTTTACTATTAAAATTACTTTTATTTAATAACACAAATACAACCTACCGGACCCGGACGATATGCAACAAGTTACAAAATTTGATTGATCCTGAAGTTTACGCAAAATTTTCGGAAGAATTTTTCACAGTTAGACGTTCAGGCAAATTAAGTTGTAGAACTGCAACAGACATGGTAATCGAACAGTCTATGATGAAAGCTATGAAGACAGATGGAGGTTTTGCGTAAACTTCAGGATCAATCAAATTTTGTAATTGCTCCATATCCTGCAAGTAAAGGTGTGCAGACTTAGCATAAGGAAAATGTCCAGACGCGTGAAAATAAGGAAGCATTTCTTTGACGCAGTTCAAATGAGCTTCCCAATCTCCCATACGCTCAGCTCTTAGGAACTCTTTAGCAATGGAAACCATATAAAAATATTGAATCCAAAGTTTTGCAGTTGGTCCTCGTTCCTCATATTCTTTTAGTTTTTGATTTAATCTGTTAAGTAAAGCTCCAGAAACTTCATCATCATTTTCTATATCATTGTATGAAAAAGTGTTTTCTAATATACGCTCGATATTTATGATTAGATCTGCATTCAAGATGTCATCAATTTCAACGTCTTTTAATATTGTAATTGCTAAAGCAAGCTGAAGTAGTGTATGTAGTATTTTACCCTATATTATATAATATTACAACTCTAGAGATGAATATACGTGGCGTACTCATGCATGTTATGACGATTACAACTGTTACAACTTTTTGCACCGCTATATCTCGGAGATGGTGGCTCGTAGGAAAAAAAATATAAATACATTTTTTATAGACAATTTTATGATCTATAATTTTAGTCTGAAGTATTTTTATGATAAAACTTACCGTTTTGCTGAAAAGCGCGAAAAACTCATTTTTTTGACATTTGACCTTGAATAAAAATTTTTCCATACACGGGAATGATGGGGAACTTTCAGGTTTTGTTTATAATTGTATTTTGAACAATTATATCAAAATTCAGCTTGTTGCGAATTTATGTAATTTCACCCCAATTTTTTGGTCTAATTTGACCGGACTAATGTGAGTTATGGAAAAAATGAAGTGGAAAGTCACTTCTGGAGACTGAAATGTACAAGACAATAGCTTTTGTTACGTTTCGAAGGTGGTCATCATAATTGAAAAATTTTGGTTTTGAGAAAGTTGTGTAAAATCATCAAACAATTTTTAAATATATATTTCGATGTGCTGATTTCAAAAATAGAGTATATTTAGTATCATGTACTTACGTGGGTTTAAGCCGATCTGTGGAAACGGTGACATCTCGACCTTTTATGTTGACGACGAATGTTCCGCCGATCGCCTTACGACTCTGTACGGGCCGTCGTATGGCTGTTGAAGCGGCTGCTTGGAACCGTCTTGGCGTACAAAAACTTGTTCGGAGGTGGCGAGATCTTTGAAAACGAAGGTCTTCTTTGTTCCATGTCGCGTTCCATCACATGGTTTCAAGTTACGCACGTGTTGACGTAACTCTTTGATGAAGCTTGTGGTGCTGTTGTCTGTACTGTTTTCGTCGCGTGGGATGCCCAGGAATTCACCGGGCAAGCGGAGAGGTTGGCCATACACGAGCTCAGCGGAGGAACCCTGAAAGTCTTCTTTTCATGCTGCTCGAATGCCGAGCATGACGGTGGATAGGCCTTCAGTCCACTACCTTGGCGGTGGTTACTCGTAGGGGGGTGCCGAATACCGTGTATCGTACAAGGCTCGTGCCACGGTTGTTGCTTCCTGGTCGCTAATTGGTACGGCTTCTGGCCAGCGAGTGTACCGATCTACCATGGTAACGCAGTAACGACAACCCTCTGAGAGTGGCATAATTGCTATGTTCAAGTGCACGTGCTCAGACCAGACTGATGGTGGCGAGAACGTACGGACGGGTGAAGAAACATGCCGTGAGATCTTCGAACGCTGGCACTTTACGTAGTTGCGGGCCCACTCTCGACAATCTGCTTTAACTTGGCCAGATATAACGCTACGTCACCAGTTTTACCGTGGCTTTAATGCCAGTTTGAGCTGAAGGCCTGTATTCCCTGTCTGAAATCTTTCAAGTTCCTCATCCTGCTGTTGTGCTGCTGCCAGAGTCTGGAAATCTATCGAGGTCTCCAAACCCTCGATACGCGAAAGAGCATCTGTGACAACATTTTCGGTCCCTGCAATGTAACAAATGTCAGTCGTGAATTGACTGATGAAGTCCAGGTGTCGTACCTATTTGGCGGGGTGAGGACTCGGTATTCTTCTTCCGAAAGGCGTACGTGATCGGCTTGTGGTCTGTATAGATAGTGAAAGACCGCGCCTCCACCATGTGGAGATACTGTATTTGGCTGCTGGAAGCTGAGGATTGCTTCGACGTTTTGTGGAATTTGACCTCTGGCTGGCCGAAGACGCATTTCATGGGATTGATAACGAGGCTGTACTGTCTCAAACGCTGAAACACAGTTTCCAAGTGCTGGAGGTGTTCTTCTGGTGATGCGGATGCAACGAGGATGTCGTCGATGTATGGGTAGCAAAAACCGAGACCCTGCAGCACCTCGTCCATGAATCGCTGGAACGTCTGCGCTGCGTTTCGTAAGCCGAACGTCATAAATTGAAATTCAAACAAGCCGAATGGGGTGGGTAATGGCAATCTTCGGAACGTCTTCTTCTGCGGCCGGAATTTGGTTAAATGCGCGAACCAGATAGATCGTTGAAAATATGATTTTGGGGTGTAAGGATTGCGCAAAATCTTAGATGTGCCTCACCGGGTACCTATCGGCCTCCATTCGTCGCCCTTCTTGGGTACCATGTGAAGGGGTGAAAACTATGAATTTTGGGAAGGACGGGCGTTTCCTAGCCGGACCATGGGGTCGAATTCTTTTCTTTCTGCCTGGAATCTGCCGGGCGCGAGTCTGACATCCGGAAACCGTTGCAGAAGTTCGTGGAACGGTGAACATCCGGCGATGGCTTTGACGGAGGGGATCGCACACTCACCTCTCCGGTGGAAGTGAATTGAGTAATTCGATCGTACAGTCGCTGATTTCTTATGTACACCAAGAGTCCGTAGTGAGCCAAGAATTCGGCTCTGAAATTTGGCGCAGAAAGTTCATATGCGGACTTCATACGCGGTTTTGGCAGCAGGGTATGCGGGAACACACACAAATCGGTGACGTATAAACGGCGTGACGTTGTTGTAGGAGTGGTAGTGCAGGCATTAACGACTGCCCCCGGCGTTTCCCGCCGGTATGGAACTGTACCTACACGGCTTGTCGCATCTTCTTCATTCGTCGCCGAATATACCGCTGTGGCCTTTCGTTCTTTAGCGGGATTCCGGATCGCGAACGCGAACACGACGATGTGCCTGGCCGCAAGTCTGATCGTGAACGTTTTGGGGCTGCGATATTTGGGAGACTTCCATTGCAGCCAGCTTCTCTAAGACGGTCGCCAAGGTGTGTTCTATCTTTGATTGTCATTGGGTCGATGACGGGGTCGCGGGTGGTGCGGTTGTCTCGGCTATTCTACCCACTGTACCATATGCTTCCGCAATGGAGTCCGCGATCTCGGTTCTCTTGTCCAGCGTGAGATCCTTGTTCGCGTTTCAACAGTTCGTATGTCCGTTCACTTTTGGGCTTCACGAGTACATCGCATATCTCGACCGCATATTTCGCGTCCAGGGCGCCCAGCGCGTAACAAAATTTTGTGCTCTCTTACGTAATGCCTGACGCTTCAAAATTACTTTCGAGTATTAGGAACCATAATTCCGGATCCTTGGGCAAAAACGGAGGGATTTTTACGGTAACGCGGTCGACTGATGGGGTATTCGTATCGTTTGACGCCATTGTTTTGATTTCACCCTCGAAATTCCGCACTACACTCGTCGCCATCACTGCTAATACTCACGTTTCTTTTCTTTTTATCACGTCAGGGTCACCAGTTGTGGGTATCGTTGGTGATTTTGAGAAATAGCGACGGTTGCGGTTTTTCAGATTTTTATTAAATGCTTACGGTTTGAGAGCACCAGGGAGACGAAGGAAGGGTGTTTGAATTGTCAACAAGTAGGCTCGGTTTTGCAGAGGTGGAAGCCGGTAAAGAAAGAGTTTAGAAAATTCTTGAAACTGGGAGAGAAAGTAGGAGCATAAGGCAGGTAGACGAAAGATAGGACTTAAGTATTTACATTTGTACAGAGATTTACATAAATTATAAATGCGTGCAGGTAGATCACATGTTTTTGGGAAAGGGTTGTTCCTACATGAGAAAGGTCCCTAGATATATTAAAAAATTTTGGAATGTAAATTTCGACGTGGTGATTTCAAAAATAGAGCGTTTTAGGGTCTTAAAGCAAAATTTTAGAAATATTACGTTTGTAATGCAATGTTGAAAAAAATTCTAAAAATAGTCATATTTTAATGAGCGATTATGGAAAAATGGTAGGAGTTATCGAAGAAATGCGGCGGAAAGTAATTTCTGGAGACTGAAATGTACCTATAAGAAAATGTCTTTGATTAAGTTTTGGAGGTGATTATCAATGAAAAAATTTTGGGTTTGAGAAGGTGCCTAAAATTCTTAAAAAATTTTGGAATGTAGATTTCGACGTGCTGATTTCAAAATAAAGCGTTTTTAAGACTACTAGACTAGATTTTAGAAATATTGCCATATTCCAATGAGCGATATAGAAAAATGGTAGGAGTTATTGAAGTAATGAGGTAAAAAGTAACTTCAGGAGGTCCAAATATACAAAAAATATATTTAGGAAGTCTAGAAGGAGGTCGAAAAAGTCCGCAATTTTCATAGAAGGGGCAGTATAATTTTGGTTTTGAAAAAGTTGTCTCAAAATCCTTAAAAAAATTACGGATTCGACGTATTCATTTAAAAAATATAGCATTTTCATGCTCCTGGGGCACGATTTTAGAAATATTTGCCTTGAAATACAATTATTTAAATTAATAAAAAAAGTGTCATATTTCACTGGGCAATTATGAAAAAATGGTAGGAGTTATTGAAAAAATGAGGCAAAGAGTAACTTCTGAAGGAACTTCTACAAGAAAATGTGTTATGTAATAGAAGAATTTTAGTTTTGAGAAAGTTGTTTAAAATCCCGAAAAAAATTAAAATGCTTATAGATTTCGACATGGTGATTTCAAAAATAGATCCTATCTAGTACCTTGAAGCCAGATTTTAGAAACACTCGGTTTATAATGCAAAAAAAAATCCAAAAAAGAGACATTCCAATGGGCGATTTTGTAAAAATGGTAGCAGTTATCGAAGAACTGGGGAGGAAAGTAATTTCTGGAGGTCGAAATGTGCAAGAAAATGGCTTTTGTTGTTCTATGTGATCGAAAAGTACCATAATTTTCATTGAAAAAATCTTGGTTTTGAGAAAGTTGCCTAGAATTCTCAAAAAAAATTAAAAATAGATTTCGATGTGCTGATTTCAAAAATTAAGCGTTTTTAGAGTCCCAAAGCAAAATTCTATAGAAAACAAAAAACAGTCATATTTCAATGGGCAATTTTGGTAAATGGTATAATTTAGGGTAAATGTGTACAAGAGTGCGCATATGTATAAGAGTACGCACTGATGATTTCTGCTTATTAGTGCCATCTGGGTAAGATGAAGTTATACCATTCACAATCGAATGCTAAACTTGAGATAAAGATGCAACAGTGACCTGTATATAGTTTATAGTTTGATCGTACTGACGATTTTATGTTTACGCGTTGTGTGGATGTAATTTTTACCGCTCATAGTTTTAGTTTTTTGTAAGGTACGTACCAGTTCTTTTATTTTACAGTAATAATGTTCATTAGCTGTAACTTTTAAGGTGTCGTTATACACTAGCAGTTTTATACTTTCTATACATCAAAAGCTTTTAACTTTGAAAACATTAGGTTATGTACAAATGTACAAGAGTGCGCAATACTTGCGATACGTAGTCTTATAGATACATATGATACTATAATGAATTATTTAACTCTACTACTTTGTACTGCTTCTCAAGTTGTGTGGTGGTGGTTATGGTGATGTTTGTTTTTTAATTTTTACTTCCTGAGCGTAAGCGAATGAAGTATTGTAATCGAGTCCGTCGACCGACTCTCTACTTTTACGTTTTCTCGAATTTCAAGACCCCTAGAGTACGAAGAAATATGGATCCCGTTGTATGTGTAGTCTGTAGTCACTTGTCCCTATTTATTTTTACCTTAGAAATAAAGATTTTTTTCATAAAATGTAATGCGCACTCATAAGCGTTCAAATGCGCACACTTGTGCAGTGGACTGTCTAAGAGTGCGCATTTACACATCTTGACAAAAATTGAAATTACTCTTAAAATATAGTGGTCTTGTGACGTACAATCAAATATATCTGATCTCTAAACATGTATATGACGAACCCATATCATAAAATTTGTCTATCCAAAAAAATTAAAAAGTTATTGACAGTTTTACACTAAGTGCGTACTCTTGTACACATTTACCCTATCGGAGACATGGGACGGAAAGTAACTTCTAGAGGTTTAAATGTACAAGAAAATGTCTTTATTAATTTTCGAAAGTGGCCGAAAAAATCCACAGTTTTCATCAGAGAGTAGGAGGATAATTTCGATTTTAAAAGACTGCCTAAAAATTCTCAAAAAATTATAGGATATAGTCTCCGATCTGTTGTTTCCAAAAATAGAGCGTTTATGATCAAGGACAAGATTTAAAAATACACGCTTTGAATTAAAATTTCTTAAAAAAATAAAAAAACTGTCGTATTTCAGTAAGAGATTCCGATTGGACGAGTTATCGAAGTAATGAGGCCAAAAATAACTTCTGCATGTCGAAATACACAAGAAAATCTCTTTGGTTAAGAAGTTTTAGAGAGGGTTGGGGGTACTGAAAAATTTTGGTTTTGAAAAAGTTGTCTAAAAATGTATTACTAAGGTACACACACTTGAAATTCAAAACAATAACTTTTTTGAATGACGTGCCGCTCCGAACCATATTCACGGACTGCGTTTAAAAAAGGAAAAATAAATTTATTTAGTGATTTAAAAAAAAAAATGTCAATAGTTCTGCAATTAAAATTACAAAAGTATAAACAACAAAAAATTATTTATTTGAAAAAACGCATTATTTAAAAGTTCTTGTAGGTAAAATACTTATTTCAAGTCACGCCAAAATGTTTATTCCATTGAGTTTTTTCTGTAAAATAAGAAATAAAAAAAATGCTCTTGTAAACTCAATCCGGCGACATACTGTATACATCATTATATATTTTTTATCTCTATCCATAATTAATATTTGCCAAGATGTTAACCTCTAATTCCAAGTTGTTTTTTTTGTGAATTAAGACCTTCATAAATTTATACAAAACCGCAGCCAGAATTGCCGCTAGCCGTTAACGTATGTAACGCTCTTTGACGTAAAATTTATTGCGACTTAAATTTTCACCATTATCTCATTAAATATACAAATATAAAATTTTTAAAAACCGAGAACAACGTGAAAAAAAGTTTGACATGTATATGTGCTAAGTTCAGCTCAAAAAATTTACGATAATGTTTATTAATGTAATAACAGATACACCGATTAATGATCCTACAACTCTTGAAATACCAAGAAAATATTCTAAATAAAACAAATCTAAAGTAAGTTTGCAGAACATTATATCTTGGATGAAGTAGCACGAAATGTATTTATCGTCATGGTTTGTTTATTTCTTTGAATGCCATATTTCACGATATTCAGTTATCCAATCATTAAAAAAATTATTGGTACAGAACACTAGAATGATTTAATATTTGCGGAATAATGCTGCAAAACAATTGATACTTTGGGCCTTGCATTTATAAACAAAAACCCTGTTATTTGGTTTAAGTGTTTCTTCTCGGTTATCAACTTCCTGGTGTTACGCATTTATCCTTTTTCTGACTCGTTTAGTCTCCAACAATATACCATTTCTTGGAGTTTTTCATTTTCATTTTGTTAATAATGTGACGACATATTTCTACGACAGTGCCTTATCATAACGTTATACTCACAGAATTAATACACTGTTTTGGATACAAATCGATCGTACGTAGAACGTTCAATACGTAAGACTGATTTCGAATTTTCAAATTTTAAATCTCAAAACTAGATCAACAAGTCTGTTGTTATTTTCTGTACTTTTATCTATTTCGACATCAAAATATTCGCTCTTCTATTTTCCTGTTGATATTCTTTTTTCATTGTTATTTCAAAATTTTGGTTTTTGTTCGTAGATCTTTTTTTCTTTTTTTTCTGTTTTCAATTTTCAAAATAAAGACTATCAGTATTAGATACAAAAGAGCCTGATTCACATTTGATATGAAATTAAACCGAGACTAGTCGTAAATCGCACCATTAAAGTCACTAAAAAACAATCTCTGAAATCCAATTAACAATAATAACCGACAAAACCGTTATTCTCATTACTCTTGTCCCATCTTCCAAATTTCCCCGAAGAACTGCATCCCATTTCCATACACGCGCTCCATTCTTTTGATTTAATATCTTCCAGTGGCACTTTTGGCCATTACAACACGTAAAACTGGTTCTCAACTCTTCCCAGTTTCCATAAAAACGTCGTCCAAATTACGACAATCGTTCGTCAACTTTATGATTTCGCCATCCAACACAAACATTATTTTTATTACAACAAATAAGGAAACACCAGCACAAGCAAATCCTATTTTTTTAAATTGCTCAGAAAACGAGACTCCGAATGGAAACAAAGTGCAACTTCATTGGCTGAATTGTCGCCATTTGCACAATGTACGACCCACGCTGTTGAACGATAATGATAAGTTTATTGGTCTTCATTGGCTAAAATAAATGTAGTGTTAACGTTAGTGTGCGCTATAGTTAATTAAATGGTATTGGAGATTGTGCGGCGCGATTGTTGTGTTAGTTCATGGCTTGACTTGGTTCTGGGAATGTTGTTTAACACTTCTGGTGCGAGATTGCGATACACGTTTACACGAGGTAAACAATTAAGATGCTAGTGTGAAACGGGTGTTAGATACGACACATGTGACATGTGGCTACCAATCAAATCGCCGAGTTACAAATGAACCAATCAAATTTGTTTTACGCCGATAAAACGCCGTATTCGTTATTTTCGAAGAGTAAAACTTTACTTCCTGACACTTCTTTAATCACCACTTAAAAACACCTACTAAGTGAATGTTAAGTCCAGTCAGTTTTTATCACCGACATATTTAAGACTAGAGGTTTAATGGTTCTAAACCAGTTACCACAAAAAAACATTTAATTTTCCGTCATTACAACACCAGCTACCATAACTCCAGAAAAAAACATTTCATCTTGGTAATTAGCCTTGAAATCATACTAATTACGCTTAACGCATCATAGAAAATATAAAAATTATCCTTGGGCTATACCCACGTTCAAGTGGGCGAATACAATTTATTTCGCTCAGAAAGGTAGCAATTAAAATGAGGCCGAATGTATATTTTTTAAACTAAAAAAATCGTACTTCCTACTAATCTAGTTTCTTGAGTTTGAAGCTGGGTAATTAATTGACCATAAAATTGATGTTAGAGATTTACTGTAAATAGAAGAAGTAAAATTAAACCGAGCTGTCAGGTCAATTACTCGCGCTGATGTACAGGATGGACAGAATTCTGTATAATTATATCACAACGAAGAATTTATTATAATGAGGTTTCGACAATGTCTTAAAAATTCTAGTAAAGGTGTATAAAAACGTAAAGTGAAACGCAATTATTTTTAAATACTAGATACTTAAAAAAATTATGTCAATTGTGATCAAGATTACTGCCAACAAAAATAAGTGCTTCTAGAATTCATTTGCTGCAGTTTAGTACGAACTTTATGTTCTGTTTGACCTCCTGGTACCTTTGCGGTGCCATTTTTACTGAAAGTCATTATATAAATGTAACTGTAAAACAGGCTTATTTACTGATGATTTACATGAAAAATAGGCAAGTTAAGTAGATCACACTACTTTAATAGCAGGGGTAACGACAACAAAGTTAACACGACAATTAAAATGTCGTCACAATTTATTAAAAATACATAAATAAATAAAAATACCTACAATTTATTTTAGCGTAAAAGAATTCACATTACGTTAATTTTTAAAATTTTCACTTCGTTTCCTGTTGTACATACTCCAGAACGACCTTATCGTATATCGTAACGTAAACCAAAAATAATTGACACCGAATTAAAATATGTAGCACTTTTAATTTTATTCTTTTGATGCGACATTCGTCTAATTCTTTCTAATTATCTCCGTCTTAGAAGGCCGGTAGTGCTCATGATAATAGAGACATTAAAAATTAATTATAATAATAATTGCGTTAATTAGCCGCCGCCACACATAACATTATGGTAATTAAGTAAAAAATATGTGTAATGTAATCCCCGGCCGTATAATACAGGCTTATAAACATAAAAGAATAAAATAACATCGTGTCTTGAGACAACACATCATTTAATAGCAACAAAACTGAAGATAGTCAGTTTTGATAGCCCACGAGCACAGTTTTATGTAAATGAACGTCCGCAACCTAGCTCAAAGCTTCTTTCTCGCATTCGGAGAAGAGATTTTTGGAATTTTTTAAAACAGGTACAAATCTGGGCCCCGGCCACGGGCTTGACAATTTAATAAAAACGTCATTCGTTTTTAAGAGATGCCTCTTCGTCTTAATAATTTTTAATTAGATTCGATCGTTGCGCCCCCATGGCAGTTCGGCCTTGTCGAATTTCGGTTTTTAATTATCGGATATAAATTGTCGACGATTCGTATTCAGATGTAAAAAGCCATAAAAAACACATAAAGTTTCAGTTTCTTGACTGCATTCTTCGAGAATCTGATCCTAATTCTGATATTAAGATTGTAGAGGGCCGGTCTACCATTCCAGCGGGTTCGACTTAATCTAATGATTTGTATGCCATTCGAAAACGATAATAACAACTGGTTAATGTGCCATAAAAGTGGGACGCCGACGAGTGAATTTCGCGAAAAGCGCGCCAAAAACGAATGCAACTACATTTTGGAGAACACGAAAATATGATAATGGAAATCTAGAGTGCCATCTAGCGGCAGTTTTCGTACTGGTGAGGCATCCGCAACAGCTGCGCCTCTGGCGAAAAAATGGACAATTGCAATTGAAATCTTTTGCTATCATCACGACAAGAGCCCAATTATGTTCAGGCTGTATGGAGTCGTAACCGAACATAGACTGTTCGGTTTTATTGTTCATTAATTTATATTTATGTTGTAATAATGAATAGAGACGTCTGCAGGATTTGACAAACACTTAAGTCTATGAACATGTCGTATAACTTTTACGGTCGGATTAAATAATATGGTACAGTATTATTGCTGGGTATGTTGAGGCGTCGAATCTCGACAGTTAACAATAAAACAACAATAATTTATTTTATTTGAGTTTATTAATATTAAGTGTTACGAATGACAGTCGGACTTAAACAAGCAGTTAATCAATGCGGTAAAGGGAAGCACCCACACGAAAAACCGGGGGACTGTCAGTTTGGCTAGGAAATGTAGTCATTATAAAATTTGATTTAAAGAAATGAAGAATGGTATGTTTACTCACTGCTTCTTCCGCCTAATTACGTATCGAGACACCCAATTAACTCCTCCCATCGCTGATTGGATAAGTCAATTTAATTAACGTTTTCTTCATTTTGTAGAAGATAAAGGTATTAAAAGAATGACTTGACATTTAATAAGAGGAATAAATTAATCAATTGATTAAACTGTAATTTCTATTAATTGCCGCAAATGTCCATCAATCTCTTGTTCTCCACATGTTCTCTTTGCGTTTGCCTTGAATGCTCATTCTCGATAGGAAACTTAAATAAAAACCTATAATTACTGCAGCATAATTAGTTGCCTGGGGAGAATCTTGAGCAAAACAGATACTTCCAGAAAATTACATACTCCATCCGTCAAATATTGACATGACATCCGTTATGGTTTTTCATTAAAGTGGTTAAACAATTAAGTTTTTGCAAGGCATGAGGTTTATTGAAACGTCAAAGTACAAACTAAACCGAGTTTTTAAGAACCGAGTTGAAAATAAAATGATGATTACATGTACTGAAACAAAAGTGGTTCAAATAAGTATAAAAAAAAGGAGAGTTAACAGACAACTTATGTATAGATATATGAATATGCAATAATTATTATTTATGGATGCCGTCCGTGTTTCAAAAAGTAGCAGATCAAGCAGGCAAGTTTTTAAATTTTAAAACAAGATGCCTCCGCAAAAATGACAGAAGGGACCCCAATTTCAAGTATTTTCAAAAACAAAACACAAGGAAGCCCTAAAGCTCTTTTAAAAACAGTAATGAAATTTTTTCAAATTTTTTAGAAAGTAATACACCAAACGCTCCATTTTTTTCGCATTCCCGGGAGCGAGTTGTTGTTTTATTCCCTCATTTAAAGGACTGAAATGGCTCATTTAATACCAAGGGACTGAAATAACAATAGGATGTTTCCATGACAACGAAATAACAACATTTTTAAATTTGACGAGTTATTTTTAAGTTTCATTTCTGCTGTCAAAGTGACATTTCAATTTATTTTTACAATTTCGGGTTTAAACAAGTCGGGAGCGCGAAAAATAGCGTATATACGACAGGACTGAAGTCCTTTGGCATATATTATTACGTTCATTTTAAAAATAGGAACATGTTTTAAGATTTTTTGAAAACAAGGCATCAAAGGCTGCTAGCATTCCTTAAATCCTTAAAAACAAAAAAAATAACTAAGACCTCCACTTATTAGTTATTGTATACAAAGTCTCTTATTTGTTCTGTCAATATTCACTAATTAATTTATTTACAATAGACGCATAATTATAATCTAATTAAAATATAAGATGGCAGGGAAATGCCAACAGAAGGAAACTGTGTAGGTAAAAATTGATTTAATAAATATTTTGTATTTCCTAACATAATCTTCCAAATTTTTTTGTAAAATTTTGAACTTGTTTCAAAAATCTAGATTTTTAAAGTAAAAAATGTGGTCGTAACCTTCTATCACAGGCATAGAAGCATATTATTTCATAAAATTTGAACAGAATTTATCTCACTATGACGATGACGGCATCAAATTGTTGGTGGAGTACAAATAACATTATTAAAAAACATGTAGACCCATAATATTTTACTCACTTTACATAGCATCTAAGCAGCAAAATTTTGAGATGATATCATTAAGTTTTTGGATTGGATAAACAAAACATTTTTGAGCTTAGGTTTTAAAACTTTTGTAAGATTCTAGAGCAATTTCTAATTTAAATTATCACCGCAAAACTAAGTTCGACATCATACATCTATTCTATGAATGTGAAACTCATGAATGAAGTGAATCACACGTCACTATCCGAATTGTCAATCTAACCTCAAATTACTGTTAAACGTTAACTAGTCATATATTCAGAAATAATTTGAGCATCGAAAAGTAACTAGAACTGTTTGAAAAATTAACTAATGATATAAAAACCATCTGATTTTTAGAAACATCTACTTTCTTAACTGTAAAATTTTAGAATTATTAGAAACGTAAGAAGAAGAAAAATATTAGGAAAACTTCGTTAGTCACTTCCCGGGAACTAAATAGAAAGCCAAATGCAGAGCGGGACAAGATTGAAGTAAGAGAAGGATAATAATAAATATGAAGACGGAATTAACTAAAACAAAAATGAAGCAGAGTCGGATTGTGCCGCCGGGACACCGGACAATTTTCCGGTGGTCCCCCAAACAGTCTATTTCTTTTTTTTTATACAACACATTTACCACGTATACAGGATGTTATAATTAAAAATGCAAGAAATATTCTTAAAAAATAAAATAAGTGTATAAAAAACTACATATGGACATATTAAATAAAAGCATCTTTCATCTACTGAACCAATTGTCAAATTTTTATGTGTATTACGAGTATCGTGTATAACTGTATATAGTAAAACGCTAATCAAAATTTGGCTAATCATTCTATCCAACAATTTGTTGAAGTCATCTCATTACAGTAGTACATATTATTTAAATTTTATAAAATAAGATACTCCTGCACATGTGGGTGTCTGCTATTGGGCACCCTTCTAGTGACCGAACCCTTAATTATTTATTCCCCGTTTATTTACTAATGTTTTTAAAGCGTCGTTTGTTTCGTTCGTCATGTTTTTATTGCGTATAAGGAAATGCAGTACAAAATTGATAGATGTAGATTCCTACCTTTACGTCCTTGTGCCCCTGGCTTGTATATGTCCTGGATCTCGTTGTCCGCGGAATAAAAGCTCAGACGACACCTATCTGATTTGATACTGACTCACTATACACTTGTACACTTCGATTGCGTATCACTGGATGACGATCCGGCTCGAAGAACCAAATGATAGGTCATAAGTCACAATGGATGACCAACAATGAAGGGTCACAATGGGAGACGCGAATCTTACTCTTTGACGGTTTATTCGAAACTACTAAAATATTTACATTTTGTTTACAAGTGGTGAGTCAGAGGGTGGAGTCTGATCCACCCCTTCTTCTTCGGTTTACCTGGGTACACCAATGAGACCTCTTTTCATAATTTTGCAGAACAAATGTTTCTTAAATTTTATAGAACTGCATACTCCATGTTTGTGTTATTTTGGAATTCGTGTTGAGTTTTTATCCTTAAAACATCGAGATTTTTTGAGAAAAAATTCAAAATTGTATTTTACAATTTAATTTTAAAATTGCAAAAGCGAATGTACTGAAATATTGCAAACGTGTTAAGGTTATAGGAAAGGAAAGGAAAAAAAAGTTCTTTGAAGGCTTTCCCAAAAAATGATGACGTCATGTTAGAATTCTGCGGAACAAATGTTTTTTAAATTTTATAAAATAACATATTCCTGCATGTGTGATTTATGAATCCGTGTCGAGTTTTTACTCTTAGTATCCAGATTTTTGAGAAAAAAAAATCAACATTTTATGACAATCTTTTATAATTTAGGTAACTGCCCATTCACAATGGACATAAGACATAAGAACGAGCGCATAACATAATTTACGTTTTTGGTTTGTGTCTGGCTTATGCTTATCTACGTTCACAGTGGACAGAGAGAACTCTGTAAGAATTGTTAAACTGCGCAACCGCAGAACGGAATAACTCCCGGCTAAACATAGAAACGACTAACCTCAAACTGAGTCAATCAAAATATCTAACCTACAATTTCATACGATATTCGAACTTGACAACTCGCAGTACAGAACAGACTCGCAGTGTGAAGCTTTGATTATAATTTATATAATATAATCAAAGGTGTGAAGTGCCAAGTGCCAACTGTCAAAGGGAGTTCAATAGCAGCATTCAAAAGTCCCTAGATTTTAACATAATTTTGACACAAAGTTGAACTCATTTCAACTTTGTGTACGCACACAGGGATTACATAAAACGTTGATAACCATAAGAATTACGTTCGTCCACTGTGAACAGGGGTACACGTTTTCCATCGTTTCAACTTTATGTATTTATGTAAGCTTTATGTATTTGTTATGTCTTATGTCCATTGTGAATGGGCAGTAACTTTGAAATTGCGAAAACCGAATGCTGTGAAATCATGCAAATATTCTAAAATTATTTGAAACATAGTAAATCGTTAATAAAATTCATCGGTCATCTTACATTTTTGCCAAATTTGTTCAAATTTATGAGTGTCTTTGGGAAAAAAACTGACTATGAATTAATCAATTAGTCCTTTCCTCTGCGTTGAGGACGACACAAAATCAACCAAATTTCATTTTCTTTTAACTGCTGATGCTTGTAATCTGAACGTGCTAATAGTCGAATTCGATCGAAGTATATATAGTTATCTGCTTTAAATATATTTCACATTTAAAGACGCAAAATCTAATTTATAATTTTTTTTAAAGAAGCAGAATTTGTCAGACTATATAGAGTTATCAAAATTCCAAAAACAACTACATTTGTTCAAAACGCTAATTCCACCGCAAAACTGAAAATAAGAATAGCAACAATTAACTCAAACAACATCTGTGTACAATACCATAGGGCCCTATTTTGTAAATTTCCCGGTGCACCCCCATGTCCTCAATCCGACACTGCTATGAAGGAAATTCAAGGTACATTAACACATAGTGTAAATGTAATACATACAGGGTGACTGCGAAATAAGTGCAAATATTTTAACCACGGCATCCCCCACCCTAGTAGAGCCGAAATATAGAAAAAACAAATTAAATCGAATGGGGCAAAACCCCCATGAACCACCCTCGATACGAAGGCACTGAGCCACCTTGTAAACAGAGTTGGAAAAACGTTCGAATAAAAACGACCTAAACACTTTCAGTTTCAATTAAAAGTAAAACCGACTTTTTGCTGCTTATCATTCGTTCATTCATTTACTCATTCATCGTTAAAAGGTCAGTGTGAAAGTTTTTTGGTAGTTTTGATTCTGACGGATGTTTGGTCCTTGTCACAACGATTTTACATTGTTTATTGGAACAGAAATAAGAGCAACTTAGAATGCTACTACCTTTTTACAAGAAATGTTGAAAATGTTGTCCTTGAGTAGCAATACAGGCGTCAGAGCGTCGCAAGAGGTTTGTTGATAGGTAAAAAAACACCGGAGTAGCGGCTGCCACTTTCACTTGTTGAAGCTCTTCGATAATTTCTGGACACTGTTGATTTCCACAAACGAACTGTTTCATCCAACTGATACACATTTATCGAAAACCGCCTCTTGAAATCGTACTTGTTGACGAGTATGTGGAGTTCCATCGGACAAAAAGTGAGTTACACAACGTGGACAATCAGCGGGCTCCAAACCCTGTACTTTGTCAACATGGTATGGATGTGGCCGTATTCTTTTAACGTAGGATGCACTATAAGCTGTGAAAATCCAACTTCTTCTTTCTGTCCTATCACGGCCACGATCGTGAGTTTGAGGTTGAAGGTACCATGATCTCGGAGATGCTGTACCACTGATGCACCAATTACCATATCGACACAATCTGCATGGGAAAACTCCACCATAAACCGATTTCACCGACCGCTCGATGCTAACTGACCCTTTTCGTGTTTTTCACGTTGCGATTAAAAAAGTGCCTGATAAAGTCACTTTTTTGGTTCTTAATCCGACTTGCTCTGTTCCATTCATTGTAGTAATTATGTAGGTCACAAAACAGTCCAGCTGTTTTGTGACCTACAGTGTGTTCCAGTACAACAATTTACATTTAATTTCAAATATTTTTTTCTAGACACTGCTACTACTTAGGACCGTGAATTTTACCCAGTGACATAATCATATTGTGAGCTATTCCCCATTTTTTTTTTGCATGTATTTCGCAATCACCTTGTATAACAAATGCGATTTTTGTTTTGTGATAAACAAATGACATAAAAAACCACCCTCGCAGCCCCTGCGCCGTGGAGGCATAAATTCCAAGGGGGCATATTTTATGTTGTTCCCCAGAAGTGCGAACAACATAAAATATATATAAATAACCAAAATATATATAAATAACCAACGGGAAAAATATCCTTTCAGTAATAATAGTATGCATAACTTCGAGTGTTTATGTTTATACTTCCAAAGAACTCGGCGATAGCACGTGCAATTGTGATAAAGTAAAATTTGATTGGTTATCTATTATGATAATGATTATTTTATATATTATTATTAAGTCTATGCGGACGCAAGGTGACTTGAATTCTTACATTTTTGAAAAAAAAGGGTAAAACTTTCTCGATTTCATAAAAAAAATCGAAAAGCTGTGGGTTTGAGCAGCTGACTTTTCATCTATACTTATCTACCACATGATCGTTAAGTTGGTTTGCTTGGTTACGTAGAATGTGACTAAAGAACAAGAACAATAACGATTATAATAGTAATAAACAAAAAAAATGCGGACTCATAAAGCACAAATGTAGGAATATATTATTGCATGAAATTTAAGTTATGTTTATTGTACAAAATTTCGAGGAAATCATCATTTTGTTGGTGGGGATGATTAGACAAATTTTGGTTAGCGTTTTACCATCTATATGAAATTCCTAATATATGTACATACAAAATTTGACCATAATCAGTCCAGCAGTTTCGGAGATTATCTGTCTAATAAAAATCCAGACAGACGGCACACAGACAGACGCGGAAACGGAACACCTATTTTTTCGTACTCTAGGAGTCATGAAACGTCGAGAAAACATGAAAGTAGCCTGATGGACTCTGCAATACTTCCTTACCTTAAGCTCTAGAAATAAACAACGAATAACTACAAAGAAATCTCGAGGATGAACTTCACGGAGGTTAAATAGGAATATGTCACGATACATTGTATTAGAGTAATTATAAGAAAAAAATACAGAGTGATGTAGAATAGTGAAGGCAAGAGAAACAAAATTATGGAGAAAATAAAGGTACTTCGTCGACAGCAAAGAAGAAGCAACAAGATCGAGATACGGTCAAAAACGTTCACCATGGAAGCACGTAAGTATACCTACATATAATTCTGAGTATGGAATAAAACTTTACCACGTATGTAGACACAGCAATGACGAAAGAGTTCAAGAGAACATCTAGATTCAGATGTTATAAGAAAGAAAGAATATAACATAACAGAAATTGCAAATTATTTTAACACTAGCTGACCCCGTGAACTCCGTTTCACCTACAATTTAATTATGAATCTGCAAAATCGAATGCTTTGAAATCTTGCAGATGTTTTAAACATATGATAAGCATAATAAATTTTTATTCAAAATATATTTACTTATCCCCTCCAAAAAATTGATGACGTCAGCCCAAAATTTTGCCAAATGAATCCTATCTAAAATGTCCAAAATAGGATGAGACTAGGTATACTTGTGATTTATTATTCCATTCATATTTTTTAGTTTTGCTTATAGGGGGTGTCTCAAAAAAATTAATCACTGAGTCAATTTATTTTATTGATTGAATCAAGAATTGCAAAACTGAATTTTGAAATATTGCAGACGTTTTGAAGTTACTGTTTGACATGGTAGGTTTTCAATCAAAATATATCTGTTTATCAAGCCCAAAAACTTGAAAACGTCATCTCAAGATTTTGGCGAATAAATCCTATCTAAAATGTGGAAAATATCATCAGTATATTTTCGTAATTTATCACTGCATTCATATTTTTTAGATTTGCTTTTACAGTGACTCAAAAAAATATATGGATCAGTCAATTTATTTTAGTGAATAACTCAAGAGTTGCAAAAATGAATACTTTGAGATCTTGCAGACGTTTTAAAGTTATTGTAAGCATGGTAAATTGTTAAGAATATTTATTTATTCCCTCCCAAAAATTGATGGAATGGCTCACTCGATTTTCGCAGATAATTTTGGGAATACAATACAGTTATTTTTAGTATTACACTGCACCAATCCAAGGTGGTATATCTACGTGTTGATAGTAAATGTTGATTAGGTCATCACAAAATTGTGTGAAGAAAAGACTCAACTCGAAAATGCTGAATATGTTTCATTATACTTTTGGTGCGAAGGAAGTTCTGTCGAAACAACGTTCGATCAATTTTTTGACAATGGTTGATATAAATAAAACTCAGTAGATGCTCATACTCGAAATACGAAGTATCTACTCGAATATCAAATCAAAATATTTATAGTTTTTCTAGATGATACTAATACTTCAGTAAGTAACAGTTGATGCTCAAGTAGCATCTCGATACAACAAAAAAGGACAACAGTGACAGTGTTCAACCATCAAGGCAAAAATCGAGTCACCAAAATATAAGTTAGTATGGGGTAGACACCTTGAGATGGGAATCTCTATGGCCAGTGTTAGAAAAAACGCACTGCACAATTTATGAATAAATAAAAGTTAATTACATGAAAAGTTTTCGATATTCCTGCTCCTAATGTGTTTTTCAAACTGAATGCACCTTTTGACGACGTTCCACATTCATGAAAGTCACCATGTTTAGTTAAAATTCACTCTTACAACGATCCTACTGGTTTTCTAAGCTACTGTACAGACAGCTCAGTTATTTGCCACGCCGATGCTCATTTCTAGATTAAATGTTCACAAAACTCGTAGATGTTCAGTTTGTGTCCGGGGAGATACAATGTTTCCCAGTAGGTACTCAGTACATAGAGTAGATGCTCAGGTATATAAGAGTAATAATGAAGTAGGTACTTCGTACTTCGAATATGAGTATCTACTCAGTTTTATTCATACCACTCAATGTCTCGCTTCAATGTTTGATTATGTTGATTATGAGCACAACTTCCATATCCGAATTACCCATGAAATAAATCAATGCGGTTTGCACCTGAGGTAGTTCGTCGCACATTTGATTCGTGGACCTATGTGAGGTTGTCGTCTTCTCGGCATTTTAATGAACTTCATAAAACGACACAGAATTATTTTCACAGTCAATCAAATCTGTAAATTTTGTATTGAGAATTTTAAAATATTTAAACTTCAAATTAAATCCTCGAATAACGGTAAAGTTTGAGGTTTTGTCAAAACCAACAAAGTGAATATAGGTAAATAGAATGGCAGATCAAAATGAATAAGAAACTTTCGCAATGTGTAATTAAATTCACTTTAACCAAGACTTGTCTTAAAATAAACGCCTTTTTTTTTACGAAAAAACAGAACGATTTCAAATGCAATATACTTTTCACAATCGCACGGAAGAATTAGTTTTGTATGACACGTCAGTTAGACGACAGGTCCGTCAGAGACGCCAACTATTGAAAGTAATTCGAAGTGGCGATTCCCATACAAAATTTTTAGAATTTTTTAATTTTTTACTGTTCTGTTAAGTTATCCTTATTTTTTTTTAATTATAAAGCATCCCCGTAATATAAAAAATGTTTCAAATCGGTCAAGCCGTTTTTGAGTCTTAGCGAGACCAATAGGAACAGCAATTGATTTTTATTTTATAGATGATTAATAAATGGGGGTTGGTGGTAGAAGGGTGAAAATTTAGGGTTATGTGTATTTTTTGATGCCAAATCTTAAAAAAATAAAAATAAAAAAATTTGTCAAAAAAATAGACAAAAATTTTTTAGGGTGGGCCACCCTTATCACTTAGGGGTTTAAAAAATAGTTTACAACCTATTGTCAGACCTACCGAATAGACACAAAAAATTTCATACAAATCGGTTTACCCATTTCGGAGAAGTTCGGTTACAAACATTGTGACGCGAGAATTTTATACATAATGCATTATTATTTTAGAACAAATTTCATTACCATAAAAAAGGTTATACTGACTCGACCTTAAAAGATAGACATATGCTGTTGCGGACTTTTCTTTAGAACTTTTAGAGGGGAACAATTTCGTCATACAGGATTTTTACGTAACTTCAACCGTTTAAGCAGCGTAAGCAACGGAAGCTGTCAAAGGAGGAATAATTTTCCCGTTTTTCCGAATTTTTCATTGTTACTTCGCTCCTAATGATCGTAGCGTGATTTTATATAGCCTATATGTAGATATGATACATGGACTATCCAACACAAAAAGATTTTTTGAATTTGAACCAGTAGTTTCTGAGATTAGCGTGTTCAAATAAACAACAGCTTCAGCTTTATTATATAAGTATAGATTTCAAAAAAATAACTTTTGATTTAAAACTAGGCAAACCAGTTAGTTATTTTCTGAAAAAACAAAAATTTATAAATTATCACTACTACTAAGGAACACTTGTGTGGTGGTGTTGTGATACATTTTTCTAAAGTTCTATGGCAGAAATGAAGTGTTTACAAAGACATCCGATACTTCAATAGATCACTTATGCATGCTGAAATTTTAAAAAGCAAATACCAGGCTTCAGATTTGTTTAAATGTTCTTCTAATTTTTGCAATATTAAAATAATCGAACATTCTTCCATTACGTTTCCATCAAAATTAGTACAACAAGAGAACTGCAATGTTATTTGCAAATAATGCAGTTTCTCTTCAATGCAATGGTCATTGGCTCCCACACAATAAACCTGATTTTACCTCTGCCATATAACAAATCAATCACTCCGCTATCACAATACGAAAAATTCTACACGTAAATAAAAACTACAACAAGTACTTCCCACACAACACTGCCCTCTCTACTCAACTCGAGTAAAAGCGTGCAATTTTCGTCGAAAACAGCCCTTAAACCCACCCCCGAATAATAGAAATTAAATCCTCCTCCGGTTACCCGAACTCCATCATCATCCCGACTCTATAATTTTATTACACGATCCCTGATAAAAAGCCTTGTTACAAAATCACCCCATAATTCAGGGTTTATCGCATCCCTCAAGACTGTGCGCGTTAATTCCGGCCGGTCATAAATCCAGGCGGCAAAAAACCGCCCCTCACAGTCTAAGTCTTCGTTAAACACATCGTTACCGACCCCTTTGTTAAACTCCTCTAAGCGCTCCGATAGAACATGACCCCGTCTTCGCGAACCGCCACCACCTTGGCACATTCTCGCCCCGACGAGGGTTGATGTTTACTAGTGATTTCCCCCCGAGGAAATAAGATCCGGTAGCCATTTTCCAGCGGCTTGCTATTATTTAAGTAATTGTTCTACGCTATTAGCTCCACGGTAATCCGTTTAGTGTAATCGAGTTTCGGAGCTTTTATTGGCCTCCATTTGTTTTGCCCGCTAAACTGGACTGTTAGATAATTCGGGCGCCAGCGATGCTACGTGCTACGCCCCCGAGATGGGGATTAAACCGCCCGGAGGTGGGGGTCCGGGTTCGGATTCACAGTTTGCTTGTTTTCCTCATTTGAATATTAGCGGTGCTTAACGTGAAGAGATTGATTATGCATGAGTGTACAACATAGACATCATCGCCTTTGAGGTAATGCGTTTAATAAAAACTAATTAATTCTAATGGTTAATGCCGCGCCGGATAACAAACTATCAAGACGGATCAGTGTTAGGAAATTTGCTGCGATGCGAAAATGCTAATCACTGCAGTGTAGCATGACGGCGGGACGACGACACGGTATAGTGGATAAAACTGCCTCCGACGGTTATGGGTATAATTAAAAAATTGTATAAAACTAGGTATATAATTGTTTATTCAAAATTAAAGGAAAGCAAAAAATGGTGAAGAAATATCATACAGTATAACCTCGATAATCCGAATTAATTGGGGAAAGGTGTGTTCGGAATAGCGATTTGTTCGAATCTGCGAATTTTCCAAAAAGCTGAAAGGGAATAGAATAACAACTTCATACACTGCTGAAAACAAATTTCAAGAAATAAAGCTTAATTTTATTAGACAGAAATAAAGTACATATTCTTAACCAACAATGGAGAATAGGTACATTCGAAAAAAATATTACTCCATGACCATAGCCATGCTATATTTTTGGAATTAACACGTCGGGATCTATATGCCTAAATTTAATCAGAATTTTTAGACGACTTTTTCAAAAATGAAATTTCTCATTATGTATTCGTATTACCACCCTTGTGGAAATTTCGACCCATTCTCGACAATTTTCGAAATTGAACTAAATACTTTCATGTAGATTTTGGGCCGTAGAAGTCACTTCTGGCTTCATTTCTACGATAACTCAAACCGTTTTTCCAGAATCGTCCATTGAAATATCGCAATTTTTAAAAATTTCAAAAGAATTGAATTTCACACCGAATTTTCCCGAAATATTGCTCCGTTACTATAAACATGCTATATTTTTGGAATCAGCACGTCGGGATATATATACATCTCTGAATTTTTTTAGAATTTTTAGTCATTTTGACAAATGACCTACTCTTCTAAGACAAGGTATTAGCCCCGCCCACCCACCCTTTATTTTCTTAGAAGAGTAGGTCATCTGGCAAAATCAATCTTATCTTGGCAAGTATGACACTGATTTTTGCAAATGACATATTCTTTAAAAAAATAAGGGTGGGTGGGCGGGGCAAGTACTTCTCAAGATAAGATTGATTTTGGCAGATGACCCACTCTTCTAAGAAAATAAAGAGTGGGTGGGAGGGGCTAGTACTTGTCAATATGAGATTGATTTTGTCAAATGACATACTCTTGTGGGGGCTGTCCAGTCCTACAAAATTGTATAGCATTTGTATATTTGTATATAATCTGTATTTAATTACTTCCCAGTATCACCCCGAAACCTTCTATTCGTCCACGTGCATGTCGTAAAACCTATCTTTTGTTCACTCTTCTCAATAATACTTATCCTTTCCCAGATTTCAAAATACCTTCCAAGAACCCTTTAGACACAACTGTTTCCACCGCTTTCAACCGACCTTTCTTTTCATTTCAATTTCACAAACTCCAAGACTCTTCCTTCAACCGACGTACCGACAACATCAAAATAAATACGCCAAAACGCAAGTACTGTTTCAATCACCTGATCACCCCACACTCTCTAAGAAAATAAGGGAGGGTGGACTAGTACTTGCCAAGATAAGACTGACTTTGGCAGATGACTTATTCTTCTAAGAAAATAAAGGCTGGGTGGGTGGGGTTAGCACTTGCTAAAAATAAAAAAAATTAAAAATCAAAAAATGACATTGAAAGATCGGATAAATGAGAAATCGGAAAATCGTACAACTGTACAATCGGAAAATCAAAAACCGAAATATCGAAAAATTGAAAAAAAAAATCTTATAAAATCGAATTCGAAATTCCAGTTTTCATTTTTTTTAGTTATTAGATTTTTCAACTTTTGAATCTTTCATTTGATATTTTGTTTGACAATTTTGCAGTTTTTGATTCCAGTCTTTTGACTTTTCAATTTTTACCTTTACAATTTTTTAATTTTTTGATTTTTAATTTTCAAGTTAAAATTTTTCCTTTTTACGATTTGTCATTTTTCGATTTTTTAACTAAAAAGAACAAATTTATTCGAACCGAAATTTTGAAAAATCGAAAAATCCAAAAATTGAAAATTAGAAACAAAATTTTCAGATGCTTTAAAATTACGGTAAACATGGCAAATCGCTGCTCAAAATTACCTTTTACTCCCTTCCAACAACTCGGTGACAAAAAATTGAAAATCGAAAATTAAAAAAATAAACATCTATTCTCTCGATATTTTTAAAAATCACATAATTGAGAAATCGGAAAACTGCCAAAATTGTAAAATTACAAAATCGAAAGTTTTTTTCAGTTGCCCAGAGAAATCAAAAATCGAAAGACAGATCAAAAAATTTAAAATTTAAAAAGCGAGAAATTGAAAAATTCCAAAATTGAAAAATCGAAAAACTGGAAAATCTAGTAGTATTCACTACGATAAGACTGATTTTGGCAAATGATCTACTCTCTTAAAAAACAAGGGTGGGTGGGCGGGGCTAGTACTTGTTAAAATATGACTGATTTTGGCAGATGACCCGCTCTTCAAAGAAAATAAAGGTTGGGTGGGAGGGGCTAGTACCTTTTCTTTATGTTTTGAGCCTTATTTTGGCAAATACTAGCCTGGCCCACCAGCCTTTTATTTTCTTAGAGGGTAGGTTATTTGGCAAGTACTAGCAAATTTCGACTCATTTTCGACGATTTTCGAAATTTAAAAAATAATTCTTGTAGATTTCGGGGCGCAGAAGTCGTTTCCGGCTTCATTTCTTCAATAAATCAGTGCATTGAAAATTCACAATTTTTAAAAATTTCAAAAAAGTAGGTGCATGTTTTCAAGTTCAGAGTTTTTGTTCGGATTAAAGAGATATCGACTTCAACTAGCCTTTGTTCGGCTTACTGGATCGGATAATCGTGGGTTCGGATTATAGAGGTTATACTGTATAAGACAAAATATGAATTTTTCCATTGATTTGATGACATGTCAAAAAAACCCGGATACTTGAATATTTGTAACTTTACGCGCTAATGTTTAGTGTTACAACTTTTTTTAGTTTTTTCTCTTTCCACATCCTTTGGAATAAAGTTATGCTTTGTCTTAATGAATACATTCATGTTTTGCTTATTGAAATATTTTTTACAAAAGTTTTACCAATTGCAAGTAATCACAGAAGATTCTAGTGACCGAGATTTTTTGTCTGGCAGTGTATTTCATTTTCGTAATAAATATTCATATATTTTTTTTCTAACCATAAATTGTTAGATAGAAACAGAAACATACGGTTTCTACTATACTGTACCATCGCACGCAAAAGTATTGTCGGTAGCCAGCAACAAGAGTATTAAGCTTCTCCGCCTCCTCCTTGTGGGTTTCAATAATCCCATAAACACTTAGGTATATAGAATAAAGTGAACAAGGACTAAAATGATTTGAAAGTTTTCAAGTCGAAACTCGAAATTAACAGAACACAGAAAACAAGAAATTATACTGATTCTAAAAAATGTAACTTACAATACTAGTGTTTTTAAATTTGTATCAAAAAAATATTTCTTTATTACTTGCACAAAAACGTGCATTGACATTTGAAATATCATAGAAGAAAAAATATGGATTTTTTCCATTTGATGACAACATAAATATCTCATTTTTATAATGAACAAACATAATTATTCAATTTATTCTTACGTACAAATCTAAATGCGTTTAAAAAATGAATACCGATTGGATAAAAATAATAACAAGCATTAATTGATTACAGTAACTGAAATGATTATGATCAATGACCTGAATTAAATAGCTTTAAATTAATTTAGAAAATTACAAGAATCTTTATTAGTCGCGCAAAAGGTATAACTACAAATTCTTTTGACCAATTGCGACATCTGGTATATTTCTGTTTTCGTCTTCGTCTGATGCGTGGGGAAAGACTGCCCACACTTCTTATTATTTTAGAGGTGGGAACGTATATCTGCTACCTGTGTCGTACGAAGACAGAAACAGAAACATACCGTTTCTACTATACTATACGTACTATCTTACACAAAAGTATTATGAATACTCAGCAGCAAGAGGTATTAAGCTTCTCCTCCTCCTCTTCGCGGGTTTCCATAATCCCATAAACACAGGTATACAGAATAAAGCGGAGAATAACTAAAATTTCCTGGTGTGAAAGTTTTGACTTAGAAAAAAATACTGGATAAATTTACTAACGGCAGAGATTTTAGATGAGAATTTGTATTTTTTAACAGATCAATCTGAGCAATAAAAAAACTAACGTTTATGTAATGAAAATTTGAAAATGACACAAGATAATATAATATATAATAAATCTTTGAATGAGGTGTATAAAAATTAATAAAATGTCTGCATCTGTTCAAATGATGGAACACATTACAACGGTTAAATTGTGTCCAAAAACTCTCTTGAATCTCTAATCAATGGGTACTGGTTAATACAGCAACAATCCATATAGTTGGCAATAAATTTTCTAATAATATTCAGAACATTTTGTTCGAATGTGGTATAATTAATAATTTTAGTCCTGTGTTTTGAGAAGACAAATTCAAATCAAACTAATTTCTACGTGACATTCTTTCGATGTATAAACATAAATAAATACTTGAGCTTCAGATTGATATTACCTAGTGCTGAAGGACATTTTATCCCGTTAGTTATGTGCTTTAAATAGATTCTACATTTCCGTACGGCGTAGGGACTGCGAGGGTGTTATTTCTGCTGCTGGTTTTTACTTTACAGCGGCTATCACAAAACGAAAATCGTAAAATCAAATTTTATAATTTTTTTAAAGAGCTGGATTTGCCGGATTACACTTTTAAAGCCTTCGACCAATTTTTTATTGATCAAATTAAGAACCTCATTTTCTAGAAAATATGAGAATACCCACGTTTTTATTTAATTATAATCAAATACGAATAATAATAATCATATTCAAAACAAATTTCTACTTGACATTATTTCGATGTATAAACAAAAACAATCGCTTATAAATAGTATCACAAGAAAACTGACACTTTTCTTCGGACTACGCCTGTCTCAGAACGCTACTGCAGCATTTCCTTAAAAAATGCATTAACGTGTCCATTTAAAGTGGTCTAAAATTTGGTCAAGTTCATATATTTTTTTATTGAAAGCTTCACACTAGACATAAATATAAGGACTGGACTCAAGTTTGTTAATTAGAAATATATTTTTTTCAAAGGGATTAATCTCAATTTTTAAAATGCAAGTCCTGAAACCGCGATGATGTTCCCTATGATGTTGACAAATATCACAACTGCATATGTAGCACATTAACCCTAGCTGACTCTAATCAAAAAGTTCTTGAAGTATTTATAAAATTTTACGTTCTCATTTGTCCTTTTTTATCTGTACATTTTTAACGATATCATCTACTCCGTGGCTACTTTCGTTTTGTGTACTTTAAAAATTTACCTACTACCATAAAACGCGGAGCTTTATTCTTTCGTATCAAGCCGGTGGCGGCTTTAATCCTTGCCATTCCGTGCGGCTTTTTTCGTGCGGTTGTTTTCCCGTCGTCCGCGCAACCGTATTACAACTAATGTTTTGATATGGGATCCAATATCGCATAAAGCACCCTCGCTGGCTTTCCGTCGCAATATGTCGACCGTAAACAACCCCGATAAACTAAACAAAAATCATCGCGCGATATTGTCGTGGGGCGGCAGTCGGCTTAAGGGGCCGAAGATCGGTGCCCGGCTGGCTGAAAGGAACTCCGGGCATCGGATCGTTTCTTATTTTATTCCTCCCAAAACAATACTTGTTCGAAAATCGAAGAGCATAAATTGAATGCATCAGTAAAACGAGCAACCCGGGAGCGATTCGCTATTGTCGGAACAACACAAGGCCAAACAAAACATGGCGACAATTATTTTCAATCGGCCATCTTCCTTTTTTCCGGCAGGATCAAGTTTCGCGTTTCTATCAACGGTAACGGGCCTCCTGGGCCGATTTTACGCGTTTAAAATAAATCTGGACAATTTTAAGGCCTTTTTCAATCCGGAGGAAACGCTCGGGTTATGACGCAGCGCTGTTCAACGGAAAAAATATACAGGGATTTTTAATGCAAAAAGCGATTTATTTGTCACAAATTATGACAACTACAGCGCTTATTAGAATTTTAATACACACTCTAGTTGCCGTTTAAAACGTAAATTAGTGGTATTATTTAATAAAGATTGTTAGAGTGATTAAATATAACGCATGTTAAAAGAAAATCAGTTTTTATCGTCAAAATCTTGAACAAAATTTATTTATGGTGTACTGCTACAACTAAACATGATCGCGTTTATTTTTTCAGTTTAAAATCCGAATTCCACATATTTTCATTATTTTATCACGACCGATGCAATGAAATCGTGTCGTAACACCTTTTCGATTAAGTTAGATGCCACATTTTTAATGAAATCCGCTTTTGCCTTTTTTCATTTTTTTACTACTGTTTTCTTGTTAATGTCATCATTACAAACGTATTTGTTATTCTGCAAATATTTTCTATATTATATTATTACTAACTCATAAATACTCTTAGCTGACCAACATTGTTGAAACTCTTTTACAAGTCGACTTCTTTCATTGCTGACATAATTTGATTTAAAAGTATGCAAATTTTTATAATTTTATACATTCTACTAAAATATTTTCTTTGAAAAAATTATTCAAATATTGTTTATTAATCTGTCATTGTATATATTAATCAATACACATAATTGACAAGATTTAGATTGTCATCACTTCACTAACCACTTATTTACCTGAACAATCATATTTATTTAAATTTAATTTTTTCATACTCTTTTCCGCACCACCTATGAGGTAGAGTATTATAGGCACGTTTTTTACGTGGTATCTCCAGTAAACCTATTCCAATATTACTATTTATTCCTGTATGTGTTTATACTAGAAGGGCAAAAGATTTATATGAACTACACATGACGCGAATGCAAATAATGTACAAACCGCATTGTCTTATTGTCAGTTTGGTGTTACTGCAAAATGCTTCAGTTGCCCTTGCTTCATTTTCTATGCAAAGATTTTGGGAGAGTACATGCTGAACTAGATTTGCAGGGATGTAAAATGTTTTTCACAGTACAGTAGGATTAGCCGTGTTACTTGTTCTCTCATTTTGCAAATCTTACCAAAATAACGTTCGGTTAGTCTAAAGGATTTTTCTGCGCACCATTCTGGATTATTGCGTTCGCCAATTGTGTTTTGTTCGATTAAAAAGACATCAACGTTTGAAAGTTTTTTGAGAAATACCTACTTTTTGCGCTGTGACATATCAGGTATTTCAACTGCCTCGTTAGATACATCGTCGCCCGAGAACTTGTATAGATCCACAGACCGGAGCGCGCTCAGGCCAATGTCGACTCTATAAGCCTCCAGAAATTCTGCGGAAAATAGTTATTATTTAGATGATTTTGTTTACACACATCTCACATGTTTCACTCGATTTTGACACGCAACTATTTTTTTGTTTAACTAAGTATTAATACTTTCATTGCGTTTGATACTAACGTCCTAAATTAGCAATACTAGTGGAATGAACAGTAATCATGCAATAGATTTTTTTGGGAAAGTACAGTTATTTTTATGTTTTAGCAGCAATGTGTTCTATTTTCTATTAATTTTTACATATTTTTAATCATAATTTTGGTAGTTATTTTTTACTTTTATTTTTAGCAATAACAAATAGTCCAAACATGAAAAAATAAAAAAAAATTAAAATTGGAAAATCTAAAATTTAGAAATCGAGAAATTGAGCAATTGTATAATTGAAAAATCGAAAGATGGAAAAACTGGAAAATCGAAAAATTAAAAAAAAATGGAAAATCAGACATTTAATGAATTCCGAAAATCGAAAAACTGAAATGTCCATAGAAGAAATGAAAACTCGAGAAATCGAAAAATCTAGAATTTTAAAAATTGAAAAATTAAAATATCGAAAAGTTGAAAAATTGCGAAATCGTATCATTGAAACATCGAAAAATAAAAAAACGGAGAAATCGAAAATTTGAAGAATGGAAAAATTCAAAATATCAAAAATTAAAATACTGAAAAATTGAAGCATCAAAAGTTGAAAAATCGAAAAACCGAAAAGCCGAAAAAGCTCAGTAAGTATTTATAAACCACAAGTTCAGGATTATGCTACTAAAAAATTGATAACGTCATCTCAAAATTTTGCCGAATAAATTCTACTAACAATATGCAAAATATGATGAGTTTTTACTTGTAATTTATCATTGCATTCATATTTTTTAGATTTGCTTATATACATAGGTGGCTCAAAAAAATTAATGAATGAGTCAATTATTCTATTAATTAAATCAGGAACGACATTCCATTTTCCCAGAAATTTTGGGAATATTGTCATTTTTACTCTAATCCACATTGATTTACGTGCCCTTGGAAAATGTTGGTGATTTCATCACAAAATTGTGGAGATACCTAAAGTAAAAATTTAACTCGAAGATGCTGGATATGTTTCATTGTATTTTAGGTGCGAGGAAAGTTCTGTCGAAACAACTTTCCAACAATTTTTTTGCTGTTATATTTGAACATAAACAGTTTATTTTATATATTTTTAAAACATTATAAAGAAAAATAAATTTTTCAAAAAAAAACGGGGTCCCAAAATTAACTCAAAAACAGGTCAGGTCAGAATTTTACAAAAATAGAGCACCAACGTCCCCCAAAATTGTTTTAGATTATTTACACAAAAATCTCCATGGTCTCTCAAAATAATACACCAAGAGTCTTCCGAATTAAAAAAAAAATCATATAAAATAAAACACTAAAAGCCCAAAAGATATTTTCAAGTTCATCCAGCAACAAAACACCAGATTCCTTTAAATTTATCCGGAAATAATTTGTAGTCATAGCTGCTGCAAAACTACTAAAGATTCTCGCAATTTTCTAAATTAATACATATTTAATAACTAATACAAGTAGTATTTTTATTAATTACCTGATTTCTTCTTTTTTTTTAACAGCCTAGGTTCTATTAGTTGCCATCCCTACTCTACAGAATTATTAATATAATATCATTAACCCCGCCCACCCACCTCTGCTCCATTTCCGTGATTCATTTTATCTGGTTTGAATGACAGGTGGATCTTATACTCAACAACTCAACAGAAATAAAATCGTTAGAATAAGAACAGTGCGGGTGGGAGGTGCTAGTATTTGCTAAGATAACACTTATATTGGCAAATAATAGATTTTCGAAGAAAATAGAGGGCGGGTGGGCGGGGCTAGTACTTGCTAAGATGAGGCTGATTTTGGCAAATGACGTATCCTCTAAGAAATTAATTAAATTATTATAAGAAAAAACACTAGGGGCTCCAAAGCGCTTTCAAATCCTTTCTAAACGGGAATACCTAAAACCTCAAGATTATTTTAAATTAAAAAAAAAAAACTGGGTCCCAAAATTAACTCAAAAACAGGTAGGTCAGTATTTTCCAAAAATAAAACACCAAAGTCCCGCAAAATCGTTTTAAATAGTTAAAAAAAAAATCTCCATGGGCCCCCAAAATGATACACCATTGGCACCTAAGAGTCTCCCGAATTAAAAAAAAACATCGCGGCATTCAAGATTTTTTCAAATTCCTAAAAAATGAAACACTAAAAGCTCAAAAGATTTTTTTCAAGTTCATCCAGCAACAAAACACTAAATTCCTTTAAATTTGTCCGAAAATAAAACACAGGGGGCCTAAAATTAACTGCGAACATTTGAATTTTAAAAACTTTGACAATTTTCATACTTCACTTTTTTGTTTAACAAGTTGTGACTAAAGTTTCTATTTTCTATTAAAAACTCGAAATTCTTTGCTCTTAAAGTTAGATTTTTCATAGGATAACTAGTACAAACCTGTCCTTGGGACCTCAGATAAAAAACTGAGCAGAAGAAGAAGGGATTATGCATAGAAGGGACAACATAAGACGTTGTAGAACTTAAAATCTACATGACTTTCGAATTAGCTTCTTATTCTCTTGCTCTTTTTGAAGATAACGAAATACGCAAAACAAAAAAAAATCTGCATTTTATGACCTATTCCCAGAAATGACGGTGAATGTTAACAATGTACAAAAATTTTCATACATAATTGATGTAAGGATGTTAATACACCGTTGCAAGTATCAACTAGATGAAAATTTTGGCACTGTTTGTGAACACTATGTAAGATATTTACAAAACAATTATGGGCAACATTTATGTTGTATTTGATGGTTATCAAAAAAATACCACAAAATCGATGAAAAGAACGCGTCGCTCTAAAAAAAATGCATGTACGTAATGACATCATATTCCACAAAAACACGCCTCTCAAAATAGGACAAGAAAAATTTTTTGCGAACGCCAAAAATAATAGTAACTTCATGGATATGCTACGAAGCACACTTGCGGAAAATAAAATATTTTCTTGTCAAGTGGAAACTGATGCCGACCGTTTAATAATAATTAAAACCGCAATTAATTTGCAATCCGAAAACGTTGTAGTTTCTGAGAATGATAGCGGTTTCACCAACAGATTGCGAAATTTATTTTCAAAAACCAGCAAAAGGCAAAACACCAGAAAAAGTATACTTATCTAAAAGCTTTGAAACAATATTACCAAAGTGTAAACAGCATACCCCTTTTTTAGATTCTTTCAGTGGCTGTGACACGACGTCCGCTTTTTCGCAACGGGGAAAAAATGTCTTTGCAAAAAATTTAGAGAAACGACTGCACTTACAAAATGCTGCAGCAGTTTTTGAAAATGAATGCAATAACGCCAACAACATTTTTAACGCTGGTGTTACATGCACCCTTGCTTTATACGCTGCCCTAACAAATAAAAGATCTAAATATCTTAAGCTACAACACTTTTGTAAAAGCAAACGCTAAAAATAGCTGCGTTAAATTACCGTCTTCTTTGCATACCTGCAAATTCAACCATGGGCTCGGAAGAGAAATATTACCAGAAGACTGGGGTTGGAAAAATGAAAACGAAATACTGATACAAGAAATAATGACGTAGCTATATCAACTCCACAGACCTTACTGAAAATGATTTTTTACACACACAAAACAGGATGTGTAGCATCTTGTAGGTGCAAGAAGATTGGCTTGAAATGCATTGTCGCTTGCTTAAAATGCAATGGCAACAGTTGTACTAATCCGTCACCTATCATCAAAGTTAATGAGGTGGATGACGACAATGATAATGTAGATAATTGACTGAAAATTTTTCAGTTTTTAGAAAATGAAATAATAAATATTTATTTTTTTATTAATGCAGTATATTTTACCTATTTTTTGTATCTTTGGTCTATTTTCTTAGAAGGTATGTCATCTGCCAAAATCAGTCTTACCTTAGCAAGTACTAACCCCGCCCACCCGCCCTCTATTTTCTTAGAAGGTACATATGTCATTTGCCAAAATCAGTTTTATCTTAGCAAGTACTAGCTCCGCCCACCCCCTCTCTTCTTATTCTAACGACTAATTTTATTTTTGTTCAGTATAAGCTCATTCATTTCATTCAGATCGGATAAAATCAATCACTGAAAACGAGATAGGGTGGGTGGGCGGGGCTAAATATGTTCTTCTCTCTCGAGTGGGAGTAGAAACTAATAATAATAGAATCTAGAATGTGAAAAAAGTAAAAAAAGCGCTAATCGTAACTTTTTTTATTATATTATTTGCTATAAAATTTATGTCGTATTTCATAGACCTGACCTGACCTGTCTTGACTTCTCTATTGCTACAGTAAACAAATTTTTAAACATTTCTGTTAATATATAAAAAACTACAAAGTACATTCCCTAAACAATACATTTTGTGAAACAAAAATTAATAAAAATGTTCCTTTTTATTTACAAAATTTTTATAGCGAGCTATTTTGACGAAATTGTAGAAATTGCTGCATTTCAGGTAGCGATTTTAAAAAAACGGTAGGAATTTCCGAAGAAACAAAGGCGAAAATGACTTCTGGACATCGAAATCTACAAGAAAGTGTCTTCAACTAATTTTCGGATATAGTTGAAAAATGGTCGCAAATGTCAAAAATGCCAAAATCAGTCTTACCTTAGCAAGTACTTATTATCAATTTTTTTTGTAAATTTGTTGTTTTTAGCTAAAAAATTATAAATTAATGTAAAAGGGACTATACAAATATCATTTATTGTATATAAAATTGAAATCATTACTACAAAATTGTTTCCTTCATATTTGTCTCATTCTTCAATTAATTGTTGTAATAGAGATCGGCAAATTTGGATGGGTAAACTTTTTCACTTAAGTTTTTAACAATGCAATTGAAAAGGTTTCACGAAAATCCATTCAGTGGAACCGGGTTCCCAGGTTTTTGCATTTTTATGTCTTAAGGCACTCCACTAGACGGAAAGTAGTACAATAGCAAGAGATATTTACAACTTAAGTTGTCGTGAGCCGGTAATCCCCAGATGTTAGAATAATCTAGGTCCGGACAGGGACCATCGTTACTCGTGAACGGAAATGACCATTATTTTATGAGTACAACTACCTGCTAAATGTCCTCAGACAAATTCGAGTGAACTGGTGTGAGCCATAAATATTTCTTACTATTGTAAGAAATGTCCGTCCATAATGTTTCTTATTGTTTGTGCCAAACATGAGCTAATTCATTTATTCTATTAATGTGTTCCTTAATCACAAGGTCATAAATTCCAAATAATTTAATAATTTTGAAATATATACCATTAATTTCATTTTGCCAACATTTTACATACTGGGTGTTCATTTTATCTGTTCACGCCTGACAATTTTTGCATAGGTAACATATTATACACCCCAGAGACGACTTCGTCTAATTTTATTTTTTTTTTAATAAACAATCATAGCAATCACAGAAAAAAATTACAAAGATGTCAATGCCAAATAATGACAAAATTGAAAAAATTATTACTCAATTTATTAATGGATCAGATTACAATGAAAACGAATTTATAATAAATGTTCAAAATGCCTGCATCCACTATCTTCACAAAGTCCTATCCTACGTTCAAAATTTGTACGAACTCTATCTAACATGTCGAGAGTTATAGTTCTGCATGACGCTATTATCCTTTCACGTAGGTGGTTTTCATTCTCGATTGGGACATTATAAACGTCATTTTTCACCTTCCCCCAAACAAAAAATCTAATGGCGTTAGATCAGGGCTCCGTGCAGGCCAAGCGCACTCTTCTTCTCTAGCAATAAGTCTTGGTCCAAACGCTCTGTGTAAATCGTTCCTACCGTCTGTCTGATAATGAGCGGGAGCGCCATCATTTTGAAACCAAATTATTCTTCGAATGTCTAACTCTACGTTTTCCAACAGGTTAGGTAAAATATTCTTTAAAAAATTTAGATAGATTTCGTTTTCCTTCAAAAAAATTTGAACCAATGACGTGGTTACCAACAATTCCACACCAAGCATTAACTTTGAAAACTTCTTGGAAGTGCTTTTCCTGATAACAATGGGAATTTTGCTGGGCATAGTAATGTGAATTGTGTCTGTTTATACGCCAGTTATTGGTAAATGTGGCTTCATCCGTAAACAAAACAACGTTAAATAAAAAGTCTTGATTGTCTCGTAATTGAGCCCTCACGAATTCACAAAACACTAACCGTCGGATAAAATCGCGTTCTAGGTGGACAATTGTCACATGGTATGGATGAAATCGGTTTGCCTTTAAGATGTTGAAAACCGAACCCAAATTAATCTCCATTTCTCTTGCAATCTGTCTTTGACTTACTTGGGGATTTTCTGCCACAATTTCAATTAGAGCAGCTTCATTATCCGGCGTTGTTACAGTTCGATTTCTTACTTTTTTTTTTGAATTGCCCAAAAAGCAAACGAAAAGTGAAAATATCTGGCTGACGGAAATTTCTCATAATTTTGGTTCTGATCATTGCTATCTTTGCGTTAATTATTATTATTTAAAAATAAAAATTAATCAAATAACAGTAGATAAAATGAACACCATATATAAGCTATTTGTAAATTTAGAGTAAACAAGTCAACTTTTTTTAATTTGTTTCTTCCTTACGATATATAATAATTTGGAAAAATGTGTTTTTGTGAACTTACGTCCAGAATTGTCAACGAGATGTAATTCATTGTCTAGGACTTGATGAACTTTCATTTTCTCTACTTCTGCTGAGACTTCTTTCACAACGGGTGGCAGTGCAATATTTTTTCTAACATTAAAAAAAAACCTCTCAGATTGTCAGCTTCTTTATTTTTTACTTCCCTAGTTTTTTTATACTGAGCACCATATAATTTAATTCTTTTTCCTGTCTTACAAATGTCATGCCTTATCAAAAAATCGAATATTTTAGGAAAACTAAACATTATTATACTGTCCTCATAACTTTATATACCTATTTTCTTTTTTTGTTGCTGCGGTGTGAAACGGTTGGGTCCTTTGAAAAATAAGTTCCTCAACATCTCGTGAATATTGTTAAAGTCGTTTCTTAAGAAATTATTCACCAAATTCCAATATCTAACTAACGCTTGTGTTATAATTGTCGATCTTTTCTCGGTTAGGAAGCTTTTTCATTAACTTGTCACGTACATTTTCTCATATTATTTAATTTTTCTTTTCTTTTGAAGTATACTATTGATTAATGACTATCAGATTCACAGTATATTTATCCTTCTTCTTCCTCTATCCAGGTTGTTCCACAGAGCAGCACCATTCCAGCTCCTGCTTCCCTACTGCTGTCTAGTTATTTTAAACTGGTTAATTTACAGAGATCTATGTGTAAGTAATTTAATATCCCATTCTCTTCCACTTGAGGCCTCATTTGCTTTTCTAATGAAGTTATTTATTTGAATTTCTGTTTGTTTATTGTTCAATCCTTTTTTTTTTACTTCTGTTGTGACAACTGTAACCAAAGTCTTGCATACGGCTAAGATTCCATTACTCTCTTCTGTTAGATTTGACGTTCATCTTACTAATATCTCACTTAGTTAGATACTAGAAAATGTAGCCGACTTTATGGCAAACGTTAGAAACCCGAAACCACTCTTTGGAGCCGCATCTCTCAACCATTTCTTTCGGTGTTAAACTTTCCCTTCGGATTAGGGGACGTTATCGAGATAACGAAGCGTGAGTGACTTATAACCAATTAACATTATAAACACGGCCACTAATCACCAATTTATTTCGGATGGCCCAATTATACAAGTGTGGCGATGGTCGAACTTGATAATCCAGCCGAGAGGCCGCGCTACGAACATAATTAATACGGCAATTTGGATTTTACTTAATTAGGAGACAAGGGATAAACAAGCGCATTTACCACCGGACCCAGTGAATTTAACCCACGTCGCAGGATGGATATGCTGGGACGAGAACGACCACGGATCGTCACATGTTTACTCGATGTTAATGATATTGTATAGATAGTGGAGGAAATTACACACATTTACCAAACTGGTAGGCTAGTCACCCTGGAATCACAGAAAGAGCGTTTATTTACCACATTTGTCTTCGATGACGCTGAAAACACTAGGTGGCACTGCAGTTTTCAAGATGGTGGTGTTTCAGGTGATTGCCGCAAAGAGTAGCTACCGGTTTTTGTCTGCGTTTCTAAAACAACATATAAATAAATTGTACAATACAGTCTGGTAAAGAACGTTATAAGTTGTTTTAATAATGGGCGGTATCAGCTAGTATGGAAATATGTAATTAAAACGTGCAGGAGTAAGATATGTCAGTTTTTGACTGTGATAATACATACAATGATACCGTTTTAGTGGTTAATTAAACCCGAACAATAAACTTGTGATTGAAATTTTAGTACTGTCAGATGGACCACGCTTTTTAAAAATATAAATTGTCTTAATCGCATCCCACATTTGAATTTAAGTTGTTCATTTATAGACAATGCAAAAATCATAATCAACCGTTAATATCGCCCGGCCCACATGTTTAATTAAATTTAATCACACCGAATAAGCTGGTCATGTTGTGCAACAAATGTGTATATTTAAATTAAACCCCTCATAAATTAAAGTGTTAATGATTTCGATATAATTTTTAAAATTAATTGCCAATTTCTTTCAAAACCATTATTTATGATCCCATGAGACGCTGGAAAACGAGTCATATTTTACGATAGATATAAATTTAATTATACGTTTTCATTTATAAAGCCCAATGTAAAGAAAACTTAGCACTCTGAAAAAATTATTTATGACCGCGCCGGCCCAATTAGGAACACAAAACAACACAGCGTAGGTGCCTCTGACATATACACGGTGTTCGCGAAAACGCCAACACCCTCCCCACCACGCATTCCGATTACCTGTCACCTGTCGTGTCACGGCCAACTAATAAGCGTTCAAATTAAGAGAAACCAACAAAACGAACGAAATTCCCTATCTGGTAACCACTTAATCACCACGAACGTTTAACTTAAATGGTGAGTTTTTTTCTGAGAACCACGTGTAATCTGATATATCCGAGTCAGAGCTGTTAGGTTAAAATTAATGTTTATGCTCGAGCGACGTCGTCCATCTTGCCATAGAACCATCGGCTTTATCAAGATGTTCACTTGTTTAATGGGCTCGGTGCGTTTGTTCCACTTGCGTCGGTGTGAAACCGGCTGCGTCGCGACGCCGACGCCGCGAACGGGAATCGCCATCTCTTATCTGGGGGACCAATCTCCGACCGCTGTCATCGGCACGTTTCGTTTAATCACTATCAGAAAGACATGCACTAAATCGGAATCACACGTTTCAAACAGGACGCATTAAGATAAGACCAACATTAAACATTTCCAAAACGAGGGTCATATATAATGTGGACAGGCGATGGGACATGGGTCTGTCCTGGTTACTGCTGGACGGAGGCAGCAAGCGAGAAGAATGTGACTCAGGTAATATACAGATTTTTTGCCCACAATTTTTTTTTACTTACCGCCAAATTATTAACCGTCAAAACTTATTTTGTTCACCGTGGACAAAATGTACATTTTTACGATAAGACCACAAGAAATAGAGAAACATAAAAAGTTGAAAAAAGTACATAACAAAGGAGATTCAAAAGCTAGAATTATAGTCTGGACAATCCTTTTTGTGAATTATCGCTCAGTTCGTGACAGGTAACATGCCATTCACGAAGCACCCTGTATATTTAAAACTCATATTTTTCAGTAAATATACTAAAAGAAAGATATTACGTAAATATATGGACGAATAGAAGAAAACGATGGCACGGGGAAACGAATTGCGGTAGTCTAGGTACAACTGTGTTTTTTTTGTTTTTTGTTTTTTTTTATCAATGTGTTGTTGAAGATATGACCATTATGTCACTCTGTGTGAGTTGTTACCATCAGCAAGTCCGTCTCTGTCTTTATGTATGAAGACCTGGCTAAATGGGAGTTATAATCAAGAGTTGCACAAGTATGCTTAAATTCATTGTATTGTCGTAACCGAATTTGAATCAAATTTTCGCACTGGAATTAATTAACAGCGGCGCGGAATCACATTTGAGTAATTTGAATTTTAGAAAAAAAATTAGCTAGGTTAAATTAGTTGGTTTGGTAATTAATAAAAGGGAAGAAGCCTTTGTTTAACGAAAATTAATCGTAACGATGACGTCACAATTTTCCCCAATACGCGGAGCTAATTCTTGCGGCATTTTATTCAGAATAAGTGCTAATTTTCGACCGACGCTACACGTGCTGCAAATTTGTTGTATTGCTTGTAAATTCACCGATCAGGTTAGGATTTTAATCGTTAACTGGTTCTAACAGACATTTACTAGGAGATTTCATGAAATTCACATAGTCAGGATAACACCCTTTGTTTACAAGTTATGAATAAGTTTCTGGATGCTAATACGTAAGTGTTACATTATAACACTTCTTAATTTCTCACACAAGATCGCTAATAGTTCATTTACGGCAGTGATATTAACAAAATACATAATATCGTGAACTAGCGGGGGGGGGTTAAAATAATTTCTTCCCTTAGGCAGTTATCATCGTTATCATCATTACATTACCGAGGCATTTCCTCGCAACGATGACTGGATATTTTTGTGTCTGTAGTTGTTTTAAGTAACCAATCACTTAGATCAAGACATAATTTAACATAATGTAAACTCTTTGTTTGAATCGTTGATAAAGTGTGGTAAATATTAAACTTATATAAATTTGTTAGCTTTGCAAATTTCACCTCATACAATTTTTCTCTAACTCACAATTTTAACGTCAGTAATTTTCTTTTTTGTATAATTTTAAGTGAACGTAAATTTTCATGATCTACAGTTTTAACCTCACGTAATATTTTTATCTGCACAAGATTATTTCACACATCTTTGCTAGTTTTTTATTTTGTAAATATCTTGTTGATTCATGTTTGCCTCATATAATTTGTCTGATGTCCAATCTTAATCTCACATAAGAATTATTTGTTTAAAATTTCGCAAGATTTTATGGCGAATTTAAATGTGGTTTATTGCTCTTTTTGAAAATTTAACACTTGTTCAGTTGTCGTTAATATCAAAATCTTAGAAATTGAACATTTAAAATGGAATTGAGGTAAAAAACACCGAAATACGTGGCAGAAGCGGAGTGCGCGGTTCCTAGTCGAGCTGGCGAGATTTATGGCGCCATCTGCACAAAAGATGAAGGGTAGAATAGAATTTAGGGGTGGTCGAGATGACGTAACGCTGTCAACTACTACCCCATAGCTGGGACCCAACTGCGAGTTTACTACCGTAACGGCCTGCATGTACGGCTTGTCCGCAGTGGAGAATTGCTTTGCGGTAAGCTTGCGATAGATAGAATCAACGTCGCGGGGGAGAATAGCCACGACCGGTAGCCCCAAACTCTGCTTGCGCTACAGTACTTTTATTGTGCTCTTGTTGATTGCCATAATTTTAAATTTGCCGCCACACGTTACTTTAATTCAGGTTTTTTATTTGTTTTTATTAAATGTGTAATATTCAAATATTTGTATTGATTCAGAACGTTTAATTTGATTTCCATTCCAAGTCATTCAAAGTTTTTTTTTGGAGCGACTGCGATTCGGCCCCCTCTGGGCAGCCTGAGGGCAAGTCACGAGTCACCCTCGCACCCAGTTTTTTTTCTTTTTTTTTTAGTCAGTGAAGGAATAAATAATTTTGTGTTCTCCATAAATTTTGTGTTTTATTTAGCGGTACTTTTCCAAGCTTGGGGTCCACCATTTGCATCTGAACGCATCCCGCCATTTTTCAAAAACACAACGTAGGGTTCCATTTTGTTAGACGATCACAGCAAAGGCCAAATTTTGGATTTTTAAATTTTTCGCGGGCTCTCAATTTTTTTTCGCAGGTCAATTTAAGTCGGGATGTTTGGATTATCACAGTATGTTTAATATTATTGGTTTTTTGTAGTTCTGTGAGGAAGATTTTGAATTTTGGTAGTCCCATTAAGTCCCTGGTTTTACCCCAACTGAGTTTTCCGTGGTGGCAGATTTTCGTAGGGATGGAGTGGTTTGTTAATTTGAGGACGAAGTACAAGAATATTATAAACAGTGATCAGTAAGTAACTCCGCCCACGATTGTTAAGCGCATGTGTCGTTTTCAAATTGTCAATAAAAAAAACCACTTCCCATCTAGAATCTACCTGTCCCTAACAAATTTATTCAGTTTTTGTTTTTAAATCACTGTAGTGTATAAAGTTCTAGTTTCGAATTCAAAACTTCAAACCAGGAAATTTTAATCCTTGTTCACTTTATTTTATTACCAAAGTGTTTATGGGATTATGAAAACCCGCAAAGAGGAAGCGTAGAAGCCTAATACTCTCACTTCTGGGTTCCGATAATACTTTTGCGTGCGATAGCACATACAGTATAATAAAATCGGTATATTCATGTTTTTATCTTCGTCTGCCCTTAAATGCTAAAAAATTTTGGGCCTCTGTACCTGCATCCAGTGTATCAGACGAAGAGAGAAACAGTAACAAACCAGATGTCGCAGTGGGTACAGTTTTACAACATCTTGCCAAAAAAGAATTCTATTGTTGGGATGCCGTGTTGAAATTCAAATAGGACGTTGTAATCTGCTTCTGGTTTCAATAATCAAAATGTCGAACAAACAAATTTGTAGTCATAACTGCTGCAAAATTACTAAATATCCTTGCAATTTTCTAAATTAATAAATTATTATTTAATAATAACAGTAGTACTTGTATTAATTACCTGATTTTTTCTTTCTTTTTTTAACAGCCCAAGTTCTATTAGTTACTATCCCCACTCTACAGAATTATTAATATAATATAATTAACCCCGCCCACCCACCCCTTCTCCATTTCAGTGATTCATTTTATCTAGTCTGAATGAAAGGTGGATCTTATACTGAACAGAAACAAAATCGTTAGAATAATAACAGTGCGAGTGGGCGGGGCTAGTACTTGCTAAGATAACACTTATATTGGCAACTGATAGATCTTCTAAGAAAATAGAGGGCGCGTGGGCGGGGCTAGTACTTGGTAAGATGAGGTTGATTTTGACAAATGATTTACTTTCTAAGAAAAGAGAGGGAGGGTGGGTGGGGCTAGTACCTGTTAAGACTGATTTTGGCAAATGACATATTCTCTAATAAAATAGAGGGTGGGTGGGCGGGGCAAGTACCTGCTAAGACAAGACTGATTTTAGCAAATGACGTATCCTCTAAGAAATTCAATTAAATTATTATAAGAAAAGACACTAGAGGCTCCACGTTTGTTTCATAGATTTTCATAGGATTTTTTTGTTACTAAAATTGTGATAAACATTTTACCATGTGTCTGATTTCCTTAACATCGGTTTTGCAATTTCAAGGTTAAATTATAAAATGTCACTACACAGTTTTGATCTTTTTTTTTCCAAGTTTAATAATAATACAGAAATTGATAATTTATTATCAATACTCTTGAATATCAACTTACTATTGTTTTATGACCCAATTTCCGTAATTGTCTCTGTAATTTTACTCATCTCAACTCAAATAGGTTTTAGGAAAAAATGCTGGTTGCATTTAGGGCAACAAATGGCGCCTAATTCAAACTTTCCTGTCGTCTAGGTGTACCTCAAGACTCCGTTTTAGGACCATTATTTTCCCAAAATTCAGTTGAAACGCCAATTCGCTTTAGGTTATGTTATTAAATAAATTCCTCGTGTTGTCGTTGATGCGTAGACAGCTTGGCGCTGACATGCCATCTCGTTTCCGTGTTCGACATTACGCAAGAAGCTCCCGTAGCAGTAGCCTCATTATGTACCACGAAACAGCACTAGATAAGCATCGCTTCCAAAAATCCAGTCACAATTATGACGCTACTGAGTTATATCCCAGTCGGACACAAACTATAAATTAGATAGATATCAGACACCTGCGTAAAACAATTGATGATCACGAAAACAAAAGGCGAGCGGACTAGATCGCGTAAAAACGACTGTCGGAGGCACCTCGTCGGTTTTTTCGCCTCGTGCGACAGTTCCAGATATTTAAATAAAAGTGCAAAGTGGCACTAACGCAATTTGTAGGCTGAGACTGTGGCGAGTCGGCGGGACGGGGCGCGGGCGCGCGCACAGTCTAAGCGGGAATGTGGCCGACTTACAAATAAATCGCTTTTTATCCGATTTTGCGGCGACGTGAATTTATGTGTTCGCTTTCGCCGAGATTGACAGAAATCTGGTGCTGCGACTGTGACAATGTCTCGTTTATAACTCAAATGGGAGAGACACATTCTCGACGACAAAATGGCGGCAAAAACAGACGAAACTGTTGAGAAATTTAAATAAGATGCTGTGTGGAGCGGCGCAATTTTCGCTCGGGCGGATTCTTAGCAGCGAAATGCGCAATTTGCGACGTATTTCACTTCGTTATCATTAAATAAAAAAAAAACAAACAGAAACTTATGTTTATTAAATGGAAATGAGATTCTAATGTTTGGAACTATAGATCTGCTGTTATTGTCTACAAGAAATAATAATATTCTAGTAGTTATATAGTGGGGGTTCTAGTTCACGAATATAAAAATTACAAATGTCGCTTTATGAAAGTACCCTATAGTTAACATCTGTTGTTCTTAGCGTTTCTGGAATATCAATGTTTGATTTCTCCTATATTTTGCAAGCATGGCCTCCTATCGCCACTGCTAAAAAAGTGGAATACATAGAATCTAAATCAGTACAATAAAAGAACCGTCGATTTTTTTGGTATTTGTCAGTGCAGCTTCACGCAGCACTAACGAACCTCCTTTCCTTTACAATCCTCGTAAATGTCTTTAGCCTCCTTAGTACGATTATTGCTTGGCTTTAAACGACGAAGATGCGATCTGAAACGTGAGCGATATAAACAAACACGTGCGACTGGCAGCCATCATTACTATACGACAGGAACACGGGTTTTCTCACGAAAGTACAAGAGTCGGTTAGAATAAGTGAATCAGCAAAGAGTGGACACGGATCGGACATCATTGGCATTGTTGATCTGCTCGAGGCACTAGACTAAGTGCCCTCTTGAATCATTCATAAGACGCATTTTGGGAGATTTGACCAAGATTGGTCGACAAAAAATTTTCACCGGCTCGACTTTAAGAGCTTGCATTTTTTCTTTGTTCTAGTGACGATTTAGGATAATGAAGTAGTTTTTTATTCAGAAGAGACGTAATCGGTCTCTGGTCTGGATTTAAATAAATGCTGCTCCCTGAATTGAATTAATTATTTATTATTTTATCTCGATCTGAGGTGTGCTGGTTCTTCGAGGGAGGTTTGGTTGCGTCTCAAAATTTTGATTTATGATGGGAGTTTTGTCTGATTTGACGGTGAGGATATGTCGAGGTTGGAAATAATGGAGAAGAGGTGCTGCTGTTATGTAATTATATCTTGGGATGTTAGAGTATTTCTGACACAATGAAACACTTTCACAGACGATATAAAAATATAAATATAATTGTGATTTTTCACTACCCAGTTGTTGCGATTTGCACATTATTACAGTTGTTTATTGGTTTCTAAATTCGATTAAAAACAGGCACACAAACGTTGTAAATTAATTTCTGTTCTCTTAATTATGATATTTAGAAAAGAATATATCCAAAAAGTGAGAGATCTGGCTTTTTTAAAAATACATATATTAAAAATCAGTAGGTACTATGAACATTAATCCCCGCTTTGTGCTATAACATATTAAGTTACAATTCTATGGCGATAATAAAGCCATGACGCCTTCTTGGCAGCTGCTTAGCGTGGTAGATTTTACATTCGTTTTATGATCTACACTTAATTTTTAAAGTGTTTTAGCAGTCATCACATGTGACACGCGGTTTCAGCAGTTGCATTTTAAAAATATGAGATACATCGCTTTAAAAAAATTATATTTCTAACTAACTTGGATGCAGGGGACCTCCTAAATTATATTCATGTCTAGTGTGATTTGACCAAATTAAACTAAAACTAAAATTCCTGTAAAACATCACTTTTTGAACGATTTAATAATTCTTTGAACAGTTGTTTCGAATTTTTGGTGGAGATCAAAGAAATAAAATTATGTCAATGTTCTTATTTAATCATATGATTAAATTTATTCGGCAAAATTAGATAACATAAAATTGTAAACCGCCCTTCAGAGTACATATGTGTCAAATGAAACCTATTACAATACTTTCCTAGATTACACTCGGTAAATATTCGTAAATGCATACATATTTAATAAAAAAATTGGTCGAAATTTAATTGACTTGGGACACATCATTGTCGAGTATAACAAAAAAAAAAAATAAATAATATAAAAATAAAACAAACACATTCATTCGGACTACACAATTTTGACTTTAACACACTGCAAATGAGTGTAATTTCTGAACACACAACCCCCAAAAACGTTCCCGTTTCCTCGATCCCAATAACTCATTTCTCCCAATAAAAACTCCAACCTCCGAAAACTACCCCTTTTTTCAATATCTGTGACAGGTCGAACACATCCGCAACTAGCGCCCGCTACGCCAATAAAAACCGCCCCAAACTATTACACCCTCCTGTCAATGCTCTCGACGGAACTGCAAGCAATTGAATCCTTTTTATAAAAATCTAACTGCGCACCCCTTCGAACATCGCTGAAATCTTGTTAATCCACACATCAGTACACATTCTAGTGTTTTTTCGAGCATTTTGCTCAATTCCTCGAGAAATTTTTTTTAAGAAAAAAAACTTTTTCAACTTACGTAATAAATAACCGTTTTTTGAGAAATAAAGATCCGGAGAACAAGAGAAACACTAACACATCTATTAACTCCGGCAAAAAACCCATTCGAATTCACTCCTCACGTTCGGCTCTTCTTGATTAGAGACCATCAACATCCACCCGTCACAAATTTATGACAATATCAATTAAAAAACCGCCCATGATCCGTGCAACTTTTTGTTTATCGTTTAAGAAATATGGGCCTTCCAAAAAGCCCGGAAAAATCTAACATATGCCCATTAGACAGCTAATTAATGTCAAAACAGCGTCTCGGATGATTTCTTTGTTGCGAAACAAACGAGCTGCAGCGACAACAAAAGAGTTTAGAATTGCAAGGATCCGAACACTGTTTTGATTGATACAAAACAGACGGCAACGGAAAAAAGTGAACGTCGCTCCCTGTAACAAACGAATGCCGCAGGAATGTTAAGCTTTACGTTTTGTCTTTGCCGGTTGGGTTTTTTTCGGTTATTTGTACTATTGTATTCGGGCCGTTTGTGTAGGAATTATAAACGGGCTGGGTTCCGACGCGATTGCGGAAAATTCGAGGAGGTTTTTGGAATGACGGAGGAATGGTAAATGGTGAATGTGCTGGGCCATTACGCAAAAATGGAGGCAAAAATGCGAGACGGGAGCGGCTTGGAAAAAATGGAAATATGTGGGCAAGTTTGCGCCTGCAGGAATTGTTTAATAAACGCGTAATTTATACTTATTCGTGTAAAAGGACATCCAAATTTTTGGGTTATATATCAGATCATGCCTCATTATTAAATAATATAATGACTTGTTATAAAATATCAAGTACTTGAATACAACTTAGGTGACTCCCTGTAGAAGCCTCCAAAGTTTTCAAAAAATGTTTAACAAAAATAGAAATCTAGTTCTTAATTCTTTGTCTACATCCTACTTATATTGTGTCCGACTTTGAGTTCGCTGCATAGGTAATCCACTTTATATGAGAGAATTCACAGCTGTGCTGTCAAAAACGTACCGATTTTTGACGAACTAGGTACATACATGTACCTACACAATTTCTGGGAAGTCTATCATTTCGCATCTGTTCGCCTTAAAATTCGATTTTTATTTATAAAATTCCATTGGAAGTGAGATTTTTCCTTGAATTTTTCCCATATTTTTTAATTAGAGTTTTCTATTTGTCAGATTAGGTCAGGTCAGGTCAGGTCAGATCAGGTCACTTGAACAATGTTGTGTTCTAGGCAAACATTGTTGTCAAAAATCTCGACTTCAAAATCTTCAATGACAAAAAAAAAACTCGCGTAAAATTTAATTTCGGAAATTTAATTTATTTTTGTATGACAACCAATATAACTTAGAATAAAAATATTTTGGACTGTTAAAGTAGAGATAAAGATGCAAGCTATGGAATAGTGTAAATAACACCCCCACAGCCCCTGCGCTGGAGAGGGTGCAATCCACACAGTTACTAACTACTCCACATGAAATACATTTAAATCAGATAAACAACGGGAAAATTATATGATCAGTACATGCTTAACTTCGATTGTTCGTTTATAGATCGGAAGAGTGTGACCCACTGGTTGATCACAGTATGCGAAAGAATTGTAATGATTTTCTCTCTTCAAAACAGAGGAGGCGACTAAAATTATTTATTAAGCTAACAGTAATATAAAATATTTCTTTTTTTTTATTTTTATTAAATATAGGTAGGCGCAACATTACAATATTTTTAAATTTTCGCAAAATTGGGCGAATCATTCTTGATTTGATCAATAAAAAAATGTAGATAATAAGAGTCACACTTTAAAAAAAAGCCCCCAGTTCTTTGGACGGTCACCTCTGTGGTACTGAGACCTGATTAGTGTGCCGCTTATACTACTAAAAAGTGATACAATTTGGATTTTTTATCAAAAATTTATTTTAATTTAGGGAAAATCTCAAAGCTAATTGATACACCACAAATGTAGGAGTATATTATTGTATAACATTTAAATATTTATTGTATTATTTAAATTTCGGAAATCATCTGTTAGGGGTCATAAACGTCGACTGATGGACTCGATTAAAACATGTATTTTCTTAGCTTACGTTGGGAAGGAAAAAAATTAAAAATTTCAAGAAACAGTGCAATTTACAATGATGAAATTTCAATAAAGAAAAATAGAAATATAACATGAATAGATGTGGAATGACTTAAATTTTACATTAAAAAATTAAATCGCTTCGTTGAAATTATGCCTCATTACAACAGTTCTTTCTCACTTGTCATTTGTAACCTGTCATTTAAAGTCATCGGTTTTATTGTTTTAACGTTTTTCAAGTGTGAATCACAGTAATTCTCGTTGATCCAAACTCAAAACAACAAAATAGTCGTTGTCAAAAATCTTGGTGAGTGCGTATGAAAATTTTTGCTCTTGTGCTAGGAAGCGAAGATCGTGAAAATGGTTTATTCTGTTGAACAAGACACTTTCATTCTTACGTCTTATTATCGCAATGGAACATTCGTACCCAAAGGAAGAGTGGGTGTCTTCTATAATCGCTTGCAAGCAAGAATATTTGGCCAAATACCGTGATATGATAATTCAACAAACATCATCAGAGGCTCACGTTAGAGATGCAATCAACAGATTTGTTCGAACTGGCAGTGTCGATAAAGGGAAATCTCCTGGAAAACCTTCAATATCTGAGGAAGTTGTTGATGATTTGAGACGACTTGAACAGAATGCGCAAACATCGTTGACAAGATTTCCTCAGCAGTCAGGAGTTCCTGTTGCAACATGAAATTGAACAGTGGGTCCAAAGTATTGACGAAAACGGTGAACATTTTCAATATTTACTGTTGTTTAATGAATTACTTTTATTTTTTAATAAGATATAAAGCATTTAGGTAACCAGTTGTATAGAAGTGTGTGGTATTTGTCGTGAATGCTTGGGCCAAGTCCAAAACTGAGACGCGGCACGTTTCCATGACCTACTTTGACCTTATAATCGTTTATAGAAACCCTGTGTATTTATCATTCATGTAACACCACCGCGAGTTCTTTCTTTTGTGTTTGAAAAATTGTTCGATCACTGCATCATTAAAACCCCAAAGTTTTTCACAATAGACTTTTCAATAATTAGCATGACTAAACCTATAAGTATTTATTTCGATTTTTCTTTTGTGATTTATAAACCACGATTTTCACTTTCGGTAAAAGCCAGCTACTGTTTTTAAATTCTAATCGTTTCTAAAAGTTTAATTGTTTTCAACTCGGAGATATGGTATTCCTTGAAATACCCAAGACATTCCGAGTTCCTAATTAAAAAAATGTATGAAAATGTAATAAATGAAATATGCTGCTGATTCCGTCATCCGTCGCACACTGCAGAGTATTGAGTATGTAGTTGTCTGTTGTCGTGGTGCCGAACGCTATTCGTTTACCTTCGGGAGAACGTGGTCATTGACCACGTTGCTTCTTATGGGGCTATATTTGACTCTGCGAATTGTCGTCTTGTTGTTGAATTTCTTGTTCATGTCATGGTACAATATATATGAATACACAACTGACAATATAATTTTGACAAAAAAATATTTTATTCAGTTTTAATTTTTTGAAGGTCTGTTCTTAGCATTTTAGGGACAAAAACGATACGCAAATGCATTTTCCAACACCTTGCTTAAAAGAATTCTACTATAAATACTTCGAATTTATTTTTCGAAGGACCAATATATGTATTTATTTCGCAAAATTAGACTACATTACAATAACAAAAAAAATTATAAACATATGTAATATATTCATTTGCAAGCTGTGAAACAATGGTTTTAAAAAAGTAGTGAACAATGTATTACGTTACTCTCTGGAAGAGATTGCACACTTGCACATTTCGCTTTAGTATGGTAACCGTTTATCCAGGTTTCTTGGAGGAATTGTACATCTACGATAATGTATTGTGCCATATGTTCATACATAGATCCGCACATCCATAAATTTTCTAAGTCAGCTTTAGATTAACAAACCAAGCCACAAAAATAAAACTATCAGAAAAATAAAAAAAAATACGAAGAAAATATAATGATAAAGATTAGCTGCAACCAGAGGAATGTTTTTTGAAGAAGAAAGGAAATTAACTGAGACAAAAGACGACGCTTCCTTTGAGAAAAATAATTCAGTAACTCCCCGGAAAATTAGAGAGATAATACTAGCTCCATTTGGAGAAAAAATGAGTAGCTCAACTTTAGGAAATCAGAGGAATAACTTAATGTTTATTGTTTATGTTGTTTTTATTAATTATTTGTAAATTTTTAAATACTTTTAACCCAAATACTCAAAAATATTGTTTTGTTTTTCTCTACAAATTGTTTATCTGACCTGCTAGGTTTATTATACCTGTTTCGTCCCCACAAAGACAAGATTAAACTAGTAGAGAATTAAAATTTAAAACGAGTTTAGCACAGAATTTGTTAAAAAACCAGGTAACCATAATGTACATCAGCTCATCATCATTTTAAGGGTGAGCTAAAGCACCGAGGTTTTTGCCAAAAATATACGTCCGATTGTAATAAACTTCACACCGTTGAAATGAGCGTAAAAAACCCTACCCAGACTACTTTTCCGTTTTTTAAATTTTGTTGTCAAAAAAAACTACAAAGCGTTAAATTTGTGATGAGTATGAGATTATCTGGTTTTCGCTATTTATGGATCAATTTTAATATTTCAAAAAGGTACATTAGTAGAAATTGTATTAAAAAATCCATTGCGCTTTACAGAAATAAAATATCTTAATAAACAATTGAGTAAATAGGGGCAGAATATTTCAAATTTGTGGTCAAACAAACTTTAGCCATTTTTCTGTTCCACTCAAATCTATAACAGATAGAGCCCGTCCTTTTAAAGCCCTCATAATAATCCGCCAAAAGAATCGGGTCTTCAATTTTTGGTAAAATATATAACATGTTGGCCCACAACAATTCGATCTAGCGCCAGTGGATGTGATGTTTACTTTGGCGTGAATGTTCATGCCTTAGCTGACGAAAATTTTGAATGTCAGTTATTATTGAATTTAAATTATGAATGTAGGCCTCTTGGGTGAAGTATTTATTTGTTTTATTTTATTTACTGATGTGAATATGTAACAGATGCGTTAGTAAAATAAATCACTCACTGTCTTTTTTATTCTAACACGTTTTTTCTTGACCCTTTGGACCCATACAACAAATATCTAAAATTGTGTCTTCAGCAAATTTTTCAAAAAAGTCAATTGCTTTTTAAAAGTAATTGTTCCAACCACTGACATCATGTTAGAGTTAAACTATAATTCTTTTCTTGTTTACAGTTTTAGTATTCACTTTCATTCTTACCCTACGCCACTGCCTTTCCACCCGTTGACACTCCCTCCCCACACGCAAAAAACCGCTATCATCCCATCATCAACTCCATCTCCCGACCATCCGTCATCTTCTCCTCGAATCGATATCCTCAGCAGATAATTGACGCGTCACTAATCGGTGATGACCCCCCGATTTGTTCCCCTCGTTAGCAAAAGCGTCCCTCCGGGGCAATGATACAGCGTGTCGCAGCCACCCCTCTAAATCGATTTCATCTTAATTTACATACATACATACATACATAGGACTTTATTCATGATAAAATGATACATGATTAGGCGGAGTCTAGCCATAGGCTATTCCACTCAACCTTACAAAATAAATATTAAATGCAAAAACAATAAAATAATAAAATTAACTTAGAGATGCAATATCTAGGAAGAAAATAATAATATAAATATGTAATAACCACAACAAAAATATATAATTCACACAATAATTTAACAGTAAATATTAAAAATATAGTTTATAATTATCCGTATTGACCACCGATGAAGGTATATAATCAGAAATCCAAGTCTCCATCACCGCTACCACATCAAAGTCATTGGAATATATTAAATTCTGAAATTCAGTAAATCCTGTAAACAGGGAACTTGCATTCAAATGCGCTATACTCATTAGCTTAGAATTATTTTTATTTGAGCTACTGGCCATAATCAATTTTAGATATTAATATATTAAGCTGCTTCTTGTACATAGCGCACTGCTGCTTGTCCCCGCATACATGTTGTGTCGAAATTAATGAATTTTTGTTTTTTAAATTATACTCAGCGCAGTTGATACATTTATAAGACTCACTAGTACACTGTTTAGCTTCATGACTTAGAGAGCACTTGTAACATACTGACTCCTCATTTTTACAATCACGACTCATATGTCCATATCTTAGGCATTTAAAACATTTTAGTATCCTAAAGTTATCATTACATTTACATGAACGCCAACCTACAAAAACTTTACTCTTACTCACTAAGATATTACGAACTTGATAGCTTACTTGTATTACAACATTAAAACTTTTTTTAAATTTTATCCTAGTTATAATTTTAACATCACTGGTAATAAGGGTTTCATCAAGCTCATTAGATGTTACTATTTTTCTGATCAATCTTGCATCATCATATTCAAAGAAATCTAAATCAATACCTTTAATTATAACACGCGGACTCCACTTTTTGCTCTTCTCAACAGAATAAGCTTCACCCAACGTAGATTTAAGCTCTTGCATCAGCACGCTGCGGGACTCATCATCAGCACACTTTATAATCAACCCCGATTTTACAATTTTCGTAGACTCCACACGGGCGTTCAGAGCCGCAGGATCCACCTGACTTCTAATATTATTAAGGACGTCATTTTTACCTTCCTGACTTGCAGATGACCCACTTGGATGTTTAACTAAAATATCACACGATTGATTTTTTGCCACCTCACTATATGAACGCGACAATGCTGGCATTGTAGATAAGGAATTCGCTTTTTCAAGATTGGCAATTTTTTCTCTTTGCAGATTATTAACGTTTTGTAGCTCTCGGACTAATTCTTCTAACAATTTCACTTTATCTTGCACATCAGCACTGATCTGGGCACCACTTACATCACTAGCACTAGCACCATACTGATTCGGATTGCATAATTTACAAACCCAACTGTTTTTGTCGATGGTAATGATGTTATTCAGATTTTCAAAACATTTCACATGAACATATGTCGAACAACTTTTGGCATTACATCTAATTTTCGGCGCGTTTTTAGCTATATAGCATTTACAGATTTTACAATGTAAACTTTTTAGCGGATCGACTGGATTTGCATCCTCGTCGTCCGGCATCTTGATTGCAACTCTAATTTTTCGCACCCCGGTCATAAACAAATTCTCCTCGCCAATTAACATCGGTCTGACTCATTCCTTAACCTGCGACCCGAAGAACAGGTGTCCGGCGGAACAGGTTACTCTAAAAAATGCAAACTGCAAAAATGCTGGAAACATCGTAATTACAACGGCTAAGAATGCGTGCGTACGGTAAGCGTGCGGAAAAACCGCGCCGGTGGTGGCAGAAAACTCCCCGGATCTGCATACACGGGGATGACGCGTCTCCTAGCAACTGGAGCGGGTCTCTTAGCAACCTCGGTAATCGATAGTACCGCGGAGGGACCCAAAATGGTAGCGGATTATCATAAACGCGACCCGCTTTACGGCGACGAGGGCGGCGATTGGCTGGAGGGGTGGTAATTAGCGCCGCCGCCGGAATTACCCTTCCAACGTCTTGGTCGAGGCAATTATGTAATGCGGGGGAAGTGGGCAATCGGTGGAGAGTATGGACGAGGTGATGAAGAGGTGAGGTGAGATAGGGGTAATTTATAACTTATTACACTTTTCGTCCTCAGAGGCACAGCTGAAGTGTTGCTTCATTGGGCAAGCAATTCATCCTAAAATCTACAACCTGAACTGAAATGAGTGGAATACGAAGATGCAAGATTTTCGTTTCTGTCTGTCCGTCTGCAGACCGTCGAACTGTCTGTTGGCGATTTGTTAGACGTTTGGAATTACCAAATCGATTACTTTGACACTAACTCAAAATCTGAGCTTTTTATGCGGACCTAACCAAGTTGTTGAAATTATTCGCAGTATTATAACAGATTTTTTTCAGTAGTAAAAGCAAATGAGGTGACGACAATGATGAAAAAAACATACATATAATATGAAATTTATAGAGCACGATTCACACTCGAAAAAAATACCGCATTTGACATTGTTTTATTTTTGTGATTATCGTTCGAAATGCAAAACCTACAAAAGCTAATAAATAAAAGCTATTGCAAAATAAATTGGATTTGTTTCAGTTTCTTCAATGTTGCATTTACTGTATTGTAGAAAATGTATTTCAAGGATTATTTACAGCGTGATTAAAAAGATAAACTTCATTTCAAGTCATGGAGCCGTGCCACACACTTCGTTGTTAAATGAGTTAAGAATAATAATTAGAACTTTATTAGTCCGAATACCCATAAACCACAAGTATGAGATTGTTATTTTAGAAAATTTAAATAGCATTTACTATGCAAAATTTTGAGGTACCGTCACCAAATTGTTGGTATATTAGTTTAAGCTCGAGAAGTAACAAACAATGTGGAGACCATTTTCTTCCCGTAAACAATTTTTAATTGACTGAATATATATTTAAATCTGCTAGAAAGTCATTTTCATACGAGATAACAATGCAAAAAAATCAACCAAAAAACGTTCCCGTTCTTTCGGTTCGCATCTTTGATGCATTCTTAACTCCAGTTTAATTGCACGCAACTTAAGTTATAATGATCCTTTAACACTCCGTACATCGTCTGCTAATAAATCAGCTGAACTAGATTCACTTCCCGGCGGCAAACATTTTCATCATAATCTGCACACCTCACCCATTATTAACGCCCACAGTATTTACCATCACGACACAAGATCAATTTATTTTTTCCCATATTCAGACACTTCAAAATGTTTTAACCATCTATCGGCGTAATTTATTCTATCTAATTTGTCTTGGTTACGATGTCCGAATAATTAAATTCACACTCACCTAGCACCACACAACTCATCCAAACCTACCACCCTTGGTTTTGTTTGAAACCCAATGGCTTAATTATTCGCATTTGAATTCTAAATTGCCGCTTAAAACCATGAAAAATTAAGAAAATCTCATTTACATACGTGTCGTGTTTTTCTCGTAATTTTTCATAAAATCCGGTTGGAGACACTGCCGGACGATTAATTATGGACAAAAGGAATGACGTGACGAACTTAATGAAAAATTAAATTGAATTTAATTAAAAATAATGCGTTTAATCATTGATACTATGAGGGCGGGTCCCGAATTAGTCTGTGAGATTTACAACTAGGTCGAACAATTAATCTTAATCACACAAAATAATAACAAAACGATTATTTATATTCTGGTGACGTTATTGTTTATTACGATTTTTATGACACTTTTTTGAAGAAAAAACATTAACGTAAATAACATTTTTTATCCTTATTTACGTCAATTTTCTTGGATTGTTTATGTCTTGGTTAAATTAAAACTAAATAAATTTCACTAATGAGATCAATATCTGCAGGCACAAGCAATAAAATTGGTCGTCACCATCCCAGTAGAGCTCTTACCACTTAGTTACTGTTGTTTTATCACTTTTTTAAAATACATAAGATATCTAAACTTAGTTCTACACGATAATTTATAAGCTGTTAAAGGATAAAAAAATACGAAAAACAAAAGTTTTGACGCAAATACAGACGCAGTTCGTTAATAGTAGTTCTACAATAAATGTCACTGTGGTTGGGTAATTATTATCCTGAATCATAAAGAACACTGCATCTTATTTTTTATTCTCTCACAAAAATGTCTACGAATTTTCAGAATCTAATGTATACTATACACATTTCACGTGCCATTTTTTAGAAAATTATTTAATTTAAGAATTGCTGAACTATGTTACTTACATTCTCAGATGATATGCAAATTGAAAGAATATATGCATTAGAAGTGTCGATTAAAGGAAATCAACGTTTAGTAGCAAATTAGTGGTTTAATTGATCGCTGTTTGTGAAATAAAATAAATTTTTAAGAACAAAAATTAATACGAAAATAGTACGAAAATTGCTATACTGGTGGTATAGAAAAATATTATTTAGCAATAAGAGGAATTACACAGACCGGTGTAATTTTAATGAATCATCTTCGTTATTTTGACCTGGAACAATTAACTTCTCAGTAATAAGAAATTTTTATAAACACACCCAAAATTCTAAAAAGATGTACTACGACTACTAAGCAAGAAAAAATTGTAATAAGAATGTTTGTGAATTTTTCTTTCAACATGTCACATATTGATACTGCAGCAACAATTATTATTGGGTAATTAAGGTTTTATTTTGATGTCATAAAAAAGCATAGCATGTAACACGTTTACAAAGTTCTCTAGACACTCGTTTTTTAAACACTCGCTCCGTTAGCGCATCGCTTGTTAGATAATATACGATTAAATACTTAATAGTATACCCAGAACGTTATTTTGTGTTTATAAAATTTTAACATGTGTTTATAAGAAATTGGGCGGCACTACCAAGGTTAGTACCGTTTGCAAAATGACCCGTGGCGGTTAGTCTTCAGTGAAAGTATAGGGGTTGCAATTGCAGTTGAGGTCCATTAAAGACAAAATGAAAAAAAATAAGTTATTAGACACAGAACTTCCCTTGCCCCTAAAGCACACTCAAACAAATCTAGTTTTATGAAAATTTCGACCCTTTTTTGAACTCATTCGAAACTTGCCAAAAGACATTCTCTTGTGGATTTCGACCTCCAGAAGTTACTTTCAACGTCATTTCTTCGATAACTCCTACCATTTTTCTAGAATCACCCATTAAAATATGACTTTTTTTCTTGGATTTTTTAAAAATCGAGTCAATATTTCTACAAATTTCCGAACGAAACAGCACATCTATATCTATATCCCAGATTTTTTATGGATTTTTGGCCAACATTTTCAAAAGAAAAAAATGTTAATACTCCCACCTGATGAAAATTTCGACGCTTTTTCGATTACTTTCAAAACATAACTAATTTTCTTGTAGATTTCGACTTCCAGAAGCTAGTTTCGGCTTCATTTCTTCGATTACTCCTATTTTTTCAGAATCGCTCGCTGAAATATGACAATTCTTAGGATTATATACAGAGTGAGTCACTAATCTCATTAATTATATTAGAAATACAAAAAAAAGTTCAAGACGAAAGTTGTACGGTTCTTTGAGGGCCATACACTCATATTGCTTTCAAATATACAGAGTGTTCTATTTTTAAGACGTAGCACACAACAAGTTCTTTTTAGACTTTATATCCTCAATTTATTTTTGAAATTCAATTCCGACGTTGCCACATTATTATATTTTTTAGAAATTTTTTTAGCTATGTATAGGTAAATCGACTTGAGTTATAGAGCGTGTTTTTAAAAATAAATTATTTCAATTTTCAAATATCGATATTTCAGTTTGTTCATATAGAACATTCTGTATTTTATGACTACATCTTATTCTGTTTTTGTTATTAATTTTTGTTAAAAATTGTCTGTATTTAAATTTGACGGTTATTGCAATTTTTTACTTTTTTTAAGAGAGACACCGACAAAAAATAAAGCAAGATATAATAATATACAGGGTATTCTGTTTCAAAAAACTGAAATATCGATATTTGGAAATTGTAATATTTTAGAATTTTTACAGGCACTTTGCATACTAAAATTTTATTTAATGTATGTACTGCAATGGTAAGAAGTATTTGTGGCACCAGTCCTCCAGTCCACCCGAATTTGTCGGAAAACATTTAGCAGGTAGTTGTACTCATAAAATAATGGTCATTGTTATTTGTGAGTAGCAATGGTCGTTGTTCGGACCTAGATTATTCTGCATTCTAACATCTGGGGATTACCGCCACGCGACAACTTTAAATTGTAAATATCTCTTGCTATTGTACTACTGTCCGCCTCGTTATTGTCGATAAAATTCTATAGGGTACAACGATATTTCCTAAACCTTACCTCTGTTGGTCTCCATAAAATATTGTAATACAGATTGTAGAAATAAAATTATTGCCTTTTTTCAATATTTGCATTGTTAAAAAAAATCTGTAAAATTGGAATAACCTGGCAATTAAATGTGGTTGTCAAACTTAGGGAGAGGCCAACGAAAATATGTAAAAACATATAGGTGTTCTATTAAAAAAAAAACTAAATTCTGTGCCATGCCTCAAAAACAAAACGCTCTGTATAGCCGCAAATAGTTTTAGTGTATGTTACCTAAAAAATCGTACAACGTTAAACTTCAAATTTTTGTCTGCTCTTGAAGCAGTTAACACTGGGAGTTGTGTTGTTTGTGTAATAATTTAATATAATTCCATTTGCCTGATACGAGTAAGTATAAAGCGAAGGTACAAATCAGCAAAAATCGAGTAAGCTAGTGTTTTATTTTCAGACAGATTTACAGGAATTTGGTGTTTTGTTGCTGGATGAACTTGAAAAAAATCGTTTGAGTTTTAGTGTTTTATTTTTACGAATTTGAAAGTCTTGAGTGCCGCAGTGTTTTTTTTTTTAATTCGGGAGACTTTTGAGTATCCATGGTGTATTATTTTGGTAGCCCATACAGATTTTTTTTTTTTTGATAAATTATTTAGGTTAATTATATTTGCCACAATCAGTCTTATCTTAGGAGGCACCTGTCCCGCCCACCCACCCTCTCTTTTCTTCGAGAGTATGTCATTTGCCAAAATCAGTCTTACCTTAAGAGCTACTAGCCTCGCCCACCCACCCTCTCTTTTCTTAGAAGGTATGTCATTTGCCAAAATCAGTTTTATCTTAACAGATACTGATGACTAACTTTTACAAAAAATGATCAAAATTTGGAAACATTACGAGCTTAATTAATTCAATATATGCACAAGGCAGGAATTTTGAACATCTTGTCTAGTGTTTAGTTGGTTATGCTTTAATAGATTTTCTTTTGTTGGTTTTGTTTTTGTTTATAATTTCTAAATGTGTTATTATTTTTTTTTAAGACCCACCACTGACCCGGAAATGACCGGCATTCAGGCAAGACTTATAGAAGCTATGATGGTGGAACTGAGCAACCTAATTGTAGAAGCTACGAAAAAAAGAAAGATATACATATGGCAAGGGTGAAATAATGGATGGAACGGAGAATGTAGTGAGTTGAAGAGAAAAGCAAGGGAAAAATTAAGAAAATGGAAGAATAACAAGGGAAGGAAAGAAGAGTACCTAAAAGCAAGAGAGAATTATAGGAGAAAGTGGGAAGAAAGAAAAAGAGAAAAACGAGAAGAAGAAGAGAAGACAATAAAGTCCCTGAAAACAGAAGAGCAAGTATGGAGATATATAAACAAGGAACGGAGAAGGAAGACTGAAATCAGCGGGAAAATCAAAATACATGAATGGAAAACACACTTTATGGAATTATTGGGAGGTTGTGAGGAAAAATGCTGCAAAATAAATAAAGGAATCACAACGACGGAAGAAATGTGGAGAGGTTCGGAAATAACAAAAGATGAAATAGAAAGACAGATTGGAAAACTGAAAAGAGGAAAGGCACCAGGAGGGGATGGAATCCAGAACGAAGCGTGGATGTTCGGGACAGAAGAAGTGAAAGAAAAGATGGGAAGTGGTAAATGGAGTTTGAAAGGAAAAAGGGTTTCCTCGGCAGTGGAGAGAAGGTATAATAATCCCATTATTTAAAAAGGGGCAAAAAAGTGATGTGAAGAACTACTGAGGGATTACCTTGCTCAATACGGCCTACAAGATATATGCAATGATACTCGATGAGAGGTTGCGAAAGGAGATGGAAGCAAGAGGTATGTTACCAGACGGTCAGGCAGGGTTTAGGAAAGGAAGAGGTACTATGGACAATGTGTACATCCTGCGGCATTTAGTGGGAAGAGAAATAAGGAAAGAGGGTGGACGAATGTACGCATTGTTCATAGATTTCAAAGCAGCGTTTGATAGCGTGAATAGAGAGAAAATGTGGGAGTATTTGAGGAGAAAGGGAGTGGATGCATACTTGGTAACGAAAATGGAAGAAATATATGAAGAAATAGTAAATACGGTGAGAGTGAATGGAATAGAGAGTGAGAGTTTTTATACAAATAGAGGAGTGAGACAAGGATGCCCACTCAGCCCCGCATTGTTTGCAGCTTATCTAGGAGATATAGATGAAATGTTCAGAAAAGCACAGACAGGAGGGGTGGTAGTCGGCAAAGAGAAAGTGTGGTCGTTGGCGTACGCAGATGATTTGGTGATTGTGGCAAAGAAAAGAGAAGAAATGAAAGCAATGATTAAAAGTTTGGAGAAGTATGTAAAAAAAAAGGAATTGGAAGTGAATGTGGAAAAAACAAAAATGGTGGTGTTTGGGAAGAAAGTAAGAAAGGAGAAGGAAGAGTGGGCATGGAGAGGGAAGAAGATTGAACAGGTGAAAGAATTCCAGTACTTAGGATATACATTAAAGAGCAATAACTCAGATAGAGCGCATATTCAAGAAATGGTCCAAAAAGCGAACAAAGTGGTAGGAATAGTATGGGGAATAGGAGAGAGAAAATTTAGACATGATTATAAGAGAAGAATAATGATGTTTGATAGTTTGGTCAAAAGTGTATTCATGTACGGAGCTGAGATTTGGGGATGGAAGAAATATGAAGAAATAGAGAGACATCAATGCTCGATATTCCGTGCTCGCAACAGTACGTTATTTTATGAAATTTAGGTAGTACTTAGCATGCAAAATTTTAAGGTGACGTCATCAAATTGTTAGTGGGGATCATCAAACAAATTTTGGTTAGCATTTTAGGATGTAATGATATTCCTAACACACATATAAAATTTCATACGAATTAGTCCAGTAGATTGGGAGATCAAAGCGGGAGACCTATTTTTTCATATTTTAGGGATCATGAAACCTCGAGAAAACATGAAAGTAACCGTTCGCCGAATGGAAATAAAAATGATTTATGTACAAAGTAACAAATAAACATAAATTTACTAAATAATGCTATATACAAGATACACAGAGAAAATAATAATAAAAAAAAATAAGTCGCTATTTAACAAAATAAGACTGCTAAAAATGATATATTATTAACCTTAATACAGCGTGATCAACAAATACTGTGCTTAGGCTCGGGAAGTAAATTAAATGATTTATAAAGCAGCAAAACACACAGAGGGAAAATATAAACAAACAATAATCTAATCACTGTCACTATTAAGACAATAAGACTCTGATAAAGATGACAAATTAATCTTAACACAGTGTGATCAAGAAATATTGCTTGAGTTGGCAACAGAATTAATCAATTCTAAGAAATTTTTCTCGACAATTTAACAACAATCAATAATAAATTTTGATTTAAATTTAATGTCTCTCTATAGAGGTGGCAACAACAAGAAAAAAAATAATTCAAGCTATTCCCCCATTTTTCCTCTTTTTGTTGGGAGAAGGAGCCACTTGGTCCAGAAGTATTTTGTTCGAAAATTCGAAATTATCTTATCTAAAATGTTCGTTCAGTGGTTTCCTAACACACATGACGAGGCTCTCAATATATGAGTAATAAAACAGTAATTCAGATTAGCAAATGGGTTATAAAGTTCGATAAAGGAAGTAGATGTGTAATGAATAACAGAAGCTGTTTCTATTAATAACAAATTAAATTTCTCAAACCGCAGTGACGCATATCCCGCGTAATATTTTCTTGTACGATTGTCAAAATTGCCCCCATAAATTAGCACACCGATGCTTGAGCCATTCTGTTTTCGTTTGTGCACAGTTCCGAATAAAACTCGTTCCCCAGCCCGCCGCCATGATATTTCACGGACAAAATAAGTTGAATAGCCCGTGTTCCTGTCAAACATAAAGATATTATCTCGTCGGCTATAAAAATAGTCATCTTTATGGAAAACATAAAGGTGTAAAAGTGTCGAATATATTCTGAAATATTATAGTCGTTTGACTGCAAACAAATGACAAGGGAAAATAATGTCGCGAACACACAACGCATCACGGCCGCTCTGGGGAAATTCGCCGCTCCCTTTCCCTACAATTTGTCATCGTGCCGCCTCCACCTCCATCCGACGTAAAATAAAACGTCCATCTTTGCATATGTCGCACAGTTCGAAGAAATTTTAATTAGAGCTGGACGATATCAGATCGGAGGCGGTTAGGCTGAACATGACACGAGGATTGCGATTCGCACGCTGACACGTCTTTCTGGGTGTCTTTAAATTGGAAATTTGCTATTATTCGGGACGATTTATTGGTGGGATTAGGTTGATGGGTTTTTAATGCTGGGTTGGGGGCGAGACGGTAAGGTGATACTGGGACCGGACATGGATGGCCGATTTACGTGACATTTTTTCGAGACAGACGGGGACGATTTATGCGATGTTACGTCACCGTTTTAACAGAAAAGATAAAAATAGAAGTTGGAGTGGAAATAGAATTAAAAAAAAAAAAGAGTGCCCCGGGTGAGGATCGAACTCACGACCTTAAGATTATGAGACTTACGCGCTGCCTACTGCGCTACCGAGGCTTGTGAATCACTGCGAATTTACCAGTATTAGTTACACACGTTTACATAGAGCTATTTTTACTCAGAATTAGATTTAGAAATCAGGTGGCTTCATATTACACTTGTTTTATTTTGGACTATTTTTCTTATTAATTTTATCTCAAGGTTTTAAATACATTTTTTTCAACCAAGAAAATATAATTTCGCAATTAATCTAATGACAATAAAAAACATGTTGCTTATACTACGTAAAGGAGCTGAAATATGCATAAAACGTCACCAAGATAAGTACTTATCATAATGGGACCAAAAATCTTTAAATAACAATAAGGGCCCTAAAGCTTATCAAACCAACGCTGTCAAATATAGTTGATATAAATGCAATAAACAGGGCGAATAATTTTGAATTTTCTTATGGAAATACCGTAAAACGTCATTGATTCTGCTAATTATAAGTTTAATTTTAGATTTTGTAAATTCAGCTAATATTACGATGCGTTACTAATTAAAAACTAAATAATCTCATGTGATCTTAATCACACAACTTCGATATAAAGTAATTTTTCAGTTAGCAATTTTCGTTGATTTTTACTTCCTAATACTAAGCTTTTTGGATGTATGTATGTAATTTTGTATTTATATTAGGACTATCAGGTAGAAGGTAAAACTCCAAGCCAAAATTGGCTAATCATCCCCACCAACAAATTGATGACGTCATCTGCAAAATTTACAATAATGAATATTTGTTTTTATTTTTATAAAATAAGATACTCCTGCAGTAGTGTCTTTTTTTAATTTTTCGAAAAATCTGAATTTATTTATTTTCGACCAATTTTTGATATCACAATTTTTAATTTTTCAGTTTCTCAATTTTTAAATTTTTGATTTTTCAATTCTTCGTTCCCACAAATTTTTAAATTCTTGATTTTTATATTTCATGTTTTAATTTTTATTTTCTCGATTTTATATCACAATTTTTCGATTTTCCATGTCCTTTATTTTTTCATTGTTTCTTTTGATTTTATAAACTTTAGCTTATTTAATTTTTCAAATTTTCAGTCTTTGATTTTTCAATTCTTGTCCCTTGGGAATTTTGGATTTCTCGATATTCCGATTTATTTATTCTTCAAAATTTTGATTTTACGATTCTATTTCGTTTTTGCACTTTTTCGATTTTTAAGATTCTCAATTTTTTTATTTTTGGATTTTTCAATATATCGTTTCTTCAATTTTTCAAGTTCTTGATTTCCAATTTTTAGATTTTTCAAAGTTTTCATTTTATACTTTTTCGTTTTTTCGTTTCTGATTTTTTCACTTTTTTTGGTTCGAAATTTGAGACATCGAAAAATTAAAAACTGAAAAACTAATTAAAAATCGGAAAAAATTGAAAAGTCGAAAAGCTGAAAAAATGAAAAATTGCAAAATTCGGAAAATTGGAAAATCGAAAATCGAAGAACTAAAGTAACGAAAAAATTAAACATTGAAAAACTAAAAATCGAGAAACTTAAAAATCAAAAAATCAGTGAATCGATAAATGGGAAAGAAGAAAACGAATCCAACCGAAAAATTAGAAAACCCAAAAATTCTAAAATCGAAAAAAGCTAACTTTGAAAGATCGAAAAATTGAAGAAATAAATATCGAGAAATCAAAAAATTGGAAAACCAAGAAATCGAAAATCGAAAAATTGAAAAGTCGAAAAGCTGAAAAAACGAAAAATTGCAAAATTCGGAAAATTGAAAAATCTAAAATCGAAGAACCAAAGTAACGAAAAAATTAAACATTGAAAAACTAAAAATCGAGAAACTTAAAATTCGAAAAAATCAGTGAATCGATAAATGGGAAAGAAGAAAACGAATCCGACCGAAACATTGAAAAACCCAAAAATTCTAAAATCGAAAAAAGCTAACTTTGAAAGATCGAAAAATTGAAGAATTAAATATCGAGAAATCAAAAAATTGAAAACCAAGAAATCACAAATCGAAAAATTGAAAAATCCAAAAACTGATAAATTTCACATCGAAAAAAGGAAAAATTATAAAATCAGAACTTTGAAACAGTGAAAAATTAAAAAATAAAGGAAATAAAAAACTGAAACAAAAAATTACAAATCGAAAAATTGAGGAATAAAAACTTCAAAAATCGAAAAATTAAAAACTGAAAAACTAAAAAATCGGGAAAAATTGAAAAATCGAAAAGCTACAAACAGAAAAATTGTAAATCGAAGAACTGAAGGAACGAAAAAATGAAACTTTGAAAAGCTAAAAATCCAGATATTTAAAAATCGAAAAAATCAATGAATCAGATAATGAGAACGAAAACGAATCTAACCGAAAAATTGGAAAGCCCAAAAATTCTAAAATCGAAAAATCATAGAATCCTCAAAACTATAAAATTGCTAATTGAAAACGCTAACATTGGAAGACCGAAAAATTGGAGAATTAAATATCGAGAAATCAAAAAATTGAAAACCGAGAAATTGCAAAAAAATGAAAAATTTCACAATAAAAAATGAAAAATTATAAAATTTGAGCATTGAAAAACTAAAGGGAATAAAAACGGAAATAAAAAAGAAGAAAACAAATCTAACCAAAAAATTGGAAAACCTGAAAATTCTAAAATCGAAAAATCAGAGAATCCTCAAAACTATAAAGTCGAAAAACACTAAAATTGAAAAATCAAAAAATTGAAAACCGAGAAATTGCAAATCCAGAAATTGAAAAATCCAAAAATTGAAAAATTTCACAATAAAAAAGGAAAAATCATAAAATTAGAACACTGAAAAACTAAAGGGAATAAAAATGGAAATAAAAATTACAGATCGAAAAACTGAAGAAATGAAAACTTCAAAAATCGAGAAACTGAAAACTAAACATTGAAAACTCCTGCAATTGCAAATCCAAAAATTTACAATTGCAAAATCTAACCAGTGAAAAATTTCAAAGTTGTAAAATTGAAAAACTAAAAAATTTAAACTTAAAAACACGAAAAAATTTAAGTCGAAAAAGATGCGAGAGTGTTATTTACGCCACTGGTTTTACTTTTTATAGGTTGTAAGAAAGGAAAAAACGCAGACAATATTTATAATTTTTCAAAGAAAGGGATTTGATGGACTGTACCTCCGAGGCAAAGGAAGTTCTGTCGAAAAATGAAAAGGAAAATTTAAGAATCGAAAGCTGAAAAATTGAAAATTAAAAATTGAAAACTCGTGGAACTGCATGTCGTAAAATTAAAAAAGAAATAAATGAAAAATTCAAGAAATGAAAAATTTAAGAATCGAAAATTGAAAAATTGAAAATTAAAAATTGAAAACTCGTGCAATTGCAAACCGAAAAATTTACAAATTTAAAAATGAAAGGTCGAAGAGTTGCATGTCGTAAAATTAAAAAGGAAAAAAAATGAAAAATTCAAGAAATGAAAAATTTAAGAATCGAAAAACTGTGAAAAAATTGCAAATCAAAGAACTGAAGAAACGAAAAAATGAAACTTTGAAAAGCTAAAAATCCAGAAATTTAAAAATCGAAAAAATCAATGAATCAAAAAATGAGAAAGAAGAAAACGAATCTAACCGAAAAATTGGAAACCCCAAAAATTCTAAAATCGAAAAATCATAGAATCCTCAAAACTGTAAAATCAAAAAACGCTAATATTGAAAGATTGAAAAATTGAAGAATTAAATATCGAGAAATCAAAAAATTGAAAACCAAGAAATTGCAAAAAATGAGAAATTTAACAATAAAAAATGAAGAATTATAAAATTTGAACACTGAAAAACTAAAGGGAATAAAAACGGAAATAAAAAAGAAGAAAACGAATCTAACCATAAAATTGTAAAACCCAAAAATTCTAAAATCAAAAAATCAGAGAATCCTCAAAAGTATAAAATCGAAAAACACTAAAATTGAAAAATCAAAAAATTGAAAACCGAGAAATTGCAAATCCGGAAGTTGAAAAATCGAAAAATTGAAAAATTTCACAATAAAAAAGGAAAAATTATAAAATTAGAACATTGAAAAACTATAGAGAATAAAAATGGAAATAAAAATTACAGATCGAAAAATTGAAGAAATGAAAACTTCAAAAATCGAGAAACTGAAAATTGCAAAATCTAACCATTGAAAAATTTTAAAGTTGTAAAATTGAAAAACTAAAAAATTTAAACTTAAAAACACGAAAAATTGCAAATCGAAAACTGAATAAACAAAAAAAATTGAAGAATTGAAAAATTGAAGTCGAAAAAGATGCGAGAGTGTTATTTACGCCACTGGTTTTACTTTTTATAGGTTATCGGAAAAGAAAAAATGCAGACTATATTTATAATTTTTCAAAGAAAGGAGATTTGTTGGACTGTACCTCCGAGGCAAAGGAAGTTCTGTCGAAAAAAGAAAAAAATTAAAGACTCCAGAAATTTTAAATCGAAAAATTGCAAAATCTAAAAATTGAAGAAACAAAAAAATTAAAAATTGAAAAATCCCGAATCGAAAAATTGAAGAAACCAAAAACTGAAAAAATAAAAATTGAAAAAGCAAAAAATTATAAAGTCAAACACTAAAAAATCTAATAATTGTAAAAGTAAAGAAAATAAAAAACGGAATCGAAAAATTGCAGATCGAAAAAATTAAAAATTAAAAATTGAAAACCAAAGAAACTCACCTTGAAGAATTGCAAAATCTAAATATGGAAAAAATTTAAAGTTGGAAAATTGCAAAATTAAAAAAATTAAACTTAAAAACACAAAAATTGCTAATCGAAAACTGAAGAAACAAAAAACATAAAAATTGAAGAATTGAAAAATTGAAGTCAAAAAAGCTGCGAAAGTTATTTACGCCACTGGTTTTTACTTTAGTTAAGTTATCAGAAAAGAAAAAACGCATACAATATTTATGAGTAAGAAGTTCTGTCGAAAAACCTTCGAGCAAGTTTTTCACGGAATTCTTTAGTATACTAAAATTTTTAGTTTGGAAAAAAAGAAAACTAAAGTGTAGTAGTGTCCAATTAGCAAATATCTAATACTTTAGCAATACTACTCGAGAACTTTAGTTTTTATTTTCAAGACAGTCATTTAAAAGATCTACGAGTGCTCTCCTACACTACAAAGCACTATTCTGAAGGCACATAGGCACCCAGCCACAGTCCCTCTCTTACGAACCTTGACCTTACAGACCTTCTGAAAGCAATTCCCGGAGCCCCGGAGCCCCAGTTAAGCTTATTGCAAGTCGCTGATTTATACAAACTAATAAATCTCCGGTACGCCGTTGATTTATGTAAATAATTTTAATTAGTCCTGCCGATACGTCCGTCCGAAAAAAATCGTTTAATTAATTGCTGCAAAGTAAACCAATTAGGTTGTGAGTGATGGTAATTTTCCAGGCGATTTTTTGCACTCCTCATCCATCACAATCGCGGGTAAGTTCGTTATGATTAAGTGAGCCATTAAAAATCCTTCCTCCGCTCAAATTGGTCCTTTTGCCTCGGTTTAGCAGAATGCCACCGTTACACCATACCCACTGATTCACATTCTGAGATGATTTATGTTATGGATGTAATAACCGTTTTAATTTGGCGCCTAAATTGCAAGTCTCGTTAAATTTCGGACGGCACCTGTCGGGTAATGAGAGATGGGGGTATAAGGTTTAGAGGGGCATTTGTAATCGGGTACGTAATGCTCACTTCAGTGTCAAAATAAGATTTATTTTTATAACAGTGTATCAGCACACACTTCTAAATAAAACATTCTGCGATAATCTGAACATTTACCTAACTCGCCAGAGGAAGTTTTTAATAAGATCTTGACTGATATTATTTTCAAAGCATAGAAAATAAATTTCACACATAACAACTTTGTCTACCGCTTCCGAGATATTAATCTAATGGTTGATATCTTGATAAATTTGTTTTATACCATGCATCAATGTCATCTTTCCTCGCATTTAATCCGTAAAAACTTCATTTTCATATTTAAACCATTTCTCAGTTCCTGCGTAATAAGTAGCGTGAAAATTTTTACGAACTAGCCAATTTTCAGCCAAAAATAAGACAATTACTGTAGAATTTATCCAGATTTTATAGTCTTGTTAGTACTTTTTACTTCCTGTGCGTGAACTACAGAAGTATTGCGACAGGTTCCACCCGACGAATGGCTACTTTCATGTTTTCTTGACGTTTCATGACCCCAAAAAGTACGAAAAAGTAAGTCTCACGTTTCCGTCTATCTGTCGTTTGTCTTGATATTCTCGTAACATTTAGTTTAGATGTTCAACCTAAAGGTCGATTTATAAATTTGTCGCTGACGTTGGTATTCGCCGTTGACGTTGCCGTTGAAAGATAAATACGCAGCGAAGATATGCGTCGTTTACCTATATCATCCGTTGACGTTGCCGTTGAAAGTTGGGTTTTCAACCAATCAAACTGCGGTAGTGTGCAGTGTTGCCAACTTGAAGGAAAATCCCCTGAAGTAGGGGGGACATTTTTCTGACCGCTATTCGTCTCAAAAACAGATTTCGTATTATAACTATAAGGGCTTACATTTTGCCCTTTATTCTTAAGATGTGTAGTCTTCTTTTCACAACAAGAAAGCTAAAACATGTTTAAAATGGTAAATTTTTGTAGAAAAATATCGATTTTGCAATTAGGCTCCGCCCCTCGGTCCGAAAACGAATGAAAAATTCATCACAATTGAGCTTGAGATGGATATAGGTGGGGCTTAATTTTTGGCTTGTTTCTTAGTATAGTATTCTTTCAACAACACGATACTGAAATATATGTTTTTTATTTCTTGTAGAGAAATAAGAATTTTGCAATTAAGCTCAGCCCCGTCGGCTTACGACGAATAAAAAAATCATCACAATTGAGATAGGGCGGGTGGGCGGGGCTTATATTTTGCTTTTTGCTTAAAATACATAAATAGCCATCTTTTCATAACAAGAAACTTAAAACAAGGTTAAAATGGTTTTAATATGGATTTTGTAAATATGGGGCGGAACCTAATTGCAAAATCGATATTTCCTTATACAAATTTTCCATTTTAAACATGTTTTAAGTTCCATGTTGTGAAAAGAAGTCGACACATTTTAAAACAAAAAGGCAAAATTTAAACCCGCCCACCCGTCCTAGCTCAATTGTGATGATTTCTTTTTATTCGCCGTGAACCAAGGGGAACTTAACTGCAAAATACTTATTTCTGTACAAGGAATTAAAAACATGTGTATATTAAGAAAAAAAGGCAAAATATTAACCCCACCCACCCGCCCCATCTCAATTGGGATGATTTTTTTTATTCTTAGAAACTTACAACAGGTTTAAAACCGTAAATTTTTGTAAGGAAATATGGATTTTGCAATTAGGCTCCGCCCCGAGGTCTGCCAACGAATGAAAACTTCACTACCATTTAGATCAAGGCAAGTATGGGTGGAGCTTAATTTTGGCTTTAATTTTTTCTTAATAGACATAGTATTCTTTGAATAACACGATACTCAAAAAAATGTCTTACATGCTGCTTTCTTATAATAATAAAGATTTTAAATTATTGAGATAGGGCGGGTGGGCGGAGTTTATATTTTGCCTTTTTTCTAAATATACCCTTCAGAACAAGAAACTTAAAACATGTTTAAAATAGTAAATTCTTGTAAACAAATATAGATCGTGCAATTAAGCCCCGCCCCTCGATCTGACAACGAATGAAAAATTCATCACAACTGAGAATTGACATTTTTGGGAAAGGATAAAAGGATAAATTTTGATTAACGATTTATCATGGTTACGATAACCTTGAAACGTTCTCAAGATTTCAGAGCATTCAGTTAAATTGCAAAATGTCATACGATTTTGACTTTTTTTCCAAAAATCCCTTGTAAAAACTCGACACGGCTAAAATTTGGAAAAACAACTATATTTCAAAATATTTTCAATTCGAAAAGCTGAGAACAAAAACATCTAGAAATACAAAATTTATTCTTATATATCCCAAAATATACATGTTTTACAAAGAAAAAATTTGAAAATGGCAGCACATTTGGAAAACATAAATTTCAAAATGCTTTGGATCAAAAGAGCCGAAAACAGGATATTTCAAAACCTAAACAAAAATTCTCCTAAATTGCAAAAATCTCGTAAATTATTTATTTTTAAAATGTTGGCATTATTGGTTTGAGAAAAAAATATAAATTTCGGCAAAATTTTGAAAATTTCGGCACGATTTAGAAAAAACTGAAAATATGTTGGATCAGAACAAGTCTAAAAATATAAACGAAAATTCTTGTGGATCCCAAAAATCAAAAAATGTCAAAATTTTGGCAATTGGACACAATATAAATTCTAATAAATATTTAAATTGAAACTTTCGCTACAAAAATTTTTAAAACAACTAAATTTCCAAATGTTTGAAATTCGAAAAGCTGGCAACAAAAGATCTAGAAATACAAAAAATATTCTTGTAGATATCAAAATCACAAAATAGTCTAAATTTTGATAATCACTTACAAATTATGTAAGCATAATTTTTTCATTGTTCACGTTATGGTTTAAGGAAAGAAAATGTAAATGTTTTCACCCAAGCCTTATCACCAAAAATTTTGAAAATTTCAGCACATTTTGGAAAACACGTTTTCCAAATTTCAAGATGCTTTGGATCAGAAAAGCCGAAAACACCAGATCTGAACAATCGAAAAAATCTGGTAAATTGATGTTTTTAAAATTTTAGAGTGTGTTAATAACCCCCGACTAAGATTTTCTAAACATTCGGTTCCAAAGTCGAGTTTTTAAAATTTTCCAAGTTTTGACAAATTTTGTTTCAGCGTTTTGAAAAATGGTAAAAATTTTCGAAGACATGAATTTAAAATGACTTCTGGAAGTTGGAAATCAACAGAATCTTTCCAGGTCATTTTCGAAGGTGCTCAATTTCATATCTTAAAAAACTGCGCTATCATCAAAGTTGCCTAAAAATTTACAAAAAATTCTAAAAAATAGACTTGGATGAGCTGAATCGAAAACTCAGCGCGTTGACGCAATATTCAGTTTTAAATTAAAATTCTGAAATTGTCCCAAAAATTCACAGACATTTTATTTTGGCGATTTTGGAAAACTGGTATGAATTTTTAAAGACTTTAAGCCGAAAATAACTTCTGAACGTCGATATCAACAAGAGAATCTCGTTAGGTAATTTTTAAAAATGTTACAGGAATTGTTAAAAATTTCATATATCGAGAAACTGAGCTTTTGGCAAAGCTGCCTAAAAATCCACAAAAAATTCTGAATCGAAAACAAAAACTACAGCGTTTTAAGCCAAGATTTTCTAAACATTCGGTTTCAAAGTTGAATTTTTAAAAATATCCAAAATTTGATAAAATTTGTTTTGGCTGTTTTGGATAAGTGGTAGGAATTTTCGAAGAAATGAATCTAGATTTACTTTTGGAGGTCGGAAATCAAGAAAATAATCTTTTAAAGTCATTTTAGAAAGTAGTCCGGAAAATGTCAAAAATTTCATATGTCGAAAAGTTGAACTTCTAGCGAAGTTGCCTAAAAATAGACAAAAAATTCTGGGAGATAGATTTCTACGATCTGGATCGACAAAGAAAAAGCACAAATTCTAAACACTCTAAAAGAAATTTTACCGACAAAAATTTAAAAAATTTCGACACATTTTGGATCAGAATAACTAAAAATATAAACGAAGATCCCTAATTCACAAATAAGTCTAAATTTCGATCATTACTTACAAATGATCTAACTCATAATTTTTTAAATGTTAACATTATGATTTGAGAAAATAATTAAATGTTTTAACCGAAGCCTAAATTTACCAACAACTAACCCCACCCAGCTTCGGTTTTGAATTTCACTGGTTTATTTGATTAGATGGAAATTGAATTTTATTTTGTCATGTGATCGAATCTGTTTATAAAAATTCAAATTGACCCCGCCCACCCACCCGATTTTCCTCTTAATTACCCATTTTACTGGACAAAAAGTGGGTTTTATGTTGATAAACATTGGAATCTAGACGAAAAGGTAAAACTAACCCCACCCACCTCCTCTTTTGGATGTCATTGGTTTTTTGATTAGTTTGAATTAGTGGTACGGAATATGTTTTTTTTTTATATAAAATTTAAAACACATTTACTATGTACAATTTCAAAGTGGCGTCCTCATATTATTGGTGGGGATGATTAGACAAAGTATGGTCAGCGTCTTACCATGTACACGATATTCCTAACACACATATAAAATTTGACAATCGGTCTAGTAGTTTCGGAGACAGATAGACATACGAAAACACGGGACCTATTTGTCTGCACATCTTACACAGAATGTGTGAAAACTAATTGCGAAAAATAAAAAAATCTTGAAAAGAAAATCTGGTAAAGTCTAAGCTAAAAGCCAAAAATGCAATAAACATGAAACCATGTTGTATGAATGTACGTGACAACAGTTTTTGCCTAATTTACCGCCATAAGCCTTGTTTGGTTGCACGCACCTTCTAAGTGCAAATCCACCATGAACTAACTCTTGCATTAAGAAATTTCAATTAATATTAACGCAAAGTTCCAATTATTCGAAACCAATTATTCGTAATTCTCAATTAAGCGATACGAAGTGTTATAAGGTAATAATGCTACAAGATAGTGAGAACTTTCTTGTACACACAATCCAATTATTCCTTGTTAAAGACCCAAGGAGTTAAAAATAAATTCCTTCATTATTCTTCTAAAGAAAATAATATCTATAATTTACCAAAAAAATCTATTTGTGTTACAAATCGTTTTCACTACATTTTTTGCATTGCTATTATACACAAAGTGTCCAAAAATAGCAAAAAATTCGAATCAAAAATAAAGTAGAAAAAGTATTAAAAAGGATGTCTTTATTTGCGGCTTTATTTTATGGTTTGTGTGAATATATGTTATCAACGTAAGCAATAAATTCTTGAATTAGTATAATCGATCACTGGGGGCGAAACATATTTTCACACTCGTTCAAATGAAAAACTGAGTTAATGTCGTTATTTTGAACGTTTTTCATATACAGAGTGACGTCAAATCGAAGTGTTCCCCACGGGAATGGTCGGTTCGGCCTTAATTAAAATAAATGGTGGAATAAACATAAGTCGATTAAAATTCATAAGGACTTTTCTAAACAAAATTTAAATTAACTCCTCATCGAATGCTGTGCTAAAGATAAATTTAGTGGGATTATTATAGAGCGTTTTCCACTTAGCACAAAGTGCTTCAATTTCCCTTCATAAACAGTGGGTGAGCCGCCAGAATCCGACTTCTTATTCGTAAACGAAAAGAGAGAGACAGACAGACGATGAAACACCATCACCAGCTTTTTACACTTTACACGACACGAATTCGAGTGCAGAGCACGCGAGCTTTGATTACGATATTTGTAAATATGACAAAATACACTTTGTATTTTATAAACTGTTGAATGGCGGGATTTATGGCTGTAGAATCTAATTTTGGAATCGATTATTAGATAAATGGAACGGTTTTGCGTGCTACCGGCTCTAAAACCGAAATATAATTATTCTGAAATACGACAGGATATCGATTAACTCGTCTAATGAGCCGAATAATTGAATTTGTTGGTCTTGAGGCGAGATGGGAAGCTTTTATGAGGTTCGGTACAGTTTAAATCATTGCCATTTTACATAAAAACCGTTTATTATTACCGTTAGAAAAACCAGAAGCGTTATTGGTTAAATATTCGGTCATACTGTAGAACACGAGCCAAGGAAAAGACGACTGAAATAAATAATTCATATACAATTCTAAGACATATTCCACATCCCGCAATGCTCTCCCAAACTGCCGTTTATTCCCAGTCCCAATTTACCCACAAATCAAGCCGTCCTTATCCAAAAGATAACTCCATAACAAGAATCGTATCTTTATCGACCCGATACGTCCGAGTAACCCGAGCTGGAATCAAATAACGATAAGATTTAAGGTCGGGGGTGCATGTTTGGTTGCAATTACCGGCGGATGCGCCGCTTTTGACCCCATAATTCAGGTCTTATCTCGATAATTAGCTTTAATGAGTTAAAAAATTGAATGGTTGTTGCGCATCGTGACCTCGAGCCAACGCTATCTTAGCCACACACGCACATACTTGTTAACACGTCCAACATTTGTAGCTGATGGATTTATCTAATCTAATCCGTTTATAAATAAATTCATGGCTCGCACTCACCCCCACAGACATCTGCTCGCCATTATGATGCATCACACGATCAGATTGCGTTAAGTGGAGGAAAATCTTGTGCCGTTTTTACGGCATGCCGAGGTAATGTATAGCATCTGGACCGTTTTGCTTTTCGGCATCTAAATGGTCCTGACGGGGACATTAAGGTTTCGAGGTATTTATGGAAATATGGAATGGAAATGGTGTGATTTGGACATGGTTCTAAGCTCGGTGCTTTTTGTTGTTTCGTGGGATGAGATCTTGCAGCGATTCACATTTGAATTTCTTGTTTTGGAAACAGGTGTTTTGCTTTCATGCTGGTCGCCTTTTCAGAGTTCCTATTTCTTCCTGGTAGCTATTAATTTTTACATTTGTTTTCAGTGTCAGGTAATAATACGGGCCATTAAATTTCTAATCTTCGGAGGAGTTGCGGTTTTGGGATTGGAGGATTGAGGGTCGAAGGCCAAATCGATGCGAGGGTGGTCTGTTATGGCCCATCTGAAACAAAACTGGGCTAAACGTACACAAAAAATTACATTCCTTCGTTAATAAGACCCACTGGTAGTTGGGTAAAACTTGGTGTTACTAAACTTACAGGTGTCCACGATTTAAACCTCAATTTTCGTGGGAGGTTTAAGGAGACAAAATAACGCCTTTTGAAAATTATTTGATAATTTCTAAAAAAATTGTTGTTCTGAACTACGATTATTTTCCTGTTTTCTCGACGTTTCTAGACTTCTAGTGTACAAAAAAATAGGTCTCCCGTTTCAGTCTGTCTGTCGTCTATCATCTGTACTAGTATTTATTAGTTAATCTCCGAAACTACTGGATTAATTGTAGTCAGATTTTATAAGTATTTTAGAAATATCGTGGAGATGTTTTGTCTGATTATTATCTCCATCAACAATTTGACGACCTTATTTCAGAATTTTGTATGCTAAATGATATTTAAATTTTATAATAATAACATACTGCTGCATTTGTGGTTTATGAATCCGCCTTCATTTTTCACCCTAGAGATTCAGTCAACACTGTATAACAACAAGAATGTAACCAAATAGGTACCTTCATGTTTTCTCGACGGATCATTGGCCCTAGATTACGAAAAAAAAGGTCCCACGTTTCGGTATGTCGATTCATGTGTCTGTCTGTGCGTCGCCTGTGCCGATTTTTGTTAGACAGATAATCTCCGAAACTACTGGACCGATTGATCGTATATATGGTAATCGGTATCCATATTTTGTCTAATCATCCCCAATAACAATGTAATGATGTCACTTCGAAATTGTATATAGTATCACGTATCTATAATTTAAGAATCCGTGTTGAGTTTTTACCATGGACATCCAGATTTTTGGAAAAAAAATCAAAATCGTATGACAACATTTTGTAAAACTGTAAAACTGAATGCTCTGAAATCTTGCAAACGTTTCAAGGTTATCATAAACATGATAAATCGTTAATCAAAATTTATCCTTTTATCCCCTCCCAAAAAATTGATGACGTTACCACAAAATTTTGCAGAATAATCTTATTTAAAATAAGCAATATATAACTCCATACTTGTGATTTATTAATGCATTCGTAGTTTTTATAATGATGTACTTACAGAGGTAACTCAAAAAAACTGATCAGATCAAGAACGATTCACCCCATTTTCTAGTAGCCAAAATTGTTTCTGAGATTCACTTTTTTTAAAACATAAATACATTTTTTTGTTAATAATTTGGAGTCTCAGGAGCAGCGGTGACTTATTTTTAATAACACCTGCACACACTCACTGCGCTCGCATTCTAAGTGTGCTAAGTTTCATGTAAGTAATTATAATTAAGAAAGAATATCAGCAAACTTGTCTACGTTTCGTTGTAATAATAAGTCTCTAGATTTATTACTTAAAAATAATAAACGTTTTGAAGGCGTTCCGGTTGCTGGGGTCTTTTCGATTTTAATATTCAGAAACATTTTCAAGAATCACTTTTTACTTCCCGAGCGTAAACTAAGGAAATATAGTACACAATCGAGTCCATCGGACGAAATGCCACTTTATGTTTTCTCGACGTTTCATGACCCCTACAGTACGAAAAATGTAGTACTCCCGCTTCCGTCTGTCTGTTTGTCTGTATCCTTTTTATTAGACACGTAATCTCCGATTTTGTATGTACATATATTAGAAATATCATGTAGATGGTTATATGCTACTCAAAATTTGGATAATCATCCCCATCAACAATTTCATGACGTCATTTCAATGAATTGTATTTTAAGATGACTTGAATGTTATATAAAATATACTTCTATACTTGTAATGTACGAATTCGCTTTCAGTTTTTTCGCTAAATGTTTAAATTTTCGCAAAAACATTTGCAAGGTATAATAATTTTATATTAACTATATCCAACAGAAGTCCCCATGGCGCAGTGGCCAAGTCGGGAAAAACGTGTTTTTTTTCTTGCATTGGGAAAACGCTGCGACTACTTTTCTTTTGTGCTGTTGATGATGTCATTACAAATTTTTTATTGGTCAAATTAACGACGAGTCACTCCACTTTCTCGAAAATGTGGACAACACATCTTTATAATAATAATGATAAAATAAGCATTATAATATTCAGAACATTTTGTTCGATTGTGGTTTAATTAATAATTTTAGTCCTGTGTTTTGAGAAGACAAACTCATTTAAATCAAACTAATTTCTACGTGACATTCTTTCGATGTATAAACACAAATACACACTTGAACTTCAGATTGCTATTACCTAGTACTGAAGGACATTTTATCACGTTAGTTATGTGCTTTAAATATATTCTACATTGTCCGTACGGCTCAAAGGCTGCGGGGGTGTTATTTATGCCGCTGGTTTTTACTTTACAGCGGTTATCACAAAACGAAAATCGTAAAATTAAATTTTATATATTTTTTAAAGAACTAGATTTCTCGGATTATATTTATAGCCTTCGACGAATTTTTTTATTTTGTCAATTTAAGAACGATTTCTGAAAATATCTCATTTAATTGTAATCAAATATGAATAATAATAATAATCATATTTAAAAGATTTTGTTCCATTGTAGCTTAATTAATAATTTTAGTCCTTGGCTATGAGGAAACAACTTATTCAAATTAAACAAATTTCTACGTGACATTCTTTCGATGTATAAACATAAACAATCGAAGTGAAGTATCTACACTGATACACTCTTTTCCGTTGGTTATTTGCTTTAAATATATTTGATATTGTCCGAATGTCTGCGAACAGCATCTCCTTGGAATTTGCGCCCCCGCAGCGCAAGTGGTTTGAGGTGTCATTTACACTACTGGTTTTTAATATAACTGTAAAGTTTATCAGAAAAAAAAAATATAATTTTTCAAAGAAGCGGAATTTGTTGGACTCTACTTTAAGAGTGAGGGAAGTGCTGTCGAAGTAACCTGTGACCAATTTTTACTTCCCGAGCGTAATCAAAGGAAGTATTGTAATCGAGTCCGTCGGCCGACTCTCTACTTTTACGTTTTCTCGATCTTTCATGACCCCAAGAGGACGAAGAAGTAGGTCTCCCGTTTCCGTTTGTCTGTCCGTCTGTCCGTCTGTCTGCCGTCCCGGATTTGTATTAGACAGATAATCTGCGAAAGTACTGGACCGATTGTTGTGAAATTTTGTACTTATATTAAAAATATCATGTAGATGGTAAAACGCTAACCAAAATTTGTCTAATCATCCCCACCACTAATGCGATGACGTCATTTCAAAATTGTACATAGTAAATGGGTTTTAAATTGTATAAAATAACATAGTACTACACATGTAGTTTATGACTCCGAATTGAGTTTTTACCCAAAACGTCCAGATTTTTGGAAAAAAAATCAAAATTATGAAACAACATTTTGCCATTTAATTTTGAATCTGCAAAACCGAATGCTTTGAAATCTTGCAGATGGTTTACTGTTATGATAAGCATGATAAATTTGTATTCAAAATAAATTTACTTACACCTTCCAAAAAATTGATGACGTCAGCTCAAAAGTGCACCGAATAAATTTTATCTAAAATATACAAAATATGATGAGTCTGTAGTTGTAATTTATCATTTCATTCATATTTTTTGGATTTGCATATACAGGATGACCCAAAAAAATTAATGAATGCGTGAATTTATTTTATTGATTTAATCAGGAACTACAAAACCGAATGCTTTGAAATCTTGGAGATGTTTTAAAGTTATCATAGCCATGGTAAATTTATAGTCAAAATGTATTTGCTCATCCCCCCCTAAAAAATTTATGACGTCATTTCAGAATTTTGCTGAATAAATCCTATCTTAAATGTGCAAAATATGATGAGTCTGTAGTTGTGATTTATCATTCCATTCATATTTTTTGGATTTACATATACAGGGTATCTGAAAAAAATTAATGAATGTGTGAATTTATTTTATTGATTTAATCAGGAATTGCAAAACCGAATGCTTTGAAATCTTGAAGATGTTTTAAATTTATCATAAGCATGGTAAAATTTTGATCAAAATGTATTTACTCATCCCCCCTCTAAAAATTTGATGACGGCACCGCAAAATTTTGCTGAAAAAATGCCTAAATGTGTAAAGAATGATGAGTCTATACCTGAGATTTATCACTGCATTATTATTTTTTAGATTTAGACTGAGTCAATTAATTTTATTGATTAAATCAAGAATTACAAAAAAAAAATACGAAAAAAGGCATAATAGGCTTGCAATCGTCACGTTCCCGACAGCGAGGGAAGTACTGTCCAAACTCTAAACTCTTTAGACCAATTTTTTTAGACAGTTAAAATTCTCTCATTAATAATAATTTAGGTTCCCAGGGACACCGCATTTTGAATGTTCCTTTTTGAATTAGTACTTAATTAAATAATTAAAAAAGCCCCAGGGACACTATAACAGTGATCACAAACAATCTTTAAACTCACATTTTTAATTAACAACAATTTTTTTCTTGAAAATTTAGCTTCTCAGTGATACCAGTCAATATTTTTTTCACTTACACCTGAAGGTGCTCGCTGTGCTCGCCTTTTAAATTTCGTTTTTTCAACTTTATTCTCATAGAACAGTGCAAGAAAAAATTTCAGCAGAGTTATTTTGGTTCTATTATAAGAATACAACTCTAAACTTAAACACTTAGAATACGAGCGCAGCGAGCACGTCATGGTTAATATGATCACATAGGTTTGCTTTATTATAATAACTCTATAAACCTCCCCGTGAAGTTAAAATATTCTAAAAAATCAACTTCCAAAGTAGAATTTTTTTAGAAAACTTAAATAAAATATGAATCAGTTAATTTTATTGATTAATTTTTGATAAAAATTATTATCAAAGGAATATGACCTGATCAAATCTAACCCCCACTATGACCTGACAAGCATCAGGTCGCCGCTCTGAGTGTGAGGGAAGTACTGTATAAATTCTTTATCCTATTTTTTATGTATCATAAATTCACTGTCAAAATATTACAGTGAAGCATTTTGCGAAAGTCTATAATTTCATGTTTGTAGTTTAAAGTTATAGCGAAGATAGTAAAATGTAACCAAAAATTGGCAATTCATCCCATCAATGCAACCGATGACGTCGGTTCTTAGTATTTCAGTGTACTTATGAACGCATTCTCATCAAACAATGATAGACGTTAGATTTTTAAACGTCACTTTAATATTCTTGTTCCTTGCATATTCTGTGTGCTTGTTATTAAAGCCAGTCCGCCCCTGATTGTGCTACTGTCAAAAGATGATAAATCAACTTATCGTACAGCAGCAGTTCGTTACGATGATCGACTCAACTTGTAAATGAGATAACTTTAAGATGTTGTTTGTTTATCGGACGTGTAATTGTTTTCTAATTTAGGACTAATTTAGACTTGACGGATTGAATGGCTTTGTTTATTGTGTTGTATGTCAAAAGATGTTTATTCGAGGAAAAAAAATGATTTATTCTTTAATTAACGTTATTATAAGTTTCGAAGAATCGCAATTAAATGAAATAGAACTAGCGAGATTTAGAGCTATTGATGATGTGTTAACTGTGTCTATTTATCCTTTTCAATTTGGAGAATCATGTCATTAATATCAATTGATGATTCTTATAGCTTTCACACTATTTATTATGTAACGTTTTTCTATTTTTATTTACTACTTGAAACGGTACTAACTCAATTAATTGATGACTTTAATCTTGGTAAGCTGATGGGATACATGACTTTGCTTCGAGGATTTCTTTCGAAGAAATATCAGGATAATTAAGCCATGGGATAAATCGTTACCAACAGCGAAATATAGATTTGGGCAATTTTATGAATTGTTTATAATTAATGTTTAAACGTATGTGACAGCAAAACAGAAACGCTAGCAGAACTTTAAAAGAGAATGGAAACATTATTGATCGACCGTTACAGGTCCCTGAGTTTCTAGACGTCTTCACCCTTCTACTTATTCTTCACCTTTTGTAAAACTAACCAAGTTATTCCCTTCACATAATTTTCTTATTTGTGTATAAGCTTCTCACAAGTAGATTTATCATTGTCTTTGTAACGGTGCTCAAAAATTAACATTACTATTATTTTCTTTATTATTACCCATTAATTTTGGAATGAACTGCGATATGATAAATGGGAGGTATTTCGGATCTTAATGTTAATTAGTTTAATTAAAGAGTTTTTTCTTTTATGCTTCTTAATATTATTGTTATTGTGTTATTATCTTATCTCACTGTACTTTCTCAATATTAATTGTTTCACAGTTGTTTAAGATTTATTTTTGCATGATGCAATGTGCAATAATCTCAGCTTTTAAACAAACATCGCTTAAAAAAATAATTATTCTAGCAAAATACTTAGTTACAGATAAATTAATAACAGCACAAAACCTATTAAAAATAAGTCGTTTGAAAAATTTCGCTTAGTTGACGTTAATTAAGGCACTAATCGCCGTCAACTAAAAACAATCAGGGGTGGGATGTGGATGATAATCGCGTTTTTAAAGCAATGTGTTTATTTATCGTTCCAATTACGACTAACACCTTCAAACTAACAATGAACTCATCTTCTGAGAGCGCCTCGGAGCGAAATAATGGCGAATAATTTACGAGCGTGAACATTACCAGATGGACTCCCACACTTATCGAAAAATTAAAAGAATTCCAGAAAAAATCCATCACTCTCGAGTAGCTCTAAATTTCCGAATCCGCGTAAAAAAGCCACATCTGGCGTTCCGCCCACCCGGCAATAAATAACACCACTCAGAACGTGTTAAAAAAATCTACAGATAATGAGATAATTTTTACCGTTCGTGCGGCCGAAAATTTAATCCGTCATCGGCATGTTAAGTGCTCTATTTTAGTAGGGTGCAAAAAGCGTCGGGAAGCTATGATTTTATTGGCAGTCCTAAGAGGACAATACTGCCAACAGTTCAACACCACAAAGTACGCTTTCAGCTTTTTAAAATGGCCCCCTTAGCCCCAAATGACGATCGATCTAGCGCTAAATCTGCGGAATTGCGATGGGCTTTGGAGACCGCAGTTTACGACCGGGCGAGAGCTGAATAATATCCGAGTGACAGGAGATTTTTTTCTTTTTTTTGGAAGAGAGAGAGATGAGTTAATGCATTGACCTCGGTGTTATCGAATTTTCAATTGAATTTTGTATGATGCAACGAAAATAATGTGTTACGTTTGAGTGTAATTTATTAATTACCCCAATTAAGATAGGGTTATTTATAAACAAAGTTGGGAAATAAGTCAAAGTCAATTTGTTGGGATTATTACTTTTTATTAGAGATTGTTCTAATTATGTGAAAATGATAAGGCATGTGATTGTTTAATGGGTATTTTAGATAAGGAGCCTCAATATTTGGAAACATATGACTTACGAGGAGTGACCCGGAACCAACGGCAATTATCTGAAAAAAATCATGCGCTTAATTTATATATAACAAAAGAAGAGCAAAAAATATGCACAATTTAAGACTCGATTGTATGTCTGATTTGCAACTTACTGGTTAAAATGCAGCAGGCACAATTATGGTTTCTTCGAATTCATAAAATTGCACTCGAGGGAGGTTGTGGAACCGATAAATCATGCCGTAAACTGATTCATGCTATGCAAGTTGAACCACATGTGTCATACTACTATCTCGTATTAGCATAGTGACATAACCTTATAACACCATTTTACATTTCCGTAATTATATGAACTATAAAAGAATAAATACACTGACATTTATCTGTTAGTTTCAGTTAGAGCTGCCCCATTTTAAGAATAAAAATTATTCATCGCCCCCCTGGAGGTCTATAATTTACGAGAAAACAAGAAAGGTGCAGTGACCCATTTTTATAATTTCTTTATTTCTACGTATCTTATATTAATGACGTGAAAAATTTTGTAGTAAATAAGACATCTTAGGCATACAATTAAAAATAACGAAATACTTAGAATTATAATTACACAATACACATGCATTAAGTACTTTTTTGTTTGCCGCTTGCATCACATAGTGTAATGATTTATTCAGGCGTTCATTAATAGTTTCCCAAAATTTTCTTATTTTTTCCCTATGCTTTCGCCGTCCCCTTATTTTTATAGAACGCCCTCCCCTCAATTAAAGCTCAGCATTTCAGCGCTACCCCGAATCGTTTCAACGCCCCCAGGGAGCGATATTCCCCACTTTGAAAACTAGTGGTTTAAAACATTGATCAAATATGTACCGGAAGAAACGCCTATCACATACATATACATACATTAAAGAAAAATAATGTCTTGTGGTTTTAACTCTGGTTTGAAAATTGATTTCTTAGTCATCAGTTGTACCAAACTAAATGTTTTTTCAGGATTAATTAATACATGTAACCATCTGTGGTCACTAATGTCGTGCGAATAACACAATTTGTAATTGAGTCATTCTGTCTTCTCTGAAATGACAAGTTTAAGGCTGCGTCTAAAATATATCACAGCAGTTTTTAACAAAATTAATAGATATTAATTGCTGACAATTTTGTAAGCCCAATATTTGAAATTGCCACCCAAAAGTGCAAAAACGAAGATTTTTAACATAGGTTTAAAATTTTATGTCAATTCATTAAACAACTAGTCATGTAGAGAAATAATAAATAACTTACATTTAAAAGATACTTCTTGTCAAAACTTTATTTGGCTATTTACGTATTCACTAAAAAATAACATTCCTATTGGAGCAGAAAGAGTTTATGATTGAGTTGTAGGTATTTTTGAAATGGACGATTCAAACGGTCTGAGATGAATTCCGGGAAGAATTTCCTCACAATTTTGTCGAATATCCCTAGGGGCGGATGGGACCTAGTGAACCAGCGCGGGAAAAATTTAAACATTTGTTTTTGAAGTAGTTCAAAAGAATCTCGGGGATTCCTTGTGTCTGGTTTTTGCAGTAGTTTGAAAGAATCTTAAGGGCCCCTTGTGTTTTGTTTTTGAAGTAGTTTCAAAGAATCTCGGGCACTGCTTTTATTTTGTTTTTGAAATAGTTTTAAAGAATCTTGGGGACCCCATCTATCTGATTTTTGAAGTAGTTTGAAAGAATCTTAGAGATCCCCTGTCTTGTTTTTAAGGTAATTTGAAAGAATCTCGAGGATTCCTTGTGTTTTGTTTTTGAAGTAGTGTAAAAGAATCTCGGGGACTCTTTGTGTCTGATTTTTGAAGCAGTTTGAAAGAATCTCGGGCACCGTTTGTATTTTGTTTTTGAAGTAGTTTGAAAGAATTTCAGGGACCCCATGTGTTTTGTTTTGAAGTAGTTTAAAAGAATCCCGGAGACTCCTTGTGTCTGGTTTTTTAAGTAGTTTGAAAGAATCTCGGGGACCCCTTGTGTTTTGTATTTGAAGTAATTTGAAAGAATTTCAGGAACCCCTTGTGTTTCATGTTTGAAGTAGTTTCAAGAATCGCGACTACCTCTGGTGGGTCTTGTTTTTAAAGTAATTTGAAAGAATCTCGGGCACCGCTTGTATTTTTTTTTTTTTTGAAGCAGTTTGAAACAATCTCCCAGTTCTATTGTCTTGTTTTTAATGTAATTTGAAAGAATCTCGGGGATCGCTTGTGTGTGTTTTTTTTTAAGTAGTTTAAAAGGATCTCGGGAATCCCTTGTGTCTGTTTTTTGAAGTATTTTGAAAGAACCTCGGGGGTCCCTTGTGTTTTATTTTTTAAGTAATTTGAGAGAATCTCAGGGACTCCTTTTCTTGTTTTTGAAGTAAATTGAAAGAATCTAGGAGTCCCGTGATCAGGGGCGGATGGAATCTGCTGAACCGGCGCGGGAAAAATTTGAACCGGCGCTTGAAAGGCCTAAATTCTACTTCATTTAAAAGTATATAAAACTTGGATTCGGACACTGGAGTTCGGTGCCACGGGTACTGGCGTCTCTGGAAAATTCCCGTTTTCCAGATGGTCCCACTTTTGCAACTCATTACTACAATGTGTGACAAAGTTCCAGGAAACCTATAAATAAGGGAACTCCAGAATATATCCGAACTGTCAGACAGATAATGGAGCAGACCTCTACAACATCCATTTATTCTCAAAAAGTTGGTATTTGATCAACAACGGATAGTAGGGCCTATAATAATAATAAGCTTTATTATCCAACGAACACCTTGGGTCGTGGGTTCGATTCCCGCCCTGCTCTGGATGCGTCCCCCGTTAACCTGGAATTAGGCCTCCGGCGCCTGTTGGGTAACGTTATTCAATAAAAATAAAAAATAAATAAAATGACAAAATATCAGTGATATCAGGAGAAAAAGTAAATAAATAAATTAATCAAGTCGGCACTATTGATAACAATCAGCAAACAATATTTTTGCAACTTACAATAAAACCCTTTGTAGGTTATATACATGTATTATAATCATTAAAGGTGATCATAGCAATAATGATTACGTGATTAACTGACTTATTTAATGAAATCTTCTTCAACGTAACCTAACCACTACTAAATATTAGCAAGAAATTTTGGTAGATTTTATACCACAATTTTGGGACAATCAATTAGAAATAGGTTGTTTTCAACAAGACGGGACTACAGCGCGTTCGCTAGGATCACAATATCAATATTACGGCAATCTTTTGACAACAGGATCATAATTGTATCCAAGGATGACTGCATTGCACATTGTTTTAAAAAACGGACTAAAAAAATCTGAAAGATGATTCGTCAACAAAGTAAAAATGTAGTTTATGACACATATATGTACTTAGCTTGTATCTTTGTGTCATTTATTGCCTATTCTTATCACTAAAAGCAAAATGCTGTATCGTCAACAAAGTAAAAATGTAGTTTATGACATATAAGGGGCAATTCTGAATCAAAGTTGTTAAATTTAAAGGGTGTTAAATTGCAAATTTCCATAGTAACGAGTTAAATTCGTAAATCTGATTGGCTGTTTATTTTTTAACAACCTTTAAATTTTAACAGGTTTGATTCAGAATTGGGCCTATATACTCTTGTATCTTTGTGTCATTTATTGCCTATTCTTATCACTAAAAGCAAAATACTGTAACTGTGTAACTATTACACAATCTACATAATGAATATTTTCAGCATGACAGCGCAACAGCTCATTCAGCTTAAACAAGTTTGAATTTTATTATTATGACTTAGCTCTCACCTCGATGACCTGATTTGACATCTTTAGATTATTTCTTGTTCCCGACTTTAAAAAACATTATTTTTAAACAATTAGTGAATACAACTGAAGCCCTAAAGTGTTTCGCCGGAAGTTCTTACTTGAGTATTTGAAAATATCGAGCCTGGGGCCAAACAGACAATTGTAAATTCATACTTAGCTTTCTAAGTTTAGGCTATATTTAAGTTATGTTGTGCATGTAAAAATGTACTGCACATTTTTAACAACAAAGTGAATTACGTGCTAAATTGATTAAAATTTTATATTATTTTAAAATTAGAAACTGTCGTCTGGAGTTGTTCTGTCAACAAATTTCCAAATAAGAAAATCACCTGGTATTGTATACTAAATTTATTCCATTTAATCAGATATGTATGTGCACAGAAAAATTCTAAACAAGCGATAATTTAGGTAAACGAAAATTCTGAAATCTTTATCATCTATTTACAAGCACACGAAAGTTATAGCCCATTTCCCCATTACGCCCAATATCCATCCAAAGAAATAACGTTGGTCCTAAATTAAAATCCTCCTCGAAACCCCATAACCATTCCTCTTTATGGCGTCTCCTAAACCATCAAATAATTAGACGAAGAAAAAATTACCATAAACTCACACATTTGCATACATTATAATTCATAACGAGTTTATTAAAGTAACAATTTCTAACACCCAACCCCTCGAATAAAAAAATCCACAAAATCGATCGTCTTTATGGCCCGTACAAATTACGATCCAAATCAAACGAAACGCCATTAACTACCAAATAAATTTATATTTCACAAGCGATTAATTTCGGAGCACACAATGCTCCGTATAATGGCAGTGCATTATCCACTCTATTATATGGTAAGGGCTGTATTGTGTCACTAAGTTGCCTATAATTGTTAACAACAGATGACTCTTCACGCACCGTTGAATACGTCCGTCCGTCTGCCTCTGCCGTTCCACGATGTGATTTCAGCACGCGTTGGACGAAAATTCCACAAGCGCCCAACCCCGACCGCCGTAATGTCTGCACCCCGCTGAAATCTCACGCTGAAACGTAAAAGTATCCATTTCAGCGTGCTTTTTTGATCCCTGCCTCGGACGACTGGTCTTCCACGATATCTTTACAGCGTTTTCTAGGTAAAACTAATAGTTCTCACGCTGACCGCCCTAGAAATCTCATCATGAAGCTATTAAAGCTTGCTTTCTGGTTTGTATTTTAAAATTAAATGTGTTTAAATTATGTTTTTACTGTATTTCCTAACAAATGTCTTTATTTGGGGTTATAATACCTGAAAACGATCGTTATCTGCATGGGTTTTGTGTGGAGTGGTTACTTTAGACGCGTCCAATATGAGCTTGTCGTTCGGACTTTGGCACAATGAGGAGCTAATTTTCAAAGGAGCTGCAACCATAAAGCTTTGACGGACGATATTGTGCTAATTTACGCACGAATTAGCTTGTAAACACCTTGTGTGCAGCTTTTCGGGTTGTGCAATAACAGAAAAGCTATTTTCCAAGCGAAAGGTGTTTCATTGACCGGAAAAAACGCTAAATTTAATTTATGGGCTGTGAGATTCACAACAAAACAGGAGTCAACCAGGACTTAATAAGTTTTTGAATTTGGCGATACATTTGTGAGAAATTCGTTGTTAATAATTTTACACATTTTTTTTTTGGTAGCAAAAATTCATCACAGTATTAAGCAAATGCTACTATGTACTTTTTTTAAACAATATTGCATTGTGAATGTTACAATATTCCAAGAAACAGATGTACGCGCCATCTATGAATCACTGAACAAGTTAGATACATGTGTTATTGTAATATTTCAGATAAACAATATATTTGAAATTAACCCAATAAACTAAATGTTAAGGGTCAATTTATACAATATTTTAACCAAGATTAGATTTTAGTAAACTTGACAAAAGCGAATATAAAAATTTTACTTTTACTTGATATCTATAGTTTTTTAACCTAACCTATGTTCTTTTATTTTTAACGCCACAGTGTATTTTCTTATAAATTTAAAAATATTTATTTTAGCTAATGCATTTTTCGTAAATATTAATAACTTTTTGAGATTCCGTCATTAAATTTCTTTAAATTTTTCCAATGGGAGTTAGTAAATAAAGAGTGAATGTCCTATAAATGTCAAATTAATGCTGGCGTCTCACTAAAATTTTTAATAAAGCAATTATATAATCATTCTTATAAACAATAAATTTGATGAACCTTTAGGACAACCACTGCATAATGTTAAAAATAAGAGTGCATTAACAAACCGCAAGTAGAGGATGTCACGCAGCACATTCGGGTAAAATTTACATACCAATCCTTTGAGGTGACGTCATCAGTTTTTTGGAGGATGATTAAATAAATTTGGTTTTATAGTCTGCGCGACAATTGTATAATACAACATATACAGTGTGAATTCTTAAACAGTGAAATATTATTTAAGAACCTGAAAAGTTAGTTAAAAAGAATTTTGTCATATACACTACTAAAATTCGGAAACACAGTTAAGGTAAATCGTATTCAGTTGTCATAAAATTTGCAGATTCAGAAGTTTCGTAAATTACACTGGGCGACAAGAAATTTGCCACAATGGCAAAAATTTATTCGTTTTAGGGTACTATTAATCTTGGTAAAAACTTTTTTTTAAGTTTTCGTGTTTTCTTTTCCCGTAAAAGAAAAATTTTCATTATATTATTTAGTGTTTCAACTTCAAAAGATAACGTTAAATAAACGTTTTCATTTGAGAGATTTTTAAAATTTCGGCAATTCTTCAGAAGGATTTTTAACTGGGACACTCGGTATATCTAAAAAACTACTGTTAACATATCTTGATTTTTGCAGTCCGTATGTTTGTGGCCTAATAAATAACTAAAGATAGACAGAAACGAAAAAATAGCCCTAAGACAATAATTGTCGTAGCTCCATATGAAAAAAATTGGTCGAAAGTTGTTTAAATATACGAATTATTCCTTAAATTAATACGGCAGCAAATCCCATAGAAATAGTACAAATTAAAATGTAAAAAATTACTTGAACTAATATTTATTGACAATTCTTTTTAACGTTGAAACTGACAGTATAAAACAGTTGTACTACAACTTTTTTTTTATTGTAGTAAAAAATAAGTTTTTCTAAAACTCTTTGAAATTTGTCACTTTTTGTAGTTATTTTACACAACGTGGCTTCTGAAAAATGGCAAAAAATGACATAAGATTAATTATAAAAATTATTTTCCAATTATAAAACTAATTATGTTCACTGTTATACTGAGGTCATCAAAAATTCTTTCACTGGAACTATTAATTTTTCTTCCTTATAATGGCAATTTGTTGTTTACAGCAGTACCAGTCATGTTGTGATTCCATCATACAAAAGTTACATAAATATAAAGTTGTTGTCACTGTGTGTAATACTAATACTATAATTTATAACTGTGGCATTTAATTTCTTCAACAATTAATTTTGTACCATTGCAATTACAAAACAAATATGCGAATGTGAAGTGCGTATAAAAGAAGAGGTTTAATTAATTTTATATTTTGCAAAATATGTTCAGCTGTGATCATTAACTATTTTACGTCGAGTAGTAATATTGAATGAATGAAGTTTTGTTAATTTTAAACGTGAATTGTACTTATAAGTAATGTTAAAAATTTATTTCATCCCTTCATTACTTTGTATCTATGAAAAACAATATTTTTTCCCTTCCCCTCGCACTTTATGTAGTTAATCTCACTTCACCTTTATTTTATCCACAACAAGCCCTTCGTGACCGCTACTACCAAATTAGAGAACTCAGCCGCTGCACCAAAACCCCAAAAGCCCAAAATTAGCCACAATTTATTTATATCAGCGCTCAGGTACGTATATCCGTAACATATAATTAGAGAATCCGTTCGAAAATTACACGGTGCCACAGTGATAAATGATATTTAGTTTAGGCCAATTAAGCAAAAATCGGTGCGGCATGCCACTCCGAACGCCACAAAAGTCGAACCAAACTAAAACATACATGCGAATTTTGATCTTCTTAAAACTCAAATCAATTCGAAATTTTAAACAGTTGGAGATTTGTGAATTATTTATTGCCGAAAAAATAAAATAGCATGATGCAGTGGTTGACGTCACAAGCGTAACCCTTTACCTTCCTTGGGGGCTCCAACCGGCCTTAATTATTTTTGGTGCTTCTAAACCTAGTTAAGCTGTTATTCCAGAACACCCTCAATTACATTTCCATTCAACCGAACATTAGCCACAAAGCCATCGTCATGATATACAAACATCACGGTGCTACATGTCGTCCATTACATATGAACACCCTAAGGATTAACCCGGGAAGGAAAAACGCCCTAACATTCTAACGGCATAGAGGTGTGTATGGGGCGAAGGGAGCAACGACAAAAGAACGCTTGCCAACAATACCCACGACGATTGACAGCCCTAAACTCATTACTGTAACAAAAGACTGTCATTGCCTGCATAAAAACCTCATTAAATTCGGGCACCCTCGTTATGACTTAATAACACGCGATGGCTGGACGGACGTCCTTGGGGAAATCCGGGATTAAACGCACGAAACTGGCCAGATTTAAGAGGAAACTGGGGCAGAACCGCCAATTACACTCCACCCAATATTAAAACGCTGAAAAATTATACATTGTTGCGTAAAAAAGTAAGTCGTTTTTTGTTTTGGTTGGTAACTATAGGTAGAAGTGGCCGCCTAATTGTATATTTATTTTCCGGTTAATTAAGCGAGTTGCTCAAAAGCGCACGATGAATTCCATTAAGGAAATTACTCATGTAAATTATGGTTAATATTTCAAAAATGTTGCGCGAAATGCACAGTTAGCGTAATTAAATGACTACGTGTACTTTGTAAATAAGTATCTATCGAGAATTAATTAACAGACTTGTAATAAAGATGTTTAAACAAGTAAAACAAGTGGGTAATTTGCATGTGCATTTTACATTCGGAACCGGAATATTCTTCCTGTTGATTGAAGCAGCATGCAATTTTGCCGATTAAATTCATAAATTATGAGAATGTGTTAAATCATGACAGATCTCGCCATAATATTTATTATTTATTGTATACTAATAAATTCTACTTCGTCTTGTTGAACGTTCGGATTAGTGCCACTTTCGACTGGATGGGTTTAGAAACTTGAAATAATCCTTAATTTATAATGTTACATTTTATCGCGGCAGCTGCTGTCACTCTTAAATAATATTATCAATATTTTACTGTGTAATAACGGCTGTGAACAATTTAGTTGTGTGTGTACTGTCTTTCAGTTAATAAATACGCCATGTTAAAAAATACGAAATTTAATTTTGGTCTTACTTGAATTAAAACCGTAAACAAATTAGTTTTAAATTCAAAATAAAGCGATGAATTTTGTGCTGCCCTCTTTTAGGCAAAACATGAATTAACTGATAAAATTCGTTATAAAATTAACGTTGTCACCTTACTATAATTTCCATTTCTTTTAAATATTATTAGTCACAATTTTATACTACATCGTTCTGAATAATATTTAACAACAAACAGAAAACTGCGAAAAAAATTAGGACGCTTTTGACATGACCACCAAGTTCTGTGGCGCCACCTATAACGTGTTTATTTAAAAAATATTCAATAAACTTTCCAATGAATTTCGAAATAAACACCAGATATGATCTCATAGTCCACAATCTCAGTCTTTAGATAATTTACCAAAGAATAGTGAATACAATCTTTAAATCTCATCACAAACATTTGAGGTTAAACTTTGAAGGTTATGCTCAGAAAGATGACAGAAATCGACGTGAAACAATGTCTGAAGGCAGTTCTCACAAAAGTCGAACAGGCGTGCCAAAGACGGCCCGCGGTAAGTTATTTCTTGTTGCAAAATAAGCTCTATTGTCACTCATTACTAGGAACTACAATATGTACAACCCAACCTTGTTGCTGTCAGTAAAACGAAGCCAGTAGATTTGATTGTCCAGGCCTATGAAGCCGGTCAGAGACACTTTGGAGAGAACTACGTACAAGAACTAGAAGAAAAATCAACTAATCCCATAATTTTAGAAAAATGTAAGGAGATTAAGTGGCACTTTATTGGTCACTTGCAAAGTAATAAAGTTAATAAGGTGTTGGGTTCACCAAATATTTATTTAATAGAGACGGTGGATAGTGAGAAATTGGCTACTATTTTAAATAAAAGTTGGCCGAAATTTGGACCACCTGAGTCTAAATTGAACATCATGATTCAAGTGAACACAAGTGGAGAGGATGGTTGGTTTGTTAATTTTTATTTAAACTGTTTGTAATGAAATGTATTTAGAAAAAAACGGCGCTCCACCTAGCGATGTCATCAAGTTAACAAATTACGTTTTAAAAGAATGTCCAAATTTGCATCTAGAGGGTTTAATGACTATCGGACGGTTTGGCTATGACCCTAAAGATGGCCCAAACCCCGATTTTGTTTGTCTGAAAAATTGTAGAGATGAGGTTTGTCAGAGTTTAGGTCTTGATTGGAAGAAGGTTCATTTATCAATGGGAATGTCAACTGATTATGAGCAAGCTGTAAGTTTTCTATTTTGTTTTAATTATTCTGTAATTTTTGTATTTTCAGATTGAATTAGGTAGCACTAATGTGCGAGTTGGATCTTCTATTTTTGGAGAGAGAACTAAAAAAGAATAAAAATAGGTAAAATTGTTAGCTGCTAGGAGGAATTAAAAATAGATTTTGTAAATTGGAGATTGCGGTTATAAAATACTGAATAAATACCACAACTATGGCATTGTTTTATCTCTGTAAATATAACATGCTAACAAATGTTGCACAACTCCATAGCAATTTTATATTATTTTATTATACTCAAAATGTGGCCATTATACACACTGACAATAATAACTGACAAACTAAAAAGTGGGTACCTGAAAGATTAATATGTGGGTTCACATTTAACAATAAAAACAAGTATGTTCTGTAAACACAATAAAACTAAAAAATGATACAAAAATTTACCACATACCCAAAATTTGAGCAAGACAAATACGGGTTTCACAATAAATACACAAATACACCATTTTAAAAAATGTATATTTAACACACACATCCATTAAAATAACGTAGGATCAGACAACACAATCACTAAAGTTAAGAATAATAGTCGCAAAAGATGTATTTGTAAATATGTGCCGAAGAATACTTACCTTTTCGTCACATTAATCAACCGATGCTGGATTGTAATAACAACCACTCGACTATTGAAAATTTCAGATCCACCTAGAACTTTTGAGGTTAGGTTTTACAACACTAACCGAAATGTAGCAAAAATATTAACAAACACTAAAATGGGGCTACTTCCGACAATTTCACTAACAATAAGTCGCATATTACCTTTTTCTTGGATTCCCACTTCATTTTATCACAAAAATTATGCCGCCATGACTTCCAAAGCCCACTCACCAGAAAAATCTCAATGGTTTTTCTCTTACTCAGCAGTTGCGACAATGTTGAACTAACGAATAATTCCACATTCTACATCTCTGTCTATAAAAGAAAGTTACAAAATATTCGTTTCAGCGTTCCATTTGTAGAATAAAGACAGTAATTATTTACACAAACAAAACTGACAAATTTTCCACGTTGGACGCAACCATTATCGCACAAGGTAAGTCAGCACATGATTGCACAATGGCGCCTGTACCGGACATTACAATAATCACTTTTTGAATATTTTTTTCCAAATATCTAATCAATTGTATTTTTTAAATTGTTTCCCAACGAAAGAATGAATGGGAAGCAAATTAATTTTTACAAGTAACCCCAGCTGCTTATAAAAGCCATATTCGAATTAATATTTTTAATATCTAAACAATACTTAACATTTTAAAATAGAAAATTTAGAAAAGAGTGTTTACTTTTTAACTTCGTCCAGGTTGTGCAGGTCATCTAAAACATTTCCCTCCGTTTCTGCTACTTTAGTTAAACAGTCTTTCAACATGTCAAAAATTTCTGTGCGGATGTTCTAAAAACAGAAAATAATGTTCACGTTCAGAAAAAAATACAACAAACCTACATTCATTTCCTGTAAATTACCAACTATAATATCGTGCAGTTTTCTAAAAAAATTTAAAGCCATTTGTTTTTTTCTTTCTAAGTCGTCGAATTTTTCCTTGTGTCTGTAAATTAAAGTTTAACAATATTCCCCGCTACCGTTACCACTTACATTTCCCTCAGTTCCGCCAGTTCTTGTTTATTCTTCTCCAGAGTTGTTTCAGTGTCTTTCAAACTTGCCACTTTTCGTGAAAAATTATTTCGACCGTCTTGTCTTTGTTTAGTCAACTAAAAAATCCAAGTTAGAAAAGATTAGTGCGAAAAAATGTTAACCACCATCTCCACTTCTTTGTCAATCATTTCAATTTTTTTTTCGACCGCCGTAATAGTTTTAGTCAAAATCTCGATACTTTCTTGAAGAGTTTTTTTTTGTTGCTTGATTTTCGAAGCGTCAGTTTTCATGTTAGCAAGAGAAAAATTGATTTTCGCAATTTCTGAAGCAAACATATTTTTGAATTTGTTGTAAGTCTTTGAGAGTTCTTCCATGTCCTGAAAGTTTTTCGTGGAATAAATACACACAAACACGAAAGGACTTACGTTTTGAAATTCCGTAGATAAAAAATCTTTTTCCTTCAAGTAGAGTAGTTTAAGCGCGGGTTCGATTGACGCTAGTTTCATAACGCGGTTGTTAAAACGGTAGACTTGAGTTTGGAGCTAAAACAAACGTTGTACTTTGTAACAGATTAAATAAGCATTGGTACCTCTTTCTTCGCCTCAACTAATTTAAAATCAGATGCGTCTTTCAAAGTTTTTTTCTCCTTGTTTGATTCTTTCTTCAGGCTTATTGTATGTTGTAGTTCATCTATATGTTGAACAATTCTTTTTTTATCTGCAACTGTGTACGATTGTTTGTTAATTATTCCCGTAAGCTCCGCCACTCTTTCCTTTTTCATTTTGATTGCTGCTTCTGAAATAGTTTCAATTTTTAACAAATTTTTAATTTACTTAAGTAGAAAAATTACTCAGTCTTTCGCGTCGGTCCTTCAGAGCTGTGATGGCGTACTTTTCATCGTCTTCTTTTTCTTTTTTATTTTCATAGTAAGTGTCAATTTCATTTTGCATTCTTTTTATTTCGCGTTGGAGATTCTGTAAAAATATTGCAATAAAAAACAACTAGAAGAGCTGAACCTACTTCATTCTTTATTTGCTTATTTTCTAATTTCTTTAATTGTTCTTCCTTCCCTTTTCTGAGTTTTGAGACTCTTGATTTTATGTCGCTTAACTCGTTTGCGTCAACGTTTAAAATTTTTGCTGAAAGTGAGATTTGAATATGAGTGATGAATTGTGTTCTTGCATACCAAATGTTTCCCCAAACTCTCTGTCTATCTGTTCTCGATTACCAGTGCCGTTGTATGATAAGTACCTCTTAGTAAGAAAGTCTGTGATACACTAAAATTTTTGTTTAAGACATTGGCGATTTAACTTTTAACTTGAAATAAAACATACCTCAATTTTCTTACGTTTAAGATCGTCTGCAGGTGCTTGTACAGGCACAGAATTTATGGTATTTATAAGATCAACTAGCCAAGAAAACATGGAAACAACGTCACGCCACGCATGTTTCGTGTTAACTACAGTTAAAAAAAAAAATAGTTACACAATATAATGACGTGTGAAAATTACCTGTCTGTAAAAATGAATTTTTTATGTTTCCTGGGTAATGAAGCATTTTAAGGGTGTTTGCAACAACAGTCTTATAATTGGCATTCTGCACATTTAAAGAAGGGTTAATTTCTTTAAACAGAATATTAATGACAAAAACAAATGTTTCTATTGTAATTGGTGGTCTTAACACGTGCAGAATGGACTCAGGACAATTTTGATTATATTGCAGGAAATTATGAACCTGAAATTATTTATACCGTTTTCATGATTGGATTTTTTTTAAGTTATTTTACTTTTGTCAGCTGCACATTCACCCAGTCCTTATCTTGCTCAGACCCTATTTTGAAAGGTGACTTACTTCTCGATCGATATGAAGATGGTGTCATGTTCTACAACATAACAATGCCAGAAAATACGTAAATAAAAATATTTTAAGATATATACCGACGTAGATCTTTTAAATAAGGCGGAAGCCTAAAATAAAAAATGTATTATCGCATCTGAATAAAAGTTAAAGTAAAGACGTACCACTGAAGGTGTCGTTATACTGGTTTTCCTGATGCCGCTCGTTTTAGTGGCCTAAAAAAGTCGTTTCAGTTTTTATTTTTGAAAACATTACAAACCTTACTAGACTTGGCGTTGCATATTTGCCTATACTAGTTTTTTTGCTGGTACTCGCCGCAGATGTCTAAAATGAATTAAAATAATTTTTGGGAAAATTTAATTTTGGATATAGTACCGCCACTGGAGTTGCTCCCACTGATCTTTTCGGCCCGCTTATCCTAAAAAGCAGATATATATTATTGAGTTATCTTATTTTAGTTAACTGACTGTAATTCTCTATGCAGTTCTATTTTTTTACAAACAATTAAATTCTGTCTTACCGAACTGCAGACTTTGATCTTCGTCCCATATCGGTCTTTGGTAATGGTATGTGTGAACTACTACTAGATCTTCGAAACATTTTTCTCAACAGTTAATCACTGAAAATGCTATTTTTTGGTATTAACGAATAACGGACACTCTAAAGCGTTTTTTTACGGTTGTTTAAAACGGCTGTCAAATGTCATTTACACGTCACAACATCGCTGTCAGCCAATAGAAACTTCCAGATTTGCGTCAGCGCACTAATAACAATTGTAATTGGTCCGATGTCTAAAACCGATTTCAGACGAGTTTAGTTTATTTGGAATATTGGTTAAGGAATAAGGATGAAATTAAACGTAAACTGCCAGTACAAATCGCCTTAATACTAAATCGTATCAAAAATCGGCAGGGACGATGTCAGAAAATTCGTTCACTGCTTGTCATCACTTGCACTTGTTAACGTGTGTATAGTTGGTTGCATATGTATTCATTCGTTGTCATTGCAAGTTATAACTATTTATGTATTTTTTAAATAGTCAGATACTTCCGAAGTATTGTAAGAATGTCATGGGTCCTACGAAACAAATACAGACTTGTCTACGTGATTTTTTTTTAATTGGTCACGTGTTTCAACCAAATAAAGACATCAAGATCACTACTGAATCGTAGGTGACATTATGTAAGTGGCGCCTGCGCATTATTTTGAAATTATATTTTACATACCCCTATGCTTATAAAAATAGTGACCGCAAACTTTGTGCTCAAATTATTTTTAGCCTTTCGTAATTATGTAATCTCTTTTTCTGTATTTCCCAACTAAAACGTGCTCCTCTAATACCTTTGTGTCTAATGTTCAGGGAACAAAATCACATACTGACATGGTACCAGCGAATGTTTTATTTATTTTTTCCAACAAAATGACATTAAGATCAACAAAAATGAACAAAATAAATGAAACCCAAAATAATATAAAATTAATGATTTATTAAACAGTCGCAGATGTCATCGCGACGTACATGAACCAAAAAGGCGTACGACTTGTACAAAATGGCACGATTTACATCTTGTGGTGAGCTCAACATGATGATGGAAGAAATGTCATCAGTGACATTGTTTCAAATGAGAAAATAACTGCAGTTACGACGAGATGATTGATACGATGATGATAGAGTGTTGCATTTAGGCGGCTTCTCCTTCGCCTTCGTCCTCAGGAGCGGCGGTCAAGAGCTGGATAAGAGCCGTTGTGTCAATCCTGCCCTTGTCGTCGATCTCCATGGCGTCGAAGGCATCGTCGACCTCCTTGGCGGAGAACTTGTCTCCCCAGGTCATCAGCGCGTGCCTGAACCTAAAACCCCAAAATTTAACTCAGCTCCAGCTTTTCACCCGCTCACCTTTCGCTGTCGATGGTGCCACCTTCGTCGAAGGATTTGAACGCCGCTACTACGACGTCATCGTCGTCGGTGCCGCCGGAGTCTTGCATGCGGTTGCCGAACAAACCCAACAACTGGGTGAAGTTGATTGGTCCAGGTGCTTCGTTGATCATCTCGTCGAGCTCCTTCTCGTTGGAGAGCTTACCGACGGCGTCGAAGGTCGCCCTCAAGTCGGCTTTGCTGATGATGCCGTCCTTGTCGTGGTCCATGAGCTGGAAGCCCTCCTTGAACTCGGCCACTTGAGACTGGGAGAACATGGAGAAGACATTGGATCCAGAGCGTTTGGCCTTCTTGGAAGAGCCCTTCGACGAGCTCCTGGTCTCGGCCGGAGCGGGGGCGGGTGCGGGCGCGGCCTCGGCAGGCGCCTCTTCCTTCTTCTTCTTCTTAACCTTCTTTTCTTTATCCGCCTGGAAACAGATATTGGCACTGCACTAAACACTTCACGGCACTAACACCGGCAAGGAGATGGGGTATGGGTGGCTACACAGACTTACCATTGTGTCGAAAGGGTCTACTCCAATGAACTCCCGCGACTGGGAGGCGAAGACGGCGACGCTTACTTAAATAAGTTCGGCCGACGCCAGACGACGTAAGATTGGCGCGGGCCATATATAGAGACTGCTGAGAATAGAATTCACTTTGCTTGTTTGAAATACTATAGCAGAAGCGAAGGGTTCGCTAGGAAGGTTTTCGAGGAGGGTGAGCTGGTAGGTCTCGAAGGAGACACCTTAACCCACTTTTGATATTGTTATTAATAATATGGACTACCAAGTGACGTATTCTAATCTACGTGTGAGTGATATATAGTTGGTTTTATTTTTATTTTTCCAACTATACAATATCCCGGTCAATCCTGGTCAAGTAACTTGATTTGTATACATCAACGTAATCACGGCCATTTAATTCTGGAACTACCTTTACAAAGTATTGTAATATGCTTTAAATTTAGAAAAAAGGAATGTCGGTTATTATTTTTAGAATGGGAGCAGAGTGAAGTACGCTTGTGATTCATGGGATTTTAATTTACAAATTCGACCTTAAGACAGGATTACTCCATTCATTAGCAACCGCGTGACCGTTTAAAAGCAGCTAATATTTTGAGATTAACTAGAAGACTTTTAAAGACAGTACTCATATAATCAGTGCTTGATCTGTATAAAATACTGGCACAGTTAATTAATTTTAGGTTGTTCCTGACAAAAATCTAGGTCATAGCTTGAAAAAGAACAATTATGTTACAAAATCCAGTGTATAATTAAAATTTACTGTCTTACCAGGAAATCATAGAACCAGCGACCTTTTAAAACATTTAAGAGAGTTATTAATAAGTCTTTTGGAAAATACGTCATTCCGAAATTGTACATAGTAAATATGTTGTAAATTTTATAAAAAAAGCATACTCCTACAGTTTTTACCGGTACACATCCAGATTTTTGGAAAAAAATCAAAATTATGTCAACATTTTGTAATTTAACCCTGAAACTGAATGCTTTGAAATCTTGCAAACCTTTCAAGATTATCGTAAGCTTGATAGGTAAATCTTTAATCAAAATTTACCGTTTAGCCCTCCCACAAAATTGATGACCTTATCAGAAAATTTTGCTGAATAAATCCTATTTGTACAATAAGCAACATAATTATTATAACTCGATCATTGTTATTTATCAGTGCTTTCGTAGTTATACCGGATGTCTGGAAAATGGCGGATTAACTCTTCAGTACGTTATGTAGAGGGTTTCGGGAGTCCCAAAAAAAAAAAAAAATTAAAATAGTCTATTATACGCCAAGGTAGTGAAGACAATCATTATCGACCGAACGCAGATTAGAACCCCATACGTGAAGCGTCGAGGGTTATAAGCGTGAGCAGGGCCGGTCCTAGTATATTTGGCGCCGGAGGCAACATTTTCAAGAGCGCCTATGTAGATGTGCCTAAAGGGTTTTTTTTGTAGGTATTATAAAACAAATGAAACATTTGAAACAGGTTTTATTTTTATAACTAACAAGTACCAAAAATTCATATATAGATAATTTTGAAATATTAATTTATATTAATTTTACGGGCTTTAATGCTGGTAAACTGTTAAATGATTTTACGAGGGTCTATTTCTTTGGCAATGTCTTTTTCAATAGATATAATAGCGAGATCGTTAAGCCTATCTTGTGTCATTGTTGACCGATGGTAATTTTTTATTATTTTTAATTTAGAAAAACTTCGTTCTGCTGAAGCGACTGAAACTGGGATGGTCAGTAAAAGTTTTAGGGCAATTGCAATGTTCGGGTACAATGATAATATTTCGTTTTTGTGCAAATAATTTAGAACATCTATTGGTGCGAATACACTGGGTGGTAGCAACAAATCGTGTAACTCCCTATACAAATCGTTACCATCAAGGTCTTTATTTTCTTCATCTGTCAATGCCAGTTGAAGGTCCATACAATTAACAACTCATTTGGTGGTATCTCGTTTAAATTTTTAAAATTATATCAAAAGCTAAAGAGCTCACAGTGTTCTTGAAGAAGCTGAAACCTTTCTGATACCGCATTTATTGCAACATCTAAAATTACATAATAAAATTCAATTTGGAATTTTTTTTGGGGATCTATAATATTTTCATCTTTAGCCTCATAATTAAAATTTCTTCAAGGAACCCTCTTGTTTTTTATTTCTGCTTGTTTTGCAATTTTTCTTTTATAGTTATCCCACCCAGATAATTTTCTTTTCATTCCAAGTCCGGACATCTGTTAATTTTAGACATATTTTCTTTAATTTCTTATATTGAATGTGTATAAGAATTTAAAAAAAATATGTCTGTGGGCGGATGTAATTTTATATTTTGAATTTTATTTTTCTTACCTTTGTTAAATCACTGACACTAAAAGAATTCACGTTATAATACAATGTTATTAAAAGAAAGCACAAATGAACGACAATCTAGTTTTTGTTTGTTTCGTATGCTTGCAAAGACAAGACTAAACTGTGACTAAACTCATTTTGCGAAAATTCGGGAACAGAAAATGTGTTTCTCCCCTAAAATAAAAAGTATACATTACCAAACAAAGATGCCGACAAATGAAGTGATTATTAGTGCCTAATATATGTATATTGGGTCTCGGTGTCTGACAGTCCGACTTCCGGTCTTGACGGCCAAGGCGGCAGGCTTTTACCTGCAGGCCGATTTAAAGCATAAAGATATCGCTTATATTTTAGCGAAGGCGTTTACTACCCGATTCCGAAGTCTAGAAAAAAATGCATCTGTTTCAAATATTTTTAATAATTTGAAATTGAATTTAGCCACATTTGGCGCCTGTTTCACGTTGGCGCCTATGGCAAGTGCCTCCTCTGCCTCCCCTGTTAATCCGGCCCTGAGCGTGAGGTCTATAATGGTCTATAATGTCTGGCAAATGACATACCCTCTAAGAAAAGAGAGGGTGGGTGGGCGGGGCTAGTATCTGCTAAAATAAGATCGATTTTGGCAAATGAGATACCTTCTAACATGGACATAATATTTATATCAATTTTCAAATAACTTTACTTTCTTTACTTTTCGTTCTTTTGATATATTCATTGAAAAACGACCCGTAGATTACATACTTACATAAATCTGTATAATCACTAGTTAATGTTTATTAGTTAGTAACTTAAAGCGATTGTAGCTTTATTTGTTATTGATCTATGCTGTTCCAAATAATATAATTTCTGAAATTGTTAGTTAAATAAAATAAGCGTAAACTAAGCTAAAATATAACTAAATATGTATAAATATTATTTTATTGTGTAAAATTATGATGTGATATTACCAAATTTGTAGCTGACATATTTCACAAAATTATACCTTGAAATTTCATTATTTTTCAATTGAACAATTTTAGATTCTATAAACATTTGTCTACGAAGTACATCATTTGCAATATATCGTTTTTCGTTTTTATGCACAGAATTTATTTTTATAATAACCAAGATTATACAGGTGCTACTGGCGTAGTTGTACCTTGCCCTCTAACCCCGAACGGAAATGTACCACTGTTCTGTCAACTGTACCTGACTACCTGATACTTGAGCAAAATTTGCTAGTACCTCCTAAAATAAGACCGATTTTTGCAGATGAGATAGCTTGTAAGAAAAGAGAGGGTGGGTGGGTGGGGTACTAGTAGCTGCTAAGATAAAACTGGTTTTAGCAGGTACTAGCTCCGCCCACCCGCCCTCTATTTTCTTAGAGAGATCTCATTTGCCAAAATCAGTCTTATCCTAGCTAGTAGCTGCTAAGATAAAACTGATTTTGGCAAATGACATACCATCCAAGAAAAGAGAGGGTGGGTGGGCGGGGCTAGTACATGCTAAAGTAAGACCGATTTTGGCAAATGACATACATTCTAAGAAAAAAGAGGGCGGGTGGGTGGGGCTAGTACCTGTTAAGACTAATTTTGGCAAATGACATAATCTGTAAGAAAATAAAGGAGAGGCAGCTCGGACTAGTACCTGCCAGCTAAGATAAAACTGATTTTAGCAAATTAAATTTAATTAAATAATTATAAGAAAAAACACTAGGGGCTCCGAAGCACTTTCAAATTCTTCCTAAACAGGAATACCTAGAACCTCAAGATTGTTTTAAATTTTTCAAAAAAACAGAATCCACAAATAGAACACCAAAGTACTCCAAAATTGTTTTAAATAATTTACAAAAAAAATCTCCATGGGCTCCCAAAATAAGACACCATGGGTATCCAAGAGCCTCCTGATTAAAAAAAAAAATACTGCCGCACTGAAGACTTTTTCAAATTCGTAAAAAATAAAACACTCAAAAGATTTTTTCAAGTTCATCCAGCAACAAAACACCAGATTCCAAATTATTACAAAAACAACACAACCAAATTAATTATTTTTAATAACACCTGCATATGCTCGCTGCGCTCGCATTCTAAGCGTTCTTTTGCGGTTTAGTCTCATAGAAATGAAAGAGAACAAATCTTTAGACTTATTATTTAAAAAAAAACAAACGTTAATTATGCGAGCGTAGCGAGCACATTCAGGTTGCTCCGACTTTAAGATTCACAAACATTTTCAAGATTCACTTTTTCACACACTAAAAATTCTCTCATTAGGGGAAGGCGGGGTAAAGTGAACATAGATATGAAATAATGGGCAAATAAACTTTTATATGCATTATATCAATGATTTAGCGCTTTATGCTGATTCATCGAACATTCGGCTATAACTATAAAGAACTAAAAACGTCAATTGTTAAATATTTTCTTACTTATTTACAATTTACTCCAACCGTGCATTTGGTCCACTTTACCCCTATAGGGAGGGTAAAGTGGTCTGCCTGATTGGGTAAAGTGGACATATTAATAGAAAATCATAAAAATAAGTACAAAATATGTACAATAAATTTTGAAAAAATATACAACACTTTATTTCAAAATTCCATTAAAACTCAATAACATATCTTTTATAAAATACAAACAAAAAATATAAACAATTGATAGGCTTTTGGGCACAAATATCACAAATAAAATTTTTCATTTTTTTGTTAAACCCTGAGCAATCTTCATGAGCCCAATTTTTACGTTTTGTGCACTGGACCCATTTTTCTTTAGTCTTAGGGTCGCTAAACAGGGAACTACAATAAATACATGCAGCATCGTCTTCCCTATTTTTCGAATCATTTTTGGTAAATGTCAGTCTTTTGTTAGGAATTTTGGTTGTTTCTTTGAGGATAGTCCTATTTTCTTGAAGTTCCTTTGTATAAGGACTTCCCGTCAGTACCGCAGTTTTACCTGGTTCAGTTTGCCCCATAATACGATGGTCCAGTTTGCCCCAAAATGTACTTCAAAGATATTTCCGGTCATATTTCTTGAAACATGAACGTATACAGTTAAATTTTACAATATATCAATAAAATAATGTCAGGGCTATAACATGAGATAATGTAGTATCATAAATATACAACATCATCTTAGCTGAAGCTTACACATGTACATAAAAAGTTACCATTTTGAGACCACCAACAGGCACACGCACATTAACAACAGAACACTGTGCGCAAAATTTAAAAATTTTTGTTGGCGACATCTAGCGACAAAAAATCATCTATTAATAATTTAAAAAAATATTTTTTTCAAGAAGATATCTTTAATTAAGCAAGTGTTCACTTTGCCTGCTATGACCTTTTTGCCCCACGTTCCCCTAATAATAATTTAGCTTCCCAGAGACATCGAGAAATTACGCTGCGCTCGCATTTTAAACGTTTTTTTTTCAACTGTATTCTCATAGAAATGTGCAGGAAAAAGTCTCAGGGAAGGGTTCACTTTTTTAGACAATAAAAAAATTCTCCTACTAATAATTTAGTTTCTCAGGAACACTGACGAGTAATTTTTAATAACACCTAAACGTGCTCGCTGCGCTTTTTAGGAATAATGTGGTTTCATAAGAACATCATCAGTAAGGCTATTTACATTATTAAAATATACTTAAAAAATCAACTTCGAGAGTACATACAAGCGCAGTGAGCACATATAAGTTGGTGCAGTCTCATCTTTTTTTAATTATTTTATAGGTAGAATTTTTTACATAACTTTAAAAAAATGAATCAGAGTTAACTTTATTGACTAATTTTTGACAAAAATTATCACCAAAGAAATGTGACCTGACCGAACCTGACCTGACCCCTCATGGCCTGACAAGCATCAGGTCAACGTTTTGAGTGTGTGTACAATTTCTTTAGCCAATTTTTTTATAACGAATAAAATTTATTTGTAAATTTATAACTCGTAATCCATGAAATTATTATATTTGTAACCAGTTCAGTTCTGGTTTAATTTTTTTTTTATTCGAACTGAAATAAATAACTACAATCCTAGCAAACAGTGGGTTTTTTTGAAAAGAAACAAAGCCTTGAGAACACCTAAAACCTGTTTAGGAGAACGCGAACGGTGGGAATAAATTCCGCGTTTAAATAATATTTTATAAATGATAACAAGCAGTGCAACTCGAACAGTCTTGAAAGTATAAATTATTAAACCAAAACTGTTTTTAATACGAATTCAAAGTAAATCAACAAGGAAAAAAATTGGTCGAAAGTTATTTAGGCAAAGTTTCCCTTGACCCAAAAGTCGAAGCATACATGTCCAACTTCCTATTTTTTTATGCCACCCTTTATAAGTTCAAATAAAGATAGAAGTGAATTAAACTATATCTAAGCAAGCACGTTTTACGTATATTTTAATTTTAGTAAGAAAATTTTGAGATGACATCAAGTTTTCAAAATTGATACCAAATATCGTTTCTGAAAGCATTTAATAAGGGGATTCATAAAGGTAAAGTATGTAGGGATATATAATTCCACATTTTTAAGATTTTTAAAAAATAAATGTTTATTGTTCAAATCATAAAATAAAATATCTTTAAAAACACGAAAGCAAGAATTGGGCGTTTATTTTCCCTACCCATAAGCTAAAATCCTCCCCTGCAGTCTCTAATAAAATCGAGGTCCTCTTAATTTCCAGCAATTTCGCCAACCGTTTCTATTATCTGGACCAGATGCTCACCACGGCTCAATAGGCTGACATAAAAGATCGAGAAGGCCCTAAACGAATACAAATGACCACGAAATATTTGTAAAATTACATACCATCCCTAATTCAGGTAGATAGCGTCAAAAACCCAGAACCGCACTTCACACATTCCTCAGGGAACATTTCAGGTGCCGGTCCTATTCACTTACATTGTATATTTTTTCTCAAAGGAATTTTCTACGCATTTCATGTTTGATCCTGTTTCTATAAACACAATAGACTCGAAAATTATTAACAGTTATCTTCATGAGCAACTGGAGAAATTGAATAAAAAATTTTGAGTTATATTAGAAGTCGTAGTACGTGCTATATGTAAAAAAAAAGATGTAGCACAGTGACCAGTGTCGCTCGCTGTTCCTTTCTCCTCGTCATTGCAAGAAGCAAGACAATCCAACATCCAACTGTCGCAAGGTCCCCTCTTAATCCGGCTCTGCTCCACAACAACTTTCCCTCTTCGTCTAACAGACAGGTATGTATTCATTCAGCGTGCACAGGTAAGAACCGTTGGTAGTAAGTATGGTCTACTATATGATTAGTCAGTTCCCGCTTTCTATTCATCGAGAATATCGAATTTACTTCCATTTGTGTAGCGCATTCAGTAGTTTCGTACCATCTGGAGAAGAACGAGGACGCCTGTGGTGCAAAATGTGACGGTTTTCGCGGACGAAATCGAATACAAAAATGGGAGTGATGAAATGTTTCGTGATTTGGTTTTTCTTCGAATTAGGTGAGAAAAAAATATTTTTCGGTACTGTCATGGGTTTTCCCACAATGCTAATCAAAGCGCTCTTTTATTTTAATTAATTAATTACATAAGTAAGAAGGATGTGAAAAAAGTTACAAAGAAATCTCACGGTTTGTAGTTGCTTCTCTGGAACTGAAAAGTTATATTTCGGATCATGGTCTCCACGGTACCATTTCATTTACCAAAGTCGGCACCCAAATCAAAATAACAACGGATCTAAACGCGACCCTTGAGTACCCCAATCAAGTATGGTCGTGGTCTGTGGTGGAGTTCCCCGTGGACTACACGGAACTAGAAAATCGATGCCAAAGCAACAAGCTGGGAAAAAAATTAGTCAATTTGGACGACATCTACGGGTACTTGATGCTCCCTGATAATAGTACCTCCGAGTTCGTAACTTCTGATCTCAAAATCAACGGCGATTCAGGAATTTATGGCAAATCTCTTCTGCTAACAGAAACTGAAACAAAAAAACGCATATGTGCGACCATCACCATGGTGGACAAAACCCAAGAAAAAATCGCTGTGGCGAGATTCAACTCACCCGTTTCTGGTAACGTTCACTTTAGGTGGTTCTCAACGAAGGACAACCACAACGATATGTTGATCACTGCGGATTTATACCAAGTCGCTAATAAAGAAAACACCAGTGAAAGTGTACCGTTTACGGAACACGTGTGGAAAATCTACGCCACGGATATTCTCGACGCGGAGAAAGATCGTCCCGATTGCAATATCCTCCAATTAGTGTACGATCCGGATAACGCAGGGAAGGGCAAGGCGTTGGGTGATATTGATTCGCGACTTGGCAAAGTCAAAATCTCGACTGATTACACCCAAAATAGATACAAGACTTTGTTAAGAGACGACCAATTAATCCTGTTGCCGAGTGATTTGTCCGGCCCTCAGAGAAGGCTCTATTTGGTGATCTTCGAACGTAAACACGAAGACGCCTTTTTAGCCTGCGCCAAAATTAGATATGACCATCCCACTAACGCCAAGTGAGTATAAAATAATGCGCAGTTACTAAAATTAATATTGGGTGATACAGGGTGGTTATACAATCCGGTGGAATCAAAGGGGATGTCACTCTTACTCAGTACAGCAGGTTTGAACCCACTTTTATCAATTTTAACTTTACCACAGCCAGAGGAGATTTGGAAACTCGACTAGTGTATAGTTCGTCAGTGGCCGGTTACAGAATTCACGAATTGCCCATCAAACCCTCAAAAACTGTAGGCCAAAACGAAAATTCGTGCCTGACCACGAAGTTCATCTACAATCCGTTGAAAACCGACTATAACAACATCCCCCCAAATGGTAAAAGTCTCATTGTAAAAACTTCTCCCTAAAACTTTCCTTTATAGGATTAGGTACTCAAAATCAGTACCCACTGGGTGACCTTTCTGGGAAACTATTAGGGCGCAACAACGCGACAGTTTTAGTGGAAGGAGGACAAGAACTTAGTGGCTTATATTGGGACACTTTTCTACCAGTTCAAGGAAAATATTCCATTATTCACCGCTCGCTCGTCATCTACAAGTACCACTTTTACTTTTTTTTAGTCGTCAACAAACTCTACTGTGTAATTTTCAGAAACACGCAATATCCAGAAACCGGTATCCTTCCAGAACCATGGATTTGCGGCAGCATCAGCCTCTACGAACCCAACTTTCTCTACCAAAAACCAATTTTCACCGCCCAGGTCATCTTTCGCTACCCCACAGTCGGACGAATGATCATGCGACAAGTCAAAGACGAACCTTGGAGTGATACCTCGATTCTGATCGAGTATTTAGTGCATGCAGATGGTGCTACTTTGAACAACTCAGCAAACCATAGATGGGCTATTCATGATCTACCACCAGGCAAAGATTTCTACAGTTGGAAGGAGCGTTGTCTGAGTACTGGCGCTATTTACAACCCTTATCAGATCGATTTTGAGAACACTACGAACGATATTCCTTGCAGTACCGAGTCGATTGGGTTATGTCGTGTTGGTGATCTGTCCACGAGGCTTGGAACGATCGAAATTTCGGGGAAAATTGTTGATAGTGACAGAATTTCTAGGAAAATGTGGACTGACTCTTTTTTGCCGTTAACGGGACATCACAGTGTTTTGGGAAAGTCGTTGGTGTTGTTTGATGATTTTGGGCCGAAAGCTAGAGGTGAACGTTTGGCTTGTTCAATGTAAATTTTCGCGACATGGAGTTTTTTTTCTTATTTATGATATTTTAGAATTGGTGGTGTGTATAGACGTAAAGCTGTCGCTAAAGAGTGGTTTCCAAATGGAAACCCGATTTCAGTAAGCGGGAAGATTGAGTTTTATCAGCAGACTGAGTATGATATAACTAACGTTGAGGTGAATCTGCAAGGACTGGTGGACAATAGTGGATACCACATTCATATAGTAAGTACTATTATCAACATGGAGAAAATCGATAATTTGAATGTTACAGACACCTGTAGAGGAAAATCTCGAGTTTCCTTGCGAAGCCTCAACATTGTATGATCACTGGAATCCTCTAAATGTTGATCCCGCGTCATCCCCTCGAACATATCACGGTACTCCAGATCAGTACGAAATGGGTGATCTAAGCGGAAAATTTGGCGCTCTTGATAACCAAACGATATACAAAGATTACTACAATGATACCATGTTACCACTATTTGGGCCCCGAAGTATCCTCGGACGTTCAATTCTTATCCACAAAACGGTAAACTGAAAAAATTTCTTTGGACTCTATATTTTTTATTATTTAATTTTCTTCTTTCAGGATAAGTCACGATGGGCTTGCTCTACCATTGAGCGAGGCTACAGTCCTTCAGAAGCCCGAGAATTGCGCGCAATTGCTTCCTTCCATCACCCATCAGGGTACGCTTATGGCTACATGAAAATGGTATTTATCCCTATCCACTTAACGCCAAAATAATACCAACATTAATTTCAGAGACAACTAATTTATAACGACGGTAGTAAAAGCGACACCACTATTGAAGTCAAACTAAGGTATCCAGGCAAGAATGATCGCAATATTACCAGAGACCATGACTGGGCAATTTATGTTAATCCCGTGGGTGTGGACGCGGCAGTAAAGACCCAAAACACTCGATGTGTGGCCGGGGGTTATATCTGGAACCCTTTTTTCACACAGCTTGCGGACCCCCTCAATGTAACTCTTTCAACTTTTATTGACTTAGAAACAGCTTTGTGATTGTAGGGGGAGCTTTATAGACAAGAATGCGGCCCTGAAAACCCCCTGCGGTGTCACGTGGGTGATCTTTCCGCCAGACTGGGCACCATAGACATCGGTCTTCGCCGTAAAGTTTTCACCGATTCAAATTTCCCGCTTGAAGGTGAGGTTACTGCAATTGGCCGCTCTATCGTGATTTTGAGCCCGAATCGACAACCCGAGCGTTACGCTTGCGCAAATATTGAACCCGATTATGATATTATAAAATATGCCAATATTGAAAAGCCGCCGCGGTTTGTTGTGTAAGTTTTTTGAAATAATCTTTGAAGAGATGTATTTTAAATATTGCATTCTTATTTTAGGGCACAATTTATCGAAGACATTCGATCAATTCTGGGAATTCCCGACTGGTTTTTGACTGTGGATTCCAGAAAAACCAAAACTTTGCACACAAATGCGTGCGTGCAGTTATTGTTACATTTTAAGGGTCCTTTAGCTAATCGGCTGGAACAAGATTTCAGCAGATTGCTTGCTTCAGGGCGTTTGGATGCGCCAACTTTGTACATTCCAGGTTATATAAATACGAAAAGAAAGAGTAAAGTTTCTTATAAACCGTGCAGTGTGAATGACCCTAATGACAAAAGTATGATGGAGGCTGAATATTGATGTATGTACTAATCGTTTTTATTGTAGGTAAAAAGAAAAGTCTGTTTTTCTTTGGTAGCAGTGATGGAAGTAACACAGCGAAATTTACCAACAGTCTGATAATACTCTTAGTTTGTAGTTATTTATTTCTATAAAAGTTTTGTCAAAAATAAATGGAATGGTTCCTAATAAAGTAATATATTATTTCTACGATTATCAAGGGGTTTTTCTTACATTATTATATCGCATAAATTCAAATTTATGTGAACAATAAGCGATCACGTTGTTATCTGTGGTGGGACAACCTGTACATTCAGTCATGTCGAAAATTTTTAAAATTCCCGCCTTTATTGCAGCGTCATTGATAATAATTCAATAATGTTGCACCATCAAGTGATTATTGTATAATCATTATAGTGAAAAACTGGTCACGAAACATAATTCTCTTAATAAATAACATAATTTTAATAATTATTTTCGCATTAAGAAAGTTTATTAATCTGGGAATTTCTTACCCTCCCCTAAAAACACTAACCGTTGCCTATCCTGAAACTTGACAGTTAACAGCCGCACATCAACTTGTTTGTGTTGTGTGTGTCTAATCCAGTGTATTTCCCTTATTTTGTCTCACAATGAACATATACGAACAAGATGAAGGTAATTTATCGTTATTAAAACCCTCATCACCCCCTTCAAACCAAATTCACCCCTTTCAGACCAATTCGACGATGAAGACTCCGAAGAGATCAGTTCCGAGCTGTGGCAAGAAGCTTGTTGGATCGTTATTAACGCCTACTTTGACGAAAAAGGTCTCGTCCGGCAGCAACTGGACAGTTTCGACGAGTTTATCCAAATGTCCGTGCAACGTATCGTGGAAGATTCGCCCCAAATAGATCTGCAAGCCGAAGCTCAACACACCAGTGGAGAACTAGAAAACCCGTCCCACTATTTACTAAAGTTCGAACAAATTTATCTTTCCAAACCCACCCATTGGGAGAAAGATGGTGCTCCTTCACCCATGATGCCAAATGAAGCGCGCTTGAGAAACCTAACCTATTCAGCGCCGCTGTATGTGGATATTACAAAAACGATAGTCAAGGATGGAGAGGATCCTATTGAAACTCAACACCAAAAGACGTTTATTGGAAAAATTCCGATTATGTTGAGGAGTACGTATTGTTTGTTGAATGGTTTGACTGATCGTGATTTGACTGAGTTAAACGAATGCCCTTTGGATCCCGGGGGTTATTTTATTATTAACGGGTCTGAGAAGGTTTTGATTGCGCAGGAAAAAATGGCCACGAATACGGTGTACGTTTTTTCAATGAAGGATGGAAAGTATGCATTCAAGTCTGAAATTAGGTCATGTTTGGAACATAGTTCAAGACCGACGTCTACTCTTTGGGTGAATATGATGGCTAGAGGTGGTCAAGCGATAAAGAAAGCAGCGATTGGTCAACGTATCATTGCAATCTTGCCATACATTAAGCAAGAAATTCCGATCATGATTGTATTCAGAGCGTTGGGGTTTGTGGCTGACCGTGATATCCTAGAACACATTATTTACGATTTCGAGGATCCTGAGATGATGGAGATGGTGAAACCATCCCTCGACGAAGCTTTCGTAATCCAGGAACAGAACATAGCTTTGAATTTTATTGGTAGCAGAGGGGCAAGACCTGGAGTCACTAAAGAGAAACGTGTAAAATACGCCCGAGAAATTCTCCAGAAGGAAATGTTGCCACATGTGGGTGTCTCCGACTTCTGTGAAACCAAAAAAGCGTACTTTTTGGGGTACATGGTACATAGATTGCTCTTGGCTGCGCTGGGTCGGCGCGAGTTAGACGACCGCGATCACTACGGTAACAAAAGATTGGATTTAGCCGGACCTCTACTCGCCTTCTTGTTCCGAGGACTCTTCAAAAACCTAATGAAAGAAGTACGAATGTATGCACAGAAATTCATTGATAGAGGAAAAGACTTCAATTTGGACCTCGCCATTAAAACTAAATTGATCACAGATGGCTTGCGTTACTCTCTAGCTACTGGTAATTGGGGCGACCAGAAAAAAGCCCATCAAGCTCGTGCCGGTGTCTCCCAGGTACTTAACCGGTTGACTTTTGCCTCAACCTTGTCCCATTTGAGACGCGTCAACTCCCCCATTGGTCGTGACGGAAAGTTGGCTAAACCCAGACAGCTCCACAATACCTTGTGGGGTATGATATGTCCCGCTGAAACTCCAGAGGGCGCTGCTGTCGGTCTCGTCAAGAATCTTGCTCTCATGGCGTATATATCAGTAGGATCGCAACCTTCTCCAATTTTGGAGTTCTTGGAGGAGTGGTCTATGGAGAACTTGGAGGAAATCGCACCGTCTGCGATCGCTAACGCGACTAAGATTTTCGTTAATGGGTGCTGGGTTGGGATTCATAGAGATCCGGAGCAGTTGATGGCGACTTTGAGGAAGTTGAGGCGACAGATGGATATTATAGTGTCTGAGGTGTCCATGATTCGGGACATCAGGGATAGAGAAATCAGGATTTATACTGACGCTGGGAGGATTTGTAGGCCGTTGTTGATTGTTGAAAACGGATCTTTGTTGTTGAAGAAGCGACATATTGACATGTTGAAGGAAAGAGAGTACAATAATTACGGGTGGCAGGTTTTGGTGGCCTCTGGTGTTGTCGAATATATAGATACTTTGGAGGAAGAAACCGTGATGATTGCTATGTCGCCGGATGATTTGAGGCAGGAGAAAGAGTATGCTTATTGTACCACGTATACGCATTGTGAGATTCACCCGGCGATGATTTTGGGTGTTTGCGCGTCTATTATTCCGTTTCCGGATCACAACCAGAGTCCTAGGAATACTTATCAAGTATGTCTTTAAATTAAAAATATGTTAAAAAATGGTGTAATGGGTTGGTTTGCAGAGCGCTATGGGTAAACAAGCCATGGGTGTGTACATCACAAACTTCCATGTCCGCATGGACACTCTAGCTCACGTTCTGTACTACCCCCATAAACCACTGGTAACCACAAGGTCCATGGAATACCTTAGGTTTAGAGAGTTACCAGCAGGAATTAACAGTATTGTCGCTATTGCCTGCTACACAGGTTATAACCAGGAAGATTCCGTTATTTTGAATGCATCTGCCGTGGAAAGAGGATTCTTTAGGTTGTCACTAATAATTTTCACAATTCCAAAACACTAAGTATTTTTTTATAGATCTGTGTTCTACCGTTCTTATAAAGACGCAGAGTCCAAGAGAATAGGAGATCAAGAAGAGCAGTTTGAGAAACCCACACGTCAAACATGCCAGGGTATGCGTAACGCCCTGTATGATAAATTGGACGACGATGGTATTATTTCGCCCGGGATTCGTGTCTCTGGTGACGATGTAGTAATTGGGAAGACGATGACTTTGCCGGAAAACGACGACGAGGTAAAATTAATATACTGTGTGTTTAAAATATATTAAATTTATTTAAAAACTTTTTCTCTTAGCTCGATGGCACAACTAAACGTTTTACCAAACGCGACGCCTCCACCTTCCTCCGCAACAGCGAAACCGGTGTAGTGGACCAAGTAATGTTAACCCTGAACTCCGAAGGGTACAAGTTTTGCAAAATTCGTGTCCGGTCAGTCCGTATTCCACAAATCGGCGACAAATTCGCCTCACGTCACGGACAGAAAGGAACCTGCGGAATTCAATACCGTCAAGAAGTAAGTTCACTCTTTTCCTATATTTAAATTTATATTATTCTTCATTTTCAAAATCTGTCTTATTTGTATTCTCTCGTTTTCTAGCTAACTACTATCTTATCTAACTAGATTTACAATCTATATAAAACATCTCCAAAATTTATAATAAAAAGTTTTTTTAAATTTTACAAAATAAGATACGCCTGCACTTGTGGTGTGTGAATCCGTGTCGAATTTTTACCTTGACATCCAGAATTTTTGTAAAAAAATCAAAACTGAATAACAATATTTTGCAATATAATTTTGAAACTGCAAAACCGATTGTTTTGAAATCTTGTAAATATTTTAAGATTATCGTAATCATGGTAAATCGTTCAGCAAAATTTATTCGTTTACCCTTTCCAACAAATTGATGACGTCAACTCAAAATTTTGCGTATCCAAAATGTGCAAAATGTGATGAGTCTAAACATGTGATTTATCATTGCATTTAAAAGTTTTTAAATTTCTAATACAGGGTGACTCATAAAAATTAATGAACGAGTCAGTTTATTTTATTGATTGAATCGGGAACGGCTCACTCCGTTTTCCCGAAAATTGACGTTTTATGACCCCTAGAATACGAAAATGTAGGTCTCTTGTTTCCGTCGTTTGTGTCAATTTTTGTATGTATATTAGGAATATTGCGTAGATGGTAATACTCTAACCAAAATTTGTTTGATAATGTTAATTCTAGAAATTACAGAAATCCTAAAATTCTGATCAAATTTGTGGAAAGATCAAATGTTGTGAAAGTCCCAAGTATTCTAACCCTTTCAAAGGTTTTAAGGCTTTCAAGGATGCCAAAAACTGTAAGAACTACAAGGATTTTAGGAATTTCAAAAATTTGGAAGCTTCCACAGAATCCTAAAGCTTTAAAAATATTTAAAATTCTAGAGATACTGAAGTATCTAAAAATAATGAAAATCTGAAAGCTCTAAAGTTTATAGAAATTCTATTGATTCCTGATTTTAGAGATTCTAAATATTCCAAAGTTTCCAGTGGTTTGAAAGATTCAAAAAGTATAAAAGCTTTCACGGGTTACATACACTAGAAATTGCGAATTGTACAGACACTTAAGATTCTAAATAAACTAAGGTTCTAATGTTTTAAATATAAAAAAGATCCAACATAATCTTAAAAATTTTAAAAAACCTGGGTGTATTAATGACCCTTGAAATTGCAGAAAATTTAGGCTCCTAGTAATTCCCAAAGTGTTCAAAATTTTCATAAAGATTCTAAAGACTTCCTTAGGACCTTAAGGGGCCAAAAGCTAAAATTATGTTTCGAATACATGAAAGTTTCTAAAACTTGTAAAAATCGCGTAAACTCGTAAAAGAAAAATACAAAATACCCAAAAATCGTAAAGATAGGAAAAATGCTTTCTTTAATTTTTATAAATCCTAAAAACACTGAAGGCCTTGGACACCCTAATTATTATCTTATAAATCTCGGAGACTATAAAGATTCCACAGATTCCAAAAATTCCAAACATTTAGACTCTTAAGATCTATAAATTTTAGAAAATCTGCAAAAAATTTATAAAGAGTGGGAAAAATGTGGTAGACCTAGAAATCTTGAAAATAGTGGAAAAGGTTGAATTTCAAAATTCTGGTATAACTGGAGTGTGATAATTTTAGAAATTTTGCAAAATGTGGAAATTCAGGTCATTTTGTGTACTTTGGAAAATCTGAATATCCTAGAAATTTGGAAAATTTTGCAAATTACGAAGATTCCCAAAAATTAATAGAAAATAAAAAAATATTGAATCTCAAAATTTCAAAAGTTTACAAAATCTTAAGAATGTGGAGATTCTAAAAATTCGAAAGTTTCCAAATGTTTGAAATATTTAAAAGGTTTCAAACCTTTCAAAAATTTTAAAGACTCGACATCGACACATTCTAAAAATCTTGAAGTTTTCATACCTAGAATTTGCGAATTATAAAGATACCAAAGATGCTAAATAAACAAAGTTTTAGATTCTAAATAGAAGAAACATCCAACAAAATCTTGAAAATTGTAAAGATCTTGGAAGTATTAATGTTCCTAGAAATTATAAAAATTATAAACTTTATAAAATTTCTAGTAATTCTGAAGTATCTAAATTTCCAAAGATTGTTAAAACTCTAAGGACTCTAAAAACTTTAAGATTCTAAATACTCTAAGGACTCAAACATTAAAAAGGTTTTTAAAATTCTGTTCCAAATATTTCAAAGATTCTGTAATTTGTAAAAAACGCTTAAACTTTTAACATTTTAAACTTTTTAAGTCTAAAAATCGTCAAAATCCGAAGAATGCTTATTTTAATTTTTATAAATCCTACAAGTATTAGGGGTCTTGAACGCCCTAATTATTATCTTATACATCTCAGAAATTCTAAAGATTCCAGAGACTTTCAAAGATTTAAAGGGGTCTATTAATTTTAGAAAATCTGGAAATATCTAGAAAGTGAAAAATCTGGAAGACCTAGAAATCTTGAAAACTGAGGAAAATGTTGAATTCTGGCATATCCGAAGACTGATGTTTTTATAACATTTAGAAAATGTGGAACTTCTGGAAATTCTAATCATTTTACTGAATTTGTGAAAATATTCCAAATACGTCTTCTCTAAATTTCAAAGATTTCGAGAATTCTAAGGAGTCTATTAATACTAAATCGATATATGTGCTCTTGCTAAAATGTTAATGATGTTATCAAAAAAAATTATATGGAAAAACTGACTATAAAGATATAGATACGATGAAAAAAAAATTGATAATAATTTTTGGAAGTTGTATTTGTTCGACTATACTTTAGGGGCTAGGGAAGTTCTATCGAAATAACTTTCAACCAATTTTTTCTCATGGTATTAGTAACACCTTGTACTTTTGAATTAACCTGTTTTCACAATATAATAACTGATTTTCCACAAAAATATGATTTTTTAAATTAAGAAAAAACTAAAAACTATTTGCGTTTTCAACATCTTCCTTTCTAAGTCGCCAGATTCGCACTCAATTACTAATTCTCGTAAATCTGTCACAAACTTGTCAAAATTTTCGTATTCTTTCTGTTTTCTGTTAAAAATTTTGTAATTATTTCATTCTTCTTGGGTATGTAATACTTCTGTAACTTGTCTAAAATTTCAGTTTCTGTAAAATCTTCCCTCTTGCTTACTTTTAAAGTGTTATATAACAAAATCAATCTTATTTCGGCAAGTGCTAACCCCGCCCACCCACCCTTTATTTTCTTAGAAGAGTAATCATTTGCCAACATTAGTCTTATCGTAGCGAATTTTTCAATTTCTCGCTTTTTAAATGTTTAACTTTTTGATCGGTCTTTTGATTTTTGATCTCTCTGGGCAACTGAAAAAACTTTCGATTTTTTAATTTTAGAATTTTGGCAGTTTTCCGATTTTTCCAGTTTTCGTTTTTTTATTTTCTCGATTTTTGATTTTCTTTTTAATTTTTCGATTTTTCAACTTTCGAATTTCAATTTTTTAATTTCACAAAACATCATTGGCTAATGTAATTTACTGTGAGATGAGGATTTTATTTTAGCAAGTGGTAAAATTTAAGATTAAAGAAAAACTTCAAAATTGCCCCACCCACCCACCCTGATTTCTTTTTGATCACTCATTTTATTGGACGAAAAGTGGAATTTATATTGATAAATCGTGAAATCGAGACAAAAAAAGGTAAAACTAACCCCACCCACCTCCGCTTTTTAATTTCATTGGCTTATTTAATTTAGTCTGAGATGAAAACTTGATTTTATTCTATAGCAAGTGGTAAAATCTATCATTAAAAAAAAACCTTCAAAGTGGTCCCGCCCTCTGATCCCGTTTTCTTTTTTGATCACTCATTTAATTGGCCGAAAGGTTGTTTTTATATTGACAAATAGTGGAAGCCAGACAGTAAAGTTAAAACTAACCCCTTCCCCTCTGCTTTTGAATAATTGAAAAATCAAAAGATTGGAATTAAAAACTGCAAAATTGTCAAACAAATTATCAAATGAAATATTCAAAAGTTGAAAAATCTAATAACTAAAAAAAATGAAAACTGGAATTTTCATTTCAATTTTATAAGATTTGTTTTTTTTTAATTTTTCGATATTTCAATTTTTGATTTTCCGATTTTTCAATTTCTCGATTTTTGAATTTTAATTTTTTTAATTTTTACCGACTACTTGCCCCGCCCACCCACCCTTATTTTCTTCGAGGATATGTCATCTGCCAAAATCAGTCTCATCTTGACAATTACTAGCCCCGCCCACCCACCCTTTATTTTTTTAGAACAGTAGATCATTTGCCAGATTCAGTCTTATCGTAGCGAATACTACTAGATTTTTCAGTTTTTTGATTTTTCAACTTTCGAATTTTTCAATTTCTCAATTTTAAAATTTTCAATTTTTCTATCTTTCGATATTAAAATTTTTTGATTTTACAAAATATCATTGGCTTATTTAATTTACTGTGAGATGAGGATTTTATTTTAGCAAGTGGTAAAATCTAAGATTAACTCCAAAAAAACTCCAAATGACCCCGCCCACCTTCCCATTAAATTCAAAAGTCTAGCTACTTGTACTTTCATCACTTTACTTCTCGTCTCAGTTGCATAAAAAAACCTCAATTTCTTGTTTAAAAATTCTAAAGTTTTCCTTTAGGTTGCCATCAAGTTTTAAAGCTGCCGGCTTGTTAAAATCCATTGTAAATATTTTCTACAACTTCTCTTCTTCTTTATTTTCAAAATCTGTCTTATTTGTATTCTTTCATTTCCTAGCTAACTACTATCTTATCTAACTAGATTTATAATCTATATAAAAGTGAGACTAATTAATCATTCTACACCCCCAGGACATGATCTTCACCAGCGAAGGTCTCACCCCCGACATCATTATCAACCCCCACGCCATCCCCTCCCGTATGACAATCGGTCACTTGATCGAGTGCATCCAAGGAAAAGTCTCTGCCAACAAGGGCGAAATCGGCGACGCGACTCCATTCAACGACGCCGTCAACGTACAAAAAATTTCCACTCTTTTACAAGAGTACGGTTATCAATTGAGAGGCAACGAAGTCATGTACAACGGACACACGGGCAGAAAAATCAACGCCCAGATTTTCTTAGGACCGACATACTACCAGCGTTTGAAGCACATGGTGGACGATAAAATTCACTCGAGAGCGAGAGGACCAGTGCAGATTTTAGTAAGACAGCCCATGGAAGGTAGGGCCAGGGACGGTGGTCTACGTTTCGGGGAGATGGAGCGGGATTGCCAGATTTCGCACGGAGCGGCACAGTTCCTAAGGGAGAGATTGTTTGAAGTCTCGGATCAGTACAGGATACATGTTTGCAATTTCTGCGGATTGATCGCGATCGCGAATATGAGAAACAACACGTTTGAGTGTAAGGGATGTAAGAATAAGACGCAGATTTCGCAAGTACGACTGCCGTATGCGGCGAAATTGTTATTCCAGGAGTTGATGTCGATGAATATCGCGCCGAGGTTGATGGTGTTGTAAGTACGAAACGTGTATTTTTGGAAGTGTTTTTTTATAGGGTAGAATAAATATCTTAAGATTGTATATATTTTTTCAACCTGATTTGATCCTGTTTTTGATGCGTTGGCGGCAATTGATACACAGGCGATAGTATACGATATATATTTTTAATGTGTTACAACTATATACATGAAAAATGGAGTGAAAACTTGATTAATTCTACGTTCATTTACAGGAAGTCTAATTAAAACTACAATAACTTAAAACCCAGTTTATTATTATATACTAACACAGACAAAACCCTAAACCTAGCGTCTCGTTTTTGAAATAACAGTAGACTGACTTTGCTTATTTCCCGATAAAACAATGAACGGCGACTGTGTCTCTTTTTGTTTGGCCTGCAACATATTCAAAGTCCCTAAAGGTGTATCCGTAGAACTCATCTTCTTCATTAGTTGTTCCTGGATACTCTTCTTCAACCTTTTCTCGATCTTATTCTTCCCGGGTCCTTTTCCGTGAAACTTGTGTGACAGATATCTAAAGGCTTCTTTAGAATTCAAAACATGCCCATCATCATCAATGTACTCCAATTTAACGTTTGGTTTGAAGGTATCCTTTTCCTTAAATTCCATAATGGGTCCAGTGTAGCGTTCCCTCCGATTCCCTCCCCTCTCCCCTTCATCACCATACGTCTTGTCTTCAATTGAGTAATGTTTAGCTTGAAGATGCGCCAATCTCGAGTTTGACGGTCTCTTCATCTGTTCTTTATCTAAGTAGCCTTTACTCATTGCTAACTTAAGCGCTGCGCCTAAACCAGTGCTGACATCTGGTTCTTCATCCAAAATCTGTACTTCTTGTGGTGCGATTTGTGCGACCTCATGCGGCTCGTTTGGATCCACTGAATTCCAACCGGTTTTTTCTTCCTCGTCGCTTTGATCAACCTCCATCTCGTTCTTCAATTCTTTCTCATAATCCAACAAATCTTCGGATTCTTCACGATTACCCGATTTACCGTAAGTCGGAATGTCGCCCAAAGTCCGACAAAACTCTGCAGTGGCATTCAAGACAATATTTCCATTGTCAAGACCTTCCTCAGGCTCTGTTTTAACCGGTGTTTCTTTCAAGATTTGCGCAACTAAATTCTCCTTTTGTTTAATTTTGCGGGCTTTGTGGAGCGCTTTTTCCAGAATGTCGTCTTTGTCGTCCTCCAGCTTGACATCAGTCGGGATTTCAATGTCTGAAAAAAATTCTATTAGAACGGATTATTTTATAAAACATCCGATTTTACCTGGTACATCATCAATATTAAGATCTTCAAAATCTGGTTTAATTTTGGGTCTTCGCGATCCCACTTCTTCAATCCCTTTATTGTTAATCTGTTGTTCCAATTCATCAGCTGTTAGTTTTCCTTTTGCGCGAATTTTGCGCACTTTCTTTTTGGGTTTTTTGAACTTTGCAAGCTCTTCATCATTGTAATATTCAGAAGCTAGTTTCAGATCTTTGGTTTCAATTGATTCCAGAGTCTTTTTGGCTAGTTTCTCTTTGATTGATTGAACGGCGGCTTGTCTTCTTTCAGCGATATTGTCGTGACCGATTTTAAAACTCTCCCGTTTTTCTCCATCTATAGTTTCATCGTATTGAGAAAGCAGTGATTTGTCAATGGGGTTTCCATATTTATCATATTCTTGATCATCATATGCGTTGTAGACAATCCTTTTCTTTCTATTTTCCAAGTTCTTAACAAAAAAAATAAAATAATTATATTCAGATATAGGAGTATCTGATATTGAATAACAAAAAATAAACATAGAGTCCTTACCTTTCTATACTTTTCATCATCTATCATGTTAACGTTCACCAAAACATCCTCATCGTCCTCATCCAACACCGCCTTGTCCTTTAACGTTAAAACCACGTCCCTCTCCTCTGCAAAACTATCAATGTCGTGTTCGACTCTCAACCCTTTCAGATTCTTCTCCGTGTATTGTTGCCTTCTCTTCTCCCTCTTTTCGTTCTCCACGAACTCGCTAACCCCAAACTGCTCGTCCAACTCCTCCAACATTTTCGCCCTCTTTTCTGCCTCCTTCTTAGCCAAATCGATCTTACGGTTCTTATCAACCCAATTTTCCACATTATCGTCACTATCGCTATCCCCCAAAGTTTTCACTCGGTTCATTTTCAACTCCATCTGCCTCTTCTCCTTCGCGGTGGCAAGTTTCGCCCGCAGCTTCTCCCTCTCGGCTTTATCAGCCCAGTTTTCCGCCGGCTTGTGATAAAATTCGCCCCAATCATCCTTCTTTTTTCCATCGTCGCGCTTCTTATCTGACTTCTCACTCGTGTGCACTTCCAAGGGTTTCAAGCCGAGTTTTGCGCGAAGTTTGTTGGTTTCGTCAATGGAGAGACTTTCGCTGTTCTGGCCAGACCCAGAGGGTTCATCGTCGGGGATGATTTCCACGACGTCGGAGCCTTCAAGGTTTGCGTTAAAATAATAAAAACGGGGAGTTTTGAGTACTTACCATCGCTTTCGTAATCGTGTTTTGGCTTCTCGCGTTTCCTGTCTCTGTGGTGTTTCTTGTGGCGATGGCGCTTCTCTTTCGGGGGCTCATGTTCCTCAGAATAACTGGGGCTACGATGCCGACGTTTACGACACTCTTTTTCTTTGTATTTTTTACTACTAGAACCCATTTTTTCTTAAAAACTTTAAGGAAATACCTACCAGACACAAGTCTATGCACAAAATGTTTGCGTTACGTTTGTGAACGTTGACAACTGATACAATTAGCAGTACTACCACTACACCACCACAAAAAGTTACTATAACACCACCACAAAAAGTTACTATAATTTTCAAAAACGTAACCTCAAATTGTGACAGTTATTGAATCGAATAATTCGAAATCAAAATGAGTAGCTTAATAAAACAGTTACAATCGATGTATGAGCTCCAACTACATTCAAACATCGTTCGAGTGGTTTGTATTTTTATTTTAAAGTAACACGAGTGTTTAAAGTGTAATTTTAGTGCGACTTTGCTCTCTCAGCTGCTGAGCAAAAACCAGAATCTTTGTCACCGATTCACAAGTTTCAGTTAGTACTTCTGTACGCTGACTCTCTCTATGATATCCAGTACTACATTCAAGCGGAGAATTTATACAGACAAGCGCTTCAAATTCGCAAAAACTTTCTCAAAAATAAAGCTACAAATAACAAACTCCCAGAGAACCAAACTGAGTTTAATAGTGATGTGGAGATTAGGTATAAAATTCACAAGTGTTGTTTGGCGCTGAAACAAGTAAATGCGGCTGTTGAGATGCTTCAGTCAATTTCTGCTCGTTCACGTACACCAAAAGTGAACATGGCACTTGCCACTTTGTATAGAGATGGGGGAATGGAAAGATCTGCTATCACTTGTTACAAAGAAGTGCTGCGAGAATGTCCCTTGGCTTTAGAAGCTGTCGAGAATTTATTAAAATTAGGAATCAAAGGGGTTGAAGTTAATTCTTTAATGACTGACGTTACAACAGAAATTAGTTGGTTAAATTTGTGGCTGAAAGCTCAAGCTCAGTTATACTCTCGAGAATTTGCTAGTGCCGTTCAAACTTACAAAAGTATGGATTCTCATGGTCTTCTCAAAGATAACACTTCTGTACTTGTAAATATGGCCTATTGTTATCACTATATTTGTGACGACGCAACTGCCATTTCAGTTTTACAAAGAGCTATGAAGCTTGATCAGAATTTAGTCTTTGGAAGGGACTTATTATCAACGTTGTTAGCAACTTCAGGGAACAGTGAACATGTTGAGTACCTTGAAACATTGTTGCCAACATGTGATATGTCTCTCTGGAGTACTGAACACTGGGTGGTTTTGGGTAATTGCATGTACAGCACAAAAAAATATGAAAAAGCTGTGTATTTTGCGCAACAAGCGTTATGTTCTTCACACTGTAAAAACATTGAAGCTTTCTTACTAAAAGCTAAAACTTTGTTGGAATTAAATAAGTACCAGGACGCAGCGCAACACTGTACTGAAGCTATTCAAATTTGCCCGTTTCGGTACGACTTGCACCACTGTCTTGTAGAGTGCTACGTGAAGATGAATAGATTACGTGAAGCCGAAGCGATGGCCACCAACGCCTGCAAGCAGTTGAACTACAGCCCGCAGTCACTCACGGTGAGTAAAAAAAAAAACAAGCTTTAGAAGCAACAATAAACACCTTTATTGAATTAATCATATCACAAAAATTTCCAGTTGCACGCCTCCGTGTTGCTGAAGGACCCGATGACTTCCGGAAAAACCGTTCGGAAGATGCTCGAGAAAGCCGTAAGTCAAGATAAGACCTTCTCCACGAATGCAGTTTGCATGTTGGTGGAGTTTCTGGAGCAGGAGCAGCAGTACGACCAGGCGCGGGAGCTCCTCTTGAAGCACATCAAGCATGCGCCATCTTCGCGTCTTCACCAGCTTCTGGGCGACTGTTTTGTTAACTTACAGAAGGATGATGACGCTTTCCACCACTACAGTATAGCGTTGAGGCTCGATCCTAATAATCAGAGAGCGTCGGAGGGTCTAAATAACATCGGTCGGAACTTGTCGCTCAGTAAAAGAGACAGTTATTATACGTGCGTGGGGGAGACGTCGTACACCTCACCGGGGACTAGCGCTTCGGAGGACGACGCTTTTATACAGAATGATGCTGATCACTGGCCGGCTAACAACAGCTTTTAATGAAAGATTGGTTTAAGCAGACAATATATTTCTAGTTATTTTTGTGTTTTATCGTGATAACAATTTTTGTTTTTACAATTCCATAAAAATATACGTTACTCCATTACACTTTTCACAATAAACTATCGCTTTGGAAAGTCGGCAAGGTAAAAATGAATCTCGGATTCTTTTGGCTTCAACAATCACAGGGGTACATTTCCCTAAAGTTAAGTAAAAACAATTTACCATAAAATACAATTCAAAGTGTTAGTACTGTGTTTGCGATTTTCAAATCTCACTATAAAATATTAACCGTACGTGGTTAATCTTCGACCAAACAAATTTCATTCCTAACCTAAACACAAGTGGCTGCGGCCGAGCCAAACAAATAGTGCTATTTTGTTTCGTTTAACTTTGTTACAATTAATGACAATTATTGCTATAAATTCTTTAAAAATAATCTTCAGTTTCCCAAAAATCACCATCTTGTCTTCCCTCTATTTGTATTTGTTATTTTTTATTAAATACGTAGGTTTCAACCTACGGCACAAACTCGCATCAAAATCACTCAATTGGATACATTGAGTGGAAATCTCACAAAGGAGCACCGGAAATACTCTAAATTCTCGACTTCTTTGTTCAACGTGGTGGAACTAAGCCTGGGAGTTCTACACAAACAATGCATTGTTACAAAAATGATAACAAACTTCGAGTCTTACCATTGCTCGTCGTTAATAAGCGGTACAAATGAGAATTGGGAGCGTTGAGGTCGGTGGTTTGCTCAAAACCATCGTTGCCAGCTATTGCAATTAAATGACAGTACTGTTCACCGTCTCGGCCACCATTATATTCCTCCAAGGCGCTATTCAGGATGTCCGCCTCAGTTACCTACAAATTTTAATGCCAAACTATATAACGAAAGTTGGTAACATTACCTTAAACTCTTCTTGTAAACAATTGTCTTCGACTTGTCCACCTCCTCCCCCTCCCTGCTGCGGCGGCGTATACTTCTGCTCGTTACTCTCCTTCACCTTCCCTTCATTCTCATTCTGTTGCGCCAGTTGTTCGCTGTGCTTCTTCCTCTGATGTTGCAACAATTTCGCCTTACTCGCATATTGTTTATGACACCATTTACAATTCTGAGGTCTGGTAGTGATACTACCGACCGTCTGCGAAAACGTCGGATTGGGCAAACCAGACCCATCCTGAAAATTCCCTTGTTTCCGGTTACTCATAGGCAACGCAGCCCCTGGATGGTTTTTCAAGATATGTAACTTTCTCTTAGAGCTGCTCTTGTAAACTTTATCGCAATGTTGACAATAATAGTCCCTTGTGGTCTGCAAAATCGGCAAGTTTAACTCCGGGACCGAATCAGGACTAATATCGGGATGTCTCTTCGCCAAATGGTTAACCAACATCCCTCGTCGCTTAAACCCGACAAGACAAGTGTGACACTTGTAAATAAACCGATGAAAATCCGTCGGTTCGGTTTTCGGACTCAGCTTCTTAACCGGTTGTGAAACCGGTTTCTGAGGTCTGGGCACGTCGTTCTCCCTCTCTTCCGAATGCATCCGTTTACAATGTTCCTTCAACTTATCTTTACGCTTGAACTGTTTACCACAATCGGCGCACAAAAATTCCCTATGGTCCGAATGACGCAACAAATGCATTTTCAACTTATCCAAAGTGGGAAACATCTTGACGCAGTGCGGACAAGGATGCTTCTGGTCACAATGAAAAGCCCTGATATGTTTCCGAATGATACTATACTTCTTAAACACTTTATTGCAATGCGGGCACGAGTAGAGGTTGTTCTCGCAATGTTTAGGTACGTGTAACTTCAACTTAAGCACATGGTCGAAGCTCTCTTTACAAATAGGGCACTCAAAGATTTTTTTACCAACGAAGTGGGTTTTCAAGTGACCCGCTAGCGCTGAATTGTTTATGAAACGTTTGTTGCATGTTTTGCACTGGAGGGGCTTGGAGTCGTCCGAGCCGTGCACCAACATGTGGCGCTGTAAAAATAAGTTTGAGAGAGAAATTAAAAGCAAAATGGTAGACCAACCCTTAGCCGTTCGCGTAAAGCGAACATTTTGTGGCAAACTGGGCACTTGAAAGTTTCCGGTTGGATAGTTTTGGCCCCAACTACGGCATGGGTTGCGACGTGCGTCACCAGTTGACGTTGCGTCGGGAATTTCTTTTGACAGTTGGGACAAACGTGATTCGTTTGCTCGTCCGAACTGTCCGAGTCATGGAGGTAGCTGTGGATTTTGAGGAGAGCTTCGGAGTTGAAAACCGCGTCGCAATTGTCACATTTGTAATTTCTGAAATTGCAAAATTTGATACTCAGAAAAACAATTTTAATATTCTTGCATGGATCAACAGATACGAAAAATAGAATAAACTAGGTAGTAGTTTGATTGGCAGTCAATTTCGTATATTAGGCCAGTGCCGATAATTTTTGAGAAGAAAAAAATTTAGATCAGGATGATACCCATTGCAAAAGAAAGAAAATATAACAAAAATAAGAGGAAAAATAATTTACGGGCGATCTGAGGTCGGGAAGTGGAAGAGGGTGAGCTTTTAAGGGTAGAAAACGGTTGATCACGATTTCCGGCAAAACTACAAGTCCTATCGAAAAAAGTTAAATGGCAGAGTTCTAGGTAATAAAAGGATCTACAACTTTTGTATTTAGACTTTTTTTGCATAACCTCAAAATTTATACGAAAAATGCAAATAACCGAGTATTTGGTTTTTTATTTTTATCTCCCACAAAAAAATTTTTTTTTTCACGAAGTTTGGTGAAAACTTGGCTATTTATGTCCCAAACTAACTGTAATTTTTTTGATTAAAAATATTTATTTTTTCCCCTTATTTTGATTTAATATCGAAAAACCACCCTAATTTTCAATCGAAAATTCTCACGTCAAAATGTTAGCTTTTTTAAAAAAATCCGTGTGCTTTTTGTTCGTTGAAATCTCTAGTTTCTGATGGTGTAAAAAAGAGTATACATTACTATGGCAAATTTTCACAGGAAATCCAAAAAAACGAAAAAACTCGAATTCGGAATTTTTTTTTAATCATGTAAAATTTTGAGATATTTATTAAAATTTACACTTTAATTACTCGAAAATAGTAAGATTCCATGTTACATTGATAAACCAAAAAATTGAAAATCCATGAAACAAACGCCTTCTGTTGGTGGGAGATTTGTCAATATGAAAGATGATTTAATTCTTGCCAATTGATTAATGATCTTAATTGATTCAGGGTTATATTGTCATTTATACGTTTATAAATATATTGGATTAATTGTAATCCATTTTTTGCGATATCTTCTTTGTTTGCATGTTTTTTATAAAAAATATTGGCCAAATTTGACAAATTTTTATCGTCTAACTAGCAGATCCAGCAAACGTTGTTTTGTCATATAAATTGTTTCTAGTGAATATTTTAGTAGTTAAATAAAAAATTAAATTAAAACAAATAAATAAATTATAATTAAATTAAATTATAAATTATACATAAAAATTTATCGTACGACAATGATAATATATTCAACAGCCATCTTGCAACCCTATTGTAAGATGGCACCTAGAGGTATAAAAAATAGTGTACGACCTATTCTCAGACCTACCGAATATAGACAGCAAATTTCATAAAAATCAGTCAAGCCGTTTCGGGGGAGTTTGGTTACACACACTGTGACACGAGAATTTTATATATTAGACGACAATGAATTTGCGATGTTTTTCTTCAATTGATTCAAAAGGACCGAAAGATCAATATCTTGACCCACAACTATGACAGTTTTATTAGTATCTCTGGCAGTTTCTATCGAGATATTAATTATGTCAACATCAGCATCTTCTTCTGCTTGTTTACAGAAAAATCCTTGTGACTGTAGATTCCAAAAGTTTCTTTTAAATAAGTCAATTCAAAGGTTTACATTTTGTCCTTTTTTCTTAATATGTCTAGTCTTCTTTTCACAACAAGAAAACATGTTTGAAATGGCAAATTTTTGTAGGAAAATATCGATTTTGCAATTTGGCTCCGCCCCTCGGTCTGACAACGAATGAAAAATTCATCACAATTGAGCTTGTGATGGATGTGGGTGGGGCTTAATTTTTGGCTTGTTTTTTTCTTATTCGATATTTCCTTATACAAATTTTCCATTCTAAACATGTTTTAAGTTTCGTGTTGTGAAAAGAAGTCGACACATATTAAAACAAAAAGGAAAAATTTAAGCCCGCCCACCCGCCCTATCTCAATTGTGATGATTTTTTTTATTCGCCGTGAACCAAGGGGGCGGAGCTTAACTGTAAAATACTTATTTCTTTACAAGACATTAAAAACATGCTTTTGAGAATCGGGTTAATCAAAGAATACTATGTATATTAAGAAAAAAAGTCAAAATATAAACCCCGATTGAAAAATCGGATAACTGAAAAATCGAAACATCGAAAAATTGGAAAATCGAAAAACCGAGAAATCCAAAAATTGAAACATCGAAAAGTTGAAAAAAAAATACGAAATCGAAGTATAAAACTGTCGAAAATTTGAGAAATCTAAAGTTTAACGAAAAATTGAAAATCCAAAAAGTAAAAAAGGGGTGGAAACCCAAAACCTGCAAACTGAAAAATTTAAAAATTGGAAAATCGACGAATTGGGATCGATTGGCCTGAAAATTTGAAAAATTGAATAAACGAAAAATTGGAAAATCGAAAGAAACAACAAAAATTAAGGAAATGAAAAAACAAAAAATTGTGATATAAAATCGAGAAAATGAAAAATAAAAAATCAGGAAAATGCAAAATAAAAATCGAAAAAAAAAAGAAATTGAAAAATTGAGAGGAGGGAAAATTGAAAAAGGGCACAATTAAAAATCGAGAATGTGAAAAATGAAACATGATAAATCGTAACATTGAAAAATTGGAAAATTTGGAAGTCGACAAATTGTAAAATTAAAAAATCAAAAATAAAAAACGAAAAAGTGTATAATAAAAACTTGAAAAATGTACAAAGTGAAAATCAAACTTGAAAATTTGAAAAAAATAATAAAGAAAAAAATGTGATATAAAATCGAAAAAATGAAAATTAAAAAATCGGGAAAATGAAAAATAAAAATCGGAAACAAAAAATTGGAAAAGGGAAAAATTAAAAATTGAGAAACTGAAAAATCGAAAAATGAAAATCTGTAATATTGAAAAACTGATGCAAACCGAAAAATTGAAGGAACGAAAAATTGAAAATTTTGGAAGTCGAGAAATTGAAAAATTTTAAGAATCGACAAAGTGAAAAAAAAAAAAAGAAATATGTATTATGAAATAGAAATATTTCAAATTAAAGAAACTGGAAAACCGGAAGACTGGAAATCCAAAAACTGCAAAGTGAAAAATTTTAAAATTGGAAAACCGAAAGAAACAACAAAAATTAAGGAAATGAAAAAACAAAAAATTGTGATATAAAATCGAGAAAATGAAAAATAAAAAATCAGGAAAATATAAAATAAAAATCGGGGAGTTGGAAAATTGAGGGGACGGAAAATTGAAAAAGGGCACAATTAAAAATCGAGAATGTGAAAAATGAAAAATCGTAACATTGAAAAATTGGAAAATTTGGAAGTCGACAAATTGTAAAATTGAAAAATCAAAAATAAAAAACGAAAAAGTGTATAATAAAAACTTGAAAAATGTACAAAGTGAAAATCAAACTTGAAAATTTGAAAAAAATAATAAAGAAAAAATTGTAAAATCGAAAGAAACAAAAAATAAAGGAAACCAAAAAAAGGAAAATTGTGATATAAAATCGAAAAATGAAAATTAAAAAATCGGGAAAATGAAAAATAAAAATCGGAAACAAAAAATTGGAAAAGGGAAAAATTAAAAATTGAGAAACTGAAAAATCGAAAATTGAAAATCTGTAATATTGAAAAACTGATGCAAACCGAAAAATTGAAGGAACGAAAAATTGAAAATTTTGGAAGTCGAGAAATTGCAAAATTGAAAAATTTTAAGAATCGACAAAGTGAAAAATCAAAAAAAAAAAAAAGAAATATGTATTATGAAATAGAAATATTTAAAATTGAAGAAATTGGAAAACCGGAAGACTAGAAATCCAAAAACTGCAAAGTGAAAAATTGAAGAAATGAAAAATTGTAAAATCGAAAGAAAAAAAACAGAAAATAAAGGAAATGAAAAAACGGACAATTGTGATATAAATCGAGAAAATAAAAAATAAAAATCAGGGAGTTGAAAAAGTCAGGGGACGGAAAATTGAAAAAGGGCACAATTAAAAATCGAGAATGTGAAAAATGAAAAATCGTAATATTGAAAAATTGGAAAATTTGGAAGTCGACAAATTGTAAAATTGAAAAATCAAAAATAAAAAACGAAAAAGTGTATAATAAAAACTTGAAAAATGTACAAAGTGAAAATCAAACTTGAAAATTTGAAAAAAATAATAAAGAAAAAATGGTAAAATCGAAAGAAACAAAAAATAAAGGCAACCAAACAAAGGAAAATTGTGATATAAAATCGAAAAAATGAAAATTAAAAAAAATCGGGAAAATCAAAAATAAAAATCGAGAACAAAAAATTGGAAAAGGGAAAAATTAAAAATTGAGAAACTGAAAAATCGAAAAATGAAAATCTGTAATATTAAAAAATTGCCAAATTGAAAAACTGATGCAAACCGAAAAATTTAAGGAACGAAAAATTTTAAGAATCGACAAAAAAAAAAAAGAAAAAGAAATATGTATTATGAAATAGAAATATTTAAAATTGAAGAAATTGGAAAACCGGAAGACTAGAAATCCAAAAACTGCAAAGTGAAAAATTGAAGAAATGAAAAATTGTAAAATCGAAAGAAAAAAAAAACAGAAAATAAAGGAAATGAAAAAATGGACAATTGTGATATAAATCGAGAAAATGAAAAATAAAAATCAGGGAGTTGAAAAAGTCAGGGGACGGAAAATTGAAAAAGGGCACAATTAAAAATCGAGAATGTGATAAATGAAAAATGAGAAATCGTAATATTGAAAAATTGGAAAATTTGGAAGTCGACAAATTGTAAAATTGAAAAATCAAAAATAAAAAACGAAAAAGTGTATAATAAAAACTTGAAAAAAATAATAAAGAAAAAATGGCAAAATCGAAAGAAACAAAAAACAAAGGCAACCAAACAAAGGAAAATTGTGATATAAAATCGAAAAAATGAAAATTAAAAAAAAACGGGAAAATCAAAAATAAAAATCGAGAACAAAAAATTGGAAAAGGGAAAAATTAAAAATTGAGAAACTGAAAAATCGAAAAATGAAAATCTGTAATATTAAAAAATTGCCAAATTGAAAAACTGATGCAAACCGAAAAATTTAAGGAACGAAAAATTTTAAGAATCGACAAAAAAAAAAAAGAAAAAGAAATATGTATTATGAAATAGAAATATTTAAAATTGAAGAAATTGGAAAACCGGAAGACTAGAAATCCAAAAACTGCAAAGTGAAAAATTGAAGAAATGAAAAATTGTAAAATCGAAAGAAAAAAAAAACAGAAAATAAAGGAAATGAAAAAATGGACAATTGTGATATAAATCGAGAAAATGAAAAATAAAAATCAGGGAGTTGAAAAAGTCAGGGGACGGAAAATTGAAAAAGGGCACAATTAAAAATCGAGAATGTGATAAATGAAAAATGAGAAATCGTAATATTGAAAAATTGGAAAATTTGGAAGTCGACAAATTGTAAAATTGAAAAATCAAAAATAAAAAACGAAAAAGTGTATAATAAAAACTTGAAAAAAATAATAAAGAAAAAATGGCAAAATCGAAAGAAACAAAAAACAAAGGCAACCAAACAAAGGAAAATTGTGATATAAAATCGAAAAAATGAAAATTAAAAAAAAACGGGAAAATCAAAAATAAAAATCGAGAACAAAAAATTGGAAAAGGGAAAAATTAAAAATTGAGAAACTGAAAAATCGAAAAATGAAAATCTGTAATATTGAAAAATTGCCAAATTGAAAAACTGATGCAAACCGAAAAATTGAAGGAACGAAAAATTGAAAATTTTGGAAGTCGAGAAATTGTAAAATTGAAAAATCTTAAGAATCGACAAAGTGAAAAATCAAAAAAAAAGAAGAAATATGTATTATGAAATAGAAATATTTAAAATTAAAGAAATTGGAAAACCGGAAGACCGGAAATCCAAAAACTGCAAAGTGAAAAATTTAAAAATTGAAAAATGGACGAACTGAAAATTCAAAGCCTGAAAATTCGAAAAATTGAACAAATGAAAAATTGTAAAATCGAAAAAAAAAAAAAATACAGACAATAAAGGAAATGAAAAAATGGACAATTGTGATATAAATTGAGAAAATAAAAATTAAAAATTCGCCACACTGAAAAACAAAAATCGGGAACATGAAAAATTGTGGAAACGAAAACTTGAGGAACTGAAAATTTGAAAAATTGAAAAATCGAAAGAAAAAAAAAAGGAATTGAAAAAATGAAAATTTGTGACATAAAATGAAAATTAAAAAAATTGGGAAAATAAAAAATAAAAATCGAGAACTTGAAAAATTGAGGAAACGAAAAATTGAAAAATCGAAAGATTAAAAAAAAAGAAATGTGCATTGTAAAATCAAAATATTGAAAATTAAAGAAATTGAAAAATTGGAAGGCTGGAAATCAAAAAACTGCAAATTGAAAAATTTTAAACGTGGAAAATCATGGAATTGAAAAATGAATGCCTGAAAATTTGAAAAATGAATAAATAAAGAATTGTAAATCGAAAGGAACAACAAAAAAAAATAAAGGAAATAAAGAAACCAAAAATTGTGTTATAAAATCGAGAAACGTCGAGAAAACATAAAATTAGTCATTCGCCAGATGGATCTCTTTACTGCGTTATCAGCAAAAAATCTCTAAATCGAATCTTAAATTATCTGACAAAACTGAATATGTTATACCGGACTTCAAGAGCGAGGAAAGTGCTGTCTAAATAACTTTAGACCAATTTTTATAATTCAACAATTTACATTGAGTATCAAAAATAACACCGATAGCTTTCGAATAATTTTGAATGTGTTGTGCTGAGTTTTTTTAATTCCACCAATATTTTCTATTTTGACAAAATGACGAAAGAATCGAAACTTGGGGAGTTATACAAAACGAGTAAAATTTGAAGCCTCTTTTGTCAGGTCAACTTCCGACCGAAGGTCCAACTCACTGTGCGACAGAGATCGCAGTAGGTACAGCTGAAAACTTGAAGCAATTTTTTCATCTGCAGCGTTTACTTAACTTAAAAAATCTATCGTCGTAAGTCAATTTCTATCGTTTTTACACGACATTTCAAATGGGATGAAAACTGTCACAAACCAGGCCGAGTGATACCGCCTTAAATTGTAAGGTTAAATTATTTTTTCTCGGCACAGCAGAGACTTTAAATACATAGACTGGCTGTTAGTAACATTTCTAATGCATTTTGGTGAAGCCACGGCGCATGGTAGTGTGGACGCCATTGCTATAACTTTTATGTCAAATTAAGTGAGGTTGTGGTGGTTAGCAGCAGTGGTTTCTAGCACAGAACGTTTCTAGACCTCGAAATAAAAGTGCTTGTGTGTCGGGACTTACGAGATTGTTTGTAAATATGGCCATTAAAAATGATTTGGTAACTAAAATGTTTGCCCTAACTTTGCAAAGTAGGACCATACATTTTTTTTTCTACATAATGAACATTTGTTTAGTATGGATTAGTTGGACGTAAATAATTCTTATTTTAATTTATTGCTTAAATTAATTTTGAGAAATTATTTGACTCTCGGAATAGGTTATGAGTGCCGCTTAAGTAGTGAGCGTGAAAAAGCTATCTCTTTAAGACAAAAATTCACGAAATTAATTTTGTTTCAAGGACAATAATATTTTTAAAGGAATTTACATATACATATAGATATTATTATGCTAAATAAATAATTACAATTTGTTGTCTTTTTTATTTAACATTTTAAATTGCATTTTGTGACCGGAAAATTCAAATTTCGCGCACTTACGGTTATAAGCAATATGGCGGTCGAAAAACTTCACGTTTTTCCTGACACAGCCAGTCTATGTATTAAAGTCTCTGCGGCACAGACATAGATGCCGGGGTCTTTACCAGAGAGGATATTCAAACATTGTGACATTAACGACATATAAAATTTTACGAAGTGTAGCGCCCGCGTTTCGTTCACTTTGGCTGATACATGTACATAAATTTCATACAACTACTTACAAAACTGAAGAAAAATACTGATCAATCATGTCCAAGCCGCTTAGCAAATGTTTCTCAATAAGATGCTGCCTCAGTGCAATTTTTCCGGGTTGAAGAAAAAGTTCATTACAATTGTTGCACTGCAGCGCCTCACCATTCTTAGTAGCCACTTTCTTTTTATTATTTTTCAAATTCTTCTTTTTCTTCACAGTATCTTCTTCATCCCCGTCATGGACATTCAAATGTTTCTGGAGTTCTTCTGAAGACGAAAACGTCTCCGGGCACTCGAAACACGGCCACGATTTGTCCTCGTCTGGGATTAACACAGACAGTTTATGACGCGTGGCGTAAGGCATGCTGTATCCGACCTAAACAATTCGAAACTTCTCTGTCAAAAAATAGCCATTCTGGAACCACAACATTACCTTCAACTCTTGCTTAGGAAGAACGTTCTTCGTTGTCGTAAAATACAAATAACTTCCTTCTTGAGTTATCAACAAATTCTGCTCATTGTACGTCGCAGCTTTTCGAATGAAACGCATCCAGTTTGCTATATCTTGACAAAAATGTTAAGTCATAATTCGCGAAAAATGATTAACTCACTTTCATCAGATACGTCCAACTGGTTGACTGTGGAATTTTCGTCTTCTAAAAGAAAAGTAAGCTCGGTTGGGTTGTCTTTTATTTCATCGGCGACAGGTTTCAGAACGCCCGTCAAAGGTCCAAACTGGGTACTTCTTGGGATGGTTTTCTTCGCAAAAACGCCATAATCTAGTAGGAAAATGCTTAAGTATGAACTGGGTGGAAGTTGTCACGTGATCGGTTAAGCGTACTTATGGTTAAGGTGTGGAGGAGAAGCGCATTTGATTTTGATACCACGTAGTCGCGCAGGTGCGAAAAGTGGTTGTATATTGGTTTGGTAAGTGTTCTATTTATAGGTATTTAGAATTATTGTAGTAATTGTCACTGATAATGTTACAAATATTTAAAAATAAAGTTGTAGCAAATATTTTTGCGTTAAATTATAACAATTATCTAGTAGTACGTACCATTCATAGAAATTTTATCCGCTTTATCAAAAATGATAATTGTGATTCAGCACGTACTAATGTTGGAAGGTAATAATATTCCATTAAATCTAATAATGAAACATTTAAATGTAATTATTTTTAACTTGACGTTAAAGGCGACATTTGCGCCTTCCAGGAATAAGTTTCATGTCTACAATTCATAATATTTTATATGGAACTGTTGTGAGATGACACATTGATTCCACATGATTATATTCATAAATGATTACCCATTTCTTCAGTCATGCAAAGCAATAAACAAATCTAAATTTAGAACGCCATTTTGAGCAACCAATGATTTATTCACCTACACTAAAAACAAACCTTCATCCACTTTACTCAAGCAAAGATATGACTCTGGCAGAGTAGCTCTGGCCCTTGATGGCACAGGTTTGTCGACAATACTGTAGACCTTAGACACTGAAAATCAACAATAAATAATTTAGCAAATAATCAAACACATTTATTACAAAGTCATTACATAACTGATCTTCAAACTCGACTTCGTTCTGCTTCTGCCTCCGCGTCTCCATCCTGAACTGATTCTCATTGTCCACAGCGGCACTCAAACTCGAAATATAATTATTAACCGCCGAATTAACCGTGGAATTAATAATTTCGTCACTCAATTCCGTTTTCAGCGTATTTTCATCTAAAGCTAAAAGTTGCGAGTCAAGTAAAGGATCCGGACTTAGAGCGTTCAACAACTGCTCGTCTTCCAAACAACGCTCTACTAAAAATTCCTGAGATCTGACACTATAAGAGATACCCGTTTCTTGGTCAGTTATCAACAAAGCCACTTCTTGATCATTAGGGGGCACCACTTGCAGCTCCTGTTGGTTAGCGTCAGGAGCGGCATTTGTTGTGTTAACCATCTGAAGAAAGTGGTTATCGACAACCTCCCTAATGTCGTTATTGCACAAAACCGGCATCGTTTCTAAAGGCGAATTTGTAGTTAAATTGTTAATCATGTCATTTTGTACGTTGTCTTGTTGCACCAGCTGATGAATAACAACAGGGTTGTATTCAGCAGAAGGTTCACTGTAGACGGGGCTGTACCTAGCCACGGAGCTCATATTTGGGTCCAAGGGGCTAACATGCTGCTCAAAATCCGTGTAATTGTCTTGTGGCTGAGCCAAACTCACCGCAGGCTCCATTTTGTACTCATCTTTCACGTATTCAACCTTCAATATATGGCAATTGCAGTCGGATTTCCTCCAATAATCAATACTCACCGCGATATACAGAAAAGTCGAATTATTATTTACAATTTCTTGCGAATTCTGCGATGCCCATTCCGTTGCGTCGACTAGATTCAAATCCTGGGCCCCGTCCTCGGGGGGCCCTTGCACAATCGTGTCCATTGTGTTATTATAAAAATGTAATCAGCTGAAATTGATCATCTTGTAAAATACAACGAAAACAAACATTGTGATTTATGATAGCGGAAGAATCCATTTTGAGAGGGTGGACTAAAGTAAATTTGTTTCAAATCTGGCATGTTTGGGGGGTCAAAATCACTCGATCGTGATGGAAAATGCTCAGTTGGGGGGTTTTTGTGAGGATTTGAGGTTATTTATGCCAACAAAAGTGAAAATGTTGCTATTTTGCAAGCCTTCTCACCTTACAAATATCCGCCATTTTGCACCGCGACAGACACGCCCTCTGTTGCAGAGACAGACGTCAACGTCACGTCAGCGCGCAATTTAAACGACCATAGCAACCAATTTCTTCACCAACAAAACTTTTTACAGTTACGATGCAGGCGACCACGGACTATGAGAAAAAGAAACTTTTGAAAAAGTGCTTCGATGTGTGGAGACGCGTCGTCAAAGTTAAAACAGAAAAGGAAGAAATTTACAGGTCGAAAGTGCAACAGCGGGAGAAACTGGATAATTTGGTCAAAGCGTTGAAGAAATACAGAAAAGAAAATCAAGAGGACTCTCAACCCACCCAAATCAAAGTCAAAGAAGCACCCACCAATTTTAAAAGCCGATTTGAAGCGCAGAAACATGCCATTGAAAAACTCACGTTAAAAATCGAGGAGAAAGATAGAGTGATTGAAGAGCTCAAACTAGGAATTTTTGACAGAGAGGCTTTGAAATCGCTAAACGAGACTAAAATCGAAATTCGTGAAATTTTCGCCAATTGCTCCACTAAAGTTAGGTGCAAAATAGCGCCGCCGCCTGATTACAGCGAAAAGTTCATGATTTCCACGCAAAAAGCACCAAAAATAGTCCAAGAAGTGGAAGAACGGGCTTTGGAAAGAGCCAAACGACGTGAACTCATTCTAGAACGAAAAAGGATAATTCAAGAGAACAGACAGAGAATGATTCTGGAAGCTTTAGAGAGAAAACGAATTCAAGACGAAGACGAGAAAAAAAGAAGTTTGGAACAGATTAAAGAGCGTCGTCGCAAGGAACTAGAAATGAGGCAGATCAGAGAAAGAAACAAGTTAATTTTTTTCGAGAAAGTGAAAATAGCACTAGGACTTTATAATCGGACTTTGCAGAGAAAGGCTTTTCAGGGTTTATTTGAAAATTACACGCAAGGCAAAGAAAATTATGAAAGGAGCAAATTACACTATAAGATTACTCTTTTAAGCAAAGTTATGCATACATGGACCGAATTTATGGAAGATAAATATCGCGATAAAAACGCTCTAGCTGATGCCGTTTACGCTAAAAACATAGTCTCAAGAGCCTTGCAAACCTGGCGTGAGGTAACATTTAAATTCTTGTTTTAATAAAGTCTCTTGGTTTGTTTCAGTTCCGCATTGAGGGCATCAGATCCATGCAGGTGGCTGAAGATTTTTACGATTTGCTTTTGCTGAACAACACTTTTGTTCACTGGCACCGTAACGTCTGTATTCGAATTATGTTAACTCACAAAAAAATGGACGTGGCACGGAAACACTACGACAGGTAAATAATTTGGCGTTTAAATTAAATTTTACGAGTTTTTTAATTGTAGGCGTATTCTATTCCACTCGTTCTACCAGTGGCGTTCGTTACCAGCAGTTATTCAACTGGAAAAGTCCAAGGAAATGAAAATGAAGAAATGGCGCGAAAAAGTTTGGGCGATTTTACCAAACTACAAACCACCTAGTGAAGACGATTATTTTTAACATTTTTTAATTTAAATATTGTTACTTATCCATAACAAAGTCGGTTTCAAAACTATAATTTGCATCATTCTTATCGTTCGTTATATTAAAGTTTTCTAAACCACTAGCCAGTTGTAGTGCGACTTTTTCCCTCCGGTTCCTCAGCTTCTTTTCTTTTTTGAATTGGTTTTTCCTAACTTGATTTAGCTTTTGGTTACCATCTAATTCCATTTCGGGATCAATTTTCTTCTCTTCTTTTTTGTTGTTTTTCTTAGATTTTTTTCTGCTTTCGACGCTGATCTTTTTACTCAGCTAAAATAAGAAACCAGATTTTAAAATTAATTTGACACTATAAATGAGAGAACTAAAAACAACTAATTGTCAGGTTGGTACAACTGTTTTAAAGTAAATTTTGATTGGTAACTAGACGTGTCAATAGCGCATAGCACACTTGACTTGTTTTCTGAACAAATATTTACCAATTCTTGCTCCTCAGCTCCATCTTCTTCCATTTTTTCAATATGCACGGGCCCCAAACTCTCCAAGACAAATGAATCCTTGGTATTTCCAGCCTCCCGTTCGATCTTATCCAGATTACTGACTTCCATTGCCTCAATGCCGTCCAAATCAAACTCTTTTGCCACTTCTGTAACAATAGTTGAGCTGACGTGCACCTGACTATCATCCTCTGGCGGAAGCGTGTAATATTTAATTTTTCCATTGTTCCAATCCTCTAGTAAACTTCTCGCTGCGGCTATCAAATCCGGGACGCCCCCTTTTTTGAACCTTCCCATTCTGGCAGCTTTCAAACTGTAGAACTCATCTGGAGTACTATAATCAGTCACATCATACATTTCCATCATCTGCTGCTTTGTCACCCTTTGTAAAATAGCATTTGCTGGAGTGACTGGATCAGCGAGACTCGAAACCCGAACTGAATTTCTCAAACTAGCAATATTATCATTACCAGCATCAAAAACAATTCCTGGCGAATCCAACAACTTAATTTTTTTGTCAAGTTGTACCTCTTGCATTGCTTTAGTGACACCAGGAGTAGCCCCCACGTTGCAAGCGCGTGAGCGCTTCAAACTATTAATGATTGAACTTTTACCAACATTTGGTAAACCAACAATTCCCACCGTGATTGACGTTTTAATACCTTTATTGCGACAATAGTTTGCCAGAAGTGACATGAGAATTTCAGCGCCCACGCTAGTAGATCCCTGGGTTGCTTTTTCCGCTTTAGTGAATTTTTTCTGGCCAAGTTTTCGTGACTGGTCTTGCGTGGAGGCTTTGAAAGCTATAGCCGGGACACTTTTCTTCAAATACTTTAACCATTGATCAAGGATTTTTCGTGGAACTAAGTCAGCTTTGTTGAGAACTAAAACCAATCGCTTGTTGCCTTTCATGTCTTTTATAAGTTCTTCCACTTGAACGCAACGTGTTCCTAAGGGATCACGTGCATCCACGATTTCTAAAACAACGTCAGCTGCTTCTACTACTTTCCTAAATTCTTTGTAGTATGCTTTGAGTGAGTTCTCGTTGTTGTTTTCATGAGTTTTTGTGTTTATTGTGGGGGTTAGGTTTTCGTGAATTTTTCCCCGCATTTCTGCGTTCGCCACCATACTTTCCAAGCTCTTATTTGACGCAGCTTTTTCTTCTTCTTTCTTTTGTTGACGTTCTATTTTTGCTTGTTCACGTTGTTTCTGACGTTCTTCCTCTTTCTGCTTTTTCATCATTTCTACCTCTTTTAGAATGTCTTCTTTAAAAGGACAAATGTTGGGCACTTGAATAACCGCTTGTTTGTGCTTTTTAGGGTTGTTTTTTGCCTCTTTGCGCACTTTTCGGTTATGCTGACGGATTCTCTTTTGGATTTTGTAACGTTGGCGGGCTGGTTGTCGCCTGGAAGGCTTCTCTACAAAAATGCATTGTGTTTGACGGTTTTGTGTTATTTTAAAAGTACTTACTAAGTTTTAATTTTCCCATTTGTTTGCTAAGTTTTAAAGGTGATAGTAAACGTGGTCACATAAACATAACCTAAATTACTGGATCACAGAATGACAGAATTCTCTGACATGCTTCATTGTTAATTTCGAGCGCCACCGCTACGAATATGGCGCTAAATTTAAATTTAAACTAATCTTAATACCATGATCTTAATACCCACAAATAAAAAAACAAATTTATTCACGAAATGTATTTTATCTAATGCATAATAGAAACACATGAAATGATGGATTTAAAGTAAAAGGCAAGGTAGAATAATCATTTTTATTAAAAATATTACAAGAGTCATCTGAAAATCATTAACGTTTTCCCTTTGCTCTACTCTTAATTCTTTTATTTTTTCCTGGCCTTTTCGCTGGCCCTTTACCCTTTTTCATTCCTGGCCCTTTGCCCATTTTCATTCCTGGCCCTTTGCCCTTTTTCATTCCAGGCTTTTTCGGCCTTCGATATTCGCTAATATCGCTGGCACTATCCTTCGTATTCAATTTACTGCCCCGTTTCTTTCCACCAAACCCGAACTTTTTATCTCTTAATTTCCTCTTATCACTTATTTTCCCCTTATTCTTCCCGTCTAAGAAACCTAAATCCTTCGACTGCCCCTTCCTAACTTTCTTCACTTGCTCTAACATCATCTTCTTTTCTTTCTGTCTTGCCAGTTTCGTCTGAATCTGCAACATCTTCCCTTCTTTCTTCTGCGACCTTAGTTGTTTCACTCTTTCGCTTCTCTGTTTCTGTACTTGTTTCTGCATCAAATGCGCCCGTATCTTCTGCATGTGCTCATCTGATTTAGCCATTTCGGCAAAATAGTCCTCAGGACGAATAGTCTTTAAACCTAGTGCTTTGAGTTTGGGTAGAGCTTCCATCACAGTGCCTTGAGCCTGTCTATGGAACATAGTTTCGCGTTTAAAATCATTCAAAACTGGATCCACGCTGGGGTCAACTTGCGGCAATTTTTTGTTGTTTTTAAGTTGGTTTTCGCGTTTCTGTTCGTGGATGAGCATCTGGGCGGCTAATTCAGGAGCTAAAGGCGCCTGTTTGCTGACTAAGTCTAAAGTTTCCAACCATGGCAGATCCAACTTGAATTCAGTTAATTTTTGGCGGAGACCTCCCTACAATTTGTTTGTAGTACCAAATGAATGAAAAACCACGAAAGACTTACCACATTGTTCGTGAACTGTTTCGGAGCTGCTTCCACCTTGTTGAGTCCGGGTTTGAGGCGACCTTCGGCAAATGCTTCTTGCAACTAAAAACAAATTACTTTAGTTTGTAGGGTACCACGATTTGTGACAATTATTACCTCAATATCACTATCACTAAGTTCGGACTCACTAGAACTCATTTTCGTTATTTATAGTTTAATAAAAGTTTAAAACAGTTTTTGTTGGTGCACATGTGAATAACATAACCTAACTCTCTCAAATACCTTCCCCTTCCCAATTAGCGACAAATTTGTAGCGAAATGCGTCCTTAACACCAGGGTTTTAGTGGCCATAAACACCTATCAGAAATCAGCCAATAGAAGAACCCTATGTTACCACCAGAATGTTGCATTCGATTTTCTATCTTATGCACAATAATTGAAAGACTCTTGTGGTGTCAAAAATGGGGCACACGCCTTCACTAGCCAACCCTAACCTAAAAAACTGTTGGTAAACAAGTCAGCTGAGTGTTTTCGATTTCCAAAATCCAAATCATGTAGAAGCCAAAAATTGGATAAAAATGAAGCGAGAACGCACTGGAGACAACTGCCGGCCGTTTAAATTATAAGTATCTTTACATAATCGGAATTAATATAAGTTGTGGCAAGAAAGTGAGGTTATGTTTTTTTTACAGCCCACCAAATTGTTAGCCTTACAGGGATAAGCTTTGAAAGGAAAAGCATTATTGTACGTTTTTTGAACTTTATAATTACTTTTTAATAAATACATGTTTGTAGGGGTTTGTGGAATTGACCGTGGTACCCCTCCGCGACAACCTCCGACACATCAGATTAAATGCAAAGCAGTGTCGCATTTACAGAATAATACTAAATGATGACTATGAGGCCCACTTTCAGTATTTTGATCCGTTTTTGGACGTTTGCCAGTCGGACACAGACACGTAAATTGAACTTTATTGTGAAAAGTAAATCATAGGTGAAGCTTTCTACTTGTTAAAAAAATGCAAATTTATTTGAATAATTGTATGTAGTAGAAAAATAATAATTTTAGAACGACTTAGAATTAGTCAAGCAGGCTGTGACTTATGACAACTTTGACGTCAAAGCTGTCTTAGATGTAAAACTTTGCTTGTGATTTACTTATTGGACCCAAATTAACTAAAATTTCCTATAGTCGTAGCTTGGAGACTTTTTCCACCCATCACTTAAACGCAGCGCTTAAAGTAGATCCTGATAATAACGCCGGGGAGCTTGTGGTAACGATTCCTCCTGAAGCTTCTCACTTGGTGGCTGAAGGCACAGCGTTACGAGTTGGTATAGAGTTCTCTTTGGAGCAACCCCAAGGGGGCATCCATTTTGTATTGCCACCCAAAGAAGGAACATATGCTGAGAGAGGTGTCCATTTATTCACTTATGGACACCAGAATTCTTCCCGCTTATGGTTTCCTTGTGTGGACAGTTTTGCAGAGACTTGTACATGGAAACTTGAGTTTACAGTGGACGACGAAATGACAGCTGTCTCAAATGGGGATTTAATAGAGGTTGTATATACCCCTGATATGAGGCGGAAAACTTATCATTATTCGTTAAATATACCAACTTGTGCACCAAATATTTCATTAGCAGTTGGTCCTTTTGAGATATATGTAGATCCGTACATGCATGAAGTGACCCATTTTTGTTTACCTGGGTTGTTGCCGCTTCTGAAAGTCACTACTCGATATATGCATGAAGCTTTCGAGTTTTATGAAGAGACATTGTCAAATAGATATCCGTACTCCTGTTACAAACAAGTTTTCGTGGATGAAACTCATGAAGATTATCGTTCTTACGCCACCATGAGCATTATAAGTGTAAATTTGTTACATTCAGCTGTGATTATTGACCAAGTGTATATCACGAGGACTATAATGGCCCAGGCCATAGCCGAACAATTTTTTGGATGCTTCATTTCCATGCAGAATTGGTCAGACATGTGGCTTAACAAAGGCATAAGCCAGTACTTGTGTGGTTTGTACTCCAAGAAGAGTTTTGGTAACAATGAGTATCGTTACTGGGTGCAGAGTGTGCTCCAAGATGTCGTCAAATATGAAGAGCAATTCGGTGGAATTGTCCTTGACCCGAGCCAGCCCCCAGCGCCGCTCCCCCTCGGATCAAACACAGTCCAACAAAACATAAAACACAACGAAGAAAAATTTTATTTTTCGATACGAAATTTGCACACTTTGTCGCCCATGTATATACAGGCGCTTCACAAAAAAGCCTTTTTAGTAATGCGGATGTTGGAACACAGGATTGGCCAAGAGTTACTGTTGCAGGTTTTCAATAAGCAACTCTCATTGGCTGGGAATGCCGCACAACAAAAAATTGGGAGTGGCTTGTGGGGCCACATGTTGATAAGTACCAATGTTTTCACGAAAGCGATTTTTACAGTCACGGGGAAGGATATGGCGGTTTTTATTGACCAATGGGTGCGTACTGGAGGACATGCCAAGTTTCACTTGACTTCAGTTTTTAATAGAAAAAGGTTCGCCAGTTTTGAACTGTGGTTATATTTTTTTTTCATTTTTTTTTTTTTAAGGAATACTATTGAACTGGAGATACGCCAGGATGCTACAACTCAGTTGGGTATTAAAAAGTACGTGGGACCTCTACTAGTGACGCTGCAGGAGTTGGACGGAACGTTCAAACATATGTTGCAAATTGAAAATACTGTGGTCAAGGCGGATATTACGTGTCACTCGAAAAGTCGCAGAAATAAGAAGAAAAAGATTCCTTTGTGTACAGGAGATGAGGTGGATATGGATTTGAGCGCTATGGAGTAAGTTATTGAAAATGTCGGGTTTGTGATTTGTAGCGAGTCCCTCTGCCACACCTTCCGGACTTAGCACGTTTATAGTCAATATTTTCGTACGTTTATTAAATATGCACATTTTAGATTTTATCTTTGCGGCCCTGTAATAATCGTAATCGTTGCTTTTAATACTTACTTGTTTACTTGATACGGAAAATGTCAAGTTCAGGATGTTTTTAAACAGAGGTAAGAAATGTAAGGGATAGGCAACCAATTTCGTATATGCAAAGATCCTTAATGAAAATGAAATTTATCGTATTAGGTTAGGTTGTTTTTAATGTAAGGTTAGAAAATCACAATAAGTGTTTGGAGTGAATATGCCGAAGGCCGGCGAATAAGAGATGCATGCACCAACATTTGGACGTCAAACACCGTCGAATAGTTTGGACCCCAATCGCGGGCATAGACTACCCCCATAACAGCAACAAAACTGTTCTTAAATCTACCACTCGATAGAGGGCGACGGAAAAAAATTGTAAGAATCTCATAGTAGGCATTAAGATAATTTACAACGTTGCCAGATGAGCTTAACACAACTTTGCCAATACTTCTATTTTGTGGCCGAAACTGTAATAAATTTAGTGAAACATCTTTGCGCCTTAATTCCTATGCATAAATTGGCATTTTGAATAGAGGACATAGGGATTTTTTTTAATGGTTTTATGGTTTATTTACATAATTTACTTATTTACAATGAATGTTTTTAATATACTGGGTGTCTGGAAAATGGTGAATTAACTCTCCGCTACGCTCTTGACAATCAAGTGGTGAGTTTGGGAAAAATAGTAAAAAATCCTTTTCACTTTTTTTTTGTGGAGTTATAATGATTTTAAAATTGGTTCTTTTCCTAAGTTTAACAGCTAAATAACACATTCATTATCACAGTAACTAGTAATAAAACTTTTAGTTAATATTTCTCTCGCCCATAATTACCATTTCAGGTAGAATGTACAAAGATATGGTTGTGCTGTTTTTGTATAGTAGTTGCGGTGAGAGATTGGGATTTCTTGACAGTTGACATATAAGTTGGCAGCAACCTAACACCACAAAATGCGCTGAAATTCCTACGCTGTCGCTGTCTCTGTTTACAAATGTAAAACTACTGAAGTTCCATTACTGAGGTTGCCTTTTTTATTAATATGTGTGGTCATCTTTTCACAACACGACACTTCAAAACATGTTTAAAATGATAAATTTGTATAGGGAAATATCGATTTTGCAATTACGCTCCGCCCCTCGGTCTGACAACCAATGAAAAATTTATCACGATTGAGATCCAGACGAATGGGTGGGGCTTCTGTTTTGGTTTTATAGAAAAGCGAATTAAATATTTAATCCTCTATTAATTTAGCCCGTGATCGGTTGAAACATGCACGTTGCTTATGAACAGACCTCAATTAAAAGTTAATCGCGAATTAACTTAAATTTCGCTTTCTATAAACCGAGTCTTAATTTTCTTTGTATAATATTTAAGAACAATTCCACATGGTAATTTCTGGTATAAAAGTAAGGATTTTACAATTAAGCTCCGCCCCTCAGTTTACGACGAATAAAAAAATCATCAGAATTGTGATAGGGCGGGTGGGCGGGGTCATAGTTTTTTAAATATACATAGCCATCTTTTCACAACAAGAAACTTAGAACATGGTTAAAATGGTACGTTTTTGCACGGAAATATGAATTTTGCAATTATGGGACGGAGCCTAATTGCAAAATCATACAAATTTTCCATTTTAAACATGTTTTAAGTTTCATGTTGTGAAAATAAGTCTACATATATTCAAACAAAAAGGCAAAATGTAAGCCCGCCCACCTGCCCTATCTCACTTCTGATGATTTTTTTTATTCACTGTGAACCAAGGGGGCGGAGCTTCACTATAAAATACTTATTTATTTACAAGAAATTAAAAACATATTTTTAAGTATCGTGTTGTTCAAAGAATACTATGCATATTAAGAAAAAAAAAGGCAAACTATAAACCCCATCCACCTACCCCATCTCAATTGTGATGATTTTTTTTATTCGTCTTCAGCCGGGAGGCGGAGTTTAATTGCAAAATCCTTATTTTTTTATAAGAAATTATATATATAAACTTAAAAAAAGTTTAAAGTGGTAAATTTTTTTTAAGAAAATACGGATTTTGTAATTATGCTTCGCCGCCCCTAAATTTTGCTAATAAATGAAAACTTCATTACTATTTAGATCAGGTCAGGTATGGGTTTTTTCTTAATATATGTACAATGTACATAGTATTCTTTGAATAACACGATACTCAAAAACATGATTTACGTGGTAATTTCTTGTAGAAGATAATGAGGGTTTTGCAATTAAATTCCGCTTCTTTGGCTCTCGACGATTAAAAAAAATCATCACAATTGAGATAGGGTGGGTGGGCGGGGCTTATATTTTGCCTTTTTTCTTAATATACATAGTCGTCTTGTCAGAAGAAGAAACTTAAAACATTCATGTAGACAAATATGGATCTTGCAATTGAGCCCCGCCCCTCGAATTGGCAACGAATGAAAAATGTTTGCAGTTAAGCTCCACCTTCTTAGTTCACGACGAATAAAAAAAAACATACAATTGAGATAGGGCGGGTGGGCGGGGCTACATTTTGCCTTTTTTTTTTCTTAATATGTGTAGACTTATTTCGACAACAAGAAAAAAGTAATCCTCCACTTTTTTTCTACAACCCAAATACGGCAAAAGTTGACCATCAAAGTTACTATCAACGGCAATTTGGCAACGGTTCTAGGGAATATTTCAAATAATTTTCAGGAGAATACGAAGTATTTTCTTAGAGAATATGTCATTTGCCAAAATCGGTCTTGTTTTAGCAGGTACTAGCCCCGCCCACTCGCTTTCTCTTTTCTTAGAGGGTATCTCATTTGCAAAAATTAGTATTATCCTAACAGGTACTAGCCCCGCCCACCCGCCCTCTCTCTTCTTGATGGGTATCTCATTTGGCAAAATTAGTCTTATCCTAGTAGGTACTAGCCCCGCCCATCCACCCACCCTCTCTTTTCTTAGAGGGTATGTCATTTGTCAAAATCAGTTTTATCTTAATAGATACTGTTCACTAACTAAAATTTGGAAACATTACGAGCTTACTTATATGTATGCACAAGGCAGGAATTTTGAAAATCTCTAGTGTTTATTTGATTATGCTTTAATGGATTTTTCTTTTGTTGTTTTTGTTTATAATTTATTATAGTTGTCTTATTAATTTTTTTTTTTTTTGGTTTATTTATTAATGAAAAATAACTGCTTGTTTTATTAATAATAGTGCAGAACGATTAATGACTACGTACTGGATATTATGGCTATTGTCCTAAAAAAAAAATAAAAGGTGGATTTCAGTCACCATCGTTACTAAGAAATCAGTTTTTGAAAGTCCGAAGATCAAAGAGTGAATTTTAAAACACATAAAACGACTTCTTTTTGGAAAAGCTTATTTAGTTAAATATTGTCCTGTAACGTCCTGAGACGTGGAATGTTGTTTCACAATGTACAAAAGTATGTTCGATAATAAGCGAAAATTTTCTTGGTTAAAACTAAAGAAAACACGATTATTATTTGAAATAAAAATAAATAATATCAAGAAGTTGTGCTATCTATTTTTAAACACAAATTATATTTCAATAAATTTTCAGTAACGAGTTATCGATATAATTGTACTTACATTATAAAATGTGAAAGAAAATAACTTATTTTCAAGTTTATGCGGGATATTTTACCTCTTTTTTAAGACATATATTAATGCATATGTTTTGTCTTTAATGCATATCTGCCTGTCTCTAGTTTAATAAGTTTTCTAAAAAAATATAGTAAATTTTAAGAAAACGCACTTAAAATCATTTTTGTTTATATTTATTAGTAACAAAAGCGAGCTCACGAAAGCGTATTTCCTTTTACGTTTACAATAGCACTAACAAGTATTTAAAACAAGTAATAATTTGTTTGTACTATTTATTTATTATAATAATCCCATATATTTATCAGAAAATTCTAAACGAAATAAAATCTAATTGACTAGGAATATCGGCAAAGTTGTGTTAGGGTTATCTGGCAACGTTGTAAATTATCTTAGTGCCTACTATGACATTCTTACAAATTTTTTCCGTCGCTCTTAATCGAGTGGTAAATTTAAGAACAGTTTTGTTGCTGTTATGGGGGTATATGATTTCTAAATAACAATAAATGTGGCAAATCAGCCTTAAGTGAAAGTCAGTCTCACGTATTGACCGACAAACCGTTTTGTCAATGAATCAATATAATTCAAAAAAATTTCATGGCTTTTGCCTAAAAACACCTTGAACGGTTTATAAATACGAATACACAAGCGCCAACTAAAAATTGTTGCCACTCTGTGGGAATTAAGGCGATTATGGTAAGTGAAAATGTGACTTCTTAAAATTTTTAGTTTAATATTTTGACATCCATTTGAAGATGTTCAAAAACACAGTCGTATTAACGTGTTTTTCCGAATTTTAATATTTGCAGCGACTCCCCTCTACTGGGCTGACTTTGGCAAAATTCACAGCGAGTTTCGGCATTGTTCTCTAAATTTGTCACAAAAAATTATGAGTCAATTTGTCTAGAAGACAGAAGCACATGCCACTTGCAGCGAGTCTCCTCTGTCACATTACAGTCTTACCAACTCCCTTTCAGCGACTCTCCAGCCCTCTGGATCCGCCTAGACCCCGAGATGACCCTCCTCCGCTCCGTGGTGATCGAGCAACCCGACTACCAATGGCAGTACCAACTTCGCCACGAACGTGACGTCACGGCCCAAATGGAAGCCATCAACGCGCTCGAGCGCTACCCCACCCCGGCCACCAGACTCGCCCTAACCGACACCATCGAAAACGAACAATGCTACTACAAAGTACGACGTCGTGCGGCTCACTGTTTAACGAAAGTGGCAAACGCTATGGTGGCTAATTGGGCCGGACCGCCCGCTATGTTGGCCATTTTTCGCAAATTGTTCGGGTCTTTTGCCGCTCCGCATATCATTCGACAGAACAGTTTCACGAACTTTCAGCATTACCACTTGCAGAAGACCATTCCGCTGGCGATGGCGGGGTTGAGGAACGCACATGGCATTTGTCCACCGGATGTCATACGGTTTTTGTTGGACTTGTTCAAGTATAACGATAACTCGAAGAATCGGTATTCGGATAATTATTATAGGGCGGCTCTGGTGGAGGCGCTGGGGAGCACGGTCACTCCTGTCGTGTCGGTTATACACCAGGGGGCGCCCATAACGGCGGAGAGTTTGAGCACCGACACGAAGGCGATTTTGGAGGAGGTGACTAGGATGCTGAATTTGGAGAAGGCGTTGCCGTGTTATAAATATACGGTGTCGGTGGCGTGCTTGAAAACCATTAGGAAGTTGCAGAAGTTTGGGCATTTGCCGAGTAGGCCGACGGTTTTCAAGAGTTATGCCGCTTACGGCCATTTTATTGGTAGAGATTAGGATCTAGAGGTGTTATTTTCTTATGAAGGAAGTTGTAGATGTCAGGTTGGCGGCTTTGGAGTGTTTGGTGGATTTCGTTCGAGCGGACGGACGCTTGAGTGACCTCCTAGACATTTTGGATATACTCGAGAATGACCCGGATCCAGGGCTCCGACATAAATTGGCAGAATTGCTAATTAAAAATCCGCCTTTTAAGAGGGCGTATCGGGAAAGACTGGACGTTCCGGATTTGGTGGAGCGAATTTGGACAAACATTAAGTATGTACAAGCTAAATTAGGTGTCTAGGGTTCAGTTCGTGTGTAATGTTAGCGGCAAATCTCATAAGTAATGCAATTCCTTAAGTTTTGAGGTAAGCGTTGCATTTCGATATATTCTTTTATACAGGGTTTTTTCCTGTGTTGGACAAGTTTTTGTTCTTGGTTGTATTAGGGACGGATTTGTGGAGGAATTTAAAAGCCAGATGTCTTGTTATTCAGACAAACAACGTTGTGTGGACTTGTTTGATGTTGTTCAGGTCGTAAGTAATCAAAGTCAGACCGGTTAGGATTTGTTTCAGACTAGGTAGTTTTACTTTGTCGTCGTTAACGTTGTCGCTGTCTAGTCGGAATTGTTATCGTGCGTAATCCGCTTGTAACAGGCAAGTAATAGAAGTTATCGTGACCGCACACCATGTACTTTTACATCGGAAAGTTCAAGTGAATAAAACACTGTTGTTGTTTTATTTGAAGACACTCTTACAGTGAAGGATGTTTTTGTAACTTAACCCTTTTTTCAGCGTCTGGTCTTTGATTTATCTTGTCTATAACTTTCTGACGCCCTTTTGGTTTGCCTTACTTATGGGATTTGCGCACAATATACGTAAACATATTGCTCACACGCACTTTTGTAGCGGGATGTTGTCCCATGACACAAGGTTGCGCTGCGACCTGGTGGACGTTTACTACACCCTCTATGGGAGTAAACGGCCGGTCTGCCTTCCCATTCCAGAGCTTGCCGGTCTTATGCACCCACAAAAAGTGGACGTTAAAAAATCAACACCCCATATCCCCAAACTGCTTCCGAATCCGGAAATTAAACACTCTCCTAATCCTAAGGATACTTCAACGTCTATAATAATAGACGATAATCTAGAGTGCATGAACGTGGAGGTGGTAGCAAGCGATGGAGTGAAGGTGAGTGGATATTTAACAAGTTATTCGCATACTATGGTCTCGCTAATTTTGTCAGGACGAACCAATGGATATGCAAATTGAGCCTCCCCGGCCGATGCCCAAGCAGGAGTATTTTTCGGACAATTCGGTGTCTTTACCGGGGATGGGTCAGAGTGGTCCTGTGGGATTCGAGCCGGGAATGTTTAAAAAGGACGGGGATTCGAAGCATAAGTCAGATTCGGGGAAGCTTAAGAAAAAGAAGAAGGATAAGAAGAAGCACAAACATAAACATAAGCACAAACACGACCACAAACATAACAAAGATAAGGAGAAGAAAGAGAAGGATCCGAATAAGAGGGTGAAGGAGGAGACTCTGAGTTCGGTTAGTTCTACGCCGAGTCCGAATCCGACATCCATCGGGGGTGAATCACTTTAATTTTATAATGTATTTTTTATTTTGAGTTGAGATACTAACTATATTAAATGGTAAGGATGATGATGATGTTTTTTTTTGACGGGGAGAGGGTGCGTGAAACAACTTTTGAGTAGAATCTATTCATTTATTTTAAATATTAATTGATTACATAGTATAGGTGTGCTTGTCAGGATAAAATATGATATTTACAATGTAATAGTGAAACATAAATTGTACTTAATAATTTTAAAGCTCATGTAGAGATAAGGATTGGAGTAGTCGTGATTTTTGATATCCGAATGAACGAATCGCTGATTGTTGCGTGTTTATATCAGTCCAGAACGAAAACCACGAACAATCGAAGGAACAATGAGAACTAAGTATGACGTCGTAATAATGTGTATTTTCCTAAACGTAATGTACAGTTCTCACAGTTCAAACTGTCTCAAACAGTCGAGAAGGAAACTAAAAACGGAGTATAACAATATCACTGCTTCAAACAGTTCGAATCTTAACAAGTCGTTCAAAATATTCACAAATATACATCCTTCACCACGTATTTAATACTAGGGATGTTGACGCAACCGAATTGCTTATTACATCAATAACAATAAAATAACAACTGCAATTTATATACATCGACAAAAAAGCGTAACTTTGATTGGTCAATGATATAAAAATAATTGTCGCTACAAACTATGGGTCAGATCGAGATCTTCGACAAAACCAACTGATTCAAAGATCCGATTGAAATAATCAATGGAATTCAGTACGAGGAACAGAGAACACGGTTAGATGCGCTTAACACGCCTCTCATCCATCCACTCACATATTCACAGGGGTCGGGGAACGTTCCGTAACAACAAAGACCTAACTATGAACTAAAATAGATTCATCTTATATATTTTCTTATGTACTTTGGACATGTCTAACTACCATTTTCCAAAGGGAACATGCATTTACAGAGCATGAATTAACAAATTTCTCAATAATTAAATATACAACGTGTATATGCTAGGATTACAAGGTCTGTATTGTATACCTATCATGAAATCGTATTGCTCCTATTGCTTCCCACAATACAACCTCACTCTCTAAATGATTATCATTTTATTTACATCTTAACCTATCCTCTCACTATAACACAACTTTACCAGAACTGCAGACGAACCGCTTACAAACTTAATACTCTATTCTGTTCCTGTCGTATTGCTTAGCTTCGAAACTTGCAACAATCCCTATTCTACAATTTATTTAACTGTCGAGAAATTTTGTGATTGGTTCTTGTTGCTGGCTACCCAATTTGTGTAAACATCCCTGCAAAACGCCGACATATAACACACTTCCCTCCGTAAACGCACCATCCACTTACCGGCAGTGGCTAACCACACATTCGTTACTGCAATACTCGTCCTCCCACTCCGAATTTGTGATGGCCGGATTGGGGCACCCGTGCCGTATACACGAATTCGGTGGTCTCATCTGGCCCTGCGCTACGTTCTGTTGAGCTACCGTTGTTGGTACTGAAGGTGGCGCTGCCGAAACGGGAGGCGAACTCGACACCATCGGGGGCGGACTGACGTGCTGTTGCATGTGAGGTGACACGGCGTGCTGCTGCTGGGGCGACACGGGCATGTGCTGCTGCTGAGGAACCTGAAATCAACAAAATTATTAATTTTTTCAAATCACTCCCAAATTAAAACACCACATTTATGATTACTTGGTTCTAACAGCATCATCTACAAGTGTCAAAGTTCGTATTTTCAGTGCTTTACACCCTACGGAAAGCATATTGGAAATTTATTGATAAATAATCTCTGTGGTGTCCCAATTTGAATTAATTTGAATACGAAAAATGAATTAAGAAAATCGTTTGCAATTAGTTTTTTTTTTGTTGGTAGTTTGGTAACTCGTTACCTACGTTAAGTTTATGTAGTTTGGTTTGGTAGTTTCATAAACTAGCTTTTGTTTAAACGAAACTTAATTGTACCGACGGCGATACCACAGTTTTCTCTACAAGCGTAATTAACCGTTCATGTTAGGATTTTTAATTGTTCTCAGTTCCAACACAGTTTAACAATCATGAAAATTGTTATTTTATTTCACGCAATCTCTCTAAATTATACATTTTAGTTTTCTTGTATGACAACAAAGAAATAAGCAACTTTATGCAAGCGGTAATATTTTATAATATTTTAAATTGTGAAATGTCTAAGGTTTTTCGTAACTTAAATATTATTTATTTTCAATAGAGTTAATATGGTTTGTGTTTTATGACTTGAATTTTGGAACGTTTATTCTCGGACACTCCTCTCATAGCGACGTGTGTACCGAACGGCATTCTTGTGATTTCCACAATATTTTTTTTGTTTGATGGAAATTCGATTCACGCTGTAGTCTTAATTCATTAATTTTGGTTTATTGAAAATGGTGTGGCGAGAGTGGAGATCGGTCCAAGTCCAGAATGATAATTTTCCTTTAATTTATATGACTGTTTATTTGCAATACGGTCCTGCTGGGAGAGGAAACCCTGCTGGGGGTAGCTAATGTAGTTTGTCACGCGGGGGATGGAGCATAGTTGCGGAATAAAACTGAAGTCGACACAGAAGGCAGACGTTTGCGGGGGCACCGCAGCGTGGTTGTACGTAACTGTGATTAGTGCGAAGAGACAGTCAAAGACAGGGCCTCGAGTTGGTAGCGGTACTCGTTCCACGTCCCTTAGACTGTTGAATCAAAACGTGTTCTTTTTCGTGCCGGCTGCCAGTATAAAAAAATCTGCCACCATAATAATATTGATATAAGAATTGTGTACATTTAACAAGTTGTGTTTATGTGATCGAAATTCGTAATTTTGCATTTGAAAGAACTTAAAATTATTCACACATTTTTTTTGTAGTAAATTCAAGGTCACTTTTCCATTTTTGCGGTCCACCACTTGCATTAGAACGCATTCCGCCATTTCAAAACACAACGTAGGGTTCCATCTTGTTGACGATCGCTAGTATTGATGATCATTTTTTAGATTTTTCGCGGGTTTTCGAATTTTGTCCACATGTAACAATTTGGACGGGATATTTGTATTATTACAATAGAGTCATAGTATTTTGCATATTTTAGAGACGATTTATTCGTTAAAATTTTGAGATGTCATCAATTTTTTGAGATTTTGATTAAAGATTTACCATGATTACGATAACTCCACTTAAACTGTTTGAAAGATTTCAGAACATTTAGTTTTGTAGTATCAGAGTTAAATTGCAAAATGTTGTTAAAAATTTTGATTTTTTCCCAAAAATCTGGACGTCGAGGGTGAAAACTCTTCAATCCCTATTTCCTCCGTATTTTCTTTTACAGAAATATACGCTTTGCGGTTAGGCTCCGCCCTCCCGGTCTCACAACGAATAAAAAATTCATCACAATTGAGACAGGGGCGGGTGGGTGGGGCATAATTTTCGGTTGCCTTTTCCTAATAGATCTCTATAATTTTCTTTCAACAACACGATACTCAAAACATATTTTATTTGATATTTTTTGGAGAGAAATATAAAGTTTGCAATTAAGCTCCGCCCCCGTCTCACGACGAATAAAAAAAATTAATCACAGTTTTTAAATGGGGCGGTATCCATTGACTTTTTTTTCGTAATATACTTAGTCTTCTTTCAGCAATAAAGTACTTAAAATGATAAATGGTAAACTTGAGGTTAGAATTATGTTTTAAGTATCGTGTTATTGCTAGAAAACTCTATACATAAAGAAAAGGCAGCCAATGATTAAGCACCACTTCGACTTTACAATTTTGACGATTCTATAATTTCTCAATTTTATAATGTTTGTGTTTTCCAATTTTTCAAGCCAATTCGTTTTTTCTTCTTTCCAATTTCCCGATTCATTGTTTTCGATTTTTAGTTTTTTAGTGTTTCCATTTTTCGTTTCTTCGATTTGCAATTTTTGGCTCTTTCAGTTTTTCAATTTTTCCAATTTTTCAACTTTTCAAGTCAAAAAAATGGAAAAATTGTAAAATTCTACAACTGAAAAACCAAAAATTAAAATACGCAAAAGTATAAAATGAAAACTACGAAAAATCTAAAAAACGAAATATTGTAAAATCGATCTGTTTTGGAGCATAATTTTTTGGAGAAATATAAATTTTGCAATTAGGCTCCGCCCCCGTCTCATAACGAATAAAAAAGTAATCACACTTTAGATGAGGCGGGTGGGTGGGGCTTATCCATTGACTTTCTTTTTGTAATATATGTAGTCTGCTTTCAGTAATAAAATACTTAAAATGACAAACGATAAACTTGAGGTTAGAATTATGTTTTAAGTATAGTGTTATTGGTAGAAAACTCTATACATTAAGAAAATGCAGCCAATGATTAAGCCCCACCCACCCACCCCTAACTCATATGTGATGAACTTCTCATTTGTTGTCAGTTGGAAGGGCGGAGCTTAATTATAAAATCCACATTTCTCCACAAAAATTTACCATTGTAAACATGTTTTAAGTTTCTTGTTGCGAAAATATGACTATAAGTATATTAAGAAAAAAAAGAAGACAAAACTTAAGCCCCACCCACCCGCCCTATCTTAATTGTGATATTTTTTTTTATTCGTCTTCAGCCGGGAGGCGGAGTTTAATTGCAAAATCCTTATTTTTCTACAAGAAATTACCACGTGGAAGATGTATTAAGTATCGTATTGTTGAAAGAAAACTAACTCAGGATTAAGCCCCACCCACCCGCCCCTATCTGCATCGCGATGAATTTCTCATTCGTTGTCAGATCGAGGGGTGGAGTTTAATTGCAAAATCTAATTTATCCACAAAAATTTACCATTTTAAACGTGTTTTAAGTTTCTTGCTGTGAAAAGAAGATTACGTATATTAAAAAAAAAAAAGAAGTCAAAACATAAAGCTCACCCACCCGCCCTATCTCAATTGTTATGATTTTTTTATTCGTCTTAGGTCAGGAGGCGGAGTTTAATTGCAAAATCCTTATTTTTTTACAAGAAATTACCATGTGAAACATGTTCTTAAGTAATGTGTTCTTCAAAGAAAACTCTGGATGTATTTAGGGTAAAAACTCAACACGGATTCATATACCACCAGTACAGAAGTGTCTTATTTTATAAAATAAAAACAAAAAAACAAATTAATAAATTTTGGAGATGACGTCATCCCATTGGTACATTAATCAAAAAACTGTACAACTTTCGTCTTTAACTTGTTTTCTATCCCTAATTATAAATAAGCTAGTAAGCCATACCGTATATACAGCGTGTGTCTAAAAGTTTTTTAATTTAGATTTCATTTACACAAAATGTATGAAAGACCTTTATGCGCGCATTTAATGTTAAATTGAACATAATAATTAGGATTTTATACATGAAAAACCGTATCATCTTGTCGTCGAGAATCGTTATATCTTGTGGTAAAATCTTATCTTTAGCATTCATTCAACAAATAATTGTTAAAATTGAGGATTGGGATTCCTCAGGGTTCAGTACTGTAACCTCGAATTTTCTAGTCTTTTGTAAACGATGTACCATTTTAAAAATGAACACTGCTCACCTGTTGCATATACGTATTGTGCTGTTGCTGCTGCATGTGCTGCATATGGACTTGGCCCATTGAAGGCTGCATCATGCTTTGGTGCTGTTGCTGCTGCTGCTGTTGCTGGGCCTGGTTCATATTCGTCATCATGGGTTTTTTACCTATGGGGGGCTGTTGTGTGGGGGGCGTCGCCCCTGCCGACGACATGGGGGGTGACGGAATGGTTCCTTGGGGGGTGTAGCCGCCGTATTGCGGGCCACCGGCACTATAGTTGCCGTAGTTTCCATACATGCCTTCGTTCTCGCCGGCACCTTTCGATACTAAACTAGCCCTGTAAGCTGCCAGCGCTTTCAGGTATTCTTTTTTGGCCGCCTCGGTTTTTTTCTTGTATACCTTGTCACAAAAGATTGGTTATAAAGAGACATAAGAGGTATCTGTCACTGCCGGTGCGTGAAGGAGGAGTTTACAATCGAGACACCTAACCTATTTCTCGCACGTGCGAGTCTTGTTTGTGGATGTCAATGTCAAAAACCGTTGCTAACGCAACGGGTGCACGCGATGCTATTTATAGGACGTAATCGTCGGAGCAATCGTTAAATAATTCAAGTACTTTTATAAGCCATTAAATACTACTAAATACTTACAGGCAATGAATGAAATATTAATAATAATTGTCGTTTTATAAATAATAATAGCCACTATTTATGAAACAACAATAAACGTAATGATAACGTGCTGAGACCAGTAACAGCTTTTAGATTTAATTTTATGGAATGATGTATTTTATTTATTATTCATCATTCGGATAATTTAGTCATAAAATTTAAATTCAGTTAATAACACGTAAGTATGCACTTAACCTCCAGTCATCGCTATGATTAATTCAAGATTTATATTTCGACCATAAAAGATTTTATGTATATACATGCGACTTAAGAGGGCTGTTTCAATCATAATTTGTGGCTAACCCATGCCCCGGCATCATTAAACCGTATTTTTTATCAACTCTTAATTAAACGCAATCACGCTGATTGGCTATAAAACGTAATAGAATTCCCCCGAAACAAACGTAGGGTTACTAAAATTTAGAAAACACTCCATCAATCTTAACTAATTAACACTTCAGGTCGGTTAAACACAGTTCACACTTTTTACAGGCGTGGGCTGTTGTGTAACGACACCTTGTCTTTCAAAGCATTACTGCCTGGTATTTTCAAAAATGACCAATGTGCTGCAATTTCCGAATTCTATGTCTTTAATTATTATCGTAGCTAAAATATTAAAAGTGTAATAATAGATTGTGTAATTTTTTGTCTAGCTTCAGATAATAAAAAATGACGTCACAAACGAAACTGCTTCAAACTGTTTCGCATCGGCCTGCGTTGTGGTGGAGATGGATCACATCTGCCCTCAGTGCAGCTGTGTCACTATTTCGAAAACAGCACACTTTAGTGATGTCAGTTTTGATGAAATTAACACTGAAAATTTCGACAACACTCGCCTTAGTTACTCTATAAACTATTTAGAAAAAGAAGTTTGAGAAAAAATGTCACCACAATGGTACCAGGCAGTTATAAATAGACGGGTACCGGTAGCAAATAATTTCTTGTTTTTGTTAGAAAGTCAGTCACTTGCACCACAAAAATATTTCAAATCTGTAGTGTCGGTTTATAAAATTGTAAGTATAACCGACACATTTCCTACTAGTTTATTGGCTATTTTTAATTCCAGCGTAACAAATAACTCTGTAATAAACAAGTGCAATAAAACATTAATCATCTACTGTTATAATTAATAGCTCGATGGTAACTAATAACACTACAAACCGTGTTTGAACAAATAACAAAAATATTTGTTCCTTGTTGGCATTGTAGTCCGAATTCTGGGCCACGTCGTTACCGACTGACTAATGTCGGCAATTCATCCCGCGAACATTGCTCTTAATTACGCCATCTCCTTAATTCACTCAAACAGCAGTTCGTACAAACAGAAAAATTAAACTTACATTCTTGTGTTCCGAATCTAAAGCGTCCCACATGGAAGCGACGATTTTCGAGACTTCGCCAAAACTGGCATTGGGATTTTGTCCCTTGATGGCTGCTTGCGTATCACGGAAGAACAAGGCGTACGCCGAAACGGGTCTGCAATAAAAATAAAAGTAAAGATAAAATCCGAAAAGTAGCAATGAAAATTAATCATATATGGATAGTTCCGAATCGGGCCGAGCCACTACATAGTAAGTAAAATTGCAACAATAAATCTGCTGTTACAACTTGCGCGCACGGTGAATGTTAGCTTTATGGGCCATATAACGTCTTCCTTTCTGTTATGCAGCTGGGTAAATGGCATTCTCAACATTTTAATACGATTTAATAGCAGCCGCGAAAATCGATAAGGTCTTCCTTCACATGCGGAACCCCGTGATGGGGCGGAAGAGGGGTGTGGGGAGTATTGATACCAATATACTATGTTACAAGTATGAACGTCACGGCCAGGAGTCGCAGCGTGTATACTTTTTCTCTTCATTTATTTTTCACACTGCGTACATAAAATAAATGGCGCTTTTTCAATGGAGATCGATGAACAGTTTGTTGTTCAAAAATATTCCTCGTACTGTAATAAAATTTTATAGTCTGATAGTGGCATTTAAGCCAATAATGCTCGACAAACTCTCTGGTTAAGATCCTCGTCAATCGGTGACAGATGACGCGTGCTGCGTCGAAATTTTCGTAAAAGGGGTTGTATTTAGGAAGAGTTCGTTAGAGATTAAAAGTTTGATTAAATTAGCGACACCATGAACAAACGTGGATTGTTGATTTATTGGACAGTGTTTATGTGGACATCGTTAAAAGGAGGATCCAAATCAAACTATAAAACTTTAATGCGGTTACAAACTGTACAACAAATCGATCAAGGAAAATACAAAGCGTACACTTCGAAACTTAAGTTTAAAGAGAACGAAAAAGTAAAAAAAAATTGGTCGAAGGTTATTTCGACAGAACTTCCCTCCTACCTGAAGTAAAGCCCAATAAATTCCGCTTCTTTGAAAAATTATAAAAAATTTTGCGATTTTTGTTTTCTGATAACATCTATAATGTAACAACCAGGAACGTAAATAACACTCCCGCAGATTTTTTGGTTTGAATTTTTCAATTTTTCATTTTTTTGTTTCTTCAGATTTTCAATTTTCCAACTTTTGACTTTTTCCATTTTTAGATTTTGCAATTTTTCGATTTTTTGTTTTTCAATTTTTCATTTTTCTTGTTTTTAAAGTTTGCAATTTTGTAATTCTTTAATCTTTCATTTATTCAAATTTTCGATTTACAATTTTTCGTTTCGGTTTTTTCTTTTCTTTATTTTTACACTTTCCGATTTTTAAATGCTCAAACTGTATAATTTTTTGTTTTTTCAATTTCAGTTTTTTTTTTATTTTTCACCTTTTCAATTTTTTATTTTTTTATTTCATTAGTTTTACGTTATGCGTCTCTTCGGGCTTTCATTTTTAAATTTTTCAGTTTCCCGATTTTCAACTTTTGGATGTTTCAGTTTTCAGATTTTGCAATTTTTCGATTTGCAATTTCACGAGTTTTAATTTTTAATTTTGCCATTTTTCAATTTTTTTATTTCCAATTTTTCATTTAGGTTTTTTGCTTTCTTTATTGTTTCAATTTTTAGATTTTTCAAAGTTCTGATTTTCTAACTTTTCTTTTTCTCAATGTGAATTTTTTTAATTTTTGTATTTTTCAGCTTTTTGATTTTTCAATTTTTAGACTTAAGTTTTCGTTTTTCCGTTTTTAGATTTTTTAGTTTCTTCGATTTTTCAATTGTTCGTTTCTTCAATTTTCGATTTGCAATATTTCTAGTTTTCACTAAACATGTATCTAATAAAAATAATACTTACAATTTTAAAGATTTTCCCCTTTTTAGAATGTTAGAATTTTTCCATCTTTAATGTTACAGTTTTCCGACTTTACAATTTTGGCGATTCTATAATACCTCGATTTTACAATTTTTTGATTTTCCGATCTGTTAATCCAATTCGTTTTATTTTCCAATTTTTGGTTCTTTCGGTTTTTCAATTTTTCCGATTTTTCAACTTTTTGAATCAAATTTGTACAACTGAAAAACCAAAAATTAAAAGACGCAAAAATATATAATGAAAACTACGAAAAATCTAAAAAACGAAATATTAAAATTTAAACAAATTGGATAATTGAGAAATCCAAAAATTGCACAACTAAAAAATTTAAAAATTGGAAAATCATGTTTGATATTATATATAGTATGCCAAAATTGATATATATGCATTTCCAAAACAGTTATATGAGAATCTCATAATTCGACAAGTTATTTATAATTCAGAACTTCTGGTCCACAATCGCGGGCGAGCGGTGCGTAAAAAACAACACTGCAGAGAGCGGAGTTGCCAGATCTACTGATTTACGCAGGAAAGTAACGTTTTATTTTTGTTTGTTTTTTCTCTTCATTCCCTATATATTTTTTTTCAAAACAATACGATAATACTTCAAACACGTTTCACTTCGTACTTTTTTGTACAGCCTTTGCGGTTACGCTCCGCCCTCCCGGTCTCCCAACCAATAAAAAAATCATCACAATTGCGATCGGGGCGGGTGAGTGGGGCATAATTTTCAGTTGCCTTTTCTTATTAGATGTCTATAATCTTATTTCAACAACATGATACTTAAAACATCTTTCACTTGCTATTTTTTTTGGAGAGAAATATAAAGCTCCGCCCCCGTCTCACGACAAATAAAAAAAATTAATCACAGTTTAAATGGAGCGGGTAGGTGGGGCTTATCCATTGACTTTCTTTTCGTAATATACGTAGTCTTCTTTCTGCAATAAAATACTTAAAATTACAAATGGTAAATTTGAGGTTAGAATTATGTTTCAAGTATCGCGTTATTGATAGAAAACTCTATACGTCCAATGATTAAGCGCGGTCGAACGGCGCGTCAAAAACAACACTGCAGAGAGCGGAGTTGCCAAATCTACCGATTTACGCAGGAAAGTAGTTTTATTTTTGTTTTTTTTTTCAAAACAATGCGATAATACGTCAAACACGTTTCACTCCGTACTTTCTTGTACAGAAATATGGACTTTGCGGTTAGGCTCCGCCTTCTTGGTCTCACAACGAATAAAATTCATCATAACTGAGATTGGGGCGGGCGGGCGGGGCATAATTTTCGGTTGCTTTTTCTTAAAAGATATCTATAATTTTCTTTCAACTTCACGATACTTAAAACATCTTTCACTTGGTAAGTTTTTGGAGAGAAATATAAATTTTGCAATGAAGCTCCGCCCCCGTCTCACGACCAATAAAAAAATATTCACAGTTAAATGGGGCGGGTGGGTGGGGCTTAGCCACTGACTTTCTTTTCGTAATGTATGTAGTCTTCTTTCAGCAATAAAATACTTAAAACGACAAATGGTAAATTTGAGGTTAGAATTGTGTTTTAAGTATTGTTTTATTGACAGAATGCTATGGAAAGAAGATTACGTATATTAAGAAAAAAAAGTCAAAACATAAGCCCCACCCACATCTCAAATGTGATGATTTTTTTATTCGTCTTGAGCCAGGAGGCGGAGTTTAATTGTAAAATCTTTGTTTTTCCACAAGAAATTACCAAGTGAAACATGTTCTTAAGTAATGTGTTCTTCAAAAAAAAAACTACGCCAGAGATTAAGTCCTACTTATACACGCCCCAATTTTGGTTAACCATTTACCATGCTTACGATAACCTTAAAACATTTGCAAGATTTCAGAGCATTCGGTTTTGTAGTTTCAAAGTTAAATCGCAAAATGTTATACCATTTTGTTTTTTTTTTTCCAAAAAATCCGAATGTGTAGGGTGTAAACTCAACAGGGATTCATTCACCACAAATAAATGAAGGAGCATCTTATTTTATAAAAATAAAAAAAAAATACAATTTTTGGTTGACGTTTTACAATTTACATGATATTCTTAATATACAGTAGTCAGACGGAAACGGGAGACCTATTTCTTCGTACTCTAGAGGTCATGAAAGTTCGAGAAAACACAAGAGTAGGGAGTCGATTACAATACTTCCTTAGCTTACGCCCGTAAAGTAAAAATAAATAAACATTCACTGTACCACAATAAAATTATAAATCTACCTTCTACAGAAAATTGCAGGTTGTACTCGAGTCTATTTCTGGATGCAAAGCAATTATAAAACGTCCGAAGAGAAATTAAAAATCTGCGGCCCCATGTCGAGTTTGACGTCAGTTCCGGCGTAAGCGGATATAGGCCGTCATTATTAATACCGTCATCAGTCCTCCCTCCACATTTTATTAACGAGAGATTTCATTCGAAACTCTTCGAATCATCGAAATCTGAATAACCCTCCCCGCAATAATCTAAATGAATTCTGGATTTCGGTGGAGCCGGATTTTTAAAATCAACATTTTTCCGGGGGCCGACGCACAAATAAAGATAAACATTTCGTGGACTGGGGTGAAACTTTTTACGTTTTACTGCCGAAGCGTCCCGATTTTTATGGACTTGGACGGATTAAATTTCTTATTTGTTGCTACCTCAGCGAAAGTTTCAGCCGTTCTGCGTCTCCCCTCAGGGATAATCTCCCGAAAACTCTCAGGAATGTAGATAATTTGTTGTTGTTCATAAAGATCGGCCGAAATTAAATTACGATTTGATCAAAAGACCCTTTTAGCGACAGAATTTCTTCTTAATTCTATTATTCTACGCTCGTTCCGTCCTGGATTTCGGGGGCTGTTTCTTGAGAACTACACCGTTTGAGATATATATTATTTTATAGGTCGTAAAACTTGGGGTTTTTAAAATGTAGCCGTTCTGTATGCGTCCGCTGAAACATCGCTTGGGTGTTTATATTAAATGAGGTTCCAGTATTTAAAATACGAATTTAGTTCGGCATTAATTGCTGAAAATTCCGCATCGAATAAAGTGGAATTTCATCGAACTTAAGTTGCAGTTACTGTCAAAAGTGACCCCGCGGCACTTTATTACTATTACCACTATATTCCCGCGACTTAATTGAACTTAAGCAAAACGGCGCCATTAAAACGACGATTCAATTTCGAACCTTGCGGTTACGAGGCGCTTATCTCTTAAGTGGCTGAAAACGCTGAAATTTGCAAAGCTCTCGTGTTTTTTCGTTTTATTATTTCCGCCGAAATCCGACAGACTATTAACGTTAACAAACGCTACACAACAGCTACTTGTTGATTAATAATGAACCCGTGCGAAATTGGCTGTGGTTTCATTAATCGAACATGATCATTAAACAAATAAATGATGAATATCAATTAGACATAGATAACAAATGGCCACGGCACCGCACTGCTAACGCTTGCCGGACGAATAAATGGCTCGGTTAAACGTTAGATACACAAATACGACTATAACTCACTTTTGGGGCTCGTTAGGGTCCCGCTTCTTTTTCTTCTTCTGGACTTTGGGCTTTTTCTGCGTTTTCGTTAACGCTTGGTCCGCGGGTTCGGGCGACGGCCTCTTCATCGCCGTCATCTGAAAAGAAAAACACTGATCAATTTTTTCGAACTCACTGAAATTGATTAAAATAAAATTAGCTTGCAAGACAACCAACTTTCTCGTTGCTCACTTTTTCCGTCGCATCATTGTCGGCGTAAAATGCCGTTCGACTCTGGTAGAATTCTTTTAAATTTGACAAGGTGTTGTAAAACAATATGCTTCTGTTTCTGTCTTCGGTCGACATACTGTATTTACGCAGTATACGTCTTCGTCCCCAAAATGCTAAGAAGTACGGGTATTCTTTACAGTGCGTCTTACTTATTTAATTGGTACAGTTTTACAACAAGTTGCCAAAATTAAAAGAATTTTACTATAGATAATAATTACAACTTTTACTGTACCTATAGCTTACAACTTAGGGGCATCGGTTAGTTGCGCGCCGCGGTCAAAAAAATCTGTAGGCAGCTAGTCCTAATTTCTCAGGACAGTTGCACGCAAACTAGCTGAGAGGCAAGGGTCAGTTGTTTGCTACTCTACGATCAAGAAGATTTGCATATAATTCAACAATAGTCGGCAAAATTTTGAGAACACGTCATCAATTTTTTAGGAGGAGATAAATGGACAAATTTAATTAACGATTTATCATGCTTAGGTTAACCTTAAAACGTCTACAAGATTTCAGACAGAGTATTCGGTTTTGCAGTTTCAAAGTTAAGTTGCAAAATGTTGGTATACAATTTTAGTTTTTTTTTTGTCAAACATCTGGATGTCAAAGGTAAAAAACTCAACACGGATTCATAAAACACAAGTGTAGATGTGTTATTTTATAAAATTTAAACAATATCTCCTATTGTAAATTTTGGAGAAGACGTCATCCCATTTTTGGTGGCGCTGATTAGACAAATTAGATTAGTCAAAACTTATTTCGAGCGAACTTTCCTCGCCCCTGAAGTACAATCTAACAAATCAGACTTCTTTGAAAAATTATAAAATTTGAGTTTGTGATATTTAATTTTTTTTGTGATAACCTTTGTATCTTAGTCTTAGATGATACTGCCACAAACTGCTTGTTTCTATATACGCGAAATATCGTTTATATGTAACCTGATGTAAATTTGGCAAAATAGTTTTGTAATGTAATTCTGATTAAAAGTCAAGGCGGATTCATAAACCACAAGTGCAGGAGTATATTATTTCATAAACGTTCCAAAAATTTTAATCCGTTTATAGTTTCAACTAACCAAATAACGATTAAAGAATAAATAACTCCACAAACTCTACCTTCTTATTACACGAAGTCTGGATAAATTAGCAGATAAAGAATGTATTTGTTGTTACAAAATATAGCTGAATTTTTGCCTCAAGAGCTATTACTTTTTCGGTGATATCAAAGCCTCATTTACGATAAAAATGATACTTATGTAATTTTCGACTATAGAAACTCAATTGTGATCAACAAAATTATAATGTATGCTTTATATAAAAATTCTTTTGCAACTTTGTCTCTTCGCAGGAAATTAATTGTCGTTACTGCCGTTTTTACTTCCCGAGCGTAATCGAGTACATCGGACGAATGCCGCTTTTATATTTTCTCGACGTTTCATGACCCCCGAGAGTACGAAAAAAGTAGTCTCCCGTTTCCGTCCGTCCGTCTGTCTGTCTGGTGTCTGTATCCATTTTTATTAGATATATAGGTAATCTCCGAAATTGCTGGACTGATTGTTGTCAAATTTTGTACGTATATTAGAAATATCATGTAGATGGTTAAATACTAACTAAAATTTTGCTAATCATCCCCACCAATAATTTGATGACGTCATTTCAAAGAATTCTAGGTTTATTTAATTTAATTGTTATACATCAATATAGACTTGTGTGGTGTACGAATCCGCTTTGAGTTTTTCCCTAGTCGTCTAAATTTTTGCAAAAACATAATACACGGTATAATAACACTCTCTCGCATTAACTGCCCATTCACAATGGACATAAGGCATAACAAGTACATAAAGCTTACATAAATACATAAAGTTGAAACGATGGAAAACGTGTACCCCTGTTCACAGTGGACGAACGTAATTCTTATGCTTATGAACGTTTTATGTAATCCTTGTGTGCGTACACAAAGTTGAAACAAGTTCAACTTTGTGCACGAATTATGTCAAAATTATGTTAAAATCTAGGGACTTTTGAATGCTGCTATTGAATTCCCTTTGACATTTGGCACTTGGTACTTCACACCTTTGATTATATTATATAAATTATAATCAAAGCCTCACACTGCTAGTCTGTTCTGTACTGCGAGTTGTCAAGTTCGAATATCGTATGAAATTGTAGGTTAGATATTTTGATTGACTCAGTTTGAGGTTAGCCGTTTCTATGTTTAGCCAGGAGTTATTCCGTTCTGCGTTTGCGCAGTTTAACAATTCTTACAGAGTTCACTGTGTCCACTGTGAACGTAGATAAGCATAAGCCAGACACAAACCAAAAACGTAAATTATGTTATGCGCTCGTTCTTATGTCTTATGTTCATTGTGAATGGGCAGTAAGAATTATCTATGTTTATGACGTCATAATAAATTTTTTATTGAGGAAATTACCCTACTTTCTGGAAAGTTGAGAATGCACTCTCCTTTATTTAAAAATGTAAAACCTTCTCGGGGGCGCCAAATGTCTTTTCTTTTTAATGTGAAACCTTCTCGGAGGTACAACTGTTTTTTCTTTTAATGTAAAACCTTCAAACCTTCTCAGGGGCCCCAAATGTATTTTTTTTTAATGTGAAACCTTCTGGGGGGTCCCAATTGTCATTTTTAAATGTAAAACCTTCTCGGGGACGCGAAATGTTTTCTTTTTTAGAATGTGAAACCTTCTCGGGGGCCTCAAATGTCTTTTTTTTTAATCTGAAACCTTGTCGGGGGTTCCAACTGTATTTTTTTAAATGTGAAACCTTCTCGGGAGCCCCAACTGTCTTTTTTAAAAATGTAAAACCTTCTCGGGGGCGTCAAACCTCTTTTTTTTAAGAATGTGAAACCTTCTCGGGGGTCCCAATTGTCTTTTCTAAAAATGTAAAACCTTCTCGGGGGCGCCAAATGTCTTTTTTTTTAATGTGAAACCTTCTCGGAAGTCCCAACTGATTTTTCTTTTAATGTAAAACCTTCAAATCTTCTCGGGGGTCCTAATTGTCATTTTTAAATGTAAAACCTTCTCGGGGGCGTCAAATGTTTTTTTTTTAGAATGTGAAACTTTCTCGGGGGCCTCAAATGTCTTTTTTTTAATCTGAAACCTCGTCGGGGGTCCAACTGTATTTTTTTAAATGTGAAACCTTCTCGGGAGCCCCAACTGTCTTTTTTAAAAATGTAAAACCTTCTCGGGGGCGTCAAACCCCTTTTTTTAAGAATGTGAAACCTTCTCGGGGGTCCCAATTGTCTTTTTTAAAAATGTAAAACCTTCTCGGGGGCGCCAAATGGCTTTTTTTTTAATGTGAAACCTTCTCTTTTTCTTTTAATGTAAAACCTTCAAACCTTCTCGGGGGCCCCAAATGAATTTTTTTTTGTGAAACCTTCTCGGGGGTCCCAATTGTCATTTTTAAATGTAAAACCTTCGCGGGGGCGCCAAATGTTTTTTTTTTTTTAGAATGTGAAACCTTCTCGGGGGCCTCAAATGTCTTTTTTTTAATCTGAAACCTTGTCGGGGGTTCCAACTGTATGTTTTTAAATGTGAAACCTTCTCGAAAGCCCCAACTGTCTTTTTTAAAAATGTAAAACTTTCTCGGGGGCCTCAAACCTCTTTTTTTAAGAATGTGAAACCTTCTCGGGGTTCCCAATTGTCTTTTTTAAAAATGTAAAACCTTCTCGGAGGCGCCAAATGTCTTTTCTTTTTAATGTGAAACCTTCTCGGAGGTCCCAACTGTTTTTTCTTTTAATGTAAAACCTTCAAACTTTCTCGGGGGCTCCAAATGTATTTTTTTTTTTAATGTGAAACCTTCTCGGGGGTCAAATTGTCATTTTTAAATGTAAAACCTTCTCGGGGGCGCCAAATGGTTGTTTTTAGAATGTGAAACCTTCGGGGGGGCCCCAAATGTCTTTTTTTTAATCTTCTCGGAGGTTCCAACTGTCTTTTTTAAAAATGTAAAACCTTCTCGGGGGCGTCAAATGTCTTTTTTAAGAATATGAAATCTTCTCGGGGGCCCCAAATGTCTACTTTTTAAGAATGTGAAACCTTCTCGGGGGCCTCAATTTTTTATGTTTGTTTTTATTATTTATTGTATTTTCAAGAAAAAATACTTCTTAATAAAGTTTGTATTCTAGAGATTAAGTTATAATTTTTAAACTTTTTACAGTTTCCTAGGAAAGTACAATACAGTAACATATTGTTACGATTTACGGGTATTTAAATCAGCGTGAATGAAACTCCACAATTCATTTCTCAGTAATACTATTTTACACAACTATACAGCGATTATGTATAGAATAATTCCGACTCGACTGGAATGGATTTGACTAGAGTTGAATTCTCTCGTTGACTGGACTCGACTGCTCGTTTCCGACGGTGGTCCCTCTTTAAACCATGATACGTTCTTCTAGAGAGTTCGCGAACGCCGCCTTCGAGGTTGTTCTGGAGTTCGCCATTGGGACTTTTCTCCGTCATCGGCGTCATAGGCGTCATACCGGGACGACGTATGAGTTTATTTCGTAATAATATTATACTGTAATATTTACTGATGTTTGGAATAGGAATGGGAAAATGAACCATTCAATTCCAATTTGCACTCCGAGTAATTATCTAAGCGGATTACATAGCAGGGGGTTGTCTGACTATTGTCCCATCTAAGCTGTCAATTTGACGTAGCACAAGTTGCCTATTTACCAAAACTGAACTTTACTTTGACCATGGTTCTCAAGGTTTATTTTGTTGCATCTGAGATCCTATCGATGCTATAAACTGGTAAGTTAATGGCCATATCAAGGTATCGCTAGGCCATAACACTTAATTTTATTGTTTGTACATTTTGTATTATCAGGGCGTTAACAGCAATCAGCAACTGAATCGCAAGATGCTGATGACGCATTTTTCGAAACAGGTATCATCACGACACCATTATTGAGATTAGAAATCCTGTAATTTCAAGAATACATTTCACGTTATTATTCCTTAATACTATCACTATTATTAGTCTTATTACTTCCTATTATTATAAAAATGGAATCGAGTAAATAACTGGAATTACAGACGTGACTTCGAAATTGAAATAGCACGAAATTAAAGTTATCACGAAATCATTGACATAAATAAATTGTACACTAAATAGTTTTAATTTCCAGTGTACAGATTATCCACACAGGGGGACCTTTGCCGCCTTGTCGACGCAGGCAATACAGTTATGTAAATGCAATTATTATTAAATTGAGGATAAAGTGGCGTTTACTGTAAACACGACCGGCAAATTTAAACACCGTAATTTTCAATAATAATTTGATGACACTGTATATAAAGTGAGCAAATAAACACGTTTTACTTAAGTTACGTTACGCATAGAGCCAGAAAAACCCTTACCATAGCGGGATGCGGCGTGCTGTCGTCGCTGTCCTCGCTGGTGGTGGGTTCTTGCCCCGGCGGCGCCGGCGGGCTGTTCCCCCTCCCTTGGGGGTGTTGCGGCGACGTCCCGTACTGATTCATCGCGCCTGGAGGCGGCTGTCCGTGACTCATCATCATTTGCTGATGCTGCTGCTGTTGCTGTATCATCAGTAGTTGATTGTTGTGCTGTTGCTGCTGGCTAGGACTCATCGAGTAGTTGGGTTGTGGACTGTGGTAGGACGGATTGACCATCCCGTGATCGGGACCTGACAAGTACAGCGGCTGCTGGTACCCCCCTGTGGGGTCGTGCATGCCCATGCCGCCGTCCTGCTGTTGGTTCATTTGTTGGTTCATCTGCTGCATGCCTTGCATCGGCTGCTGCTGGTAATGCTGCTGCTCCGTGCTGACTTGCTGCTGCTGCTGTTGCTGCTGGGGGTTGATCGCGGGAATGTCGAAGTCTTCGTCGCCGAAACTAGGCGTATGAAATGTCTATAAACGAGAGAGGAATGATTATATGAAATGTATATCAAAGTGAATTGAGTGTTTAATGGTATATACGGAGTGGAACGGAACAAGAAAATTATCAGAACACAACTCAGGTTATGTCAAAAATGTCAGTAAAATATGTATAACGACAAATGAGCTGAAAGAAGCAACATACAAAATGATGAATAGAAAAATACCAGGACACAACGAAATAACCATCGTAATAACGAATGGGGAAAGAGAAAAAGAACTCCTTGACAGTATTAATCAGGCAAAAAAGTAAAATAGCAGTGACTATAAACTTTAGAGGAATAATTTTAGGAAGAGCATTGAGAAAAATATATGCCAGGATTTCAGAGAACAAATTAATCGAAAAATTGGAACACACACCGGACGAAAGCTATAGCGGATTCAGAAGAAAGAGAGGACCAAGTAATTACATATTTATACTTAGATAAATATTGGAGAAAGTAAATAAAACTAAATACATGCGTGTTTCTTAGACATGGAGAAAACGTTCCATAGAATAAGTAGAGAAGACATGAAGAACACTACAAGAAAATTATGTAAAGGTAAGAAGTGAGAAATGGGAAATGTAAGAAATGCGAAGTGTGAGATATGCAAAAAATGAGCAATCAGAAGAAATGAAAAACGTGAGAAACTGAAAACGTAAGAAATTTTAGAAATATGAAATGTGGAATTAGAAACGCGAAATGAGAAATGGGCAATGTGAGAAATGAGGAAAAATGAGATATGGGAAGAAATAAGAAACGTGAGAAATTAGAAACACGAGGCATGACCAACGTAAGAAACATGAAATGATAAATGAAAAGAAATCACAAAACGAGAAGAAATAAGAAATGTGAGAAACATAAAATGAGGAATGAGAGGAAATGATAAAAGTGAGAAATGCGAAATGTGAAAAATGAGAAAAGCGAGAAATGATGACAAAACTGAGTACCATGAAATGAGAAATGACAAAAATGGCAATACGAGAAGAAATGAGAAACGTGAGAGATGAGAAACATGAGGGATGAGAAACGTGAGAAATGAGAAACATGAGGCATGAGAAACGTGAGTACTGAGAAGTGTGAAACATAAAATGAGAAATGTGAAGAAATGACAAAACGTGGTAACATGAGATGAAAAACGAAAAGAAATCGCAAATGATAAGAAATGAAAAACGAGAAGAAATGACAAGATGAGAAAACTTGGTAAATGAAAAACGTAAGAAATAAGAAATGTAAGAAACATAAAATGAGAAATGAGATCAAATGACAAAAGTGAGAAATGCGAAATGTGAGAAGTGATGAACGTGAGAAATGGGAAATGTGAGAAATGAGGAAAAATGAGACATCAGAAGGAACAAGATAGACGAAAAAATTATAAATGCGAAATGGGAAGAAATGAGAAATTAGAAATGACAAAACGTGAGTAACATGAAATGAGAAATGACAAAAATGGCAATACTAGAACAAATGAGAAACGTGAGGGATAAGAAACGTGAGCGATGAGATGCGAAACGTAAGAAATGTGAAGAAATGAGAAATGTGAGAAATAGAGAAGGTGAGAAATGAGAAAAATGTTAGAAATATGAGATATGAGAAGAAATATGTTAAACGAAAAACGGAGGAAATAAGAAATGTGAGAAACATAAAATAAGAAATGAGAAGAAAAGACAAAAGGGGGGAGAAATGCAAAATTTGAGAAGTGATGAACGTGAGAAATGAGGAAAAATGCGACATTAGAACAAACGCCATATACGAAAAAATTAGAAATGCGAAAGGGGAAGAAATGAGAAATTAGAAATGACAAAACGTAAGTAACATGAAATGAAAAATGAAAAGAAATCGCAAATGATAAGAAATGAGAAAAGAGAAGAAATGACAAGATGAGAAGAAATGAGAAACGTGAGATGGGAAACATGAGAAATGGGAACTTGGTAAATGAAAAACGTAAGAAATAATGTATGTGGGAAACATAAAATGAGAAATGAGAGGAAATGACAAAAGTGAGAAATGCGAAATGTGAGAAATGGGGAAAAATGAGACATCAGAAGGAACAAAATAGACGAAAAAATTAGAAATACGAAATGGGAAGAAATGAGAAATTAGAAATGACAAAACGTGAGTAACATGAAATGAAAAATGACAAAAATGGCAATACGAGAAGAAATGAGAAACGTGAGCGATGAGAAACATAAGAAATGACAAATGAGAAATGTGAAGAAATGAGAAAGGTGAGAAATGCGAAACCGCGGGAAATGTGAGAAATAGGAAAGGTGAGAAGTGAGAAAAATATTAGAAATAGAAAATACGAAATGAGAAATGCGGAATTAGAAAAGTGAAATGAGGAAAAATGAGATCTGAGAAGAAAAAATGAGAAATGGGAGAAATGCAAAATGTGAGAAACATGAAATGAAAATAAATCAGAAATGAGAAGAAATGAAAAACGTGAGAAACGCAAGACGTGAGAAACATGAAATTGGAAGAAATCAGAAATAAGATAGGACAAGGAATTATAAATGAAAGGAATGACACAAAGAGAAGAAATGGGAAAACATGAGAAATTAGAAATGGGAGAACCGACAAACTTGTGAAATGAGAAATAAGAAATGCGAGAAATCTGAAGAAACGCGAAATGTAGGAAATGATAAACGTGAAAAATGGGAAACAAAAGAATTGAGAGACGCGATAAATGGAAAATATGTGAAATGGAAAACTTAAGAACTGAGAAACGTAAGAAATGTGAGAAATGGGTAACGATAAAAATCACAAGAGAAAGCGTCAAATGTTACAATTCTGAAGTTTTTGAACGAATTCCTTGAATCTACAAACACCATAAATTTCAACAGACATATGATATGATTTCTGGCTAAAATTAACCGAATTATGCTACGCCGATGACCTGGTAATATGTACTCGGAAAGACAGAAAAACAATTACAAAAAAAAAAAAAACGTAGGTTTATATCGTATTGATTAATTGAAAATTAAAAATACGACAATTAAAATAATAAAAAAAAAAAGGAAAAGTAGACAATGAACTAGAACAAGTATGAAATTCTCGAAAAACAAGAAGAGATAAAATCAGAAACCAAACATTCAGAGAAGTTAAAGATAGACCTAGATGGCTCGGACATGTAATAAGAAGTGATAAGGAAAAAATAGTTGCGTAAATAGATGAAGCGAAGGAAGTTGGGAAGCGAAAGCAAGGTAGACCAAGAAAAAAGTGGAAGGAAAAAGAAAAAATCTGGCGAAAGAAATGTAAAAAAGTTCCAGTTTAAAAGAGGAAGAAGCATAGTTTATGAAGTTTAGTAAGATATTATGTATTTGTGGTTTTACAAAGCACACAAAAAAGTTATACCTACTTTACGTAAGTCTAAATTGAGAGATAGCACGAGTCGAGTTCAAGTTTTAATTTAGATTTAGAAAACTGTACATAAGTTATACTCTCATATATGTATATGTATATGTCTCATTTCGATTACTGTTAAAGTTTTACTTGTAGTCGCGTCTTTAGCGGCAGTATTTTGTGCAGGCGCGCCTTAATGGTAAGTCGTGGTGGCGCATGCGCATTTAGATCTTATTCTGTTTTTTGTATCTAGTGTAGTTAGTTATGTGGAAATTCCTTATTTCTATTTCTCTAATTGTGAGCTCATAAAATATATATTTTAGAACGTCAGTTACGCAAATCCAAGTAACCACACTATAAAATTTCATTGTCGATTGAAATTACGGTTTATGAGAGTTTATCGGAGCTATGGCCGATCACAAGATCTCTCAAGTAGCTGTTCTTGGTTTCATGCTTCTTCGGAACTCATAACTTCTCCATAAGTTTCCATTGAGCTGGTATGCTCCAAAAAATCGTGTTTGTACCGTAGAAACATATATATGTAATAAGAAACTAAAAAAAGGGCTACATGCTCTTGAGCTTCTGTGTCTTTTTAGTTCTAGACTATTTTGTCTTGTAAAATAGAAGATGGGGTGCATTCTCCGATGGCTAGATCCTTTATATGGAAAAAGTCTAAGTTGTCAATGGATGGGTGGGGGAGCAAACAACCCTCCAGAGAATCCACCCGCCCTTATTGATATCAGATAAAGTGATCAGATCAGATGAGTATTATTTCCTTTTAGGTCAATTGCAGTATTTTGTTAAGGAGTGGATATATACTACTTTAGACCTAAATCTCTTAGGTTTGTTCTTTATCACATGTTAATAGACAATATATAAAATCATGTTACAAAGTCTATTAATCAAAGCGCCGTTATGAAATATTTTTTTGTGTTGGGCAATTTTTCTTAATTGATCAACCAACTTCAAACTTCGTATTTTAAAATGGAAAATATTCGAACATTATATAAGTATGTATTATACTTGGGAACAGTTTTTGCGTTTATAATTTGAAGAGCCACTGTCAACTTATTTTGTTTTTACGAAACCCATGCAATCAGTCACATATCTAATACTACTCTATTATTTGATATATGAATCCAATCTCACATGTTTTACGTCCAAAGAACATTTTATGTCTACTATTTTTAGACGATTTGCTAAATTGGCGACAAGTAAAATTTTAACAGTAATATTTTGATGGAAAATCTAGTGCCAATATCATTATTATTTGTGACTAGTGCACTATCACTATTAACTGTCAAAAATCTTAGGGAAATATTGATAAATTTAGTAGGTACTACTGTTTCATGCTGTATTTGTATCCACGTGGTTATTCTTATAAGTGAATAATCCTGGATAATACGTTAAAAAACGCGAACCGTGTAAACCCGGTAGTAAAAAAAGTGTGAGATGGTTCTCGGCCGGACAACTTCCCTCGTCGCGTAAAAGTGAATAATCATATCGGATCCGAGTATTAAGCGGTCGCTATCGATCGGTAGCCGATGACGCGTGAAAATAAAAGTAAGGGCGTATGACTATTGCCTTTAACAATTACGAAAACCTGCGATAAATTCGGCACGCCCAATAAAAATGAGCAAAAGCTGATTTATAATGTTCATATAATTCTTCTTTATTTTCATACAAAGTTATAGCCCATATTTCTTCCCTGCCAAATAAATTACATCCAACGGGTATTCAGCTCGACTCTATTAAAGTTGGTTCCGTAGGTCACCGCAGCGGCGCTGGCGTCGCCGCCGCCGCCAACCAAAGGGACCGCACAAGTTGCCGAAAAGAACAAGACGACAAAACTTGGGACATTTTTTCCGGTTTATTATTAAATATCTTGTGGAATTCAATTTAGGACGCGTCGGTTTGTTGCTGCAGCAAGCAACGGCCTTTTATGATTGATATGATGGAGAGACGCAGTTCAACGGCCATTACCAAGGTGACTTTCATATCTCTCTAACAGCACTCAAGATGGCCGTCCCACTTCCGCACGTGTGCATACGCATATACCTGCATCTTCGGCAGAAGAACAGAACTTACCTGGTCGCCCATGTCGTAGCCGTTCGATTGGAAGTTTGTCTGTGGTATGCTCAGGGATAAGTCAACGTTTTCGGATCTCTGGAACAAGAAGACAACTGTTAGTTAAAGTCGGTTTCAATTGGTCGAAGACTCAAACATACGAGCGACAGCCACTCGAAAGTCTGCTAGAATTGATTATTGGTGGAGTGACTCGACAGAATTTACTTCCAATTATATGTTTCATTTTGTGAATTATCAAAACAGAATTCCACTTATTTATGCCCTAAGTGTATACGCTTCTCACCTGTTTACTTCTTAGCGCGAAGAGAAAATCAATACGGGTGAAATATTAGGGCAAGTTGTAGTTTGACGTCCAAGAGAATAAACTGAGCGAACGAGATTTTCATTTGTCAAATTATCTTTCTCAAAATAACACGACGTCCGTCTGAATATGCGTCAACTTTTTAAAAGCGTTTAACATAACCTTAATAAATGACGTTTGTGATGCTAGACGTCCGATTTACACTAGGCGAGTAGCCATAACCGCGTTTTCAAAATGATCTAAATGTTATCGATGGACATCTATGGAATATAAGATGTTCCCAACATAAACCTGTTTATAAACTGTATTAAATTATCGACTGTCGAGAAAAACAAGTCTGTGAGTTGTTCCATGTTGCGACTTCGTTTTCTGAATTCGAAATACTGTCACGTAGTCGAGATTTCGGGGTTAAACGATAACGTCGATCGTAGGGATTTTTCTACTTTTTTAGTTCTTAGTGAGTATTAGAGGCCGAAGCGTATAAATATTAAAATCGAAGCATAAAATGGATAAAAGCGGACGTGTGAGATATATTTTAAATTCGTGAAATTGAATGAAAACATTAGCCGTGCTTTTTTCGATGAAAGCTTCCTAACAATACGGTTGTTAAGCGCATTTTGACGTCCCTCGACTAGTTAATTAACGGTTATTCAACTAAAAACTAATGGAAATATATATTTCTAAATAAGTAAATATTTAGAATATGTCGAAAGTTGGCCCACGGACAAAATAAAACAATTTTAGTTTGTACACCTTTTTTAATTCTAACGAAACCCGAAGAAGGTTTACTGTAATGATAATTCTTTGTTTTTAAAATGTCCATATATTAGTTACTTTTAAGTCACGTTATCGCGTCAACCCAAAAAACTACCATGCACCTATTAGACCCTGAAGAAGTCCCAACTAATAGGGGTGAAACGTTGGTAGAATAAAAAAATCTAGCTTCTTTAAAATTTTATAAATGATAATTTATATAAAGTAAAAACTACAGGCATACCTAAATAACACCCCCGTAGCCCTTGTGCCAAGAATTTGCGCTCCCAATACGGACATTATAAAATATATTTAAAGCAAATAACCAACGGGAAAAAATCCTTTCAGCACTAATAACAAGCTTCAGTTCAAGTGTTTATGTTTATGCAACGAAGGTATGTCACGCAGAAATTAACTTGATTTGAATGAGTTTGTCTGCTCAATCGTACTCTAGGTGGCATGAATCGTCGAAACTGCTAAAATTTTAACATAAAAGCAATTGTTCTATATACTAGAAAAGGCATGTTGTTGGAGTATAAGCTTGTATTGTTTCTAGTGTATTGTATAATTCGTTCTATCTAGCAGTAGATCTAAAGAAATGTGGTCGATCGATTGAAGTGAAACGCACTGTACATGTAATAAAAGTTATAAACTCAATCAAAGAACGAAGGCAACCGGTCGGAAACGTCTGAGTTTTCTTTCAGGCTGTGTTTCTAGAGCGATCAATAGATTTACTGATATGGATTAGGTAAGATTGAGAAAGTAAATTCTAATAAGACATTACCCTCTGTTGTCAATTTAAGTCGGGAAACTGGAAACATTTTGGCAGCAGTAAATCTTTTTTCTCTTTAATAAAAGCATCGTCAATCCAAAGTGTAACTGGTTTTTATTCCAGTCATCACTTTTAAAGTCATAAAGAATTTCATCCAAGTTTGCCTCAGAGCAATAAATGTCAGTTCTAATATTCGTAAAACGGAGAAAACAAAAGAAATATACCCATAATATTCTTTCTTGGAGAATATATGAGACGGGATCTAGACGTAACATTAGACAAGAAATGAAATTAATATCGAGCAGAAAATTCTCGACACCGCTAAGAATCGAAAAGCACCCGATAAATTCGAAAAGTGACAATTTGAGTCAGCCGAAGCACATAAAAAGAAAACTTATCCTCCATTAGCAGCAAACACGTGTCCAAAAGGTATAAAGTGCCAGATTAAAATCAGCCGTCGTATATTACGGCACGCCGCCAGCAATGCCGAAATCCCGCCCACAATTAGAAAAAGTCGAAATTCCTCAACCAAACCGCGCATTTCCTCATGGAAACCGAATCGGAAAGGGCTTTTCCTTCCCTCGTCCCAGTTGTCGTGCCGCCAGGAAGCCGCCTCGAAAATTTCATATGCGCCATCATCAATTTTTCATGCGAAAAGTCCGTCGGCCACAAAGGTATTTTTTGCAGTCGACGGCGATAAATTCGCCAACAATGGTCCGGTCGCGATCTACGATACAATAAAAAACAAAAGGCCGCTCGTTATGTTTTATTTAGATTTTTAATTTTTGCCCAACAAGAGACGACTAGACGGCACACAACGGTCCAATATTTAAACGAGGTTATTAATTGTTCCGTGTCCTAGAATGATGTACGATTTTTATTTGAATAGGAACAGCGCGGAATAAATGAAAATGCGAAAGCACCGCCGTCCGTCCTTTTCTTGTGGGGGGTGGGAACCCTCGCGAGCGGTCCGCGTGTTTACTTTTAATCTCTCATTGTTCAAACTCTCGACATTTATTTGTTTTCGGGACTCCTGTTGGCGAATAAAAAAACGAGAAAACAGAATATTAATTAAAATTGTAATTGCGTTACGCTTCCGCGGACGCCCCTTTCGAAACGAAAGTGTGAGCTTTTTTCGAACGCCGCCGCCGTCGTTCTTTCGAAATGGGGCGGTCTGGCGATTTTTGTCTTATGAATACCGTGAATATCAGTGCACAGGCGAAACTGTCAATGCGGCGGCATCGCAAAGGTCGAGCGATATTTTATGTTACATAAACCGTGGAAAATGGAGCACCAGGGGCGTAATTAGAGAGGAAAGGAAAAAGAAAAGCAAAAAAAGTCTGGGTTCAATCGGTGAAATTCTCACCTCTCACGATTGAGACAGAAACTGCATGTAAACTGCAAAGTTTAATCAACGGAATGGCAAGTAACTGAAGGAATTCATTCCATTGTGCCTTCAAGAATGAAGTTCGATAAGACATGGCTGCATTCTCACCTCAGCACGGTGATGCAGAAAACTGCATCCATATGGATCCCCAGAAATTTAATTATAAGGACGCAGTGCTAACAAATGAATTCAAATAATTTTTCGTGGTACCAAAATGAAGAGTGCATTATACAGTCGAACAAATATCAAATCTAATAGGTTGCAATTTAATATGAAACCTTCCATTAGTGGCGCAACGACATCATTACCGAAACGGTTATCCGAAAATGTAGCAGCGCCATCTCTGTGCTTAATGAGGGCAAAGTCGATAACAGCTCCATCTGATGCGCACTGCACCGAAGTCAAACTGCAACAACAATCTGGAGCGAAGCCGGGGGCGGTCGACTCACTTATATTAAATAAGTTTAACTTAATTTACAACACAACTGTTCGTTGGCGCAGAGACTGAAATTTAATTAAAAAGTTGAAATTAGTTTTTGTTGTAATTCAGCATTTTTAAATTCTTCCCGTTTGCGTTTATGATCAAACTTTCTGGCTAATTAAATGGAATAAGATGGCTCGGTAATAAAATCACCGTAATATCCTTAATTATTGCTCAATTTCCGTCGATGAGAGCGTTCGAATTGGAGTTTTTTCGCGATTAAAAAGGTGTCTTGCGAATTAGCAGATGAATCGTGTGTGTTCCTACACGTATGTCCGGATCGATATGACAAAGCAATTCCGGGGATTTCGGTTGACACACGGACAATTCCAGTGCTTACCGCTGTCGGATTTGTTTTAGCGCTCGTTCGAACAACAACGTTTTCGGAGACTACCAACTCGCAATTATTGATGGGGAGCTGCAACTTCGACGAACTTTCCTTATAATTACTGATAGTTTGCGTGATCCAGTATAGTCAATTACGAAAGTTTACAAGAGCAATAATGAGAATACATAATACCCATTTTCGGAAGGGGGAGGGCTGATGAGATCAGAATTGGCTCACCGACGTTTTTGCTAAGCTTGACAGGAGTCTGATAGCGACAGATTACGAAATATCACTTTTGACACTATAGTACATATACAACATGATTACTATTATTATTATTTCAATGTCAAATTAAACATTATTAATCTTACTGACAAATAAGGTGAAGCTTTGTCCCGAAGTATAATTTTTTAATTTTCAACAAATTAATTGTTAGTATACTTATCACCAAAATTTGTGGTATACATCAGATTTATAAAACAGTATTTTGACACGAAGTCAAGGTTTTAGAGAGGCTAAACGTACAAAATTTTGATTAGTGCCTGGTCATTTTCATGTTAAACCTAAAATTTCAAATAATCACCAAAAAATAACAGACAAACGCTAAAGCGCTAAAGACATTTAAAAGTAAACATTCACCAAATAAAAAATTAATCTTCGACCACACTATTATTCTTATCAAAAAAATTAAAAGCACTAAACCAACAAGAATTTTTTTAAATGTCAATGTCATAATTAAATCTTAAACGTATTATAATTTGCTAGACCAGAACCAGGCCTAATCACCTTTTTTCAATCGCACGGTATATAAGTTGTATCACAAATGTAAGCACTATGGAAAATTATTTCGATACACGAAATGGGCTTTAAGTGTCTTTTTTTGCTGCTTGTATTACTAGACTGTAAAAAAGCACGACTTAATCTCTTCATTCTTGAAATATCTGGTAACTGGTTTCAGACAGTTAAATCATTTATTACCATTTCTGTTTTTACGACTATTATTTGTTATAACTGTCAATAAAATTATACCGCGTCTCTTTACAATTTCCCTTTAACGGAATTTTCTACATTAAAACAATCTACGAAGCCTCCTAATTATCGTATTTTAATCATCGAGCAGCTGAAAAATTAATAGGGAAATTAACGAGTAAAGTGAGAACCTGAAACGAAGTTTGTTGAATTCTAACCCATAATTACGGGCACTTAATTAACCGATGTTGTTTATCATTACTCGGAGCAAAATATCGGAGGTAAAACTAACATAAATAACACTAATTATACGTTTCTGACACCAACTTTAAGTGTTTCTGTACAAAAAATTTCGTGCTATTAAATATTTGTACGTGTATATACATATAATTATTCGGCTATAAAACAAGCAAAAAAATGCAATATTGTTACGTACTCTAAAATAATGCGCTGTTTCCCAAACTCTCGCCCGCCGCGAAATATAGAAAAATTGAAAAACCCGCCCTGAATTACATCCACGCGAAGAGGGTATGTTTTTGTTACAAGCAATAACTTTCACGAGAAGAATAATGTCGACATGTTAAATTAAAAGACATTACATTGGGTTATTTTCGTGCCGTAAATCTTTTTATATGAGTGTTTTCGTTGCCATAAAGTCCTGCGAGTTGAAGCGATGGGCTTTCGGGCTTTCTCACACCGAAGTGATTCATCGACGCGATATTTTTTAATCCCACGTCGTCAGATGGCGTCCCATCCTCTAGGGTCACTAAATTGGTTCGCTACGTTTAAAACTTCACCTAACATGATTATTTAGAAAAACTTTGATAGATTCGAAAGTGTCAATTTTTGTCAATTATTCCCACGGTGCTACAAAATTTTTCCATATAGTGAACTGCACATGATATAAAACAGAAACTTTTCACCCTTACAGAGTCCTTTGTCTCTTTCATAAAGGCAATACGTCGCACGTACGAACAGCCACCAGAGGAAAGAAAATTCCCGTTTTCGGTCGCTACGAACAACAAAAATAAACAATATAACGTATAATAACGCGTAATAGGTTACAATGAACCCTGCAGCACCAAGATTGTTTTTTTACACCGGCCAACGACTATGATTATTTATAGTAATAGCCACTTGTACGCTCACAATAGGGATTGGAATTTAAATAATAACCCAGCAGTTTGGAAAATTAACGTAATAAGTGGGAGGGTAGCGTACCGTCTTGCAAGATTACCGGTTTTAGCCGAGCAGAGAAACGAGGAAAAAATACGTCAAAAGCCGTGTTTATTTTGAGGGCGGGACGTAATTACCCGCGGTAATTAAAACGACAAGCTGCACGCAAATCGGACGTGGGCAAAAATTACAGACTGAATTTCTACGGTGCTTCGAATTGTATATTGAACTGCGGCTGTAATCTTGGTTGCATAACGAAGACAATGGGCGATAGATTTAGTTAGAAGGGGGCTTAAAATATTCTTGCAACCACGCCAAACTGCCCAACTGTTTTTATCCATCAAAACACTTGTTCAATGGTTAAATTTGTGACTCCGAAATTGAAGTTTTTTTAACTAGTAATTAAAGTAACACAGCCTAATATTTGCCATCGGAATAAAATTGTTTCATAGAATTTGTTGTGACATTGTTTTAGAATTAGGCTTGAGGTTTAATACCAGTAAAACAACTTATTGACTGGGTCAAATGGTAATAATCTAACCAATTAAGTAATGCCCCGGTTAGAATTACGATGATTGCATTAAATGTTAAACAACAGGAAGAGCCAATAGAGAATTTGCATCTTAACTACCACGGTTTGCGGGAAGTGTGAGCCCCATGTTTCTATTGTCAAAAGTAGAGTTTAGTCATGTGTTTGTTGTTTTTGAGTAAACAAAGCGTCCTCTGGAGTGCGTTCTTGAAATCACTCGTGGTACGACACAAGGGTTCGAACAATGTATTGGCGACACTCGATGTCAATCATTCGGCTGAATGGAAAGAATGAAAAAACGATTTAGTGCGGACATAAATATTATGTAAATATGCACTTGCAATTCAAGTGGAAAGCACGACGGTTATTTTCTTTTTATTAATCGCATAATATCTAAGTCCGAACATTGTATAAATAAATTTATGAATCCCATAAAAAGCAGACATTACGAAAGTTGCTCGATTGTATGTATATTTACCGAATAAAACGAAACAGCGATGTTTATCAAAAGAATACAACATAAATAAAAAAAGTTTTTAAAGCTTTATAAAACATTTTATTTTCCCGGGGTCCGTATAAAACGATATGGGAGTGCGTTGAGAGAAATACATTTTCCTCCGTTGTGGGAGTATGTATCGGACATATTTTTTTTGCAAACGTCGAACATTATCGGGCGTAATTTATGTGTATGAAAAAGGCGAACCACTCAGCCCTCTTTCCAAACACATAAAATTCCCTCATAGTTAATATAATTCAAAGTATTCAAATTCTCATATCGATTACATAACTCTCGTTCCGCGAGCGCGGATGCCAGAGGGGGTGTAGGGGCGGCGGCGGCGTCGCCACCCTCCTTTTCCCCCAAGTAGAACCCCACGCCGCCACCCGATCCCCCCAAACAAACCCAACAACTTCATTCTTAATGAGATTTTCCCGGATCCATAAATTTTAGCCTATAGCTCATTCCACAACATTAATTTCATTGCTAAATACTCGCAATAAATTATAATATAATGAACAAGCCAAATTGGGATATAAATAAATAGTGTAATTAAAATCGGAGAAAACGTTGTCGAGAGAGCTATACTGCGAAATTTACCTATTTATATAAAAACTCACTCTCCCTTCGACGAATCCTTAAAATATTCATGAAGATCAAACCCAATCTTCCAAGGTGGATAAAAATGAAAGAAGCAATTTTTCCCTCCCGATTGTGTCGTTTCCTATCGTGTCGAACCGTTCGAACGTGCTGTTTCTGATTAGTGAATTAAATACGGCGATGGTGACAACAATAAGGCATTATTAAAATTTAGTTAAGCGAATAATAACTGTTTACAGACTGTTCCGACGTTCATTAAGGATCTGTGTACACATACAAAAGATGGCACGACCGCCGGCGATCCGGCACAATTACCGTTTCGGGACAATGGAGGAACTATTCAAAAGTGTAATATGTATTTAAATTGGCCGCAGTCAACGCTAATTTCACATTATTTGCCTAATCAACGTTGCATTAACCCAGTTTCCGAAATCACGGTTTCTTGCTCATCCGACCGATCGCAAAACACTACGAATCCGAATCATCATCTTGGTAAACAAAAAACGGACGGGTGGTAAACACGTATATGTACTTTCTAAATACGTTTCTGTTATTCCTTTCAACACATATCGTGTTGTCTGTTATCCATAATGAAAAACAAATTTATTTTGTTGTAGTGGTATTTTATCGTTGTGTCGTTTTTTGATTGCTTTTTGTCGCCCTCCATTTACTTTGTTCCTTTGAATATATTACGCTCCTACAAATATGTCACTGGAAATAGGTTTCGCCACATCCAAGCTTAATAGAGTGATCGTTTTTTCTTTCACATTTGTGATCAATAAGGTTTTTCTTGACGCATTTATACACTCTGCATACAACCGTGTCAGTTATTCAATCTTTTCTGTTGTCTTTCTTGTATCTTAAAAAAACTAGACATTTTCGTTTAACCAGATCTTAATTGTTTATTATAGTTTTCGAGTCTTCGTGTTCATTTCCTCTTTGCTCAATTAACGTCCGTGGCCTTCATTTTTACTCTTTCAGCTTTCTGGTAAACACGCATTTCCGTTTCCTGGTTTCTGTGTTGTTGTCGTTTAGTGTTACTGCGTAAACAAAAATTCTACTTTTCGAAATGTTTGCTCTTTATCATTCCAATTTTCAATTCATGTCGAAGATTCACGGTTCTGGTTAAGTCAATGCGTACAATTGTTTCTGCAACTAATACATCTGCTTCCAAGGTTACGAGGTGGTTAACCAAAGAACTTAATAACTTAACCACCACGCAATTAAAAATTGAATAGAATTTATAATCGCATGAAAATTTTTTTACAAAGCAATGAGTTAGTAATTTTGTTTCATCTTTGTAAATTCAATTTTTCCGAGTGTTATAGTTCTATAAATTTTAATACAGTTTCTAATTTTTAGTACTTTTTTTAAGTCCTATTTATAATTTTTGCAATTTGTTTTTCATGCTATTTTCTAACATTAATGAATCCTAACATTTATTGCATTTTATTTATGAATAGGACTATAAAATGTGGCTAATCATCCCCACTAATAGTTTGATGACGGCACCCTAAAACTGTACATAATAAATTGCTTTTAAATTGTTTAAAATAACAGCTCCTACATGTGTAATTTATGAATCCGTGTTGAGTTTTTGCCCTAGACAGCTTTTTGGGAAAAAAAAAATCAAAATTGTGTAATAACATTTTGCAATTTAATTTTGAATATCCAAACCGAATGCTTTGAAATGTTGCCGACGTTTTAAATTTTTAATCAAAATATATTTGTGTATCCTCCCAAAAAAGTGATGGCGTTAATTATATCAAAATTTTGCTGAATAAATCCGATTTAAATTGTGCAAAATCGGATCAGTCTATATTGGGATTTATCACTGTATTCAAATTTTTTAGAATTACTTATACAGGGTGACAAAAAAGCTAATGAATGAGAAAAGAAATCAGAAAATAATCACAAAATTTTGTGAAAGAAAAACTCATTTGAAACATTAAAAAAAAATCGCAAAATCAAATTTCATCATTTTTCGTAAAAGCTGGGTACGTTTTATTGTACTTCTGGGGGGAGGGAAGTTCTGTTGAAATAATAATAACAAAGTTTAAAAATTATTTGAATGCCTATAACTGATTTCATTAGTGTTAGAGATCTAAAATTATAAAATGTCGCCTAGTGTTTTTATGGTTAATAATAATCTCTTATTTTCTTGTTTTTTATACACAAACAAGTTATTTTTTTATGTGAAACGGTAAACAACTTCCTTCTATCCTCGTCTGGTGTTTTTCTGTTTAGAATTCGTTGAATTCTTCATTTTATCTTAGAAATCTTCAATCATTTCTAGTTTTTGTTGTTGTATTTATAAACTCGCGACCACAATTCCTTTTAAAATTTCATTAAATCCGTGTTCCCGTTTTTACAAAAGTTTTATTTTCGCACTTGACAGAGAAATCGCGGCCAAACCGACTAATGTGACTTATCGCAAACATAGCCCGGAAAAATCACCAATTTATATCATAATGCCCCCAATCCTCTGAATTAGCTGAAAAATATTTCCTAATTAGCCGTAATCTGTTTTCCAATTCGGCCGGCAATCGCCACTACATTACAATGCTCATTGCAGTCCCCGGATTAGTCCAGTCCTCGTCTACTTTTCCGCACCACCGGATCACATCAACCGCGACCAATTCAATTAATTATTCACTATGATTGGAATTGCACTTAGTAACGACGTACCATTGAGGAACACGGTTCACAAACTGGAAAAAAAATCCAACCATATGGCATCACGTCACCCATTAACCGTACAAATCCGTCCATAAATAATAAATAAGTAATTAACGGTAAATTTCTAATTAAATATCCCACGCATACGTCGCTGCAGTGAAAGTCCGACACGACTTGTTCGTTTTAATTGCTTTTCGATGATTGTTTATGTAAAAGCCGTCGAAACCCCGAAAACCGATAAACCGTGAAAATCCCACCCCGCTATTAATAAATAAAAACGTGTAAGCTCTCGTTGGCGAGCTTTCAGGCGTGAGAGCCATCAGGTGGCAAGTCACTGCAGCATTTCTGATGCAGATTTGATTTTTCCCTTGTTGACGAGCGATAAAGTGGGCGGAAGGGGGGATCGACCGCACGCGTTAATCCACTTGGAAATTCGGCAACTTCCTCGAGATCTTAATATTCGAACAAGTTTAAGGCTTCTTCAATTAGATTCGGTCTAGGAAATTACAGTGCGCTTTTCGGTTTCTAAAAGGTTTCGTTTTAATTTTCCTCGAAATCTGCTTAAAGGGACCCACAAAATGCGTACGCTGTGGAGTTTCTCGCTGCCATACAAACACCGCTCGAGTGTTTGATGGCTCTCAAACTACAAATAATATAAACAATGGTGAATGTAAAACATACTCATTTGGAGAAATGTTGCTCTGTAAATGACCCGGGTTTGCGGCGGCGGCAGGAAAACCGACGATGTTATTGCGTTAAACGTAAACGGAAACAGATGAAGGTAAATTGTAATATCTACTAAAGCGGGTTCGTCAAAGATTAATCAGCCAACCTAATTGAGCATATAAACAATGCTTCGTTCCACGTATTTCTTAATGGAAACAGAAAATTTTAGTTAAATATGATCACATTCGAACCACTGGATCTTAAAACAGTAGTACGCATAGAGGCCTCAAAGTATATCGTTCAAGATTACAGGTGAATTAGAATGTGTGGTCCATCTGAATATACAGAATAATAGTAATAATAATAACTTACTGCGTTATCATTCTGAAACGATTTTGCTAACCTTGTTAACTTAGAATGGTAAATATGTATTTATTTATATACACTATATATTTCAGACGCTGACGAATTAACAGGAATTTAGTGTATTAGCAAAATCGTAACATAAACAGAGGCGTCTAAATTAAAACAAGTATAGTTCCAGAATGATTTTTTAAAGTGGAATATAATTTTCTTATGAAGAAAAGTAAGTTCAAAGTTATCAGGTTCCAATCACAGGCTCCAGTAGATCACAATTTACGATGTATAATTTGTCCGTGTAATCTCAAAGAGGCCACACAAAAAGCGTGCTCTTTTTTTCCTCAATCTTAATCAAAATAATTGTGTGAATATATTCACCTGTCAAATGTGTGTCTGAAAAGAACATTTTTTAATTTAACGGAGACTTTCTAGTATCGACAACTGCGTATTACGTCTTCAGAAACCCCCTCTTCTTTCTCTCCATTATGTCTTCCCACCTAAATAAAATATTTTTTTTAATATAATTTTCGCTGTGATTATTGATCTTTATACAAGTCATTTTAACTGAAAAGAAGCAATTAATTTTGAAGGCTCGACCTGTTTTCGACGTTTTAATTTCTCAAAACAATAAACGTCACTGTTTATTAGTATCAGATCTTGAAACGAAATCGACGAAGTAATTATGTATAGGGGTTTAAATCTAATGACGTTGATTCGTAGAAGGTGCCTCTATTATTGGCGAATAGCATTGATTTCTCTTCAGGGTTTGGTATTCCAGATGCAATTGAAGTTGTTTAGTATTAGTGCAACGAGTGATCAAATTAAAGGTTCTAAATTTTTAACTGCCACATACAAAGCGAAATTGTTTCAAATTCAATTTATTTCGAATTTCTCTCATCGTTTGCAGAATCACAATGGTGAGTAATGAAAAATTCTCCACACACATGAACCAATCCAAAACTTTTTCTTGTTAAACACACTCATAAAAATATAAAAATGGATATGACCTAAAATAAGCCCCACATATTTTTGTAGTGTGTATGTGAATTACAAATTTAACATAAATAAAATAAGAGTAAAATTTAATCTAGTTTGTCCATAATTCTGATCTCTAGGGAATAGCTAATAGTGTTTTAAAGTTTTAAAGCGTATTACTTCATATACTGGTAATTTTAATTATGCCCGGGTTAATTTTCAACATTCATACCCAAAATGTTATTATATATTTGACTATAATTACTTTGCATGTTGTCACGCATGAGAAATGACAACTTCTTTACGATTCTCCTACTGGTGGCGCCAGTAGACACATCGTTTCCGTTTTTAATTATAGTCTACCTACTAATTTTTGCATTTCCTTGGTGGTGCCATCTATCATTATCGTGAACGATGTAGTATGTTAATTTCGAATTTCGTCCAATGAATGAATAATCCGAATTAGCGTGTGTGTGATGTGTGCACTGCACCCAAACAAACTTGCAATTCTGTTATACAATTCGACGACTCGAGGCATTTAATGGAGTTTACGTAATGTACATTTCAGCTACAAATTGAGGTTAGAATAATATGGATTGCCAGCAAATAATTTGCTTAAGGAAATGGCTTTTTGTTTGTTCAAGCATACTGCGCGATGATAATTATTCCGAAACGTTGTCGTCGACAAAAAGTCCACTCCAATTAACGCTTGGATTTTCGAGTGGTGTGGTGCAACTGATCAAATACTTGCTGCTTTTCTACTAATCCATCGATTGCGATGGAATAATTGCAAAAACAGAAAAGAAAAATACACCCTCGATATCAACGAACCTTGAAAGAGTTTATTACTTTTTCAAACTCCGACCCCAACTTTTTAATCATCGTAATTGGCCATCAAAGAAACTTCGCAAAAAGACCTATCAGGGAGAACAGTTTCTGCGAGCTTGTGTAAAATAAATTTAGTATGAAAAGCGGGAATATTAAGAATACAATTTATTTTCATGAAATAATCTCAAATTCTTAATTAGATTTGAGCTTGCTTTGAAATACTGTCATGTTTATTTCAATTATATAAAGCCCTCCTTTATCGATCGTGCTCTCTTTCTCTCTCTTTGCTTTTATTTCCACCCTGCTCGGGCTTTTAAACCAGCGCCCCTCAAAAGCTCGACAAGGAAATGCTTTGTTCGAAAATGATCGTTTATTTATACGACGGGAACGACCAAAGCGCAAAGGCTCCAATAGGATTATTAAACATTAATATGTACAAGTGTTCTAAAATAGTTTTATTCAGGCCGAAGAAGTAAAAGATTTAATATAATACGGCTTTTGATACTTTTCTCTACATTCAAATGGAAAACTTATTTTACCACCGTGTTGGTGGAATTATGTTCAGGACAAGTTAATTATCGCCGAAATTTAACGCCGCAGTTAAATTTACAACGAAGATATTACATATCCCCTACATGTAGGTTCTGCCAAGATCATAAAGTTATCGAAAGCGTGTTAATTTCTTTTCTTTTTACTGTGTTTTATATAAAAGCTAGCGTTAAGATCTGTAATTTTCACGTAATTTGTTCACACCTTGGGTTTGACGTCACTAAATTACTAATATTTGAAAATCCGAGTTAAAAACTGACCCTGTTTATTTTCAGTACTGCACTTTATTTGCTCGTCAACATGTAATTTTAAGGCATTAAGTAGAGTACATAGTATAAACTACAACGTGTCAAGTGCTCATAAAATTACAGTGTACAAGCTAGAACAAATAAACAGTAAAGATAAAATAACAGAGGAAAATGCACTTTACGACCTGTGACCATTCACGATTATATTCAAAATCTTTATTTCACTTTCATCAAAATTACACGTTTTTCCACACCTGCGAACAATCATTTAAAGCTATTAACCTCTGACTTTCGAGAACACGTAAATTGACACAAGCCATTAATAAAAAAGCAATTAAAAAGTGTAGCTGGAAGAAAAATGACTGATTTATGATAATCAACCGAGAGTTTCTAGTTTCGTTTATTATACATGGTGTCAATAACAGCTCTAAGCACTGGGTGTCATCAAGTGGTTTATAATTCATGATCAAATGGCATGAATCGATGGGTAAATATAGCTCAGCTGTTATTTAAAACAACTGTATTTACGAGAATAGTTTCGTTCGACACAATAATATGTTATTACTCCGTTATAAAGCCAGTTTAAAAACAAAGTTTGTTGTTGGATCATGGGTGAAACTTTTATAAGATCTATAGTATGTTTCATTTGTAGAAACTTAAATCGACGTGTCGATTCCAGTGTAAATAATACAGCTTGCAGATGTAAGCTGCGGCTTTAATTATCACCTCGAGACGCAAATTCCTATAATTAAGCTCCTCCGTGCCGTTCTAAAAATGGAACCGCCTCTAGACTATGGTCAGTGTTCTTTTTAATCTCAACGTTTATGTAAAAATAAAAACCCCCGTTTACACTCAAACATCCACAAAACCATCCCTTGCGAACCTCAGCGGAGATTTTGCGTTCTTTTACGCCGCGGGGCTCCATTAATATTCATTACACTTTTAATTACGTTGACTTTGTGTCTCCATTTAATCCATTTATTTATATTTATGTCGCCATGAATTTTAATTATGCGATATTTATTCGTCGTTATGATGCAACAAACAACTTGCACCCTCCTCATCTCCGGCGTTTCGCTGAAAAAAGTCATGAAATGCTTTTCGATGACGAAGAAAGGGGGCGCTGACATCGCCGAAGACACGTCGCTGGGACGACGGACCGTACACACGGCAATTTGTCCGAGAGTCACGCTTCACATGATGGATGAACTGGAGGACGGGAATTTACATGATTACATACATTAGAATCGCCGTGATTTATATTCGTTTGTTGTTTTATTATTAAACATTCGAATTGCTCAGTGGACAAGGAATGACATGCGGGATTCCGTTTTCTGGGATGGAGGTGAGATTTATTACACCTCTTGATTGACAGCTGGTCAATTAGAGAATGGCCATGAAGCGACATAAAGCCATTAGCTGCATGCAGCTAATGTAAATTACCCAGTTACACCCAATTCGGGTACGGACTTGATCACAGAGATTTCAATAAGAAATGACAGAACGGAAAGGAACGAAAAATGAGATGAAACGACGGTGAAAGTAATGATCAAATTTGTTCATTTTAGCGTAACTAAAAACGATACACAATTTTTTTATACAGGGCTTTAAAAAATGATTCTGACATCCAAGTGGGCACTGATTTGTTCCGCCTCTTTCGGAGTGTGTAACTATAATAATCTCCATGGCAACCACTATTCAAATGTCATAATTACACTGACAAATGAAATAATAACCATGTTAATTAAAACTTTAAAAATGTCTATCATCACTAAGAAGCGGCAATATGCTGTGTTATGCTAAAGTAATTCATTATTTAATTCAAATAAGCGGAATTTTGGTGCAGATAACGTTATATATTAAATACAATTGATTACGTAAAGAACGTTGTGACTTGTGCTTAAATTTATGCCGAAAGATGTTTATTAGAGCAGAACGGATATTAGTGTGTACGTTTAACTGCTACAGCATTTGTATGAGAATTAGCTACTGTCGACCAGTAAAAATATTTAAATAGCAAATATTCCTTTTCCATATTTACACTTAAAAAAAAGAGAGATAAGATAAAACACGTTGTTGACATATATAGTTGTCAATATTTTGATAATGGTAAAACCGATAACCATGCACCCATTGTACAAGTTAATCCCATTACGTCGCCAACAGAAAAGAAATTTCGTCTTGATATCGGTATCACTTTCTTAAGAGCTTTCCAGGAAGCAAAACTCGTGCTTAAATTCGTTAGTCCGCAATCTCGCGGTCGATGAAAGCTGCTCTAAGCTCACATATCTTCACTAACCCAACAGTTGTTTCTTTTTCGTTTGGGAAAATCGTTCCTTCCAGTTTTTCCCTTCCGGGCAGTTTCGTCGTACAAATCAATTTCGAACGGGAATAATTTCGACGGTAAATCCAGATTCGAAAGTGCAGGGTGGAACCGTTTAAATTGAATAGTAAATGTACCACAGCAGTACCCGGCTTCTAAAGCATTAGTAATAAATCAAGTCATAATTGGATTTCAGCGGGATAAGGCGAATATTCCGGGCCGTATCGGATCCGGGCGGCGGCGTGAGTTGGAAAAAGACGAGGCGAGCCGCCCCCGAGGCGTATTCATGAGTTTAAAATTACAGCCCGGCCAACCTTTATTGCATCTTTTAACCCTTTAACTAAGGCAATTGTTAAATTAATCCACTTTGTGTCGTTGAATTAACATTTTTAACATTGCATTAAGCCAATTCTCGATGAGTCATTATTTTAATTTAGATGGAACTGAGGCGCAGCTCCGGACGATTTTTGGGACGAATTAAGAGAGAGAGAAAAAGGAAGACTCGCAACAGTAATCACAGAACGCATTCGAGCTCCCGAAACTTGCAAATTCCATTCAATTCGAATTGTTCTCCGTAAATTCCATTTGTTTCAAAATAATTTCATCTTTTTGCTCGGAGTTTTAAAGTTAAATTGAACAATGTAAAGCAAACGAAGTTTTATGAGTTCCATATACATTATAAAAGTAGTTACGGCGCACAACTTTCCCGGTAAAAGGGAGTGCAAAACTCATTTCGCAGAGGATGCGCGAACGATAAAAATTCAGAAAATACATAAAACGACTTTCCTGAAACCGATATACAGGTAGACGGGATGCATTATGTAAGCGGGAATCAGGATTCAAACGCGAAAAGACAGGATCTGAATAAAAAATGACGTCCGACTAGCGCGATTTTTTACGTTTTTGCAGACTGAGTGCGATCTGTTGTTCAGACTTTCGGGGGATGAGAGACTAAAAGGTAATTAATTCTGGATATACGTTTCGGGAGTTCGAACCTGCATCGGGACCGCTTTATTAATTAATTTTCATTTTCTTGCGAACCGATTTTTGCTTTAATTTACCGCACGGAATCGATTTGATACGACTCATTGCTTTGCATACGAAATCGCTAATTTACATTACGATTGTGCGGATTTAAAGCACATTCGCATGGGAGGGATGTGGAAATGCGACCGGCGTAGCGGAGCAGGTTCATTTTCACATTTGTTATAAACTATGAATTAATTATTATCGGAGATGTAATGATAGTTGTTCCTCGGATACGAGGCCACATTTATAAAACGACTTCTTACTTACTACAAGACGATGTTTTCACATTACTTCTCGACCATTAAATTAATGACATCAATTTATGAAATATTGAAATGAAGGTATTGATCTTGAGAGAAACTTTCCACGTATTTTACAGAAACTTTTGAAATCGACATCATTACGGAAAATCTACTTACGAACATATAATCAAACATTCTGAATTCTTTTAAAGTTGTGAAACTGCATTCCTTAGTCATTTAATTGATATTGAGCTCTTGTGTTTCGACTTAAATTACGATATAATCGTTTGATTCACAGTTTATTTACAGTTCTTTTCGGTTTTTTGTTTATTAAAAATGTCTCGTTTTCACAGCTCCCATCTTTTCGCCCTCTTTTTCTTGTCCGGAATCTTCCCAAATTAGTATTCTATCTTCATACGTGGTTATTTTCTCTTTACATGAGTTTACGACACATTCTTTCTCGAATATAAAGCAGCTGTATTTACTACGCTTAGACCTCGAAATAAAAATTTACAAGAGGGTGCATAAACAAAATATGTATAACTCAATGTTCGCCAAGAAAATTACTCTTCACCTTTCTTTGTGTGTTTTTGTAGTCCAACACAATTTGAAATGGGACACCACGTTGTTAAAATTAATTTTCTGTCTTTGTAGTGGCGTTTCAAACAAAGTAACAAAGGAAAGAGCATATTTGTGCATGTTTGTTTGTTTTCGTAAATAATTGCTTCCAAATTTTGTAGCAGCTCACAGTTAGCGATCATAAAAAAGTAAATTAACAAGAAACCAACAAACATAAAATGTACAAGTGTGTCAAAGCACTTTCCTCTATCAAGCAAGCTACTTCAACTTCCGGTTTGAGTTTATTATTTCTCTCTAAACATAACGAGCTAATAGTGTTTGTGTAAAGGTAAATGTCAAAATACTCAATCTGTTTTGAAATGAGTGAGGAACAAGTTGTGTTGATTCCAAGGCTATTTCCTCAACCCGTAGCGGTAAACCCATAATAACAACCTACATTAATTTAAATTAAAAAAGAAAAATAATATATTGTAGATTGTATTATTATTTGCAATCACATACATTATTATCAAAGGCCGTGTTTACAGTAACTTATTGACTATTGTGATCGCAACAATAGAGATAGTAGTAAATTACTGCTTAGAGTAAATCAAATTAGAGATGATTATCTAATAACAGAATACTAAAATTGAATATTTCAGCAGGTGCCGTTAGTAAACTCCCAAACAATAGTTTCCAACAAATTGGCTCACAAAACGTTCTGAAAATAATAATCAAAAGTTACGGTCGACCCGTCACCGGCGCGCAACAATTCCTTTCACATGTCAAAAAAAAACCTGATGGTCACGTGCCAAAATTTCTCTCGACTTTTGACGGTGCTGTACGAGCCGCTTATCGCAGCCTCACGTATGTTCACACGACAATAACATTGTGTATAAAGGTACGTTCCCACTTCGGACATAAAGAACAACCGTATAAATAAAATGATAATAACTTTAATAATTTACGGAGTGAATTTGCATACGTTAAAATAAAGTCGAATATAAACTGAAAGCTGCCATATAATTTAGCGCGAAATGTATGCAAGAAACATTCTCAACTTTTTCAATCTACACAGTGTGTCTCACTCTCCGGCGTACAAACAAGAACGGCCTTGACTTTTAATTACGCTTAATTAAAACGTTTAACAGTGTGATAAATTATAATAATACCAATTTAGACATCCATAAATTATGGCATCTAATTTATTTTTTATTCGCATGGGGACATGTCCAGTGTAATGGCCACCAATCTCACGCAACAGAAAAGGGGCCAACTTAACACACACACCTCGATTCAGAAAACAACGGCCGCGACCTTGAAGGATACAAGAATCCGGTTCTACTGGAAACACGGTGAAGATGCTGCAACAAAGAACCGAAGAGATATGTGCTTCGAAAAAACGCCACATCAACGGAAGCAAAACCGCGCTCTGGGGAGCGCCTTCGGGATTAACACAACCTCATTAAACATTTTAAGACGAACAATTGGATGATAAAATGATAATGATTTTCTTTCGGGCGACACTTGCTCCTACAAGAATCAAAAAAAGTAATTAACCAATGAAAAAACAAGAGGAGTTTTGTATAACGCGAAATTAGTTGTTCTAACGGTAGTACCTATAAATTGATGTAGCTTACTATTTCTTTGGAAGATTTTTTGTGATGATGAGTTAAAAGAATCATTAAAATACCTTACGCGAAAAATGAGTCGTATTAGATCATCATTAAAACGTCACATTCTTATGGACTAAACAAGTTACACTGGACCCCTACTAAGCTGATTAAGACACTTTTGGCAATTCCAGTCTGAAACATCGAATTTTGACTCATTTTAATTAGTTGAATACAATACTTTTCAGTAATATTTTATTTCGACAAATATTTTCCATGCCAGCACGGTCTCCCCGTTCTGGGAGTCGCTTTATTATATTTGGCCAGAAACCGACCGGAACTTATCTCTTATTACGTGTAAACAGAATTTTATCGTGGATGACTATTTGCTTGTTACACGAAATCCGGGCCGGATCGCTTATCTATGGTCGGGGAAAATATTTGCTTTAACCCGTCTAAGCGATGTGGCACTTTTGGGAAGCGCGACATGGTCTCGGGAGCTTTGCCACTTCAACAGAAATCCCGCTCCCGACTTCGATCCGCCGGGAAAAATTCCCTTCTTGTGTTTCGAGGGACGGCGAACAAGGGCCCTCGATGTTCCGGCTCCGAGGTCTCTCATAATCCGGTGCACATTTTCTTGAGACTACAGTCTGTTTTGGGGTAGCGATTCCCGTCTGTTGTACTACGTGGACTTGGGAAAAATTGACGGTGATGATAATAATGTACTAGTTTTTTAATCAGCCAGTTGAGGGCCAAGGACGTTATTAGATTATTACGCAGCCAGGATCTAGACAAACATTTGCAAAAGAACAAAAAAGCATGAGGTATATAACACAATATGAAATATGTGCTTCAAAGATACGTTATTTATTAGAAACTTTAATAATTACTCTTGTCAGTTGCACCGTTGTCGAGTTTTATATACTGTTTTTCGAATATTATGTATATGTTAATGTTATTAGCACTCTTAAATCCGTGGTGGAAGTCGTTCACAATCGGCTCGAAAACCTACACACTGTCAGTTTCTGTCTAAAAGCGCCATATTTTAACTCGTTTTAGATTTGGGGTGAAGATAAAGGTCACGAACAGTAACATCGGTGATATAAGAGGACTGTAGTACTACTATACGATCGAATTTCTATTTTATTGCGTGTAAGTCCAGTGTATGGACTGCTGTAACCGCTTTTATTAACAAAATGAGGGGAAGACAAGCGTTTCAGCTAATAACTGACTCTAAAAACTACCTATTAGATAAAAAAAGAGTGTTCGAATGAGAAAACGTGGCACAATTATTAATTTTATGGACACACAAATACTATACAATGTGATCAATAGTACGTTGTTAAGAAGGCTTTGAAACATTAAAAAAAAAGGTTAAAAAAATCCCTGCATCAAACTTTTGAAAATATGGAAAACCAAATTTGAATAATCAACTAATTCTGATTTGTTTTAATGAACTGCGGTGTCTAATAGACAGTTAAATAATTAGTTATTAATAATTTAATAATAATTTGCTAGAATACGAATTTTTAATTTTTAATTTTAAATTCAAAGATTTTTTTAACCATTCAGAGTCTTTTTAGCAACGTACCATCGAGCATACACGCCACTTTTTCATGACCCTCAGCCAAAAAATTAATCATATATAAATCAAATTCCTCATGAATATAAAATATGACTATTATCTAAATAACTCCTTATCTAAATAACTGGTGGTCAAAATATTGTCATCACCTTAGTCTGGTAATAAAATTTACCTGGTTTCAATGTAATATTTCATTAGAAAGTAACAGTAAGTTCAAAATTCCAAAGGAAAAAAAACACCGTAAGATAATTCCTCCAACCATGAGGAGGAAGGTTTCATTTTAAATCACTTAAAGAAGAAAAAAAAATCAAACGAAAATAAATGTGAAACTGAAAAAATTGTAATAATCCAAATCGTATTTAACAAGGAGCAGAAAAAAAAAATATGGGTTGTTAATCCGGATCAAAGGACCATTTTTTTTTTAAATGAAGATCAAATGAAGGTTATCGAAACAATTGTAATAAAGTATGTGCTAAAATGTAGATAAACATTAACGACAGTTGAAGTATGACTAAAGAGTCAAAGACGTGCACACAACGACAACAATAGTAAAGATATTGTGTCTTGGTAGTGCAGTAAACTGAGATTACTGCATTAAGAACAATGAAAGCAGGACTGATCGATCTGTGTGAAAGTATCAAAGATGAATCACAGAGTTATTCGAAAAAGATAGTATATTCCACAAAAATATATTACTAGGGCACCGTCCGTCTCAAAAGTCAAGTAAGTAGATTTAACAAAAACATCACGCAAAATAGGACAACCTCAGTCTGTCGGAACACTATAAACAGGTGCACGTTACGTCATGCGAGGATCGAATGTTGCCTTGACGTCCATTTTGGATCATTAATTGTGCTAAGGAGTTAAAAATGATGGATAAAATTAAGAAAAATCACTACCGCGATATCTAAATAGCCACGGGGCACCTGTCCAACTGGGATAATTCATAAAACCCATTCGAATAATTCATCAAACCGCATCCATTAGTGGCGATTCCGCTGATTATTCTTGTCCCGGGGAGGAGGAGACGAAGGTAAGTACAAACAGGCACCAGCTCGCAGCAGCCAAGAGAACAGGTATAGTTGGTATGCGAGGTCATAGGGTAGTACAATGTACAGCCGGAGGCTGCGGGTCATAGACCCCGAATCAAGTGAAAAAAACAACGGCCAGCCACAACAAAACCAATAAATGGACACTCTCGCGCCCGCCCATCATCCCTCGACAGCAGGAGCGCAAGGGATGAGCTCGCCCTCTCGCCCTCTCAGTTTTGTTGGCGCGATCCGGCACTCGTGTTGCCAACCACTCGAGAGATCTCCAATGCAATATGCATGAATACCGGGCGGAATTCATTATTGCCAACTATTGAGCTCCTTGATAAAAATTATTCAAAACGGCCGTGATGTTGCTCTCGGTGCTTTTAAATTGCGATCCGTTGATGGGCTGGATTGTTGAGCGAATCTCGCATTGTTGTTCCAGCATCGGAATTAAGTGTAACATGTAGATACACACAAGCTTCGGGTAATTGAAGCCAACTGTCTGCCATTATGGTGGTTACAACAGGAAATTGTTAATGCGAGAAGATTGTTTAATGGCCACGAGAAACGAAAAAAAACAAAACGTTAGACGCTCTTAGATTTTAAACTTTCAACGTAAATTATCGACCGCGTTTTCAAAAATTGCGCAAAAAACCAATTACCTTAATGGACGATGGAGTTATTTCGCGAAACAAAACGAATTCCGACTGGAGGGAAAGTAAATTCGCGGGATCGGGGTACCGCAAGGGGCCGTCGCGAGACCGATGCTGCTATACGATTTAAGAGTGGACTGTTAAATGGACCGATGTTAACGGCGGCCAATTCGATACGCTCTTGTCTTTGCACCGACAGATAATTTTTACGACGTCATAAGGTTTCTTTTAAAATCTATCAAAACCGCTCGGTTTAAAATACGCAACCACCAATTCCATTATCGGCTTTTCGAGCACTTAAGATAGCAACCATAATAATAAATTTTACGCTTGACGCTCACGACGGTGCTGCAAAACGAAAAAATTACTACAAATTGCAGATTCGATTTACCTCGGCTACTATCTTAATAAAAGTCTAACAACTTTAAGTGGTGATGAGTAAATTTCAACATTATGTTTAAGTTACCGTCTCACAAAATATGGAAACTTACAGTAATTGAAGGTGATGTAGTTTGGAACGAATTCATTAACCTTGTTAACGCCAGGTTTCGATAATTTGGAATATATGCAAAGTTATTGATACTGGGAGTCGTAATCGCTGGTAATTTTCTGCTTGTATTGTGATTTCAATTACGATGTCTCTGCTATTATCGTACACATATACTGCCATTATCTCACATTTACATTTTTACTGACTGTATTCATCCGTGGGGGGTAAAGTCAATAAAGCGGATTTTGCCGGAGGAAAGATATTTCATCAAAAAAGCAACACAAAACATCGGATTAAGTTTACACGTAATATAATATATAATATAAATAATAATAATTTCGGAATTATTTTAGTCGTGTCATTCCAACACCTATAGTTCTACGGTTTTGAACACCAAGTTTCCGAACCTCCATCTGCAAAACCGTGTCCGAGTTTCAAAAACTGTCGTCATTTATTTTTTTATTCAAATTTGGTATTTTCATATGGAACAACTTTTTTGTAAGTTTTTCACGCGGACAACCAAAACTAACTAAAATGCTAACATTTGCTTATAATAATAATTTCAGAATTATTTTAGTCGTGCCATTCGAACATCTATAGTTATATAGTTTTGAACACCAAGTTTCCGGAGCTCCATGTGCAAAACCGTATCCAAGTTTCAATATCTAATTTCAGTCATTCCATATGAACACACCAAATGAACAAAAATGAAAAATTGTCGTCATTTACTTTTTTATTCAAATTTGGTTTTTCATATGGAACGATTCTTTAGACAACCAAAACTAACTAAAATGCTAACATTTGCTTGTGTGTTGCGTTTGTGAAGGGACAAAAATCCGTTTAGTATCTATCTACCACTCCTTTTTAGTATCCTTTAAAAATAAAGAAAAGTAAAAGCAAAACTGTGCTGAATCATCGAGAAAAGGGTGTCTTACGACTCTGCCAAAGAATGTAATCCTTATCGTTACATTAGCATTCTCTTTTTATTAAATAATATCCATTTTCGTCTTGTTAGGAACAAAAAGCGCATTAACGAACTTCCTTTGTTCTTTCTACTCTTCCGGCCGCAGATCCTATCTTCGCTATTGTTATTGTTCTATAAACTCATGCTAGTTATTACAGGAACGTCTCCTCATAATATAAAGATATAATTTCGGAAGTACGTCGTCTTTTCAGTGTCCCACCGCGACGATAGAATTATCCCATCCACTCCAAAACAAATAAAATTATTGATGTTTCCCAATAAATCCTCGGATGGCAATTACCCGAAGATAAATCGATGGTAGAGAGATAAGTAACGTAACGGCCTACAAATCAGTGCTATCGAGATGATTGACGATGAAAAACAAAAACCATATAATTATACAGAATAAAAGATGAAAAAGTATAGGAAGAACTGGTTCCTCCCACGATAGATGCACACGATTGGAGGTCAACGGTCACAAAATTCCCATCATGCTAGATTTCCTTTTCTTAAAAAAGAGCGTCGCGTCGCGACGTTTTTGGGCAAAACATTCCACTACTCGCGAATCTCGACCAAGAAAGACAGTACAATGGTCACCGTGTATAATGAAACAGCAGAACCCATACATAATTCATAGGCGATGTCATTCAAGCACCCATTACAATATGAACACGCACAAGCTCAGCATTTCCACGCACAGACCGCAACCCGTTTTCACTCGGGGGAAAAAATTCAGCTTTCAGAGGCTGTCCTTAAAAGGCGAAACGGCCACAGCGGAATTCGTGTTATTTATTGATAAAGATCTGAAACCTAAGTTACAACAAAGAGCTCGCCTAATCAGACGCATAAACCACACAAAAGTCCAATGGAGCATGCGAGAGTCGCAGAAATTTTACAAAAACTAAAGAAATTCAGCTGAAAAAGATAACGAATCCTGAAAACTGTGCTGAAAAAATAGTTATTCTAAAATTTTTGAAGGAGATGAAATTCAGCTAACATTCTGTAATCCTACAATGTTTCACAAATTTTAAATGACCCTCTATTTTTATTGCATAAACCTACATAAAACATGAAATTAAACTGTCGTGAAAATGACCCTATTACAATAATCTCTTACCCACTTTTCGGGAAGTAAAAAAGTAATACGAATCTTACACAATACACAATTTCTGCACGTGTGTGAATAATTTATGAGCCGAATGTCGTAATAAATTATGACTAATGTTATAAGTATAAGTGTTTGATAATTTTGCGTTAAAAATGCTTAAAAACTAGTTATCCGAAAAAAGTTTGTATGATACCGGCTGTGAAAAATAGATTGTATCAACTCGCGGAATTAGTCACACGCCTGAACGCCTCCTACGCAAAACTTTTCACTTGTGAATAAAACCTACCTTTATTCCCTTGTCCCGTAAATAATTTAATTACAAATCGCAAACTTGCTATTCATTAGCTTTGTAACGACGCAGGGAAAATTTCAATTCGTGCCTAGTTTAGTTTTTCAATTGGCAATACAATAATAAAAATATTTGTTTTGTTTATCTTATCATTTTCAATTAGTGGTTCAACACAGAAACCTAATTCATACTTTATCAAAGAAAAACCCTATTTACACTAACACATTGTTTGCGGAATTAATGAAATTCACTTTAATTAAGTTTAATTAACAACAGTGTAGTATTTATTCACTGCGCATAATTTTCGCAGGAAATCGGCGCTCGCCCGCAGCAGGAATTCGTTTTTCGATTGCGTTGAGGTCGGGTCGGCGCGGCGGCCGACGAGACATCCGACACCTGTTATGCGAGGCTGTCAAGCCGCAGGAGACTCGGAGGTGGGGGCGGTCGGAGGCGGACAGCGGTCGCGTGCCGCCAGGACGCGTTTACGGAGGCGGCCCTGGACTAATCTCCTGCGGTCGCACTGCTAAACGACTCAATCGATCGCGACAGACACGAGACAAACACGGAGATTACGCGTGCCGCAACACGACAACGCCGGCACACATACATCCGATGAGCAAAAATAAAAAGGAATGCTCTTGGACGGACGGGCAATTTGTAGCCGACGATTAATCGCGTGTCAAAAGCGCAATCGACGCTCACATGCTCGCCGGAGATAAGAATTTGTGAATTTATCGACGGTACTTGGGGAATTTTAACGGTGTGCTAATTTACTTTTACGGTATTCGAAGCGGTGGATGGGTTTTAATATTACGCGGTGGCTGGGAAAGGGAAAGAACGAGGAAATTGATAGAAGGACGAGCGAAATTTGCTATAACAAGGAAACAAGGAAAAAAAGAGTGAAAAGTTCAAACCTGAGTCGCTTGGTGTTGCTCAAACGCATGTATATTCAGTTTCAAAGTAGCTAAAATTTACAAACAAGCTGTTCAAGAAACAGTGTAAATGCATGTATATACATTGTGTTTTAGTGTATGACAGCACCGTTAACATCATTTTTGTTTTTCAATCGCGATGTCAACGTTCTGCTTGGAATTTCAATTTTAAAATAATGGTCATGTTGTAACCACTGGAAAAAATTCGGCGAAAACTATACACATATGTTTTTAAATCTGACATTTATCTAATATTTATGAGATGGAAATGCAAGTAAAAAAGCAAAACGGTTTATCAAATAACTCCTAAAATGTCCACGTTTTTATACTGTCCTACAACAAAAGCTACAAAGTGGAAGGAACAAGTGACTACGATGAATATATAAATATGGAAATAAGAATTTGCTGTGTTCTGTTCGTTCGGTGCATTTGCTTTATTCGTGCGCAACACAGTACTTTTTGTCAGTGGAATTATAAGATGTTGCGAGGACTATTATGTGGGAATGGTAGAAACTAGACTGTAAAAAAGCGCTAATCGTAACTTTTTTGTTGTACTATTTGTTATAAGATTTATTTCTTATTCAGAATAAAAAAAAAATCAGAGAACGGGTGGGTGGGCGGGGCTAAGTTTAATTTTTTCCTACAGAGTCTTTTATAGGCCAACAATAGGCCCGCCCGCCCACCCCCTCTTTATTCTGGTGACTATTTCTAATATTGTTAATTATTGATAATAATATTGTCTTATTAGAATCTTCGGCAAATCTGTTAAACCGTTGGTGAGAAAACAGATAAATTGTTATTTTCTTTCTATAAATTATTCGATCTACAGGTTATATTTCAAGGGTTTTTTTCTTCGTTTATAGTGGTAGTGACAGCGATGTTTTATTTGCCATATTACATATACAACATACGTTAATGGCATATCAGACAAAAATACAAAAAATAGAATGTGTGATAAGGAAAATATAAAATACAAGTGTAAATAGTCCAAACCAACCAAAATTCTGGACAGTTTGCCATTAATTTTTAAGTTCTCTAAATTTAAACTGTTATTTTTTTTTTTAAGAAGAAATTTCGTCTTTTTCTGTTGCAATAAATTTTAGTAGTACTATTTTTATAAAATTAATCATAAAAATGGAGGCGGGTGGGTGGACGGGGTTATATTATATGTTCTTGTGTAGATTGGAACTGGTAACTGATGGAAATAAGGTTGTAAAAAAGCGCTAATCATAACTTTTTTGTTGTACTATTTGCTTATTTCTTATAACATAACAGTACGTAGAATTTTGGCTTTGTCATCATGTTCCTTATTGATGCCATTTTTAAGTACCCAACACTCAATTTACCAATGCAATTTTTTCCTAAAAAGTCGCGGTTAAGCAAGTAATAACTCCGCCCACCCTCTCCCATTTCATTCCAGTTACTACTCTTAATATTGTTCAGTTGTATCATCGCAAGTACCTACTAAAACTCCAAAATAATGTGATGACGTCCCCTCAAAACTTTGCATAATAAATTTGATGTAAATTTTCAATACTAACATACTCCTGTACCTGTGGTTTATGAATCCATCTTGATTTTTTACCCTAAACATACAGATTTTTGAGAAAAAAGTTATATAAGAACATTCTACAATATAACTTTGAAACTACAACGCCGGATACTTTGAAATCTTGAAAACGTTTTAAGGTTATCGTAAGCATGGGAAACAAATTGATGACACCATCTCAAAATTTTACCGAATAAATCGTTACCTAAAATGTGTAAAATATTTTAAGACTATACTTATGGTTTATCAATGCAATCATATTTTTTAAGAATTGCTTAGGTATATAGGGTGATTAAAAAAATGAAGAATGCAAGTTATTCTATTGATCAAATAAAGAACGTTTATCCCATTTTCCAGAAAATTGGAAATACAGTGTGTTAGTGTTAAATTGCATTTATCCAAATTGATATAAGTGTCCTTCATAAAATGTTGATAATGTTATCACAAAATGTTTTAATGGAAAAACTCACTTGAAATATACACATAGCATATCTTTAATTTCATTTCTAGAGGTTACCATAAAAAATTAAATTCACAAAATCAAATATCGTATTTCAGGGACGAGGGAAGCTTTGTTTAGATAACTTTAGATCGACTTTTTTTTAAATTTGTACACATCTGCAGCTGAAATTGACAGAAATGTAGTCTTAGTCTTTCCTGTCAATGAAAAATTACAATAAAAGGAAGTTTCGAAACTTCAATTTCGGGTCTATACTAAAAATTTTGTTTTTCATAGCCCGTACAAGGTCCATTCCATCTATAAATTCTATAACTTTTTGATTGGGTTTTTTTAAATACATGAGCTAAAAATTCACAACTTCTCTTGCCTGAGACTTTTCCTTTCTGAACACTTTCTTATTACTAAATAATCATTTTAGAACTATAAATAAAATTCATTTTAGACTTCTAGTGCATCACAGAAGCCAAAATCTTAATTTTTAAATTTACTTATTAGTCACTATTTAAAATAAAACGTGGATTTCAAAATGTCACAATGTACACCACCTTTTAACACACCTTTCGGTTTTATGCGGCAAGTGAAGTGAGTCATATAGTTTGAGCATTACTCACATGACATTAAAATGGCAAAAATGACAACCATATTTTTCACACAATAGTGTTGAAACGCCTTTTTACTGTCATTATTGACACAATTTGTAGATTGAATATATAAATCTGCGGTTAGTTTTTATAGAAATTATAAAAATGTTAATTCACGTGGTGTTAGTGTAATAAGTAATTTAATTATAATTACTAAAGATCGCATTTTATGATTACCCGCCTTGTACCTAAAACATTACACAATATTAAGTCATGTCAAAATTTCAGACTCATCGAAACCAGGCGGCGCGTGTCACAGACAATTACATTGACAAGCAGTAACATGGAAATCCGCGTCAAATCTGTAATACCTAAATTTAACTATTTCTTGTAATTCAAAACTTGTATCGGTCGAAAAAAGTGTGCATATAATTTGTTTAGAAAAAATATGAAACATTCTCACTTATGTTAAAAACTAGTATTTTATTACGTATTGGTGGCATACATAACTACTGTTACTATTATAACCGTTCCTTTTTATGATGGCTATAATTTATAAAATATATGCCGAGTGCAAATGTTTGTGTAGTTTTTACAAGTTTCTGAATCCACTCATAATAAAATCTCTAACTGTTCGATTTACAATTTTTACGGTGTTTGTTGTGCTTGGCTACCTGGCATTATTTTAATTACGTTTTCAACATTTATTTACTATATGTTCACTTTTACTTCCTTAAATCTTCACCACACGGAAAAAATAATAATGGATTAAGCCCCCATGTTCCATCCTTTTCCCACGCACCGTCTCCCCGTATGCATTTTCCGCGCTCTCTCTCCTCCTCCCCCACATCCACCCGGCAAATCTCTTCATCCGTTTACCGCAAACCCGCCATACCGCGCGGAAGCAATTTGTATAGAATAATGATTTCAATTATGTCCTGGCACGAGAAGAAAAAAAAAAACTAAATTAGAGTGGTCTTGGTGAATAGGCGCTCTCTATATGAAAAGTCCAGAATGTAATGAGATTCTCTCGAAAACAAAATGCGACAAGGCGTCGAGAGACGAGAAAAAATGTTCCAGTGGCGGATTTTTATTTTGGCAGGGTTTTTCGCGCTAATGCCACCATTAAAATTCATTGTCTGTTCTGATCGACTATATGAAGTGAAAATATATATCTCTGGGACGCGTAATGAATAAGTAACGCGGACGGACTTCGGAGGGAACGCGAACACGTGGACGCGTTCACGATAAGAAACACAATACTTCTACCCCTGTCGATAAAGATTAATTTGGGGCTGTTACGTCGCTATGTTTTCCATTAAGGGGGCTGTAATTATTCGCGTGCCGAATCTAAACAGCGGGTTTACGAGATTTATGACCGGGATGTTTTTGGACGTCACCGGGACATTGTGGAAGGACGTCGCAGGGATGGTACAAAGGGACGAGAAGCTAATCACTGTGTAATGCCGCTGTAGGCGCGGAAGAATTAGAGGAGACCGGGCACAAACGTAACACCGTTTTTCGTGATTAACTATCCTGTGGAAATTATTTGATTGAGAAACAAAGCACGTATGATGGTGATTTAAATTTACAAATATACATAAAGAAGATATAAATTAAAAGAAGCACAATAAAATAGACAAAACATATGGTTATTACCATACGACAAGATGTTACTACAAAATTTTCGGAATTCATCGGTACTGTAGGAGTGTTTTTAAATTCAGATGTATTTCGGAGTTTTGCGCTGACGTCATAGATGTCTCGACTATTACAAGACTAGTAATACAGGTGCAAATTTCGATTTCGTTGCTTGGCCTAAAGTAGATCGATTTAGAGACAGGTCTATTATAAGTAGCAACACTTTCATCGGATGAATGATCACTTTTTTGGCCAGAATTAATTCGAGCTACTACAATTCCAACATGAAAATTTAGATTTTATTGAATTTTGAATCAGTCGTATACATATTACTTGACAAAAAGCGTTTGATTAAACTGTTGAAAAACTAGTGGGAGGGTTGAATACATGGGAAAAGTGTTTTATATTTATACTGCTACAATCTTATCGGATTTCCAGTAATTGCTTGGTAATTAACGGAATTATAGTGAAACGGTGGAATTATAAAGGAAACACTTGTGTAACAAGAATTAATGTAACTAATCTGGAATGATTTGGTGGCGTAGTTATTTCAGACACCACTTACGGGAGGTCCTTGGAGCGTTTACTTGGGATCTTCACGGGATATGTGCCGAAATCGCGTTTTGCGATTAGTAATCGAGGTCGGGCGATTTAAAACGACTTTATAGCTCTCTCGCACGAACAATAAAATTATTATTTTCCCGGCGTGCCGTGATTAATCTGACTTTCTTTAACAGATGATTAATGACACCACTTAAGAATTATTAATTATCTTACTGCACCAGCAATAAATTACTGTTATTCCGTTCAGTTTGTCTAATTGGGTCCGAAAAACTATCGAAGAAGTTCGTACGCGCATTGGCTTTTGAATCGAAAAAGCGGCGTCTTAATCCCTCGGCCAATTGATTTTTTCCCGGTGAAAATACCTCGGCGGCTATTTGCTCGACTCGTTTTAGATTTTTAAAACGAGTCACGATAAAATCAACCATCTGGCTGATGCATTAAACTGTACTACAATGTATGCGTTTTGACGGATACCTGGCTTTTGAACAGGTTTCTCGGATGCAAACATCCCACATGTTTCATTTCGAGGAGGAAAGCACTCCGAAATTTCTCAATCCGCGTACGGCCGTTCTAAATTACTTGAACCTTGTTCAATAAGTTAGCTATAACGAGTTCCTGAAACGGCAGTGGCAAGTAAATAAATGCAACTGCTTCCATAAAACAGCTTGGTAAAATACGGCCTCTCACTAACCTAGTTGCAGCTATTTACATAATTATTATTGCCGACTAACATTGTGATTAGATTATTGATTGCCTTATTAGATCCGCATTCCGTCGACACTGTCTTTCTCCCGTCGGAACGAGAAAAACGCCACAGGAGGAAAGTTTTTTAATTAGGAGGGGGATTATCGACAATCGGCAATATTGGACGATGAGAGTGCAACAAGAGACGCCGACAGATGGGCACGGGCCAATCGGTCTGATCCGATTATGGAACCGATCAAGTGGACTAAACACCGGCACATGCATGCCATCTGATGCCGATGAACGGGTGGTCCCGCAGCCACCGAAGACGATAGGGTTACAAGGGGTCTCGTCATTAATTTAAACCCCAACAACAACAATCTTGTTGTTGCCGACCCAGAATAATTAAGTAACGCCTTTTTATCATCAACCATATACCTACTTGCGTATTTGTTCAATCAAACTTAATGCGAAATGAGGCAATCTTTCTAAAGCAAATAATTCCTTTCAATACAACAATGTCATCATTTTTGAAAGTTCAGTGCTTTCGTTTTAAGACATCCGTGTAATTGAATTATGAATATACAGTGACTTAATTTCAATTGTATCTTTCTCCCCCTCGGGCTGCGCAATGTAAAGACTGACAGACTTGTGTAATTTCGTGAAATATTACTGCGGAATTTAGGACAAGTCTTGAAAAAATGTAACGTAATTAGATTTCATGCGACTTTTATTGAAGCACGGGCGGGGTTATGTTGTTTTTCGTGTGCATTAAAGAAAGATTGTAGGAATGTGATGCAACATTGGAAATTTTTGATGCACTGACGGACCCGTGAGAGTTAAAAATAATCGATGTAGCAAGAAACTGTTTATTCAGATTTACAGCTTTGACACAGCTTGTACACACAAATGAATTAATGTTAAATAAACAGCAAATGTCTAATTAGCAAAATCTTAAACTTGCAGCAAACAAAATATGTCAGTACTGTGACATTAACACGATACAACGAAATCAAATTTATGTAGAAGCTCCCTTATTTCTAAAGCACAACACATACAGCATGCAAAGAGACATTTCTCAATATAGGTAGTCATTTTTAATTAACAATCTTTTGAGATTACGTCATAAAAACATCAAACGCTTATATAAAATTACAACATTATTTACGATGATATAAATGGAATCTGTTCACAGATTGATTTTTCAACAAAGATTTACACAATAATTACCTGAAACGACGCCTTCAACTTTCTGAAAAGGACGAATAAATAGCTTTTAGTTAATGTCCTGCAATCCTTAAAACAAACGTTAGTGACTTATCGAAACTTTAAAAAAGGTTCACAAATGATAGAGTAATGAAGATTACCTCTCAAGTAAATCTCCAACAGACGACGTCAAAGAAAAATACGAAAAATTTTACTGAAAGTATAAATGAAAGAAATGATAGAAAAGTAATCATAAGGCGTGAGTGAAACTCTCAGCTGTTGGTTAATTTATTACGATAATAATTATTCTTAGCTTACTTATCCGCTGGGCTTTTTTGAGAGATATCTTGTAGTAATTACTAACGCTTAATCACGTCCTAGCAAAAACTGATCTTGCAAACTTTACAACGTAACACTTAGTTTCAAAGTTGATTTCAATTATGGTTGATTTGAATATGAATTTGTAACGAGTTATGTAAAATTACATCATTGTATATATATATTGAGAAACAATCTGGTTTAATAAATGAAAAAATATTAATAAACAACTGAACTGTAAGCAGTGCAAGTAAAAATAAGCAAAATATACACACAATGAAAATAGTTACTGATTGATCCAATAAAAATTTCTCGTTTTAGACAAAAAATTTTGTGTTTGGGGTTGGGTACGTCACAATGATTCAAAATCTGTTAGTTTATCATCACATTTATATTCCCCGAGCGAGTAAGTGCTTCCAAAAAGTATTTTATGCCATTAATCGCTAAATTTATGGTCGAAAACGAGTCGAAGCAATTGGTGGTGTAACTATTAAACTTAAACCATCTTATATTAAGCTCCCTACACTTCGTAACACGAATTAAGTACTTTAAACCCCCTGATGGTGTTGCAAGTAGTTCCAGGGAAATAGAGAAAAACTACCTCGGGAAAGTCTCATCTATTAGAAGAGAGCTAGATAAATCTACCCCATTTAGTTTTTTCGTTTATTTTCGTTCGAGTTTTTTTAAAGTCGGAGAACAAGAACGGGAATTGTAGAAAACTTCATTAAAATAATAACGGCGAGACACAAAACCCCATTTCCGCTTTTTGCAAAACAAATTGAATCCATTTATCCATCCGTCAACACAGTTTAAAACTGTTGTTCCCCGCATTATCCGAAGTCAGAAATTCATCCGCTTTTCCTTGTAACATAACACACAATAACCCTCGCCACAATTACTCGTGTTAAACCGTTCGCACAAAAGCACACGAACACGCAACAAACCAATCGTCAAGCGATTAATTTATTAAACAACAACAAACAAAAGAGGTTAACGGTTCCGTCGCGTTGAAAGAACTTTAACTTGAGAATTATTCAATACGACATATTTATGCAAATGTATTTTTTAAGCATCTGTTGTGAGCTCACGGAACGTTTTACCTGGATTTCAGTAAAATCCGGCCTAAAACTTCTCTCTTATAATACGACTTAATCACGTCGTGCCGTTAAACAACAAATTTCTGCTAAATTAAAATCGGTCTGACGTATTTACGAGGGCACTAATTCACAGGCAAGGCCTGATAATCCGTGGGGAAGAAACGAAATTTAATTTATGATAATTGCCTCGTGTTGAACTGTGTAAGGTGTATAATTACAGGTAGATCCTAGTTGTAAATAAGCGAGGATCAGATAACAGAGGGAAAAATAAACACGGGGATGACCCGGAGCCGATTTGCATTTTCTGGCCAGGAATTGAATTTTATCGGTATTAATTTATAGCCGGGTCGGATGACAAATTCGGAATGTTTCGGATTTTATGGCGGTTTAATTCTTCGACTTCTGGGACCGGATTTTTCGGCGTTACCGTTAAATCCGGGGAGAGTTCGGGCGTTATTTACCTTCGGAGCAAGTTGTGTACAAACAACTGTTTCCATATTTACTTCATTTAAATGCAAACATGGAGCTTTTGCGGCTTTGCAAATAGTTCCCGGAGCATAATGCGTCCCTACCCGGCGACAATTACTCCGGAGTTTAATAAGGTCTTTACGGCCTTTAATCACAACAATTGTTTTGTTCGCTAAACATCAGCGATTCGTTCGGAATAAATCATAATTTCGTGACGCAATTTATTGTCCAATTATACAATAATTTCGTGTTGCAACGCGACTTATCGTCGTCTATTAATTTCGTCCGGGAGCGGTTTCGCAACACCCCTGCAGCTCTGGGAAAATTCCACCACTCTTCAATTTAAATCACAACAATCGTCCTGCGATAAATCTCAATAAATAAACAAAAATGCATTAGGTATAAATAATCTTAATGTGGGTTTTAAATTTATTTCGAAATAATTATAATGTTGGTCTTTCCTGTTTTAAATTGGGTAACATAAATCATCTTCGCTGTGTCAGTGACCTTTTCCTCTTCAAGGTTGAGATTGTTTCAGATGCACCCTGAAACGCGCGCAACCGGAGCTTAAGCACAACCTCACGAACCGAATTTGAGCACGATCAATCCGAAATAATTGGATCGAAGCCATTAAAACCCCAATTAAAAAAATTAACCGATCTTCCCCGACGGGACGGAAGATTAAGGTACGGTTTCATTTATCCGTTGTCTTACAAGACGTCCGGCAAGCAATTAATTACGTAGATTCCTCTCAAGGCATTTGGATTTTCGCCAATCGCCAATGCGTATCGAATGTATTTTAGTTTCGCGATGTTTATAACCGCTCATTACGACTAGTGGTCGACGAAAATCGAGCCATGTTTTAAAATGATTTTCGTAATATATCGCTTGCCGGTTCTGTTATTAAACGAAACCGCTGCTTAAGGGCTTGAAAAAAATGTACCTTCCCCGACGCGACGGAAGACGTTAGCCTGAAAGCTTCCAGTATTAATTTACTTTGATGTAATTAACTGATAACCCGGTCCATCAACTCCACGAAAGCACTACTCCATCTAAACTGGCGAATCGGCGATCACGTGACGCACACACCCCCAAGAGAAAAAAAAATGACAAAAACATGTACCTTGTATAAGTACTGATCGAACATCCTGCACACATCTACATCGCTGCCGACGCAATAAGTGGCCTCCATATTCTCACAGTTACCAATAAGGGTGTTGATAGAAGCCACGATAGGCTTTAAATGTTCCAGCGTTGTGAGCGGCACAGGGTAGTCCACGTGGTGAGAGAATTTTTTCCACACAGAAAAATTTTGATCACCTGAACGAATCGAAAGCACTGAATGGGCGCGAATCACCCGAGCTCTCAATGACAAAATCCGGATTTTTCCGGGCGCGTCGTCACGTCGAGCATGGTTTCCGGAACGCGGCCGATCTCGTATGAACGCAGCTGCGGCTCGAAACCGAATAACGCGCCGCCGATGGCGACCCCTCCCCAAACCGTCCCCCCGGAGCGGGCTGCGCAAACGGCGGCCGGAATCGGACAGGCCCGCGTCGATCTAAATCTCAAAAATCCATGAAAAACGAATAAATAATATGGGGCGCACCCGCCCGCCGCCCCCCGCGGACGGCGTGGCCCAGAACGCCATTTAAGCTGCACGGGAGAGGTGTCGTCGCGAAGGCCCCCGCTGGGATGTGGGATGACAAATATGTGAGACTGAGGGAAGAAGGAGCAAGTGCATCTTGGGTATCGCGACGTGAATGGAGATTCCGGTTTCGGGTGCTGGAGCTTCCAGAGGGAGGCTGCAAGATTCTGGAAATGGATGAGGATGTAGCGAATTGATGTCGAATGTGTGGATGTCGGTTTTTATACAAGCGTATTGCTAGTGCCATTTGACGATATGGATAACAAAGATTGGTGTCGCTTCCGACAAAACGAAAGTCAATAACGTAACATTAGCGTTAATTGTCAGCTTTTAGAATGTTGTTGGTGAAGGCGTGTTCGAGCAATTACCAGCTTTCTTACTTATGGAGGGTTGACGCAGACTTTTTCAAAAACCAAACAAGGTATTGGTATTTTTAAAAGCAAAAAATCTGTGAAAAATCTACGGTGTGTGGGCAATATGTCCTCCATCGGAATATTGAAAACGGATGCAAGAAAAGTGAGAAAATTTAAAACCAAAGCACATTGTGTTTGTAATCCCGTATCTATATGACATGCTACGATTATATGCTTCACGTCGTAGAATTAGAATGACTGTGAATAATAACATAGACTACGATAAAGAATAATGCTTATTTAAAACAAATAGCACGTTTAGGGTATGTATTATAAAGCTAAAAGTTTAACTAAAATTAAGTACGTATATTGCTTTTCAAATTATTTGATTTGCATATGTTTTTATAAAAGACATGATAAAAAAACGATGCACGATACTCAGGCTGACAGTTGCATAGTATGCATAACTTCCATGCGACGTTCGGCTGATATAATTTTAGCAACAAGTGTAAACCTAAAATTTTAGAAATACTGAAATATAATAATACTTTTGGATTCCAATTCTGTTAGATCATTGATCTTCCGTTTCCGTCTGTCTGTCTGTCTGGCGTCTGTGTTCATTTTTATTATACACGTAATCTCCAAAATTACTGGATCGATTGTTGTGAAATTTTGTATGTACACAAAATTTTGTTAATCATCCCCACCAATAATTTGATGACATCATCTCAAAGAATTATAGGATAAAACGTTCCGTGGAATTGTTGGTCGTATCGTACTTTGGAACCAGCGAAAATCTGAGAACTACCGTAGTTCAACAAAATGAGTTTGTTTTTTGGTTCGGAGAACCTCAACTCCGATCCAGGTCGGGCGTTCTCTACTCCAACAACGATCCGCGGTCATATTCGCTACTTGGACACATTAACTCTGATTCGTCAAATATCTATCTGACTCTAATTACGCACACATTCAATTGATTTTAGAATAGGAAGCGAAGTACCTTAATTATTTTAATCAATGTTTATCTAAACAACATTACAAAAAAAATTACAATTTTTATGTAATTTATTGCGATTTAAATGCGAGATATGCGGTCAACTTTTATTGTAACACAGCCCATAATAATGTAGGCAGAAGAGACCTTATATGTATTTTATTTACTCGTTGTTAAGTAGGTTAGAGAAGTATTATAATATTGATATTTTTAGTTGCAAATTAATATGTATAGTTAAAAAAGTGTTCGGTTTTGGAATTTAGTTCATTATAATTTAGGTTATTTGATGATAATAGTCAGTAGTTTATACATGAGATCAAATTATTTAGTTTATTTTCTTATCTTAAATTAATTTACGATACATTGTTATTATTGTAAACTTTAACATATACAGGATTGCTAAAATGAGGGTTCAAATTTAATATTTTTGAAAAAACATTTTTTTCTGCATTCAGTGATGTAACACATCTTTCTTTATTTGCATTAAAAAATAAAAAAAAAAAAACAAAAAAAATGCAACTTCGAAAAAGTGAATTTATTTGGCCTACGAAATGCTGTCTTTACTTACCATTAGTTCTTTAGCACTTGTCGTTGATATAAATATTAAATAAAATTTAATGGTAATAGTAAAAACAACACATTTAACTACAATAAAACAAAAAAAAAATCCAAACTGTATTATTTTAATTTTTTTACCCTTTAGTGCAAATAAATAAAGACATGTGTTATATTACTGAATGCAGAAAAAAATGTTTTTTTTTTTAATATTAAATTTGACTCCTCGCACTATAAAAAAAACAAGTTGGCGTTGTACCTTCAAAACAAATGTTGAAGGAAATTTAATATTTTAGAGAACAGAGTTCAAATATTTTTCCTTGTGTATCAAATTTCTCGAAATATTTGCTGTATTCATACTTTTTAGCAACTCCGTATGTATTGTTCTATTACTGGAATGTATTTTCTGTTAAGAAATAACAAATTAAATTAAATATTAGCATTCATGGAGTTACAAAATTTGTTATATTTATATGAGACACATTTTACAAAATTTTATCTAGAAATACGGTCTTCATAAAATTGCAACAAATTTTATGCGACATAAAATTTTACCGCTATCTAACTTGTTTATTATTACACGTTTACTTCCGGACTTATTATTGAATTTCACGGAATTTAAAAGGGACAACTAAAATGTATACAAAGTCTGCAATAGATGCTCTTATGTACGTAGCTAGTACCTGCTAAAATAAGACCGATTTTGGCAAATGACATATCCTCTAAAAAAAGAGAGGGTGGGTGGGAGGTTCTAGCAATTGCTAAGATAAGACTGATTTTAGCAAATGACGTATTCTCTATAAGAAATCTAATTAAATGATTATAAAAAAAGACACTAGAGGCTCTCCAAAGCACTTTGAAATTCTTTCAACATTGTCTGAATTTTTCAAAAAAAAGAACAAAAAAAAACAGAGTCCCAAGATTAACTCAAAAACAGGTCAGGTCAGAATTTTTCAAAAATAGAACACCAAAGTCCCCCAAAATTGTTTTAAATAATTTACAAAAAAATCTCCATGGGCTCCCAAAATAATAGACCATGGGGACCCAAGAGTCTCCCGAATTAAAAAAAAAATACTGCGGCACTCAAGACTTTTTTCAAATTCGTAAAAAATAAAACACTAAAAGCTCAAAACATTTTTTCAAGTTCATCCACCAACAAAACACTAGATTTTTTTAAATTTATAAGAAAATGAAACACCAGGGGACCTAAAATTAACTGGGAACATTTTAAATGTAGTGTTTTGAAAACTTTGACAATTTTTGATACGTCAAACATTTTGAATTGCTTACTCGATTTTTGCTGATTTGTACCTTCGCTTTATAGCAGGCAAACATTGTTATCAATTGGAATTTTATCAAATTATTACAAAAACAACACAACCATATCTTTGTACATTTTAAGTAAAATGGTAATTAAACATGGTCATGGACGAGAGAAATATGATCTAAACGTAGCAAAAGAACCAATTTTAAAATCATTATAACTCCACCAAAATGTGAGAAGGAATTTTTCACCAGTTGATTGTTAATAATCCGCCATTTTCCAGACACCCAGTATACACAAAAACTTGTTAAAGAGAGCTTTTAGTAAGTAAATATTGTGTATGAAATGTAAACATGAAAAACAATATTTTTATGGCATTCAGGAATATTCCGTGTTGCAAATTTAAAACGAAAATCACATCCCACTCTTTATTAGTCTATATAAAATGTATTGATTTGATTCCACGCTTCGACGTATTAATTTCTTGTAATTTAAACCAAACGTTATTTAAATCATTGACGCATGGGTTACAACAGCAATCGGTTGAAATACTGCGTTTCGTTACCAGACAAACCCAAAACACAATCTTTCCATTCTTCTATAACGAAAAGCAATGATCTCTGTAAAATGCACACCTACAAATCAGTATAAATTAAAATAAATGAAAAATTTAATTACGTTTGTAGTGCTACCACAGCTGTCAATATCCCGTCGTCAACTATCCCATAAATTTTGATTCCTCTTCGACATTTCAAAATGCATCCTCATAAAAAATTGAAAGGTAATTCATGTAATTTGATTTACAGCGAGCGTCGATGAAAAAGTTGGAATAAAATTTTATGGAAATATTTGCAGCTTGTAAAAAACGGTTTCCAATTATATTTTTTTTCACATTTATTACAAATTCATCGAACTGTGAATTTTAGATAAATATTTACTCTATTAAAAATTTTCTATATTAAGTAAAAATTAAAATTCTATAGCACAAATGCAAATTTCGTACGAAACACCCCCTGCAATCGAAGTAAGAGAATTAATTGATAATAACACCCCCATTTAGAGGGATGCTGCTACAAAAATGATTAAGTGCGTCATTACTACCTCCCAAGAGCAGCATTTAATAAGCAATTCCTAAACCCGACCGTTTAAAAATATCGGCTACAAAATTACGACATTTAAAACACGCGATAATTGTTTCCCATAAAGGAAGTTTTCAAGACTACCGGTGTGTAAAAATACTTTGCACGCAACGAAGCTCATTAAAAATAATTCAATAAGGACAAAACGGGTGCGAACGTTCAAACACTTTGATCCTGGAAAAAGTTTTGATTGCATTGGAGTTTTCGATAACTATTCGGGAGAAAGAGAAGTTTAAAATCTTCGATTGGAACGAGGGTGGTTCGATGATAAAAAAAGGGATCGCGGTCTTGTGTAAAACATTAAATCGAAAGTTGGAGGAAAAAGTAAATGTGGGTGCAGGTATAACAATATTTTATTTCATTAACATAACATGAATAATGGAAGCATGGCCTGAATGACAGCGGTTATCAATTATCTTTTAATGAGTGGCGATGCGTAAAATATCGTGGGGAGACAGGAAGTTTTTAAAAAATCAGTTAAATTCGCCTGGCACTGACAGCTAGTTCTATTACTTGCAGAAAATTCAATAAAGTCGAAGGAATAACCCCACATTCCGATGTCACGAGCTTGTATGTTCTTTTACAATATGTCATTTGGTCGTTTATGTAATATGCTGAGTCGGGAGATGCTCTACTAATAAAGAATGCAATAGGAGGACAGGTCGTTTTGTTTATTTTCCCGAGGGAGTAGCTCTCGTTGACATATATTATGCATGACGAAGAGGTTATGTCGTTTCATTTATTCATATCGCAGGGTAATGAAGTGGAAGCACACAGAGAACTCACCTACTAATTGTCACTTACATGAAAACAAAGTGAGGTTAAAATCAACGTCGGATTAACTCTTCACCACGACGAATCTTTCTTACGTGATACACAATCCATGTCACAACAATTTTTTTTCAGGTGTTTCACCTCTCATTTTTGCACCATCTTGCGCTCAAAATAGTTTACGCGATTAGCTGACACTCATACCACGAAAAACCGCTAATTAATAAAAACGTTCAATAATAATACGTTATGCCAATTATCCGTACAACAAGTCCACCGTGAAAGTAATAAAAACATTAAGTTTATTATATACGTAGTAAAAAAAAGAGATGTTTGACTGCTAGCTGTCTTTCACTCTTCTCGAATTATGCTTATGAGCATCTAATTATATTAAGCGTCTAATAATTTTCATCAATTTAATTCGCGAAGAAAAAGGCAAAAGGTCAACTCATCGTTTTACACATTCATCAAGTGTCAAGATCTCGCCTCCATGAAATTAGTCTTAAAAATCCTGATGTAACAAAGGACATAAGATATTGTTAGTGAAAGTTGTCACGACAGCGCAAATCGTTAATTCAATGTTCGTTCCCACAGAACGAGTCAGGTTTATGTGTTTAGCGACTTCTTGTATTGGCGTTTTGTTGGAAATTTTCTCGCTTGGTCTAAATCCGACACTGTTTATAACACGCACGCCATCAGTATGCTTGATGATTAAAATATGTAAATATTAAATACAAAAGTAAACAATGCCTTTCTTTGTACCTGCCAAATCACACTACTCACTTTGACGTCAGAGGTGAAAATTTCTCCAGATATATTAATTCGTTTTGTTGTATTCATTTCCGATGCTGAGTTCGTAAAAATGTGATGAAAGTTTCGCTTCTTTGTTGATCTGAGACACTTACTAAGTAACAGTTAGTTTATCACAATCGTGCCACTAGATTGACAGCTAACTGCCAACAAATTGTCACTCACACCTCAGTTCCTTCAACCAATAAAAAGTGCACTGATAATAACCAGTTGTGTTTATTTTTCACATTGTCACAATCGCGAACACATTGTAACAAACCTATACTTCATAATAATTTATCTTTTATATGAAACCGCCAACAAATCGTTCACAAACAACATACATGTTTTACAGGATTTTTTCAAATTATAATTTCTCGATTTATTGCTTTCCTATTGTTGCCACACCCAAGAGATTTATTTTAATAATCACTGCACAATTACATGTAATTGTTGCCTGCATCGCAGGGGAGTGCATGATTGTCATAATTCTGGTGATTATGAAACGACCCTAATTTAACAGCGGCCGTAATCGACAGTTCATTATGTCGTGGTATGCGGGAACAGCAAGCCGTCATATTTTTAAAGAGACAAGACTGTTGCAAATTACAAGAAATTTAGTAATTAGTAAGCTCATACTCAGAGAAGTTGTTTTTTAATGACGCAACTTGGACAGTTTGTTCAATTAAATAAATATTCTTTGAATGACAAACATTCTACATGGTAGTGAAGAAATGAAACGGGTTACTTTACTAATGGTCATGTTTAATGAGAGACGGGTTGGAGTTTTTTTATGATTATTGTTTATAAACAACTCAATATGCACACTACACTGGAAGTTTCAGTAAAAATGAGGTTTTAAAATAATCAGATCTTTGAGGTTATCACGCCACATTTACTGCTATGAAAGTTGATTTTAAAAACCTGTATTTTATGGGAATTCTGTTCAATTCAATTAGTTACACAATTGTGCAATTTAATTTTGAATAGTAATGTAAGAATTACTGTACGACATGATTTGTTTTTTACCATACTTTTGTTCCATATTGTATTCTAGTTGCGAAAATAATCTGCCCCAGGGCACTGTATTTATCTAGAAATAGAACTGACACTGAGGTGACAAAAATTGTTTTCAAAGTGCTATTCTAATTTTATGTCCCTTCTATTTTTATAATTTGTTTTTTTTTTGTTTGAGTTTTGTTTCATTTCTGTTTAATTTTTCAGCTATTTTTATTCCTATTACTGTATTTTGGAAAATTTTCATGTTTTTAGACGTTGTAGAGATCCTAGAATATGAAAACCTAGGTCTCGTTTCCGTCTGTCTGTCGTCTGTTGAAGACTTTATAAGAACGTCCGAAACTACTCAACTGATTGTTGAGAAATTTTACGTAAGTATATATTTTTGAATTATCGTGTAGATGGTATATAATAAAACGCTAACCAAATAATTTAATAACATCATATTAAAATTTTGCTAGATACATGCTATCATTCAAACCAAAATTTTATTTAAAAAATTAACTCGGAATCTCGTACAACAGCTTCTTTACCTGTAATTTAAGAATCCATATCTATTTTTATTTTAACTTATAGACATAAAAAGACGCAAATTTTACAATTTATTCAAAAAACTGGATTTGTTTGACTGGAGCGAGATAAGTCCCGTTTAAATACCTTTAGACCAATTTGTTTGTTTCATTATTTTCTAGCAATTTTTACAAGCAGTGCAATCGAAAGCATTTAAATTTAATTGGATTCCATTCCCACCATTTGCATAAGGTAACACCGAACAGGTTCAAGGTTTGGCCAATGTTTCGTCAGTGCATTCAACATTCTTCAGTGCTTTAAATGACTAATATTATGTACGTAAACTCTTTGTTATCTAGTCATTATAAAAAAAAACTAAACAGACAATAGCTTCTCACATTTTTGGCTGATTGACATTTAATTAATTATTTTAAGGTCCAAAGGCTTCTTATATAAATTTATGCTTGAGCATGAACCTTCGGCATAAACGGATACATTTTCATTAACGATTTACCATGGTTCCGATAACCTTAAAACGTTTGCAAGATTTCAGAGCATTGGGATTTGCAATTAATACAAGTTGAATTGTAAAATGTTACACAATTTTGATTTTTTTTTAAATCTGGATGTATACAATGTGATCAAAAATCACAGATAAGCTCGATGGTACGTTGTTGATAAACCACTGAAGAACTCTAAAAAAATCACCGAAAACATTGGACTTCAAAACTAAATAATTAACTTCGGAATTCTGATGTGTTTTAATGTGAATTTATTTCAAAATCTAAATAAAATTCCGATAAAAAATGTGCAAAAGCACATCTGACGACGGTAAAAATTGAATTCGTGGATCGAAATCAAGAAATTATGAAATTATTAATAACTAAATATTTAACTAAGTATATGTTTTAAGACAAACAGTACATTAAAACAAATCAGAATTACGAAATTAATTCTTCACTTCGAAGTTTCATATTTTTGAAAGTTTCGTTTAGGAATTTTTTAAACAATTTTTTTGAGTTCTTCATTGGTTTCTCAACAACGTACCATCGAACTTATTAGTGATTTTTTGATCATCCTGTACTTTTTTAAATTTAAATCATATTTATTCGGCAAAATTGTAAGATGACGTCTTCTTTTGGAGGGGTATAAATGGATAAATTTTACGATTTACCATGATTTCAGAACATTCGGTCTTGTAGTTCCAGAGATAAATGTTAAAGGTTATCATGCAATTTGGATTTTTTCTAACATCCTGGATGTCTAAGGTAAAAAATCAAGACGGGTTCATAAACCACACTGTAGGAGTTAATAAATTTATTGCTGTATAATTTGGAGATGACGTCATCCCGTTGTTGGTGGGGATGATCAGACAAGTTTTGGTTAGCGTTTTGCCATCAGTTACACGATATTCCTAACATTCATAAAAATTTTACAACAATCGGTCCGGTAGTTTTGAAGATCATTCGTCTAATAAAAATCGTCACATACGACAGACAACAGACAGGCAAACAGTTGGAAATGGGCAACCGACTTTTTCGAACTGTAGGGGTCATGAAACGTCGAGAAAACATGAAAGCAGTTAATCATCGGATGAATTCTATTATAATACTTTCTTAGCTTACGCTCGGGCAGTAAATATGTTATATACAGTTTATTAAATGAATTACAAAATGTTGTTTTAATGGGATTTAATTTCTTTATCACAACCCTTATAAACCAAAATAGATGTGAATTGATAAACCACATGTAAAGAAGCATGTTTTTATTTGATCAATAAAATAAGTTGCTTCATTCGTTTTTTTTTTTGGAGTCACTCTTTTTATAAGTAATTTTAGCCACAACTGTAGACTCAAGAGACAATTCTTGTTTCGCGATTTACCGTGTTTATGACAAATTTAAAATGATCACAAGATTTTGGAGCATTTATTTAGTAGTCCCTAACTTAAATTGTAAAAACTTGTAAAACTTTTTTTCCGAAATATGAATGTCAAAAGTATAAAATAAAGGCAGATTCATAGACCACATGTATAACAGTACGTTATTTTATACAATTTAAGTAATCTGACACTGCAAAATTTTGAACTGACGTCAAATGGGTGCTGGGGATAAGCCGATAAATAAATTTCGGTATAAGTATTTTACCAATTACTCGATACTCCTAAAATAGGTCTACAGTTTCACATTAATCAGTCCAGTAGTTTCGCAGATTATCTCTCTAATAAAATTTCCAACAGACCATGATGAAAGACGGAAACAAGGATCCTATTTTTACTTACGCTTAGTAAGCTAAGAAAGTATTGTAATCAACTCCAATTGGACGACTGGCTACTTTTACGATTTCTCGACGTTGTTGTTTTTTCCTACACCTGTGGTGTAGGAAAAAATAGCTTTCCTGTTTCCGCCTGTCTTTCTGTCTGTTTGTCTATTTGCCGTTTGCCCGGATTTTTATTAGACAGATAATCCCGAAACTACTGGACTGATTGTTGCCAAATTGTATATGTGTATCACGAATGTTGTGTAGTTGGTAAAATGCTAAACAACATTTGACAGATCATCCTCACCAACAATAAGATGACGTCATCTCCAAAATTTACTTTAGTAAATTTTATAAAATTGGAAAAAAAATTAAAACCAGCATTTTGCAATTTAGCTTTGAAACTACAACGTAATCGTACGCATTTTTTCCATTTATGCCCTTCCCTCAAGTCATGATATCATTTTGTCGAATAAATGTTCTTACAAGTTTATAGAATTACATATTTCTGTATGTGTAATTTATGAATCCGTGTCGAATTTTTACCATAGATATCCCAATTTTTGGAAAAAAATTGAAAATTGTATTTTATAGTTTCACTTTGAAATTACAAAACCGAATGCTCTGAAATCTTCAAACGTTTTAAGGTTATAGGAGGCACGACAAATCGTGAATCAAAATTCATTCGTTTATGCCCCCCCCCCCCCATTATGACGTCATTTTACAATTCTGCAGAAATTTTATAAAATGACATGTTCCTGTATGTGTGATTTATGAAATCGTGTTAAGTTTTTACATCTTTTGGGAAAAAATCAAAATTATATAACAATATTTTACAATTTAACTTTGAAATTTCGAAAGGCGAATGCTGTGGAATCTTGCAAACATTTTAAGGTTATCGTAATCATGGTAAATTATTAATCAAAACTGGTCCGCCTTCGTACAATTTTTAGGAAAAAAAAAAAAAACTGAATGTGATGAGAAAAATCATATTTCATTTCCTTTGGACAGCCAATGCCTGTAATCTGAACGTGCTAATAGTAGAATTCTTTTGATGTATAAACATCGGAAGTCGAAGTTAAGCATGTACTGAGAAATTAAGAATATCTACATTTTTTTGTTATCTCCTTCAAATAATCATATTTCATGCTGTCCACACTTATACGGACTGCACCCCCTTGAAATTGGAGCGTTTACGGCACAAGGGCTGGCGGGGTGTTCATTACTCCACTGGTTTTTACATTAGAAGCTATCATAAAACGAAAATCGCAAAATCAAATTTTAGAGTTTATTAAAGAAGTGGGATTTTTTAAGGGCGAGGGAAGTTCTGTTGAAATGACTTTTGACCAATTTTTACTTTCCGAGATTAAGCTAAGGAAGTATAGTAATCGAGTCCATCGGCCGAATTGCCACTTTCATGTTTTCTCGACGTGTTATGACCTCCAGAGTATGAAAAAAGTGTCTAGACAGACAGACAGAAACGGGAGACCACTTGTTTCATACAGACGTATCCATTTTTATTAGACAAGTAATCTTTGAAACTACTAGACCGATTGTTGTTATATTTTGTATGTATATTAGGAATATCATGTAGATGGTTAAATGCTAACTAAAATTTGACTAATTATCCCCACCTCCAATGGGATAACGTCATTTCCAAAATTCATAACAAAAAGTTTTTTTTAATTTATTAAAATAAAATAGTCCTGCACTTGTGGTGTGTAAATCAGTGTCGCCCTGCCAGAAAATTAATAATGTCATCTCAAAATTTTGCCGAATAAATCTTATCCAAAATCTGCAAAATATGATGAGTTTATACTTGTGATTTATCATCGCATTAAAAGTTTTTAAATTTCTAATACAGGGTGACTCATAAAAATTAATGAATGAATTAATTTATTTTATTGATTAAATCGGGAACGGCTCACTCCGTTTTCCCGAAAATTTGGAAATACAATACTGTTATCATCAGTATTACACTGCACCTACCCAAAGTGACGTACGTGTCTTTGGAAAAATGTTGATGACGTCATCACAAAACTTTGTTAAGGGAAAACTCATTTGGAACGTACGCTCAGCACGCTTCTTTACATTTACTTTAACGTACATACATATCTTTATTTTGACTTATAAGGGTTCTCATAATCAAATTTTATAATTTTTCGAAAAAGCTGGATTTGTATTATTGTATTTCAGAAGCGAGGGAAGTTCTGTCGAAATAACCTTCCACCAATATTTTTATATTCTAGAGGTTATGAAACGCCGAGAAAAAATATGAGTTCAGTCATTCGCCGGGAAGTAAAAATCTGTTTTATTTCAGATACTTTTACTAAAATCAGAGCCGCTTGTATTCTTGAAAATGTTATTTAGTTTTTAAATGACCAATAAATTATAAAATAATTCTAGTCTTACCATGACTCAACTACTTAGATATAAACGCATCAGTCCTCAATCATAGTCAAAACAAGACATTGCTCTAGCTTTTTGTTACTTCTTTGTCAAATAGGATGTGCAACGTTATGACAATTTTTTTTCAACCCTCATTAAGTTTGAGCCAGTTCATTAATATTATTACTTGAAGATATCGAACTGACCACCTCAAACCTAACTCAAGACAATCGATCCTTCGAGCCGGATGATCAACCCTGAAATAAACGCAGGTACCAACAAAAATAGCATATTTGACTTGTGAAGACAGATCAGCAATGTCACAATTTAAAATCAATCTGTGCTCGTAAACCCTCGAAAACCCTTTTCCCGTGAATCGCGATCCTTCCACCAGCATTTTCGATTCCGGATTGCGAGCACGTGTAGACGGGAATGTCGCCCTGTGCAGAGATGTGTCAGAGAGTGCGGCCGCCGCCTCGGGTATTATCTGGGGTGTTAATTGTGGCCGGCGTGTCGGCGGCGTCCCACGGCGTGTCGAGCGGGGCGGCGGCGGCAGCGGCGGTGTTTTGGCGACGCGCCGCGGCGAGAACGAGCGTGACGTCCCGACGGCTCGAAAACGGCGCCGTGGGGATCACACGGCCGGAAATGGGCAGAGATCGGTTAGGTTGGTCGGTGTGGCACGCGCCAACACTACTACGTGTTGATACACTTGTTCCACGTTCTGGCACACGACGACGACCCCACGCCTCGTGACACCGACCGACACCGCCCGCCACTTGTCCTCCGTGATCCCTTACGGCTTGTTTACCGCCGCACGAATCCGATCGCCGGAAAATAAGGACTCTTCCGGACGACGGAACCGGAGGCGGAGAGCTTTCTGATGTGTAAACGCGAAACGGCCCGTTTGCAGAGATCACACGGATGGATGGGGTGCGAAATGGCAAAAAGGGGTGGGTTTTGTTGGGGCAATTTAAGGGCGTCTTGGGGCGGAAGGGTAATTTGACAATGAAATTATGAAAATCAGGTAACTTGACTATTTTCAATGAGGTTGTTTCGAACTCGGAAGGTGAACCAAAGAGAAGCACAACTTTCGGCTTGTCAGTAATAATAATAAACTGTAATATAAGGTCATCAAATTTATTATTTAAAATTCGCCGATTGATAATAATGCTTTCACCATGAAATATGTTTTGATAAATATGTTTTAAAAACATTGTAGCAGGATATTTTATACTCCTAACTCTATAGGTATATTATTCAGAAATTTGAAAAAAAGTAATTTGAACCGTAATTTTTTTAAAGCAGATATCCTGATGTCCTGTGTTGTAACAATGATATACATAAAATATGAACAAATAGATTGTAAATGTCGATACATAAGTATACAAGCTGGATAGGTATTTAGTAAACGTCGTCTGCGGAAAGTGCTAGCCACATCTGCTGTAGGAAAATGGTAATGAACCAAGGATGGACCCTTGTGGAACTCCATAATTAATAGAGTACAAGATACACCTGAAATAGTAATATTGAAGACTATGCACTGTTATGCTTTCTCGGCGTTTTATAACCCATAGAGTACGAAAAATGTAGTCTCCCATCTCCGTCTATCTGTCTATCGGTCGGTCGGTCCAGCGTCTGTGTCGATTTTTATGAGACAAGTATTCTCCGAAACTAGTAGATCGATTGTTGTCAAAGTTTATATATATCTATCAGAAATATCATCTAGATGGCTAACCAATGCTTTGATAACGTCATTTCAAAGAATTCTATGTTGTTTCTGGTATACAAATTCGCCTTGAGCTTTTCCCTAAACGACCCAATGTTCCCAAAAGAAATTACAGTGATGAGTAACTGAGTATATAAACATCAGTGGCCATGCGGTTAAGGCGTCAGCATGCGGACTGGCGGTCGCACGTTCGATGCCAACTTGGCCGTTTCTTTCTTCTCTTTTTCTCTCGCCCAATGTATTATTTATGTTTATGACGTCATAAAAAACTTTGCATTGATCAATCAAAAGAACGAGTCACCCCATTTTCTCGAAAAGAAGAGAATACGCACGTTTTTATTTAATAAGAATTATAATAACAATATTCAGAACATTCTGTTCGATTGTGCTTAATTAATAATGTTGGTCCTCTCTTTTCAGCCAGCAAACTCATTCAAATCAAACACATTTCTACGTGACATTCTTCCAATGTATAAACAAACACTTGAAGTTAAAACTTGTTATTACCGAGAGGCCCTTTTTTCCGTTGATCATCTGTTTTAAATATATTTTACATTGTTCGTACTTGTGAGAAAACAAACATCGCAAAATTTAACACTTTACTTAGATCTAAGAAATAACTGTATACAATTCTTTACGTTCAAAACTTTGAATAATACTTAATATAAATGCGATTACGGGGGAAGAAGTAGAGAGGTCTTCGTGAAAACGCTCGGCTGTAAAGATTTCGTAGAATCCATAAATGAAACGAGTTCCTCGAGTAAATAATATGTTATATACATACCGAGATGGAAAGTGTTTCATTCCTTTCGAAGGAAAAGATGCCTGTCTGTGGCATCGTAGCTCCCCACAGGATGAACGGATTTCAATCTGTTTTTTTTAGTTTGAAAGCTGGTCTAATCGGAATGGTTCTTAACTATGTTTGATGATAATCACTTCAGACATTTCAAAATAATCAGCTGATGTCTGTTGCACCGTAGCTTCCAAAGGTATGAACCGATTTCAATGCGGTTTTTGAAAGCTGGTTTAATCTTACGAGGGCAGTTTGATGAATAACTTGGTTCTCATAGTCTCATAGTGTGAAAGAAAGAAAAGCAATAACTGTGTGTGTGGATTTCAAGTAGGCTTATTCTCATAGATGACGTTTTTATAATGAAGCTATTCTGTCAGTAATTATTCGTTTAGGATTTTTCCTACATTGGGGATTCATATTCTTATGAAGGAGTGTTATTACTTCGAAGTCTTTATCCGTCTGTCTGTCTGTCTGTCTGTCTGTGGCACTGTAACTTCCAAAGGAATGAACCGATTTCAACGCTTTTTTTGTTATTTGAAAGCTGGTTTAATCGGGATGGTTCTTAGCTAGCCTGATGTTAATCACTTCAGCCATTTCAAGATCATCAGGTTATCATAACGCAGTTAGTATAGGAATTAGCTCGGTTCGCGCAAAGCTAGGGATAGTACGACGACCGTCGCAACGAATCTCAACCAGTTTCAGACTTTTTAAGGATTAATTTCTTTGTGTCGGGGATTTTCAAGTATTATAACTTGTTCACAATCGTTTTAAAAATAATGCTAAAATGGACATTTATAACTTGACGAGCATTACAATTTTTGATGTTTTTTTGGATGGAAATTGACATATGTCACCTTCGCCCTTGAGACGGAAGTGAAGTGTGTAACAGCTCACTTCCAAACTTTTAAAAAGTTTGAAAGTATTACATTACTGAGCGATTAATAAACGCATTTTCCACAAAAATTTGTTTAATCCTTTGTAAATGCCCAAAAGTTCAGTGTTTTTATTTCAGCAGAAACACGGTTAACAAATTTGACACAGTAATAGCGATTACTGTTTCCAGATATCTGGTGAAGTAGAAATGTAATGTGTAGTGTGGTATCATCAGCAAAAACAGCAAATTCCTTACAAGATATAGTCAACGTAAAGTAGAAACAACAACGGGCCTAATATAGAGTTCTGCGGAACACCACAACACATGGGTAGCAGAGTATATGTTTTTTGATTTACTAGTTGGAGAAAGAGTTATTAGTAAATTTACTGCTAAAATAATAACAATTAATTAAAATCTGAACTAATTCGACTATTTGGATTAATCTCTTTTATTATTATTTCGGTTTAATATATACTATATAATTATCATTAAATTCGTCACTTACAATATAAAATACCCAATAATTTCAGCACTTCATGCATTTTTTCGTGTGGGTAGACACAATTCCATATTATTTACAACTAGAAATTGTTCAGTAAGTTCTTCGGGGCGCGAATTTCTCACCGACGACAACATATATATTCGTAATAGTAAAATGATGTTATGCACTGAGTGCATAGAAGACCTACGGGCAGATAGTCCTTATTTAGCAAAACAAGAAACAATGTAGGCGTTTAAACGGTTAATTTGGTTATATAACAAGGTTATTAAGATGTCATGGAAAGAGACATCTTATTCTTAATAGAGTAACATATCTCCTACAAAAAAAGACACGACTTTTCATCATTGTTTTTCTATGAAATCCATCAATACAGAACTACAGTAGTATAACAAGCAAATTATCGCTGACATGAGAAATATGTAAGTAGATTCATCATGACCTCCATTATTACAACTCATAAAACTGAGTGACAACGTACATTTAAAACGTACACATATTACACTGTTAAAATTAAACTTCCATTAGCATTAAATCCAGCACCCATCAAACTAAACTGTTTTTAAACAGAGATTTTGGCTTTATAATATACCTCATAACGGAGGTTTACGCAGATTTTACCTCCGTTTTCTAGAATTAGAAAAAAGTATATTCACACTTAACCAAGTTACAACAGAACTTTCCAAGTGCCTTCTAGGGTAGTCTGCATACACTTAAAAAATAATTTTCAAAATTAATAGTGGCTTGGTTAAGATTCCACCGTCGACGATGATAAATAATGTAACTGTTGTTATTAACGTTTTCAGGCAAGTAATTTCATTATTTAAAAGGTATCACGTGTTTCTATTAATGAAGAATTAATCCCCTTGTTCTCAAAATTAATATTCATTACCAAAACATGCTTGGGTTTTCTTAAACCGTTTTCAAGGGAATTTCTACAGCATCTGTTAAAAACATCATCACATATTCTGCTTGAAGAATTTCATTTTGAGCTGCTGTGGTTTATTAATTAAATATAAAAAATTCTCTTCGTCACCACGTAAGTGATATATAAACTACATATATTAAAAGCAAAACAGCGGCCTCTAGAAAAATTTTCAGGTTGGCTTTTCCGTGTTCCTGTACCTGTACGTACCTATCAATGATATTTATGACGTTTACAATTTTTTTCGCAATAGTAATTATGAATTAAATTTGCTATTTTTAGTAAATAATTTCCGAAACAACATTTTTAAACATGACCGACAAGTTTTTTGCCACCTTCAAAACAGATCGATCAAAATATAAAAAATTTGAAATTATAATGAAACCAAAATAAACAAGCAACATTTTTACCAAATATAAATTACCCTATTATGCTTTATCTAACATATTTAACGTGTGTCTATGTATAATTTCAATATCATTAAGTAGAAACAGTTAATTAGCAGAATAAATAATATTTAAAATGAAACAACTATTAACATAAATATACATTTACAAGGTATTCGAGAGATAAATTCTTTTAAATTAAGATAATAATTTCGTAAAAAGCTGGTTGTAACATAAATATTTTAACGAATCGTGAGTCGAATTTCTCCCGATGGCGCTTCTTATAAATTAGGGGCACTAATCTCCGCTTTCCCCCCAGCTTTCATCCCCAAGCACTCCATTAAATATAATTAGGAATTAAAACTAAAACAACAGAACGCATTTTTTTCTAAGTTCCGCGAAAACTTCTTGTTATTATCGCATTATCTACAGCCAGACCATTAAAGAGTTAAGTGCGTTTTCATTGTTTTGTAGAAAAAGACCCTTTTAAGCACATTATTAAACTGAAAGCGGATTATCTACCTCCACTTAGATACTTAGAAGTGTACCTAGCGCAGTGAGTAACGATTTCAGGAGCCACGAGTTCGGTCGAGTGCCCATCGGTGGGATATCTACCAGGATTTGCTCGCCCCGAGAGGTTCTTCTAATGGGGGCACGTGAGCTATGTAGTTCCTCCACAGCGAATATACAGTACAAGTAAATAAGGCAAAATCGAAATATGTATCAGGTGGTCAACACAAAATTGCACTGACTGTGTTGAATAAAACATTGTCTAGACAATGTAAATGTACAAAAGTGGAGAAACTACTACTAACGTAATGACTGATACATTCGAGAGTTTCTTTTGTCCTTACAAAGATTCAGTTTAATATTCGTCTCAATCTGTTGGACTCGTTCGTAAAGAGCATTTACTACAAATGTCAATAGGCAGTAAGCGACTTAGAACGGGTTTTCAGGACGTATTGTCTTCATTTTTTAGTAGTTCAACTAAATTCATTTTCTTTAAATTTACACTTCGGTTTTACGTTCTTAGTTATTACTAAACAGCTACGCAGAGGTCTTTCTTTTTATAACTAGGCCAACATGAGTTTATTGACAACACGCCATGTAATCAAAAGATACTTTTACTTCGTGCTGCATACAGGATTTTATGTAATTTCGTCAAATTTTTAATAGCAAAAACTGAGAAAATTATAACCAACTTCTTTTAGTAATCATTTTGTAATTGCAACGTTTTCATTACAAAATATACCAAGTGTTATAAAAAGTTAACGAGAAGCACAGAAGCAAAAAACCTGAATTGAAAGCAATACACTCTTAAAGCATCGTTTTATAATAATTTTTCAAAATAAAGACGTGGAATTTCCTTAATAGAGAAAATAGCATAAAAAAAACTATTTTATAAGGTAATTGTCACACTCGTTGTTTTTGTAAAAACTCGTGTGATAATAATGGACCTTATAAAATATGTTTTTTAACACACCATTCTATGTGCTCATCATTAAACGTAATACGTATAAACTACATATATTTTTCTGAATTAAGTAAGTTGGCAGCAAACAACATCTAATATTATCTTTAATTACAATAAAAACAAAATTGATTTCCGTCTATAAAAACCATCCAACACATTCTAATCCAAAAATAATAACAAAACAAATGGATAATAACGAAATTGATGATTTTCCTGCGCTTATTTCGTTATATCGATTTCTAATTTTCCCTTTTTTATGGATTTCCTTATTTTTTATTCATCAACTAATTCATAACTCGAATAGTAATTTAATTTTTATACAGGCGATATCATTCTGTCATTAAGGGTGGTTCAATATTAATTAAATGTCTGTCCTTTTTTATTGGGTGTGATAATATCCTTGAGGATACTTTTAAATAATAGAGGGAACAACTCGAGGTACCCCGGCTTTGCTTTATTTCAATAATCGCGGATAATGATAATATCGTTACTTTTATTTTCTTGAAGTATAATTTTTTATGTCATTTGGCAAAATCGGTCTTAATTTAGCAGGTACTAGCCCCACCAACCCGCCCTCTATTTTCTTTCATTTGCCAAAATCAGTCATATCTTAGCACCCGCCCACCCACCCTCTTTTTTCTTAGAGGGTATGTGGTTTGCCGAAATCAGTCTTATTTTAGCAGGTAGTAGCCCCGCCCACCCACCCTTGTTTTCTTAGATGGTATCTCATTTGCCAAAGTCAGTCTTATCAGTCTTAGCTGCTTGATTGCAAAATGTTGTTTTATATTTTTAGTTTTGATTTTTTTCCAAAAATCTGGACGTTTCGGGTAAAAATTCAACACGGAGTCATAAACTACATGTATAGGACTATGTTATTTTACACAATTTAAAACCTATTTACTATGTTCATACAATTTTGAAGTGACGTCATCACATTATTGGGGACGACTATCAGACAAATTTTGATTAGCGTTTTACCATCTACATCATATTCCAAATATAATACAAAATTTGACAACAATCGGCCAAGTACTTTCGGAGATTATCTGTCTAATAAAAATCCGTGACGGCAGACAGACAGACAGACAGACGGACAGAAGATAGATAGACAGACGGAAACGAGAAACTCATTTCTTCGTACTCGAGGAGTCATGAATGGTCGAGAAAACGTAAAAATAAAGGGTCGGCCGGCGGACTCGATTACAATACTTCCTTCGCTTACGCTCGGGAAGTAAAAAAATAAATAAAAGTGGTCATTACTTTTGACGAGGAAATAAAATTACAAGAATAAGCATCTCTGTTAGTAAAAAAGTCGTTATACGCAAAATATTAGTATAATATGCCGGGGGAGCAATAAAAAACACGATCAAAGACAAGTATTGGTTTTTGAAGATTCGTCTTTGATTGTGTTTTTATTGTTCTCGATAATATAAGTAAGCTGCGAAAAAAATTATTAGTTATGGCAATTTTAAACACCGGAAATACATTGTAGTTTCCGTACTTAGATAAACGATAAAAATTAGATTAAAAAAATATATATACGAGAATTTCACCTAGAATAATTGAACCAAGTACAGTGGGTAAAAATATCTCCGCATTAATATTTAAGATATTGCTGTTATTATCTGCCACTTACCTTAAAGAAAAGTTTATTTTCCGATATCAGTTCTATAATTACCGTAGGGAAGTATTGTAATACAGTCAAATTAAATCTGCTGGCATTTCAAACGTCTACGTTTCATATATTTATTTCACAGAATGCCGTTAATATTTACAATCACTGACCAATTAGCTTTGAAACAATGAGTTGGAACAAATTTCGTGAAGCTGTTAAACAGTTTGTCCTGAATAAATACGAATAAGACTTTTTGTTAGAAAATATTGTAGTAATTACATTACATATATTGTTTCGTTTTGTTCGCTACCGTGGAGATCCTTTTTTCGTGGAATCATGAGTCTTGGATTTATTGTGAACAGTCAGATTTGCATTAGCAGTTGTCAAGTTTACGATGTAAATTTAGACAGATTCAAGATTACTTTGTAGTTCTTTTGGCCTCTTTTGAAATGGTGTAAGTCATTTTGTCGTGAATTACAATTATTTTGCCGTTGGTAATTTAGTGTTCCTTTAATTAATTTTCTCGTGCCGTTAAAATTTGATGGAGCGGCGTCCGGTGTGAACCGCTCTTTACCAAAGTCTCTGACCCTCTTCAGACATTTATCCGAAACATCTCGACGTGACAAATTCCCCGTTTTTTTTGGGGCAGCTTTCGCCGCCGATCCTTCCTGCTACAGCTCGTCCTTCCGTGTCCCGTTCGGGCCAATTCCCTCGACATCTTCGAGTCCTCCTGGAGGAAGGCCCTCCGGCGTCCCGATGTCACCGTCCGTAATGGCCGTATTTGCGTACGGGCCGTTTCTCCCACTCCGTCCCGCGGAAACACAACACCAATGAAAACCATCTTTCCCTTCGCGTCCCGCTGGCTGTTTTCTCTTCATTTCGACATGGCGCGCGCAACATACCGAGCTATTACAGTAAGAAAACAGACATATAAAACTGAGAGCGGGTTAGGGGCTGAGGGACGTAAAAATCAATATCCCCGGGGCTGCTAAATCACGCTTATCAAGAGCACTTTCCCCCCGCAGTCGCGCGCCCGAGATCGACACCCCCGACGCCGCCCCCGCCGCCGCCGCCTCCCTCCTCACTACAAAACATTCAATTTGAACGTCAAGTTAAAACGAAATGGATTTTGCAGCAGGCCGGGGAGAACGAGATTTGGATCCGAAAATTTCGGGGGGCGGCGGCCGGCGGCGGCGGCCCGCGCCGCGATCGCCGGAACCAATTAACGGGACGGCGAAGGTGCCGCCGACGGGACGGATGCCGCGTTAAAAACCAAGCCGGGAGGGGCGGCGACCCCCGGCCGGGACGTTATGGACTTAAGTAATTTCTTACCCTAATGGATATTTAATGTGGGGCGGCAACGAGGAGGAAGACGTGAAGAAGTGTTGCAATAATGCAACAAAATTATAAAACAGCCTGCTCGATTTGATGGACTAAAAATAAAATTCTAATAAAAATCTAATAAAATGCCGGTGGCTCGAGTGGCGTTGGGAACACGGCGGCGACGCGACCGAGTGCGACGACGTGGGGGAAGTTTCACGGCGCGCGGAGAACATTATTACATTATAAAATAAAAACTCCACATAGTATATTATTAAAGAACCGGTCTGCTTGGAAAGTTGTTATTAAATGATTTAAAACACAATTGTTCTACTTACAAGAATGATGTCATTACAGAAACATTATTAAACAACGTTCATAATAGAGAGCCCGATCAAATTTTTAATGGCTAATAACGGCGAAATTAGCCCTTAGAAATACGGGGAATGCGTCCCGTTTCAGACATCCTATTACGGAAAGAAGTGATGTAAAGAAAATAATATTTTTCCATCTCAAGCAAACTCGTTCGGAATACAAAGTGTGTATTATGGAAGGAAATAGACCGCCTCACCTGCCCCTCACACCACTTATATTTCAATTTTCATACTTTATACGCCCCGTACACGGGTAGAACAAAAATTTCTCTTGCAGGAAAATTTCTAACATCGACCGATTTTTAACAAGTCACTGTGATTGACAATAATGATGATCGATGCCGAGCAAATTTTCCAAAATCGAAAGATTGAGTCAAGTTTTTGTGGCGGCGGCGGCGGCGGTCTCGCAGGGGCAATAGAGGGAACGAACAAAGAGGGGAAAGAGAGAAGGGAACCGAGAGATATATCATCATACAGAATAATGAAATTTCTTGGCAGAGAAAATAAGATAGACTGTTTAATATCTGAAGGTATGTAGGAGATTGAAAAATACATATGAGCCTGAAAAGACCGGAACACTGGCAAGAAAATAGGAAAATACTGGAAAAGTTCTTGCACACGGGAAATAATGCAAAGTAAATAGAATAAGTTGTGAGCGCTTTAAATGGGGTACGTTTCCGGCTCGTTGGATACGTAAATCATTATTTATATTCCTGATGTTTGAACTTCAATTACAATCCGGGACAACTGAAATAATTATACTTTGTATGCGTACTCGTACACAAAGTTCGCGGTAATTGACCAATTATTTCTGAATAAAATTTATAAATTGCATTTTCAGTATGCGACGCAAGCTGTCGGACACGAGCTCCGATTGCAACGAATCCGCGTTTTAAAACCCATGACCGATCGGAAAAATCGCGCAATTTCTGCACGTCGACTTGAGCTTCTTCGCCGTGGGCAATTTATAAATCTCTTCCTACAACTTTCTCCGGCTTTTGTTTTCGAACAAGACATCAATGAAGGCTTCGTAAGGAAAAAAATGACAAACTGTTCTATCTCGAAACTGAAAAAGTCTATTTCGCGGTAACACGCGATGTAGCGTTAAAATTTATACGCAGCGTTATGAGCAAACTTAAATTTAGGTTGACTTCGATACAGAAAATACTAAGACTAAAACAACCATAAGTCAACGCGTAAAAATTGTCGACGATGAGACAGCAGAGGCTGAATCCGCGAGACGACCAAGGTTAGACGATCCTGCAAATACCCGCTCCGGATGGTTCATGGCCCGTAACGAAATTTGCTAAATACAAATATTGACGCATTCTTTACAATTTTTTAAATTAATTCCAGATAAACTGCTTTAGAGAATACAGTTTTTAAGCTGCTAGAATTCTATACAGATGACATCTAACTGGCATTTGGTTATTGCTACATTATTTCTAGTATACTGTGGCCGATGGCCTTTTAAAACAATGTCCTATGTAATTTCCATTTTGATAGACAGTTTCAATACGTCGAGAATTAATACAGTTCTATAACTTTCCGTTTTCCATACTAATTACGTGAGCGTGAATTCAGTTTGTCTTTATCGTTTATGAAAAACTGGTGAACAATATGCAGATACAAATATAGACACACAGTTAAATTACAACAGAAACCTGCTGTTATATTTAGAATCTCAATTAAATATTTGACTGCAGCTAAATATTTAACGCGGTATTAAACTACTATGTGACCGACTCTATGCCAATCACATGTCACTAAACGCTTCATTAAATACGAGTCGGTTGATTCGAAAACACCAAATGAGGTGTGTCGCATAAGTTTTGATTTTGATGAAAAAAAATGCGATTTGAGTTTTTGTGTTAACCTCTATAAACAAAAAATTAGCATGTACAATACATTAAAGCAGATAATCAACGGGAAAATTATTCTCTCAGCACCAATAACAAGCTTAAGTTCAAGTGTTCATGTTTATATATCGAAAGAATGTCACGTAGACATTTGAATGAGTTAATTAAGCCACCAATCCCTCGAAATGTTCTCAATATTATAATTCTAATTTTATTATTAAATAAAAACATGCATATTCTCACATTTTAGAAAAAAAAAAATTGTAATCACGTCCTCAACACCATGTACACGATATTCTTAACATACATGCAAAATTTGACAATATTCGGTCCAGTAGTTTACTGTTATAAATTTAGGTGTTCATAAAAGCAAACATTCTAGTGGCAATTTTATAGAATAATTTTATGAAAATACAGGAAAAATACTAGGAAATTATTAATGGCGACGAATACATTTTTACATAATTGTTAGAATAAAAGTCCATCAGAACAAAAACAATCTTGGCAACATTTTTTAAAGTGCCGTAAGTACCAAAGAGTAAAACGCTAAAATCTTGAAATACCATCTTGCAGCTGTAGCGTTTCGTAATATCCTCTAGAAATGAATCACAATAAAGTAAGCAATAAAGGCCAAATTAAAAATTCAAAAATTAAGCAGCGAAAAAAAATGGCTAAAAATTTCGCCCCTAATAATGAAAATGAGGTAATATTTTAAAAATTATAATTGAATCTTCATAACCACCCAGCAGCCGAAAATCCCCCTTCCATTGCCCCTTTTAGCTCTAATTAATTTATAAACCCCTTTCTCGGCACTTAATTTATTTTTAATCGCTTTCCGGATATTTTTCCTTGGCAAGTTTCCGAATGATTTATGTTATTTTTGTGTGCCAGCTTCAATAAATCGCCGTGTAAACTTACACCTAATTAAAATTTACTTCCTCAACGTTTCGCAGCTGAGGAAATACTCGGCCATAAAAAAAATCGCCCGACTTCTGATAAATCGCGTCGAAAATTTTATTCCGGGCGTCTCTGCACACTTACCGTATCCATCTTTTATGTTTTATTGGGCCGATTGTTATTCTATTATCTGAGAATGGGACATAGGAATATCGCCGTCGAGTTCTCGTCCTGCGAGATTTATCTCGTGGACACGAGACCCGAGTGTTGCCCCTATTTCACCCTGTCGTGTTCAGTTGGACGCCTGCTATTGAAAAATGCCCGTTTTATGGCAAAATTCAAGGTTTCTGGCGCAATTAAACGACGATTATGTGTGACGTTTCGAGCTCGCCATCAACCGTGTTGTATTGTCTACTATGTCGGTTATGGTGTATAAAATGCTAAGAATATGGGAATTAAATAAAGGGTAGTAAATATGTAAAAGGGGCATAAAAGTGGCTTTACGAGCCTACAAAGTTGAATGGTTATGGTGTCGTAATGTACGACATGTTACATGCATCTCTTCCTCGCAAATAAGAACTGAAGCACCATTACTCGGGGTGGTTTTTAAATAAGGGCTTTCGCGGTTTATTGAAACATCAAAAACATAACAAAAAAAACCAAAGGGATGACGGAAAGGGAAATGTGTTACGATACACAAAATCGGATAAAATTTTAGTGCAGCGTACATATAGACAATTTTATAACCTATGCACCTGGTGCTTGCTGACTAGTTTTCTACAAGATATTCAGCTGTTATTTTCATCCCAGGAGTATAGCGATAAAGCCATTTAAATAATATCTAATTTCAGATCGTAGAATACGAAAGTGCTAAACAAAATTGTATAGTCATCCCCTGAGAAATTGATGACGTCATCTTTTAGAGTAAATCGATAACTTTTGGTTAATGTTCTGTAGATTTTGTATCAGAAAGTCTTATCTAATTCTAAAATTGTCATGAAAATTTATAAATAGTAATATGTACAATTCATAAATGATATAGACAATGTCATTTAAACAAACAGCTTTGTTTAAAATAAGATGCGGTATCTGTTATGGTTCGAAGTTCAGGGAAGTTCATTCAGATGTTTTGTTGCGGTTTCCAAACTGGCTCTTATTAAAAAAATAAATGGTGTGTGATTTTCCGTTTCGTGACTTTTAGCATTTTTTCCTGTGCTAATGCTTTCTGAGGTTCTTTTTTAATAAAAAAAAAGTAAATTACGTTTAGATGCGGGATTTCTTGAATCAATAATGCAACAATTTTAGAGGGAAAAGCAAAAAAGCAATCAAGAACGACGTTATGTTGCTGGAGTAAATGGTCAATTTAGCAAGTCGCAGTAATCTTCTTATTTTATCGTTCCTCTTCATTTTTTCTTTTTGATGCTCCCTTTTATTATATTCGGTGATAAATTTAATAAGTCCAATTCTCCCGTTGTAGGCAACGCATATAACCATAAATAAATAAATAAAAAAGGACTCTTCGTTCCGGAGTAATATCTTCAAATTTAATCAAGTTTCAACTCGTGTACGGAATAAAGATTAGATTTGGTCCCTCGCAATTGGGTCTAATCGAATATTTCATTTTCCAGACGTCCGTGTTGACGACAATAAGAAGCAATTATTATGAACTCACCTATATTGGGTCGATCAGGATTCCTGTAAAAAAAACAGAATTAAATTCATTGAAACGGAGGAAATAAAGATTTATGCGTAATTAAATTTTGATAAATTTGTAGTCTCGGTAGACGAAGGAGAAGGCAAAGGAAAAATAATGGTGTATTTTAAAACTTTTTTAATAAATCTCCTTGCATAACTTTTCAACTTCTATTTTGTTCCTTTCCATATGAATAACATCTTCTGTTATCTTACTTCGCAAAGTATCCAGATATTTTAATGAAACGTTACATTAAAATTTTCCCGAACAAAACGATCTCGTAACTTTATATAAAACAAACTTAATTACTTATCTGCGTCATAGAAAACTTTTCATCCCTCACGAGAATGATAATAATAAAAAAATAATGAAAGCGAAGGGGAAAAATCGCGCTTTACAAGAATGACCGATTTTTCACAGTGTGCCCGCGGAGGAAACGTCAAGACCCGCAAAAAATTAACACAATAAATAACTCTTCGCCTCCGGACAGAAGGAATAAAACAAATCGGTTTAATTAAATTGACAAATTGGTTATTTGAAAAAAACACAAATTCCACTTCCAGCTCTTAACACAACTTAGATCAAAGCCTCTAAACCTGTTCCCCTATTTGGGTTGCGTTATAAAAGCGAAAATGAATAACAAATACGACCTAATCCATTCCCGGAGTAATCCGGGGCCTTGATGAGAAATTTAACGAAGACATTATAATTAAGCATTAAAATTTAATTTAATGTCAAGTAGTAGTAAATCCATTTAGCCTCAATTTTGAAGCAATTAATAAAGCAAAATATAAATCCAAATGAATCTATTTCGCGGTAATAAGCAATCGGCTGAAATCCTCTTACCCCACAAATCCCAATCTACAGATATTGTATTATTGTTACACTCGACTTTACGAGACGAAATATCGATAACTCCGGAAGAACCCGGATCGAACGGGTCACCCTCAGTTTTCCGAACACTTTCTTATTCGTGACCACGTAATCATGTTTATCCGATAATTTCTCTTGGCGGTGACGTGGATTCTACTCGGCTCGAATGAGAAAATCGTGGATGAACAATTTCAAACAATCCTTTAACGACTTGAGCATTTTTAATAACAAAAAATGATACAAAGAAAAAAGAATAAAAATTTCACAACACCCACTCCGTTAATCAAGAGCGCACACAAATGAAAAAAGTTTAATAAAAGCCCATTTGAACATTTCCTTTATTCAAACTTGAAAAAGGCATAACGTACAATTCGCAAAGAAAAAACTGCTTCCAGGTTTATTAAAAACATGCAGCTAATCATTTCTGTTACAAAAATTCCTAATGTGGTGGAAATATAACACCATACACTTGGTAATTTCCGCTGTTGGGAAATATTTTATAACTAAGTAACCAGCGACAACTCATATTTTTAGAGTTCGGAATGCGCTGTGCTAACAGATTTTCCACTAATAATAATGATATATGCTAACTAAATTGTATTTTTAGAATTTAAAATTCTCGCTTCTGTTAGTCATTTTTAAGAGTTCGTTTCACGGTATGACATATTTCAGTTGGCTCCCCTGAATAAACATTTTAATGGCCTTTTGATATATTTTCGATAAATCCAGTATTCTTTATTTGATTTTCTTAATCCTTACATATTTTGATTTTTGTTATACAAATATTTTTAACTATTTAAACTCAAGATTAATTTTATTTCTCATTTAAGCTAATTTTGTAAGTATTTATCTTCGTTTTACTTTATTTTTTCCATAACATCTATTATGATTTTTTATCATCCACTCCACTTTTTCCGTTTTCTCAATTTATTTTACTGTATTATCTTCTGGTTTCCTGGGCAAATTAATTCATTTTTCATCAAAATTTTATTACGACTTGAAAATGTTTTTTGTACTGCCAGAACGAAATATGACATTCACTCGGTATTTGAACTGTAATCACTAACTCATTGGACATTTAGTAGCACGGGTTGCAAGATTCCAGAGCATTAGGTTTTGCAATTTCTAAATTAACTTGTAAAACGTTATCATACAATTTTCATTTTTTCCAAGAATCTGGATATCTACGATCCAGAATGAAGGTATAGAAATATATTATTTTATAAAATTTAAATAGTATTTACTTAGCAAAATTTTGAAATAACGTCATCAAATTGTTAGACTCAAACCAGTAGTTTCAGAGATTAACTGTGTAAATAAACTCGTCAACAGTCGACAAGCGACCGACAAATGGAAACGGGATATAATTTTTTTCACTAAATTTGGTTTTTGCACTACACGTGTGGTTGTGGGTGTAATAATGTATTTATTATGTATTATGAATATATTTTGGTGTTTTCAATAACTGTTTTCAGTATATTCTTGAAATAAAAGTAAAAAATCTTAAGAGTTTCATGTACGAAAAATGTCGAAGATCCCCGTTAACGAATTACATAAAAAGCAAAAGAAAGTTATTCGAAAAATGCTAATTTGTTATTTTGTTAAAGAAAGTAATTGCAACAATACCGTTGCGCAACAACTTCACACTCTACTTCCTCGTAACCGACCGAAACATTTAAGCAACAAATTCGCTGTTATTGTTTTATATAACGGTCAATTAATTTTAATAACACCTCTAATCCACCAAACAATCGCTTCCCTTCAACATCCACCCTCCGACCCTATCCTTTTAAATACACCGTACGGTTAAACGTACACGTTTTCCGGTCGTCCGTAGCGTACGAAATCCCCATCACGACCCGCCTAGTATTTGTCAACACTTTGAATCGTTTTCAGGCAGTGAATGAAACCCTTATCTTCCTTTTTTGTCGGTGTCCCGACGCTCAAAGCGGAGAAGCGTCGGAGGCGGCGGCGGCGGCGGCAATAAGGCACAGCGATGTTCGCCTAGTTCGGTGCGGCGTGTAACGGGCGAAAATGGTAGGATAAGCCGGGAATCCCCTAGGTCAACGATCAGAGCAAGCCCTGACCCGAGACCCGACTTACTCACTGACCTTATTTCCTTGCTATCAGCACCACAAACGCCGAATGTCAAGGACGTGCAATCAACGTGGCCGTGGCCACGTGTCACGCACACTTTTCCCGCAAGATGACTAACCGTAATCGACGTGCTGGGAATCGGACGCCGCAGGGATCCGCACTGTCTCGTTGCGTTTTCAATTTCCTTAACAACGACACTCCAATCATATAAAACGCGACGACGCGTCTTGAAAGAGACCGCGATTTTGAGGCTGGTTTTTTCTAAAAAGGTTTTATGTAATAGATACTATTCTATCAGAGAAATATTGTATAGATTTATTAATAATAATAGAAAATAACGATTTCCACACACCGACGGTTGACATTTCGTAAATACCGCCAAAATTGTTAGATAAAACGACAAATACCTCTAGTGGCTTTCAAATTTAGCAGCGAAAGTAAAAATAAAGTGTCAAGGTTGCACGGTCTATGTTTAAATGCTTCTAAAACGGTGCACTGTGTTTAAAGTAGTAACACCTTTTTTATAAGAATTTATTTCTAATTTGTACAACAGACAAAAAAAGGTGGGTTATTATTATGTGGAGGTCAGAATGGTTGACTGAGCGGTCACAGGTTTATTTTCATTCTAGTTTGATTTTATCATAAATTTGTAAAGCACGCCAACATATTTATGTAACAACGCAAACAAAGCAACAAAGACAACAAAAAGTAGCTAACGTACATTTCTTACCTCTATGGACATAGTTTTATAAACAACCTTTCATAGTTCATATTTCATAATAAAAGACACATAAAAACATAACAATAAGACTAAAATAACTCTAGGTGGTAATGCTACCTTTCACCTGATTCACATAGATATTAAGACGCATTGAATTCATTGTTCACTAAACGACTAAGTCTCTGAGTAGCCATAATTTATGGAACGATTGTTCTAACCAATTACACAAGGGTCCATAAGAAGACCCATTTATATATACAAGATGATTATAAAAAATTGTAGAGTAAGTTGGCTCTGAAATTTAGTAAATTTGCCGCCTGGTTGTGATGCTTGATGACTACTCATCGTCTGCTATAAATGTCAACCATAACCTCATTTTCTTAAGTATTTTTAGCGATCATTCATCAATGATTTGCTCGGATGTTGTGAAAAATCACTAAAAATTAAAAAAATTTGGTCCTCAATTAATGTTCTCAGTGTAACATTGTATAGATAGGATAGCACTGAACCTAACTAGGGTGGAAATAGAATGAGAAGAACATGCTGCCTGATACGTAGGCCACCAATAATTCAGGCCGCATGATAGACTTTTTCACAGCCAAGTCGATTTACATTATTTTATTATTGAAGTCAACAACCAACATTTAAACAAAATATTATATGATACACAAGAAAATATATACTTTCATGTTGACGATATCTTAACCTTTGGGAAAAATAATAACGAATATTTTAAATATTCAAACCAAGAAAACTCTTTAAATCGTAATATTCCTCAGCCCGTGCCGTTTGCATAATCTGCGTATAATGAGCGTCGATGTCAAGGTTTCGCGCAACATCGACGTCTCAACTCATACAGGTATCAAATTAGCGGAAAATCAGGCCCCGGTCCTGGTTAAATAAGCCTGTGATCGGTAAATTTTGTCTCGTTTTGGTCGGGGGGATTATTTTCGGACTTTTCGGACATCGCCCGTGTGGCACAGGAGTAGATGAAGCGCGTCTAACATGCCCAACATGGCGTAAGCACATGGGATGTTTCCTTTTGCCACGCATTAACCTTTGAGAGCTAAAAGGACCAATCAGCGCGGAAACAGCTTTCCAACATAAAATGAACTATAAAGTAGGTTCTTTGCCAAGCAAATATGATTACAAGCAGTCAATGGCTCAAACATTGTTTATTTCCGCTTTATGTGGCGTAAGCATGCTTGTTTGGAGCGAACAAAGGATTCGGTCCTAAGAAAAAACAAGCGAAAAAGTGACAGGAACAACCGAAAACGTTGGATGGTGGGGGAGGGCGGGAATTTGATTGCACGGTAATACAGAGTGAGTTTAAGAAAGACACACTCGTAAAACGACGATTATCTATTTAATATAGTCGTTTGAATTGACTTTGGCGGGACGTGCTGTAAACGGTGTGATGAGCGTTCATTAGTAGCGCACACCCTACTGTACTTACCACACCTATTTATTTTATTCGTTGAAAGATTTAGAGCTTCACAAGTTAGTGTCAATCGAAAATACTAACAAAGGCAGTCTCGACTGAAATTTATAATAGTAAATTAAAATGTGTACTTTAAGTACGCCGAACATTATAGTGGAAAACAATCACATCTACTAAAATACCTCAACAAATACGACGTGCGATAAATTTTATTGCCGGTTAAATGAAATGTTTCATTTCTTCTATCCTGCGCAAGCATTTTACAGCTTTTAACGTGTATACATTGACCATTAATTTTTCTTATTTGGTTTTGAATTATGTTCAGTAATAATGTCGTAAATGACAAAAGCATACATGAAAAAGAGCTCTCTAAACTGGATGTTTTAAAGATATTGCGAAAAAAGCACATTTCCAGCTGAATGCGTAGCATATATGAACGTAACTTGGATGTTATTACTCGTTTATTTTTGATCAGCAAGTGAAGTAATTTTCCATATAAGACAAGCCAACATAATACAGGCATGTCATGAAATGTCAATACGCGTCGAGAGAGCAATACACAGACACGAAATTTCACACACTTTACATTTTTTACGCGTTCTCTTACCAACAAATGTTAATTAAATCGTAATCGTAATTTCGTAATTAAAACATACTCTACATTTTTATATTATGCAAAAAACTGGTTTGTCGTTGGATGTGTTTTCGTGATTTAAAAAAAAAAAAACTGTATTTTTAAGAGCTTAAAGAAAATCCCTGTGGGTCTGACAGAAAACAATCTTTTGCTTATAAAATCTGAGGTTTAAGAAAATTTGAATTTCATTTAAACACCCTCTTGTTAAATATCCAAAATTCCATGACGCCATCAAAAACGTAGATCATAGGAGTATGCCAAAAATTCGTGTCGTGTTGTTGGCAATGCTACTGTTTTTCGATTTGGTTTTTAAATCAGGATTTGTTGCCAATAGCTTTCACCACTGAGTTTCAGTCTGCTGTATATTGATCTTCCAGAAAATTGCTACTGTGTGATGAAACACACAACATTTTAAGAAGTCGGGAGGCACTTGAGAGAATAATTATGTTAGACGTAAACGTTTAGAACGCAAACACTACTTTTTAACAAAAATAATTGTTAATGGAAGCCAGACGTCGGTGAAGTTATTCAAAACTAGGAAAACACGCGGGTTTAAAAAAAAATAAAATTGTTACACAGTACATACAAAATTTTGTTTATCTAGTGTTAATTATTACAAAACCCAGCTTTAGCTTTGAAGCAGAGACAAAAGTTACATAATAACGGTGACGTAAACTAAAACTGTGATGTAATATTTGCAACATATTAAAGCCCATTGTTATGTTAAAGTTTTCATTTAACCTCAACCCCTTGTAACCGCAAATGGTAAAGTAATACGGTAATAATAAATAATAACTCTTTTAGTGTTACCTGTTTTTAAAGTACGTGCAACACTTTCTTTCCCATAATAACAAATACACATAAAATAGGTACTGTACAAAATTCTCCAGATGCTCCCAAATGAACAAACACATACTGGTATATCCTTCTCTCTTTTAATTTCGATAATGTAAATTTTACAGGCGAAGAAACAGAACAACTTTGGTGTACTCCGCAATCAAATAATTAATTCCAAACACACGAAATTTTGCACTTGTTTAACACGCTTGTGTAGCTCACCTACACAAACTCGTAATAGCGTAAGTCTCACTATACTTCCTGGCGACACCTCATAAGAGAATCCAGGTCAGACAGTGAAACATCAAGCTCCCTAGGAACATAAAAAAAACTAAGAAAAAGTAAAGAAGGGAACATGCGAATTTAGTCGCAGATGTGTCGGATACTGGTAATGTAGCTAAGGAAAAAAGAAAACTGAGAAGACATCTTATGTATTTCAAATGAAAACAGATCTTTCCTAGGACTGTTTAGAAAAGTATTCGTTGTGTGCGTGTAGAAACTCCGGGTTAAAACAAAATCTCAGCAACAACCTAGGAAAAGTATAGTCTACAACTCGAATGAAATATTCATTTCTCGCTCGCACGAAAAATTTAATAAAAATTCTCAATTCTTAGTTTAGGCCAACATAGATGGCACGAATGTGGTCATTACTTTGTGAATTAACCGTTGGTTAGAATCGGCGTTACCCCCCCTCTTTACATACGTTACCAGTAATGAAATTATGTTAATTAAGACCGGCGTGTATTATTCCAGTGTACAAGAATAACAAGGCGTTGTTTCAAGCGTATTCCTCGTGTTTGTTTTAAATTAAATTGAGTTCTTGTCCGCGGCGGTAGTGGCGGCGGCAAAAACTTAATAAAAACCCATGATCGCAACAACGTAAATATACAAAATTATAAATTGCGATAGACGGGTGCGAGTGAGGCGGCAGGTCCCGGTACGGGCCGGAGGCGGCGGAGCGGCCCGGGGGATGCGGCCGCCGCCGCCGCCCCGTCGCGGGCCCGAGGTCCATCGAACATCTCCGAGGAACAAGCGTTGCCTCCGCCGAGGGGCCGCATCGATCCTTGTGGGCGGCGTTGCCGCTCGGCGGCGCATTCCGCGACAAGCCGCCGCGTGGCAACGCCGTCTGCAAACATTGATTCTTTCCATTATAAATAGTACGCAAAAAATGCGTTCCTATATATCATCTCCCCCAGACATGCTTTGTGGCCCGGAAATTTCATTTTATAACTTTTATAACGACGGCGCTTAATAATTTCATTTCCCATACACAATCGCGCCCGACCACACACTAACACACCGACATGTCGTACACGACAAGGTTGCGGGGGGCGGCGGCGGCGGTGATGCTGCACTAATTAAATTTTTTAGATGCCTCGACATACGTCCACGATTAAACCATTAATTTTCGGAAAGCAAGGAAATCGAACGAGGGGGCGGCGGCGGGGGCCAAATTCGTAATCCATAAGCCGGTCTCTTCAATTAACGGATTTTAATTAAGTCTGAAAGAAAGACAATGGCGACGGTAACGAGATTCATCAGCGGTGAATTTTATTACCGACACACGTTTTAAGGTGATTATGGTCGGGGCGTGGGAAAATCCAATTTTTACATTTTCGAATCGGAATTTACAAGTTGTGATTTTTATGGGTCGATAGCAACTGGAGTCGAATCTTGATTACTTCTGCACAATTATCAACACCGTAGTTTCCGGGTTCTGTATCGAAATCGTCCTGGCTCCGGTCTATCCTGCTTTTTTTCTTTCCGTACTTTCCGAAACTGTATTTTAATTAATTTGATAGCTTCCTCGCGCAGAGAAGACACTCAACAACTGCGCCGATGAAAGTTTACTAAACTGCGCCGTATTTGCTTTAGATTTCATAAACTATCCTACCAACTCTTTTAAGATTTTTAATAAGTCGTACGTATTTTATGGCTGCTCTAGTTTCCTCATTATTAAAACATTCCTTTATAGTTTATAGTTCAAGATTTACCATATATAGCGAACATCTGACTCGGTTTGAGAATGTCAACTTTGGCAAACACGATAAACATTTATTTAATTTTGTTGTTTCAATAAAAAGCTGCGAAAGCTCAGTGAAGCAAGTGACCCTCTACTGTGAATCGACCCAGTTCATATGTGTTATTACCACCAGAACACATGTTTTTACAAGATGTTTAGTAAAGTGTCAATTAGTTAACCACGATAGAAAAAGTAGCAATTAAGCAAATTTAAACTGCCACCGACGGTTTGTAAATACAGACCAGAACAACAGAGAAGCTCCTCTCGAGTAATTTGAACCGTATTTACAATATTTACATACATATTTACAACCATAATGTATTGCGTATAGTACTTATTTCAGAAGATTAAACTGTAAACAAGACAAAGAACCCTATAATTTAGACTGGTGAGAACTGGTCGTTTTATCTGACAATAAACAGATGCTCTAACCCTCTTTAAGATTTATTCCAAACTTAATTACTTATCCGTCAATATTCTGTTCACGATTCAATTTTATAATTACAACTTTAGTCATCAAGTGGGGATTCTGACAGCTCATAAAATTCCATGAATGATGTTAATGCAACATGATAATCCCATTATTAAGAACTCCTACAACGCTTAAAATTCTTTTTATCCAACATTAATAATTATGCCATAAAGCAGCGCACAAAATAAAGACTTCACAGTTATTTCAAAAAGATTCGTTCTAAACCCAATTGTTATGCGAAAAATGTACGATCATGACTCTTGGTTCTCGAAAATTAATGACTCTGTATGAGCGAAATCCCGGATTACTTACTAAATGCCAAACCAAACTAGAAAGACTTGTTACGACTCTGTGCAAGTGTACATGATGTATAAAAAGAGTCGCACCTGGATAAAATATTGTATCCATCAAATTACTTTTGGGGAATTAAACTCTATATATCGTATATAATTTATATCATTTTTAAAACCATAGGGTAAAATTTCACAAGAAAGCCTGTAAAAAAATTTGTTTCAATTCATGCCCTTGTCGAACGCGATGTATCAAATTACTGTTTCTGTTGCATTGTTGTTAGCCGCTATCACAATTCAGTTTTGTAAACAAGTCATTAATTTGATTCAAACACAGTTGGCTTTAATTTCTGTTGTTCAAAAATTGAAAAACACCAAACAATAATAAATTTTTTATCTAATTATTTGTCTATCATCTAATTTATTATTTTAAAAGTTTGTTTTCCAGATACTTACGTAAACAAACAATTAATCAATTTTCCAATTACTTATCAACTTATTGTCCACATCCCGAAAAATGTACAAACTTCATTTTTCCCATGCCCGTTTCTCCCATCCTTCGCCATAACCAGACAGAAAACAAGACACGACCTGGCAATTGCTTAAAAGCACCTGAGAGTTTCAATGTCAAAAAGTACACAGTCAAGAGTTCGGCGCGAATTTTCCCTCTGGGACGTTCGTAAGTTGAACTTGACGCCAGCGGGAAAAGATTCAACCGGAAAAAATTCGTCCAGATAATCACATCCGACGCAGGATCCGCTTAATATTCAATACGCGAAAAAGGATAACGTAATTTTTATGAAGATGTCATAAAGCGAAGTGATTCGGGCGTGAGGAGGCGACGAACAGCTGTCTGGGATTCCGGGAGCAGCCGGTGGCGTCAAGGGCACCACCTGTTCGTGCGGAACCGAACGGGACGCCGCCGACGCCTGACCTCAGGATGCGGCGGCGGCGTCGGGACGCAATACCTGTCGACCGCAAACGAGCCCTAGGGAGTGCTTAAATAATTAACGCCATCTGCAGGCCGAGCCGGATATGCAAAGGAAAAACTTCGAGACACTTGACGTTTATTGGGAGCCGGAAAAGAGTGATGTTTAAAAAGTTCCAGGAAGGGCTGGCGATTTAACCAGATTTTGCTAATTGCGGTTTCTTCAAACTGGATTGTCCGAGAAAAAGGGAAAAAACCATAAACAGTTACAATAAATTATGTATATTTTGTAAAAAACGGGGAACTACAACGGCCGTAAAATAATAATACGAAGGACGAATTCAAATGACGTGTTTTGTATCTACGCGAAGCGATATTTACACAGACCTTCAAATTCTGAAACGTGAATATGGGTTTTATATTTAAGAAACACACAAAGAGAGGAGGATAACGAAGTGAATCATTGCACAAATATGTCGCAAAATAGAGTTCAAAAATGAATAGATAAAATATTTGGATCAAATTCTAAAGCGCTGGAAAATCTCGAACATCCAATATAGAAATTCCATAGCATATATCGTTCTTATTTAGTTAAGAAAGCTTTTAAGTAAGCTAGTTGTTATGAGGTTGTACACCGAATAAAAAATAGTTGGCAACTTAACAAAGACGCCTTTGAATCAAGAACTGTTTCCAGTGGAGAAGGACCGCAGAAGTCGAGAAAAATGTATTAGTAGCTTTACAATAAAAAACAACAAAGCTCTCTGTAAGAGACTCAGAAAGCTTTATTCAAAAATGACCAAAAATGTTTTTGCATAGTTCGTTTCCAATATATATATTTTTTTTAAAATTCTCTTTTTACTTAAATTACATCAAAATTGCATATCAAGTTCAAAAAACAAAAACCATAATTAGTAGTTCAAAAATTCTAAAAAAAAATGTTTTATTTAAAAGTGGCCTTAATAACAATTTTCAATAATCAACTATTGTGTAACAAAATTTTAGTATCTGTTCTGAAAAAGGTGTACAATTGACGGTGTGACAGTGATACAAGTGTACGATGAAATCGAACGTCCAAAAATTTGCTAAATTTTGGCGTGGTTTTGATCCCGAGGAGGCCCGCGGAGACCGCGTTAGTGATGGCGGATCTTAGAGTGATGTACATGCAAAAAAGCCAGGGCCCAGTCAATATCAAACTGTACATGCGCCGGGGGGTTGAAAAAGAAGCAATTTCATGTAAAAAGAAGAGGAAACGAATGGAAATTTTATTCGAAATAAAGTTGAGGGGGTTGGGTGGCGGGCTGTCTGCACGGGGCGGGGGTATTAAAACTCGGGAGGCTTTCGTTTATGAATGTTAATAATTTACTTTGCATACTCTCGAAGTTTCTTTGTATAATGTGCAATAATCGCAAGCAAACAAGGAATATTATGAAATTAATTAAAGATGAGCGCGGTGCTGTGCTCCTGCATTTTATATTTAACTAATTAACTGATGGAACTGCTCCATAGGAACGCGTAATTGGGTAGTGAGTGCGTTTTTATATCCAATTACATCCATTGTCCTCGTTAGCGTTCATTAAGCGATCGACGATTACTCATAGTTACATTTTAAAACAAATTCACTTGCGCAAAAATCACGTTTGCGCTATGCAACTTTTACGCATACGGGATCGTTCACCCGGATAAAGCCCTAACGAACACTGGACGGAATTCGTTTATACTGGAAATTTTTGTTTATAAATCTGTTGACCATTACGTCAAATCGTTACAGTTTATAAAGACAAATGAACAGGGGCTTTGTTCGGAGCTCCGTTTGATCACGAAGATTTATGACAAAACCTGGATAACAAGAGTGCTTTCTGGGATATTTTTCTCCGGAGCGACAGAAAATAATTGCGGCATGTATCGTAAGGTTTTACTTAAAATGCAGATTATGTGGTACTGGTTTTAACAAGAAGTATAATTCACTGTCCTCTTAACGTCAAAAAGACAATGACATTAATGGTAGAAATTTTAAGCTTCCGAGTATGAACCAAAGCACAAGTGCCGACTGCAAGCTCTTTAAAATCCGATACGGAGCACCACAATTATGATTTCTTTTTCATACTAAACTATAAATATGGCCAAATAAACACCGTACACGTGAAGGTCGTGCTATAAAGCTATTAACTTATTTTTGTATTTTTCGTCTATGTCATTTTTAATGGTTTTGTTTTAGCTTTGTCACAATGCAATTTTCTTTATCGTTACTTTACTGCAGTCGATAAAGCAAAAAAAACAACAATAATTATTATAGATAAACGATATTAAAGTAAAAGAATAACAATAATAAGTGAAAAGAATAAACATGCTTGTTGATTATCACGAAGTTGTAGCTGGATCTGCAGCAACAAAAAGAAGTTCAATAAAACACCGAACAAATAACGTAAATCAGACTTGGCCACAATAAACTTTCCATTTTTTGCAAAGTCACATTTCTTACTGACAGCTCTAATACGAATGACCAAATATTTGAAATATTCTTCATATTCCCACTGTCACGTTTCTTGAAATATTTGGCAACAGAAAAAACTTCAGAACAAGTTCTTCAGATTGCATACCACAATTATCTCCTCGGGCGAATTTCTAATAAAAGCTTTTTTCAGGCAAATCTTGTTCCTGCTATATCATCAACTCGTACACGTTTTTTATCCTTATAAACATGTGTTCCGCCGCAGTATTTTAATGAGAACATCGACAAGGATAATTACTCATTGTTTGCAATGTCAATGGCAAATGCAACAACTGTCTCATTGTCATTGTCATATAGCTCTAAAATAATAACAATTCATTGTACGAGGAAATTTTCTCAAAGAGGGCAATTTTATCTGCACGACTCGGTCAGGGTTGTACTCGACAAAATCGAACATCTGCTTTCCCTTATAGCGTGTAGTGTAGAACGGCTTGAGATTTACGACGGAACCTAAAGAGCGGAAAGGCCATTCGGAGCAGACAGACAACAGATTCCTTTCTGGTGAAACGGTTACAACAGGGAATGAGCAACATCATTAAAAAGCAACAACATGGAGGCCGCCATTTTCAATTAACGCATATGCGATGTATGTTACAGGTGAAAACTGTTGGTATAAATACACGTTAAATTAACGACATATTTGTGTTGTAACTTGTATTTATTAGGAATGTGGCTATTTTTATCACGTTTCTAATAGATGTTACAAATCATTCAAGTTAAAATTGTAACAAATTGTACTTTATTATGTTGTTAGATTTACGATTTGCCATGTTGGCTATTTGCCCTTTATTATCAAAACCGAATCGGCGATTTTACAACTTTCTTAATAGAGTCAGCTAGTTGTAAGTGTTAAAGTTTCTGCAGCGACACCGACTTTGGAAAACAAATCATCCAATGTAATTCACTAATGGAACAGATGATCATGTGGTGGAAAATAAGAACCGTTTTTCGAATACACAAAAATTACTCCGGTGCTTCGAACGATTTTATACTACATTTAACAACAACGAAAAACTAACTTACAATGTATTTTTCATAATCTAGAAACCGAATGGTCATTGTGCTTGTCATTGTGAACAAATCAATTTCTCTACATTATAATTATTTACAACACAGACACCTTGTAACTTATAATGACGTTAAAAGTATTTTAATGCTCGTTTAGTAGTCGTGTCATGCGATTATCCAAACTTTCTTCCCTTGTTGGAAAATTCTTTTGTTTCGATATTATTTTGTGAAATAAGCATTGGAAATTCTGAAAATCTTTGTAACCGTAAAAACTCTTACAATTTAGCAAAACTTTCACAGACAGGTAATAAATGTAAGCAATTACAAAAAATTAGTTTCTGACTTCTGAAATATCCAACTTAGAAACTCGAGCCAGACAATTAAAGTATTTTCTTTGTTTCCACTTTCGATAAGAGATGATAAATTAACGTTTAAACTAAACTTTCAAGTTGTTTTAGATGCTATTAAAAATGAAAAAAATTGTTTCCAGTCTTAAAAAAAGAACACAACTAAAAATTTTTTAAAGAACTTAACTATGAGGCATTCATGAAAACATTTTCAACAGTTTAAGTTTAAATGTTACGTTTGTTACGTCAATATTTTTTTCCCGAAGTGAGACAAAACATGCACAATACAAAATCCGCTAACAAAAGAAACATATGTCAGTTGCTGTATTTACTTACAGAAAGGAAAAAAGTGGTGTATGATTGATTAAGAAACAATTTATAACACTGCAATTTTGCATTTTAATTTGATGGAACACCACTTTTTATGCATCTAATAAACTATTCTGTTTTAATTAGTCAGAATAAAAATAAATATGCCTTTGTTCGTACAAGTATCTGTGAATAAATAATACATTAATTTTACATTTATGGTACATTACTTTAACTTACGCAACCGTTAAACGACTGTTTTAAAGTCATGTTATAATACTAAAATTTTCATACCACCGATATTTGACCATAAATCGCGTAAAAATAGGAAAAAAAGCCACGTATTCACTTTCTGTTATCGTACCCTGTAACATCTACGTTGTTTTGAAAAGTCTACGGCTATAAAACTACAAATGGCACGTTTGTTTTACGAATTATCACTCTATTTAATGGGTCTTGTTGTTAAATTGTTTGATAGGTTGATGTAAAGGTCTTAGTAACAACGTATCAATTTACAATTTTAAAAACACAGCCAACTTTAATTCCGTATCTTCTCGCAAAGTATAAAAATTTTAATTAATATTACAGTATATGTTGAAAGCACCGTTAATTTTTTAACTAATGAACAAGTGTGTTTGTTATAAATTTTGTCTGTTTTCCCCCAGTGTGGCGTTTCCGCGTGCCTGCATTGATTTTTCTTGTGGAAAAAGTTAACGTCATCAAATTCGCTAATCAATTATTTAAGGTTTAAAGTCAATAGTTTGTAATATTCCCCTAATTAAGAACCGCATCGGTTTGTATCGATGTTCTGTTGGTCGAGCGAGCTCCTGGATTGGTCTTCGTGTCCCAATTAATTCGTAATTCAATAATCCGATGCAAAGGGAGTCCGTAACAGAAACGACGTGGATCTGTGACAACGCCGTTAAATATCGGTCCCTGATCTAACAGGCGAACTGGTTTTTGAGACAATCGAGATAGGGTCAAATTTATAGCCAGCCCGATCCGGCCTGAATGCCAGAAATGGTTAAAACACGTGTACTTACATAGATAACGCCTAATGAACCAATCCGCACAACAAAAAAACAATAAAACCCATCACATTGTGTCAGTGGGAACAGTGGAGAGGCATTAATAAGCCTTTGTATGTTCGATTGTTCGATTCTCAGCCAACACAAAGCACAATTAGACAAATTAAATTTGAAAAATTTATCGCTGCTTAACGACGTATCGGGATGAAGTTCAAAAATGTAATTTATAAATGAGCCGCGTTCAGAAAACCGGAACGCGTTCAATTAAAATTCAAACACGGCTTGCAGTTATTCGTCATTACAAAACAAACAAGAAACACAAAACGGAAAACAAACACAATCCCCCTTTTTTTAATCTCAGAAGAGCTTTCGATTTATTGAAACAGGTGGTCCAAATTGTACAAACTGTGTGTCTGCACCAAAATTCTATGAAAACTACTAGAAGTTCGAAACAAAAGTGAACTATGTCATTTGGTCTTGAAGTAAAAACTGTCCACCGAGACCGAAGATTGAGTTATATAAAAGTACTTCACTGGGGTTTCCAATTTTGTTTAAAAATATGAATTAATTTGACTTCGTTCGAACCAACGTGAAGAGCAAGGCGTTGTTCTACGACACCAATAAAAATCCCGTGGGGTTGAGTCTCTGCGCTTTGGCGTTTACGAAAACTGCAAAATAAAGAGTGAACTTCAGTTTACAGTAAATCGTTGATTTCTAACTGAATTATTTAAATCCACTCTCTAGGTGCTAAAACAAGGGACGAAAGAATTTTTCTGGTCTTGAACAAGCTTACCTTGTACGATGAAACACATTCAGACAAAACAAATTTGAAAAATTTATCTGTGTATAATGACGTATCAGGATGAAATTCAAAAATGTAATTTTAAAACACGATTCGTGTTCAGAAAACCGGAACGCACCCAATTAAAAATTCAAACACCGCTTATAATTAGAGTTACATCATTCCAAAACGGACAAGAGGAACAAAAAAAAACATAATTACGAACGAGGTTTTCAGTCAACTTATGTTTTAACATTAGAGAGGGGTGTGGTTTAGGGTGAACAAACTTTTCTATCGACCTGCCTGAGGCTTTTAAGAAGAAACAGGGAGAGTTTAAATTTTTGCCTCCACCCTCACCACCCGATCCCCGGCGCCCTTTCACCCTCCACTTTCATAAAATCCTGAAATAACTTTCAGTGACACAAAATAAAATGGAATAAGAAAATGAATTGTCGTTTTCACTCTTTCCCTTAATTACATCTCGGGAACTCTTTCCCCCCTTTATATTTCGCAAATTAGTCCGTCCTTACTTGGGCCGTTTAACCCGATTCCGAAATTAAGTGAATGCCTTTTACGATCAAATTACGAAATTGTATTTACGCCCCCGATAGTTTTGTGGAGGTGCGAAAACTTTCGACTCCCCCTAATTAAATCCGGGAGATGCGCTCCGGGCGCCCGGAAATCGAAATAATTCCGCCGGCACATAATTCGCTGCCCCGGTACGACAAAGCTCCATTTGTACTTTTTGCGAAAATCAGTTGCAGAACTGTTTGGATAGGGCTTTATTATTACACAGAAAGACCATCGCTGAAACAAATAAATTTATTTTAAAATGAAATGAGTTCATAGTTTGAAAAAAAATGCACTAATGCGCATGTGCTACTTTATTGTTCGTCAAATTGAAATAACAATATTTTGATCCATAAAAAACTGTTACAGATTCCAAATGTATGAAGTAACGGAAACTCAGATTTTGTTTCATGTTTGAAAATGTCTCATTCCAATTTCCAAGCATATTATTCAGTATCCATAGATAGATATTATTGTAAAGTCTAGAGTTTGTTTCCATTACGAACAAGTTCGAAGTTTTTTTGCATGAATCTGCCACAGAGAATTTCGCATTGTTGCCCATTAAGTGGTAAAGTTTCAGACAAGGTTTTATCTGCAAAATTTGGTTCGTTTCAGTTAGAAAGTAGATCTAACCGATGGTCTGTCTGTCATTCCCCGTTGCTGTGCAAGAGGTTAAACGTTTGAAGGTTATTTGTGTCAGTTTCCACAAACTGCATCGAGTTCTGTCATTTTGATGCAGTGAATTATCGCGTGGAATTGGAAATTGCGTGGTCTTTTGTTTGTTGGGGGAAGGGGGCGAGGGTGGTTGGCCATTATGCAGGAAATTAATTTCAAAAACTTATCCCGTAATTAAATATAAACAAAGTTTCTAGACAGTTAAAATTTAATAATGAATCATTCCAATTCAAGCAGTGTTATTCTTTACTTTCTTGTAAAGTTCTATTGCTAATGAAAGCAGCTCTAGAGAAATGATTAAATTTGGTTTTCTGCTTAAATTAGTTTCGCAACACAGAAGCGACGTGATGTTTCCGTTCGAGAGCGAGAAGGAGGCGAAGGAAGTTCGTCGAGAGGGAGAGAGAGACGGAGAGCGCAAAAAGGGGTAAAGAAAGAATAAAAAGTAAACGAGGGGAATGGATTACACTTGACACTGGCTCAATGATCATTGGAAATACGAGATCGATTAGGGGTGCGCGCCAGTTCCTTCTTTCCCTTTCTGGCCGATTGTTATTTGCATTATTCGTAAATATAGATGCCCTGAAGGAAAATTCGAAATGAATTTCGCGAGGATTTGAATAATCGAATTTGCGTATATAATTTGTTTTATGCGAGTATTTCTTTATTGAAAGGCTCATTTCGGCCCTATTCAGAGACCCCCGCATCGATCCCGATCACAAACGCCCCTTAATCGAATAAATAGTTTTACTACGTCCCTGGCAAAAGTGATTAGCGCGGAACGGATGACTGTTGCAGAGCTACGAGCAAATCTCATCAGCACCTAATCTCTTTATTCGCAGCAATCGCTACGTACACATGATGGTACAAAGCAACCCCCAAACGTACACGTCGTCGTCGCAATTACCACTGTTTCCGCTTCCCTGCCAGATTCGACCTCACTCCTCCATAACACACACCAGAACAACCACGATCACACACACGATGGCGAAATTACGACTGAATCGCGGCTTTAAAACGGACTCGATTAGGGCTGCTCAGGTAGAAGGAGGGCCATGAACGACGACAGGTGCCTGACGAGCCGTCCCTGCGGGGCAAGCACGGCGTCAGGTGGCGGTGACCAAGCCAGAAGGGGCCTAACACCACCTGTTACGCAGGGTTTGCGCCCCGATCTTACAGCCATCTAGGAACGCGATTTCGAACGCTATGGATCATTCCCCTGAAGGGTTACAACTACAATGTATATATCAAGCATTACCTACTTGTATGCAACGGAAGCGAATAACGAGTTCGAGGAGAAATCAGAAAATGACGACGCTGATGCTAATAGCAGACGATTCAGATGCTCATTCGAAAAACTAAACTGCGCTTACAGTGTTCCTTATACTTTTTGCTGCACGTATCCCACTGTCTTTCACAATATAGTCATCACAACATAAAAATTGGGAGTAGAGGAACAGCTACAGAAGAAATTTGGAACAGTCTGCATTTTCAAGTGTTGTAATCATTACATAGAAGCGAAAATCTATAAATGGCATCTGTCAATAAATCTTAGAAAATAAAACAGAAACACATATACAGCTTACATTGATTTGAAAAAAGCTTATGATTGATTCCCGCATTCCCGGTTGTGCAAAATTCTTGAATTGTACATAATCGATCCTAATCAAATAACTCTTTAGGCAGAACTCACCTACCCAGACTATGTCAGAAATGACGTAAAACGCCTGATAGAGAGGACGATATCTATGAAGAAGAAATGTTATTATTCGAAATTTTGTTGTAGTTTTTCTTAAAAAATTACAACGTATGAATACGAGAGCCCGTTTTGTATGAAGATAGCAGTGTATTTTGATCTGAGACAAATAGGTTTGTGGAAGATTTTATTGCGCATTGAACTATTTTTTTTTGTCATTAAAATTGTAACTTTTTAAGTTAAAGTAAAAAAATGAGAGAAACAAATTGCAAGATTTTGTTAGAACCAAGCAACCAAGCATATACAGACTCGATATGATTTTAACATCTCGGGGGTCTAATAAATTTTATTCCGATTCTTGTTCATTCTAACCTCATTTTACATACAGTTTGCTGTAAATATTACTAAAGTCTATTTTTTAATTAAAAAACCACCAACGTCGCAAATTTTTGACACAATAATATCGGAAACAACCGGCAACGTTGTAGATGTTCTGACATGGGGGGATTATTTCGAAGTGATTGACAGGACGCGTTGAAAGGTTAAGAAAAAAATTTTAATAAAATAAATCAAAATATTAAATATTTGATGAACTAGACCCCGGTTGACGAATGGTGTTCATTTCAGGCTCATCAACTTCCATAATGTATTCGTCGTTCTCATCATCGGAAAGGTCGCTCTCGGAATCAGAGTCCGCCAAAGAAATTACAAATGGTGGAATGTTTTCTGGGCTTAAAATGCATATTTTCTTACGCCAATCTGCTTGTATTAGTTTTTCACAGTGGTGAATGCTATGTTGCCACATTTGTGGCGTAAAATGATCCAAAGCTTCAATCCATAAGTGACACGATCCTTGTCATTGGAATTTTCATGGATATGTTTGTTGTAAAATCCTTTACAATGGGCCCATGCCAACTCAATTGGGTTGTACTGGCAATGGTAAGGTGGCAATCGCAACACATCAATGCCTTTTTGTGCCAGTAATGTATCAATTTCATACTTGATCGGGGCATTTACAATGGTTGGTTCAACTAAGGCCCATAACTGTTTCTGCGTCAATTTAAGATCAAAAGTGATATCATATTTGGCCAGATGATCTTGGAGAATAGCTTTCTTTGAAGATTTTATAGGTGGCTTTTTTAGTTTGGTTGAATTTTCTAGCATTATCGAGTATGACTACTATTTTTGAATTATCACTAAATTGGGCCTTCAAACTTGGTACAAGCTGTTCTACTACCCATTGCTTGAATAAAAATGCATTCATAGTCTTGTGATAGTCCCTGTCATTGTTTGAAGAAACGCAAAAATAGGCTACATCCGTTAATGAAGCCTTCTGAACAACCTGCGTGCAACACAATGAACCGCAAACCTTCAAATTTGGGAATTTTGTATTTTTTTTGTGGGCATATTGTCATTGACCCAAGTCTTTAAGTTGTGAACCGTGTTTATAAATCCATGTTTCATCCAAGAATATGAATTTAACATCGGGGTAATCCTGCTTCTATTTGAGATAACTTTTCAGAAATTTTATACGTTTGGCAATTAAATATGGCTTTTCTGTAAGTATCTTCGGATTATTTTCAAATTTATACTTGAAACCCATTGATTTTAGAATTTTGTATAAACAACTTCTTGATCCACGGTATTCCAAATTATTTTTTGCAAAGGCCAGGATTTTGTCCAGGGTAAAGTATTCTCCGGTTTCTTTATAGCGCTGTATTTCCCGACCTAACTCTTCCTTAAAAAAATGATTTTCAAACTCGTCTAATTATTTCCTTCACTTAGAACTTCTAGATGAAATCAGTGTTTCTCTGTCACGGTATGATTTTAAAATTTGCCTTACATTAGATCGAGATACCTAATTTAGAAAGAAAAACCGTGTCAATTATCCTAGAAATATTTATTATGGAAACCAATTTGATACCGAGAAAGTCGCCGCCAAATTTTCATGAAGATTTCGCTCAGATGTATTTGGAGCCAATTCCAAAATAAGATCGGAACATTTTACGAGGGCCATTTTCAACTTAACGTCTAAAAGATTTCGCATTTTTCTTTCCATTTTTTAAAAATTAACAAACTGAATGACACCGTGCAAGTTTTAAACGAAGCGCTGTCAATAAACTGACATGCCAACATAAAATTATAAGTTCCCTACGTAGGGTTTTTCAACGTTGCCAACTGAAAGCAACAGGTGGTGCAACGTTGGTGGTTTTTTAATTAAAAAATAGATAATACTAAGTAATTTTTCATCAACTGCTACATTTTTTTATTCGCCATTATATTATTAATGTGAAACTAAAGAAAAATGCAAACGATGTTACTGTAGCAGAAATCCACAATAAAAAAATGAAAATAAAAACCTAGCTGACTACGGTAGAATTCTTTTGATTTTGGCAAGATGCTGTAAAACTTGTATGTTTCTGTTTCTGTCTTTGTCCGATATACTGTGTTTACGCTGCATACGTTTCCGCCTCTAAAATGTTAAAAAGTGCGGGCATTCGTTATCAGGGTCAGTTGTGCGCCGCGGTCAAAAAAAATCTGCAGGCAGGTGTTTTTAATCTCTGAGAATAGTTGGACGGAAACTACCTGAGAGGCAATGTTTCCGTGGAATAATTTCCTAGAATAATAAAATGCAGTTACATATTTATTATACTGTAAATTACTCGTATTTACTAAGATTCAGAATATTCACATTTTTCTTTCAAGCGGAACTGAAACATTCCTTTTTGTTTCCTTCGATAAATAAATAACAAAACTATAACCAAAAAATCGTCTCTATTTAATCGAGTGTAAGCACGTAATATACCGGGTGTATGGAAAATGGCGGATTAACTCTCTGCTACGCTCTTAAGAATCAACTTTTTCAAGTTTTTAAGATTACGTTCAAAAAGTTTACAGTTAATTTTAGGTCCCCTAGTGTTTTATTTTCGTATAAAAAAGATTTAAAGGAATCTAGTTTTTGTTGCTGGATGAACTTGAAAAAATCGTTTGAACTTTTAGTGTTTTATTTTTTATGAATTTGCAAAAGTCTTGAGTGCCGCAGTGTTTTTTTTTTAATTCGGGAGACTCTTGGGTACCCATGGTGTACTATTTTGGGAGCCCATGGAGATTTCTTTTGTGAATTATTTAAAAGAATTTTGGAGGACTTTGCTGTTCTATTTTTGGAAAATTCTGACCTGAGTTAATTTTGGGAACCCGTTTTAAGGGTGGCGTCTGGTTCGGTTTCGCCCAATACTAAATACATTGAAAACATCGTCGTAGTTTCCGGAATTGCATTTTTAAAATACTGAAATCTCCAACCAAGTCAGAATCTAAGTAAACCTGCATTCTGCTACCGCATCACAGCTCGTTTAATGCCGATTTCTCGTTTCAATAGATTTTGACTTTTCGCGAGTTATTTATCTCAGTCGTGGATTTTTTAATATTATAAATGGTATCAAAAGAAAGCTGACACTTTTCCCCAGGGGACCTCCTATCTCAGAATGTAAAAAACTTCAGCACTTCGTCAAAAAATGCATCAATGTGCCGGTTAAAATGTAATGTAAAAGTTGTTCAACTTTATAATATTTTTTTGTAAAAACTGCATACTAGATATGAATATAAATATGGAGGTCCCCTGGACTGAAGTTTGTTAATTCGAAATATAATTTTTTTAAAGCGATATATCTCATATTTTTAAAATGCAACTCCGGAAACCGCGACGATGTTTTCAATGTATTTAGTATAGGGCTAAACCGAACCAGACGCCAGCCTTAAAACAATTTTCAAGTTCTAGGTATTCCCTGTTTGGAAAGAATTCGAAAGTGCTTTGGAGCCTCTGGTGTCTTTCTTATAATAATTTAATTAAATTTCTTAAAGGATACGTCACTGGCTAAAAGCAGTCTTATCTCCGCCCGTCCTCTATTTTCTTAAAGTGTATGTCATTTGCCAAAATCAGTCTTAACCGGTAATACCCCCGCCCACCCGCCGCCCTCTCTTTTCTTAGAAAGTATGTCATTTGGCAAAATTCGTCTTATTTTAGCAGGTACTAACCCCGCCCAGCCGCCCTCTATTTTCTTGCAGGAATCTCATTGCCAAAATCAGTCTTATCGTAGCAGGTACTAGCCTCGCCCACCCACCCTCTCTTTTTTTAGACAGTATGTCATCTGCCAAAATTCGGTTTTTCTTAACAGTTACTAGCCCCGCCCACCCACCCTCTCTTTTCTTAGAAAGTGTGTCATATAGCAAAATTCGTCTTATTTTAGCAGGTACTAACCCCGCCCACCCGCCCTCTATTTTCTTACAGGGATCTCATTTGCCAAAATCAGTCTTATCGTAGCAGGTACTAGCCCCGCCCACCCACCCTCTCTTTTCTTAGCGGGTGTGTGATTTGCCAAAATCACTGTTATCTTAGCAAGTACTGATGGCTAACTTTTACAAAAAATGATCAAAATTTACATTACGAACTTACTTATAGGCACAAGGCAGGAATTTTGAACATCTCTAGTGTTTAGTTTGTCATACTTTAATGGATTTTTCTTTTGTTGATTTTGTTTTTGTTTATAATTTATAAATGTGTTATTAAATGTTTTTTTGGTTATTTATTAATGAAAAATAACAGCTTGTTGTATTAATAAAAATAATGGACAACGATTAATGTTTGTTGTCCTTAAAAAAAATTAAAGGTGGATTTCGGTCACCATCGTTACTAAGAAATCAAAAAGTAAATCGGAGGTATCACAGATTACGTGCGTGCAGTGTTGCCAATTTTACTTATTTATAAAATGACGTTTCGTAGTCTACATCATAAAGAATTTTTTAATTATTTTTTTGGCGCTCCTCAAACCCCCGTACATACGTACTGAAGAGTTAATTCTCCATTTTCCAGACGCCCGGTATAACCCGCCTTTCTCAATGTAACCCGTTGGGTCGATAGCTTATTTATCTTATTCCATTTTAACGAAATATCACATTAATAAAACAAAATTTTTAATATCAGTATTTTAGTAAATATTTACGCTCTGAAATCCTCTTGAGTAATACTTTCTTTGACGAATGTCTGTCTAATTTCGTGTTTTCTGAGCCCATTGAACATGAAAACGTAAATTTCTCGTTTCTGTTTGCCTGTCTGTAGTCTATTGGGGATTTTATTACACAATCTTCGAAATAAACGAACGATGTGTTTTAAATTTGGGTTATGCTCACAGATTATCGTATAAAATAAAACGGCACCAAAATATTATACTTATTCATTTCACTTAAACGATTGATCGAATTTCCCTCGCTCCTGAAATACAAGTCTAATAAATCCCCCCTTCTTTGAAAAATTATAAAATTAGATTTTGCGATATTTGTTTTGTGAAAAAATGGCATCTCAGCAATAATAACAACCTTTAACTTCAAGTGTGTGTTCATACATGGAAAGAATGTCACATAGAAATTTGATTTGAATGAGTTTGTCACAACAAAGCAGAGGGTTAAAATTATTATGTCGAACATAAATGTTTTGAATATTATTATAATATACTAAATACTTACATATTAAATAAAGACGTACGTATTCTCACCTTTTCGAGAATATGGGGTGACTATTTCTTAATTTGATCAATAAAAAATTTGTTATGACATCATCAGTTGTTAATTTTTTATTGATCATTTGGCCGTTTAGGGAAAAATACAGACCCACTATGATTTGACATCTCGGCGTTTCTAAACTTATTCCGATTCTTGTTCATTTCAACCTTATTTTACATACAGTTTGTTGTAGATATTTCTACAAAGTAATTTTTCATCAACTGTGAAAAAAATACAAACGATGTTATTGTAGCAGAAATCTACAATGCATACGTTTCCGCCCCTAACATGATAAAAGGTGCGGGCATTCGTTACCAGGGTCAGTTGCGCGCCGCGGTCCTAATCCTAATCTCTCAGAATAGATACTACCTGAGAGGCAATGTTTCCGTGCAACAGTTCCCTATAAAATGCAGTTACACATTTTTCTTTCAAGCCGAAACTAGCCATTCTTTTTTGTTTCCTTCGATAAATAAATAACAAAACTATAAACAAAAAATCGCGCCTATTTAATCGAGTGTAAGCACGTAATATAACCCGCCTTTCTCTATGTAACCCGTTGGGTCGATAGCTTGACCCCCACCAAAACGTTCCAAATCAAATAACTATAAATCGCAAAGTCCGTCCAGAACTGATGGGCATTCTTTTGATTTACCTGACAGCTATGAACGAAATTTCATTTCTCGGCGAAACGACGTCGTAAAGGAACCAACAAAGAATTTCGCGGGGATCAAAGGGCACGAATGCCCTACCGCCCGAACACACTAAGAGGGGAAATATTTCAAATGCGATTTGTTGGATTTTGATGGAATCGGATGGACACCGAACAGGATGGGCCAAATGAAAATCGACAAACCAGTTTTTGGCAAGTCGGAGTAATGAGTTTTGTTATTTTTCTTCCAAAGTTGAAGAAATAGATTCCGGAGATTTGGCGTATTTCAGTTTTCTACTATAATGTTGGATTTACATTTCAAATCGTGAGTTATTGCAATGCAGTTTAGAAATGTAACTGGATATTTTCCAGATATCCAATATTCAAGTAATCTAGTTTGTATTGTAGTACGAATATGAAGCGCATAAATAACAGGGCATTTGATATTCGTCTTTAGAAATTACATTCTATTGGCCTTAGTAATTACGAATTAATAGATGTCGTGAGTTATAATTTGTAATATTAATGATAAGTGAGGTAACTGTAGAAATACAACGTTCTAGGGTAATTTCAAACAAGATCTTATCTGTAGACATATACTTATATATCTTAATATTCGTAAAGGTCATAAAATTCATCCTCTCCAATAAATTGATGACCTCATACAAGTTCGCTTGAAATATGTAAAATTTCTCTCCTTATTTTATTTTGCTAAAACACAAACACTGATTTAGTCAGATTACATACAGTCAACTAAAAAGTGGCGTGCAACAAGTATTTACTTATTTATTGCCATTAAAATTGGATGTATTGATCGTTTAAGGTTTAGTTAGTGTTTAATTCGAGTTTCTCTGTTACAACTTTGTTGACGTTTATTTCAAGAAATGACACATCAGTGTTATTCATATTCGTGTGACACGTCGTATCTCGGGTGTCTCTTGCATGATTTTTCTCCGCAAAGACCGCTAATATTTAACCAAGCCCACTGTTCAAAAAGAACTATTTTTAGACATTTTTTTTTATCGTAAGAAAACTTTCCGAGCCCATCGATGCACCCTCCCTCTGCTTGGCATTCTGACGCATCACTTTGATTCCCCGTCGCCACAAAACGTCCATACCTGCGCAGATGGCCTCATCAACTGACCACGTCGCTACAATTAATGAACCAACAAATTGCTATTTGAATTGATTTTAATTATCGTCAGCCCTACGTCCCCACCCGTCGGTCGTTCATCCCTTTTTCTCATTTTTAACGAAGCCGATCCTGCTTTAGCTCACCGCACGTTATTAGATAAAATAACAATGCATCGAATCCGATAACGAGATTTCCTGCTGCTTCTTTTCCGCCGGAAAATTTGCCAAATCGATGTTCTTGCAGTGGCAACGATAAATAACAAATTGGCCGCCCACGACCACTCGAAGAAAGCTTGAGTTAAACAGCTTCCATGGTGGCCACGTCATATAAAGCTCGTGCTTGTGTTTTGTGTCTCGGCTTTTTTGCAACAAATCATGTCGATGTTGCATACCGGACCGATAACCGCGTCAATTTCGGAAACCAGACGATATTCCCTATAAAAATTCATGACTGTACATTGTACAGCTTCTGCTAATTTAATGAAATATGACTGCGCACTTTTTTAATTAAATTTTATGGCCCGGGAAAGGGGACATAATCCATTTGACCGGCTCGTAAATGTCATACGGAAAAAAATACTTCCCAGATTGTTATTAATAGATATTAAATTACTGACACCATGGATCAATAATAAAAGTCCACCCTTTCGATGATCAAATTTACTTTTTATTGGGGTGTTCCATGTAGGCGGGTCATTTGAGGGCCGAATTAGCCTTATATTACGCTAATTGGTGCCCAAATTCATTATGTGGTAATGTGTACACCGTCGTGTTCTTATATTCCAAGGACATATGTTTGAATATATTTTATCGAAATTCCTTTTCTTCATCTTTCTACTAACATCATTTTCTTTAATTACACCGTGCTCAGTTACCACGACTTCTGTGAAATTTTACTTTATGTTCGTTGTTTTTTGTGTATTGATTATTCTTTATAACTTTCTGTCTGTCTAAGCACTTCGAGATTCCTTTAGTTTCAGTTGAATTATTAATATCGCTTATTAATTTTTAATTTCAGAGCTGTTTTCGAGCTCTGCATTATATTATATTATTTTGGTTTGGCTTCCTCGTTATTACGAAGTACATTTAAGTATGATATTCAACACCGATGTTTTACTCCTCCTTCGGCAAATATAACTTCAATTTTTAATTTATTTTATTCCATTTGACGAAATATCACATTAATAAAACAAAATTTTTAATATCAGTATTTTAGTAAATATTTACGCTCTGAAATCCTCTTGAGTAATACTCTCTTTGACGAATGTCTGTCTAATTTCGTGTTTTCTGAGCCCATTGAACATGAAAACGTAAATTTGTCGTTTCTGTTTGCCTGTCTGGAGTCTATTGGGGATTTTATTAGACAATCTTCGAAATAACCGAACGATCTGTTTAAATTTGGGTTATCGCATGAAATAAAACGCCACCAAAAGATTATACTTACTGATTGCACTTAAAAAACTGGTCGAGGTTTATTTCGACAGAACTTCCCTCAGTCCTGAAATATAAGTCCAACAAATCCTGTTTCTTTGCAAAATTATAAAATTAAATTTTGCGATGTTTGTATTAGGATAACTTCTATAAAGTAAAAACCAGCGGCATAGATAACACTCCCGCAGCCCCTGCACTGCGGGAAAAAATGTATCCTCAGTGACTTAACTTCATTGGTTTATGTTTATAATTCGAAAGAATTCGATTATTAGCATGTTCAGATAACAAGCATCAGCAGCGACATTTGTGTTAAAAGAAAATGAAATTTGACTGATTTTATCCCCTCTAAACAGAGCAGAGGAGAGGATTATTTAATTAGTTAAAGAGAACTATTTAATTAATTAACCTACAATGAAGCAAAACGTTCAGAATATTATTTTGAGTGAGTACTTACGAGTATTATGAGAATTTGGTTTTAGAATTCGAAATTTAAATAATTGTAAAATGTTGTTATATAGTTTTCAAATCTTAACCAAAAATCTGGATGCCTAGAGTAAAAACTCAATACGGAATCATAAATTACAGATGACGTCGTCATTTTTTGAGGAAACCATAAAGGAATCAATTTTGATTAACAATTTACCATGCTTACGATAACCTTAGCACGTTCACAAGATTTCAGAATATACGGTATTGCAGTTTCAAAGTTAAATTGTAAAACATTTTTATACAATTTAGATTTTTTTCCTAAAAATTTGGATGTCTGTGGTAAACACAAAACGGATTCATAAATCACACATGCAGGAGTTTGTTTTTTTAAAAAATTTAAAAAAACATTAATTCGACAAAATTGTAAATTTTTGTTGATGGGGATGATTAGACAAATTTTGGTTAGCGTTTTGCAATCTACACGATATTCCCAACATATAAACCTTGACAACAATCGGTCTAGTAGTTTTTGGGATTCTCTGTCTAATAAAAATTACCACAGATAAACAACCTGACAAACGGAAGCGCGGGACCTATTTTTTCGTATTCTAGGGATCATTAAATGTCAAGAAAATATTAAAGTAGCTATTCGTCGGATCGACTCTATTACAAGTACTTCTCTAGCTTACAGTCGCGAAGTAAAAAAAAGTAGAAAGTTCCAGATACAGGAAGCTCAGTTTCTTAGATAAATTATAAAATTTGATTATGTGAATTTTGTTTATTTCTGATGAAATTTGAATAAGCATTTTAGGATAAATAAATTTACAACAATTTATCCAGTAGTTTCGAGCTACTTTTTCATGCGAAAACTTTTACGAAAAGTCGAGAAAACATGAAATTAGCCATTTGTCGAATGAGCCGGATAAACAAAATACATAAACGGTGAACCAATTGAAAATAATAAATATAATCGTTGGAATAAAACTACGCGGTCTAATTTTTTTATTTTCATAATATGCTTAGGACTTGGATTTTTAACTTTAGTTTTTCCAGTGAAAGTAGAAAATTTCAGGAATTAATTGTAAAATGTTGTTATATAGTTTTTAACGTACATTGCAAGGGATTGTGCAAACTTGTAATATATTTAAAGCAGATAACCCAATGGAAAAAATTGCCTCTCAGCTATAATAACAAACTCTATCTTCAAGTGTTTGTTTATATATACATCGGAAGAATTAATTAATTAAGCACAATCGAACAAAATGTTCTGAATATTATTACTATAATTAATACTAAATACATATTAAATAAAGACGTGCGTATTCTTACCTTTTAGAGAAAAAGAAAAATTTTTAATTGTTTTGTGAATATTTGACTGTTTAGGGAAAAACTTAAAGCGGATTCGTATTTTATATTGTATAACATTTAAATCATTTTAAAATAGAATCGGTCCAGTAGTTTCGGAGATTACGTGTCGATTTAAAATCGACACAAACGCCAGACAGACAGACAGACAAACAAACGGACGGAACTCTACTCTAGGGGTCAAGAAAAGTCGCGAAAACATAAAAGTGCCCATTCGTCCGAAGGACTTAGATTTCCTTAGCTTAAGCTCAGGAAGTAAAAACAGGTAATTAAATTAAGTGATCTTAAATGTCCTTTATTTGTGATTTAACAGTCGCCTTTATTATTAACTTAGCGTCAGGTTTGTACCCCCATGACATAAGGCTTGGAGGAGTGTGCTTTACAATTCATCTTTGTATTGTGGTAAGTCATTAACAGTGTTTCTGAGATTATATTTATTCATCAGTCATTTATACAGGATGTTTGAAAATGTGTTTGAAAAGACAACAATGTTGAGATAAGTATCATATTGTACAAATCAAAACCAATATATCTATCCCCATCACCCTATATGCTTACGTTGGATTACCGAAGAAAATACATACGAACTGATTTATCTTGTTGATTATTCCAGAAACGGTTTTCCAAATTTTAAAGAAATTTTAGAAACACAATAAGTTGTGATGAATGTTAGCCCTACCAACATTCATTCGAAAAAATTATCAAACAAAATTACCGTCCTGTGCAGAAAGAGATTTTCTTGTCACAGCTGCAGCAGTCTTCATTCAAACGCTATTTAGGATTTTAGAGCAAAACCTGTTGAAGTCTGGTCAAATAAAGGTAGAAAGGATTATGTGCTTTCGATCTTTTTCTTCGACGCCCCATAATAAACTATCCATTTTTTTTAATTCGTCTATTTTTTCTTTACTGGATTTTTAAACTCTGCAACCAATTCAATAATTTAAAAATGTATGCATCACTTAGTTGAAACCATGTCTACATACACTACAAAATGTGACAGTGTTGTTAGATGTGAAAACGTTGAAACTAAGTTTGTAATTAACTAGATGCAAGAGTAATGTACGACAAATGGATTGCGTAACTTAAACACAAAACAGATTCAGTAGTTTTCTCTATAAAAATAGGACAGTAACACAATGAAAGTCCATTTAGATTCTGTAACAAAATTGAAAATGGCATTTTCAAATGAAATATTTAAAAACACACCAATAAACGTCAACAAAAATTAACTCATTAACACCGAGTAAATATTTTCGCGAAAGTAAATTAGCAAAATACCTCTTCAGCAGCATTGTCGCCATTTACACTTAATTTAATTAAAGAACTGTCAAAGCTCCACCTGTACACCGAACCTACCATCCCGCTAAAGTTATTTAATTTTTTCAACAAAATAAAATTACACAGCTCATTGTCTGTAATTTCAGCTCCCCACAGTAATCGACACATTGAAAGGCATCCTCGTTACTCCACGATCTGATTATTTCCCTGTTATCTAAAATGGCTCGCGATTCTCGGAAATTTAGTGCTTCGTTTGAGCAGATGCAATTATTAGTCGTACATTTCTGTGGTGTTCTTTAATAATATCGCCCTTTGTATCTCCGGTGGTTGAACAAATAGACCCGCGAAGAAAAGACGATGTAGCCGGTTGTAAAGCAGTCCTTGTACGACATGACATTTAATTGCGAGATCCGATCTGATCCAGACCTACAAATCACGGTATCGGACGCATCTGGAGAGGGGTCATGAACAGGCATTGTATTCCGAGGAGACCTTTCGGTCACGATTGCATTTTTACACCTGTCCGCATTGATTTTCGGCTGAGCCGGACGGACGTCCGACGAACGCCCTTGGGGTTGTTTACCCCAAAAGGAAGAGATCCGACTGACCCACACGACACTAATTCAACCACCTGTAGCATCCACCCTGATGCCATGGTGCGGCCACTAACGGGGCGACGCACAAAACCGACCCGATTGATGGGCGGACGGCCAGGGGCGGATTACGGGGGATGAGACCCGGGGGTGGGAAAGCGAGCCGATTTTGGTGACGACAAACTTGGGACGCACCTAACCAAAATGGGATTCAATAAAACCAGCGATAAGAAGGACTGAAATATGTTCATCAAGACTATGTATCATTAATAATGTAACTGAATTAAGAAAAGATTCCTTCGTTATATTCCTAACCATCGACGACATCCTACAAGCTCTTTTTTCTGCGTATCTAAAGCATTCTTGTAGTGTTAGAAGTGAAGGTTTCGGCTGTGTCAATTGTGAAAAAAAGACATTTGTAAATATGCGTAAACTTTTGACCTGAATTCTATTAAACTTACAAACGTGATATAATCAGTTTTATGTAACTGAGGGAAAAACACAGGCAATAATTAACAACATATTTACTTCTTTTTTCTTTATGGAACAGCACAGACACGTTCTGAAAGAAGAACTGTAAATTTAAACATTGGTTCTATCGATCGTCGCACGACAGCAATTCTGCAGTCATTTTGTCTTTTTTCCTTTCAAGAAAAGGTTTTGCTTTCTTACAAGAGCAATTTTTCTGTTCACTTTGGATTATACCGTAAAGCGCTTTATACCCGTCTTCGCCTTTTCTACATACGTAATTAAAGCTCCTTCACAAAGCTCGCTTAAAATACATATTCAATTAACTCAGTAATTAAGTAAAACAGAGTTAAATTAGTTTCTTCCCTTCTGCAAATTTGTATTAAATAGAATATTGAAAGGAGAGCTGCTTAAAATTACAGTTTTCATAAAGTTATATTTTACTGCAATTAGTGAGACGTTATTATGGACCAAATTAAACCCGGGCATGTGCTAGAATAGTCGACACATTTTACCCTTGTAAAAACTCCTATATTTTTTTAATCTCCCGAAATGAATTTTTTACTGTACTATTTTATGATAAATACCGAGTTCATATTAATGTTTGTGATTTTTTTGTCAGGTTGGCAACATATCTAAAATTTTATGATGGCATTACTGATTGTCAAATTTACAACTGTGAACTGATATACGTGTAAGCATGGCTGCCAATAACTCAGAAATGCCAACACAAAAATTTACTGCAATCATTAATAGCCACCCGGTATATTTTAATATATACTTATAAAAAGAATAGTCCTGAATCACTCACTGACTGACTCATCAACGCCCAGCCCAAACCCTTGGTTGTAGACAACGGAAATTTTGCAGAGATGTTTCCTTTATAATGTAGACAAGGAACCAGATCGCATTTTTCGAAATTCCTCCCCTAAAGGGCAAAATAGGGGATGAAATTCTTAATGTTCGTTCTGTCCTACATTTTCAGAGTAAAAGCTTGAAATTTAATATTAGGCTTCTGGCTAGAAATTAAACCATTATTTGTTTCAGCATTTTTGGAAATTCCACCCCTGAAGGGATCAAATGGGGGATGAAAATTTGTAAGTTGCGTAATTTTTGAAACAATAAACAAGAGAAATGGATATGTAACATTTACCTGTTCCTGCGTTTTTGGAAATTGCACCCCTAAGGAGGTAAAATAGGGGATGAAAAATTGAATGGAAGTCGCATTTTTTGTTTAAATACTTAGTAGTTCTCTAAGACAATTTGTTTCTAAAATGACGAGTGGTATGTCCTGGTAGATGATATTTAGTAGTTGGTCAGTTTCCTTTTTTTATATAGGTATACACGGTCACTAAATGCGCGTTCGAGAACTTATTATTTAAAACAAAAAAAAAAGTCGAAGACCAAAGTTGTATGGTTCATACTTTAATTGACCACTTCTTAGGCTTAACAACGAAAGTTTATTTTTGAAATTACGATGCGACGTTGCCACGTTATTCCGGTTTTCTTGAAAATTTGTAGCATGGATGGGTTTACAAAAAAATCACAGTGGGGTTATTTTTTTAAATCTCCGTTACATTTTGTGGAGAGATAAAGAAAGATTCGTGCTTTGTTGTGGTAGAAACTGAAAATGAGATTAAATTTTCATATACCGAGTGTATATAAAATTTTTTTAATTATAACAATTTTCAAATAGAACACCCTAAATTTTATTACTTCATCTTATTCTATTCTTTGTTCTCTTTCTTTTTGGTTGACTACATCGACATATTAGAAATATGAAGACAAAAAATTCAGTCAGATACAGTAGGAAAATATCGATATTTGAAAACTGTAAAGTTATTATTATTATTATTATTTTTTTTTTTTGTAAACACCGTATAATAAAATTTGATTTAATTGTTACCACAACAAAACGCGTACCTTTATTTACCCCTCCACAAAATATTGCAAGACTGAAGATCGAGTTTTTTTTTAACCTTTCCACTGCCAAAAAATTAAAGAAAATTGTAATAACGTAGCAACGTCGCATAGAAATTTCATAAGTAAACTGTGGATGTAAAACCTAAGGAGCACTCAAATATCACTTAATATATCTATAGTTATATAGGGTGTTACATTAAAAAAAATTAAGTTTTGTATTATGCCATAAAAACAACACTGTATAGTTAAAACTAATTTTAAAGCATAGTTCTAAAAGAACCGTACAACTTTGGTCGTTAATTTTTTTAGTGACTCATCCTGTATATAAATAAAATAATGTGTTTAACCATAAATTTCATATTCCTGGTAAACCAGTATTTCCGTATATACAGGATGAGTCACTAAGCATGGGTTCCTCAATATCTCATTCACTGTTAGAAAAAGAAAAAAATTAAAGACCAACCTTGTGTGCTTCTTTCAGGATTATGCTCTTCAATTACTTTTAGTTATAGAAAGTGTTCTGTTTTTTGGGCGCACCACACAACTTAGTTTTTTTTTTTTAAATGAACCGCCCTATATATTTTTAGATGTTTTGATTGACCTCTTCTTAGGCTTTACCACAACAGTTTATTTTTGAAATTCTAATGCGACATTACCATGTTATTCTATTTTTCTTGAATTTATTAGCAGTGGAAGGGTTCACAGAAAAAATTGTAGCAGGGTTATTTTTAAAATCTATGTTACAAGATTTTGTGGAGAGTTGTGGAGAATTGTGAAATTCAATTTAATTTGAGTTGGGGGTGTTGTTTATTTCGTTGTTGTTAAATTTTTATTGGAAATATATTAATTAATAAGGTACGCGCTTGGTTGTGGTCTAAGTTATATGACATTGTTATATACAGAGTGTTTATAAAAAATGTTGATTATTACAATTTTCAAATATCGATATTTTGAAATTTGTAAAATTTTAGACTTTTTTATAAACCTCCTGTATATTAAAGTTTGATTTAATTTATACCACGAAAAAGGGCGGACCTTTATTTATCCTTCCATAAAATATTGTAACATAAATTTTAAAAATAACCCCTTTGTGAATTTTTTTGTGAACACTTCTATTGCTAGAAAATTCAACAAAATGGATATAACATGGCAACGCCGCATCTGAATTTCAAAAGTAAACTGTGGTTGTAAAGCTTAAAGAGAGACCAATTAAAACATGTTATTAAAAGTTATATAGGGATCTTTCATTTAAAAAAAAACGAAATTGTGTGTTACGCCCTAAAAACAGAACACTCTGTATAGCTAAAAATAATTTTAGAGTATAGTCCTCAAAAAACCGCACATCTTTATTAGTTGATTTTTTTATATACCTATATAGATGTGTTTAGGTAGGGGCATTAAATTTCATATGGCAGGTAAACCTGTGTTGCCATGTATACAGGATGAGCCACTAAACGCGCGTTGACTATTGACTATTAGAAAAGGAAAAAAAACAGACTTGTGCGGTTCTTTCAAAACAATGCTCTACAAATATTTTTAGCTATACAGAGTGTTCTGCTTTTAAGGCACAATACACATCTTGGTTTTTTTCAATGAAACACCCTATATATTTTTAGATTTTTTGATTGACCTGTTCTTAAGCTTTACAATTACAGTTTATTTTTGAAATTTCGATGCAACATTGCCACGTTATTCTATTTTTCTTCAATTTAATTAGCAGTGGAAGGCTTAAAAAAAATTGTAGCAGGGTTATTTTTAAAACCTATGTTACAAGATTTTGTGGAGAGATAAATAAAGGTACGCGCTTGGTTGTGGTCTAAGTTATATGATATTGTTATATACAGAGTGTTTATAAAAAATTTTGATTATTACAATTTTCAAATATCGATATTTTGAAAATTGTAAAATTTTGGAATTTTTTATAAACTTTCTGTATATTAAAGTTTGATATAATTTATACCACGAAAAAGGGCGGACCTTTATTTATCCTTCCATAAAATATTGTTACATAAATTTTAAAAATAACCCTGTTGCGAATTTTTTGTGAACCCTTCCGTTGCTAGAAAATTCAACAAAATGGATATAACATGGCAACGCCGCATCAGAATTTCAAAAGTAAACTGTGGTTGTAAAGCTTAAAGAGAGACCAATTAAAATATGCTGTTTGTGATTATTAGGAATTACTTCGAAGGACCAAAATGAACAGTGCGACCGTTGTACTTGGGATTTATTCCAGAACTCTGACTACATAATTGTGTGTACCGGTACCGACTAAATGGGGTGGGTGGGATACACCCCCACCTCTCACAACCCCAGGTACCGGCTAAAAATGATTGGATATGGAATTTCCAACATATGCTATTAGAAGTTATATACTCAGGATCACGAAGCAATGCGTACACGTCATGGATGACGTAGATCCGTTACCAACACTAAATCAAAAATACGCGCCGCAATACGTGGCAATACGGATCAAAATCGATCAATTTGGGCGAAATTATATTGGTACGACTGATAGCGAAACATATGCTAAAGTTTTATCGATTTCACAAGTGTCATTGGTGTCAACTTTGGTTATGTTGTGTTATTGTTTGATTTTTCGCGTTTTTCTACTTTTCTGCTCGTGTAATCGTATCAGTTCTTTTCAGAACTATAACAGTTCTTTATAGAACTCCAAGTTAACTGTCCTGTACCGTGGTACGTGTCGCTTGCTTGAACGTAAACATTCCACCATGCCGAAGCCCTTGCACAAAGATGTAAAGCAAATGGACGATAATTTAGTGGACTATTTTGCTAAAGAACGCGATAGCGGGGAACCTCTTTTACCACTAACAGCTGTTCAAGACGTAAGTAGGTGTATTTTATTACAATTACTAATGCAGTCACATTGTACAGAGGGTTGCTGCTGCTCTGGGTGTATGTGTGCGAACAGTGAACTCCGTGGTACAACAAATAAAAACCGGAGAAGGTGTACATTCTCCCAAGAAATAGAGACCCCCGAACAAAGCAAGTGTGTGATATTAGCACTTCGGAGCAGTGTGCTATTCGAGAATGCTTATATGGAATGGTCGAAGAAAGTATGAATTTGATGTGCACGCCTTATAGATACTAACGACTATTTTACAGAAATACATGTTACACGATCGCCATTAATTGATTGCTTGAAGGAGAAACATATATTGGAGGGTTCTGTGAGCTCGTTAGGAAAAATTTTACATTCTCAATTGGGTTTCGTTATTCGCCAACCAGTGTACGGAAGCGTCTTATGGAATTACAACATGTTGTTCATGCAAGAACCAAATTCTTACGTGAATACATGCACAATCAGCAGAACCCAAATTCTTTGCCATGTGTATATCTTGATGAAACATGGATATTTGAAAATGGTTCGGTAGTTAGGTCATTGCAAGACGATAGTGTCATAAGTATCAGGATGTTCAAAATAGAAGGGAAAATTTAGTAATGTGTCAGTTTCACGTTAGTTATTTATTCTTCTCACTATATTTTAGGTATATTGTATTACATGCAGGTACAAGCAATGGATTTATTGATGAAGCAGCGCTAGTATTTTCTTCTAATACCAAAAATCCAGACTATCATGGCGAAATGAATCAACAGAATTTTCTCAAGTGGTTTCAATTGCTCATGAACCTTGAAGAACCACCACCATGACATAAGTTCAGATTCACAGCTGTTAAAAACGGAACTTCTTCATTTGGTTGCACAGTAATGCATATACTATTCTCTTTCGTTTCATTTAAAATATCATGTTTTTCAGAAATAAACCTCCAAAAACGTATGTTGCCATGAATTGGGCCAACAGAATGGCCATAGAGTATTGCGATTGCCGCCATATCATTGTGTGTTTAACCCTATAGAAAATACTTGGTGAATTACTACAAATTTTTATTCCAAACACATTGGGCGTGATGGTTATGGTCAAAAAATTCCGTGGAAATGTGGAAAGAAGCGTTAGCACATGTCACGCCCACAATGTGGAAAAATACTGTTGACCATATGAATAAAATAATACGGGAGTGGTGGGAACGGGAATTAGTATTTGACCGTGAAGAGATTGCGCCGTTTATAATCGACATTAACGAAGATTCACATTATAGTTTTAGTGATTATGACAGTGAAGATTCTAATACTGCAGAGGGCATTCAGCCACTGTAACATGTAGGTTATTTTCCATTACCATCCTAATTGATTGTACTACCGGCATGTTCTGCTGATGTCTTTTATAATCACACTATCACTTCACTGGCCAAATATACAAATCACTGGTCAGACGACGACGTTGTGCAACATGCATACTTATTATTGTTTATACTTTACTTTTGTATCTATTCCATGTCAATAAAGTAACTTATTCTGTAGATGTGACGTGCCTGTTGTGGCAGGGAAGACGGTAAGCATATTTCTCTAACTTGAAGCCTGTCACAACTGTTCAATGCTGTCTGTTTGAGACGTATGTTAACATTCTCGTTGGTAGCTTTAAGTACAGTATGAAGCCTTGTACCACCCTCCAAGTATGTGTTTAACACCCAATTGTCAGCAGTTTTTACCAGCAGTCAATGCAAAAATGAACGTTCTTAAAGCCAGTCATTCACGTTCCAACGCCGGGGTACGATTGTATTGGATACAACTGCTGTACAATTTTTCTGAAAAGCAGCAGTACACACACGTTACGACCTTGCAGTTAAAAATTTGCGATCGTGGTGGCAACATGTCCGAAGAAAATGGACTTTTATACCTGCTTTCACGGTTTGTATAACATACACTGTCCCCACACGATTAAGTTTCCAACCAATACAACACGATTGTACTGCTGCAGACAGACTTGTTCACCAACCGTCCACATCCAACCGATTTGCTTGATCGCATACACAGATGTTCGAAAACACTTCAACTTTGTCATATCCTACACAATTGTACCGCGGCGTTGGAACGTGAGTGGCAGGCTTCAGTGACTAAGAACACGTGAAAGGGGTTACAGTCGTGATCTTTCCTGTGCCTGAGTTTGTAATTCATAGCGTCTATGCAGCCTGCAGCATGCCCTTCTATGCTGAAACACTGCAAGTGTAGCTTATTTCTAAACTGTTGCTTCACACTAACGGTCTTCTCATGCTATAATCATAAATAGAACAAACCAAAACAATAACAAACCGACATGTTTGTTGACAGTTTTCAAACCGATTCATTTGTATAATAAACGTGGTAGACGCATGACGTCATACAGAGTCCGTGACGTGTACGCATTGCTTCGTGATCCTGACTTTATAGGGATGTTTCATTTAAAAAAACTAAGTTGTGTGTTACGCCCTAAAAACAGAACACTCTGTATAGCTAAACATAATTTTAGAGTATAGTCCTCAAAAAACCGCACATCTTTATTAGTTTGACTATTAGAAACGAAAAAAAACAGACTTGTGCGGTTCTTTCAAAACAATGCTCTACAAATATTTTTAGCTATACAGAGTGTTCTGCACATACACATCTTAGTTTTTTTTTAATGAAACACCCTATGTATTTTTAGATATTTTGATTGACCTGTTCTTAAGCTTTACAATTACAGTTTATTTTTGAAATTCTGATGCAACATTGCCACGTTATTCCAATTTTCTTAAATTTTTTAGCAGTAGAAGGATTAGCTAAAGAATCGCTGAAGGGTGATTTCAAAAATCTGTGTTACAATATTTTCTGGAGAGATAAATAAAGTACTTGCTTGGTTGTGGTATAAATCAAATAACATTGTTATATACAGAGTGTTAATATTTTTTTTTTATTTTTACAGTTTTCAAATATCGATATTTTAGTTTTTTCGAATACTTAGAACACGTCATATTGTATTACTACATCTGATTCTGTTTTTTGTTACTGCAATTTTTTACTTATTTAAAGGACGTCGACATATTAGAAGAATGAGAACAAAAATAGAATAAGCTATAGTAATAAATATGTTTTGTTTGAAAAAACTAAAAATCGATATTTGAAAATTGTAAAGTTTCAGATATATTTTATGAACATTCTGTCGCAGCGGAATTTTAAAAATAAAAGTAGTAATGACTAATGAGATCTCTGGGACCGCGCGCTTAGTGACTCACCCTGTATAGTGTTTATATAATTATCATCAGATTTTAGGTACTTCCAGGCCATGATGACAGTGTCACTCGACTGTCACAGTCCTCTTTAGTCCTGCTCTTTCTATTAAATAATTTTTGAGACATTGTTTCCGTTCTAAAAATCAGAAATAGGTACTTCCACTATGGTAACTATGGTAACAAATATATAATAACACTGGTCAGCCAATAGAGGATGGAAATCCAGCTTTACAGCATTTGGCTATCGATCTCGAAATGAAAAAATAAAAACGAATGTGACAGTTTGTTCTAAAACTACCAACCAATGTGATTAACGCACGTTCCACTGAATCAGCCGAATTAAGCAGCACGCGTTCGAATTAGATTTGTTGGTTGGCATTCGAAACGAAAAAATACTCAATAAGTTATGGATTCTCAAATCCTGGAGATTTATTCCGTTCGGATTCCACTCTAGAGAGTGGAAAATGCTTTGGTGGTTAATACTTAATATAGAATCCATGTTACACGTTTTGCAGCAGTTGTGGGCCAGTGTCCAGTTTATGGAGTGCAAAGGATGTATCAGGAAAGTCGGACGTTTTAAAATAGCCATTTTCGATGAGAAGATGTAAGCGTTTTATTGGAGCATATTGTGCCCCTCGGTGAGTGTACAATTCTCGTATTATTGATCTCATCCGGGCTCTGGGGAGCAATACAAGACGTTTCAGTGAGGAAAATATGACTGCAATGCGTGTTTTTCATACACATACACTTTGTAATATCCATAAAATACATATTGCCATAAAAGTTACCCTTTTGTCGGGGGCCGGGGCACCACCCCTTCACATTCCCTTTTATCTCGTTCTGTTTTTATTAAACCAAACTAAATTTTCGTAAAGTTTGTTTGAATTCATGTATTTAAATATTCATTTTTCGACGCATTTACATACATATGGGACAGAATGATATTCCGCATTTACTTTGAATTTTAAATTTCGATGTAATCATATTCGGAATTAAATCAGTTCATTTTGAAACTCGGCGAAAGTCGATTCGACGCCAAGTTTGATGATAAGATTGAAAAGTTGGTGCTTTTTGTCGTTATATCGGGTTATTTAAAGTTTTTTTGTTGTCAGATCAAGAACATTTTGAATTTAGCGCCGGGGCGATTTTTTCTCCTTCAACGATCCGCTTAAAATTTATACTTTAATACCGCTGAAACAAAATAATAAAAGCTAAGAATAATGGCCGGGAGATGTTGTTACTAAATGAAATTGCCTCTGGGGTATTAAATTTTTATATTACGGTACTTTCTAACAGGTTTCAGTTATTAAGTGAAAATTATACGAGAGAAAGACGTAATTGAAGTGGCTCTAAATTGTAGTGTTTTATTCGAAACGAGCCCCGCTCACACCGCGGCTTTTCCCCTGTGTGAGCCGTACTCACGCTCATACGCGATGACCAATTTATGGCTACAACTCGTGTAAGTTATTGTGCACGACCTGAAGAATATTTATTCCGATTCAGCCGTGCAGAAAAACGAGGAATAACCGAGGTAATTACTTCATCCCGTTGGAAAAAAATGATCCGAGTTTTTGCACCATTTTCCTCAAAGCTCATCCTTGCTTTACATAACGGTTCGTTAGGTCGTATTTGATCTTCATACGCTCTAATTTCAAGTGCTACTGTTTCCGTTTTTAATCTCTCTCTGTTGATTATTTTATTTCGTTTGTGGCTGTTGATGACGCCTAACGAGGCCCAAAATCGGTCGAACGGATTCCGATTGCTTGAATGGATGATGCACGTCGCGTTTGATCATCTGAACCCGCCTTCAGCTTTGCTGGCGCGATTAAATGGTTAAGTTGCTGATTGAAAGCGGCGTGACTCGAAACGCGATTAAAGCTGGGCTCATGACGTCTTTATCGCCGGTGAGACTTTTTGACGCGACAGGCGTGAACCCGGCCTTAGGTGGGCATTTTTCAAAGTCACGGTCAAAGGCTAAAAGAGTGTCGGATTTAAATCGCTCGTTAACATCGAAAATCAATTTGTACTGTGTTTACGTTACAAAATGCGATTTATTTTTTCTAAAATCAAAGGTCGATTCACATTAATTATATTTTCATGTACCACTGTAATGTACAAATTGCTTAGACAGATCTGACGATGATTACTTTACATAGCTGTTGTTAATTTTATTGTGCACTTAAACTCTTAGATGTACTTAAATACGTTTTCCAAGTAATAGCTTCCGTATTAGTTGAGACAGATACTGACCTGCGTAAACTAGCACAACACTTTTAGTTCTATTTTAGTATATTACTCAACTTGCCATTAAACTCAGCTTTTTATAACACACTGTTTCGCAACTAATACGAGAGTTATTATTTGTAGAACGCGATATATTAAATATTTTTAGGAAGCCGCTGCCGAATTTATTTAGAAACCGTCGATCTATCTGCTGAAACAAATGTCATCAATAATTCAAAGGAATCAGTGATGCAAAGCTGATCATTTGTAGTAATATAACAAAAACTGTATTAAAGGCATGACTAGTTAAAATTGTTACAAAGAATGAAGCCATGGTTTACAGGTCGTAAAATACAACTACCACAACTTATAAGGTAACATAAACACATAAGAATGAAGTTATGAGTAAGCTAGGCAAGTTTTATAACAGGGTTCATCTGGCGAATGACTAATTTCATGTTTTGTCGACGTTTTAAACCCCTAGAACATGGAAAAGTAGATGTTCTGTTTCCGTCTGTCTGTCGTCTGAATGTCTGTGGCGATTTTTACTAGACAAATAATCTCCGAAACTACTGGACCGTTGTTGTCAAATTTTATTTTTTATTATTTAACGAAAACTAAAATTTGTCTTATCTCATTATAAAATAATATACTCCTGTACGGGTGGTTTATGAATCTGCCTTGAATTGTATCACAATGATGTGTCTCATGTATGAAATGCCTCGTAGTTTAGCTGGTTAAGTAGTGGTTTGTCGGACTGATGCCCTACCGCCCGTGTGGATTCGAATCTCATCCTTATCCATTTTTTTTACATTTTGACTCACTGATTAACTTACCAACGCCCTTGGACTTAGAAAGATGAAATTTTGCACAGATCTAGACAAGGAATAAGGCCGGATTTTTAGAAATTCCCACGGGACAGGTCTTATCTATATATACAGGATGTTAAAAAAATGGCGCACAAACTCAAGTCGAAGTTCAATAAAAATGATTACAAAATTCCTATGTCAATTTGAAATTTGAATTACAAAAACAAAATATCGACTTAGAAAGCTAGAAAGATATCAAAAAACTTGAAAAATTAGCCAAAGTTGTCAGATTCATCCTAAATAATTTTTAACTTTTTTGTTATATTATAAAATGAGGAATACAATGGATGAACACAAAATAGTGAATTAAAATATGGTGAAATTTCCAAAAGAAAAAATTACTTTGAAGGGCTGTATCTTCCACATTTGGGCAAAAGAATATTTTAAATTATTTTTTTTCTTCTCCATAAAGGGTCCTTAACAACGTGTCAAAGATTTGGTGCGCAATATTCTGAACATCCTGTATAAAAGAGTAAACTGACTGATTGATCTATCAACATAAAGCTCAAACCGCTGGGTTTAGAAAGTTGAAATTTTGCATGTAGGTTCTTTTCATAACGTAGACGCGCACTAAGAAAGAATTTTTGGAACTTCCTTCCCTAACGGGATAAAATAGGGGATGAAGTTCTTAATGTTCGTTACGTCATGCATTTTCAAAGCAAAAGCTTGAAATTTAAAATTTAGTCTTATGGTTTGAAATTAAACACTTACCTGTTTCAGTACTTTTGGAAACTCCACCCCTGAAGATGTGATTCGTAATTTTCGAAACAAATCAACATGAAATTTAATGTGTACCTGTTCCTCCGTTTTTGGAAATGTATCCCTAAGGAAGTAAAATGGAGGATGAAAAAATACATAGAAATCGCATTTGCTTAAAAAAATACTTAAATCTCTAAGATAGTTTGATTCTTAGTTAGTTAACTAGTTAGTCAGTTTACTTTTTTATATATACAGGGTGAGTCACTAAGCACGCGTACGTCAATATCTCTCTTGTTAGAAATAGAAAAAAGGTCAAAAGCCAAAGTTGTACGGTTCTTTATAATGTTCCGCCAGTCACAAATCTGAAATCGCCGTCACGATATCTGTTCTAATAAATACGAAAAATGAATTCAAAATTTCCAAAAATTTTTCAAAAAAATGGTAAAATTGGTTCAATCGACTGAGAATTCGTGTCAAATTGTACAGTTTTGGAAATTTCATTCTACCCTATAAAATTTTATTGACAATAACGAAACTGACAGTAGTCCAATGGTAAGAAATATTTATGGCACACACCAGTTCACCCGAATTTGTTGGAAAACATTTAGCAGGTAGTTGTACTCATAAAATAATGCTCACTTTCACTGGTGAGTAACGATGGGCCCTGTCCGTTCTAACATCTGGGATTACCGACACGCGACAACTTTAAGTTGTAAATATCTCTTGCTATTGTACTACTGCCCGTCTCGTTATTGTATATATATAATTTTTCGGCAATTACAAATCCGAAATTGCCTTCACGACATCTATTGAAATAAAAGTAAAATATGATCACAAATTTCTCAAAAATTTTCCAAAAAATGGTTAAAATTGGTTCAATCGACTGAGAATTGGTATCTAAATGTAGATAATTTTTCGGCAGGTACAAATCGTAAATCTCCTTCACAACATCTGTTGAAACAAAAGTAAAATATGATTCCAAAATTTACAAAAAAAAAAAAATGGTTTAAATTGGTTCAATCGACCGAAAATTGGTGTCAAATTGTGGATAATCTTCCGCCAGTGACAAATCTGAAATTGCCGTCAAGATATCTGTTTCGATAAAAACAAAAAGTGATTTCAAAATTTGAAAAATTTTCCAAAAAAATGTTTAAAATTGGTTCAATCGACTGAAAATTGGTGTCAAATTGTGACAATCTTCCGTTAATAACAAATCTAAAATCGCCGCCACGATATCTGTTTCAATAAATACGAAGAGTGAATTAAAAATTTTCCAAAAAAATGATTAAAATTGGTTCAGTCGACCGAAAGTTGGTGATAAATTGTAGATCATCTTCCACCAGTCACAAATCTGAAAGCGCCATCACGATATCTGTTCCAATAAACACGAAAACTGAATTCAAAATTTTCAAAAATTTCCAAGAAATTGTTAAAACTGGTTCAATCGACTGAAAATTGGTGTCAAATTGTACATAATTTTCCGCCAGTTATAAATCCGAAATCAGCTTGACGACATTTATTGCAATAAAAGTAAAATATGATTCCATTTTTCAAAAATTGTCCAAAAAATGGTTAAAATTGGTTCAATCGACCGAAAATGGATGTCAAATTGTGGATAAACTTCCGCCAGTTACAAATCTGAAATTCTCATCAAGATATTTGTTCCAATAAAAACAAAAAGTGAATTCAAAATTTTCAAAAATTTTCCAAAAAAATTTTTAAAATTGGTTCTAATGACTCAAAATTGGTGTCAAATTGTAAATAATCTTACAAATCGCCACCACAACATCAGTCATAATAAACACGAAAAGTGAATTCAAAATTTTCCAGAAAAATGGTTAAAATTGCTTCGATCGACCAAAAATTGGTTTCAAATTGTGGATAATCTTCCGCCAGTTACAACTGACCTGACCTGACCTGACCTGACCTGAAATTGCCGTCAAAATAAATCTTTTCCAATAAACTCAAAAAGTGAGTTTGAAATTTTCAAAAATTTTCCATAAAAATGGTTAAAATTGACGATACTCGAAAATCATTTTTAACTATACAGAGTGTTCTGTTTTTATATATGTCGAACCCATATATCTTTACATAGTTTAATTGACTTCTCAGGATTTACAACCGCACTTAATTTTTTAAATTACGATGCGACATTGCTACGTTACTTCAATTTTCTTGAAATTTTCAGCAATGGAAAGGTCCACAAAAAATCACACTAGGGTTATTTTTAAAATTTGTGGTATGACATTTTGTGAAGTGACAAAAAAGGTACGTGCTTTGTTGTGCTATAAATGAAAATAACTTTTCGTATACAGAGTGTTTATGATTTTTTTTTAATTATTATAATTCACAAATATCTATATCAGTTTTTCCAAATAGAACCTATATTTTATTACTGTATTTTATTCTATTTTTTGTTCCGTTTCTTTTTTGTTGAGTATTTTCTATTTTTAAAGTTGATAGTCACCGCTATGTTGTATTTTTTAAGATAGACAGCGACATATTAGAAGAATGAGGACAAAAATACAGTAAGATACAATAATAAAATACAGAGTGTTCAATTTGAATCATGAAATATCGATATTCAAAAATTGTAAAGTTTAAGAATTTTTTATATACACTCTCTATACTAAAATTTGATTTAGTTGATACCACAACAAAGCGCGTACCTTTGTTTATTTCATCGCAAAATTTTGTAAAACAGACTTTAAAAATAAGCCTACTGCGATTTTTTTGTGAATCCTTCCACTACCAAAAAATTTGAAGAAAAATTGGGATAACGTGGCATCGGAATTTCAAAAGTAAACTGTGATTATAAAGACTAAGAAGAAGTCAATTAAAATATGTAAAATTATAGATATAGGGTGTTTCATTAAAAAAATACTAAGTTGTGTTTTACACCTTAAAAACAGAACACTGTACAGTTAAAAATAATTTTTATATATATATAGTCCTCAAAAAACCGTACCACTTTGGTCTTTGACTTTTTTTAATGACACACTCAGTATATAAACATGTTTAGCGATATTAAATTTCATGTGGCAGGTATACTAGTATCGTCGTATATAGTTCTTACAGATTTATCATCACACAGTGTCTTTGACTGCTACTCTTTAACACTTCTTTCTCTTCCTCGACTGCCTCTTTAGTCCTGTTCTTTATATTACATAATATTTAAGATATGGTCTATTTCCGTTCTAAAAATTGAGAAATCCAAAAATCGAACAATTGAAAAATTGGGAAATTGAGAATTATAAAAATTAAAAAACACCAAAAAATCGAGAACTAAGAATTCGAAAAAACGCAAAAACAAACAATACAAAAAAACGAAAATTGAAAATTCGAAAAAATCAATAAGGTAAAATTTCAAAAAATCGAGAAATCGAAAAATCGAAACACTGGAAAATCGAGAATTTGAAAAAACGAAAAACTGAGAATTCGACAAATCGAAAATCTAAAAATGGATAAATTGGGAAATTGAAAAATTGGGAAGTTGAGCATTCGAAAAATTGAGAATTATTTGAAAAATCAAAAAATTGAGAATTCGAAAAATCGAACATGTGTTGAAAAATATATGGAGTTTATGGTCCGGGAGAAAAATTTTCGTAGAAGGATTCGAAGTCAAATTAAATTTTGTTTGAAAAATCCTAAAAATTGCCTTATTTCAATGAAAAGGGTCAAAGTTTTCATAAATTGAAATTAATTAAAAAATGTTTGTTCTTAAAAAGATTGTCTAAAAATCCACAAAAAATCATGGGATGTAGTTATTTCCAGAGATAGAACATCCAAATTTAGAAAAAGTAGGTTGTAACTGCTGCAAATATGAGAAAACAACTATTGTAACAAACCTAAATTTTCGTGAGCGAAGCCGCGGACAGAAGCTAGTTTCTATATATTATTCTACTTATATGGGTTATTATATAAAAATCACGTATCGGAATTGACATACATGTTCTTGTTGAAATATTGATCGGAACATTTTCCAAGTTTTCCTTGGAAATACTCACTAGAACAAACACAACTTTGCGCTTTATTATATATATTTATATTTATACTTTTGCAGCAACTGTTTGACCGTCCCCCGCCACATATAAACAAGTTAATAGAGTGTGTTTTCGTAACATAATGTGTTCGAATCACAGGCACTGGCGGAGTATGAGTGATTAAACTGTAATCCACTCATGAATTGAGACAAACAAGCTCTCTTAACAAAATGCAATCATTTTTTTACTTCCCAAGCGCACGAAAAATTTATTTAAAGTTAATTCAGAAATTGTCGCTGTATAAATAAAAATTGTATACTATTTTACTTGTCATGGCAAGAAAATCAGGTAAAAAATAAAGTTGATGAGATTGGGATGTCGGGTGAGAAGCGCATCTATAAAAACAGGAACGCATTCGAACACTAATTAAGTTTTAAATTGCTTTCAGTAGAAAATAAAACTGTACATAAATTGCATGACTCGGGACTATAATAACTTAGAAATTATTTAAAGCAATAAAAAACAAACGGCTATTTTAATAACATGTAATCAAACGACCATCAACATAATGTCAACAGAAACGATTTTTCGTTTTTCCAATGTAAGTACATTTTAATATTTATTTAAACTCAACTGTTAACTAAACCCTTTTTTTAATTACATTTCCTGTAGAGATAATCCGACAATTTTAAATCTACATATAGCGTGCGATGGCCCATTAAAACAACTTTTTTCTAGAACGAGGTGTGATACGTTTATCGTTTATTTTCTCATCCGTTGATAAGCAATTCATTCATGCAAAGGTGATAATAAGCTGTTTTGGTGGCGCTGCCATAAAATTTCAACAATACGACTAATAAGTTGAGTCGTTTCGTTGGGGAAAACGCGCCAGAAAAAAGGAAAAATAAATTCCGTTTCATGAAGCAACTACGAAAATAAAAACGAAACAAGAAAAGGCAAATAAAAAGCTGGCGCGCACACATATAAATTACTTTTTAATATCACAGCATCATGAATCATTGCAGGAAAGCGCTGAATTTTCCACGACGGAAATTTACAAATTTAATACATCGTTTGTTTTTCAATTTTAATTGCAAATTTTGAACGTCGTTACTTTGTTCTTGTTCGCTAATGGTTGAGCATTGAAGGGACGGAAAATATTTCGCTTCGGTGTTTGTCCAGTCCAAGATAAACACGACGTCGTCTCCACAAAAGAAACAAATTAACTCGGCTTAATAGAGACGGATTTTTTTCTTTGCGCTGGACAAGCAAATAATTACGTTGTGAAAAGAATCCACTCGAGTTACTCCAAACAATTTAATTGTTTCATTGCGTGTTTCCTGTAGAACGGCTGTCAAAAAGCTGATTTATGATCGGTGGTCGGAGAGGTCTTGTTTGGACTTTTTGCGGGTGGAGAATGTGCTGCTCTTCGCGTACAAAAATTCCACTCAAAGATATACACGACGATGTTAGCGAGATATACACACATACCAGTGAGTTGCAATTTATTTCATAACAAGTAGGTATATGAAAATATAATATAATCAACTGACACCATTAAAACTAACGCAAAAAATTGCCCTCCTGGAATAAATTAACATTTTAAAATCATTCGCTACAATATTATGTAAAGTGTAGCTCCCGTTATTTACACATGTGGGTTTTCCTAAATTGAACCAGGTTCACAGTAGACTAAACCTGACAACTGATGAAGCTTTACACTGAAATTTTATTAAAATTGACATTTTGTTGAAATACAGAAAATGGGTCAAATATATGTTATAAATTTTTCAACTTCTAAGTTTCAAAGATTCACAACGAATACAAAGCGAATTCATGGGATAAGAAGGGTTTATCACGTCTGGGCGACATATGTTTGTATTAGCGAGACAGAGACGTCTCTTCCTTGGCGAAGTGTTTTGTTCTAGCTGTACCTTATTGTAGTCGTTTTTTCTACGGGAAAATATTAAGCTTCTGCCGTGAATATTACTTGCGTATACTTTGATCTGCGAAACATAAAAAAACTGATTGTTGCAGAAAAAATCTTACGTAATTACAATTTTAAAATGTGTTTTACTGCATGCACTCTGGAGATACGAAGACTTCATTTCCAGAAGCTTTAAATAACAACAAACATGAAACGAATTGGCTGGTTGAAAGGAAGTTTTGTACCTAATTTAACCGTCAGTTAAAACGTTCTCTCACAACAAATAAAAATGCATTTTGAATCCCATCATGTACAAGATAATTGAAAATTTCATGAAGAGAATACGAACAAAGTAGTGTCCCGATATAATTAAAATGGCTTAGAGTTGTCGTGTATACCGGGTAAATAATTTTCTTGTCTAGACAGTGTAACGTTTTGTTTGCAGAATAAATTTACGAGCTTACGTATTAGAACCAACAGACAAAATAAAAGTAGAAGTTACGTTCATGCAGCTTTTTGTTACTTTATCATATATTTACATAACTAGCTCCTTGTTGTTAATAATTCTGATAATAATCCGATTAAAAACGCGACACACTTAAATTATTGCGGCAACTTGTTGAAATCACGAAAAAAACGTTGCAAAATTGGCGGATTCGCCGGGATCAAGATGCAACCAGTGACAGTAAGTCTCCATCGCGGTCGAGTGCAGCTTGCCGAAGCGCAAGGAGTTATAGCCCTGAACGCCGCCTCAAATGGTGCTAACTTTAGCCATTAACTCCCCAAGTATACAAACGATGGTCGCTGCTTATTTAGTAATCCATGACGTGCCGCGTTTAACATCCGAGATTTTGGCGTAAAAATACAAGCGATCGGTGAAACGTTCAGTTTCTAAACTCAACAAACACCCACGGGCCTGTGGTGCTCGCATTAGCAAGTTTGAGAATTAAACGGCAAATGTGATGAGCTCAAAAAACTAAATGGCAAAATATTTAGAGAACAACTTTGATATTTCAGGGATTAAACAACAAAAACGAAAATACTAATTAATAAATCAAGTGGATTCATAAACCCCAAGGACAGGAGGATGTTATTTTATCAAATTTAAATAGCATTTAGTAAGCAATATTTTGAGGTAGCGTCATCAAATTGTTGGTGAGGATGATCAGACAAATTTTGTCTAGCATTTTACCGCGTACTAACACACATAAAATTTTACAAGAATCAGTACAGCAGTTTCAAGGTAATCTGTCCAATAAATATCGACACAGACGACAGACAGATGCAAAAGGAAGGTAGAAGACATGAATGGATAAGATAAGAGGAAAAAGATATGAGTTTAAAATGGAATATGAAAAATGGAGAAAGGAAAATAAGAAAACGAACACTAAAAAATTGCTAATAAAAAAAATCGAAGAAGAACAGTTATAAAGGTAAAACAAGTGGCATGAAAGACAGCGAGGAAAAAATGAATCAAAGTAAGTTAGAGTATAAAAAAAGTCTGGATAAAAATAGTAGAAGTAGAACAGTCGGACGAATCAATAGAAAAGCCAAAGAAAGAAGAAACTAAAGAAATTATTAATAGAAGTCATAATGGAAAAGTCCCAGGACTTGACAGAATCCATATGGAACTTATAATGTATGAAGGAGAAGAATAAACAACTGGAAAAAAATGCCAAAAGAATGGAGCATCGGATAACTTGTGCCGATACAAAGAAAAGGAGAGCGACACTTGTGTGAACATTATAGGGGTATTGTCTTATTAATACAACAAAAACTAGTGGAAACGCCAAAAGATATATTAAGACAACACCAAAGAAAATCAACCCTAGACACTAGACATACGGTTAAGCAGATAATGGAAAACACACACGAACGTAAATGGAGAGAAAAATATTCTTCACTGACTTTCAACAAGCACTTGACTCCATAAAAAGAGTAATATTGATTGATAACAGCACTGAAAGACTTGACATTACATAGCAAATTAAGACGACTAATAAGCATGACTATAAAACGAACAATAATTAAAATCAAACCCCAACTGGAAAAGATAAATGGATAAATATGTTTTAAGAAAAATAAACAAAGGCACGTTGAGGACACGGAAAAGACAATAATGTATAATAATAACAACGAAAAACCGTATAAATGGAAAAAAATACGTTGAAGATTTTCAAACTTTCACAAAATTTGATTTCGCGACTTTGTTACATGATAACCCCCATAAAATAAAAATTAGTGGCGTAAATAAGGATAATATGAAATACATATATTTAAAACAGGTAAACGAGAAAACATATATTATTATCAGTAGTACATGCTTGACTTCCATTGTTTATGTTTACGCATCCAAAGAATGCGACGATTAAGCATGTAGCAAGTTGCCTGATTTTAATGATTTTGTCTCATCTAAATAGAGGAGGTGACTAAATTAATATTTTGTTTCAGTAGCTGTTATTATGGTGATTATTCTTATTTTATTAAATATAGACGGGTGCAACATTACTGGTTTCTCAAATTTTTGAAAAAAATCTACTTCAAAATGATTTAAATGTTATACAAAAATATACTCCTATACAATATATATGGTACGAGTCTGCTTTGAGTTTTTTTCCTTAAACATCCAAATTGTCGCAAAGAATTAACACAATATAATACGATTTTACCAATTACTCAGGAAAAAAAAAATCTCCGTGACATTCTTTCGATGTACATAGTTGAATAGATGTATTTGCATCGCGGGCGGCCTAGACAAGTTGGAGTTTACGTTTGTATGAAAGACTTATCCCTCCTCCACTATCAGATTTAGGGTTGCTACACATTGCTGTCATTTTGAAAGAGCTTCGACATCTGACTATTTATCACAGAATAACGTAATGGTACTTAACCTTAATCACACTAATGGCAGCAACTATCGAAATCGTATAGTCAGCTTTACACTCTAGGTAGTAATTTATTTAGTATTTAAATTAAAGTGCGTTCACATTTTTGAAGCCGACTTGATATAAATTTACTTGAAAACACTATAAACATACACACTTGAAGTTAAGCATGTTATTATTACTGAAAGGACATGTTTTCTCGTTGATTATCTTTTTTAAAAATATTTTTTACATTGTTCGTAATTGTAGGGCGTCCTTTTAGAATTTCTATTCCCACGGCATAAGGATTACTGGAGTGTTATTTATGCCACTGGTTTTTATTACTATTTAGAGGTTATCACAAAACAAAAATGGCAAAATTAGATTTTATAATTTTTCAAATAAGCGATATGAAATTTGATTTGGACAATTTTATTTATTTCATGTTCGCATAGGTAAAAAAACATAGAAAATATAAGTCATAGTACAAAAAAAAAATCGGTAATGACGGAAATCGAACACACAGGGAGCAAAGCGCAGTTCCGAATGTGCCCCACCAATCCCGTTATTCCACGGGGCGTTCAATGTGGTGGCGAGCAATCGGTTATATAAAGCACCTGGAAAATATTGCACAAAAACTTTTGTAAAATAATTGTGGTTACAAACCAAGCCGAATTCGTAAACTACGAGTGCAGGAGTATATTATCCCATAACATTCTTTTAGATAACCTTGACTACTCAAAATTATGAGGGAACGTCTTCAAAATGTTGGTAGGCATAATTAAATAAATTTTAGTTAGCGTTTTACCATCTACACAATATCCCTAAATTTGACAACAATGTTTAGTTAGGAGATTATCTGTCTAATTAAAATCAACACATGCGACAGACAGACAGGTAGACAGATAGACGGAACCGGGAGACCACTTTTTTTGTACTCTGCCGATCATGAAACGTCGAGAAAACCGTCGCCCGATGAATCTTATTACAATATTTTCTTCGCTTACACTTTGGAAGTAAAAATAGTGCCCCAATTCAACATTTTTACGGCACGACCACCAAATTTACCAACTGTCAATGCTTTTACACTGATATAAAATGTGACGAAGCAATTTGCACTGTTTTGCCAAAACTGGATGCCTAGGGTAAAAATCGAGGCGGATTCATAAAACACAGGTATAAGAGTATATTATTTTATAAAATTTAAATGGTGTTTACCAAAAAAAAGTTGAGAAGACGGCATCAATTTGTTAGTGGGAGATGATTAGTAAAATTTTGGTCAGCGTTTTACCATCTATATGATGTTCCTAATATATATACCGGATGTCTGGAAAATGTCGGATTAACTCTCCACTACGATCTTATCTAAATCAACTGGTGAGTCTGAGAAAAATAGTAAAAAAAATTCCTTCTCACATTTTGGTGGAGTTATAATGATTTTAAAATTGGTTCTTTTGCTATGTTTAACAACTCAACAACACATTCATTATCACAATAACGAGTAATACAAATTTTAGTTAATATTTTCCTGGCCCATGACCATGTTTAATTACCATTTCAGTTAGAATTTGATAAAATTCCATTTGACAACAATGTTTGCCTGATAAAAAGCGAAGGTAAAAATCAGCAAAAATCGAGTAAGCAGTTAAAAATGTTTGACATATCAAAAACCCTACGTTTAAAATGTTCGCAGTTAATTTTAGGTCCCCTGGTGTTTTATTTTCGGATAAATTTAAAGGAATCTGGTGTCTTGTTGCTGGATGAACTTGAAAAAACCTGAGCTTTTAGTGTTTTATTTTTTTGTTTAATTCGGGAGAATAATAAAAAATCCACCGTATATTATTTTTGGGGGACATTTTTTTGTTCTATTTTGGAAAATTCTGACCTGATCTGTTTTTGAGTTAGTTTTGGGACCCCTTTTTTTTTTGAAAAATTTAAAACAATCTTGAGTGTCTAGGTATGGTTTGGAAAGAATTTCAAAGTTTGTCTGTTTCCATATTGGCGTATAAAGTTGGGTTAGGTGATTCAGCACACAGCCAATTATTTATTTTTATTTCTACTATTTTGGTGGTACCGGTTTCAGGGTTCATCCCCTTCATCAGCCACCTCGTCAATAAAAATTATAACACTTTAAAAAACTCAATATTTGGTTAGATTTTAGAACTTATTAGTGTTAATACCAGGAACTCTGATGAAGGTGATGAACCCTGAAACAGATACCAGTAAAATAGTATAAATAAAAGTAAATAATTGGCTGAGTGCTGAACCATCTAACCCGAATTTGAAAGTGCTTTGGAGCCTCTAATGTCTTTTCTTATAATACGTAATTTAATTAAATTTCTTAGAGGACACGTCATTTTCCAAAGTCAGTTTTATCTTAGCAGGTACTAGACGCACCCACCCGCCCTCTATTTTCTTATAAAATATATCATTTGCCAAAATCAGTCTTATCTTAGCAGGTACTAGCCCCGCCCACCCACCCTCTCGTTTCTTGGAAAGTATGTCATTTGTCAAAATCAGTTTTATCTTAGTAAGTAGGTACTGATGACTAACTTTTACAAAAAATGACCAAAATTTGGAAACATTACGAGCTTACTTATATGCACAAGACAGGAATTTTGAGTAGTCTAATGTTTAGTTCGTTATGCTTCAATGGATTTTTCTTTTGTTGGTTTTGTTTTTGTTTATAATTTATAAATGTCGTATTAATATTAATTTATTAATGTCTTGGTTTATTTATTAATCAAAAATATCAGCTTGTTTTATTAATAATAATGCAATTAATGACTACTAGTTGTTATGTCTAAAAAAAAAAGTGTATTTCGGCCACCATCGTTACTAAGAAATCAGAAAGTAAGCCGAAGGTATTTACGCATTAGGTGTGTGCAGTGTTGCCAATTTTACTTTTATGAAATTACGTTTTTTTCGTAATCTACATTATAAAGAATGTTTTTGTTACTTTTTTGGAACTCCCGAAACCCCCGTACATACGTACTGAAACGTTAATCGGCCATTTTCAGACACGCGGTATATACAGGGTGATGAAAAAAAGGCGCCGACGATTTTAACTAAAATGTCCTTTTCTGTTAAAGCATCATGAAAATTGCAGCAAAAGTGCTATAAATATCTTTTCTTTTACTTTAAACCATTTTTCTAGCAGCAGAAAATGGCAATACTGCATAAATTTAACTTTCTTTTTTGTAAAATTAATAATTCACAGGTGCGTTGGTCTCCTAGAAACTGAAACTGACATCTACACTAAACAAAAACGACTGTCAAATTGCATACATTTTATTATTTTTATAAATCTTAATTTATTTTAATTAAAAACTACAAAAACTATTAGAGCAATTGCTCGAAATGCCTGCCTTCCACTTCAATGCACAAATTTGCCCTTCTAATTAAATTTTCCTTCACTCTCTGGAGCATAGGGGCATTTATCGTTCCAATAGTTGCATTTATTCTGTCTCTTCATTCTGCCAAGCTATTTACTGGGGTAGCATATACGAGATCTTTGAGATGAACCCAAAGAAAGAAATCGCACGGATTTAGGTCTGGTGACCGAGGAGGCCATGCAATCGCACCACCTCTACCAATCCACCCATGTGGATAAGTCTCGTCGCACCAATTCCGGACTATTCTTCCAAAATGAGGAGGTGCGCCATCCATCTGCAACCACATATTCCTTAAATTAGCGAGGGGCAAATCCTCAAGCAAAACTTGAAACTCATTTTGTAAGAATTCTAAAAAATGTTCTGCATTTAGTCTTGCAGGCAATTCAAATGGCCCTAGAAGATTCATGTTAATAATGCCAGCCCAGAGATTGAAGCTAAAACGTCGTTGATGGGCACGAGGACGGACAACGAATGGGTTTTCAGTTGCCCAAAAGTGATTATTGTGCTGGTTGAATACACCATCCTGAGAGAAAATTGACTCATCTGTCCATAAAATGTTGTCAATAAATCTAAGGTCGTTTGCATGACGTTGAAGAAGCCATTCGCAAAATTGCACTCTGGCAGGGTAGTCACCTGGACGAAGAACCTGTACCTTGATGTAATGATAAGGATGATAATGTTCATCAGCAAGTATAGCTTGTATCGTTCTATAATCTACTTCAAACTCTCGTGCTAGTCCTCTAATGGTTCGCCCTGGTGGATTTTCAATAGCTTCCAAAACAGCTTCCTCTAAAACTGGCGTACGAACTTCACGCGGTCTTCCACGATCTACATAAATCGGCATAATTTGACCATTTTCTCGTAATCTTTGCTCCACTCGTCTAATAACTTTATCATCTGGATGACGTCCTTGTGGATAAAGTCTAGCATATTCTCTTGCAGCTTCGACTGCGTTATTAGCTGCTGCGCCTAAACAGATCACCATGTCAAGATCTCACTGAAACTGTATGTGTAATTTTTTTGAATATTTTTGATTGACACACGTTCAAATGTGACAAAACAAAATAACAATGAAAATAAAAGTATTGTCTTGTTACTATGGTTCACAACAATGAATATCCTAGAAAGTTCGCAATGTTGCATGATTGCTAAATTTTCTTTGGGGTCGAGAAATGGTACTTTTATATTTTTAATAAAATTGGTTTGAAGAGGTTATTTGTTTGTTTTTGTGGCAGTTATTATCAATTGCATCAAAATAAATTATCATAAAATTCGTTATCCTATAGGTTTCTGTTACCAAAAAAGGAAAGCTTACATCTTCGTTAAAAGGCAATGAAATTAATTTTTGTTTTCGATTTCTTCTACAGTTAAAAATTACTTCTAACATGACGATTAACTTCGGCGCCTTTTTTTCATCACCCTGTATTGTTACAAATAAACCCATACGCCGCCCCGGTACGACGACTATAGGTTTTCTAGTATTTGCGGCAATGATGGGTGACTTACGGTCGGGGACGGTGGCCGGACGGCGTTTGCTAAAGAAAAGCCCGGAAACGGGTATCGCGATGGGTGTTCCGGAACAAACCTAGAAGCGGTGACGGAGACTTTAAAGAAGTAGCGTATAGTGAAATTCATTTCAGTCGAAATTATTTTGTACATAATCGCTCTGTAATAAGTCGTGTAAATTTGAATTGCTAAGAAATAAATTGTTGAGTTTTCCCCACGCCCATTTTAAATCACCGATCAATGTAACAATATATTGTATAAATACAAAATTTGACAACAATCAGTTCAGTAATTTCGAAGATTATCTATCGATCGGCACAGACATATGACAGACAGACAGACGGAAATAGGAGACCTATTTATCCTATTCTAGGGATCATGAAACATTTAGAAAACATATTACTTCCTTACCTTGCACTCTGGAAGTAAAAATTTTAAAAAAGTTAGTGGCAGAATGGGAAAAAATAGGACCCAAAATAAATCCAAGCATAAATTAAAATGATGAAATTTGGTAAGAAAGCAGAAAAATATTAATAATTTGAATTGGGAAATTCGTATTTGAAGAAGTTCACTTCAGATACCTTGGAGTGATGTGAGCAGGCAATGATAAGAGAGAAAAATAAAACAAGGAGAAAATACTGATAACAAATAAAGTATTCCATACGAAGAAGATGTCATTAAAGAGTAAATCTTCGGAAAAATGTCAAATTGAATGTCTTCAAAACAATAATTTGATATATGCCACTGAACCAAAGACAAAAAAAAATTAAGGACAATACTGGAACCAATAAGATTAAATGAGAATGAACTATGAATTAATAGAAGAAATAGGTGAAAATGTGATAAAAAAAAAGCAAACAACAGTAGGTAAAATAGGTGGGGTACATATGGAGAACAGAACTAGAATATTTTCGATGTTAGAATGGAAACCGAGGGCAAAAAGAAAAAGAGGAAGCCCAGATCGAAATGGTTACAGGAAGTGAAAGAAGACCTTAATAGGGTAGGAACTGACAACTGGTAAGGAGAGACAAGGAACAGGAAATAACTGCGGAGAAACATAAGCGAATAAATATACCTCACATTAAAAATAGGAGACTGATTTACCCTGATAAATTAGATCTAGCTGAAAAGCGGCGTTACACCTGCACGGGGTGTTTTAATCAGTATCTATAAAACGCTAATAATTATAAGTAGAGAGCGAATTTATAAGCACAAAAAAATTAAGAATAAGCGCTTAAAAAAGCACAACATTTTCAATAAAAAAGTTTTATTTTAAGCAAAAAAGCATTAAATAAGCATAACACTTTCATTAAAAAAGTTTTATTTTAAGCAAAAAAGCATTAAAAACATAATCATATTACAAATCAAAGAACACTTCTCAGAACTTTGGATAAAATATTATTACAATAATCCTAGACTTTATATTTTACACACGTATTTCAGTTTTCTTTAAAACAATTTATCATTGTAATATGTTCCAAGTTGTCCACTGTAAAATTTTTTCGCCGATCATTTAAAATGTGTTTAAAATTGGAGAATGTGCGTTCAACATCCACACTCGTTGTTGGCGCAAATTTGAATTTTGCAACTAATATTGAATCTAACTCCAAATTTTCCACCTTCTGGCCTTGTAAAACACGAGCAACGTCGGAAAGAACACTGAAACCTGAATTTTTATTTAACACTTCGTCAAGTTTTTGAGATAATCTAGTACTTACCAATATCACCCCTTACTGCGTTTGCTTGTTGTTTAAATTCTTTCACTAAGTTTATGGCATCTACCAACAACATGTTGGGTTTTTCTAACTTTTCTATTACCTCACATACGAATTGATAATTGCTTCTTAGAAAAGCTAGATCTTGTCGCAAATCTTTGTTTTCCAAAATATTTATGCAATCTTTAATCGATTGAGAAGAATCTTCGCTAAACTCTGTAACTACTTCCTCAAATTCTTTGATATATTTGTCATAATAAAATGTGGTCTGTAACCATGTTCCCCACCTCGTTACAATCGGCTCTGGAGGCAATGGTATGTTTGGAAAATTTTCCTTAAAATGTTGCACTCTTATTAGTGGGGCTTTAACAAAAATCTTTTTACCATTTGCCACTAATTTATTAACAGTAGGAAACTGCAAACCTATTCCTTCAGTCACTCTGTTTTAGATCGTGGGCAATGCAAGTAGAGTGAATTAAATTCGGGTACAATATTTTTAGATTATTCCCTGCTTTCAACATATAACGAGCTGCATCCGAGATCATGAATAAAATTTTATTCGCCGGTACGGCATTTGGCAAAAATAGTGACGTAAGACTGTCATTTACAAATCTGGTAATCGTATTGCCATTTGTTTTATCTAACATTTTCAAACTTACTACATACCCTCGACTAGGGAAATTTTCATTTAAGATTCCAACAATTAAACTTGCCACGTATCTTCCACAACTATCGGTTCTTTCATCGACAGCGAACCATAAATAATTATCTCCAATGCGATGTTTAATTTCGTTGTAAACTTGCTGAAACACTGGGCCTACATAATTTTTTCGGAAAGTACTTTCAACCGGAATATGTCGATTGCAGTGTTTTTCAAGGAATTCTTGAAGAGGGCCTTTCTCCAATTTTTTTAAAGGTATATTGGACTGGATCATCATAAATCGAAATTAAACTGAAACCGCTCATCTTTTGTGGAAGTAGATGCAACAGATTCGTGTATGGTCTGCTGTTTAATTTTAGAAACTTCAAACATTTTCTTCCTTTCTACATGAAGAGTCGTTCTGACATGTTGCGTCACGTTATATTTTTTTATCACTTTGAATCTAAAACAACGTACATATACAGAATTAACAAAGGAAAATAGATAAAAAAAAATTAGTGGGCTTACGGTTTTCACACAAGCTCTGCAGAATATTTTGTTGTTTTCTAATTTTTATTCTGGAAAACCCCTTATCCACTCATCCGGCGTCGATTTTACTTTCGGCATTCTTTTAAAATATTAGTAATATTACCAAAAAGAACTCAACATGTAACAAGGGAGAACCACGTATAACACTGTACTACGACAGATGCGATAGACTGATGGTTGTGAAATAAACGGTTCATTTACTTAAAAGTTTCCATTAGAAAAATTTTAAGGTAGGTAGGTGGGTACAATAATCCTTTTTTCTAGAAAATCCTCAACGGTCTTGCCGCAAAATGCCGAAAAAGAACATCTGGTTAAAAGCTTTCATTCATTATTATCAACGGAAGTAAGGATTTAAAGTCATAAAATCTATGGAGTATTTTTCCAATCCTATAATAAAATTTTATTACCCAAACGACCGGAACCTATTCACAGAAAGGGTCTTGAGTAAGTGTACTTCAATGATCAAGTCCAGGTAAAATGCATACGATACGATACGGCTAATTAACAAGTATTTGTCATCCCGACAAGGCCGGCATTTGAACAAAATATGCATTAAAGCTCATATTCGTCGAAAAAAGCATTAAATAAGCATATAAGTTTTAATATGCATAAAATTGAAGAAAAAGCAAATAAGCATAAAAAAAATGTGTCAAATGGCTCCAAATTGTATCATAGTTACAGATATAAAAAAGTTTGGAAGTGCTTACATTTTTCACAAAAAGCATTAAACCTAGAAATCCGCTCTCTAATTATAAGTTGTAAATGGTGGCACATTTTTTCGCCTTTGGTACGAAAATCATTTATAGACACACTATATTTCTGCAACGATTTAAACATGAAAAACTTACCTGCGTTTTGTTCGAGTTATCCCCACCCGTCATATTTCTTTTATAGGTCTACCAATCTGCTGAGCTTGATTTGAAAATTTGAAACAAGTGTAGTGTGCAACAATATAATAATTTTTTTAACGAATCACATTACATTACATAAAAAGCAATTGCTAACCGGGTTTATTACTACAAATTTTACCAAAAGTGCTTTTTCGAATCATTCTACGGTTTCTCTAATTGCTTACTCGACTAACGTGTTCACGAAGTTTTCCTACGTATTTCGTCGTTAATAAGAGGTTCATATTGGGAAAATTGTTCATTCAGGACCACAGTCGACCATTATTATACATCATAACCAGTAATAATTAAGCTACTATTGGAACGGCTTGTGTGCGTTTTCGTAACAAGGCAAATAATATTAACTAATATTACAAATCATTCTATTGAAAGCCGTAGCGGACATCTGACAAATGCCACGCTCGTGCGCGTCATGAAAGGTAACCAGACTACGTTGTTTCCTATAAGGGTTAGTTAATAAATTAAACACGCTTGCTCCCCGTAACATAAATAATAAACTTGAAATTAAAAATTGTATATAAGATTTTAGCGCCATCACACAAAAATTCACAAAAATGTCCATATATCTCGAGACAGGTGAAATTATTTTTTTAATATAACGTCGCCTGGAGCGCCCTCTAGATTCTCACCGTCCCGTTAACGCCAGCTTAAACCGGAGTAAAAAGTCCACGTTCAAGGACATACAAGGGATTTATGGGGTCGACGGGGTGCTGAAGTGTCACGGCGTCCACACCCACGAAACATTAGTATAAATAACTGGGAAATTTATTACAATTCCAGCATTGTCCCGATAATTACGGCCTGCAACTATAATAAATAAGTCGAGTGTAAACCGGAGAATAACACTGATACCGTTTTAAATAGTTTGGTATTATTATATGGCGTTGCGCAAGAGGCACTTTCTCGCTTATGAAATTCGAGTGACTTTCTAAGAGCACTGATAAAATCGATTCTTTGTCTCGAGCACACGAATAGTTTCCTTGAAAACAGAGCTGGATTCGAAGTATTTGGAGTGACTTTGTTTTTAAATTAAAAAAAGTTGTGGGCACACGTGGAATATACGGTCGCAAGAGGTAATTGAGCTTTCACGGGGCTACCGGAAGCAGCGTGAACTTAGCACCTATTATTTTGTCAATAGAGTGTGAAAGAATTTTTATACCTACTTAGCGAGTTGTACGGCAGAGTTTACAGAGGTTATGACCCCTCTAATTACACAGAGTGTGTATACAACATCCTAGAAAAATGAAAGTAACAATTTTGGAGATTCTTACACTCGTTATAAATAAATTAATCATACACAGGGTGTTTCACTTAAAACGTGACGTCGAAATAACCTTTGTACTGGTATTAACAACTTACTGTAATTAGAGAATTTGTATAAGAAGTCCACAGAAGCTGACTCACCTGGAACAAGAAAGAAAATATTTAAAATATTTAACAATACTTCATTAATTAAAGCTATATTTGATGTATTTATTTAGATCACAAAACGCGAATTTCAAAAACACATGTACACTCTTCGAGATCGTTTGAGACTAAACAGTAATCTAAGTAGAGATGTTGTCGAAATAACGAAAGTGTTAAAGGCCGACTCAGACGTAGGCATAATTGTGGGTTTTCAGCATCGCTTAAACCCTAATAAATCAGCATTCACAAGGATTTATCTGACTCGGTTTAGTCTGTTCTATTTCTTCTCTGGTTTAATAACAACTGTAAGTATGTCGTTCATAATATAGTAAGCTCATAAAGCACTGACGTGTACCACGGAACCCAGCCACAAACGAAACACTTCTGAGTATTGATCTATTAAACGTACAGAGATGCAGAAAAACCAGAAGTTGTCCTTAAGTGTGACAACAAAAACTGAAATACTGAACGACACAAAGTTGTTATCGTAGAAAAAAATTAACAAATCTTTGAATATTCAAAAAAGCGTGAAATATTCAGTGATTAAGCTACAAAAACCCAGCTCAATATAATCAATGTAAACAGTTACGTTTTTAACCTCGCAGGATAAGTGAAATATCACTTCATCTACGCCTACTGAGCAACCAGAAATTGAGAGGTTTCGCTTATCATTATGCATAATATTAGAGTAATAATGGCTATTTACGGAAACCGTAGTATAAAACATAAACATAAGACCGTGATACCAAAATACCAAAAACAGTGCCTATTTAGTACTGTTGTGCCTTTGAACGTTCGCAGATATTGATTAAGCGAGTACGACATAAATATGCATTCGTTCCTGCTGTAAAAGCTTGCTTAGTGTAAACACGTCTTACAGTCATGTGTTGCGTTGTTAGTCTTGAATCAACGCATTATTAATGTTCTGCGATTACGTAAGTTTAACTCCGTCTTTGAATCTGGGGATTCTCGATTAGGCGACAATCCCGGCGACTCCGCCATTTTTGCGGAAATCTTCCCACCTCAACAAGTTGGTGCGACAGGAGGTCCATGATTAATGGCCCCCATCCACCTGTACAAATAGTTATTTATAACGTCGAGAACCCTCGCTACTTAGCCTCTTATTTACATTTATTTCGATCATTAATTTGACTTTACCAAAGTCTCATTTACGCAGCTTAATTTATAAAGTTGTGGATTTATAGTAGAAGTTGGTAAGTTGTTTTATCTTTATGGTCGCTTTATTTCGAGCTTAATAAGTTTTATTACATATTCATAAGTATTAGGGAGGGCCTGTAATCGAGTAGATAAAAAGAAACCTCGTCGTCGTCGACTCCGGCGGTGGCCGCTTTGTTTCTCTTCGATTTATTTAAACATTTCTTCGGAATAAATAAATGCCGCCATATGTTTTCGTATGATAATATATTTTCCGTCTATTTGAATCGGGCTTTCGTTTTATTTTCATTTCGAGCTCATTTTTCTCGTATTTCTTTTTATATTCAGACAAAGATTTATACGCACTGTCAGGGAGAGAACCTTTTATATTAGGATATAATATTTTTTCATCTCCGCGGCGAACACCTTAACTTTATTAAGATTTAGTAATCTTTTTTATTACGATACACAAATTAAATACGAAACAGATTTATGCACCACCCCTTCCATTTCCCGTCCGGAAAACATAACGCCGTATAAACCGACTCCATATTAATAAAACTTCACGCCCTCTCAAGCCCTCATCGAACATCGAAATTGTATACGGCTTTTACGACGGCAACACTGTAAAATTCATACGCGCCAATATGGCGCACTTTAATGCCGAAACATTCTCATTATCGTGCCGGAGATGTAAAACACATTCGTCGTAAAATGCACTTAATATCCGACATTTCGGCGCATATTACCGCCCCCCGCATTCCACTTATGCAGAACTGGGTTCCGGGGCGAAAAATTCACAAGGAAGAGATGAGTAATTCCGTCCCAAAACGACGAATCGAACCATTTTCACATAAGATCTAATTGAAAATATAAATAAATTTACGACTGCTTAAAAATTAATAACCCAAAACTCGATTTTTTTTTAAACTCGCAACTCGCTTGATATTTATCATATTTTAAAAAATAAAAAAGAGTTTTAATTAACCTAGAGGGAATTTAGCACTGTTAGCATTTGTTTATTTTTCAGCAATGTTTTGTGTTCAGCTTTTTACAAAAAAAAAATAATAATACATTTTGGAGAATTTTATACAACAAATTCACTCCGGAAAATAAAACTGGATATGCATATGTGTGTCATAGATGGATGATTTTTTTTAATGACTACGGTTACTAACTGCCTCACTTCAACCCTTAGTTCTCTATAGCTTTTCGGTGTCGAGTGTTTTCTAAAGTGCTTTGGTCCGATGTTAATCTATTCCTACTTAGTATCTGACTAACCGTTGTATTTTGCTCTTTACAGTGTCTGCCACTTCGTTCTTTCCCACTTCTTTGTTGTCTCAAAAACTTTGCCAACTTATTTATATCTATCTGATCTACTCAGGTGTCCCAAATCAGCCTGTCTGAGACTGTGCAATTTATTACCAGGAGCTTTTTACTCCTTTTTGCTTCCCAAGCGTAATCTGGATGAATAATGTTTCTGGAAGTTTCATGACCCTTATAGTGCGAAAAAATAGGTCTCCCGTTTCCGTCTGTAAGTCTGCCGTCTGTGTAGATTTGTATTAGATTCGGTACCTTTATGTTTTCTTGACGTTTCAAGACCCCTAGAATACGAAACCGCCAGTTTCTTGTTTCTGTTTATCTGTCTGCCATTTGTCGTATGTCGTCTATACACGTCTGTGTAGACTTTTATTAGACAGATGATCTTCTAAACTACCGGACCGATTGTTGTCAAATTTGTGCATATTAGGAATATCCTGAGTTTTTACCTCAAGCATCGTAAGCATGGTAAATTTATAATCAAAATATATCTGATTATCCTCTCCAAAAAATTGATGACGTCATTTCAAAATTTTGCGAAGGAATCCTTCCGTAAATTGCAAAATATTGAATATATACTTTTGACTTATCATTCCATTCATATTTTTTAGAATTGCTTCTACACGGTGACTAACATAGGTAGACGTACACAGACGACATTCACACGAAAAAGTGGACTCCATTACATACAATACATCCTTGGCTTACGCTCGAGAAATAAAAAGTTAATGTGAACCTAAAAAATTCTAAAAAATTACTTTTTGGGAGAAGGAGGGGTATATAGGGAGATTTCGATTTTGGAGCAAATTATCCTTGACATTGACACAGAAATTACTTTGTTGATTTGAATTCAAAAAATGCTGGAAGATTATTGAGAAAAATAAAAAATATTTCATCTACAGTGCAGTAGTACAATTCGAAAAAGAAAACAATTTATCATGTTTCATTGTTCTAGGATATTTTATGTGGTGGTAGGCTATCAAGAAAAGGCTCTCAAAAAATTTCTTGAAGTTATAGAACACATAGAAAACGAATGACATAAGAATTTTTTTGACAACAAACAGGAACAAAAATATTTGGATTTGGGTGCCAGATGTAAGTTACAGAAGAGCGTCAAATGAGAAGATATTTCAAAAATACTGTTTTAGAAGCCTGAAAAAATAAAAATTGTTCAATTCCTGGAAGTTTCAAAAAAAGTAATGTCAAAAATCCAATCACTCCTAACAATATTATGAAAATTAAAAAAATAGGTCGGTTTATTTTGTTTATCTGGCTCATTCGACAAATGGATAATTCCATGTTTTCTCGACGTTTCGTAACTCCTGCATTATGAAAAATTAGGTCGAAACCACTGGACAGATTGTTGTAAATTTATTTATCTTAAAATGCTCATTAAAATTGGTCTGCTCAGCATTGCTAAATATGTGATGACGTCATATCAAAATTTTATTAAGGAAAATTCACTTGGAACTCACATAATCAAATTTTACAAAGTCTGTTTAAATAACTTTAAACCCTTTTACTTCCCAATCGTAAGCTAAGAAAGTATGGTAATCGAGTTCATCGGACGAATTGTCATGACCTCCAGAGTCTCTCGTTTCCGTCTGTCTGTCTGTCTATTTGCTGTCTGTACCCATTTTTATTAGACAAGTAATCTCCGAAACTAGTGGATCGATTGTTGTCACATTTTGTATGTAATATCATTTAGAGTGTTAAACGCTAACTAAAATTTGGTTAATCATCCCCACCACCAAGGGGTGGCATTATCTCCAAAAGTTATAATAATAAGTTTTTCTCTTAATTTGATACAATAAGATACTCCTATTTGTGGTGTGTGAAACCGTGTCGAATTCTCACCCTAGACATCCCGAATTTTTGGAAAAAATTCAAAACTGAATAACAATATTTGCAATATAACTTTGGAACTGCAAAACCGATTGCTCTGAATTCTAGTAAATATTTAAGGTTATCGTAATCATGGTAAATCGTTAAGCAAAATTTATTCATTTATCTCCTCCCAAGAAATTGTATCTCAAAATTTTGCCAAATAAATTTTTGGCCTTTCGAAATCTTCTAGTTTTTTTTCTCAATTTTTCGAATATTTTATTTACAATATTTAAATTTTTCGATTTTTTGATGTTTTGAATTCTCGATTCAATTTTGCGATTCTTCAATTCATCGAAATTTTAATTTTTCGTTTTTATTTTTAAATTTTAGATATTTCGATTTCTCGATTTTTCGGTTTTTAAGTGCTTCAGTTTTCAATTTTCAATTTTTCGAATATTAGAAATGTTAGATTTTTCACTTTTTTGATGTTTCGATATTTCTATCTTTCGATTTTTCGACTTCTTGTTATTAGATTTTTCGACTTTTAAATTTTTCGACATTTTAGTTTGAGGATTTTCGATTTCTCAATATTTTAATTTTCGATTCTTCAATTTTTCGATTCCTCCAATTTTCCGATTTTTCAATGTTTCAATTTTTGGCCTTTCGAAATGTTCTATTTTTCCTTTTCTCAGTTTTTCTATTAACCGATTCTTTGATTTTTCGACTTTTCGATTTGCCAATTTTTCGATTTTTTGATTTCTACATTTTTCAATTTTGGCATTTTTCGACATTTTGATTTTTCAAGTTTTCAATGTTTCGGTTTTTAAACCTTCCAATTTCCAATTTCCCGATTTTCCAATTTATCGAGATTTCGATGTATCGATTTTTTAGATTTATCGGGTTTTTTAAGTTAAATGTATCAATTTCAAATTTTTCGTTTTCGATTGTTCGACTTTGGGCTTCTCGATTTCTCAATCTTTTGAGGTTTCGATTTCTTCAATGTTTCGATTCCTCGGTTTTTCGATTTTACGGTTTTTCAATTTTTCGACATTTCAGTTTTGGGATTTTTCAATTTCTCAATTTTTGGTTCTTCGATTTTTCAATTTTTCGATTTTTACTTCCCGAGCGTAAGCAAAGGAAGCATTGTAATCGAGTCCGTCGGCCGACTCTCTACTTTTACGTTTTCTCGATCTTTCATGACCCCTAGAAAACGAAGAAATAGGTTTCCCATTTTCGTCTGTCCGTCTGTCTGCCGACCCGGATTTTTATTAGACAGATAATCTCCAAAAGTACTGGACCGATTGTTGTGCAATTTTGTAATTATATTAGGAATATCATATAGATGGTAAAACGCTAACCAAAACTTGCCTAATCATCCCTACCACTAATGACGTCATTTCAAAATTGTACATAGTAAATGGGTTTTAAATTGTATAAAATAAGACATGTAGTTTATGGCTCCGAATTGAGTTTTTACCAGAAACGTCTAGATTTTTGTAAAAAAAATCTAAATTATGAAACAACATTTAGCAATTTAATATTGAATCTACAAAAACGAATACTTTGAAATCTTGATAAATTTTTCATCAAAATATATTTACTTATCCCCTCCAAAAAATTGATGACGTCAGCTCAAAAGTTTGCCGATAAATTTTATATAAAATGTACAAAATATGATGAGTTTGTACTTGTGATTTTTCATTCCAATCATATTTTTTGGATTTGCAGATACAGGGTGACTCAAAAAATTAATGAATGTGTGAATTTATTTTAATGATTTAATCAAGAACTACAAAACAGAATGCTTTGAAATCTTGGAGATATTTTAAAGTTATCATAGGCATGATAAATCTTTAGTCCAAATGTATATATTTGGTCCCCCCCCCCTAAAAAATTGATGACGTCATCTCAAAATTTTGCTGAATAAATCCGATCTTAAATGTGCAAAAGATGATGAGTCTGTAGTTGTGATTTATCACTGCATTAATATTTTTTAGATTTGTTTATATGGGGTGTCCGAAAAAAATTAATTACTGAGTCAACTAAATTTATTGATTAAATCAAGAACTGCAAAACTGAATACTTTGAAATCTTGCAGACGTATTTGTCTTAAATTACAAGTACTATACAGGGTGTACCTGTTATCTGTTCACGCCTGACAATTTTTGCATAGGCTACATATTATACACCACAGAGACGACTTCGTTCAATTTAATTTTTTTTTATTAAGCATTGACAGCAATCACAAAAAAAATTACAAAGACCTCAATGCCAAATAATGACAAAATTGAAAAAATTAATACTGAATTTATTTTAAAATGCCCCGCTACAAGAATGTAATACGTCGTCACGTTTCCGACAGCGAGGGAAGTACTGTCTAATCTCTTTAGACCAATTTTTTTAACTCTAGATTTTGCGAGTTCTCGATTTCTAGTCTTTTGATTTTGTTTTTCGATTTTTAAAATTTTCTATTAACGATTTTTCCACTTTTCGATTTGACGATTTTTTTTATTTCTCGATTTTTCAGGTTTTCGATTTCTCATTTTTTCAACATTTCATCTTTTTCAATTTTTCGATTTCAATTGATATTTCGACTTTTCGGATTTCGATTTTTCGGGTTTTCAATTTTCGATTTTTTAAAGTTTTTCATTTCTCGATTTCCGTGTTTCGGTTGTCCGATTCCTTGGTATTTTTTGGACCAGGATTTGTTGTGCTGCACTTCAAAGACGAGGGAAGTTCTATCGAAATAACCTTCGACCATTTTTTTTACTTCGCGAGTGTAAGTTAATAGAGTGCATCCGACGAATAGCTACTTTAATGTTTTCTCCACGTTTTTTCCCGGGTTTCCGTCCATCTGTTTGTCTATCTATGTTGATTTTTACTAGACAGACAATCTCCGAAACTACTGCACCGATTGTTGTCAAATATTACCTATATGTGTATGTTAGGGATATCGTGTAGTTGGCAAAACGTTAACCGAAATTTGTCCAATCATCTCCACCAACAATGAGATGAGGTCATCTCTAAAATAACATACTCCTATATGTGTGACTTATGAATCCGTGTTGAGTTTACCACAGACATCCAGATTTTTGAGAAAAACATCTAAATTGTATAAAAATATTTTACAACTTTACTTCCAAATTGCAGTACTGAATGCCCTGAAATCTTGTAAACGTGTTAAGGTTACCGTAAGGATGGTAAATCGTTAATCAAAATTTATTCCTTTATGGTTTCCCCAAAAATTACGACGTCATCTATAATATATAATTTATTAGATTTCATTTTACAATTATTTAAATTTAGAATTCCAATTCTTATAATACTCGTAACAAGTAACATTGTAGCTTAATTAATTAAATAGTCCTCTCCTCTATTCTGAGGAGACAAAATCAATCACTTTCATTTTCTTTTGACATAAATGCCTCCGCGATGTTTGTTATCTGAACGTGCTAATAGTAGAATTCTTTCGAAGTATAAACATAAACAGTTGAAGTTAAGCATGTACTAAGGATACATTTTTCTCATTGATTATCTGCTTTAAATAAATTATTTCATATTGTCTGCACTTATGCGGACCGCGTCTTCTTGGAAATTGCGCCTCCGTGGCGCAGGAGCTGCGGGGATGTTATTTACGCTGCTGGTTTTACTTTACAGACGTTATTAATTTTTTTTTTCTTACACTGTGACTAGTAGGATCCAAATTTTTTCTACTAGCGATTTTCGTTGTACTTTCTCAGTTGTACTAATTTGATTTTGCCATCTCAAACAACAAATAAACAAAAAAATTTAATTTTAATAACAAACTTCTTCCTTGAAACTAGTTGTTAGCGTGGAAAATAAAATTAGAGCACAATGTAACAGACCTTATAGAATTTGACCCAATCTCAGCTGTTTGTAAATGCAAACATTATAATTACCACTTTGTCAAATTCGAACACATTAAGTGATTTATGACTTTTTTACGTAACCATGCTTGTTCTTAAAATGTTTCTCTCCAATGTGCAAGTCCGGTCCTGTCATTTTTTCAACAGCCGTTCTAACATGATACATGCATTTATTCCACTGAAATTAGATCAGAATGAGACATTAACTTTTTTCATTTATCGTTTTGGCTTGCAATTACCTACATAAAACCCGAAATAAAGTCGAAACAATGATCGAACAATTAATCAAATCGTGGCGAATAAGCGACAAGTGCGCGTTTTGCAATAGTGCCAGTATGAATTATTTTCGAACCGAATCAAATAAACATTAACGTCGGCTTACATAATGTAACCGCATATTTTAATATATCAACGTTACGATAAATCTCTGTCCGCTAGAAACAAACGCATTAGCGAAAGTTGCTAATGTATTTATATACTTGCATAACGTATTGCACATTTACGGTAATAATTAAAATTAACTGGCCGGCCAGTATTCGCTAATTACGCCGGAAAATTGGCCAGAAATGAAAATGACGAGCAAAATAAAGGAAATGTAAAAGTAAAAATGTGTCAAAACTGATGATGGTGATGTCGTGTCCAAGGGTGGCTACTGGGATTAGAGTATTTAAAAATATTTTTTTATTATATTATAAGGATTATCTGATTTATTTTCGCACCGATCTCTGTAAAAATGATGAAAAATAAAACATGAGGAAAGCTAATATAATCCGAACCCAACCACAGATTTTGAGGCATCTGGTATTATTACGAAATCTCTCTATTTTTATCTTCCAAGGAGAGAATATATCAAATAAATTTCATAAGTTTTATAAAAATATACATATGTATTTTAGCAAAAATGAACGTTTTCGTTGACTACACGCCATGTGACATTAGGTTGTATTTATAATTCTACATCTTCATCTAGGTTATTTAATTTACGGCTATGCTAATGTGATTACGGTGATCCAATCCAATAAATGGATGTCCCAAAAACTACACAAAATAGAATTCCCAAAGCATCGATGTTATCCTAGAAGAAAATCACCAAGAAATATTTTACATCATTAACATGGAACGGAAATAATTCAAGACAGTGATTGGAACCTTGAAGTATCCTGTTGGAGTATAAAACAAATTTGGATGGATACTATCCCTACACTGCTATAATGCAATAATAGAATACTCGAACTCATAAAATGTGAAGTTAAAGTGTAAAAGGTAGTAAAGTAAATGTTGGAAAATCGTCAAATTTCGACCTGCGGAAAGGCTAATTACCCCCTCTCCATATGCGACCCATTCCTTATCGAAACAAAACCGACGTCACCCACTATCACCACACCTAAAAAACTGACAAGTTAATTACCGTAATGAACGTCGTTGAAGATAACACAAAGATACGAGTCAATTTCGTGGTCGGTTAGATAACACACAATATAGCCTCGCGAGCAAAATTCCAATAAATTGTCATTTTATTTGTGTTATGACATGACGGCCTTAATGAATTCAGACAATGCACAGAACAATTTGATTTTTTTTTTAATTCCCCGTTTCATCCAAAGTATAATATAATTTTCCGTATATACCGTGTAAATTAATTACTTTATATTAAAATTCCTGTGACGAAGCCGACATTTAATAATTAGTTTGCTCTGAAGCGAATTCCAATTATAATCCGTTTCAGTTCTGAACAGCGTTGCCCAAAAAAAAGAGCACAATTATTATTGTTGCTGAACATATCAATTGCAGGACTCGAGAATTAATTAAGAGACGGGATCGATGGGTTGTTTAATTGCTTTTTAATCGGAAAAGTTAAGTAATAGTTGTTTGGTTTTAGACGTCGTTGACGGAAAATGATTTTCGTAAATCACGCAGACATTTTTGCTAATTGGCAGTTAATTAATTGTCGAGAGAAAATGCGGACGGCAATTCAAAAATTTCTATTAATTTAACCGAGCAACTATTGCACAGTAGTTTACATTGACAACAACAGTAAATTTAAAATGAAGTTTTTAAATCGACCTGTTTTAGTAACGAGTTGCATTACGGATAATTGGAAATGCAATATTTCTTGGACAATTAATGGAATCGTTCGACTCCTATTGCACGAGTTTATAGAGGCGGTTTTAGTATTTTCCGCTGAAGTATGCTGATGGTAATGCAAGTATTTGCGAAGAATCCCCTTCCCTCCGGATTTTCTCCCGGAAAAATCCATCCGATAGGGCCGTTATTGCAAACCAATCACAAAGAAAATTGTCCGTTTTTCCTAAACTCCAATTCCTTACCGAGATTGTAATTTTCTTTTATTTGTATAGTTTGGTGAGCTTTCCTGGGAGCGTTCCCGTTTCAATTTTTTTCGGAGCTCGACTTTTAAAAGTAATTTTCTATTTATCATTTCCCCGATGCAAAATAGGTAAAAAACATAGTGAGATGGCTCCATAAAAACAACGAACGAAATTACATCCGGAGAGAAATGATAATATAAATTTGGAATTTGGGGTGGAATTTGAAATTTGTTTTTCAATATCGTATATTACATTTATTCTCGACGGACTGGAAAGTTTGATGGTATTCAGGCTCAAATATAAAAGTAAACTCATCAAACGACGGTTTCGTAATAACATACGCCGGATCTGTTACAAAAACGCACGGATGATAAATAAATTCAAGACTTTTTCCGTCGAATCGATGGTAATTATCGGTTTTCGCGATTCGACAGTTACAAGACGGCGACGACGCCGGACGTCGCCGCCGTAACTTGATAAAAATTCAAATATTAATTTGCGTCGAGTGCCGGATCTTGTTTATGTTATAAACGGATTAGATTTGCAAATATCGAGACGCGAATCGAATCGGAAAATAACTCCAAAGTCGCACACTAAAAATTGAAGTCGTTGGCGCCTAGTGTTGATAATGAAATTTCTTCGCTCCACTTTACGGTAGAATCGGCGATTTGCGTTTTGTGTGTGCGAAGTCTAGTCGTGACGCATAATTCGAGCCGAATCAATAGCTCATAAATACAATGCACACCTGGCTTTAAAAGGTAATCGAACGAGCGATCTGCAATTCGCTCGCGAGTTGAACAGAGACGGAAGATTCGGACCGGCTTACAATGTCTGCTTTACGAGTTTGAGCAAAGAACCGACTTGTTTACAGCTCTGATATCGTGCATTATAAATAATCGCGTTCCTTATAGCTGAGTAAATATAAATTAGTGTTTGAGAATGATTTGAATCTGTGCTGTTTGCAGAGTTCTCCTCATCCTCTCGTTGCTTACACGCCCGACTAGATTATATGGGAACAGACGAAAAATAAACAAAATTTAAATCTTAATAAATATTTTTCAGAGAGGAGAAGAGCACGACAAGCTCATGAAATTTTCATGCTTTATGTTTTCGACCCAGTTATGGTCCCCACGTACTCTCTTAATCAAACGTTCATTTTAAATTTAAAGCGCAATGGACGTGCTCGAGGGACGCTGGATTCGCTGGAAGTGCGATACAAAGGTTTCAATTAAAATTATGTAGATAGAACCTAAAAAACCCTCTAACCTGTAGTTGATCTTCCATCAGCGAATTCGTATCCAATAAAACACAGAAAAGACGAACTTTTAATGGAAAATTCCAATAAAAATTGTAAAAGTTCTTTCATTTCATTTTCTGTGAAAGCTGCTATATAAAGCTACAAATAACTTCCTTTTTTCAATATTGGCAAAAACACAAGAATCGACTCAGCAGCTTTCAGGTTAAATTTCATCAACGAAAACACGATTAATTTCCACGGGATGTTTTTTGATTTAAATTTCTTCATCCATTTTTCATAATGCCTTTTTCTTCCTGCTTGATAAATTGTTATATTTTTTCTAGAAATCACAGGATTTATTTTTCTTTTTGATCTGCACGAACACAAACAACGCTCCTTCCGACGCTCATTTTCCTGAATTTTTTATTAACTCTAAGTAAACCCATCTAAACATACTTGTATTAATACCGTTCCATAGGGAGTTCAAACTCTTGAAATTATAGTTGTCTGTCCAAAGTTTTTAGTTAATGTGCTCTAAGATTTACTTCTTAATTATTCTGTTTCTTGTTGCGATTCGAAAAATTTCTCCTCAGTTCCTCTCTAATTTTAACTACGAAATTAAAGCTTCGAATTTACTTCACGTTCAACACCCGATTGTAGTCTTGTAATCCTACTACACGCTGTTAAAATGGACGCCTTTTTCATAACGGGCGACCAAAAAGTTTTCAGATTAGAGTAGGCTACGAAAATATGTTTCATTTCTTTGATTAAACCTTACAAATATCATGGAAACTTTTTGCCGCCGTGGAATTGTCTTTCATAGTTTTCACCTCTCAAATGTGAAATTTCACCCGTGCGGTTTGAATAATGCCGTACACATTTATTTAGAAATATAATTTCTTCTTACACCAAACAACATCATAATTTTAATAATTTCAAATGTAACCAGTATAAAAATTGAATCAACCGGTAGTACGAGGGATTTCTCAAATTTTATTTCAGCTATTTTCATCGAGTTTGTTCCATATTTTACGGACACACTGTATATTCCTATTTTTTTCTATTCTTTTTGGTTCTATGTATATATTTCCCTCCAATTTAATTTTGACATTAAATAAATTATGTTCATAAACAATAATTATTTAGTAAAACACTGGGTAGATATATACAGTTTCATGGTGTATTTAAAATTAATGAGCTCCTCGTATAGTACACAAAACCAATTATTATATTAAGCTTAAATATAAAACGTTTTAAAATTCGCATAATGAACTGGTTACCATCAAGCATAAAAACATAATAATTTTGGTGTAACGATATTAACATTTCGCCATTGTCGTCATTAACGTTAACCACAATTTGGTCAAATTAAACTGCATGGACATAATTCATACAAATTGTTATTAATAATCAATAATTAAATAACTTTTAACTCTCCCGCGATAAAGTCCTCCCCGCCACCATAATTGTTCCTGTGGTGCAATAATTTACCAAATCCACATTGTTCGAATTCACAAATAGCGCAATAAAGATAACATCGGCCTCGTCGTCGAGGACCACCAGTACCTCTAAAAGTGTAATTTCGCGAACACAAAGTTTGCACAAGAGTAAGGGGGAAAAAGAGGGGATGGCACAACGGCGGTTTTGCTTATTCATGAGAAATGCTTTTAAAATGAAAATACAGCTCAAAATGGAATAAAAAACAAGCTCAACTTAAATAAGTTTACTTATAACTTGTTTCAGAATAATTCCCGGAATAAAAGAAAAAGTTATAACTCGGATGCTAGATTTGGGGGCGGTTTCGGCGTCACTGGACGGGACGGGTCCTAGAGGATATGATTTAATAACAACATAATAATCACGGTCCATTCAGACGTAGCAATAACGTTACTGTCCAATAAGCTCGAATTTATAACGAGGTTTATTGGCAACGTGACTCGTCAACAAAGCCGAGCATCCACCCCCAAATTTAGCAAACATTCCCTTCTAACCGAACACGGATAAATACAACGACGACAACAACACAATACAATTTGCATCCCAGGACCTCCTTTCGGAACAATTATCCTTTACGTTAATACGTCGTGTTGCGGTCGCGCTCTTAATTGCGCCCCGAAGAGCATAAGCACCTTTTACTAGAGAACCTGTACATACTACTGTCACTTATGGGAAGATGCAGTGGAGCAACACACTTACAAAACCCATTTGAGGTTTAGTTTACTTAATGACAAGAATTTTTTTCTTAAAGTTCACACTTATTTAACGCTGTCTGACACATTTTTATGACAACATATGCAACTTTTATGGCACGACAAATGCTCAAGTGTGTACAAAAATAGACGCTTAGATTAATTCAATGCAGAAGCACTTCTGAGGAACAACGATGCTTAAAGCAGTATTCTTAATGATAAAATATTTACTAAGAATAACTAAATCAGCAACTAGAGATCATTTATTTTGAAAAAGTTACATTCGTAGTCATTTAGTGGTACACAGATTTTTTCTTACGTAGAAAAATATTAGCTCACTTAAAAATGCTAAAAAGTTAACTAGAACAATATTTAGATCAAAAGTGTAATGTCTGTGTACAATTCATTATTATAATTTGAATTTAATGAAACGTTACCTTGTGAAAAGAAAGTTACTTTATATTCACTATGTTGCTGAAGTACTTAATTTTAATACTCAGGTCTTAAATATTTCAGTGAAATATGACAACGTAGCTACTTTGCTTAATCTTAAACCATAAATTAACCAACTAAAGAAAAACATCTCTGTAGCACTGATACCAGCTATTTTTGGTATTTTCTTTAATATCAGCGGCATTTTATGCATCTATTATCACAAATTAACAGATTTACGTTTAAATTACGCCAAGAGTTTGTTTTTCTATAGGTTTTCGTTTTTCCCTCAATTTTTCCATAGCTTTGACCTCACTTGTGTGTCTGTCTATTTCTTAGCATCCAGGATTAGCTGTTAAATACCAACGTTGAGCAACGTATGTTTTTCCTGTTTTTGCTTTCATTTCTGCGTCAAGTTTTCTATATTTTCTATCGTTTTACCTAGATAGGGATTCATTATTTATTCTGATGTTATGTAAATATTGATGTTTTGGTAGTACTTCATTTAATAGATAGGTATATATATTTTTTTGTAATTTTAATGGCCAGGGCGTTTTCATTTCCCGTTTGTCAAGATAAAGTGATCATCAAATATTAACGCAAATAGCAAAGGACTCAGTACCTTGTTTTATATCTATCTTTCAGATTTCCCCTTTTTCCACGCGTTTCCATACGTCTTGTCTTCTTACATCATCCAGTGCTTTCTATAGGTCTACGAAGCCAAAATGTAGCTCTTTAATCTTATTGCGAACTTTTTCGCTCGTCTGTCAAGATAAAAAGGGTTTTTCAGTACTTCTGCTCTTTCTAGAGATTTATTGCGATTCCTCTAACCTAGTGTCTTGTTCTTTCCTATTTTTACTTCCCGAGCGTAAGCGAAGAAAGTATTGTAGTCGAGTTCGTCGGCCGACTCTCTACTTTTACGTTTTCTCGACCTTTCACGACCCCAAGAGTACGAAGAAAAAAACGTGTCTGTGTATAAATAGGAATATCATGTAGATGGTAAAACGCTAACCAAAATTTGTCTAATCATCCCCACCAATAATGTGATGACGTCACTTCAAAATTGTACGCAGCAAATGGCATTTAAATTGTATAAAATAACATAGTCCTACACATGCAGTTTATGAGTCCGTATTGAGTTTTTACGCCAAAGGTCCTGATTTTTGGAAAAGAATCAAAATTATAAAACAACGTTTTGGAACAGCTCTCTCCATTTTCTCAAAAATTTTGGGAATACAATACTGTTACTTTTCAATTTCCATTTTACACTAATAAAATAAGGCAGTGAAATGGAGAAAAGAGATGGGCGGGGCTAAATTTACTTTTTTCTAGTTTTATGAGCAAGCAGTAGACACGCCTAGCCAGCCCTTCTTCGTTCCAATGACTACTCTTAATATTGTTCAGTCGTATCTTAGCAAGTTTTTGCCCCGCCCACCCACCCTTTTTTTTCTTAAAGGATATGTTATTTAGCAAAATCAATCTTATCTATAAGTACTATATCGTTTGCCACAATCAGTCTAGCCTTAACAAGTTCTAGCCCCTCCCACCCATTTTTTATTTTCTTAGATGATATGTTATTTACCAAAATCAATCTTATCTTAGCAGGTACTAGCCCCGCCTAGACACGGTGTTCTCATTCTGGCGATTTTATTTTTCTTCAATCGAGATCCACCTTTCATTCGGTCTTGATCAAATAAATCTTAAAATGGTGACGGGGTGGGTGGGCGAGGTAAATTATATGTTCTTTTGTAAAGTGGGAACGAGAGCGTAAGCTGTTAAAAAAACGTTAATCGTATTTTACTTCCCGAGCGTAAGCAAAGGAAGTATTGTAATCGAGTGCGTCGGCCGACTCTCTACTTTTACGTTTTCTCGATCTTTCATGACCCCTAGAAGACGAAGAAATAGGTCTCCCATTTCCGTCTGTCTGTCCGTCTGTCCGTCCGTCTGTCCGTCCGTCTGTCCGTCTGTCCGTCTGTCCGTCTGTTGTCCCGGATTTTTATTAGACAGATAATCTCCGAAAGTACTCGACCGATTGTTGTGAAATTTTGTACTTATATTAAGAATATCATGTAGATGGTAAAACGCTAACCAAAATTTGTCTAATCATCCCCACCACTAATGCGATGACGTCACTTCAAAATTGTACATAGTAAATGGGTTTTCAATTGTATAAAATAACATAGTCCTACACATGTAGTTTACAACTCTGAATCGATTTTTCACCCGAAACGTCCAGATTTTTGGAAAAAAAATCAAAATTATAAAACAACATTTTGAAATTTAATTTTTAATCTGCTAACCAGAATGCTTTGAAATGTTGCAGATGTTTTAAGGCTATAAAGAGCATCATAAATCTTTAGTCAAAAAATATTTGCTTATCCCCTCCAAAAACTTGATGACGTCAGCTCAAAAGTTTGTGGAATAAATCATATCTAAAATGTACAAAATATGATGAGTCTGTACTTGTGATCTATCACTCCATTCATATTTTTTGGATTTGCATATACAGGGTGATTCAAGAAAATAAATGAAAGCTTAAATTTATTTTACTGATTTACTCAGGAACTACAAAACCGAATGCTTCGAAATCTTGAAGATATTTTAAAATTATCATAAGCATGGTAAATTTTTGATCAAAACGTATTTGGTCGTCCCCCCTAAAAAATTTATGATGTCACCACAAAATTTTGCTGAAAAAATCCTATCTAAAATGTACAAAATATGGTGAGTCTCTTCTTGTGATTTATCATTCCATTCAAATTTTTTCGATTTGCATATACAGGGTGACTCAAAAAAATTAATGAATGCGTAAATTAATTTTATTGATTTAATCAGGAACTACAAAACCGAATGCTTTGAAATCTTGCAGATGTTTTAAGGTTATAAAGAGCATAATAAATTTTTAGTCAAAATATATTTGGTTATCTTCTACAAAAAACTGATGACGTCAGCTCAAAAGTTTGCCGAATAAATCGTATCTAAAATGTACAAAATATGATGAGTCTGTACTTGTGATTTATCATTCCATTCATATTTTTGGATTTGCATATGCAGGGTGACTCAAAAAAATTAATGAAGGCGTGAATTTATTTTATCGATTTAATCAGGAATTACAAAACCGAATGCTTTGAAATCTTGGGAATATTTTAAAGTTATTATAAGCATGGTAAACTTTTGTTCAAAATGTATTTGTTCATCCCTCCTAAAAAAATTGATGACGTCACCCTTAAATTTTGCTGAATAAATCCTATCTAAAATGCAAAAAATATGATGAGTTTGTACTTGTGATTTATCATTCCATTCATATTTTTTAGATTTTCTTAAGAGATGGTTCAAAAAAATTAATGAAGTCAATTTATTTTATTGATTAAATTAAAGGCAACACTTATTATTAGTATTACACCCCAACCAACCCAATTTGGTAGACACAAAATTTGTTAAAGGAAAAACTCGGTTGAAACATAAGAGTAGCACGCTTATTTACATCGACTTTAACATTACAGACCTGCATTTGTTTTATGCGGTCACTTGGTTCCGCGAATGCGAAATAGACATGTTTATAATCAACCAATTGTGAATTTCACCGTCAAGAATTAAAATAAAACGCAATGTTTTATATAATAAGCGGAAGTCGAAGCAATAAAACCGATGGTCGTTTTGTTTACAGTTTCTCTGTTTGGCTCTTACGTATGCTGTTACGCTTGTCATCTTAAATTAAGAATGTTTATACATAAACGATTTTCAGTTGCCCCTCATATTACTAGACAGCGGATTTCTGTCGGGCTACGTCACGATTATAGGGGGGGACGTGCTGGATTCCATAAATATAATTAACGATTTATTAATCAAACGGCTAAGTAAATGAGAACGGGAATTAACAGCAGAGTGCAACGAAACAACGTTATTCTAATCTCAAATAAACGAAGTGCAGTCCGCAACGGCAATGAATTCGCATCCCGTGCGAGCCGTACCGAGTTTGGCCTTGCCTAGCCCGACAGAAATCCGCTCTCTAGATATTACACACCGGCGCCGTATACGTGAGTAAATTGTTTCGTTATTTTATTGATTATAAGAAATCAATATTCAAAACGACCCAATTCATTTTCCCGAAAATTTGGGAACACAATAATTTTATTCTTAGTATTACACTACATCTATCCCAACTGATATACGTGTCCTTGCAAAAATGTTGATGACGTCATCACAATTTTTTTTTAAATTCCCACTACAAAAATGTAATGAGAAAAAAAACACAATAGGCATGCAGTCGTCAAGTTTCCGACAGCGAGGGAAGTACTGTCTAAACTCTTTAGACCAATTATATGTTATACTACTTATTTACTTTAACATCTATTTCTTATTTCTGAAGAACAAAAATGAGAGAACGGGTGGGTGGGCGGGGCTAGTTTAACTTTTTCCTACAAAATTTTTATAAGCAAGCAATAGCCCCGCCCACCCACCCCCTTTTCATTCCAGTGATTACTCTGAATATTGTTCAAACATTTAGCAAAATCAATCCTATTTTAACAAATACTAGCTCCGCCCACCCGTCCTCTATTTTCTTACAGGGGCATGTAATTTACAACAATCAGTCTACACGGCACCAATCCAAGTTCATATACGTGTCCTTGTCAAAATGTTGACGACGTTATCACAAAATTATGTAAAGTAAAAACTCAACTCGAAAATGCTGGATATGTTTCATTGGAGTTTCGGTGCGAGAGGAAATTCTGTCAAAACAACTTTCGATCAATTTTGTTCCTATTTTTGCCAACGCTATTCCTCTGTATTTGTACATCTTCTACTTTCCCTTTTTGTATACTGCATTCGTTATATAGTTTCTTTTCTTGCATTGTTCTCTTTAGAAGATATCTTGAAGCTTCTAAATTCATTTCCACCTTCATAAATTTTATCCTTTTAGAGGTTATGTCATGTCCCCTCATTTTTCATAGTAATGAGGATTTAAATTTTACAAAATAACATACCCCTGTACTTGTGGTTTACGTATCCGCCTTGAGGTTTTCCCCGAGGCATCCAAATTTTCGCAAAAAATCAAAATTGTGTTGGAATCTTTTATCCTGGTATAGACAGGGTTCCCACAAACTTATTCGTCAGCTCACTGCGTGCAGCGTGTGACTTCGGAGATGTAACGCAATTCCCTCATGGGCTTGTTTGTTTCATATACTGTTACTGCTATTATCTATATTTTTTCATTGATCAAAACAAGACGAGTACAATTGTGTCAGAATTGACATACGTGTCTTTGCTGAAATGCTGATGGAAATATATTCAAATGCAAGCTCATTAAAAACACAGGCATAACCTTGCGCTTTATCAATGCATACATATTTTTAGAACGATTGTTAATCCGTTTCCTATTGCGTAACTTCGCGCCAGACCTAATATAAACAAGTTAACAGAGTGCGTTTCGTACCACAGTGTATTCGAATCAACGACAGTGGTGGAGTATAGGTGATTAAAGTATGATATATTAATGAATTAGAAAAACAAGCTCTACAAGATTATCTAGAAAATATATAGGGTTCTATTAAAAAAAAATTAGGTGTCCTAGACAAACAAAAATATATAGTTACACTGTTACTGGTATTATCTATATATTTTTTAATGTATAGAGGTTATCACATACAAAAGTTCGCAAAATCAAATTTTATAATTTTTCAAAGAAGCAGTAGTTGTTGAGTTGCTCGTAAAATTTTGTCTATTTTCTAAGCACCTATATGCACAGCTAGGGGTGGATTAAGAAATCAGAACTATAAAAACATATGATTTTACTATCTACATGGTACTCTTTAAATACGTTTGCAATTTTACAACAATCAATCCAGTAGTTTTGGAGACTGTCTAAAAATAGTACCAACAGGCAACAAACAGCCGGAAACGAGAGACATAATTTTTCATATTCTAGAAACTAGAATAATTAAAGAAAACACGAAATTAGCCAGTCGTCCTTTCACTGGTGGTTATTTCAACGATCTAGCTGATTATTTTCTTCTTAAATTGTTCTATTACTTCTTCCACGGTCCTAAGAAATCGTTCTAAGACCCTTTATGAAAATCTTCTTACGAATCTTCTATTGAAAAACAACCTATTCGAGAACACCAATTCTGACTTTTTTTATTTCCGGGACAAAGCTCAGGAAGTAGTAGTAGTGTAATAGGGAACGGCTACTCTTCTGTTTTCTAAACGTTTCATGCCCCTAGTGTATGAAAAAATAAGTCTCTCGTTTCCGCCGCCTGTCTGTCCGTCGTCTGTCTCTGTCGATTTTTATTAGACACAGTCGCCTACCGGACTGATTGTTGTCAAATTTTACATGTATGTTAGTAAGATATAGAGAGAAAGATATCGGTAGTGGCTCACTGAGTTCCATTATCAGTTTTGTCACAAATATTGCTCAATTTTGAATGACTTGGACCAACCAGTGGGTGGAAACAGCTACTTCCCGGACAAACACCTCGCCGGACGCTGGGTTGCGCTGCCGTCACTGGTGTGGCCCCTTTTTTACTTCCCGAGCGTAAGCAAAGGAAGTATTGTAATCGAGTCCGTCGGCCGACTCTCTACTTTTACGTTTTCTCGATCTTTCATGACCCCTAGAAGACGAAGAAATAGGTCTCCCATTTCCGTCTGTCTGTCCGTCTGTCCGTCTGTCTGTCCGTCTGTCCGTCTGTCCGTCTGTCCGTCTGTCCGTCTGTCCGTCTGCCGTCCCGGATTTTTATTAGACAGATAATCTCCGAAAGTACTGGACCGATTGTTGTGAAATTTTGTACTTATATTAAGAATATCATGTAGATGGTAAAACGCTAACCAAAATTTGTCTAATCATCCCCACCACTAATGCGATGACGTCACTTCAAAATTGTACATAGTAAATGGGTTTTCAATTGTATAAAATAACATAGTCCTATACATGTAGTTTACAACTCCGAATCGACTTTTCACCCGAAACGTCCAGATTTTTGGAAAAAAAATCAAAATTATAAAACAACATTTTGAAATTTAATTTTTAATCTGCTAACCAGAATGCTTTGAAATGTTGCAGATGTTTTAAGGCTATAAAGAGCATCATAAATCTTTAGTCAAAAAATATTTGCTTATCCCCTCCAAAAACTTGATGACGTCAGCTCAAAAGTTTGTGGAATAAATCATATATAAAATGTACAAAATATGATGAGTCTGTACTTGTGATCTATCACTCCATTCATATTTTTTGGATTTGCATATACAGGGTGACTCAAAAAAATTAATGAAAGCGTAATTTATTTTACTGATTTACTCAGAAACTACAAAACCGAATGCTTTGAAATCTTGCAGATGTTTTAAGGTTATAAAGAGCATAATAAATGTTTAGTCAAAATATATTTGCTTATCCCCTCCAAAAAATTGATGACGTCAGCTCGAAAGTTTGCCGAATAAATCCTATCTAAACTGTAAAAATATGATGAGTCTGTACTTGTAATTTATCACTCCATTCATATTTTTTGGATTTGCATATACAAGGTGACTCAAAAAAATTAATGAATGCGTAAATATATTTTATTGATTTAATCAGCAACTACAAAACCGAATGCTCTGAAATCGTGCAGATGTTTTAAGGTCATAAAGAGCATAATAAATGTTTAGTCAAAATATATTTGCTTATCCCCTCCAAAAACTTGATGACGTCAGCTCGAAAGTTTGCCGAATAAATCATATCTAAAATGTACAAAATATGATCAGCCTGTACTTGTGATCTATCACTCCATTCATATTTTTTGGATTTGTATATACAGGGTGACTCAAAAAAATTAATGAATGCGTAAATTTATTTTTTTGATTTAATCATGAACTGCAAAACCGAATGCTTTGAAATCTTGCAGATGTTTCAAGTATAGTCAAAATACATTTGCTTATTCCCTCCAAAAAATTGATGACGCCAGCTCGAAAGTTTGCCAAATAAATCCTATGTAAACTGTACAAAATATGATGAGTCTGTACTTGTGATTTATCACTCCATTTATTTTTTTTTTGGATTTGCATATACAGGGTGACTCAAAAAAATTAATGAATGCGTAAATTTATTTTATTGATTTACTCAGGAACTACAAAACCGAATTCTTTGAAATCCACTGCGAAAAAAAAACATAATAAGCATGCAGTCGTCCCGTTTCCGACAGCGAGAGAAGTACTGTCTAAACTCTTTAGACCAATTTTTATTCGTTTATCCTATTTTTCTGTTACTTGCTACAACACAAACCTTTTAAAGAATATACAATTAAAAAAAAAATGTTTCAGTCCTAGAAAACATTGTGTAAGAAAGCTTTCACATTTGCGTTTGGTTGGCCTTGACGAAGAGCTTTTATTTTTTATTTACAGTGAGAATAATTGGTATAGAGATCTTTGTTACTACAGCAACTAGTCGTTCATTAAAATTAACCTTTGTTAATAAAAGCGGGCCTCAATTATTAAAAAAGCTTTAAAAGTTGTAAATATTTTCAGATTTTCATAGCTGGTTATATGTTGCTTAAAATAACCGAGCACGTTTCGCTTATCTGTAATTTTTCTATATAGAATTTTTGATTGATTTTCAGCAGCAAAGAATTTCTCCTAAGAGGAAGCTCCAATTACGGAAAATCCCTACCAGCCGAGTAAATTTAGCACCTCCTAAGTATTCTATCAGAGTAATCGAGTTCTGTTTACACCAACTTGTCACAGCCGTACATTTAAAAATCTCTCCTTTCCATTCCCTCAGGCCTTCTTCTTCTCTTGCAGATGATATCTGGGCGACTAGTCCACGATCGAGTGCATTAATTGGCCAACCCTGATTAGTAATTAAACACGATACTCCGGGTGATTTACGACGCTCTTCGTCCGTAATGAGATGGGGCGCTCAGATCGGTGCCGATGCCACTTTTTGTCCGGATCTGTGTCTCTTTTGTTGCGCGTTTATGGGGAATGCGAAGGTGGTTTTCTCGGAACTACCGAAGATAAGCTCCCGCATTGTGCATCGGCCACTAATAAGGTGGCCGCGGATAAGAAAAATCCTTAATCCGTCCGATGCGGCCAAAGATCGATCCCAACATTTTCCGCATGCAAAATTATATAAGTGAATTTTCTGCCGACACATCTCGGTGACAAAAGGCATTGTCTTAAAGTTTATCTCCTTTCCTTCTTGTCCCGGGAACAATAGACGACATTCTTAATTGCATATTATGTATTAAATATGCCACTCCGACAAAAACACGACACAAAAGAAAACAACAATGGAGGCGATTTCGTTGCCTACAACAGTTAATTTATTTTTTACAACAGACTACGCGAATACATGGAGTTCCTGGTAAATGAGCTTTCAAGCACCGGTGATATTTCGACCGATCACGCGCGGCTTTTCAAGTCGAAGACACAAACAATTGGCTTCCACCGCCGACGGGGGCTTAACAGAATGTCTCAATCGTGTTAACGCTCATCCTTTTGCTAAGCGACAGCAAAATTTCTGTCGCACTCTCCGAGAATTCTAATGGAAGGATAATGAACTGCACTACATTAACCATAAATCTGAAACACCATTCCAGATAATCGATGCAATTCCATTTTTATCCACATACCCACCCTCTGCAAAAACAAAGGGACCACAAAACGTGCCCTAATAAATGTATTAATGCAAATCCTCTTACCAGGACATAAATTCCATTTATATTTGACGTTCAAAGCTGTAATATTTTATAGAGTACAGTCGCTGTAACGTATTTCTGAATTCAGCTGTAAGCTTCTTTCAGATACATTTTTCCTTTGAAAGAGTGTAATTGTGGGCGACAACAAATTTTGAGCAGATTTTGCACTTTAAAAAACACCCACGCCGGCTTTAACAAAAATAACCTCACTTTACACACAAATCCTACTTAATACAAAAATGAAAGGTATAAATAATTATTTCATATAAAGATATATCTTGTTTTGACTCTATGTGGAACGAATGTAATCGTTGTTCGAGAATTAATCTTTAAGACCCTTATTTGAATATATTGTTACGTTGGTCGGTAACTTAAAATCGGCGCGCGTAAAATAACCTTGTGTTCCTCTGAATGGTTCGCGAACGCCGCTTCGAGGTTTTTTTGGAGTCCGCTATCGAGTCACTGATGATCATTCTCGTACATACTAGAAATCCCTCGAGAAAATCCATAGACGTCGTAGTGGAGAGAGTATGGGTTTACTTCGTAACAATATGTTTTTTGAAGAAACGTGGCACATTGTTCCTCACATGTTGTTGTCAGGGTTACGAAGTTATGGTTTTTTCAGAAGGGTTTCATAATCGCTTCACCCCCTCTGTTTAGAGCGCAAAAGTTTCCTTTTATTTAGTTCAAACATAGGGATCATTCTAAAGCATAAACAAACACATGAAGTGGGAAATAAAAAAGTTCCGACGACTATTAAAAGTATGAACATAACGTTCCGCCTGGTAAGTACTTCTCTATAGTAAAATTAGGCTATAAAAAGCCTCGATTGTCGTGAAGATCTGAAATCGTGTCGAAATTATCATAACCATTCGTTGTTCGTAACAAGATTACGTCCGAGAATTTTCCTCATGGAAATAGAACCGAAACGGCATATCCACTCCGAAACCGTCTATCTCTCTCCCTTATAATTAATTTAAGTTGGCACTGTTTGTTTATTTATAATCAACGTCGTATCAGTTCAATGGATTTCATTAAGCCCGAGTAATTTGATTAGGAAACCTATTAACTCGGTATGACTGAAACTTACTGCAAATAAATTTCGTATAATTAATCGTTTTTATCGCCCCGTTCATTACCCGACAAAGCGACAAAACGCCGCCTCCAAAAAAAATATCAATTATTACGATTTTTCCGTGTCGATGTGCGGGTGTAAATCATCCGAAAAACCCAACTGTGCTCGGGATAAATCCGGAATTAAGTGCGTCACGCCAGGCATTTAACTTTACAAAGTTTCCATCAATTCCGAAGCAAATTCGGCAGTCAATAAAAGACGCGACGAAATTAATTTAAGGTGGTGGCGGGATTCGGTCCCGCCGCCCTCGACGCCGCCTCACCTTGTGGCGACGTTCAAATTACGTTAAAAACCTAAAACACCGTAAATAATTAAAAGTATTAAACGAAAGGGGGCCACATTTAAATATGTAATTTATTCAAATCTCAATTCCCTCTTGATAAACATCAGAAGAATTTACATGTAATTATGAAGCTCGCGGTTTAAGCCCGTAATTCAAGCCGGAGACGCTTTTCAGAGCTTTCAACGTGATTCTTGCCGGAGCTTTGATGTGAGCAAATTTAATATACCTGCTACTTTAACATAAGTACATACATATAAATGTAGAAGTAATTTAAATGTATTGCGCAATATGTGCACGTTTTCTTTGCCCTTTTTACCAAAAGTAACCGACTCGAATCCGGGCCGCTCCGGATCGTAACTCTGCGTGTTTTTAGCATTTGCACTTAATTACTTCCGCCCCCTCTAATAACAACGACTTGGGGATTATCGATCCATTTTCCAAATTGAAATCGCTTTATTGTGCTCTAATAAATACCAGATATCAAGTTATTATCGTACCCGAAGCTCGAACTAGGACGGCGTGCCGCAAGCTCGCTCCGGGTGCATAATAGCTCAATCAGCATATGCATCCGCAAAAATAAACACAAAATATGCAAGTAAGCCACAGACGTAGGATTTGTTATTTTAAAGCTTTATGATTTTTAAATACATATTTAATCCCCTTCAATAACCGTTGAAAAAGAGATTTTCAAGAAGACAAAGTTACATTAACGAGCTGGAAATACAAAAAATAAAAAATTAAGTGTGAGAGAACAGAATCTTCAGAGCGAGAATTCAGGAAATTGAAAAAAAGAATATAACCCACTTGTAAAGACACAACGGGAGTAAAGCAGGGCTACAGATTATCACCAACTCTATTTTCACAGTGATAGATGGATAATGAGGAACATAGAAGACGAAAAAACGGGAATAACTTAGAATGTGGCAAAAAAAACCTAGAAGATTTAGAATTCGCTGACGACGAATGCTTCAGTAGGATGATTTTGTATTTTGATCAATTATTTGAGTAAGTTCGTAAAATACAGAATGTATAATAGTATTTCCGTTGTTATATTATAATCTTATGTGAAGATTTGCCGCTTACAAAGAGCTGTTTTTGACTTGACATGACTTTTGGCTTTATTTCAAGTAGTTTCATTTGCATTTCAAACCTTCTCGTACAAAAGGAACGTCAGAATCAGTTCCGAAATTTCAAATAACTCACGTTTTAGACTGTAAGCATCTATATGTTATACACCGATGAGCATCAAATATTAAAGTAATCCAGATTTACAGATAAAAACGATCTAAATCATTAAGTCAATATATTAACCTACAATTTAAAGTCCATCTCTCAGCACATTTCCAAAAAACCCATTCGGCTTCCCCTGCAGGACTATAACCGGACCATTACCGGAAGATGGATGACTCCGGTATGTTCTCCGGCCCGTTAGCATATCAAACAACTTAACAAGCCAAGAACCACCATGTTTATCCCACATCGAAATTCAATTCAGTCTAAAAAAATGAACGTTTCCGGTAAATTGCTCCCTAGAAGATTCTGGCAGTCTCTGTCTAACACACCGGTTTTCCAGTTCAGAAAAAAACACATACAGCTCCAAAGTAAACTTTCGGCGGGACAGAGATAGAGGGCGCGCGCGCAATTGCCCCTCCCCCTCCCGACCACCCCGGAATAATTCCGAATAGCAACAAGGCCCGAGAAATAGTGCAAAGAAAAACAAGGGGGATGTAAAAAGTAATACGTTGAATATGTGATGTCGTCCCGAGCACGGGATGGAAGAGGATGGACGGAGGGCGTCGCGACGCTTCCGAGAGAGACGCACACGATCGATACATCATTTGGGCTGTTTCCATGGTAGCACGTGCCTCTTTCCCCCTACCACGCACCTCTACACCCTCCCGCGCACCCCTTTATATTAGTGCTATAGCGGGTGAAATGAATATTTTCTATTTAAGTTTGTGTGTGCGGTACACCCGGCCTTTATAAAGCCACCGCAGCCTTTGGCTGGGTGAGGGATAGTGGGAAGGCGGCCCGCTCCTTACGAACACAATCTTGGAAAGTAACAACATTTGGAGGATATTTTGACGTTCAAAGAGCAGTTTAGACATTTATGTGACCGACGGTGGGGAATGACGCCGCCGGTCATCAACTCGCGATTAAATTGCCACGGATCTCACACCAAAAAAGACAACTTTATAAGGAAAAGTACACTGGAATTGAGTAAAAAGGCAGTGTAAAACAACATAGTAAAAATTCGTACGAAAATCAATTAATAAGATTATTTTATTGGTTTATTAATTAATATACAGGGCATTTCATTCAAAAGCTCCCACTCTAAATAGCTCCCCTATTTTTATTTTGAAAAAAAAAATCCAAAAACATGTCAATTTTTATTTTTAGGACACATTTTGATGTTTTACCACAAAATTTTAAACAGCAAAAGGGGTACAAATTCGGAAATATAATGTACTTTTTATTCCCATCTTTGTTGGAAAAAAGTTTAATTGTGCAAATTAAATATTGAAAATCTAATGAAATTAAGATCTGCAGAACAATTTGCCCTTTGCCGATATTTTCAGTAACTCACTACCAAGGGACAGCGCCTCTCGGATCTTTAGTTTGAACTATCCTAAAGTGCTAAAACTAGTGCGCAGACGACCCCCTTAACCTCCAGAAAACGTTGATTCTGATATCTTGTAAATTGTTAATGTACTAGTTTTAGAATCATACAAAACCCACAACAAAAAATTATCCTCCCCAGAATATGGATTTTGATTAAGTACTGAAAATGATATAGCATATTAGGGCAATAAAGAAACAATAGGGAACATTTAAAAAACAGGAAACATTTACTGAAAAAACCTAGACGCCTTGTTAAAATCCTCGCGAAGACACCGTCGACTTTGATTTCTCTTAATTGCAGAGCGTTTCCTCACGCTGAGGTTTGCCGAAGTCACGAAAGCCTTATTAAACCACGGGGCTTAAAAATAGCGAAGCTTTTGTATTTTTGAGAGCTCCATTTTGCAAAGTTGATTTTTCAAATGGATGAGAATTCTGGGAAGATTTACGATTAGGGATTAGTCTTAGCATAAGTCTTCCATTTTTTATTTGTGACGGCCGCCATTGTTTAGTTACACAATAGTACGTAATCTTATCGAGGAGGATCTACATATTTATTGTGCCATTAACGCACCGAACATGCTATTGAATTTTAAATCATTTAAATTAGCCACCGTCGGCGATATTTATTTTAATATTCCATTAAAGAGAATTAAGGCACTTTATGTTTTACGACTCGCGAAGACGTCATGATTTGGTGAAAAATATTCCTTATTCTTATAAATAATCGAGGAAAGTAATTGACGTGAATAATTAAAAATCCGATTAAAATGAAAAGGACCCAACGCAATTTAATTTATTAAAAGGGGCAGGGGCGGCGGAAGGGGGCACCGCCACCCCCAAATCAATACCCCGGTTGTTGCGATTTGTAACAGCTGACAATTACAGACTTATTTATTGCTGCGAATTGCAAAACTCTCAACTATCGCTGTGGGCGGAAGGGTTGGAAAAAGTCTCCCTGAATAAAGTAAGCGAAGTTTTGATGTTTCGCGTCGGGGACGAAAGGGGTGGTTTTGGTCCCTCGGCGCTCGAGCTTCCCTCAAACTCTTTAATTGAATTGCAACCACTGCACGACATTTCTTTGAAAAGTGGATAAAGTTTTTAATTATTTTCAAACTAGAAAATGAATTTACGACAAATGGAATTCATTAATTTAAACAGCGATATAAAATGTGTTTGCTGTGTTATTATTACAAGAACTTGGACGGGTAATTGCCACTCGAACAAACCACCTAGGGGCATCGTGCCTCCGTCATGCCCACGAAAGATCTCACTTCGTTTGGATCATCTGAGCCAATATTAGCTGAAAGAGTTTCATTAAATACATTTTCATTGGTAAATATTGTATTTTAAAACATCAGCATTAAACTTGGTAAATATTGTTTCCGAGTGCTTACCAATTAAAAACTGTTTTACAAGACTGGCCGGGATGGAAATTTATTAATTTTATAAAAACGTTTTCACCAGGGACGGACTCTACTAGATCAACGAAGGGCTCGAAAAACACACTTCACACGAACTGGTTGACCATTTAGCTTATTTATGTTCTGTTATCGTTTTTTGGCCAACTTCCTTCACTAAAACAATTTTTCTATTATCTTTTTATCGCTTCCTGTCACCATAAACCACATTCAGACATTTTAATGAGCTCGCTATCTCTCTCTAGAAAAAACGCGAACATTTCTACAAACACTCTAGCCACATATGTATTGCTCCTCTCTTCAAACTAGTGTTTTTCTTTTAATTCATCTTCTGAAGACATGACTACGATTACATTACTACAATTCTTGTTGAACTTCAAACTCAAAATGAACCTTCGAATCCCTACTCTAGTTATACTACCAACTATGTATTACTCAACACCCTTCCGCAGTTTCGTGACGTTACAAGTTCTAAACCACTTCCGAGTTATATTCTGCATTATTCACTCTCCATAAGTGTCCCATACCATTCACTTGAAAAGAAGATTCGTGTAATAACCCTTCCCACTTTTGTTTGTAGCTTCGAATACTAAAAGGACTGTTTCTTTCGATACATTTGGTGTGAATTCACATCTGATCTACTCACTCAATTCACATGTCCCTAGGTTTTACGGCATCGATTTTAGATTTTTTCTAAACGTTATGTGTCGACCAAATTATTTACATGACATGTAGACCGTAATCTTGTAGTTTTACAAAAAAAACTATAAACTAAAAATCATAAACTATTTTACTTTAAAAGCAAAAGAAGTTCAGTATTAACTCATTTACATATCTGGTTTTCTTTCAGCAGATCATTTGTGATTTTATGCATTTTATTGCTGTTCCGAGCAAATATGAACCGCAATATTAGTAATAGCGCAATTATCTCGATTTGAACTTAACCGCCTTTGGTCCAGTTCATTCTGCTTACGTCGCAATAACGTGGTTTAGCGACTTAAAATTGCCTGTGAATGCCACGTCGTGGCGCCCATTGCCAGAAGCCAGTTCCACGTCACGTAAATTCGACGTCAGCGTTGATTAAAAACATTAGTCGTACGAGGTAAAAATTCCATTTAGAGTATACTAACACAGTTTCATGTCGACTAAGACCATGTAAGTACAGTGCAATTTATTCCAGAAAACACAAAAAGCGAATGCAAATAAATGTTGCAGTTTCGCCATTTTAAGTAACAAAAAGAAGAAATTCCCTGCTATATTATTCCACGAGTCCAACCGTTGCGACATAAACTGTCACGCAAACTGTACACATCAGGCGGTGCGTTTTAAACAAGACCACCTTAAATAAATAATAAATCCAAGAGGGCAAAACAGCAAAATCGTGAAATTTAACGATCCCGTATGCGACCGTGTATTTTTCCCATTCGTGTGTACTCTTTTTATTATGATTTCGTCGGAAAGCGCGACGTTAATATTTATGCATATTAATACGTAATTACAGCCCTTTTCATAAAAGACCTCGTATAATTTAAAGTATTTAAAAGTTCGTTCCGTATTATAATTGCAATTTCAACTTTGTCGTGCATATCGAGGGGAGGGAGGGGCGGTCGACGGCAAAACACGGCGCGGACCTTTTGTGTAAGCCTTGCTTTATTTTTCTTAAAACTTTTCTACTTTATAAGAACATTTCTTTCCTGTATAAACTCCCTTTTATCTCCCGACCATTATTAAAAAAAGTTCGCGCGTTCACCTTAAATAAAAATGCCCTTCTGCGTTTATCGCGGCGGCCAAACCTCGATTTAATTTATAACAGTGCTTTTATTTTAACGAAATCTCGCAGTGTTCGTTTTTTAGGAATTTCAGGGATTTCGACGGGAACACCGCCTGCGGGCATTTTTGCAAAAGCTTTGATCTAGCATGCGGAACGCCGTGTAATAGTTTTATGTCATACAATCGCTCTTTGTCTTGTAGTTTTTGTGACAGTTCCACCAGACTCCACTTTTGCATACAACCGACTTATTAAAGGAAACAGCAAACGCGATAATCAAGAAAAACTACGAAATTTATAATTAAACGAAGTTTAAACACACCTTAATGGACTTTTAAAACTTTGAAAAGTTTGCGAGGAAATGTGGTTAGATAAATGAATTTTTCTTCTCTTTTTTGAATGCTAGATGGTTTTATTGCAGTTCTTTTCTTATTGGACGACTTTGCTCCGGCTTTTAGAGGTTCCATTATTTCCATTATAAATTAAAACTCCGGCATATATGAAACTAAACATAGTTTTACGAAACCCGAAACAGAAGCAACGCGAATTATGTAAAGTTTGAAAATTAGGAAACCTCTCGATCATATCCTATAGCGGTTTCTGTAATAAATTAAACTTTGTAGCCAAGTTTGTCCGCATGCATGGGATTCTGCAATTTCAAAACAATTTATTAATGCAACTACCATTATAATATATTCGTGTATGTAATGAAGACAAGATAAACCAAGTAAACTTATTGTTGCACCAACTAGAGTAAATTGCTCACCTCCAATGTCAGAACTGTGTACTCACCACATAATTTCATATACAAATAAAAATCAACAACAGCTGGTATTTGGAAATTTACTAAAATAACATCTAACAACTCTTATTCTTTGAAGTACGTTCCACTAAATGAACATAGCGTTGCTTTAAAAGCTTTTATATACAAAATTCAAAGCTGAATCGTTATCTTTGAAGGTTTCCCTAATTTCTGCGATTGTTTTCGCCCAACCGAACCCCGTTCCACCTGCTCATAAGTTCAATCGTTCATTCTTCATCTCTCTTAGGATCATATACTTATTCAGAGGTCTTTCATAACACTGACTGATTTTTCTTTCAATAATAATCACTTACTTTTTTCTGATCTGTAACCAAAACTAGAACCAGTTGGAGGTCCGTGTCGTGGAAAATCGTAAGCTTTAATGAGAGCTTTCAAGTGTGCGTGCACTATTGTCACTTTATTTTAGGTTTACTTGCGTCCAGCGTAGCGAATAATCCGTAGTGCCAGAAGGTAAGAGGTCTTTGCTTGTACTTAACGTGTTGTTTCGTATTAAGTCGGGTCTACGAAGGCATTTTTAAGTCGTTGAGAATAGGGCGCGCGTGTCACAGACAAAGGAATATTTTATTATTTCTCAGGTCTTTCTGACGCAACGATTATGAAAGCTTCGTGGAATATGTGTGCCCTAGCTATAGCTTGTTCGTCCTATCAAATTTCAATAGTGTAGCTTAATTTAATCCAAAGTATCTTATATTATTTCGTCAAACAGATTATCTTAGCATTAGAGGGCTCTTTAAATTGTCCTTTCAGCCGAGAATGAAAATTCTGATGGGTTTATATAACTTGCGATGAATTTAACGTTAACGTAGAGACTGAACTATGGCGGGATGAACGGTTTCATTGTTTCTCAAATTGTTGCAGCCTCATAAAAAGTGTTAAATTACTTAAGCTGCACTGTTCTCACTTCCGAAACGTTGTACTTTTAGCTAGTAGAACAAAAGCAAGTCGACTGAAGCAAGTTCATTATAACAATAGTAAGTTAAAAATTCATTTTCAGTGTGGCAGATAAACAGAAAAAAATTGTACGTATCATATTTACAATAACTTATTTATATACTTATTTTATAGAAAAAAAAGGATACTTAGGTATTTACATTGAAAAATAAGGATTTTGGACAATTTTTAACGACGTACTTAATCAGGAGTTTCCAAGATTCTTTCAAATCCTTAAAAAATAAAGAACCAATGGCCCTCAAGATTCTTTCATATTCTTTAAAAAACACCAGGGTCAGCCGAGGTACTTTCAAACCTTTCCAAAATAAAACACCAAGGGCTCTCAAGATTCTTCCATATTCTTAAAAAATATCATAAACTCCCAAGGTTCTTTCAAACCTTTTTAAAAATAAGACACCAGGGGCCCTCAAGACTCTTTCATGTCCTCAAAACAAGACCAGATGCTCCCAAGATTCTTTCAAACCTTTCAAAAATAAAGGACTCACGACCCGCCAAAATTATTCCATATTCTTAAACAAAAAACACAGACAGCCAAGGTATTTTAAAAAATAAAACACCAAGGGCTCTCGCGATTCTTTCATAGTCTTAAAAAACACCACGAGCTTCCAAGATTCTTTCACAGCCTTAAAATACACCAGGGCCATCAAAGAATATTTCATGTATTTAAAAAGAACACAAATGGGTTTTCTAGATCCTTTCAAAACCATTAAAAAATAAAACACCAACGGCCCTCAAGATTGTTTCATCTTTTTCAAAAATATCCTGGGCAGCCAAGGTACTTTGAAATCTCTTCTAAAATAAAATACCGAGGGCTCTCAATACTCTTTCATGTATAAATTAACACGAGTAGCCCCTAAAATTCTTTCATAGTTTTGAAAAAACACCAGTTTCTTTCAAACCTATTCAAAAATAAAACACCAGGGGCCTCATGATTCTTGCATATTCTTAAAAAACCACCACGAACCCCCACGATTCTTTCATGTCTTTAAGAAAAAACACACGAGGCTCTAAAAATTCTTCCAAACCCATTTCAAAAATAAAACACCAACGGCCCCTGAGATTGATTCTTTGGTATTCTTAAAAAATATACCAGGGGTAGCCAAGGTTCTTTCAAACCTTTAAAAAAAAACACCAGAAGCCCTCAAGATTCTTTCATGTTCTTAAAAAAACACCAGCGGCTCTCAAGATTCTTTCAAACTCTTTAAACATAAAACGCTAACGGTTCCCAAGATTCTTTCATATTCTTAAAAAACACCAGTAGCCTCCAAGATTCTTTCACGGTCTTAAAATACACCAGGGGTACTCAAGGTTCCTTCAAACTTTTTCAGAACTACACACCCGGGTCATCAAAGAATACTTGATGTATTTAAAAAGAACACAAATGGGTTTTCAAGATCCTTTCAAAACCTTTAAAAAAATAAAACACCAACGGCCCTCAAGATTGTTTCAAATTTTTCAAAAATATCCTGGGCAGCCAAGGTAATTTGAAATCTCTTCTAAAATAAAATACAGAGAGTGTATAAAAAAAAAACACGAGTAGCTCCTAAAATTCTTTCATAGTCTTGAAAAAACACCTTTGATTGTCCAAAGTTTGTTTCAAACCTTTTCAAAAATAAAACACCAGAGACCTCATAATTCTTTCACATTCTTAAGAAAACGCCAGGAATCCCCAAGACTCTTTCATGTCGTTAAAAAAAAGCACCAGGTGTTCTAAAAATTTTTTCAAAACCATTTTAAAAATAAAACACCAAAAGTCTCTGAAATTCTTTCATTTTAAAACATTTTAGCGGCAGCCAAGGTTCTTACAAATCTTTTCAAAAATACCAGGAGCTCTTAAGATTCTTTCGTATTAAAAAAAAAAACACGAGTAGCCCCTAAAATCCTTTCATAGTCTTGAAAAGACACCACGGGCAAACAAGTTTATTTCAAACCTTTTCAAAAATAAAACACCAGGGGCCTCATAATTCTTTCATATTCTTAAGAAAACACCAGGGACCCCAAGATTCTTTCTTGTCCTGAAAAAAATACCAGGAACTATAAAAATTCTTTCAAAATCATTTCAAAAATAAAACACCAACCGCCCCTGAGATCCTTTGGTATTCTTACAAAATATACCAGGGGCACCCAAGGTTCTTAGAAACCTTTTCAAAAATAAAACAACAGGGGCTCTCAAGATTCTTTCATATTCTTTTAAGAAAACACCAGGGACCACCAAGATTCTTTCATGTCCTTAAAAAAAACACCAGGGGTTCTAAAAATTCTTTCAAAACCATTTTAAAAATAAAACACCAAAAGTCCCTGAAATTCTTTCATACTCTTAAAAAACATTTTAGCGGTAGCCAAGGTTCTTACAAATCTTTTCAAAAATAAAACACCAGGGGTTCTTAAGATTCTTTCGTATTAAAAAAAAACACGAGTAGCCTAAAATCCTTTCATAGTCTTGAAAAGACACCACGGGCAAACAAGTTTATTTCAAACCTTTTCAAAAATAAAACACCAGGGGCCTCATAATTCTTTCATATTCTTAAGAAAATACCAGGGACCCCAAGATTCTTTCATGTCCTTAAAAAAATACCAGGAACTATAAAAATTCTTTCAAAATCATTTCGAGAATAAAACACCAACCGCCCCTGAGATTCTTTAGTATTCTTAAAAAATATACCAGGGGAGCCAAGGTTCTTAGAAACCTTTTCAAAAACAAAACAACAGGGCTCTCAAGATTCATTCATATTCTTTTAAGAAAACACCAGGGACCACCAAGATTCTTTCATGTCCTTAAAAAAAAAGACCAGGAACTATAAAAACTCTTTCAAAATCATTCCAAAAATAAAACACCCACAGCTCCTGAGATTTTTTCGTATTTTTAAAAAATATGCCTAGGCAACCAAGGTTCTTTCAAACCTTTTCAAAAATAAAACACCAGGAGCTCTCAAAATTCTATAATGTTTTTAAAAACACGACAAGCCTCTAAAATTCTTTCATAGTCTTGAAAAAACACCAGTCTTTTTCAAGCCTTTTCAAAAATAAAACACCAAGGGCTCTCAAGGTTCTTCAACGTTCTTAAAAAAACACGACGAGCCTCTGAAATTCTTTTATAGTCTTGAAAAAATAAGAGTTTCTTTCAAACATTTTAAAAAATAAAACACCAGGGGCCTCATGATTCTTTTATAATCTTAAGAAAACACCAGGGACCACCAAGATTATTTCATGTCCTTGAAAAAACACTAGGAACTCTAACATTTCTTTCAAAATCATTTCAAAAATAAAACGCCAATTAAAATCTGAGATTATTTCGTATTTTTAAAAAATATACCAGGGACAGCCAAGGTTCTTTCAAACCTTTTCAAAATAAAACACCAGAGGCTCTCAAGATTCTTTAGTGTTCTTAAAAAAACACGACGAACCTCTAAAATTCTTTCATAGTCTTGAGAAAATTCCAGTTTTTTTTAAACTTTTTAAAAAATAAAACATCAGGGGCCTCACGATTCTTCTATATTCTTAAGAAAACACCAGGGACCACCAAGATTCTTTCATGTCCATGAAAAAACATTAGGAACTCTTAACAATTCTTTCAAAATCATTTCAAAAATAAAACGCCAATTAAAATCTGAGATTATTTCGTATTTTAAAAAAATATACCAGGGACAGCCAAGATTCTTTCAAACCTTTTCAAAAATAAAACACTAGGGACTCTCAAGATTCTTTAGTGTTCTTAAAAAAACACGACGAACCTCTAAAATTCTTTCATAGTCTTGAGAAAACCCCAGTTTTTTTCAAACTTTTAAAAAAATAAAACATCAGGGGCCTCACGATTCTTCTACATTCTTAAGAAAACATCTGGGACCACCACGAGTCTTTCATGTCCTTGAAAAAACACCAGGAACTCTAACAATTCTTTCAAAATCATTTCAAAAATAAAACGCCAATTAAAATCTGAGATTATTTCGTATTTTTAAAAAATATACCAGGGACAGCCAAGGTTCTTTCAAATCTTTTCAAAAATAGAACACCAGGGGCTCTCACGGTTCTTTAGTGTTTTTAAAAAAACACGACGAGCCTCTAAAATTCTTTCAGTTTCTTTGAAACTTTAAAAAAAAATAAAACACCAGGGGCCTCATGATTCTTACCTTCAAGATTATTTCATGTTCTTAAAAAAAACGCCAGGGGCCCTCAAGATTCTTTCAAACTCTTACCAAACACCGACGACCCTCAAGATTCGCTCATATTCTTAAAAAAAAAGCCAGGGACAATCGAGGTTCTTTCAAACTTGTTCAAAAATAAAACACCAAGGGCGCTCAAGATTCTTTTTCATGTTGTTAAAAAAACACCACGAAGCCCCACATTTCTTTCAAAGTCGTTCAAAACAGAACACCAGGGACTGTTTTAAATAAAAATAAACAGTTCAATTAAAGAGAGTTCAATGGAAACAAAATTAATATCTGCACAAGAAATTCTTGTTTCTCAAATTTAGATTACATGATATTTACTATAATAGTATATTAAGTAACAAGTTTTATAAACGCCTCTTTTGACACGAGTTTGTTTAGGCACAAACGGAGCGAAACGAAGCGAGTGTTTACAGAAGAGCGTTACAAAATAACCTTTTTCTACGACTTCAAATTAAAACTATAATTATCCAAATTTCTAAAGTACGCGAACAGAACGTCTTCCGAAAAGAAATCGTTTGCCATACTTGTAGCTGCTGTTTATGCAGCCCTTTGATTTTCGGTAGAGTGCCTATGAAAATGTCTCCATTTTCAGTAACGTTTGCATCCACCTTCGTTGACATGCAATGCACTTTATTTGAGCGATGCCTGACACCGCTTGGAAATGACAAGTAGTGACAAGAACAAATGACACCATTCAAAACTAACTCAATTTCAGATTGTTTTTAGAGCCGTGTTTAATGAACATGAAAATTGCCAAACGCACCCAAGACGTGACTAATGAACCCGAACACATCTTCGGCCCAGCCATGGATCATGAAACTATGGTTAAAACATCGTTTAGCGCCGTGCATTCACGGTTTTCGATGCGCGAGTAGAAAAAACAAATTATTGTGCAGATAGGTGTAAAGAAGCTGTACAGAAATACATAGCTATGTTTCAAGTCAGTTTTCACAACAATCAGTCGAGTGGTTTTGGAGATTATTTGTCTAATAAAATCGACAAAAGATGACACATAGACGAACGGAAGGGGAAGCCCTACTTTTTCATACTCGACCGTTTCCCTTGTTTTAAAACAGGTAATAAAAGACTAAAAATACGCTAAGACAAATTTCAAGTTGTAATGAATTAGGAGTATTTTTGAACAAATTTATTAGAGGTTTTACGGATATAACATACAACAATTGTGGTACTTATTGAATCTGATTTTTGAGTGAAAGGGAAAATTCTGAACCAACTTTTACAAAATTACTCGTCTTTACAGTGATAGACTTCTAATACCTTGTTATGCAACGTATATTTTTCATAAGACTATTTCGAATTCCCCTGTAACGTTGCGTGTGTAATGCTGGTGGCCGCAGTTCCGGCGTCCAACCCCAATCAAAATAAACCCAATATTTAATTGCGCCACCCTTTGCTATACTGATCACCTGATTAAACGCCACAACAAGGTAACTTTATAGCTACAAATCTGACATTTATGCTGACACCTGTTTACAAAACGGTCCTCGTGTCTCGTTCCTGCCTAATTAACGTTGAATCTCCCGTCGATCGGGTTTTCACAGTGAGTTCTTCACTAACACATCGATCCTCTCTCGCCCTATTTCCTCCGACGTCAATAAACCATCTTCACGACTATGATAGGCATCCACACACAACGACAAATTAGTGAACTGAATTAAAGAAAATTGCCATAACCATAAAGTAAAGAATGCAAGGAGACGACGAGAAGAAAAAAAATGGAAAAGTTACAAGCCGCGACATAATCGCCAATTTTATTGCATCCAATTATCGTAAATTTGTAAGTGAGGTATTTTAAGGGCTTCTAGTCAGTTTTACGACAGTATCAAATTGAAACAAACAGTGGTTGGGTTTCGTTTAAGCAATCGTTCCGTTCCTCCGCCATCATCGGGTATCTTTTCATGTATTATTAGAGACGTATTCTTTTCCGCCCCGTTGGACACCCAATATTCATTTCAATCATAAATTCCCATCCAATTTCGAGGATGAATGACAAATTTCGCATTGAAATGAATATTGCCTCCGGTCTATTGATTCTATATACACTCCGTTCTTCGTTAGATATTCCGGAACAGTCATCGCCTCTTCTGAAATTATTAAAAAGCCACAAAGCCGAAATCTGCGTTGTATTAAGCGTCCTAGAGGGGGTTTGTCAACACGTAGTTTCGTCTTAAATTATAGCGCCGACATAAACTGGCCCATTTAAGCTGGCAGTGATGTAAAATTTAATGAAGTTCTCCACCGGATGATGGGGCGAGTTTCCTGGAAAGATTTTCCCATATGAACACAAACGCGCCCCTCGAGGCAAAAATCACGAAAATGCAGCAGCTGGTTGTTGTGATGAAAAGCCTACTAAACAAAATTATGAAAAGAAAACAACCCCCGAGTTTACATTTTATTAAGTGTATTTATACAAAGCACAAGTTTAATGATAGTTACAATGGATATCTTTCACGAACGCCGTATTATTTAAACAACTCACCCCTGCTTTAACGGATAAATGAAAGCTAAACATTGAGGGTAAGAAATAAATTGCGGCAGAAAAAGGAATTCCGACACGACCACGACTCCTCTCCTTCTTTATTAATTCAAAATAATTCGTCCCGGATTAAAATTAAAGTGCTCGTCAAAACTCACGAAAATGGAAAGTTTGATAAACGAAGATGTCACTATCAAGATTAAATACTAGAGATTAAAAATTGACGAAAAAAAATCGGACTGGAATGAATTCAGAAACAGAATAAAACTGGAAGCTTAAGAAATCAGAAACGAAGGTTTATGGACTAGGGTCAATATTAGAAACTGGCACAGAAAGGGAAAGGAAAGGCAACACGTATTATATAAGCATGCGTCAGGGAATATAGGAAGTCGCTATGAGAAGATTATATTTTGTGTTACAGTGAACATACAAAATAAATTGATATTCTTTCTCGATGAATTACAATCTCAGAAAAACTGGATACAATTATATCGATATTACAAAAATATATTAATTACAGGTGTTTTCAATGCCAACATATGATAAATGAAAGCAAAATTAAAGGCAGGACAAGATCTTACAATGATATGCCGACTGAGTATTCACGTCAAAGTAATAGGCAAACAGTATGAGAGGCCTATGAAGTGTGTTCTATCAACAGGCGCAAGACGACAGATTTAGATAGTAACATATACCTAAAACAGCCATGTCGAGAAGTTAGGTAAAGCTATAGGAATGCTGTAGAATGAAGTAATCCCAAAATACTGATAAAACTAGGACGTGACAACTTAACCTTAAATTTTCATCCAATATTACAGGAAATAAACGTAAAAAAAAAGATTAAAATATTTATCATTGGATAAATTGTAAAACTGAACTCAATCAAAAAATAAAACTGGAATAGAAAATACGGCACTCTAAATGCACTAAAACAACGAATGCCAGCTGTTGCATTTCTCTCAAAAAACCACAAAAAACGCGGACGGAAAATGTGCAAGTTTAGGAATAAAGAATGGACTAGAAAAGCGACTGTAGCGGAACCAGAAAAAGAATCAAGCGTCTGTAAAAAGTAAGTCGCGAACAATATTTTTCGTTTTTGAATTTTTTTGATAGAATGAATGGAGCAGAATTTCTTTCAAAGTCGAAGGGTGATGAATAAATACCGCTAACCATTAATTCAAAATAATTCGTTATCGTTTCCGGATTAAAACCGGAGCGATTGTCAACAGTCGGCAAAAAATTTCCGGAAGTGGGAAAGGCGCGAGCGTTCCTCCGGGGGGTGTTATTAGCGTCACTCTTCAATTCCGTTCGGATAACTGCGGCAATAAAACGTCCGGAACGCCAGATTAGCAAATTTGAACATGCAAAATAAATTACATAAAAGATCGTAAAGAAAATAAATATTTCGGAATGATACGGAGTGGTGCGTGAATTCGGCCCGGCAGTTTCATTTTATGGCCGTCGGGAATAAATTTATAGAATGTTGACGAATTTCCATGCAAATGGAACGATATCATAATATTATAGTCTCGTATATCGGGGAGGGCCATCCCGATCAATTGCAACATGGCCCAATAATTGAGACAAATGCTCCAAACTGGAATCGATGACTGGAAATGGAATACCAACGGGCTTTCCATAAATCATAAGAACAGGATTTCTCAGCTCACTGGCTTGCTTAAGTTAACAGAAGCAAAAAGCGAACGAATAATCGGCTGCTGAAATAATTAAAGCAAAAATCTCTGGGGCGACGTGTAAGCAAATTATTTTCATAAATTCATACGAACCTGATTCCATAATGGGTGTAATTTATTGTTTCTGAAAATTAAATTAATGTTTATTTAATTCGGAATGTGTATATTTAAAGCATAATTATTATGGATAATATAATTACTTGGCACTGCACAGCAAATGAATATTTGTTGCCGATTTGAAATTTCTTGTTTACTAATTTAATGCAAACAAAATGGATATTTGCCATTGTTGTTCATCCAGCTTTTTCACGAACAGAATATGCGTTGTACGCATGTAAGGTAATAAAAATTAACGACAAAATCTAACTAAGTACTAAGTATTTATTACGAGTTATATAATAAACTTGGAAGTTCGTCCAAATGACCCAGTTACGATAATTTCCTTAGCTATCGCTCAAAAGGTAATGACGATACAAACCTATTTTGTCTTCTAATGTGATTTAAAGTGCTGTCACAAATACCAAAGAATTCTAGGTAAAAAGTGAAATAGTAATGAATATAACTTTATATTAAAAACGGAAAACTGTGCTCGGGAATTTATGGGAGTCACTTTTGGTGTAACTATATATTTCAAGCAACTACAGTTTAAGATCTGAAAGAAATACTATTAAGCTGAAACGCTAGACTAAAATCTACATAAGCGAGTAAAGAGAGAGATGAGTAAAGGTCCATTTATAAACTTGTCGCTGACGTTGTCGTTCGCCGTTGACGTTGCCGTAAGATAAATATCTACGCAGCGAAGGTATGCGTCGTTTATATCATCCATTGACGTTGCCGTTGAAAATTGGCACACCCTTGAGGTGACGTTCGAGATGACCAACTTTCAACTTTCGCCGTTACGTTGCCGTTGATGTAGGGGGAACATTTTTCTGGTTGACAGCACTAATTCCACGAAATTTTCCATTTTAAATATGTTTTAAGTTTCATGTTATGAAAAGAAGTCTACACATATTCAAACAAAAAGGCAAAATGTAAGCCAGCCCGCCCACCCACCCTAACTCAATTGTGATGATTTTTTTTTCGCCGTGAACCAAGTGGGTTGAGCTTAACTGCAAAATACTTATTTCTTTACAAGAAATTAAAAACATGTTTTTGAGTATCGTGTTGTTCAAAGAATACTATGTATATTAAGAAAAAAAGCCAAAATATAAACCCCGCCCACCCACTCCTTAATTGTGATGATTTTTTTTTATTCTTAGAAACTAAAAACACGTTCAAAATGGTAAATTTTTGTAAGGAAATATGGATCTTGAAATTAGGCTCCGCCCCTCGATCTGACAACGAATGAAAAATTCATCACAATTGAGAATTGAGATCGGGGCAAGTATGGGTGGATCTTTGGCTTTATTTTTTTTCGATTTAGAACAAGTTTTAAGTTTGTTGTTGTGAAAAGAAGACTACGATATTAAGAAAAACAAGGCAAAATGCAAGCTCCACCCACCCACCCTATCTCAATTATAATGATGTTTTTTTATTCGTCGTGAGTCGGGGGCGGAACTTAATTGCAAAATCCTTGTTTTTCTACAAGAAATTACCAGTAAAACAAATTGTTAAGTAACTGTGTTGTTCAAGGAACCTATATGTCTTAAGTAAAAATGAAAGCCAAAGATTAAGCCCCGCCTAGACCCGCCTCGGTCTAAATTGTGATGAATATTTCATTCGTAAGTCGAGGGGAGGAGCATAAAGGCAGAATTCATATTTCCCGTCAAAAATTTACCATTTTGAACAAGTATTAAGTTTGTTGTTGTGAAAAGAAGACTACGATATTAAGAAAATCATATTTTTAATTTCTCGTGGAGAAATAAGGGTTTTGCAGTTAAGCTCCGCCTTCTTGGCTCACAACGAATAAAACAGAAATCATCACAATGGAGATAGGGCGGGTGGGCGGGGCTACATTTTGTCTTTTTCCCTAATATAGACTTATTTCGACAACAATAAACTTAAAACATATCTAAAATGTACATTTTTGTAGTAATCAACCTAAATCCTCCACTTTTCTTCTGCAACCCCTTTAAATACGGCAAAAGTTGAACATCAAAGTTACTACCAACGGCAACTTGAAAACGGACTTTATAAATGACAATTTTCAGCTGTAAAAGCTACGTCAGCGGGAACTTCACCGTCAACAGTAAGTTTATAATAAGGTACGAGACAAAAAATTATCACGGTGCAATTTTTTAAGAATTTTTTATTATCTAGACCTTTGACTAAATAATACACCCAGTAGAAGTTAATTTAGTATACAAAAATGCTTTTTTCAGTGATATTTTTGCATCAAATAATTTCTGATCTGTGAAAACTCAATTGTGTCAAGAAATTTTGAGACAAAAAATTATCACGCATCACTTTTTGTATAAAAATTAATTAGAAAAACGTAGTATGCGTAATTGTTGTTTATTTGTATGATATGCACGATATGAAATTGTTTGTTAGAACTGATAAAGTGTCGAAATATAATTGGCTGAGCTACAATAATTGTCTTTCGCCATGGGCAAAGAAAACGATTTAACAGAACGTGAAAAAGGACAGATTGAGGCATACTATGACCAAGGTTTGACTTTTGCAGAAATAGGATGAAAGACTGGAAGAGATCGGACCACAATCTCCAAGTTTGTAAGAAAGAAATACAGTGAAAATGGACGACAAAATTGTGGAAGAAAAGAAAAACTCACTGCACGTGCCAAAAGATCCATTGTGACTCCGGGTATAAAGGATAACATGTCGTCTCAAATGATAAAGACGACCCTAGGACTTCCTGTTCACAAAAGAACAGTTTTGCGAGTACTGGCTAATGACAAAAATGTTAAATATGCCAAATATAAGAAACAACAAATGTTAACAAAAGAACATATTCAAAAACGTCGTGAATGGGCCAGAGAAATGCGGACGAAAAATGAAGAATGGTTCCAGATAGTTTTTTCAGATGAAAAGAAAGTTAATCTTGATGGTCCTGATGGTTTTAGATATTATTGGCACGATTTACGGAAAGAACCAAAGTATTTGTCAAAACGAGTTCAAGGAGGTGGCAATGTTATGGTCTGGGGTGCCTTTAGTAACTTAGGAAATAATAACTTAGCATTAATCAAATCGAATGGACTTTCTGAATTACCAAGATGTGTTGGAAATGCACCTCAAACCACCTTTGAACCTATTTCAAGACAGCAAAGTGGTTTTTCAGCAAAATAATGCGTCGATTCATGTGTCTAATTCATCGAAAACGTGGTTTCAACGACAAAATATAGCTTTGCTATAATAGCCTGCGAAAAGCCTACATCTCAACCCTATTGAGAATGTATGGATTTCTCTTGTACGAGAGGTTTATAAAGATGGGAAGCAGTACGCAACAGTTAATGAATCAAAAGATGGTATCTTGGGGGCTTGGGAGAATTTGGACGTCAATTACTTCATCCATTTGGTCAATTCTATGAAGCAACGCGTCTACAATCTCATAGAAGCAGGTGGAAAATACATTGGGTATTAAATTAGTTTTCATTTAGTTAGTTAGTTATTTCCCTTTTAAGCGTGATAATAATTTGTCACAATAAGTCTGTTAACAAAATTACATATTTTCAATAAATTTCGTTCAGTTCAGTGTTTTCTGTGAAAATGTTTTATTAAATTAATTAAAAATGGAATTGCTCAATCAACCAGGTGTCTTCACTTTCTTTTAATACATTTAGGCAAAAATTCTGCACCGTGATAATTTTTTGTCTCGTACCTTATCAGTTTTTTTCCGTGGCTTCATGTGAAAGAACTTTTCAAAATTAAAATTGATAAAATCGTGCTTAAGGTGGACAATGAGCTAAGCGCGACTAAACAATTCTTCCATTTTATCAATTTATTTATCAAAAAAAAAGAGAGGAAAGTAAATTAGAAATTAGAAAAATCAGCCGAGAACGTTAATAATTACTTTAGGGAAGGCTGTAGGCTTTCATAGAATGGTTTTTCTTGGCTGTTCAGTCCGCAAGTTTAAATTTCGTCGCCCTCCTAGCGGCAAGACTGTGAACTAACCACTCAAAACGTATTGAATTCAAACCCATTTTTTTCAATAATTGTTCGTTTTTGTTAAAAACACTGCCAAGAACTGTACTACTAATTTTCCCATAATACGTATTATGAATTAATTTATGTTATATTTTGAATTTAATAAAGATATTATAAATAAATTGTACTCTACTAACAAATATATAATATCATAGGGATCTTCAAAATCCGTTACTTTGTCAGTATGACGATTTTCAAGCGATTCTATGATGTTTAAAACACAAAAAAGAAGAAAAAACAGACGACAATGGTGCTTTTTTTACGATATTTCTCTTATAACTTATAATACATCTACATTAATAGCGTGTTTGCGCGAAATATTTTCTTATAATTTTTTTTCTTATGCTTACACTTACCTTTATAACTTATGTCTTATAATTATAACACTCATAATCGTTACATCTTATATTGACAACAATAGAATTTTTTTACAATGTCAATCAGTGTCATTTAGAACTCTAATTATGTCGCAACTGAAAAAGAAACTCTTTTTGTATTAACTGATACACTGAGTAGTTCTGAACATCTTCTATATTGCCACAAGTCGCCAAAATTTCTAAATAATTCATGTGCAAAATTAATTAATTTACGTGTCAGAAAGTCAGTTCTGCTTGCCAATGTAAGGTCCTAAGCCGTCAGCATAACTGTTACAATTATGCTTACAACTATAATTATAAATTATAAATGTAAGCATAAGGTAAACTGCATAAGAAACTGTTTTGCGCAAACATGCTAATATCATTTTATTAAAGGAAAAAGGAAAAAATTATTATTCGTCCTCTAGCGAGTCCCCCTAACACCATTGTCCATTACTAATACTATGATCCTTCTAAAAGCTCATAAATTACATACTCTTACTGCGTCTTTGTAAAAATAGATTCAGATCCAGCACTTACTTACCTATAAGTAAAAATGTGTAATGTAATGACACAAAAAACGTTTTTAATTGTTGCGATGAAAAAATCTTTCATTAATTACACCTCGCATTCAATTCCAACAAATCTACTACTATCAGTTTTGACACAAAACCATCAATCTACGTGGATAAATTAAAAAACGGGTAATTTCACGTTTGTCATTTTCAAGGCATGTTAGGTAAATTCGTTATTCTTTGCAGTTGATTTATTGATTCGGGCCGTAAATGATAAATAACCCGAATTCTTGTTTAGAAAATGTATAAAAAGAAAATACGTGTATATTCGAATCAGCCATTCTTGAATAACTCGGTAGATGCCGGTGAATTTCCATTACAGATGTTCTTAATCACTCGACAATGGCTCTTTGCTGTATCTGACGAGAACGATAAAACTCCTTTTGACTATTAAACGAGTTGATTGTAAAAACGACCAATTCCCGCAGATTTCAACAGTTTTACTTAATAATTTTAATGAGATCGTCTTGGTAATAAGATCCATCAGGCCGTAATGGCACAGTTTACGTTAAGTAGTGTATCTTGCTTGTTGCTAGAGGCCAATCTTGTTTTCTTCTTCGTTTTAATGGTCGGTTACAAATAAGCGTATTTGGTGAGGGTTGATGTAGCCGTCCTGCTCCATCCTTTGAAGACGAATAGGGTGCAGAAAGAGGATAAGACGTGAGTACGTGCTATTGGAATTTCGGGAACACTCAATGGGACATTCTGGTGAAATATGCTTTCCATTACGAGTTCGCATTAAAGATATGGCTGAAAAAACTTTTAAAGGATCGTTCATATTATTTATTTTCTTGACTCATTTGAGTCTTATGGGACGTAAAACTTTTCTAGTTTAAATTTGTTGCCGAAAACAAACAGAAAACGGCAACAAACACGGTGGAGGGGAAATCCAATGTTCGAAACGAAATTTTAATAACAAATCCGGAAAGGAAATTTAGTGATTGCAACGGCAGACATAACACACGTCCGACGCAATCGATACCATAAAAATTCTAACGAGAGGGTGGAAAGTACACACAACTGAATAAGGCAAACTTTTTGATAAAAAATCGGCAAATATTTAACGTAGAAACAAGCGCACCGATACACCATATATTTGCATAAGTTTAATAATACTTTTTCTCTTTCCTGTTAAACAGATCGTGAACTTTTAATAATTGAATATCGACCGGTTGCGCCCTCACCCTCGATACTGCTTACTGTGTGATTTGCTTTGTGCAACCAATTACAAGTTTTGACGTTGTTCGTGCAATTTTTTTACGCCCTCGATGCACGTTGTGCCTATTAATTTTACTCTATTTATCGAATCAAGTGCTGTGGAGGCTCTTTTGTACTTTGGATTTTCTAATTCGCCGAGTCGGACTGCATTCTGCACTGTTATGCAAACAAACCCCTTTGAAGTTTTTCAATAAAAGTTAAAAGGGCCCTTTGAACAACATCACTCTACAAAACAAACAAAAACATTAAAATAATATATCTGAATTGCCTTTGCGCGCAAAACAAGACAACTCGAATTTAATCTAACGTGAAAGGCACTTTTATTAGTTTTGTGCATAATGCAATTTACGACCACCGACGATGGGGAGGGAGCCCAAGAACAGAACTCTGCGGCCTGCAGCCGCAGGATATTAATAGTTGTTACATTCTCGACCCAACTATTAAATACATTCACGTTCTCATTTGCCCGGATTTTTAATTCCCCGACGCCGTAACGACCTTAATGCATCGATGGAACAATTACTCTAATTGCATTTTGTAAACCGTTTCATTCCATAGAACAACATTTGCAACAATGTATGCCCGTAATTCTGGCAATATGTGCCACCATCAACTGCACGGAGACACTCCTTAATCAAAATTTAATTGTGTACTTGAAGTTATCGACGACCAATTTTATGAGCCACTTTGTTCTCTCCTTTTTTCGATGCAATTTGTTTTATTTGTCTTCGAGTTGCGTTTTTCTTTTATGTCGACTTTAATATACCCAATCGATAAACGGGACGATGATGGATTTACTGATTTCGTTTGACGTCAGCTCACTTTTCTCAACCTTCCTATTCTATATCGCATATTGAATACACTTAGCTCGCAAACTACAATGCATCAAACGAAATTGTTACAAAATAAATGGAATTTATGGATAGAGCAAACGTCACACTTTGTCAAAGTAGAAAAGTCTCTTGTTCAAAACAATTTCTACTAAAAAGAAAGTTCACAAAGCGATATCAATCTAAAAAAGCCCCAGCGACTTCGTACATTGCGGATTAAATTTATCTTCTTAATCTTTCAAAATTTTACCTTCTCTATCAATTCAACGAAAAACACCCTCAAACTCAGTTCTCAATCCGCACGTGATAAAAGCCAAGTTAATGACACGTTACGCAATAAACAAAACAATTAGGGCGGTTACCGTACTGCCGATTCCAATTTTCCGCAGGTTCAACTTTACATTCTGCACAAGCCACCTTCTTGGCAAAATCATACACAATTTCGGCGGCCTTTAGTATGCTAATAGAATTATTAACGGACATTTTTTTCTGCAAGTCTGTATACGTGTGGAAATATTTTGTATGCACGAACTGTAGTTTCCGTTACTCCTCGGCACTTTTATTTAATTTTTTGTTGTATTACTGAGATACATATCTATGAAAAATATATAAATATCTAAAACGTCGACCACAATTTATTAACGACTACTGTCATATTTCTGCATTCCGCCACGGGCCTTTTGGCAACTCTCGACTTCGCCTCGAACTCTTCATTTCTTTGTAAGTTTACAATTAAATCTGATGAACTTTCATCGTTAGAATTTTCGTTATAAAGCTAACAAAACCTAGAGTCGAGTTGAAACTGCTGATACGTATCGAGAAAAGCGACCCAAATCATTTTTCCATGAAAATCGTTTGTTGTATTGATTATAAAGATAGCTCATCATGTGTGTATAATAAGAATGAATAATCTAATTATACATCAAAGGAAACAACTCATGCGCGAGAAAATTTAAAAATGCTCCGAATATAGGAGAAAAGTCCAGAACTGGTTGGAGCGTGATATATTTAAGCAATCAATTTTAGTTTAAAATTAGTCACTTCCGTCGAATGCAATTACTTGATGCGATTTCGTTCGACTTTTCCGGCTTAGATGAGGGTTGGAATGTCATCGAAGCAGCGCGAAAAACTAGGTCGAGTTATCTACATCACAACTAGGTAGTAAATACAAGGAAAAGTGTAAAATATGTGTTCTCGTCTCACGAACAATTCGAAAAAAGAGAAGGAAGCAATCCCCTCAACAACAATAAAGCAGCGAACGGAAAGCAATTAATTTTGTATTATCCCTCTCAATCTTATTATGCATCAAATCGTTAATTACAGTAATTACGACTTTTCGTATTTACAGCCCCGCATAATGTATTCCCAGTCATTATTTACAGCAAATAAAATCTCGTAAAATATTAAAGGGAGATTTAATTTATAGTTGGTACAAAGTAGTCGAAGAAAATCAAACAAAAATCCGATCGTAATGAAGTAAGAGTGTCCCTTTCCTCCGGAAAACTTAACACCCCAACCCTCCACCATCCGCACGACCCTCAAGTCTCTCAAACTTGGGGAAACTCTTGATATAGTTAGGTTAGCATGAATAATGCATGGATGCAATTTTCGTCCTACAAACTTTCGCAATATTTTATCAATTCCAACTTTATTTACGTACAAAGTAAAATTTATAACTCCGTCATAATTTCGGAGGAGGCAGGGGACGGCTACACCAACCACCTTCGATGGGTGTTAAGCGCCAAGGGGTAATTTACCTTTCACCATTTACATTACACGGATATTATTTCTGCATGATGTCGATACGATCTATGTTTCGCCCGTTGGCTTCGACGGGTAAGGTGATATGGGAATAAATTTCACCCATGGGCTTCGCTTAATTGCTTTCGGCCATATGAGCAAAACGGGGGCGGCAGCCACCTCGATCAAATCTGCCACCAGATTTCTTAGTTTCTGGACCGATATTTCGCAACTACATTTTTTACCACCCACTGATATCAATATTCAGTTCATTTACAACCCCTTCATCAGTCGCAATCAATGTTATTGTTGATAATTTGATTCTGCTATAAAACTTCACATCTGAATGCACCAAATTTGATTTAATTGGGAGGGCGCACAAGCACTGGGTCACAATTGTATTGATATCAATCAAATCATGCACCCATGACTACAATTTTACCCGAGGCACAAAATACTGGCAAATTCGTCTATTTGTAAATGTTTACTATTCAAAAATAAGAAAAAGCCAATCCGACGTTTTCGAATTTCACAATACTGCATATCAATAGACTGATATTTAAGTTTATGCAGCTGAAATGCCACCTAATCTTTAAACAACATTAATGTTTAATTTAATTTTTTTATTAATTATTTATTAAAGAATAAAGGCCCACTTACACACCTGTATTTTTGTCAAGTCAACCACGGCACGACATTCTCAATTCGGATAATGTGTTGACCAAATATGTGACACTAAATATTAACATTATTTAACTTTGTGGAAGGGCAGTTTTCACGTTTCATCCAAATCTTTCGTCGGTTCATTGAGAAGCGCAACCTTTTAGTAAAATGTACAAAGGATAAAAAATGTTTTTTCTGATGTGTGAATTTGAGCGAGAAAGGAAACACAAGTAAGAGAGTGAGTGAGAGACAATGCGAGAGGGAACGAGAGCAACTATGTACATGTACAATTCTGTGCAATAAATTTAGCAAGTCTTGTGGTCGATTTTATTGGTGCGAAAAGCTTGTAATTAACCCAATTTCAATGACAAACATACGTTTTGTTTACGTGTTTAAAGACATTACAAACAGGTTCAAGTTTCGATAATTTTCAGGAATTGGAGAAACCTTAACAAATGTAGCAAGTTCGGATTTATGCAGCCGTACTGAAGCGAAATGGCCACATATGAATTTTGTTGAAAGGACATGTGTGCTTATGTGTGTGTCTCTATTATGTCGTTATGGCAGAGCGCACCGTGAAAATAAAATGTTTACGAGTCAAAAGAGGGCGGTTTTATTTCATTGCTTATAAAGTTTAGCGATAATAAGTATGGCGACATATTTTCCAGTGTTCATAAAATTACTTATTATGGAATTGCCTCGAGGAAATGCGAGTAAAAAATTGCCCCATTGAAGACGCCATCCTTACGTTATTTTATTTTATTCGAAATTTTATTGGACCCAACAAAAGCGAACGAAATGTTTTTTTTGTTGGTGACGTCGTAAAGTTTAACACCGTCGGAATATATCACTTTGGAGTAAAATTGCGATGAGGATTTCGGAAGAGATTAATTGGAAAGGTGTGTAACAACAAGGGGATACGTTATTACGGCAACCCCTCCCCCGCCGAAAGTAATATTAAATTTTTATAAGAAGGGAAAAAAGAAATAGAAAAGTCTTTTCCGAGTAATATAGGTTTATGGCTTCCATCTGTGAGATTACTTTAGACGTTTCAGAAGAAAGTGGACTTTTCTGTGAGAGAGAGGATGAAATAAAAGAAACTCGGAAAAAATAAAAGCTTCACTTCTTTCACATACTGTTTTGTGAGCTTAAAAGCAGTTGTTATCAAACATATTCAGATGTTGTTGTCGAGTTTCACCGCTGTCCCCTCCCCAACCCCTGCTTCGCACAATGCCTCAACTTCCACCCTTCCCGCATTTTCTCAGACGATTCCATTCCGAATTATTATATTCTTATTTTTCCTCTCGCCGAATGCTCGGGACTTTGTTAAACTCTTTCTATTATTGTGCTCGTTCCAGATTTATTTTAATGCTTGTTTTCTTGTTTCACGAAACACTGACTCCTCAACAGAAATTATATTTATTGCCGAATGCACCGTTCGGAATGGAATCATCGATTCATTTTGCAATTTCCGACCGCGAATCGGATATTAATCCGACGGAAACGAGGGAAGAAACTCACGACTCCGCCTAGACCACCGTCTGATTGAACCATCAACCCCATCAAGGCCATCACACACAGAAAATCCACATGGTGACAATTGCATCAAGAACATAACTGGGGTTGACAACGCTCGCATTTCCTTTTTTCTCTCGTCATCGACCATGTAAAAATTAAAATGGATAAGTCGTAAATATTCCTGTCACATATCACTCATGTCAGAACCAAGTTCAAGTCAGTTCAATTACATTCTATTATTTAACTGAACGATAAAATCTACATTAACCTTCTCACTTTCACTTGCTCCTTAACATAAATTAATTAATAACTGTGTCACAAGTCTGTTTTGGAAACATCGCCATAGCGTGTCAGTCGAATTAATAAAAATCATTATAATTGGTCATGTCTCATCTAGAGAAAGCAATGTTCCTAATTGACGTTTACAAAAAACACTTGCGTTTTAAATTATTTAAACAATCATATTAAGGTTTTAGTGGTTGTCAAGTCTTATCGGCATTTCGTTCCTCAATAAAACTTTAACTTTCATTTGCTTATCACGTTTTATTATTTCCTAGAAACTCTTTGACATGGTCAAATGGCATAATCGTGGTGTTAATTACCGTACTTTCAACTAATTAAGCTATTTTTAACAAAAAAAAATAACTTAAGTTTGTAAACACTTACGAACTGATTGACATGCACGTTTATAGTTTGTAAAAAATAAAAACAAAATCGAGTTTCAGTTTCTATTGCGAAGTCGTAAATTTGCTCTGTTTCTCATCGTTGAAAAAATGCATCAAACTGATATTTATTTCTTTCATGACCGACATGGACGTCTCTAGCCTGTTGCCACATCTCGTAGCTTTCTAACTTACCACATTTATATATATCTCATCCAGATAACGTATTTGGTATTCCAATTTTTTCTTTGTCGTGTCCCGTATCGGCAAAAATGACGCAAAATTGTTTAAATGTAAAACTGATGACAAATTTTACAACAATGTTGCTTTATTTAGTAAGAACATGCAGCTACACGAGTGTCTACAAGTGATTACAAGTTACCACTGTCCTAATTTGCCGCTCATTTTTACGGTAATGTTTACTCACTGACTATCATAAAGTGGCATAATTTGATTATAATCCCTTTTCCGACGAGGCGGCACAGTCATAGCCTAGTTCGATATAACAGACAGTCCAGACGTTGCGTGTTACATTATAATTATATGACACTACTAATTAGTAACAAGAAACAAGACAATTGTCAGCGCATGCCCTACATTTGACAATCAATCAATCAATCAATCATTTGTTACATTTACTTATTTCTGCCACAAACAACAGTTGGTAAAGGCAACAATAAAATCCCATTTTCTGCAGCATCAATCCAGATTGCAACCACGGTCGGGTTCGTAGCCAAAAACAGTACATTTTGTAACACTAATAACTCGGTTAAATTTACTACATTTCCAATAACCATTCCAAACTCGAACCATAATTCTTATTTGATTGCTGGTTGCAGTTACACATCAGATTATGACTGCAATCATCATCTATAATAGACGCCTTGTATTTCTCAACAGGTACGGAATTAATTAATTTATACTGTAATAATAACACCCATAACACGCATTAAACATCCCCTCTTTCCTCCTAATTATACCCCTTGGATCCTCCAACTTCAAAATGTGTAATTGTAAATTCAAAATTATGTAGTGCGGAAGTGTAGCGTTCTCTCCATCAACATCAACAAGAACGATTTATGTGTGAGACAACGACTTTTTCTTCTTGCCTCAAAATACCGAGGACAATAATTGCGGTTATGTGAAGATTGCAGCGACCTTCACCGATGCAATTCGAAATATTGTAACAATTTCCTCAGGCATTTGTACGGTTCTGGAGTTATTGAAGTACAAAAGATGCGCCGAGATGGAGGGAAAATGTCACTATTATTTGACGGTACGCGATTCATCAACTTATAGTTGGACGAGGCATTCTTCGCGGACAATAGTGCACTTTATCTGGAAGTTATTGGATATCTGATCAGCGGTTTGTAAGTAATGAAAACGTAATGTATGTCCAAAGTACTTATTCTCACTGAAAGCAGATTCTAAAACCAAATGACACATTCTTCTACACCAACACATTTTCCTAATCGTATTATAAACAAAACAAATCATAATCTAAACACTAGGCGTTTTTCATAAACCTTGACGAAACATTACATTTTAGTCCCCCGTTATGGTTTTAGTTAGCTTGTGTGGGAACTTCCTTAACTCTTGTAACTTTACCTTCGGGGTGAGCTGGCAATTACGACAATTCTCCCCCAACGCCATTTAGACATATACTACTAGTCCCTACGCAAATGGGTTTCTTTTTCATATTGTTGGGCTAATATTAAATACAGTTAGCTCTAAAACCACCGGCGTTAAATCCCCTTCACATGCCATCGCCCTAAATTGCAACAACATTTGGTCGTTATCAAAGCATCTTTCCATCAGTTCATCTCCAAAAGCAGCTTGCACAAGCTTCGCCAAGACATTGATGTTGCATCGGGCAAATTTATAGCCATCGACCGAACGCTGGTGCCCAGTGAAATAGGTTTGACAGTTTATGTAAGGGTTGAGTTATTGTCGGAAACCGCCACAGTATATGTAAATGTGAGGGAAAGGGCAACCGCGGTGTCTAAACCCTGTTCGTTTCTAACGGGACTGATTGACGAACGGCACCAATCGGCCACTAAATAACCCTTCTTGGATCGACATTGATATGTAAAGTGGCGGGTGTTAAAAATCTGTATTTGCTTGAAAATTCGTTCACATGTTGATCCGCAAGAAGTCGGTTGCGGCCATTACTCAGCTGGAATCTACATACTGGTTCAGAGACAATGGCACCTGATTTACGAGCCGCATTTTAATTCCAGACATAATGTCTCTTTGATTTGTGACGATGTGATCAGGAACATTATCAGCAGCCGGACACAAATCAAGTCCTGTCGCGGAATCCAAGCTAGAAAAAAGCCGGCTAGACCAGACTATTAGCGACCTTAAACGGGGCCATATTCGTCCATTGTGTCGGTTTTTAAGCTCCAGACTACTAACCCGATTTCTAGTCATGCAACTGCCACTGTCGATAATTTTTAAAGAAAATGGTGAAAGTGAAACTCTGACACAACAGATTTATTGCACGATTACGAATGCTTAATCGCAAACCACTCCACTTTTATATCTCTTGATGTAATAATGGATGAGAACGTAAAAAATGGAACAACCGACAGAAATCCATTTGGAATATCCGAGTATCCAATCTCTTTTAATCTGTATCAAGTAATTCTCTTAGGCACACTTCAGGAAAAATGAAGGCATTCCCGAACAAATGAAATGTATTCCCCCAGGATACATGTGTACATTATTTAGAAAGAATCTTGAAAACCCAAACGCGCACTCTTGACTTCCATCAACACACCGGTCAGGCGCTAATGACGAAACGAATTATTAAAAATTTAAATCTCGCGCCGAATCGTAGTGTCGATGCTACAGGAAATAATAATATCGACAATTAATCAACACATGGGACGCGGGCCGTAAATCAATTAAAGCCGACTCTGGAATTGAGGTTATGTTCGTGAAAACATTCCCAAAGGTTAAAGAAGCCGAAAACTTAACGAAAAGTGAGAACTTACCTTAAAGACGCTGAGTACGAAGACACCGGCACACTGCAATATTCTAAACTCTTGATTAATTCTTTACAGCTGTACTTGATGCGCACAACACACCGGAATAAAAGCCGCCTTTGATTTATGTATTTATTTGAGTTGAATAAAAATAAATAAAGACAGGGGTTTAAAATAATTAATTAAGTCCGGGGTGATATGGGAACGCAAGAAATAATGATAATCATAGAGCAACAACATAAAATTAAGGTTAATTAATTTATAAAGTAGCCGCGACACCTAGCGAAATCATCCATCACTAGTCGGCCGCGATCTACTTGTGTAGATGGCGCCTGTTACCAAGCAATTCGATGCCAGTTCAGATTTAAATTTCCGAAAATGTGAAAAATGATAAAATTTGTGATTGTTAACGTCGTTTATTTTTAATTAATGAACAAAATTATCAACTATCGTATTACGCATTATCTACATCAATAACAGACTCCTTGGGAAACTTTGAAAGTAACTTCTCATATGCTTCGTTCACGGACTTTTCACTTGTCGACTCCAAGGTAATTTTCACTTTATATAACCTAAAATGCAACCATCGGTAAAAAATACCAAATGCTAAAACGAAATCTTACGCATGGAACAGTTGGGGGTATGATCCCACATGCACGTCCGGAAAAGTGCCAGCTAATCTCCCCAATTCATCAGCAATTTTGTCCTCCGTCAAAGTAACATAAATTACTTTACTATAAAACGTTACATTACCCCCTTTAAACAACTGAGCACCAACACTTTTAAAAGACTTGAGGAAAAGCTCGGGAATTCCGGGAAACATGTACACATTTTCAACCGAAACAACAGGGTAGGCAAACTCACTTGTGAACGTTAGTTTCGCTGTTTCTGGGACCTGCAATACATTCAAATATTCATTACAGATGCAAGGAGTCTCACCATAGCTAGTTTCATCCCTGGATGGTTTACATCTGTGGTTTTATAAAATCGCTCACAAAGTCCCCGCAACTGACCATTGAGGGCTACCGGGACACCAAAAGCTTTTCCCACAGCTACAAACAACACTAATACGGTAAGTCCTTGAGGTAATTTTTATACCTTCAAAAGTCACATCATCGTGAGTTGGTCCAATGCCTCCAGAAGTAATTACGTAATTGTACGCCTTAGAAAACGTTTTAATTTCATTACATATTTCATCAACGTCGTCAGCTATAATTGAAATCTGTCTAACTTCATTAGGGTTTTCATTTATTTTGTGATCAAACCTTTCTGACATTGACTCCAAATTTGTACAAGTCCTTTGTGATATGGGGTGAGTTGCAATCAACTACTTCCCCTCTCAGAAGTTCGTCACCTAGAACTAATTTAAAAATTAAAAAATTACATTGTCATGTGTTCAAAACAACCTAAAATTCCTGCTGTTTTTAGTTGGCCACTAGACATACTTCTTAGGTAGTATGGCGCTCTGATCAATTTAGCAGTAGTAGCTACAGACATGTGGTTATTAGTATTAACAAGATTTAACTAAAATAGTCACAATTAACGGATTCTGTTATCACTTCTTTGATGTTATTCCTAAACAGGTGATTTTGACATGGTTGACATGCGCTGAAGTGACTTAAACACTGCCGCTGCGCCTTATTTAAATTAGACAAAAGGGGTAATAAGTTTATAAAAATCACACTGTTTTTGATTTGTTAATTTTTATGTGACACACTTTGAACAAAAGAATGAAATTTATTCTTTATACTGTTAAAAAAAAGTGAATACTGTTAACATACAGTGGCCATTGTTTGGAAATGCATGGTGGATTATTCCGGTGTGGTACAAGTTTAAGTTATGTTTAAACAGTCACAATTGACAAGCAATTATCCACCTTTGCTTGAGCTTTTTATAATTTATTTTATTTATCATAAAATAAAAATTATTTTAATGTAACTTTAATTGTTTTAATTATATGTATATATTTGGGTGGGTGTGATGTGTTACTTTCAATCCTCGGACCAATGGCCACTTTTATATTTTCTCGACGTTTCATGATCCTTAGAGTACGAAAAAAGTAGTCTCCCGTTTCCGTCTGTCTGTCTGTCTGCCTGCCTGCCTGCCTGCCTGTCTGTCTGTGTGTGTGTCTGTCTGGTGTCTGTATCCATTTTTATTAGACACGTAGTTCCCGAAACTGCTAGACCGATTGTTGTAGATGGTTAAATGCTAACCAAAATTTTGCTAATAATCCTCACCAATATTTTGATCATGTCATTTAAAAGAATTCTATATTTATTTGATTTAACTGTTATACAATAATATAGTCCTATAAGTGTGTAGTACGAACCCTTTTTGAGTTTTTCCCTAACCGTCCAAATTTTTGCACGGTATAATAACAGTTTACCATTAGCGTAAGCCCTACAGTGGTCAATGGTTACAAGTCAGGAATGCAGACCGGACGTCGCGCGTTGATTCCAAACCTGGCCTTTCGTTTTTTTTTTCTTTATTTCTCTGGCATTGTATATTCTCTACGTTTATCACGTCATAACAAATTTTTTATTCATGCAATTATTATTACTCCACTTTCTCGAAAAGGTGAGAATACGCCTTCCTTATTTAAAAATGTAAAATCTTCTCGAGGGCGTCAAATGTGTTTTTTTAATAATGTGAAACCTCCTCGGGGGCCCCAACTGTCTTTTTTTAAAAAAATAAAACCTTCTCGAGAGCCCCAAATGTATTTTTAAAGAATGTGAAATCTTCTCGGGAGTCCCAATTGTTTTCTTTAAAATTGTAAAACCTTCTCGTGGGTCCCAACTGTCTTGAAACCTTCTCTCGGGTCCCAACTGTTTTTTTTTTTAATAATGCGAAACCTTCTCGGGAATCCAATTGCCTTTTTTGAAAATGTAAAACCTTCTCGGAGACACCAAATGTAATTTTTTAGAATGTGAAACCTTCTCGGGGGTCCCAACTGTCTTTTTTGAAAATATAAAACCTTCTCGGGAGCCCCAAAAGTTTTTTTTTTAATGTGAAACCTTCTCGGGGGTCCCAAAACTGTCTTTTTTTAAGAATGTGCAAACTTTTCGGGGATCCCAACTGTATTTTTTAAGAATGCGAAACCTTCTCGGGAGTTCCAATAGTCTTTTTTAAGAATGTAAAACCTTCTCGCAGGTCCCAACTGTTTTTTTTTTTTTAAGAATGCGAAACCTTCTCGGAATGCAATTGTCTTTTTTTAAAATGTTGAACATTCTCGGAGGTACCAAATGTTTTTTTTTAGAATGTGGAACCTTTCTGTGGGTTCCAACTGTCTTTTTTTAAGAATGCAAAACCTTCTCGGGGGCCCCCAATGTGTTTTTTTTTAGAATATGAAACCTTCTCGGTAGTCCCAATTGTCTTTTTAAAAATGTAAAATACTCTCGGGGGCGCCAAATGTTTTTTTTTAATGTGAAACCTTCTCGCGGGTCCCAACTGTCTTTTTTAAGAATGCGAAACCTTCGCGGGGGCCCCAAATGTCTTTTTTTGAAAATGTGAAACGTTCTCGGTAATCAACTGTTTTTTTGAAAATTGTAAAACCTTCGTGGGAGCCCCAAAAGTCTTTTTTTTTTAATGTGAAACCTTCTCGGGGGTCCCAACTGTCTTTTTTAAGAATCTGTAAACTTTTCGGGGGTCCCAGCTGTCTTTTTTAAGAATGCGAAACCTTCTCAGGAGTTCCAATTGTCTTTTTTAAAAATGTAAAACCTTCTCGCGGGTCCCAACTGTTTTTTTAAGAATGCGAAACCTTCTCGGAATCCATTTGTTTTTTTTTAAAATGTAGAACCTTCTCGGAGTTACCAAATGTCCTTTTTTAGAATGTGAAACCTTCTCGCGGGTCCTAACTGTCTTTTTTTAAGAATGAAAAACCTTGTCGGGAGTCCCAAATGTCTTTTTTAAGAATGTAAAACCTTCCCGTGGGTCCCAATTGTTTTTTTTTTTAAATGTGAAATCTCGGGGGCGCCAGTTGTTTTTTTTTTTTAGAATGTGAAACCTCGGGAGTCCCAACTGTCTTTTTTGAAAATGTAAAACCTTCTCGGGAGCCCCAAATGTCTTTTTTTAAGAATTCGAAACCTTCTCGGCGGTCCCAACTGTCTTTTTTAAAAATGTAAAACCTTCTCGGGGCCCCCAAATTTATTTTTTAAAAATGTGAAACCTTCTCGGGGGTCCCAACTGTCTTTTTTGAAAATATAAAACCTTCTCGGGAGCCCCAAAAGTTTTTTTTTTTAATATGAAACCTTCTCGGGGGACCCAAAACTGTCTTTTTTAAGAATGTGTAAACTTTTTTAGGGTCCCAACTGTCTTTTTTAAGAATGCGAAACCTTCTCGGGAGTTCCAATTGTCTTTTTTAAAAATGTAAAACCTTCTCGCAGGTCTCAACTGTTTTTTTTTAAGAATGCGAAACCTTCTCGGAATACAATTGTCTTTTTTAAAAATGTAGAACATTCTCGGAGGTACCAAATGTTTTTTTTTTAGAATGTGAAACCTTTTCGTGGGTTCCAACTGTTTTTTTTAAGAATGCAAAACCTTCTCGGGGGCCCCCAATGTGTTTTTTTTTAGAATGTGAAACCTTCTCGGTAGTCCCAATTGTATTTTTAAAAATATAAAACCCTCTCGGGGGCGCCAAATGTTTTTTTTAATGTGAAACCTTCTCGCGGGTCCCAACTGTCTTTTTTAAGAATGCGAAACCTTCTCGGTGGCCCCAAATGTCTTTTTTTAAAAATGTGAAACGTTCTCGGTAATCAACTGTTTTTTTGAAAACTGTATAACCTTCGTGGGAGCCCCAAAAGTCTTTTTTTTAATGTGAAACCTTCTCGGGGGTCCCAACTGTCTTTTTTAAGAATCTGTAAACTTTTCGGAGGTCCCAACTGTCTTTTTTAAGAATGCGAAGCCTTTTCAGGAGTTCCAATTGTCTTTTTAAAAATGTAAAACCTTCTCGCGGGTCCCAACTGTTTTTTTTAAGAATGCGAAACCTTCTCGGAATCCATTTGTCTTTTTTAAAAACGTAGATCCTTCTCAGAGTTACCAAATGTCTTTTTTTAGAATGTGAAACCTTCTCGCGGGTCCCATCTGTCTTTTTTTAAGAATGAAAAACCTTGTCGGGAGCCCCAAATGTCTTTTTTTTTAAGAATGTAAAACCTTCCTGTGGGTCCCATTTGTTTTTTTTTTTAAGTGAAATCTTCTCGGGGGCGCCAGTTGTTTTTTTTTTTAGAATGTGAAACCTCGGGAGTCCCAACTGTCTTTTTTGAAAATGTGAAACCTTCTCGGGAGCTCCAAATGTCTTTTTTTAAGAATTCGAAACCTTCTCGGCGGTCCCAACTGTCTTTTTTAAAAATGTAAAACCTTCTCGGGGCCCCCAAATGTATTTTTTAAAAATGTGAAATGTTCTCGGGAGTCCCAATTGACTTTTTCAAAATTGTAAAACCTTCTCGTGGGCGCTAAATGTTTTTATTATTTATTATTTTTTTATTTTTATTTATTATCGATTTATATTGTCCTGTAATAGGGTTATCTGTTGGGCAATGAAGATTATTATTATTATTATTATTATTTATTAGAATGTGAAATCTTCTCGGGAGCCCCAAAAGTCTTTTTTTTAATGTGAAACTTTCTCGGGGGTCCCAACTGTTTTTTTAAGAATGCGAAACCTTCTCGGGAGTTCCAATTGTCTTTTTTAAAAATGTAAAACCTTCTTGCGAGTCCCAACTGTTTTTTTTTTTTAAGAATGCGAAACCTTTTCGGGATCCAATTGTCTTTTTTAAAAATGTAGAACCTTCTCGGAGTTACCAAATGTCTTTTTTTAGAATGTGAAACCTTCTCGCGGGTCCCAACTGTCTTTTTTTAAGAATGAAAAACCTTGTCGGGAGCCCAAAATGTTTTTTTTTAAGAATGTGAAACCTTCCCGTGGGTCCCAATGGTTTTTTTTTAATGTGAAATCTTCTCGGGGGCGCCAGTTGTTTTTTTTAGAATGCGAAACCTCGGGGGTCCCAACTGTTTTTTTTGAAAATGTAAAACCTTCTCGGGAGCCCCAAATGTCTTTTTTGAAGAATTCGAAACCTCGGCGGTCCCAGCTGTCTCTTTTAAAAATGTAAAACCCTCTCGGGGCCCCCAAATGTCCTTTTTAAAAATGTGAAATGTTCTCGGGAGTCCCAATTGACTTTTTCAAAATTGTAAAACCTTCTCGTGGGCCCCAAATGTATTTTTTAAAAATGAGAAACCTTCTCGGGAGTCCCAATTGTTTTTGTTAAAAATGTAACACCTTCTCGATAGCCCCAAATCTCTTTTTTTTAATGTGAAACCTCCTCGGGGATCCCAAGTATCTTTCTTTAAGAAGGTGAAACCTTTGTTTCTAGTGACTAGTACTTTCTATATTGTTTTTACTCCGTAGAGGTTATCACGCAAAAGTAAAACTCTGCAAAATCAAATTTTATAATTTTTCAGAGGAGCAGTATTTTTTGGACTGTGCTTCAGAAGAGAGGGAAGATCTGTCGAAATAACTTTCAACCAATTTTTTCGGGTATGAACTCATTTCAATTGTACCTAGTTTATTTTTGACTTATTGCTAAATTATTATAGTCTCTTTTATTTTTTTTCACTCGATGTTTGTCATGAAATCTCCCTTTTAATACTATCACATTATTGTTTTTTTTTCGTTTTCATTTGGAAAACTGTTTCTCACCTCTATTGTATCTTTTTCATCTTGTAATTAGCTAAATCTGTACACTTTAAGAGAATATCACTTTTAATTGCGTTCTTCTATATTTCCAGACTTTCGATTTTTATTTCTGGTATTACATTGAAAATCTTTGGCGTGCAAGAAAATATGCGAATTAATTTGAGTCACACTTAACATACCTACCAGAATCAAAAATTTTATTAATACGTGAATCACGTACAACTGTCCACGTAAATTTCAGCGGTCAGAAAACCCCAAGCGAAGAGCACATTTCACATCAACGTGAATGGAAAATTCTCGATGTCAAACTTCATTAAATAATTATATCGATCAATATGCTTGCTAATAACATACCTACCATGCTAGACACACCTCACTTGGCTGTTATTATGCAAACTAATGAAATTTCTATGAATTGTGTGACTAAGAAGCCAATGAGCTGAGATTCCAAAATTTATTCTGCGGAATTCAAACACGTTAAGGTTTCAAACCACTCACGTCGATTTGGAGACCTGAAATTTTGTGAATGTGTAGTAAATTGTTGCACGTGTATTTACACGTGTTATAATGCGATGGAAAGTTTCACTGGTTGTTGTTGAAGGTAATTTAAAATGTTTTCTTAAGTAGAATTTATTGACTTGCTACTCTAGATCACAACATTCATCAGAGTTTTATGATAAAACAGTCATATTGCTCGTGTTCGTTGGAGTGTGGAGTTCGAAATAAGTGTAGATGTGTGTGTAAAATCATTTACATAATTTATTTACTTTTAATTATAGATAAATACTACATGTTCTACTTAATTATATATAATATTGAGCATCCGTTAATATACAAGTATTCGTCTAAGCGTTCAAGTAGCAGAATATTTTTTGTAATTTAAAGTACATATCCGTTTAAGCTACATAAAATAGAATTTTCTGCTAGTCAAACAACTCAGACTCGGTCGGGATACGCAACACAAATAACACTAATTATTAAGAGCCCGTGGGGTATATCAAATGGCTTATCAAAAACGACATTGAAAAAATCTAATTACAAAAATTGTAAAAAATTTCAGTTCAGTCATAATAATATAAATAAGTATCTAGTCGAAAGTATACGTGTGCATCACTTGACATCAATTTGTAGATTTACCGTGCGAATTTTCCACATGCACATGATCAGATCGAATAACGGGGACTCGCGAAGTCCCCACAAAAAGGCACAAAACCTAATTAAGTTACAACAGAGTAGAGTTCATTTTGGCACCCGAGAATGCTTTAAGTTTAAAGTTCGAGACTAATCAATTATAAAACTGTCTTATCACTTGCACAACACTGCTGACTCGTGCATTGTCACTATATCCTTCGAGGGCTCATCTCCTCCTCCTCGACTCCGCCGCGGCTATCATCTGCCTCAACATCGGTTCGGGACTGCAGGCTTTTGGATCACATTTCATTTGACCGTTGCCGCCACATCTGCAAAAAACAAACAATCAAAATCCTGCCGAATTCGCGCAAATTCGAAAACTTACGTGCAGTGGAGGCAGGGTCCAGACGCTGACTTAATCTCTTCACCAACGTTGTACGCTCTGCCCTGGATTTGACATCCGCTCCTGTGGGCTCTGCCTTTGTAAGCGTGCGAGAAGAAGTGCGGAGGTAACGTGGTCGTCGTTGTCGTAGTGGTCGTTGTTACATTGATGCTAGTGGCCATAGAAACGGGGCATTCGTACCTCGGGCAGCAGAAGCCACGAATGGGCTCTTCGTGACATCGAGGAATTGGCGGTGGACAACTCTGCTGCAAGCAGATGATGTCACTGCGGAAGCAGAAGCAGAAATCGCAAGGATCGTCGCGAGGTATCTGCTGAGCGGAAACGTAAACCTTGCCGCCGTACCGGCAGGTTCCTGGACCAAAGGCACTTTGATCTTCATCGTATTCTTCCTCTTCCGGAGTTTGGTACTCGGGTTCTTCAGGAATGTGGTGTGGTGGGTGTGCGGTGGTTGAACTTGTGAGAGGCGTGGACGGAGCTGACGTGGACAGTTCACCTGGGATGGATTTCTTCGTGGTGTCGTCTTCTTTGGGTCCTGAAGTGTATAACCCAGTACTAGGAGTAGGGGTTGAGGTAAACGTAGGAGAGGTGAATGCTTCTTCTGGTTTGCCGGTGGGTTCTTCACCTTCGCCTGGAATGGCAGGACGTTTTTCAGGTTGTACCGTTGTAGGAACTTCGTGTGGTTTCTCAGTCGAAATAGGGCTGACGTACTCAGTCACGCTTTCTTCTGGTTTCTGTGGAGGGATTTCAGTCAGTTTGCTTTCATCTTCAGCGCTAGGTGTCACGGGTTTAACTGTCTCGACAGGAACACCTTCAGTAGCTTGTTCTTCCTTTTCTGTAACTTGTTCTTGTCCAGGAAGGCTTTCTTTCGGTGGTTGTGTACCTACATACGACGGTACTTCAGTAACTTGTTCTTTCGTTGGTTCTTGTCCGGTGGTTTGTTCAGGCAAAACTTCTTTCGGTGGTTGCGAGACTTCAGTTACTGCTTCTTCGCCTTCTTTGTGTGGTTCTGTAACTCCGTGTGATGGAACTTCGGTAGGTAATTGTGGAACTCCTTTTTCGGTACCTTCAGCTTTCTCTGTTGCTTGTTCAGTAGGCACAGGAGTGACAGTGACCACAGGTTTAGCAACTTCATCGTGTTCAACTGGAACACTTGTCACGGCAGGAATTTCATGTTCAGTGACTTCACCTTGTTCAACTGGCACGTCTGTCACTCCAGGAGTTTCAGGTTCGGCAACTTCACCTTGTTCAGCTGGTACTCCTGGCACGGTAGGAATTTCATGTTCGGTTACTTCACCTTGTTTAATTGGAACGTCTGTCACTCCAGGAATTTCAGGTTCAGTAACAACATCGTGTTCAACTGGAGTGTCCATCGTTCCAGGAATTTCAGGTTCAGCAACATCAGCGGGTTCAACTGGAGTGTCCATCGTTCCATGAATTTCAAGTTCAGCATCATCATCGTGTTCAACTGGAGTCTCCATCGTTCCGTGAATTTCAGGTTCAGCAACATCATCGTGTTCAACTGGAGTGTCCATCGTTCCATGAATTTCAGGTTCAGCAGCTTCACCTTGTTCAACCGGAGCTACTGTCACTTTAGGAACTTCGGGTTCAGTTGCAACAGTTGATTCGGGTATTTCATCTACTTTTTCGGCGGCTTCAGTGGCTTCTCCATGTATTACAGAAGGAGTGAGAGTAGAAGTTCCGTGTTCTGGTACGTGCTCTGGTACATGTTCTGGTACACCTGGAGCAGCAGTACTGCCTTCAGGTTCATAAACAGCAGTAGTGTGTTCATCGCCCTTTTCAATTTCATCCTGTTCAGGTGTTTGATCACCCTCATAAATAGGGGGAATGTAAACGAAGGGTCTAGATGTTTTCGGTGTTTCCTTAGATGTTGGAGTAGTAGTTTCGGATACAGATGGTTGTCCGTCTTTATCTGTAACTTCAGGCATACTTTCAGGAGAAGTGCTGCTTTCAGGAACCAAACTAGGAGACAATGTAGTGCCTTCTTTTCCTGGTACACTTTCTGGTATAGTTTCGGGCAATATGTGGCTAGAAGTGGTAGATTCTCCCTCTTTTTCCGGAACTTCACCACCTTCTCCAGGAACACGAGTCGGAAGCACAGTCGCAATTTCTTCTTCTTCTGGAATGACAGGACTAGCTTCAGGTGGTACATAACCAGCAGTTGTATGTTCGCCTTCTTCTGGAACATATTCTGGTACTCGAGTGCTATCTTCTTGTGGTTTATATCCAGCGGTTGTATGTGCACTTTCTTCTTCTGGAATATGTTCTGGGACAATAGTGCTACCTTCTTGTGGCGTGTAACCACTAGTTGCATGTGCACTTTCTTCTTCTGGGACGTGTTCTGGTACAGTCGAGCTACCTTCATGTGGTATGTAAGCCGAAGTTGTATCTTCTTCTGGAACGTGTTCTGGTGCGACAGAGCTGCCTTCGTGTGGGACGTACCCAGAAGTTGTATGTTCACCTTCTTGTTCTGGAATGTGTTCTGGTACAACAGAGCTACCTTGTGGTTCATAGCCAGTAGTTGCATGTTCGCCTTCTTCTGGAATATGTTCTGGCACAGCAGAATTAACTTCATGCGGTACGTAGCGAGTAGTTGTATGTTCACCTTCTTCCGGTGCTTGTTGTGGTATAGACGGACTGGTTTCAGATACTGTATATCCGCTTGTGGTGTGTTCCCCTTCTTCTCCTGTGATTTGTGGTAATTCATCGGTAGTACCTTCTTGTTCAGGATGTACATGCACTGGTGTAGGAGCGTAGCGAGCCGTCGTGAATTCACCTTCTTGTTCAGTAACTCCAGGTTCTTGAGAAACTGATGGTTCACCTTGTTTTTCTGTAGCAGTAGGCTGTTGTTCTTCAGTGGGTTTTTCTGTAACTTCTCCGGAAGGAATATGTTCTGGATGTATAGTTGTAATTTTAGGTGATTCACCAGGAACATGTTCAGGAATCGTGGCTCCTGGTACGGTGGTGACTTCAGGTTGTTGACCAGGTAGATGTTCAGAAGGTTCAGTTTCTTCGCCAGGTGCTTTTTCAGTGCTCTTCTCAGGAATTTCCGGAACAAATGTCACACCTTCTTGTTCGGGTATGTGATCCTCCTTTGGTTTTTCAGTTATGTGGCTGGCACTTGGAGGCATTTCTTCCGTGGTAGGTACCTCTGGTTGTTGACCAGGTACGTGTTCTGAAGGTTCAGTTTCTTCGCCAGGCGCTTTTTCAGTGCCTTTCTCTGGAATTTCCGGAACGTGTGTCACACCTTCTTGTTCGGGTATGTGATCCTCCTCTGGTTTTTCAGTTACGTGACTAACACTTGGGGGCATTTTTTCAGTGATACCTACTTCAGTCACTGTTTGTAAGATCTCAGGTTCTGTTTCGAATTGTCCTGGAAGTTTTTCGGTAACAACAGGCACCTCCGGTTTTGAAGTAACTTTTTCTGGAACTTCAGTAACAATATGTGGTTCAGTTACATGCTCTTCGGGTTTATATTGATCTGTCGTTTCCTTTTCTTCTTCTTGTTCTTCTTCTTCTTCCTCATGATGCTCACCATCAAAGTGTGGAATAGGTTCTTCCACTCGTTCCGTAACTGGTGCTTCAGGTGCTGTAACGCCAGATTCTGTACCTGTTTCAGGTTCCTTCTTAATTTCAGTTGTCGCAGTTTCGTCACGTTCTGGTTCCACACCTGGTTTTGAAGGTTCTTGTGTGACGCTTGGAATTTCTTCGCCACTTTCGGCACCTGGTAATGAGGGTGCATGTGTACCGTGTGGAATTTCTTCTTCGACACCTTCAGTAACACCTGGTTTTGAAGGTTCTTGTGTAACGCTTGGAATTTCTTCTTCGCCACTTTCGGCACCTGGTAATGAGGGTTCATGTGTACCGTGTGGAATTTCTTCTTCCACACCTTCAGTAACACCTGGTTTGGAAGGTTCTTGTGTAACGCTTGGAATTTCTTGTTCGACACCTTCAGTAACACCTGGTTTTGAAGGTTCTTGTGTAACGCTTGGAATTTCTTCTTCGCCACTTTCGGCACCTGGTAATGAGGGTTCATGTGTACCGTGTGGAATTTCTTCTTCCACACCTTCAGTAACACCTGGTTTGGAAGGTTCTTGTGTAACGCTTAGAATTTCTTCTTCGACACCTTCAGTAACACCTGGTTTGGAAGGTTCTTGTGTAACGCTTGGAATTTCTTCTTCGACACCTTGAGTAACACCTGGTTTTGAAGGTTCTTGTGTAACGCTTGGAAGTTCTTCTTCGCCACTTTCGGTACCTGGTATTGAGGGTTCATGTGTACCGTGTGGAATTTCTTCTTCGACACCTTCAGTAACACCTGGTTTGGAAGGTTCTTGTGTAACGCTTGGAATTTCTTCTTCGGTACTTTCAGTAACACCTGGTTTTGAAGGTTCTTGTGTAACGCTTGGAATTTCTTCTGTGACACCTTCAGTAACACTTGGTTGTTCTGGAATATGTTCCTTAACTGTCTCAGTGCCACTTTCTGGTCTGACTGTAGTCACTTTTTCTTTCTCCACTTCACCCTCGTCACTAACTCCTTTAGGTATTTCAGTCACTTCGCCAATTCCTGGTTGTTTGCTTTCAGTTACAGTTTCTGAAACATGTTCAGTTGTAATTTTCCCAGGTTCCATTTCTGGTACATGTACTGAAGGTTCATATTCGTCATGTGTTACACCTTCTTGTTCTTCACTTTCTGTAACAGTTATTGGAACCTCATCTGTCAAACCTTCGATTTCGACTGGTTGTTTCGTAGTCAATTCGGAAACACCTCCCGGAACTTCACTTGGTTTTGTTGTAATGAAGTCTGAAGGTATTTCTTTTTCTGTCTGAGCAACTGCACTTTCTGTAACACCTTCGCCTGGTATATGTTGCGGTCGTGGTTCGGTTGTACTTTCGATTTCACCAGGCATCTTTATTTCAGTCGCAGGTTCAACTTCGGGCAAACGAGTTGGAGAAATATCGTATGACGGACTTGTGTGACCTGTTATCAAATTCTCCTCGTCATCCGGTATTTCTTCTTCAGGGGTTTGATCATGAACCACACCTTTTGGATATTCTGTTGTTCCTTGTAACTCTGGCTGTTCTTCAGAAACTGGTTTGCCTGTGGAGGCTTCTTGACCAATTTCTACAGCTGGTTGTTCTGTTTCTTTCTCAATATCATGTCCCGGTTCAGTCACGTGCACAACAGGTACAGTAACCTTTGAAATTTCACTTTCCGTTACTGGAACCTCTGTGCCAGTGGGAATATGTTCTGTCGGTTTGCCAGTGGGAATATGTTCTATCGGTTTGCCAGTTGTGATTTCTGTAACGTGATCTTCAGGTATTTGTGCAGGAAGTTCGGTTTCGTGTTCTGGAACTTGCTCTTCAGGTAATTGCGGTTTTGTGATAGGCTTTTCTGGGAGAACAAATTCTGGCAATTCAGTTGCATCGCGACCAGATCCCGTAGTACTTTCAGGTCTGACTGTACCTTCTTCACTGGGAATAATAACATTAACACCGATTGTACCAGGAGCTGTTTCTGTTGTGGTAGTTTCTACTCTGTGACTGTCGGATTCCATACTGGTGACACCTGGTACGGCTGCAACAACAAAATTTAAATATTTGATCCCAAAATTGAAAAAGAAATACTTACTGCAACTATATGTAGGACAGCAGCTATCGGGTCCCTGATAAACAGGCATACAATGTTGTAAGTTTGATGGCGGTGGAGTACAAGTCACAGATTCGCATTGCAAAATAGAACTCATACATTTACAAGATATTTGACAATGATTTATCGGAGGAACATTAGTATTGTTCTTGTATGTTTGTCCATCAACTAAGCAGCTGCCTTCACCAGGTATGCCGTGGTCTTCTTCTGAAGGATGTTCCAGTTCGTCATGTACAGATGGTTTGTATGGTGGTTGTTCAGTAGTTTCACCTTCTTTTTCTGAGGGAACGGAAGGTGTAAATGCACCAGGCATTTCTTCTGTTGCAGTAGGTTCTTCGCTATGTTCTTCAGGTAAAATATGTGAAGGTATTTCTGTAACTTTTGGTTCGCCAGTTGCAGCTTCAGAAGGCATTTCGGTTCCGGTAACTGTTGGCTCTTCTTCTTCTTTGCCTGGTTTCTCGGGTGTTTCAGTAGTTTCTCCCTTGTCGGGAATATATTTAGAAGTAGTAGGTCCTTTACCAGGCTCTTCTTCGACTGGTGTTCCAGTTATTGGTGTTTCTGGTTCTACAACTTCACTTGGTACGTGTGGCAGTTCTGCGCCCTCTTGTGTGACAGACTTAACGGTAGTAATACCACTCTCTTTAATTGGTTCTTCAGTCGCAGGCTCAATACTCTCACCAGGTCCTTGTGGTAACTCAGTTTCGGATATAGACTTAACTGTAGTACCTTCTTCCTCTTTAACTGGGAATTGTTCAGTTGGTATGGCATGTTCTTCATCTTCAACTGGTTGTCGTGGTAGTTCAGTTCCGGATATAGGTTTGAGTGTAGTACCTCCGTCTTCAATTGGTACCTGTTGAATTGGTACTTCATGCTCTTCATCTTTTGTTGGTTCTTGAGGCATTTCAGTAGTTTCTGGTTCGGGTCCAGATTTCGCTGTAGTACCTTCACTTTCTTTCTCTGGTACGTGTTCTACAGGTAGTACGGTAGCAGACACTTCACCTTCAGTTGATTGTTCAGGTAATTCGGTACCTTGTTTCTCCGGTATATACTTCACAGTTGTAGCTTCACCTTCTTTTTCAGGTACTTGCTCAGTTCCAACCTCACCAACAGGTCCTACAGGTTTTTCATCACCACTTGGTTGTTGAGGTACTCCAGTAGATTCTTCCTCTTTTTCTGGCACGTAACCACCAGTAACAACTTCACCCTCTTTAAGTGGTTCCTTAGTAGAAACTTCAACTGGTTGTACTGTGTGTTCTGTTATGATCTCTTCAGTTGGTCGTGCTGCATGTTCTGTTATACTTTCTTCAGTTTGTCCATCAACAGCAGGGGATATTTCCCCAGGTATCTTTTGTGGTTTTTCGGTTCCAGTTTCTACAGAAGGCACAGAGGTTGCAGCTTGATCCATTTCCGGTTTTCCTGTCGCTTCTGAAATCGGTTGCTCAGTTTCTTGTTCAGGGCCCTCAGGGATGTGATCGTGCTCAACAGGATATTGTTCAGGAGTTTCACCCTCGACAGGTGAAGTTTCTTCGGCATATTTCGTTGTTTCATCAAGTTTACCGTCAGTAATATAATCTGGTTTTTCAGAAGGTTGTTGTTCAGTAATTTGAGGTTCTTGTGGATGTTCTTGTGGTACTTGAGTACTTTGCTGAGGTCCTTCAGTAGTTCTACTTGCATCAGTTTCAGCTAATGTCACTTGAGACTGTGGTTGTTCAGTAACCTTAGCTGGTTCCTCATGTCCTTCTGTTACGTAGTCTGTGTGATGTGGAAGGTCTGTACCCACCGGATGTTCTGTAACTTTTTCTTCTATTTCCTTTTCAGTGATTTGTTCTTGGGGTAATTCTGTACTTTCGGTTAAGGGCTTATGTGTAATATGTTCATGTGGTTTTTCAGTTTCTTCCTCACTCACTACTGGAAGTTCGGTTATATGATCTCGGTGTATATCTTCTTCTTCCTTCGGTGATTCTGTTTGTTTTGATGTTTCTGCAGATACGTATTCCGTTGTTACTCCAGGTTCTTTTTCATCTAGCACTGGACCTTCAGTTAAATGCTCCTTCGGTACTTCAGTACCTTTTACTTCTTCATCAGTAGTTTCTGTTTCGGGCAATTTTTCGTCAGATGGAGCTTCAGTTGCTACTGGTTTCGGTCCTTCTGTGGTTACACTTTCATCCTCTTTAGGTATTTCTGTACTCTCACCGTGTACACCGGGCACTTTTGTAACATGTTCCTGAGGCACGTCTGTTCCCTCTTCTCCCTCTATATGATCTGTCGGTAATTCAGTACTTTCTTCCTTCTCGGGCACTTGTGTGCTATAATCTTTTGGTAGTTCAGTAACTTCACCTTCTACAGCAGGAGCTTTAGTTGCATGCTCTTTTGGTATTTCACTTTCTTTTTCTTCAGTGATTTGTTCTTGAGGAATTTCCGTTGGATGCATTATATCTTTATGCGGCATTTCAGTAAGTTTCTGTTCTACATCCTCTTGCGGTGTTTCAGTGATTTCATCACTGACAACTGGTTCATGTGGTACTTCTGTAACCTTTTCAGTTTCTTCAGTCACATGTGATTCAGGTTGTTCCGTAATTTGACCTTCTGGAGTAACAGGATATGATGGTTTAACTGTTTCAGCAGTTTCGTGTGGTGCTTCAGTAACTTGAATTTCTTTAGTGGGTTGTTCTGTACCGTGATCCTTTTCTTCGTCTTCTCCTTCGTGTTTAGGTACATGTTCTAGTGGCGTTGTAGTTACGCCTGTCTCAGCTTCTTCAGTGACCGGTACTTGTGGTACTTCGGGTACTTCACCTTTTTCAGGTTCTAGTTCCGTTACATGCTCTTCAGGCTCTTGTATACCTTTAACATCAGTTACAACTTCCATTTCATGCGGTAAACCTGTACCAATTTCGGGTGCCATTTCTGTAACATGTTCAATCACGTGTGGATGTTCTCGTTCAGTAGTAACTTGTTCTCCTGGACGTTCTGTCTGTGGCTCGCCCTCAATTGTAGGTTTAGCTGTAGGCTCGGCTTCCTCGGCAGGAACATGTTCTGGCTGTTGAGCAATTTCAGTCACATGCTGAGGAGTTTCGGTTACCCTGTGTTCTTCCTCCGTTACTGGTATTGGTGGTAATTTCGTAATTCCGGCTTCAGTTTGTTCACCTTCAGTTTCAGGTTCAGTGACGTGTGTTTTGGGGAGTTCAGTACCTTCTTCTGTAGGAATATATTGTGGTTTTTCGGTCACGACATGAGGTAATTCTGTTTCGGGTTTCTGTGGAGCTTCTGTACCTGCAGCTTCTTCGCCTTCCGTAACAGGTACTTGAGGTGCTCCGGTAGGGTGAACACCCGTTGGTCGCTGTGTTTCTGTGGAAGGTACTTCTGTTCCTTCGCCTTCAATAATATGTGGTACTTCTGTAACTTCAGGTTCTTGTGCAATACCTTGACCGGAACCGCCTTCATGTTCTTCAGTGTCTTCGCCTTCTTCTGGATGTTCAAAATCATCATGAGCAGGTATATGAGGGCCAGCTGTTACAATTTCGTGTTCTTCTGGAATTTCATTGAAGTCTACATCTTGTTCAGGTATCTGCTGTATTTCCGGATGTTCCGTTTCTTGCTCTTGTTCTATTGGTTTTTCAGTTTCTTGCACGGCGCCTTCAGTAAAGTGCTCTAGTTCCTGGTATGGTGTAACGCCAGGTTCCGACGGTTCTTGCGAATATTCTTTGTCAACACCGCTTGGCATTACCGTAACCGGTTCTTGTACAACTTCACCTTCCTTATCGGTTGTGGGGGCAGTAGATTCTTCACCTCTTTCTGGTGTAATTTCGTTCTCATCTTCTGGCACAGATGGTGTAACACCTACGTCTTCTGGTTTAGATTCAATTCCAGGTTGAATTGTCGATTCATCCAGTCTTACAGCTGGTGGAGTCGTGTATAAATAGCCGGTTGTTAATTCTTCTTCTACCATATGTTCGCATTCATAAGAGTCCGGACAACATTGTCCTTCCTTGGGAGGTAATGCAGTGCAGTTAACTTTATCCAGTGGTGTGGGATTACATTTTTGGACGGCACACACTATATCACCTTTCATACAGTAGCATCGTTCGCAACGATTGTCGCTCACAATGAGAGCTCCATCTGCGTAAACTTCATTATTGTAGATACAATCAACAGGTCCAGCAAGAGTCGTTGTGGGTAATGCCGTCGTCGTTATCAATCGTCTAGTTGTCGTTTCGAGAAGGTTATAATCTGGGTGTTCTGGAATTACCGGTACTTTAGAGGGAGAATCTAGGGATTTCATTCGTGCCTTACCGCAATTGTATCGAACTGGACAACATACACCTTCCTGATAAACTGGTTTGCATCCTTCGACTTCGAGCGTACATTGCTGCATGACACAAGCCGTCTTGTTTCTAATGCAATAACAGAGTTCGCATGGCTTATTTGGATCGGATGGTACTCTAGCACCGTCTGTATAAAACAGACCGTCGATCGAGCAACCGTAAGCGTCTAAATGTCCGACTGCCGTTGAAGATTGGGTGGTTGATGGCAAGAGCTGCACCGGTACTGTAAATGAGACAATTAGTTCTGTTTGTTGGCTTCGCGATAGAGGTAGTACCTTCAGGGCAGGTTATAACAGGACAGCACTGATCTGATCTTTTCTCGACTTTACAATCTTGACCGATCGCTTTGGTAAACGGACATACTCTAAGATAGCACATGAGCATCCTGTTATGGCAAGTACAATTCAAACATGGTTCGTTCGTGATTATCCTGTCTCCTTCGTCGTAATGTTGGAAGTTGTAGTAGCAACCAGTCGAATCCGCAACCGGATAGTATTCGATATCTGTCGTGTCGTGTTGTTGTTGTTGTTGTTGTTGCTGTTCAAACGGGGCTGAAAGAAGAAAAATTGGGTTAAACTCTGGGAAAAAAAATGTGGACCAGTAATCCGTGGCGTACAGGTCAGTGACAAAATCAAGGACGAAATAGGAGCGGTCCGAGCGATTCTCCGCATAGTAAATACTACACAACAAGTCGCATACATAATTACTTGACTCACACTCTCAAACAGTCTACTGTAAATAGGTGCGAATATTTGCATAGACGATTAAATCGGCCACCTGTACACAAACAAAGGTAGTACCGAACAGTACCTGGATGGGTCTGACAAGTTTGGCGACTTTCACACGTAACGACTTCCTAATTTCGGTTGTTTAACAAACCAGATGACTCAAAAATGGTCGTTTCTAGTTCCTCAAAGTCGAACCCGGTCGACGAACTTTGGATAAAAGTAACGAAATCGACGTTTCCTTCAAAAAATCGTAGAGAGTGAATTCCACCAGAACGTGGTAATGGATGCCGAAGGAGCATTCCATCGCTCTTCACTATTCACACATTTACGCAAACATAATCAAAGTGGAGGTAATGAACTTCTTACACGCGTTAAAGCCGATCTTGACTTGTAAAGTCTGCATTCACGGAGATGACCGCCGCCGCGTAGCGAGTTTATGGATATTTCCTACGTCTACTGGAAGGCGTAAAGCGTGCATTGCAGCGACTCCTTTCTCGATCTGTCGTCTTCTTTTGGTCGTCGTAGCAGCGGCCAACGTGTTGTCAGTAACTGTAAATCCGGTTACATAATCACGATCCGCACATACATCGCGTCATTTTCGAATGCAAAATGTATATGCATGGAACAAGACGAAAATGCGGTGGTCTGTGCGGCGAGCCGGCCGGCGTGGGAGAGCAACCAACAGAAGTACAGACGTCCGAGGAGACTGCTTGGGAGGTCAAGACGCGAACCTCGCCTCTAGTCGATTCAATTTTACACATGCCTCGTAAAAACTGCGCTTTATTAGTCCTGCCCGTAATTACACACCGGATCGGGTTACCGCCGCCACACGAAAAACACCGCAAATCGACCCATTAACACCGCAGACGTTCCCGGTGGCGATGGTCTTGACTGACAGTCGCGCATACCATCGCCTATTTGAATAAAACATCACGCGAATATTCCCGCCGCATGCTGGATGTGTTCCAATGAAGTTCGAGAAATTGCGGTTCTTAAAATTGTGTCCCATTCAGATTCACCGCATGCACGTCTAATTGAATATGCAGTACCAGTTGACGGTATTACATCTGTTACATTATGTTGACAACGTAATTTACTAGTTCACATACCAAATACTAACCTCGAAAAGTAATTGCCATGTTCTAGTTCATAGCAGACAGAAGAAGAATTTTAACAGCCTTGAAGCCATTCGCACAGAATGACTGTTGACCCCTTCAAGACAGCTTTGTTTGCACGATGCGCTTTTTTCAAACGTCCATTGCCAAGAGTAAATACGCCGTCGTCTGGCCTCTTCATTCATTTACTTAATTGCATACGCAAGGTCGACGCGACAACGCTATATTTACGTAATCGCGTCATAGAAAGCACATCTTCATTCATCCCAAAACTTTGGATCGATTCATCATCGAACCCCCAAGAGAAACAAGAAACTTTTCGCTGCCAACCGCGCCGCGGGTAAACAACCTTCGACCCGACAAACTTTCGCTACTGATCCAAAAACTCACCGATGAAAAATCGCGACCTGTCAAAACATCAACCCCACGACAGGGTATAATGACCCCGAGAACTTTATTAACTACAAGGAGCTTTACCGAACGCGATTGAACAGTATCGATTGAACGCCTAAACCGCAAAAGAAATTATATTTTATCTTGTGCTGTCATCACGATTATCTCAAACTTATCTAGACGTTATCTACAAGAAAATTCAGATTCAGATCTTTGAGCTTTCGGTTTTTATTCTATTCTAATTTGTTACGTCATTATTCCTAAAAGTGGCTCTAAGCTATGGGTTTATAACCTCAGGTGGTCATCTAAATTAGGGTCGCGAAAGTGAAGTTAGACGTATTTTTTGTGATTAATGGCAAAATGATGTCATGTTAGAGGCACTGATACACCTTGTATTTTAAATTTAAATTTTAGGTCGCGTGATATATATTTTGTTGCTTTAGGTTTTTCCACGCCGACTAGGAACCGCTTCTATGAGCAAAACCAGAAAAATAATAGGTAGGTGTTTTCAAAAGTAAAATCAACAAGTTTCCTTAAAAGGAGACAAAAATGGAACTCATTTTTGAGAAATGTAGTTGTCCATTATCAAAACTGTCTTTGCATTGTATAAATATCACAACAATAAACTATATTAGATTTGCAGTTATCTAAATAACACCAACTTTCATCAAAACGTTACAAAATCACAAGCGATATAAAAGTTACGTAATTTATTTTTTATGAAAACTATATGCAAGTTAACAATTCTTTTTAAACACTGTCTGGATGGTCATTGTTGTCTAGTAAAAGCAACCAAAAATTTAAAATTTGATCAGGTCTATGGTGTACACCATATCAAAAATCTTTTATTAGTGACTCAGTTCTACCACAAATTGCAAAATTTTTCCAAAATACCATTATGTTCTAATTTATATTCTATAAATCTTATTTTATCAAAATGCACTTGGCGAAACAAATTTTATTGAGGTATCGTATCACGTAATACATTGGTTTTGATATTTTAAACATTGAGCGAGCAAAACAGTGAAAATGTAAACACATAAAATCGTTCCTGGAAATTTTCGCTCTCGTAGCCCATATTAAACTGGAAGCATTTGAAACTAGCGGTCAACTTTTACAATAAAGATTAACCCGTTTCGCGTAACTGTGATAAAAATTTACGTTCATTGAAAAGCCATTACATAAATAAGATATTAAAGATTTTAGCACCACGTTAATTACGCCTGACCAAAAAAGTAAATTTAAGACGTCGTGTGCATCATAATGAAAACAACAAATAAAAATACAAATTTAATTACATGTATAACTGTTCAAACAATTCACCTTGATCTTTGCTGTTCTTTTGTATTATAGTAGCTGTCATAATTACACGACGAAATTGCGGAGTGCAGATCGCGGACCGTTAAAATACTAGAACCTCAGTGTCATTGCTTCTCGAATGACACTACTTGTACAACACGTTATTTTTAAACATTTTTCCGTCAATAACACCGAATTTCTCGCACCGATGGATTTATCGTGTACGCTCTGGCATTCTCCTTCAGACGCTCCGGGGGTTCGCTCCAGTGTTTACTTTAGCAGGAAGGGCACTTTAAAAAATCGAATTGTGCGATTTACGGGTCTGAAGCGACATCACCCCCGGTTCCGGCGTTTGATGCGATTACTGCAGCTCGTCGGCTCGAAAACTGCGGTGTAGATCAAAGGGAGACTTACGCCAGTCTATTTTAAAGCATTTTAGTTAAAGCTAATGAAAAGTCACTTACCGGCTATGGCTGCTTGGGGCACCAGCAGGGCGATAAGGAGGAACAGGGCCGGGCCCAGCTCGATTCGTTGAGTCCACGCCGACATGGCGCGTCCTGAAAAACGACAAGATTAGCGAATAAGAAATTGTAAAGGGTAGATTTTCACTATAAAGAGTCATGCAACTGTTACAACCGCAAAAGTGGTTTGAGAAACCATGCAGGTGCCGTTTTTTCAACAGTACAGTAACCGACACGTACGTTGGCCTATGTGGCTCCTTGACTCAAGATTATTCTCTTAACTGATGAGTTCTCTTTACTTGCATAACTCTTCGTCAGACCTCTCTGGAAACTATCACGACGGCGATTAAGGCAACAACCCAGACCAGACATCGGTCACACAACAACTCTAATGCATGTAAATTAATACATATATTCAAGATAATTATTTCACAAATGAGTTAAAACTCGCTAAATTACTGAAGACTAGGATTTAGAATTAGAAGTCAAAATTTTCTCACACTAAACACTTTTTTACCGTATTAAATTTTATCCAAGTAAACTATGATGCGGAAAAATTGTATGTTAAATTTTGGCTTTCGAGAGTGAAGCGAGGGTCAATCGCGGACTTTCGGGAACGATTTGGCGAGTTTTTTCGTTTTGGTGCGATACATGCTGAATCATTTTTTAGAAAATAGGCCGTGTAACGAGGTGTCTGGCGATTGAATTCGGCTTTTGTAAATATTTTTCCAGCTCGTGTCGCAAAAAATTCTCCACTTAAAGAATAAAGCAACGTTGGTTCGTTGCTCTCGTTACAAGATGGACAAAGTGCTTTTTCCTCCGTAGAGATCGCGATTTCATAGTCGACTTTTTTGGCGTAAAACGGGGTCTTTGACATCGAAACGGTCCCCGGATTCGTCCGGGATTTGTATCTCGATTCCGGGGTTTAGGTCTGCCGCGGAGGAGTGCGAAGGCTGTTTTTTGTTGCAGTTACAGTGAGTGGGTTCGTATTGCATTTTAATGACGGTCGGGCTCCTCGACGACGATTATGTGTATTCCAGTTCAATTTTATTAAAGTGAGGAGAGTCGTTGTCCGCCCATTATGGTAATTACGTCCGACTTCCGAATTTCGAAGCGCAAGTGTCGAGGAGTTAATTGCCGGCCTTCTGTTGGCATTGTTTGAGCCGATGGTGATTAGCTCTTTCTCGGTAATATCTGTGTTTGCTTGTAAATTCGACTCGTCACGAATACGTCTAGCGAATGGGTTCCGTAACGAGTTGAGCAAACTGGCCGTGGGCCGGCAACACCGTTTTTCCCATGACGCCTTGTTTACCATCGCGTTAGAGCAAATGTTTGCCTGATTAAAACCTTAAGCGAACGACCAACAGTCCGAAATTCCGAAAGGGTCAGCAGTGGCGAGGGCTCGCGAAAGCTCTGTAGCGAAGCGTCTTCTTGGAATCGCCGTCCGGACTAATCCGGGCGCTCCGGAAGAAATCGCGCCGCAAGAGCGAATCTTTCACGAGCCGGTCGTACCGTTTTTATCGTCTGAGCTATATTTACCTGCAACCTGTTCGAAGCGCACAATGTCAATGACTCGCCGCAAAAAACTTAATGATTCATCAAGGAAAACGACTGTAATGATGTAAGGATGGAATTAATTCGAGCTCGCCGGACAACCTTGGCGAATTACCTAACAATAACTGTGTCATTAACGGCCGAATTTTCCGGGACGACACCGGAGCGAAAAGCCGGGGGATTTTTACGCGGAACCGGTCGGCGTTGGCGCGTCCATGACTTTTGCCATTCGAGTAGTTACAGTTAAGTTATAGGGCCATTATGGCAAAATTATCGTCCGGAAGGTTAGTGTGCCAATGAAACTGGCCGGCCGCAGGACCCGTTCGGATCGGATCCCGTTGCTCGAATTCTCGAATTTGGCGCGTCACCCACGTCGGTCAGTTTCCAACATTTCGAATTTTCCCATTGGCCAATTAATATCGAGTGAAGTGCAAACAATTACTAGAATAAATAACTCGGAGGTCCTCGCCGTGTTTGTAGATACCTGGACCGATAGCCGTGGGAACTAGATAATGTTTGGAGACTAACACAGGGATGCAAAGTACGTCGGCAAACAGGCGGCGGCCCGCAAAGACCTTACACTCCGAGCCCGGCACTCAAGAGTCGGCCAAAACTTACGAAAATTCTCACTGCAATCCTCACTGCACTGCACCAACACTACCACTGGATGACTTACCTCGCTGCAGATCTGGGGGACGGCGACGAAGTACTCCGCACTGGCTCACGGTCGCCGATCGATGTCTTTGTGGTGTTGCTGTTCGTTCGCGATTTATTGTCCAGGAGGTCGACACCAAGAAGATCGAGCGGACAACGGACCGACCAGAAGTGAACTCATGCGAAGCTGCGCGCCGCAACTTTAAATAGTCGTCGGGGCGGGGGAATTGCCGCTCTTGGGCAACGAGTCTCTGGCGCTTTTGCTGCCGTGTGTGATTGGTTCGCCCCAGGGTAGAGAAGAAGCACGGCGGAATGCACGACGCCGACGGCGAACCGCGACACCCTTGCAGGACACCAGCCGAAGACACAACGCTGGCGCAGGAAAGGACAACCCCCAAGTGTCGAAAGGGGTAGTTCGAACACACAAAAAATCTTTGCCTGTTAACAGAAAACATAGGTCCTGCAAATCCAGCAGTAGTTCTACAAATACAAAATTGCAAAGAGTATAAGTCCGAGTCTGAGATTCCACGTGAAAATTCTCGGAAAATGCAAAAGTTGTCAATTTCACAAATTGTTGTTCGTGTTTTAGACAATATTTCTGGAATGATGAATAATATTAGGAAATTTCTCCGGAGACAACCCCAAATTGAGCCCCTCGTCGAGGGATTAAAAGAGCAATAAACGAATGATAGATGTAAAAAAAAAAATACAAAAATATCCGCAGGTGAGTGAATCATCATGCAAAGATATAAACCGGCGAGACAGACTTGAAAACTACGTCTTTGCGGATTTCTCGGAGGACGAAATATAGTGGTTATTTATTTTATATGATTTATGCCCCTACAGCGATATTTAACACTTTCGTTATTTTCTTGAGTCCCCATTGGACTCACTCTGACCATACGAATGCGGATGCCAAGTTCCATTACTGTCTTACGTTCATCTTTATTTTTTACGTTAAACATCTAAATTTTTGGAAAAACCAATATAACAATATTTTACGATTTAACGTAAAAACTGCAAATTCGAATACTCGTTGTCGTAAGGGTGGTAAAGGGCCAATTAAAATTTATCTGTCCATCCCTTCCAAAATTTTGCTGGATAATCCTGTCTACAATCTGCAAAATATTATTATTAATCTATACGTGTGGTTTATTAATGCATTACTCTTTTTTTTTAAATTTCATATGTAGGGTGACTCAGAAAAGGTAACGATTATCGATTAAGATTTTTAATTTGACATACAATATAATGTAACAACAATAGAAAGTGATTTTTTGCATATGGCTAAAACGGTGCGTCGTAAATACGACAAATGCTCAGCAGCCAGCAGTTTTGTTAATTTTCGACGCAAGATGTTTCACTGTGCATAAGTTTAGGCGCTGCCGGTGTCGACTGTTTAATTAAGAAATTCGGATGGTGTCATTTAGCCTAAAGCTGCGAATTCATAACCGTTCCTCGAGTGCGACTTCTTCCTTACCTACCTCAATAGCAGCTTGAAATTTCATAGGTTATCGAAACCCGCGAATTAATAAATTCTTTACAAATAACTGTAATACGCTGAAACGTTTTATTAGAGGATGGTGTGTATGCCGCAGGATTAATAATTTTGCATCATTCGCTTATGGGAAGCTGTGCTTCCGTGCTTCTATAAATAGCCCAAGCCCGTGAGACAATTACAAAAAAACGGGAAAGAAAAACACGTAGAGAAGAGCGTTCGAAGTTTCTCAAGAATAAAGTGGTGAGAGAAAAACCTTATCGGCGCAAGATTCCCGAGAATTATGAGCAAATTTGACACATTATAAGCTATAACAATGAGCAATTAAAAATACTCAGGAATTTCCATAAAAATACAAGTAAAACGCATAAAAACTGCACCAGAAGTACGGAAGCCGATAAAACTATTGCTGATAATGGTGAAGTTATCATGTTTGCTACGAATTTTAAACAATGACTTAATTTTACCGCTCAATTTGATGTTTTATCTGATACAATCTTCACGTTGAGCCGTAAACTTTCATCAGGCCGGTATTATTGCAAATTAAACGTTAAGGCGCCTCTTTGATTGCATCAGAAAGCGTGGTTAAACCCGAGCAAAAATGCGTATTCAATACCGGGATAATACATATTTTCGCTTTTCGGGGAAATGTATATCTATTCAAAACAATTATTGTACCAGAAATGTATACCTAAGTAGCAAATAGCCCCCTTCTTCAGGTTTCGTTGACAAGGTAGAAAACTTGACATATTTTTTTTAGAGAGCAACCCGCCCACACAGTGGCAGTTTGCGTTTTCTTCTGACAATGGACTTCATCAATAGTAAATTTGACAAAGGTCCAATTTATATTTCATGTAAACTCGAGGAAGGGGTATTTATTAAATCGTTCCATATTTTCATTTTTTTTTTCAAAATTCCAGAAAATATTTTAAACTTAGTTGAAAATTTATAGGGCTAACAGAAGGCTTATAAGATGGATCAAACTGGAGTGAGCTTGTAAAAAAATAAACACCATTTTTTTGTTTATTTTAGTAAATAATTTTCTTTCTGTTCATCTACTACTAGATATCCTTGATCTTGAATTGAGCGATTTGTCATAGAAGTGGCTCAAGGCTAAGTATAAATATAATTAATCTGACAAATATGCGCCATATCTATATGGAGCTTTTCCCAGTTTTACTCTGATAAATTGTACCATACGTCTGCGTCAGCATCAGTTGTCAAGAAGTCGATCGAGCAATTCCCCATCGGTTAGTGATTCGGATTAACCCGTCCGCTAGTTACAGTTTCCCGCAAATCCTCCGGATTCCGATGCCTCCGCGCCGTCAATTCCGGGTTTTCCGGTCGCACGCAAGTGTGAAAAAAGCCGTCTCGTACTTTCTCAGCGGTCCCCAATAATTGGTATGCCTGCGTCTAATTGCGTGTTTGCTCGTCGTAATTCACTCAAAAGTGAATGAGTAAACAAAGTTTAACATAAAATGAACATTATCAATATTTGTTCGTCCGTCCTGAATTCGTAAACATAATTACATAAATAAGAATGAACTCTTATCCGTCCGCGCTTCCTGCGATCGATTTACCTACCAGTGATTGACAGAAACTTCAACGTGCGATCACAACACCAACTCTTCACTTAAAAAAAAAGCTGAAAGTTTTCGGAAAAGCGTTCGGAGCGTGGATGCTGACGCAACAGACTACCGTCGCGACGCTGGACCGACGGTTAACAGAATCGTCGCCCTAAAGCAGCGCGCGCGCCTCCCTCGACCTACCCCTACACGTCTGGTGCGACACGTTCCATATCGAACCATCTCATCTCCGCAATTATCGCCCAAAAACAAATGGGACGAGTTCTCGCCTTCTGTAATTTATTCACCGTGATATACAGGGAGTTTCGTGTCAGATAACTGCTTTAATTAACTTTAAAACTACTGCTTGAGTACAGGATATACACCAGGACGTTATAAAACTGATTGTAACGCTTACAGTAATAATAGTGAAAACGTTAACATATGGGTACATTTAATGTATGATAATTCGTATTATACCAGCTTAATAATTTATACGTATTACCCTGAAGTTCAATGCTATCTACGTAAGATTTGATTATATTAACTATCCTGAGGTCGTCTGGATATATGGAAACACTTACAAGTTGAAAGGGACCCAGAATAGAACCATGTGCTACACCGCTGCCAAAACCGAAGACAGAAGCCGAAAACCTAGAATAGCTTTTATGTTGTTTCCTACTTACCACTACAGATTTCAGTAATATTAACAAATCCTCACGTAATCCAACATTTTTCAATTTACTTAATAATAATTAGTTGAACTTGAATTTTTCAGTTCTTAAATTTTTCTTCTTTATTTTTGGTTTTTCAATTTTTCGATTTGCAATTTTTCAAGTTTTCAAGTTTAAATTTTTCAGTTTTTCGATTTTCCAGCTTTTGAATTTTTCAATTTTTAGATTTTGAAATTTCTCGATTTGAGTTTCTCGAGTTGTCAATTTTTAATGTTTCAGTTTTTTGATTTGCAACTTTTCGTTTCGGTTTTTTTATTTTTAGAATGTTTCGATTTTTCAATGTTCCATTTTATTTTTTGTTTTTAAATTTCAATTTTTTAAATATTTCCCTTCTTCAATTTTTCGATTTTCAATTTTTCAATTCTTCATTTTTTTGGTTTCTTCGATTTTCCGACATGCAGCTCTTCAAGTTTTCATTTTGAAATTTTGCGATTGTTTGATTTGCAATTTCAGGAATTTTCAGTTTTCCAATTTTTCGATTTGTCAATTTTTCGACTTGCAATTCTGTTTCAGTTTATTTTCTTTATTTTTTCAAGTTCTCGGTTTTTCAGTGTTTTGATTTTATAATGTTTCTATTTTTCAATGTGAAATTTTTCAATTGTTGAACTTTTCAATTTTTCTTTTTGCAATTATTTGGTTTTCAATTTCTGGATTTTTCAATTTTTAGATTTTTTAGTTTTTCGTTTCTTCAATTTTTGATTTGTAGTTTTTCTGGTTTTAATTTTAAATATGAAAAAATAATTAGAATTAAAAAAAATCAATTTTTCAAGTTCAAGATTTTCCATTTTTCAATTATTGGATTTTAAAACTTCAACTTCTCGAATAAAAATGGAAAAATTACCAAATTATAAAATTGAAAAATTAAAATTGTAGAAACAAAAATTGAAAAACCGAATAATTAAAAACTGAGTAACTTAAAAATCGAAAAATTGCAGAACAAAAAAAAAACTGAAATATTGTGAAATCAAAATATGTATTACAAATTAAAGAAGTTGGAAAATCGAATAATTGAAAAAAGTTGAAAAACATAAAGATTGGAAAAGCGAAGAACTGAAAAATCAAAGTTTGAAAAAGTGAATAAACGAAAATTTATAAAAACGGAAGAAAGATTAGAAAAAAGGAAATGGAAAAACGAAAAATTGTGATATAAAACGAGAAAATTAAATAATCGGGAAAATAAAAAAATCAAGAACTTGAAAAATTGAGTAAGAAAAATTAAAAATTGAGTAAGAAAAATTATAAATTGAGGAACCGGAAAATCGAAAAATGAAACATTTTTCAGTTTTTCAATTTTTCAATTTTTCAATTTTTAGATTTTGCAATTTCTCGATTTGGGTTTCCCGAGTTTTCAGTTTTTAATTTTTCAAATTTTTAAATTTTCTAATTTTCAATTTGCAATTTTTCGTTCCGGTTTTTAAGTTTCTGGATTTTTAGCTTTCCAATCTTTCGTTTCTTCAGTGCCAGTGGTGTAATTTGCAATTTTTAGATTTTCCACTTTCGATTTTTCAATTTTTTGAATAACGAATGGCAAAATTGCAAAATTGTAAAATTGAAGAAATGAAGAATTGAAAAAATGAGAAACTTAAAAGTCGAAAAATTGCAAAATCAAAAAAACAAATATTGTGATCAATCAAAATGTAACAAATTAGAGAATTTGGAGAATCGAATAATTGAGAAATCAAAAAATTTTAACGTTGAAAAATTTAAAAATTGAAAAACCAAAGAACTGTCAAATCGAAGATTGAACATTGGAAAAATTGAATAAACGAAAATTCATAAAATCGGAGGAAAGATTAAAAAAAAAGGAAATGGAAAAACGAAAAATTGTGATATACAATCGAGAAAATTAAATAATCGGGAAAATTAAAAAAATCAGGAACTGGAAAAATTGAGTGAGAAAAATGAAAAACTGAGGAACTGAAAAATCGGAAAATGAAAAATTGAAAAATTTATAAGCCGAAACTGAAACTGAAAAATTGAAAAAACGAAAAATCATGAAACCGGAGTCGAAAAATGGAAAAATTGATAAACAAAAGACAATGGAAAAATGAAAAATTGTGATATCAAAAAATTGTAAAATCGAGAGAAAAGGAGAGACTAAATATTCCCAAATTTTCCGGAAAATTGAGTGAATTGTTCTTGATTTCAATCAATACAATTAATTACCTCATTTATTTTTTTTTTTATATTACTGTGTATAAGTAATCTAAAATCTATAAGTGCGTTGATAGACCACAATTATAGAGTCATAATATTTTAGATATTTCAGAGAGGATTTATTCGGAAAAATTTTGAGATAACGTCATCAGTTTTTTGGAAAGGGATAAGCGGATATTTTGACTAACGATTTACCATAAATACGACAACCTTAAAAAGTTTCAAAGTTAAATCGCAAAATGTTACAATATATAGGTATAATACAATTTTTATTTTTCCTTAAAATCTGGATGTCTAGAGTAAAAACTGAACACGGATTTATAAACCACATGTGAACATCTTATTTTATAAAATTGAAATAATGTCTACAAATGTAAATTTTGGAGATGACGTCATCCTATTGTTGGTGGGGATGTTTATTCCAATTTTGGTTAGCTTTGAACCATCTACATGCTCAGAAAGTGAACAGTTCTGTTAAATAATATTTACCGGTAGTCGTCTACCTAAAACTGGAGAAACACATTATGTGAGTTCGCATAGATTTGTAGCAATGCATAAATTTTCTAGGATCCTGTTGTATATAATTCTGAGCATTACAAATAAAAATGCTGCATTCAGTACGAATTTGTTTGACAATATCTTTTAGACACATCAAATGGAATAGTGCTTTAGTTTTTCTATGCAGATTCCAGTGCTTATTTTTACGGCTAGTAGCATCTACAATTTTTGAGTCTTTATAGAATTATAATTACAAAAATATTAACTTCTTTCAAAAAGCGTCGGCATTTGTTACTTGATTATTTGATAGAGGTGGCTTTAAAAGTTACATCTACCACTTTAAAATTCCCCGACTATACATGTTTCGATTCGTGTATTGTTGCATAAAAGTGGCTGTATATGTCTTCCACATCCTTAAATTTTATTTTAGAATACCCAATCAGTCAACTTTAGATAAGCTTCTGATAATATTTACCACTCATGAATGACGTATTTAATTGTTGAGATCTCAGTACCTTTACATTTAAGGCGGTGAGGACCTGTTTTTACAAATGGGGCTTGAAAATAATGATGATAATGACAAATTAATGGTTGTAACTGGGACGACGTCATCTCAAAATATTATTAGATAAATCTTTGTTGTAAATGTGAACTGAGTCACGTACTCCTACTTGTCGCATTGTGTAATGCGCCGATTTTCCACTACATGCTACATCAATCCTGGTGGTAAAACCGACGGGACACGAAGAACGCCAAGTGGAAATAATTCATTGCATTCACATTCATCCCTATTCAAACTGTTTTTACACGAAAAGCTCATAGTCATATAGGAAAGACGCGGTGCTTTCTTACCACCCTTGCGACCTATCCCTACCCGCGTAACGCGACACGTTCCACACTGAACCTCCCATCTCCGCAATTATCAGTGAAAAACAAATGTGACTCATTCTCGCAAAAATTCGATCTTCCTTCCCTCGAGAGTCGAGGGTGATTTCCGGGCGACCCTCGATCGCGCCAATCTCAGTTTGTAAACAGCACATTCCCATCCCCGAGCCCATTGTGACTCGAAATAGAGCGAGTTTGGGTGGCGAGATAATTCGAATTACTATTAAAGGACCTCAGATGAGGTTCGATTGTGTCGCGAACACATGTGATGAGATTCGTTCCGTAATTACGCGTGCGGTTGAAAGGGAAATCGGATGGCTGACGGTTACGAAACACTTTCGCTGGCTTCATTTCTTCTCGGTGGTTAAAGAGGCCAAGAGCGATTGTCAAGTTCAAAGTCAGCAGGGTGGGAACATATGCGTAAATGATGGTAATGGGTTCGTCCATCTGCGGAGTTGACCCGCATTGGGGAGGTTCAGGGCCGGAGTCGAGGTTCAGGGCGCAGATGGCGGTTGTAGGGGGATGCGGGGTGGATAGAGTGAAATTTGGGGGTGTGTTTTGAAACTAAAGCCGCACTGTCACTTGGCTGATGTTCACAGAAGCTGTGCTGGGAGGATTTTACGAGCGTAATCAGAAAACATAAAATTTGCCGGAAGTCTGTTATGATATTCTCAGTACACTAATCGATTTAACTTTCGTTTTTACGCTTTCATTGTGGTATTATTTCTGGTTTATAAAGTACATAGAGCCAATTGAAAATTGTACAATAAATGTCGTGTGGCAACCCCTGGTGTTTGATGACTCTGCACTTCTAAATAGGTAGAGGTTCACGCCGTAACTCTTCAATTAACCTCTAACTTCTCGGATTACTTAAATTAAATACGCTTTTGTTGAAAATAATTTTATAAAATAAAACTCTCTAAAAAAATTATTTTTCTCATTATTTGATGTTCTTGGTGGACAGGATGTTTTATTGCAACGTTTATTATTGGTTCTAATTTTCTGCTCACATAAAAAACAAGGCATTTTTGTGTATCCAGCTTGACTAAGAAGTAACCTTGTTATATTTTAATCAGCACATACCATTCAATTGTGGCGTCCATAATTAAATTTTTCCAAGAATAATTTAATATCCCTGTAATTTTCTTTTAAATGGGGCAAGTGGGCGTACATTTTAATAATCGTAGAAACATCGTACTAGCAATTCGCTTGAAGAAAAATAAAAACCGCAGACTGGGGACTCCACCTTCGTATATACACACCTACTCAGATAAATACTGAATGTGAAGACTTACCTGCACTGAAAATTTGTTACCAAAATGGAATAAGTCTGCCAACGTAATCTTACTCAAGAAAAAAACTGCTTTGGAAAAAAAACGAGATCCAAATAAGTGGTTAGGTTAGGTTCTTTTGTTTTATACTAGGATTTTCATTACGCTATGCTCCCGTGAGAGTGACTGGAGACTTTTGTATAAACAAGTTTGTCACACAGTGTTTAGTTGTTAAGCATTGATATATTGATTTTGCGTGCCAAAGCATAACCTTCCGAGTCATTATTTATAACAATTGTTTAGTTTACTGCATGGCTCAAACTGTACGCTGTGTAATGATGCTTATTGTTTTCAAAAAACTACTAATATTGAGGATACTTCAGTAATAATAAATTACCATATTTATGCAGGGTGATGAAAAAATGACTACATGCCGATGGTATGTTGTTAAGAAGGCTCTGGAGAAGTGAATTTAATTGATAATTTAAATTCCCATCAAAATTGTCAAAAATGATTGTGTTTTAGCAAATTATTATTGAATTATTAATAACTAATTATTTGACTGTTTTAACCATCTTTTTCGAGTTCTTCAGAGTCTTTTTAATAACAGACCATCGAGCATATACGCCATTTTTTCATCACCCTGTATAACTTATAAAAATCTCACACGTAAAATTTACCGTGTAACCTAATGATAAGAATGTAAAAGTAGTAAACTGCACTAAATATAAACATGTTTATATCATACATTATATACTCTCGCCCTCTGAACTTTCCCGAGATCTTATAATTACTTTTTCGAATTACATTTTCCACAGTATGTCCAAAATAGTTCCAAACAAGTGTGACAAGCGATGAGAACATTTAAATTTAATGTATTGTAAGGAAACATTTATTGTGACAATCACGAACGGCAATATTTGAAAAGGAAATTGACACATTTGATAATGATACTGAAAGCTATTTTCACGCTGTGTGTCGTCAGTTTTGTACTTTCTACTTGATAAAGGAAATGTGATTAAAATAACTTGGCTTAAAGCAGACTGAACATTTACTCAACGAACTCTCTTTTTATCTATTCCGATGAATCTAAAATCTATTTTCCTCACATCTCCAGACGTGTTATCTGTTCTGAGTTCACTCTGATGAGATTTTATGTGGGACTGGATCTAGAAATACTGTCTTAATCCCTAATAAGAAAAAGATGTGACTGAACTGAACTCTGCTAAAGCAGGCAGAGCACTTAATTTGAAAATAAATAAATTACATGGCGGATCTACTGCTTTTCTCAAAATATTTCTCGTAAAACCCCATCAACAAATCATGTTTTTAACATCTCTTAAAATAGAATAAATAAATGCTCTTTAGCTGCGTCATTTTTTAAAGTTCTAAGAAAAAATCGCGCCATCATCATGCTAATATTACTTAATGAAATGAAATATTTAATAGTTCTGAAAGTTATGAGAATTATTGGTGTTAGATTTATTACTGTTTTAAACTTTTTCTCATAAGAATGTTTAAAATAGTGCACTTTTCCTGTTGCCACAATAATTTTTAATATTCTAGCAATCCAACTGGAAAATTTGGAATTAATCAATTCGTAGAATTTTCTTAATCTTCACCATTTTTATTCGTTTTCGTTGTTGGTACAAAATGAATTAATTAAAAAAAATAAACATAAGATGACTAATCAAATATAACGTAAACCTCGAGCAATAAAAAGTTCTAACCTCAGTCAAAAACACGATATTCGTAATAAGAAAGAAAGGTAGTGAGAGAATATTAGCAATCTGACCTTTGTTGTGACGTTGCAGCTTTTCATTAACGTTTATGAAATTATCGGAAATTTGTGAGTAACGGGCCTGTATTGGGGTAACCCCACCCGTCCTGTGATTTGATTCTACCTAAAAATAACCGGTCAAATCGATTTTCGATGAAATGGCCGATCTGCACAATGTGGTTTCACACGATATGTTGGTCAGAGTAACTGTGAAATCATAATGGAATCATTTTGTAATATGAACAATTTTAAACGATAATATTACGTATTAAGGCCGAGATTAATAGACAAGAACGGGGTAATAAGTTGGGAATAAATCGAACTTCGGAAGGCGGAACTTTCTACATTATGTTCATTTAATGGTGCATCATGATCATCATTTTCATCGGAATGGCAGATGAGATTTTACGACAGACATTAGCGGTTTGTTTTATGTGTGCCAGTACGGACCTGACTAATGTACAGATGGTGGTTTGTTCATTGACGGATTTTGGCTATTGTTGTGGCAATAAATCAATTCGATTCTATGTGTGTTTCTAATAATACTGGTAGTGAGCATGATTATCTCAATTTTCTTTAACAATAGCCACGACGGTGTTAAAACGATTAATGTCCTAGTGCTTGGAAATGTAGAGATTTAACTGAGGTAATTTATTCATTCTGGACGCAGTGAGGTGTACAAACGATGATAAAACCGATTCATGTGGTCTTTACATGAAGATCGTCAGGGTACTGTTATTTGAAGCTTTGTTCCCACATTATTCCTCATATGTGTATTTTCGATAGTATGTAGGCGGGCACATTATTAACTCACTCAAGACAAATTACCTAAGTCATTTTGATATATACATGCACCTTATGGACTAGATAAGTTCTTGAGCGTTGGCCTTGGTCTCGCTGTTCTCTCATAATTTCAACTTGGTAATTGGTACACTCAGAAAAATTATGATGTATTTTTGCAAAAATTTTTTTTTTAGATTTTGCCTAAGCTTTGTGATCTCCGAATTTCCGTTAAATACACCACTTATTTTTTTTCCGCTCTCTTCTTGTACTCTTGATAGGTGTCGAAATAGCATCCTTGAACTCTTAATCCATTTCTTCCAGTCTTGCCGACCTCGTGATAGATCCTTCATTCCGGACATCCTTTTTCATCGTTTTTCAGCAATTTTTCCAAATTTTTCTTCCTCATCCTCCCTTTTCTTCTCTTTGCGGTTGCATCGTTGGTAATTACTAATTAATGTTCTTAGAATGATATTCGTATGACGAAAAACTTTCATCTGTTACTTTTTCCTTATGATATTCTTACAAATCTTATCTTATTCATTTCTTATTCCTCTGATTTGTTTCCTTTTCAGTCCTCACTTAATCTTGTTCCAGAATATTCTGGTGTTTTATTTGTGATTTTTGTTAAGTTCTTCATGGAAAAATTTGTATTAGACACAGTCTCCTAAACTACTAGACCGATTGTTGTCAAATTTTATTTGTATGTTATGAATATCATGTAGATAGTATAACGCTAACCAAATTTTGCCTAAACATCCCCATCATCAATGGAATAACATTATCTGCAAAATTTACAACAATATTTTTTTTAATATTTGAAAATAAGATGCACTTGTGACGTATGAATGAGTCCGTGTTGAATCTTCCCCCTAGACATCCAGATTTTTGGAAAAAAGTCAAAATTGTATAACATGTTGCAATTTAACTTTGAAACTGTAAAACCGGGTGTTCTGAAATCTCGGAAACATTTTAAGGTTATCGTAATCGTGATAAATTGTTAATCAAAATTTATTCGTTTATCCCCTGCCAAAAAATTGATGACGTCATTTCAAAATTTTGCCTAATAAATCCTGCCTGCTATATGCAAAATATTACGACTGTATACTTATATACTTTATCAATGCACTCATAATTTTTAGAATTACTTAGTTAGTGAGCCAAAAAATTAATTAAACACGTAATGTATTAAATCAAAAACGATTCACTCCATTTTCCAGAAAATTTGAGAATGCAGTACTGTTATACTCGTAAGTATTACAATTCCTTTCTGTTTACAGTGTTTCTTTTGATTTTTTAATTTTTCGTTTATTCAATTTTTCAAATTTTATATCTTTGATTTCCATTCGTCGATTCTCCAATTTTAAAATTTTTCAATTTTGCAATTTTTGGATTTCCAGTTATCCGCTTTCTTTAATTTTCAATATTTCAGTTTTACAATATATATTTCGTTTTTTCGATTTTGAATTTTTTCCGTTCTTGAATTTTTCGTTTCTTCAATTTTTCAAGTTCCTGCTTTCCAATTTTTAGATTTTTCAGTTTTCATTTTTACGTTTTCGTTTTTCAATTTTTGATTTTTCTAGTTTTACAATTTTTCTATTTTTTTGATTCGAAAAGTTGAAAAATCACAAAATTAAAAAACGAAACATTGCAAAATAGAAAAAATGGAAAATCGAAGAACTGAAGAAACAAAAAATTGAAAAATGAAATCGAAAAACTTCAAAATCAAAAAAAAAAATAATGAATCGAAGAAATTGGAAAGGAGAGAAAACGAATCGAAAGGAAAAATTGGAAAATGAAATATCGAGAAATTAAAAAATTAAAAATCGAAGGAAGTAAAAAGTTTAAAAATCCAGTAATAGAAAAATGGAAAAATTCGAAAATGGTAAAATTAAAATGTGAAAATTTTTTAAAAATCTAAAGTTGAAAAAACGAAAAATTAAAAAATCTAGAAGTTGATAAATCAACAAATTGAAAACCGAAAATTTGCAAACTGCCTATTGAAAATTTGAAAAACGAAAAATTGCAAAAGAGAAAAAATGGAAAACCGAAAAATCGTAAATCAAAGAACTGAAGAAACAAAAAATTGAAAAACTCAAAAATTAAAAAAATAATGAAACGAATCGAAAAATTGGAAAAAATTGTAAACTCCATAAACTGTGATATCGAAAGATGAAAAAATTGAAAAATGAAATCGAAAAACTTCAAAATTAAAAAAAAAATAATGAATCGAAGAAATTGGAAAGGATAGAAAACGAATCGAATGGAAAAATTGGAAAATTAAATATCGAGAAATTAAAAAATTAAAAATCGAATGAAGTAAAAAGTTAAAAAATCCAGTAATAGAAAAATGGAGAAATTGGAAAATGGTAAAATTAAAATGTGAAAATTTTTTAAAAATCTAAAGTTGAAAAAACGAAAAATTAAAAAATCTAGAAGTTGATAAATCGACAAATTGAAAACCGAAAATTGGCAAACCGAAAAACTGAAAATTCAAACTGCCTATTGAAAATTTGAAAAACGAAAAATTGCAAAAGAGAAAAAATGGAAAACCGAAAAATCGCAAATCAAAGAACTGAAGAAACAAAAAATTGAAAAACTCAAAAATTAAAAAAATAATGAAACGAATCGAAAAATTGGAAAAAACTGTAAACTCGAAAAACTGTGTTATCGAAAGATGGAAAAATTAAAATATGAAATATCGAGAAATTGAAAAATTTAAAATCGAAACATTGAAAAATCGAATGAATTAAAAAGTTAAAAGATCCAGTGATGGAAAAATTCTAAAATGGTAAAATTGAAACTGCGAAAAATTTTAAAAATTTATTTATTACATATTTAAAATGAAAACTAGATAAAAAAAACGCAAATAGAAATTGAAGAAACGGAAAATTGACAAATCGAGAAACTGAAAAATCCAAAGGTGAAAAAACGAAAAATTAAAAAATCTAGAAGTACCTAATTCTAGATTTTTCAATTTTTCGGTTTTCGACAAATTGAAAACCGAAAAATTGCAAACCGAAAAACTGAAAGCTCCAAATATTGAAAAATCGCACTTTAAAAAAAGAAAAATTATCGAATTACAACATTGAAAAAACGAAAAATTGAAAAATAAAGAACATAAACAACCGAAACGAAAAATTGCAAATGAAAAAATTGTAAAATCTAAAAACTGAAACATCTAAAAGTTGGAAAATTGAAAAACTAACAAAAATTTTAAAATGACAACCAAAAGTTGCATATCGTAGAATTGAAGGACCGAAAAAAAAATGAAAAATTGAGGCACTGCACATCCAAACATTGAAAAAACAAAAATTGCAAAATAGAAAAAATGGAAAATCGGAAAATCGCAAATCGAAGAACTGAAGAAACAAAAAATTGAAAAATCGAAAAACTCAAATTAAAAAAAATAATGAATCGAAAAAATTGGAATGAAGAGAAGACGAATCGAATCGAAAAATTGGAAAAATTTGTAAACTCCATAAACTGTTATCGAAAGATGAAAAAACTGAAAAATTAAATATCGAGAAATTGCAAAATTAAAAATTGAAACATTGAAAAATTGAATTAATTAGGTTTAAAAATCCAGTAACTGAAAAATGGAAAAATTCTAAAACGGTAAAATTGAAAATGCGAAAAATTTTTTAAATTAGAATTATTATTACATATTTAAAATGAAAACTAGAAAAACCGCAACTCAAAAATTGAAGAAACGAACAATTGAAAAATCGAAAAATTGAAAAATCCAAAGTTGAAAAATCGAAAAATTAAAAAATCTAGAAGTTGATAAACCGACAAATTGAAAACCGAAAAACTGAAAACTCCAAATATTGAAAAATTTCACTTAAAAAAAGAAAAATGATAGAATCAGAACATTGATAAAACGAAAATTTGAAAAATAAAGGACATAAAAAACTGAAACGAAAAATTTCAAATCGAAAAACAGCAAAATCTAAAAACTGAAACATCAAAAATTTTGAAAATCGAAAAACTAACAAAAAATTTAAAATGACAACTCGAAAAATTGTATATCGTAGAATTGAAGACACGAAAAAAAAATAAAAATTGAAAAACTGCAAATCGAAAAATTGAAAAAATTAAAATTGGAAACAATATAGGGGAGTATAAAATACGAGCTGCGAAAATAAAGAAAATAAAAAACCGAAACGAAAAATTGCAAACAGAAAATTTGAAGAAATGAAATATTAAAACATCGAAAAATTTAAAAAATAAAAACTGGAGAAAATCGAAAAATTGGAAAATCTAAAAATTTAAGAAACAAAAAAAAAATAAAAAATTGAAAAATCGATTCATTGAAAAAATAAAGAAAATAGAGAACCGAAAAATAGAAAAATTGGAAAATTAAAAATCAAAAATTCGAGAAACTCCAATTTTAAATTGCAAAATCTAAAAATTGAAAAATTCAAACGTTGGAAAATTGAAAAACCAAAGAAATTAAACTTGAAAATTCGACGAATTACAAAATCCCAAAACTGAAGAAGCAAAAAAAAGAAAAATTGCAGAATTGAAAAATTCAAGTTAAAATAACTCTTTTGTTGTATAAGGGGCCAATTCCAAGTTGGTGGCGCAAGTCACTGGTGCAGCGCAACTTTATAATGCTAATTTGGGTATCAAATGCTGGTTGCTAGGGGTGATGGAATAAACAAGCGCAATTTTTCGAATTTTCCATTGAAATTTGCACCATGGAGTTGCGGCACCTCTAGTAGGCAGTGCAAGTTGGCGCAATTTATCTCGAAAAATTGCGCTTGTTTATTCCGTCACCCCTAGCAACCAGCATTTGATACCCAAATTAGCATTATAAAGTTGCGCTGCACCAGTGACTTGCGCCACCAACTTGGAATTGGCCCCTAAGAATCTTATGTTCTGATTTTAAAAACTGAAATTCGCTAAAAAGCGCTTCGTGCCGTAGACTTGGCTCTTTCATGTCTGTTCCAGTCCGCATCCTTGATTCCTCCTTCAATTATCGTCGTCTCGAGCCGTATGTGGGTGTCCGTTTGTTCAAGGAGCGGTTTTCCCATGTAGCATCGCGTCGAAAAAAATTAATTTGCAATATAACGCATCGACCATCGATCTCTCGAAAAAAACTGCACGTACAGGGTAGACTAATTTAAAATTGTAGTCGGATGGTGCGTACGCTCCTTCTGACATGTAGCCGCTCGACGTTACAGTGTTTCTTTTTGTGGATGTTCTTAATTTGGTGTGTCGGCAGCATGTGCATGCGGGCATGTTATAATTTGTGAAGGAAATTAAGCGCTGCCGGTCCTCCGAAAGGTTCAGACGGTTTTTCCCGAAACTGTGCCCCCAGGAAATTTGATATTAGCATCCCGCCGCAGTCTGCCGGGCCTACGATTTGACATGGAGAGAACAGTACGACTGTCATGCGAAATGCATCACACATACGTACACATTTACACACGAAGGTTTGGAGCCGGAATTCTGATCGGTTCTGAGACACATAAATTTTGGAGAGTTTTTTATTTTTAATACGACTCGGGGAGCGCTTTTGTGAAGCGATTGCATCAGGTGCAATTCGTATGTTTGATGGGTAAATAGACAAAAAGTTTCGTGGAATAATTAGATGGTCGGCATGGTGCAGACACGTGGAGGTTATGGTAATTTATGCTAAAGGATGGGGTTTTTCTAGGAGTTCGTAGGATCGCGCAGATCGTACAGCTGGGTCAAATATCAGAGAAATATTACTATTGGTATAGTCATTTTCTCTATTTTTACTTGTGTGTTTTTTCTTTGAATTTGCATCCGCCGTCTCTTATAGATTTATTTTCTACTTTAGATTTTGTTTTTGTTAAATAACATTTCTGATATAAAATTGCAATGCCATAAAAAGTGATAATTTTTTACTCTTTATAAAACGTGTAATTTCATGGTAATGTTAACACTGAAGTCTACTCTTAATGTCAGTTTATAGAATATCTTAAGTTAATCACGTATTTAATGAGGCATTTAGCGACATCTGATTGGTGTAGAGTCGCTCACGTGGTACTTTTAGTGTAATAAAATATTTCGCAAATCGGCCCTTAGTGTCGTTTTCTTTGAAATTTTTATAAAAAAAATGGTTTATTGCCTCTCACAGGGTAATGGAGCTTGAAAGCTTTCTGAAATATGCTTGAAAAAAGGTTAATACTTCTTAAAAAGAATGTGAATGCACTAAGAGGCTTTCAGTATACAAGATATTTTTCCACATATATAAACTACTAAATATAAAAATTCGAAAAATTGAAAATAGAAATATCCAGAAATCTAAAAGAGCTAAATTGAAAATATTGAAGAATTGAAAAATCGAAAAATGGAAACATCAAAAAATCAAAAAAATCAAAAATCTGAAATTTAACAATCGGAAAAGTGAAAAATCAAAAAACTCCAAAACTGAAATGACGAAAAATTGGGAAATCGGAAAAGTGAAAAATCAAAACATCGAAAAATTGAAAAATCGAAAAATTGATAAACCGAGAAATCAAAACTACAACAGATCGAAAAATTGAGAATCTAAATAGCCTAAAATCGAAAAATCGAAAATTTGATAATTGAAAAATTGAGAATTGAAAAATCAAAAAACTGAAAATCAAAAAGTTTAAAGCCAGAAAATTGAAAAATCGAGAAAACAAAAATTTAAAAAAATTAAAAACCTAAAACCAAGACGTCGAAAAATGTAAAATTTAAAAATTCAAAAATTGAAAATAGAGATTTCGAAGAATTGAAAAATTAAGAAATCGAAAAATCTAAAATTTTATATATTAAAACATTTAAATATCGTATTATTGAAAAATCGAGAAACTGAAATATCAAAAAATCGAAAAATTGTAATATAAAAAATCGAAAAATTGAAACATCTATAATTTAAAAATGGAAGAAGTATAAAATCGAGAAATCGAAAGATCAAAAGTAGAAAAATCGAAAAAATGGGGAAATCGAAAATTTAAAAATTCGAGAAACTGAAGAATCGAATAAGTGAAAAATCTCAATACTGAAATATCGAAAAATTGAAAATCGAGAAATTGAAAAATTGAAAAATAAAAAAATTGAAAATTTCCAAGACTGACGTAGGTATCGAAAAATTGAGAAATCGAATCATCAACAGATCGAGAAATCGAGAAATCTAAGAGTCGACAAATCGAAAAATCGAGAATCTAAATAGCCCAAAATCGGAAGATCGAAAATTTGAAGATTGAAAAATTTGAAATTCCAAATATCCCAAAATTTAAAAATCAAAAAACTGTAAATCAAAAAGTTTAAAACCAACAAAAATTGAAAAAACAAACATTCTCAAAGTTGAAGAATTGAAAAACTGAAAAATCCAAAACCAAGAAGTCGAGAAATCTAAAATTTAAAAATTTTTAAAATTGAGAAATCGAGAAATTGGAAAATCAAAAATTTTTTATATCAACATTACAATATAGAAAAATTGAAATATCGAGAAATTGAAATACCTAAAAATTGAGAAATTGAAATATCAAAAAATTGAAAAATTGAAACATCTAAAATTAAAAAATGGAAGAAGTGTAAAATCGAGAAATCGAAAGATCAAAAAGTAGAAAAATTGAAAAATTGAAGAATCGTAATACTCAAATATCGGAAAATTGACAAATCGAAAAATGAAAAAATGGAGAAATCACAAATTTAAAAATTCGAGAAATTGAAGAATCGAATAAGTGAAAAATCTCAACAGCGAAATATCGAAAAATTGAAAATCGAGAAATTGAAAAATTGAAAAATAAAAAAATTGAAAATTCCCAAGACTGACGTAAGTATCGAAAAATTGAGAAATCAATCATCAACAGATCGAGAAATCGAGAAATCTAAGAGTCGACAAATCAAAAAATTGAGAATCTAAATAGCCCAAAATCGGAAAATCGAAAATTTGAAGATTGAAAAATTGAAATTCCAAATACCCCAAAATCTAAATTCAAAAAACTGTAAATCAAAAAGTTTAAAACCAACAAAAATTGAAAAAACAAAAATTCTCAAAATTGAAGAATTGAAAAACTGAAAAATCCAAAACCAAGAAGTCGAGAAATCTAAAATTTAAAAATTTTTAAAATTGAGAAATCGAGAAATTGAAATACCAAAAAATCGAAAAATTTAAACATCTAAAATTTAAAAAACGAGAAAATAAAAAATCGAGGAATCGAAAGTACGAAAAACAGAAAAGTCAAAAATTTAAGAATCTAAATGTGTACTGAAAAATCCTAAAACTGAAATATCGGAAAATTGAAAAATGCAAGAAAAATTGAAAAATCTAGAAATCAAAAAGTCGAAAAATTGAGGAGTCGAAAATTTGAAGAATAAACACCGGAAAAGTGAGAAATCGAAAAATGAAAAAAATCGAAAAATCGAAAATTTGAAAAATCGAGAAATTGAAGAATCGAATAATTGAAAAATCTCAACACTGAAATATCGAGAAATTGAAAAATTGATGAATAGAAAAACTGAAAATTCCCAAGACTGACAGATCGAAAAATTGAGAAATCGAAAGCTGAAAAATCGAGAAATCGAGAAACCGAAAAATTATATATATCTACAATTTTGATTTTTTTTTCCAAAAATTTCAATGTTTAAAAATTTAACACGGATTTTTTTAACATATAAATAACATTTATTCGACAAAATTGTAAGATGACATCAATTCCTGGCGGGCGGACATTAACAGATACATTTTGATTAACAAAGCACTCGTTTTTTCAATTTTAAAAGTTAATTACACAATTCTGATTTTTTTCCAAACGTATGCATAAACCACAAATGGAGGAGTACGTTATTTTATAAAATTCTATCGTAAAATTTGGAGATAACTTCATTCCATTGTTGGAGAGATGAAGAAACAAATTGTGGTTATAGTTCTATACGATATTCCTAATAATACATACAAAATTTAGGTCCCTAGTTTCGGAGATAATCTTTTTAATAAAAATGCGGACACACATACGGACAGACATACGGACAGACATACGGACAGACATACGGACAGACATACATACAGACAGACATACAGACAGACAGGCAGAAATAGAAGACCTATTTTTTCGAACTCTAGGGATCATGAAACGTCATGATCGATGGACTCGATTACAATACTTCCTTAGAGCTTACGCTCGGGAAGTAATAATACAAACATCACTTGTCCTTTAATTGTTCGATGCATTAGCAACAAAACATATAAGTTGTTCCTTCTCTCTAATGTATTGTAGTATTTGATAACCATTACAACAAAGACACTATGTTTGTGTACTAATAATTTTTTATAACCCTGTTAGTAAGATTTAGAGCGACAATGGTTGAAGAACCTCCTGGCAGGAATCTTCGTCTATCCACCACAAATGACGCTTGTTGCTTTGAAATCTGCGTGAATTCCAGGAGTGTATTTAGGAAAATAGTTGATCCTTGGAGATTCGCTCGGTTAAGTATTGAGATAAAATAGTTTCATGATGTTGAAACTCAGCTATATACAACCTAGAATCACAAACAACAACTTAATATTCTATTGCTGTACACGACCCTTACATACACCTCGATTAAGTTCGTCGTAAAATAAAATAAATCCGCCCCTGTTGATTATGTACCCGCCAAGCTTCTACCGAGGGTCAGTAATTTATGGTTTTACGGATTATCTTGCATAAATATAAATACGTTACATTTATTAACTTGAAATTGTCAATTCTTATTAGTATACAATAATCGAAATCGAGAATTTGTAAATCCGTAGTTGTTTCTTGCTGATTGTATTGAGAAATTAGTAATAAACTTTCTAGTAGTGTGTAGTGTAAAATATCAGGTAGTAGTTTTGAAATAGTTTGGTTGTTTAGTTAATTTCTTGCAAAAAAATCGCAAATTTGAATTCAGTGAATCAGTTCAGCCATTTGAATGCAACAGTCAGACTTTGTCAAATAAAAATAAATTATGCAACTTTTTCCGTTTATTTTTGTTTTAAAGCTAGCTTTGTAAATTACGAATGGATAAATTTATGCAATAATAATGAACTCTAATCGATAATGAAACGTTATCCAAATATTTGACAAAATAGGCTCTAAAAGCTGATTAAATAAGAACGAAATGGTTATTGTTAGTTCTGTTTTCATAGTTGAACGTTTTCGGGTTGCAACTTCCATTCATCAATTTATACACATACTTCGAAATGTCGAGGTAATTCTTGAGAATGGGATTACAACCGATGACAGCATCTTAGTCAGAACTATCGTAACAAACATTCCCCATTCATAATCCCCCATTTCGCAAAAAGTCCAACCGCTAAATCCCGACCTTTGTCCTTTCGATGATTCGAAGCATCGAAGCCACCAACTTGCTCAAAATATGAAAACCCACATTACGAATTCCAAAACCGTCTGCGTAGTTTTACACAAACTGTAAACCTCGAACCAATATCTAGGTCCGTGCATAAATTCCCCTCTTTTAGAGGTCCCAGCTGTCCAAAAGTGCATAAAAGTTGCAAAACAGCCGATTGCCGCTGCAAACGCAAATAAAAAAATGCAGAGCGATTTATGTGACGCAATCGTACACGGTATAAATATGAATGAGTGTTAGTTATTGGAAAGTCATCATAGCCACATTCTCACATGGAGCGTGGGAGTCGACAAGCAAGTGCAACTGATCTAGGTTAAGAACGAGGTTGTCGTCGAGGAGTCCGTCTAGCATTTGGTATTCGCCGTTGGAGTAGATCGATTAACAAGACAATGGCCGAAGATGGTCACCGGGTCACCCCGTTCGGGCCCGAAACGTCGAAAAATCAAAATCGTTATTTTATTCCGATCACGAGCGACACGGCAAATGCATTATAGACGATCGCCGAGGTTCGATCTTGATGGTGATGGCTTGCCTCTTCAGGCGAATGTTGGCGTGCTCGACAAATTTTTCCAAAAAAAAAAAAAGGAAATATTGAGACGTAGAAACGCCGAACAAGCTGCATGATTACATGATTGACATGTTGGAAGTGTTAATTGGTGTTGGTGCTTATTTATTAACCAAAAAACTATCCGGTATTTTAATGAAACACGTAGGAAGCATTTTAAGTGTAATTTCAATTTCTGGTCTTGCTACTTAAATAAATAGTGCTACAAGGTGTAGAGATTCCTCGATAATTACACGGTTTTACGTCGTTTATTTTCATTTTTTGGTAACGTACGCCGAGATTGACCGATTTGTGTCCACTTGGTTTTTTGTGGTGTATGTTTTTGCGCGTGGAGAGATTTCGCTGCTCGAAGATAACTGTAAACAATTAGCTTCGACTCTTATAAAAGAAATGTTACCTTTCTGTGAAGGATTAAGAGGTGTCAAGTTATTATCGGAGTGAATTATAGCTACACAAGCTCTTAAATTAACGCTTTGAGTTTCTTTAACTAACTGCGCTTCTGTGCACGTAAAAAAAGACAGACAAATGAGAATTTAATGATAATTTGCTTTTTATACAAGTTTTTGAATAATTTTAAATGGCGAATGTATTTTCCTTCATATTCCGAGCTTGCAGGAGTAACGTTAATAGTGTAGCGACGTTCCTCAGTCGATTAGATTAGATAACTTAATGTAAGAAGTCGGCAAGTTGACGTCCACCATTAATTATTAAATTATTTAATACGCGTGTATGTACCGTTTCGGCAATTTCTGCTGTAGTTTATTGGGTAAATATTGATTTTATGTTCGTTTTAACTTTCATTTCTTATTTACGAGCAAACGCCGTCTTCTTATGTCTCTATCTTGCCTCTGCACTAAGTGAAACTCTCAAGCTTTTCCCGAACATAAGATAGTTGATAAAATGTCATAAAAATAGAGCTCTTGAGATAGGGGAAACGAAACAAGTCGGTAAAATATCACTTCCGTAATATAAGTTTTGAAGTTTCTTTATGGACTTTTCGGTTAAACGACGGGGATGTGGTTTCTATATGTCGCTCGCGTACGAACTTGGTTATTAAATGTGGTCTGTTTCGCCTATCTCAATAAATGATGAAATATTGAGGCATAAAAACGTTAATAAAGCGATGCACATTTTTATTGCATTTGTGGGACCAATATATTCAATCTATTCCGATTGTATGTATAAATACATAGCATCAGTGAATGTTGCTACAAGGAAACTGGTGTGATAGAGTTACATTATATAAATCTAAGTTATAGAGTGGCTACTTTAAATTACTCTTTGACTTATTACATACATAAAGTCTAGTGTCTTAATCATGCGGTTGAGGAAAAAATTATCTCATCGACTTGGTAAACCCAACGAAACACAAACTGAATGCATTTTATTCAGTCCGTTGTTTAGTGTCAGTACCGTTGGTAAACATAAAAATGTTAATTCAGTTGCAAACATCAACCACTAAACTCTGTTCAGTATGCTCTTACAGTACGAAATACGAAAATCTGGTGCGGAATAGTTATTTCAGGAAATGAAACCACGAATTAGTGGATACAGAGAAACAACAGATGACAGAATGATAAATGAAAAAATAAATGAAACAAATCAAAGAATCTCGGTGCGAGACGAGACGAGTTTAATTAAAAACAGAAAAGTTTCGAATGAAATTGCGAGGAAAAATAAACTGAAAATGTTAAAACCAGCCAATATTAGCAGATGTCTGGTATCTTCGGCATTGGCAACTTGCTCTTTGATTTAAATGTTCCGTCTTTTTTAACCCACTAATAATTCAATTTCGTTCGCCCAATAATCGCCTCATCTAATAATTATAAATTGAAATTAATTTTGTTCGTGTCAGATGATCGCTATGTTTAACCCGTTATCAAGCTTTATTTTTAACAAACCAAACAAACAAAAACCCGTTGAAAAAAACGCACCAAAAAACTCCTAATTGCTTTGAAGCCCCCGGGGAATCTACTACAGTTTTCAGCTGCAGAAACCTCGAAAACAAAAGTTTCTTAAAAGTGTAGTTAATCAAACAAGAGCCGAATAACGAAGGTCGTCATTGTTTACACACATTGTGAAAAACGTCTGCGTGACCTCACGTAATCCAAAAGTTGTGGTGTACCTGCATTACTTGATGTCGGAAGTTCATGGTCTGTGGTGAAAATCTTAGAAAGAAGACCACAATGAGTTAATACATCAAAAAAGACTGACGAATGTTTAAAAATAAGCGAACAAGTTTGTAAAAATAGTGTTTACACGTGTACATCTCAATTTATAAATAAATAAACCGAGCGCCGATTAATAATTTATGGCGACGTCTAGGCTGTTCTTGTGTATCGTATCCTGTTCTTGGTGTATGTTCTGTGTGTTGCCTCGAGGGATAAAAGTTTTTGACGAATATGGCAGAAGATAGTCAGTCGCACAGTAACCTGGAAGAGGACCAAGAACCGTTACCCTTTTACTCCGAATAAATGGTTAATTTAAGGAGAAAAAATCATAACAGAAGTTTTTTGTAGAGGTTTTGGCCCCATTAACCCTCCCACACAACGAATAACTCAAAGTTATGTCGGTTTTGTGTTACCATAATTTGATTTTGATTGATGCCCCCAGCGGTCTCTTTCTATTGTAACTAACTGTATTCGGTGTTGGAAAATATAACACATGCGTATTTAAATTAGGATGGTAATTATCTGCAAACTAACATAGTGAAGAAGTTCATCAACCTTCTCCTGGACCACCGTACTGACCCGATTTAGGCACCTTCGAATTTCAAGGACAGTTTTGTGCTAACCGAAATTTTCGGAGAATCCGTTTAACGTAACGCGACCATCTTGAAATTAATGATCGAATAATGAATTGCAAGACGATCGCACTTAACGACGAACAAAAACCAAAGATTGGAGGAGGGAAATATGAACATAATAAATTAACTAGTGTACAGTTAGAATATTACTCGGTCGATTCTAAAACATGATGTATCTGGTCTTAATTTATGGGTCATGTTTTTCAGTTTACTGTTAAGATTCTTTCGCAAGGAGACAAAAACATTGTTATTTTCATACATTAAAATCGTTTTGACAGCTCTTATCTGAATTGCAATTTAAAAGGCATGTTTTGGTGAGAACGATTTTAGGTGACGTTTTTTGTGGCCCAAAAATTGATTTCAGAGTTGAGTTTTTGAGACTATGATTGCAAAAAATTGATTCTTATTATGTATTCAAGGATAAGCTTCAACGCCAATCATATCACAAAAATGCATTAAAATATTAGTCAGTGTGATGTTATGTGAACAAAAAACGTTATTTATTACAGCGTTTATAGAAATTTAATTAATAGAGGAACAAAGGATTAATAAGAGATTGCAGTAAAATAATCACTATTAATGTCGATATTAATCAAAGTGCCATAAATTAAAACCTGTTTCGGGTTTAGTAATAACAGGAATAATTAAACTGATTTGTCTTTTTACAACATTATAATTTAACATTTGTTGTTAAGATGTATTATTTCTGGGAAGATTAAGATAAAATTGGCCAATGATTCAATAACGATCATATTATACAAGATGTTTGGAAAGAGTGTAAAAATAATATAGCTTTGTGATAGGAAATTTACATAACACACATAGAAGTCTTTTTTTGATTTATTTAACAGAATTTCATCGTGCCTTCAAAATTTGGTCTAAATCGAATCACAATAAACTGTAAAACTCGTATTAGAGGTAAAGGATGATCTATTTTTAAAGTGAGATTACTGAGCAATGTATTCGGATGACGTCAACAATTATTTGAAAAGTATCAGCACAAAATTTGATTAATAACTAATAAACAAAACTCAAATTCGGACTTTTTTTGACTTTTATGTATTTCATAAATGCATCTTTTGAAAAATATTCTGTGGTTTTTATCCATCCACATTCATCGTAAATACACTGAATAGACATAATCCCATAATTTATACCTACTCTGTGGTATAGATGTACAGATTAAAACTTGTACTTCTACTTACTGCAGTTCCGGTTAGGCATATCAGATTCCAAGTTACAGTCATGGATTTTGCTTTCCGTTGCGCACGTTGTATACAGTTAAACAGAGAAAACAATTATTATTCCTTTGTAAACTGGACAGCGTTACTTAATTACATATTCAGAAGTTTGTTTTTAAGGTTCTATATTTAGCACAAAATATTATGCGTTGTTTACATTTTTTAATTCAAACTGCTACTATAAAAAATTATTTCTAATGCAAATCTTTGACGACACTGTGTTGAATATTTTACAATCAAATACTAAAAGTGCTATCTAAAAACATACACTATAATGTGCAGTGGATGAGAAATGTCTTCAAGTTGGCGTTCGACGAGAAAACTTTCTTGTTCAATACCAGCTTGAGGACATTTTTGTTGATTGTCAGAATAATGATAAAAAAAATATTTAGTAATGAGAAAATATAGAGGTAAATCTTGTGTGGCTGAATTCAGTCTGCAAGCGTGTCGCCTGTCAGAAAATTAAAGTTACAATTCCATTTTTCATACCACCTGTGCGCCATCCGTAACAATGACACTATGAAAGCCATTACCAATAATGATCTGAACATAAGACACAAACTGCTTAAAGTTTACGGTAAATCAAATATTAACCGTAGAACAAAAGGAATCTGGCATACGACGTTGCAGATAAACCTTAAGGCCAAACAATCGCATTATCATAATTATTATTTTATTGACACAAGCTCAGCGGTTACGGTTCATTGGTTACGGTAAACCGAAAGCGTTTTCACGTCTTCTGCTTTACGACTAGAAATGAATTTTTTACGACTTACGTCTTACACCCAATCCGCTGTGAAGCAGGCTTCATAACTTAAAAAAAAATCCCGTTTTATGAATGAGTGCCCCAGTTGCGTGCGCTATCGCTCCGAGTGTGTTGAGCTTATCGATGTGGAAAATGCTAGCCTTTTAGATGCGAATTTTTTTCCCCGACGAAAGTGAACAGAGAAATGGGGTAAATATTTGGTCTCGGGCGGAGTTTGGCGTGCGACGTAATTGCAAACGACGATTTCGGATTCCTGAGCAGATCAGGCCCCAGGGAGCATCTCGTATGAAGCAATATTGTTTCCTTGGCTATAACGGGACACTTTGCTAGAAAAACGTCCGGGCCCCGCCAAAAAGTACTTAAGCGTTTGTTGAGCCGCTGATTACTGCAAGGCAAAAAACAACACGATATCGAATTACGGGCAGAAATTGGCTCACGTACGTTGGGCGCTTTTTGTGCCATCGCATCTATTCTCCGGTGAATAGAGGGTACTGTTATGTAGCATCACCGAGATAAATTACCTGTATTAGGAATCGACATTGACCAAATTACGGCCGGAGTGCCAAAATCATTAGCGATGGCATAATTGGCACACGCCGATTTTCGAAATTAAGGCGTAACGGTCGCCATTGTACTCGCGGCGCCTAAGGCCTCCGGAAAAATCCGGGCAAGAGAGAAATGTGTGTCGAGAACTCATTAATCAGGAAGATGCTGCATAACTTTTAAAACACTCAAATGATTTCAGCATGGAATTTTTCGGATATTTTTTTTAATTTGGAACATAGATATTGTTATAAATCATCTCTAATCAGCTACAATTATCAAGAATTATATCATTTCCTTTAAGAATATGGTCAGAAACGAAGAACTGAAAAATACAATAAGAAATAAACTGTACACGCGTATAAGTATATCTTCTATGATGTATTTTATTAAAATTTGTCAAATTTTTATTGACGATATCTGCCCTACAAGAGATTTTATTATCAAATTTCGTTATCGTGTAAGATGTAATTATAATATTTAAATTACTATGGAATTATTTATTAAATAATAAAACTCTTATTTATTTTTAGGTTAAATTAACATTATAGTTCCTCGTTTTAATTCAAGCCAGCACATGCTATTTTACTCAAGTCCTCCAAATTCAATACGGTGTTAAGGTCGCCAATGTTGTATGCGAGAATTTTAATTTAAGCTTCAACAGTACAGTTGTGTTATTATTATTAAAAAAAAAATTATATATTAATGGAGCAGTCGATATAGATAGGACAGTATGCAATAAAAAATTGGTCGAAGGTTATTTCGTCAGAATTTCCCTCGCCCATGAAGTAACAGGTGTCCAATTGAAAAAATGTAAATAAGCGTGATAGACGTAGATATGCTTCAAATGACTTTCCCTTTACAAAATTTTGTGATGACGTCATCAATATTTTTGCAAAGACACAAAGTACTTTACAAGGACACGTATGTCAGTTTAGGTAATATGATACAATGTTAATAATAACAGTACCGTATTTCCAAATTTTCGGGAAAATGGAGTGAGCTGCTCCTGATTTAATCAATAAAATAAATTGACTCATTAATTAATTTTTTGAGCAATTCCATCAAATATGTATGCATTGATAAATCTCCAGTCTAGACTTATCATATTGTGCACATTTAAGATTTGTTCGCTAAAATTTTGAGATGACTATCAATTTTTTGGATGGGATAAACAGACATATTTTGAATAAAAATTGACCTTTACCTTTGCAAGATTTCAAAACATTCGGTTTTGCAGTTCCTGATTTAAGCAATAATACATATAAATTGACTCAATCACTAATTTTTTTGAGTATAAGCAATTTAAATAACATTGTTGGGAGGGATGATTAGACAAAGTTTTGTTAGCGTTCTACCATCTACACTTCTACATGATAGTCATAATATACATACAAAATTTGACAACCATCCGTCCAATGGTTTAGGAGATTATCTGTCTAATAAAAATCCGGACAGATGGCAGACAGACAGACAGCTAGAGACGGGAGACCTATGGTTTCGTGATTTAAGGTCATGAAACGTCGATAAAATAAGAATGTAGCCAGTCGCACTCGATTACAATACTTGCTTAGCTTACGCTTGGGAAATAAAAATGAAGCTACTAATTTCTCCTATAGACTGTTTAGGAGCTTATCATTATCGCCACATATAAAGTTTTTATTGTGTTTAGAATAATAAGTACTTTATCACCAGTCTCACTTCTTATCATTAGAAAAATTAAATAAGGTTATGTGAACTAATTATCCGCATTCAGAGGTGTTGTAATTTAAATATCATGGTAATTACAAAACTGTTTCTTGCGAAAATTTTTTATTATTTTGCAGATTAATTATTGTGATCTCGTAAACAACAAGACATATATCCTTACCATAAAAGACAATATTTTGTGACTATGAATTAAATTTTTGGAGTTTTTTCAGTATTTTTAAAATAACTTTGTTATACTTAGAGTTTACTCCTTGGAAAATAATACAGACATTTAAAATGACCGAAAATGGAAAATTTCATTTTTTCAAGACGATTCTAAGACTTTCGTAGAATATTCATTGTCATAAAGAGCTATTTTTAATTAACAATCAGATTTCTGACCACTTTCGAGATCCCAGTAGCGGTAAACAAAATTTCCACATCCTGTGCATACATGTATGTAGTTTTTTTTTTATTTTGTTTATGCATTATACATTGTACACAATCATGTTGTGTAAATATCACAACATTAATTTTAACTTTGTAATACAAACACATTGCAACTATAAACAAATGTTAAATGAAATTTTAAATATTCCGCGAACATCGTGTCGAAAATAATAACCGTTCAGAGGAGCTGCATAAATATAACATGCATCATGACACTGTTCCATAATTACCAATTGCAAATCAGAAAAATATTGAATAACAATGGATCGTAAAAAGTTGCGATTAGATCAAACTTTATGTCTTTATTCACTCGTAGGTACCTTATAAACATTACTAGACGAGAAGATACAAATTTTGATTAATTAGGTGTCAGATTGAATATCATTTTTTAGCACACTGTTGTTTGTTTTTTTTTGCAAAATAAAGTTCGTATTTGTTGACCAAAATATCTCTTTGCAAAAGTTCTAAATCTTTCCAAGTACGTATAATTCACTGAGCTATAAAATCCCCTATCTCTAGATGTTATCCAGAGTCTCTACGTACCAACTGTTCCGGAATCCACCATAGCTTCTAATCCCCCAAAAATTGAGTTACCTAACGTCCAGAAATCATTATCTTTCCTTAATCGTAATATTTCTATTTGGCGAACTGTGCTCTAACGGTGCGGCTTTGTCTCGGTGGTATCCCTCCAAGGGCCCGGAAAAATCCGGGGTGGATAATAGAGACTCGATGGATCATTGAACTGTGCGCGAAGCTTTATCTGCTGCACCGAGTCTGGTGTAGTGGAGCGTTTTACCGGCTCCAGCGAGTGCCAAGAATATAAGTGGTTGATTTTATTCTATAAATATAGCGACTCTTGGCTGAATAGCAAAATCGGAAACACTGCGGTGCTCTCACGATCGTTAAAATGCAGAATACGCATCAATGGGACAAGCCCAACGGTTGCGAACCATGTCGTGACGAGATGTCAACCCTCGTAACGAGAAAACCGCCTGATTCGATAAATTTTTAACGCGATCGGGCTCCATCAACTCACTTTGTTGCGAACCTGCTTAGTTGCATTAAAACCCCTCGATCTTGATGACTACGTGCTAATTTATTCATTTTTTCAAACATTGTCACCTCCTGCCAGCGAGCAAGGGGAACCCCTGCGTTTCTTCTCCCATTAGGGTAACTCACGTCAGCTCTGAGTTTTTACAGAATTCGATTTTTTGAAATGTCGCCAACAACATTGCGGCAGAGCACCATCTTAATTAAAAATTAGAAAATGAGGTTACGTTAATTCTTTGGAAACATTTACTAGATTTCGTTAAATTCTGCTTGTCAAGATTCAAACCCTCGTTGATTCGCCGCTGGTCTGGCTGCAAACTTCACACCTACATGATGAGTTTCCTCTCTATATTTCATTTTAATTCAACTCAGTGTCCATCTAATCAAAGTTTTAAATGGGTGCTTGGTCCGCCGGGGCCCATCATTTATGGTTCAAATTTTAATGACGTGTATTTGTTATTTTTTCGGGCGGACACGACCTGAATTCACAATAAAACGAGAGTCGGGGTGAATAACCAAACTCTCCCCTAAAAGAAAACACGGAATTATGTATGAGAAGAACAGAGGAAAAAAAGGAAATAATAATGGACCAAAGTTGGACATTAAGGGGTCGCTATCTAAAAAATCCACTAAAACAATGACCTCCCCCGCAGACGAACATGCGAAATTAAGAGGGTGAGGCAAGGAATAAATACATGATGAAGGGGATGTAGGGCAGACGTGCGTGGCGCCATAAAGCACGAGTTTTATTCGTCGGACCAGAAGTGAATGGATTTACACATCTATGCAGGCCCTAACGGAAAACGGCTTAAATCATTTTCTTGTCATGGAAAACGTGTATGTATTTCGAAAATGGTCCGACTCCATGGGGAATTTGTTTTTTGTGAATGGCTCGTGCCGTAAATCAACAGTTTTTCGTGTGGGTTTTCTGGGTAAATGTGAAGTTTTATTGAAAAAGACGGGGGGCTTGGGATGGAGTTGTTAACACGAAGTTATTTTGTAATGGTAATTAGTAGCGAATAATTCTAGAGGACAACACCTACACCACCGGCGCGGTAGCGAAAACAAGCCGTATGCAAATGGGAGATTAAAATAATAATAGTATTAGATTTCTAGGGAATTAGAAGCTCGGTGGCGTTATGTAATACCGTAGATAACGACTCTTTGAATTTTCACATTTTCACTGCACAAACCGTGGTAATGTAAATATCATTAGCTTTGTAGTTTCGAGTTTTAAGTTTCCTTGTGTTGAAATCACCAGTTTGAATGTCGAGGTGTCAACAAATCAATACAGAAGTATGCATTAACATATCTCTTGTTTTCTAAATAAGAACGTTATACATTTTTATTCAAATTTAAAAACGACTGTACATGTGCTACTAGACGTTGTTTACAAACTTTTGTAAAAAGTATTGTGTGTAAAAAATATATTACCGGTTATGCATCAGTAGAAATCGATTCCACAAACTTGTTGTTAAAAAATGAAGTTATACAAGAAATATTCTTCGTTCTCGAACAATCGTTTAACTCGACTGGCGTCTCGTCAGAAAAACTTCATTCTCATGCGCTAAGCACCACAAAACTATTTATTAAATTCAATTTTTTGTTTTGCGGTTAACATATCCCGCGTAATTTCAACTTCTTATGGACATTAACAGCATAAATAGACCAAAATCGATCGTTAATGATAGGTATTATTAAATATACATTTCCATAATGCAAAATGTTTAATAAAATATCTGCGCTTATGAAAGACGCACGTCATAATTACAGCATTTAAGATCATTAGCGTAATAGGGCGTTCTCAATTTTTGCTCTTGTTTTTATTTTCCAGCAGATGCAAATTTACTTTATCAGATTGAACTTTAACGAATAATGACGAAAATGGAGATAATAAGATTCTTCGCAATTTATGAGGTCATAAAATTGAAATGCCTTAAGATAATTTGATTTCGTTAAGCGCTGCACACAGGGCCAGTTTAAACGTTTATGCATAATTTATTGCAAAAACCATTAAAACTGAAAAAACTAGTTTCATCCTTCGCACGACAGCATAATAAAGTTCATCGTAAAGTGGCGAAAAATCGCCACAAATAAATTAATTTATAATTATGTATCAGGGAAAGAACAGATTCGTAATAATTGAATTAGTTAAAAACGAGTATGACAGGACCAATAAATAAAACACAATAAACACCTCTATAACTTCTTTCTGCAGGAACGGACAAGGGTAGAGGAAACGAAAGACAGTAATAGATGGTGCGACCATTAGGGTGGGTCGATAAAAATATAATCTAGTGTTTAGGGGTAGGAATTTGCGACCTAACGTCATTACCACATTTCAGTGCACAAGGGGTAGGTTAGTGCATCGAAAAATAAATAACGGGGAATACGAATGACGTCTTCATGCGTGCAAACATGCGGGCGACTTTTTTCGAACACTCGTGATATAATGTCGTTCTCGTTAAGTCATGACAAGCAGTCGTCGCACAGGGCTAATAAATTAAGTACATATAGAGTGGACTGAAAAGCATGTCCCAGCAATGTTGTTTACAGTGATTCAATCGAATCGAAACGTTTGTTTTATTGAGTATGAAGTCACACAAATCTCTGATGAACCTTCAGTAGTAATCGATTTATAATTCAAGTGAATTTTTTTAAATGTGATCATACATGTTTTAACCTTTTCAAACCGTATTGATTGTTGTAATAAAATATGTTTTTATACACCTTCTTTAGAAAAGTGTGACGTAATGTAAAGGAATGAGTAAACAAGCGGAATGAGATAATGAAGAAGAATGAGCTCCATTAAACGAAATAAAGGAAACAATAACATTGTAGTAAATAATAAATAAAGTTAAGTATAAGTTTCACGGTAAGAGCGTCCTCGCTGAGGTTTCGTCGTCATAATCGGATATTACAATGCAAATTGGCTTTTAATCACGACTTAGAAACTCTGAAATCCTCATCAAACCTGGAAACAGGGAAGTGAAGATCTCACATGTCGATAAAAGTGGGTGAGGCGTGACAAGGTGTAAAAAACCTTCATGTACCATTGCACACGTTGAGCCTTTGGCGCCTCGGTACCACTCAATTTATTCCGCGAAACAAAAACAAACTCCTTGGCAACCCCCCAAAGGTGCATAACCATCTGTTGTGCCTTCGATGATCAATACACCTACGAGCATTGTTGTTACGAACTTACCCTAAGTTACTTCCCGGGTCCCGGTTTCCTCAACAATCTTCCCAAGGGAAATCGCGGAGACGCGAAAATGATTTATCGAACAATGTTTGCGATTGTTCACAAACGGAGTGAATTAGTGGAAGATCTCGTGTTCTGCGTGAAGGCAGCACTTCCAAGAAGCGTCGGACTCGCTTTTAGGATAACTGATACCATGATGGTAAATTGCGAGCAGCGGACCGTAAATCTGCGTTGCATCCTCCATCACGCTGATGACTGCCATTTGCCGTGCACCGGCTAATATGCTAATTTCCTGTTCTTTGCTCGGCCGATGATGACTCCCGTATTAAATTTTGAAGTCCAAAAAGTTGCCCGTTTTTTCTTATCGCCACTAAATCTCCCAGATTGATGGGGATGGCCGACCCCATTATCTAATGGACGTGTCGTCGTATGAATTTTTCAACGAGTGCGCTGGCATGGCCCTCGATTGTGCGGGAAACGAGAAAGTTTTTCCTGAATGGGTGTCTAGTGTTAATGTTATCTTTATTACTAACACTCTCATTCGAGGGTAATACTACATAATAACGTTGAACTGATAGTTTTGTGATAATAATATTCCATTTGATTTTATGATCTTCTGCATACACGGTATTATCATTCGATGGAAGGTAAAAATACTTATTTAAACGAAAATTTCTGTTACAAAAAAATTGTCACAGAGTCGATTTGGCGAATCTCTAATTTCATATCAATAATTGCCTCTGAAACTGTTCGACCAATTGTGGTGGAATTTTAGGTGTACTTGAAAATATCGTGTAGATGGTAAAACGATGATCAAAATTCATCTGATCATCTCCATCAAAAATTTTGATGACATCATTTCAAGATTTTGATAAGTAATTGCTACTTAAAATGTGTATGATACCATGTTCACATGCCTGCGATTTGTCAATCCATCCCTAATTTAAAATTTAAGTGCGAGTGTTATCAAAAAAAGTTTCAGAATCAACGTTCATAATTTATCCAAAAAACTGATCATGTTTGATTTACTAAGGGAGTTTTATTTAAATATTTTTATTAGGTTTAATTTTAATGTTTATTACTAATTGAACATGTAGCTACAGAATATGAAATATATTTAAAGCAGTAAATAACGAAAAAAAAAATGCTTTTCGTAAAATGAACAGTCGAAAAATTGCAAGATGCGAACATCGCCAAATCGAAAAATTGAGAAATCAAAAAAAGTTTAAAAATCGAAAATTTGAAAAATTGAAAAATCAAAAATTGAAAAACCGAAAAATTGAAGTCCAATAAGTCAAAACATCGAAAGATCGAACAATCGAAACATTAAAAAATCGAAGAATTAAAATATCAAAGAACTGAAAAATCCACAAATTGAAAAGTTCCCAAAATTGACAAAATCGAGAAAAAGAGAACTTGAAAAATCAAAAAATCTAAAAATCGGAAAGTCAAAAATTTTTTAAATCGAAAAATCGTGATGTCAAGAAAGTGAAACATAAAAAAATCCTAAATTCTAGAAATTGAAAAATCAAAAAATGTAAAATAAAAATTCGAAGAACTGGAAAATAGCACTATCGAAAAATTAAAAAATCGAGAATTCAAAAAATCTAAAATTTAAAAAATCGAAAAAAGTATATGGAAAATTTAGAGAATTGGAAAATTCAAACATCTAAAATATAAATTTTGACAAATCGGATAACTGGAGAATCAAAAAACTGAAAAACCGAGAAATTGAAAAAATCCAAAACTCCAATTACGAAAAACAGGGAAAAACTAAAAAATGGAAAAATTGGAAAATCGAAAAATCAAAACACCAGCAGAAAATCGAAAAATCGAAACACCGAGAGAAAATCGAAACATCGAAAATTGAGACATTGAAACATCAAAAAATCGAAAAATTTAAAAATTCAAAAATCTAAAATTTAAAATTTGAACAGTTGGATAACTGAAGAATCGAAAAACTGAAAAATCGAGAAATTGAAAAATTCCAAAACTGAAATTACGAAAAATGGAAACATCGAAAGATTGGAAAATCCATAAATCGAACCACCGAGAAAAAATCGAAAAATCTAAATACCGAGACAAAGTCGAAACATTGAAGCATTGAAAAAACTGAAACATCGACTAATCGAAACATTAAAAGATCGGGACATCGAGAAACAGAAAAGTCAGTAAGTCGAAAAGCCGAAAAACTGAAAAATCGTAATATGTAGGTGAAAATCGAAACATCGAAAAATTATAAATTAAAAAAATCGTCAAATCGAACAATTGAGAAATCAGAAAATTAAGAAATCGGGAAATCGAGAAACGAAAAATCTAAAATTTTTAAAATTGAAAAACTGAAAATATCAAAAATTAAAAAATAGAAAAATTTAAAGATCAAAAAATCAAAAAATTGAAAAATTCGAAAATGTAAAATTTAATATTTGAAAAATCGGATATTTGAAGGATCGAAAAACTGAAAAATCGAGAAATTGAAAAATCCAAAAACCGGAACACCGAGACAAAACATCGAAAAATCGAGAAACTGAGAAACCGTAATATGTAGGTGAAAATCGAAAAATCGAAAATTTAAAATCAAAAAAATTAATAAATCGAACAATGAAAAAAAAAATTAGAGAAATTGAACAAATACCGAAACCGAAACATTGAAATCTTGGTAAATCGAAAAACCGTTGAATTGGAAAATCGATAAGCTGAAAAATCGAAAAATTGTAAAATCGAAAAATCAAAAATTTTTTTAATCCACAGATTGAAAAACTGTTAAATCTAAAACCGAGAAATCGATACATCAAAGAACTGGAATATCAAAAATTTAAAAATTTGAAAAATTGAAAAATAAAAATATCAAAGAACTGAAAAATCGAAAAATCGAGAAATCGGGAAATCGAGAAATCGAAAAATCTAAAATAAAAAAATTAGAAAAATTGGATATTTATAGGATCGAAAAACTGAAAAACCGACAAATTGAAAAATCCCAAAACTGAAATGACGAAAAATGGGGAAAAATTGAAAAATGGGAAAATTGAAAAATTGGAAAATCCAAAAATCGAAACATCGAAAAATTGAAAAACTGAAACATCGGGTAATCGGAACATCAAAAGATCACGAAATCGAAAAGTCAACAAGTCGAAAAACTGAGAAACTGAGAGATCGTAATATGTAGGCGAAAATCGAAAAATTTTAATTAAAAAAAAAAAAACGAAAAATCGAACAATCCAAATATAAAGAAATTGAACAATGAAAACATTGAAATCTTAATAAATCGTGAAATCGAAGAATTGGAAAATCGATAAACTGAAAAATCGAAAAATCAAAAATTTTAAAATTCCAAAAATTGAAAAATTGAAAAATCTAAAACCGAGAAATCAAGACATCTTCAAAGAACTGAAATATGAAAAATTTAAAAATCCGAGGGATTGAAAAATAGAAATATCGAAGAAAAAATTTCAAATTTTAAAAACTGTAAACTTAAAATATCAAAAATCTTTAAAATCGGAAAATTTTATCAAAAAATAAAAAAATTGAGACATATAAAATCGAATTTAATTGAAAAATTCATAAATCTAAAATTTAAGAATCGAAAATTTGAAAAATGTAAAAACGGAAAAATCTAGGAATCGAAAATTCAAAATTTAAAAACTCAAAAAAATTAAACTGAAAATTCGAAGAATCGAAAAACCGAGAAATCTAAAAATCAAAACATCGAAAAATTGAAAAACTGAAATTTCGAGTAATCGAAACATCAAAAGATCGAGAAATCGAGAAATCTAAAAGTCTAGAAGTCGAAAAAAGGTAATTACTGAAAAATTTCAAATTAAAAAACAGCGATAAATTTAAACATCAAAATTTCGATAAATCGAAAAATCTAAAAATTGAGAAATCTAAAAATCGAAAAATTTAAAGAAGCATAAAATTCAAAATTGAAAAATCGAAAATTCAAAAATTTTTTTAAATCAAAAAATTGAAATCCAGTAAATCGAAAGATCGAGCAATCGAAACATCAAAAAAAAGAAGAATTAAAATATAAAAATCTTGATAGATTCACAAATTGAAAAAATTAACGAAAATTTTAAAAACCGAAAAAATAAAATCCAAACATCAAAAAATTGTACAATTGAAAAATTGAAAAATTAAAACATCGAAATGTCGATAAATCGACAAATCGAAGAATTGAAAAGTTGATATACTGAAAACTAGAAAAATTTAAAAATCGAAAAATCAAAAATTTTAAAAATCCAAAAATTAAAAAACTGAAAAATCTAAAATCTAAAAATCGAGACATCAAAGAACTGAAATATCAAAAATTTAAAGATTGAAGAATTGAAAATAGAAATACCGAAGAAGTGAAAATCGAGAAATCGGGAAATCCAAAATTGGAGAAATAGAAAAATCTAAATACATTTTGAAAAATCCCAAAACTCCAATATCGAAAAATTGATGAAATGCAAGAAAATTCGAAAAATCGAAAAAATTGAAAAATCCCAAAACTGAAATATCGAAGAATAGAGAAATCGAAAAATCGGAGAATCGAGAAATCGAAAACTAGAAAATTTTAAAAATAAAAAAAATAAAAAACCAAAAACTTGAAAAATCGAAAAAATGAAGAACTGACAAACTGAAAATCGAAACATTGAAGAGTCGAGAAATTAAGAAATGGGAAAATCAGAAAATCGCATAATCTATAAATTGGGAAATCGAAAAATTGAAAAATCGTAAAACTGAAACATCGAAAATTCAGAAATCAAAAATTGAAAAATCGAGAAATCGACAAGAACGAAAAACCGACAATTGAAATTTATTATAAAATAATAAAATAATAATAAAATTCAACACGGGTTCATAAACCACAAATGGAGGAGACTATTATTTTAGCAAATCTATATACCATTTACGATTGTAAAATGTGGAGGTGACGTCATTCTTTTTTTGGTAGGAATGAACAGACAAATTTTGGTCGAATACATACCTAACATACAATAGTTATTTACATTATGAGTGAGGGAGATAGCATTTTACAGGCGAGGTTTTAATTTTGAAGCACGACGCGCAGCGGAGTGCTTTAATAAAACCGAGCCCTGTAAAATGCTCTAACGCGCAAATAACATATTAAATTTTTTGTCCGACCTATTTTCATACTTATACTAATCTTTCAAATTCAAACCTTGCGTACTCGGTACTGAGTACGCTGCTTTAAACAATTTTGCAGTAGACGTTGCGTTCAAAGATTTACAAAGAAAGAAGGACGTCAAGATATTTTGTTGACATTTCGCTTTTCTAACTAAAATTTTCTTCATTTCTCAGATATTCTGTTGAAGAAAAACTTGCATTAATTGTGTTTCTGCAGGTATCCTTTATGATTTGTAAAACAATTTATTTTTTAAAAGCCTCTTAGGCCTAAAAAATATTGAGTTATTTTACCGAACAACGATGTGATAAATCGCAGTTACCGGGTACATCAGACACTCATGAATGAGCTCTTTACAGGGAGTCCAAAAACAAAATTTGACAACAGTTGGTTTGGTAGTTTCGGACATTATCTATATAATAGAAATTCGGTCAGACTGCAAACGGACAGAAACGGGAACTTATTTTTTAGTACTCTTGGGGTCAAGAAACATCGAGAAAACATGAAAGTAGGCAGCCGCCCTTGGACTCGATTACAATACTTCCTTAGTTTACACTGGGCAAGTAATAATACGCGTAGTTTGTCAAGTACTCCTCCATCTAGTTTTAAAAACGAAAAAATCACTTAATAATTGGTAGTACCTTCATGGGTTTATCTAAATTCCCTATGAATACCAACTTTCTATGCACGTATTTTTTGTTTTTGTGAAAATTTGCATTTAAAACTACAGGAAATTAAAAATAAAAATTATTTAGAACCAGACCCTACAAGTAGAAGTAATAACTATAATGTTAAAATATTAAATATACTCTGGGCAAGCTCAAAACACATTAACCACTTTGTAATGAAAAATATCATTAATAATGAAAAAAGTTAAAATACCGCTTGGTAATCCCTCGTTATTATAGTTAGTAAACCAGGATTAATTACCAGACGGCACACTGAAACACTACTAACTTTAATCAACTTGTAAAGATAAGGACCAAGTCCTGTCGTCAGAATAAACTGGCTACAATTTAGTTGTGATAAAAGTTGTTCGTCGTCTATTAAGGCATCGCAAAAAATTTGTGATACTTAATTTTAAAAAGTCAGCAGCTGTTTTCAGGTTAGTGAATTCTTGGGAGGTACACTTTTTTAAAATAAAACCTGATTATTTTTTAATGGAGATACTAGCTTGTGACACTTCTTTAGAGAGCTTTGATGTCGTAAGTGTAGAGGTGTCATTATTTACATACTAGATTGAAAACAGCAGTCACTGAATATTGTGTTGTTATAGATATAGATCATTTGAAAAATACTATAGTAATTATATAACAACGTACTGACATTTATGTGAACATTGAAATGTCTGTGCCTTACTGCTAGACTTAACTCTAAACAGAGAGTGGTTTGAATATGAACTTCTAAAATTTCAGTTGTTAAGGGGTCGATTTGTAGAAAGCGAATTAAAGATTTAATTCTCGATTAATTTAACACAGGATTAAAATGTAGAATATGAGCCCGTAATTGGTTAAAACATGCACGTTGCATAGCAACGGACCTCAGTTAAAAGTTAATCGCGAGTAACTTTTAATGCGCTTTCTATAAACCGGATCTAGGTATTTTATTTTAGTATTTTCGTCCTGTATATTTTGTTATTATCCTCCTCTGAGTAAAGTTATAGTTTAAAACTATAAAATTTTCTCAAGATGAATTCGTTTGGCATTTACAAACTGTTACGACATGTACATAACGATCTATCTCTTTAATCTACATGGATATTACCATGCGATTACACATACTGTTATTATATGTTGTGGTACAAGTCTGTCCCCATACCACTTCTGAAAACTCGGCGCCTTGGCTGCTGCACATGGCTCTTTTCAGAGAAAATCAATCACGTGAAGTCCGGCAATTATTCATAAATGCGTACTCCCCGACGCGATACAATCCTCCATCGGACAAATTACATTATAGACGCAATTACGACCATATTTTAGACGTTGGAGACTTATCCTCTTGACGTTTATTGAATTTACAAGTTACGAGATAGCGAGAACATACCGTACGGCAGTAATTCATCAGTCACGTGGCTGCGATGCGCATGTCCGTGACGTCATTCTCGCGGCGCGCCAATTAGAAAAACGATATTATACATCAGCGGTTCGGTAGTGACTCATGTATTTCTAAAACAAGAGACCAGTTTATAAAAATCATTTGTCGTCGATCCATTATTTATGGAGGAGCCATCAATTATCCGGTACTAGTGATCGCATGAAGAGATGCTATCGACGTTCAATAATATGACTTAAATATTAATCGGCTTTCAAGTCCGCCGATACACGAGATTACCATCTTCCACTATATTCACGTTCGAGTATAAGGGCCCGATGTAATCGGATTGGGTTTCGACGAAAGAGCCCCCACGGTTACAATTCGAATTCGATGGACGAAAGGCCTTGATGGATCGTTAGAGCAGGATAATTATTTGTTAACCTGTGAAATGTGTGAATCATGAAAGGATTAAGAAATGTTGAGGCTTATTTTATTCCGAGACTGCTTTGAATAATTGCCACAACAAAAGGAACCAGCGCAGGCGGAAAAAATGAGACGATAAATTATACGGCTAACTCGCTGAAGGAGGTATCGGTATACGGAAATATACATAATAATTTGCTACATTTCTTGATGACTCTAGCATAAATCAAGCGAAACTGATATGACTATGTTATAATTAAAGCGTAATATATCAAGTGGCTCTGGATAGGCGAAGGGGATTTGAATTTAGCGGGAGGTGCCAAGAGCGACAACATAACCTTACTTTGCCAACTTATATATGGACATGTTCATCAGTTTTACTATTATTACGAAGAGCAAGTAATCGTAAAAGTTCGCTGTTGTTATAGTCAGATTTGCATGCGAGTGGTTTTTATTTTATTTTCTCAATTTTCATAATTGTTTCTTAATGCTTATGACTATGTACATTTCCCCGAGACTGAATATCTAAATTTTTTTGTTTGTTTTTGGTTTCCGTCAGTTTGTTTGGTCTGTTTTTATTTTTACTTCCCGAGTTTAACCTAAGAAAGTAGGGGACGAAGAAATAGGGCCCCTGGTTCTGTCTGTCTGTCTGTCTGTCGTCTGTCCGGATTTTTATTAGACCGATAATCTTCGAATCTCTGCACCGATTGTTGTCAAATTTTATGTGTATATTAGGAATATCATGGACATGCTAAAACGTCATTCAAAAATTGGCCAATCAGCCCCAAAATCTGATGACGTCATCTCCAAAATTTACAGTAGTAAATTTGTTTTTATTTTTATAAAATAATGTACTCCTGGAAAAAAATCAAAATTGTATAACATTTTGCAAAAACGAATGCTCTGAAATTTTGCGAAACGTTTTAAGGTTATCGCAATCATGGTAAATCGTTAATAAAAATTTATTCGTACCTTTCTGAAGAAATTTATGACGTCATATCAAAATTTTGCCGAATAATCGTCCTTGAAGTATTATGACTATCCTTGAGGTTTATCACAGTATTTCGTTTTTTCATTTTCTTTACTTTTTAAATTTTTCCGTTTTTCAAAGTTTCACTTTCATAATTTTTCGTTTTTGCATCTTCATTTTCTTCAATTTTTAGTTTTGCAATTTTGCATTTTTCGGGTAACATTTTTCGATTTTTCTTTCTCTCGATTTTTATTTTTCATTTTCCTTATTTTTTAATTCATTTATATTCTCGATTTTACATCACAATTTTTCGTTTTTCCATTTCCTTCAATTTTTTAATGTTACTTTTGATTTTATAATTTCTCGTTTGTTCAATTCTTCAAATTTAATTGTTTGATTTTTCAATTCCCAATTTTTAAATTTTTCTTTAATTTCCGGTATTTCGATTGTACTATTTATATTTCGTTTTTTCGATTTTGCAATTTTTCAATTTTTAAGTTTCTCAATTTTTAAACTTTCGATTTTTCAATTTTACAAATTCTTGACTTCCAGCTTTTAGATTTTTCAAAGTTTTCATTTTATACTTTTTCGATTTTTCATTTTTCAGTCTTCATTTCTTTGATTCGAAAATTTGAAAAATCGGAAAACTATAAAAATCGGGAAAAACGAAAAATTGCAAAACTGAAAAAGTGGAAAATCGAAAAATTGCAAACCAAAGAACTCAAGAAACGAATAATCGAAACATTGAAAAACTAAAAATCGGGAAACTCAGAAACTGAAAACAAGAAACTAAAAGAAGAAAAACTCGAGAACACAAAAATTGAAAAATCGAATACTTAAATGAAAAAGTTTTAAAATCCAATAATTGAAAAATGGAAAAATTTTGAAATCGTAAAATTGAAAAAGTGATTTTTTTTTTAAATTATAATAATTATTAAATACATATTTAAAATGAAAGCTATAAAAATTGCAAATCACAAATTGAAGAAAGAAAAAATTAAAAAATCGGAAACTTAAAAGATCGAAAAATGTAAAATCAAAAAATTTCAAATCGAACAATTGAAAAATTAAAAATTGAAACTTCTTGAAATTGCAAAAAATTCATAAATTAAGAAATTTTACATTGAAAAAAGAAGAACTAGGAAATCAGAACATTGAAAAACCGAAAAATTGAAAAAATAAAGAAAACAAAAAACCGAAACGAAAAATTGCAAACCGAAAAATTAAAAAATCTGACAACTGAAAAATTAAAAATTGAAACCTCTTGAAATTGCAAAATCTAGAAACTGAACCATCCAAAAGTTGGAAAATCGGAAAACTGAAAAATTTTAAAATGAAAACTCGAAGCGTACATTGTAAAATTGAATAAACAAAAAAAATTAAAATCTGAAAAATTGCAAATTGATAAATTGAAAAACTTAAATTAGAAAAAGAAAAAATAATAAAACCGGAAGATTGAAAAGTCGAAAAATTTGTAAAAATGAAGGAAAACGAAAAATTGCAAATAGAAAAATTAAAAATTGAAATTGGAAATCGAAAAATTGCAAAATCTAAAGATTGAAACATTCAAAAACTGGAAAATCGGAAAAACTAAAACATTTTAAAATGGAAACTCGAAGAGAAAATTTGAAAAAACAAAAAATTATAATATTGGCTCATTGAAAAATTAAATAACTGAAAAAATAGAGAAATGAAAAACCAAAACGAAAAATTGCAAATCGAAACATTGGAACATCGAAATATCGTTAGGTAAATTAAGAAATTGAGAAATTTTAAAAATCGAAAATTTGAAAATTGGAATTTCAAAAATTCAAAAATCGAAAAATCAAAAAATTTAAAAATAGAAAAATTGAAACATCAAAAAATCGCGAAGAACTAGAAACAAAAAAATTGAAAGGTTCACAAGTTGAAAAGTTCTCAAAATTGACAAAATTGAGAAATCGAAGACTTTAAAAAACAAGAAATCTAAAAATCGAAAATTGGAAAACATTTAAAACCGAAAAATCAAGAGAGGAGAGCGAAACATCAAAAAATCCTAAAATCTAAAAATTGAAAAATAGAGAAATGTAAAATAAAATTCGAAGAATTAAAAAATCGAAAAACCGAGAAATTGAAAAATCTAAAATTTAAAACATTGAAAAATTAAAATATCGAAAATTTGTAAAAGCGAAAAATTGAAATATTAAAAATTGAAACTCGTGAAATTGGAAAATTGGAAAATTTAAAAATTGAAAAGTCGACGAGACGTATATTGTAAAATTGAAGAAAAAAAATTGAAAAACTGAAGAAACGAAAATTGAAAAAACAAAAAATTATAAAATCAGCACATTGAAAAATCGAATAATTGAAAAATAAAGAAATTAAAAACCAAAATGAAAAATTGCAAATCGAAAAATTGAAAAATAAAAAATTGAAAATTCTGGAAAACTGGATTTTAAAACTTTTTCAGTCAAGTAGGTACCTATTCGATTTTTCAGTTTTTGTGTTCTCAAGTTTTTCTTCAAGTTTCTCTTTTTAAATTTTTAAGTCTCCCGATTTTTAATTTTTCAATGTTTCGATTATTCGTTTCTTGAGTTCTTCGATTTGTAATTTTTTTATTTTCCACTTTTTCGATTTTGCAATTTTTCGTTTTTTCCGACTTTGCTGGATTTCCAATTTTTCAAATTTTCGAATCAAAAAAATGGAAAAATTGCAAAATTTTAAAATTGTAGACTCAAAAATGAAAAAACGAAAAAGTATAAAATGAAAACTTTGAAAATCTAAAAATTGAAAATCAAGAACTTGAAAAATTACGAAATATGCAATCGAAATACTGGAAATTAAAGCACCACTCGGAAAATCAGATAATTGCGAAATCCAAAAATCGCAAAATCAACCAATGAAAATTTGAATAAAAGAATATAGAATCAAAAGAAACATTGAAAAATTGAAAGAAATGGAAAAACAGTTGTGATGTACAATCGAAAACATAATGAATTGAAAAATGAAAATCAAGAATTCGAAAAATTGAGGAAACAAAAATTGAAAAATAAAAATCGATAAAATGAGGAATCGAAAAATAAGAAATTTGTTACTCGAAAAAATGCAAAATTGCAAAACTAAAAATTGAAGAAAATGGAAGTCGTGTATTTGCAAATTGAAAAATTGCAAATTCTAAAATTTAAAACATCCGAAAATTGGAAAGTTGGAAAACTGAAAAATTTAAAAATGAAAACTCGAAGCAACAAAAATTGAAAAAATTGAAATTGGAAAAACAAAAAATCGAATAACTGAAAAATAAAGAAATTAAAAAAACAAAATGAAACAATGCAAATCGAAAAATTGAAAAATTAAAAATTGAAAATTCAAAAAACTCAAACCGAAAAATTGCAAAATGCAAAAATTGAAAATTTTGAAAGTTGGAAATTTTAAAAACTGAAAAATTTAAACTTGAAATCGCGAAAAATCGCAAATCGAAAAACGAAAGGAACAAAAAAAACAAAAATTGAAGTCAAAAATTTGCAGATGTATTATTTACGCCATTGGTTTTTGCTTTATAGAGGTTTTTTATTTCCCATTTCCTTTTCGTTTAAAAAATGTTCAACTTTTATAAATATATTCTCCATGCACCTCAAGAATTTGGAAATTGTTTTATTTATTTGTGGATGCAATAATCTCGACCTAAAAATTTAAAATCTGAAAATTTTGACATTTTTTGAAGACCATTACATTTGATTTTTTCTAAAGGTTTAAGATTAAAAAAAACTATTAATTGCTGTTGTATATATTGTTGTTTTTGCTAAAGTATTATGATCACAGAAAATGAGTAAATTGGGGGTGAAAACTTTGAACACAGCAGTTTCATTTGACGTATCCAGAAGCAGTGATATTTAAAATGTTCAGGCTGAATTGGAGGGGGTTGAAATGGCAGACTTGGACCTAATGATTATTACACCATTAAAACTCCCCCTCATTCTCATGACAAACACTATTTGTCATCAAAACTTATTGCAGTTTCCGAGCCAGCAGGGGTGAAAACCTTTAAAAATGATAATACCGTGCATCGTACTGACTTACAGTTCCACGTGAGACTATTTACGTCCTCGTTCTGGCTTTAAAACAGTTTTAAATGTTTTTACCCCAACTTTTCGTTTTGTAGAATTACAGTGAATTCGCCTTACGTTCGTCTAATGCTCCATTTTCCTCGAATCCCCACAATCTCGCAAAAGCTTCTATAAATTATAACAAATTAGTCGCCGCAGACAAGACTTAGGTATTAATATGCGGAAATATGCGCAACAATTTCCAGCATTCCTTAATGAGTTTAATATAAATCAAGAACTTGTGGAATGATAGCTTGATATCATAATTAAACAGCAGTGCATCATCTTCAAGCACCGACTTTCGAGTTGACTTCAATCATGTTATTATTGTTTGACGTATCCGAGATAAAATTTTTGCTTTAGGCATAAATCGCTGTAAGCTTAATTGGCGGCGAATTGTGGTGTGAACATTATAATCTGGGTTGCGTCTTCCATTTATGGTTTAATGATGATTCTACTTGGAGGATAAGATGCTTATGCTTATGAACAGAACTACTGTTGTGAATTTCAAACTCTTGGATTCCACCGGTGGAAGCAGTGCAAGGAAGCAAAATCGTTTACCTTGTATGGAAAATTAAAAATTTGAGACATTTACGTCTCCATTGATTAAATAATCGTGTGCAATGTGCGGCATTTCGAGAAAAATTTCAAATCTCCGAAGAAGTCTCTAATTGTGGAATCAGTCGTCCTATAATTATCATATCTGATTTAACCTTTCAAATGAAGAATATTCAAGTACCCATTATAGTTTTAGTTACACCTTAATTACAGTGATTAATGTGCCACCCGCTGGACGTGTTTGTGGCCTTTATGTAGAATGATGGACAGTTTCTTTTCACGTATTTTTCCAGACCGTTGTATCAGCTTACTCGAGTGTAGTTTTTAATCGTACGCATCCTAGCTCTCATTTATCCTTAGACAAAGTATACTCTGCAATTCCGCCAACGTCCTTTCATCGAACCTATCAATCAGCCGACATTTTCCAAGCGACTGGCTCGAGGAACTTCATCAATTCTCCAGCAGCTTTACCGCACATAAATTACTCCTGGTGCTGTTTATTGTAAACGGAAACATAAATAATCGATAATTAACGCAGATGCAGCGTAAAAGTAGTAACGATCTGTTAAATAGTTACGAATTAGTACCCCAAAGCGGATGTGCAAGTAATAAAGCGAGAGGGCGGTTTTCGCAAAAATCCTTTCGGAGTTCAGGCAAGGTCGGGGGGTACCGTAATCACCTTTTGATGGAAGGTTACCATTTAAAAATAATATTTATTTAATCATCATCGCAATGAGTAATCGATAATTATTATTAATCGTGAAATTGCAATAAGAGACGTCAATTCTTCTTCCTCGATGATCAGCGCCGAACAAAAAAAAACTGCATACATTTCAGTCGTAGAAAAAGTGTTGTGTATAATGCGCATGAAATAACACTTTCTCAGTCGCATATTTCGCTCTTGTCTGTCATGTTTGAAATGTGGTATTTTTTATAACGTTTAATTAACGCCACTCTAGAATTCACGCTTCTTAAGTTTTATTATGAAAAATTTTCCAGGCAGTATAGAAGCACACCTACACAATTTTGTTAAATTTATTACACAATTTCGAAACGACTGATTTTTTGCTGTAATTAATTGGTATTTTACCTTTAAATGCTGGAGTTGAAACTTACATTCACAATGATTATTTTTAAAAGTGTAAACAAACCAACGCCGCAATTTTTTAGCCGATAAACTTCATTTTGTTTTTCATTCTAAAACAAGTTTTACAGCGTTTGACTCTTAGCCGTAGTTTAATTTTCTAAAAATATCACGTTATTCGGCTACCCTGTTTTAGAATTAAAAAAGCAGAGTTACCCGTGATAAAACCACAGCCAACTCTGATCCATTTTTTATGGGACGACATAATTTTTCTTAAACTGGTTAATTTTAATGTTTACGCTAATTAAAAAAAATCTATTGTACCAAAATAGAACATGCCGCATTTTATTTTACGTTCAGAGTAAATTATAACAGGGTTATTTTTTACACCAATACCACCCACAATATAAAAAAAATGGTCGAATCAAAACATCAAAAAATCGAAAAATTAAAATATCCGAAAACTGAAAAGGTCCCAGGGTTGTTGAAAAGTTGAGAAATGGAAAAATCTAAAAATTGGAAAGTCGAAAAATTTTCAAAATCGAATAATCGAGATGTTAAGAAATTGAAGTATCAAAAATCACAAAAAATGTACAATTTAAAAAATCGGATTATTGAAAAATCAAAAACCTGAAAAATCAAAAATTTAAAAATTCCAAAAATTGAAAAAATAGGAATATCGAAGAACTAAAAAATCGAAAAACTGAAAAATCGAAAAATCGAAACACCAAAAAATCGGAAAATTGAGAAATTCAAAAATCGGATAATCGAAGAATCGAAAAAGCGAAAAACTGAGAAATTGAAAAATTCCAAAACTGAAATGACGAAAAATAGGGAGAAATTATAAAAATCGAAACACCAAAAAATTGGAAAGTAGAAAAATCGAAACTCCGAGAGAAAATCCAAACATCGATAAATCGAAAATTTAAAAAATCAAAACATCTAAAAAAAAAAAATGGAAATCTCGGGAAATAGAAGAATTGAAAAATCGATTAACTGAAAAATCGAAAATTCTAGAATTTTAAAAATCCAAAAATTGAAAAACTGAAATTTTTGAAAGCAAGAAAACGTAACATTAAAAAACTGAAATATCAAATATTTAAAAATTCTAAAAATTGAAAAAATTGGATTATTGAAGAACTAAAAAGTCGAAAAATCGAGAAATTGAAAAATTAAAATGAAAAAATTAGGAGAATCGAAAAACTGAAAAATCTAAAAATCGAAACACCAAAAATCAGATAATCGAAGAATCGAAAAAGCGAAAAACCGACAAACTAAAAAATTCCAAAACTGAAATGACGAAAAATGAGGAAAAATAAGGAAAAATTATAAAACTGGAAACATTGAAAAATTGGAAAGTAGAAAAATCGAAACACGGAGAGAAAATCCAAACATCGAGATGCCGAAAATTCGAAAAATTGAGAAATCGTATGTAGGTGAAAATAGAAAAACTGTTAAAAATTGAAAAATCGAAAATTTTGAAATAACAAAAATCGATAAATCGAAAATTTAAAAAATCGAAAAATCGAGATATTGAATATACAAAAAATCTAAAAAAAAAAATGGAAATCTCGAAAAATAGAAGAGTTGAAAAATCGATTAACTGAAAAATCGAAAATTCAAGAATTTTAAAAATCCAAAAATTGAACAACTGAAAACTCTGAAAGTAAGAAAACGCAACTTTAAAAAACTGAAATATCAAATATTTAAAAAGATGAAGAATTGCAAAATAGAAATATCGAATATCTGAAAAATCGAAAAATTTAAACATCAAAAAATCGACATATTAAAAAATCGAAAAATTAAAAAAGCAACAAATCGAAAAATCGAAAAGCTGAAAAAGCGAAAAATTGAAGAATGGAAATGCAAACATATTGTAAAACCGCAAAACCACGATGTCAAAAAATTTAAAAATGCAAGAAAAATTGAAAAATCAAAATATTGACGAGAAACAGAGAAATTGGAAAATAAAAATATCGAGAAATTGAGAAATCGAAAAATTGAAAATTTAGCAACGTCGAAAATTGTAAAAATTTAGACATTGAAAAACTGAAAAGCTGATAAACTAAAAAATTGTTAAATTGAAACATCGAAAATTGAGAATTCATAAAGTAAATTGAGAAGTCGAAAAATTGAAAACTGAAAAATGTATCTACAATTTTGTTTTCCAATAACCAAAAGCCAATATTTCTAAATCAAAAAATTGAAAAATCAAAAATATAAAAATTCGAAAAATTAAAAAATAGAAATGTTGAAGAACTGAAAAATCGAGAAATCGAGAAATCGGAAAATGAGCATTTAAAAATCGAAACATTGAAACATTGCAAAGTCGATTAATAGAAAACCCGAGAAATCGACAAATCGAAAATCCAAAATTAAAAAAATCGAAAAAATTGAAAAATAGAAGAATCTAGAAAGTGAAAAATCGAAAAATTGGAAAATGAAAAGACCGAAAAGATGAAAAACCTAGAAATCCAAAAATCTAACATCGAAATATTCAAAAACTAACATCGAAAAAACGAAACATCAAAAAATCGAGAAATGGAAAAATCGAGAAGTCGAAAAATTGAAAAATTGAGAAATCGAAATAGAGCAAAATCGAAAAATTGAATTGTTAAAAATGAAAAAATTGAGAAATCGAAAAATTGAACAATAAAAAAATCGAAACAACGATATCTCTCGATAAATCGAGAAATAAAAAAATTGAAAAATTGAAAAACCGAAAAATCAGAAATTTTAAAAATTGACAAATTGAAAAACAGAAAAATCTGAAACAGAGAAGTCGAAACATCGAAAGATCGAGAAATCGAAGCATACAAAAACTGAAAAATCGAAAAACTAAAAATCGAAAAATCGAAATACTTATCTAAAATTTTATAAGTTGAAAAATTACAGTACAGAAAAATTGAAAAATCAAAAGATGGAGCAATCGGAACATCAAAAAACTGAAATCGAAGAACTGAAAATCGAAAAATAAAAAAAAATGGAGAACTCGAAAAATCAATAAACTGGAACAATCGAAACAATGAAAAATGGAGAAATCGAGAAATGGGAAATTTAAAAATCAATTCATTGAGAAATTGAGAAATCGAAAAACTGGAAATTTAGAACCGTCAAAAATTGAAAAATTGAACAATTTAAAAATGAAGAAACTCAAGTGTCAAAAAAATTCGTAAAACTAGAAAAATTGTAAAATCGAAAAACTGAAAAATTTTGCATTGAAATGTTGAAAAATTGAAAAATGAGGAATTGAAAACATGAAAAAAAAATGGAAAAATCAAAAAAGTGAACAATAAAAAACTGAATAAAATGGCAAAACTAAAATATCAAAAAATTAAAAATTAAAAATTCTAAAAATCGAGAAATCGAAAAATTGTTATATCTACAATCGCTTTGATTTTTTTTCCAAAAATCTCGATGTTTAGGATAGCGCATTCATAAACGACATCTTTAAGACTATGTTACTTTTTAACATTTCAGTGGGGTTTATTCCACAAAAGGAAGAGAGGAATAAGGAGGAGAATAAGGAGGGATAAATTTTGATTAACAATTTACATATGCTTCCAGTAACCTTAAACGTTTGCACGATTTCAAAGCATTCGATTTTGCAATTTTAAAATCAAATTTTGATTTTTTTTCAAAAATCTGGATGTCTAGGGTAAAAACTCAACACGAGTTCTGAAATCACATATTCAAGAGTATGTCATTCTAAAAAAATTAAGGGACATTTACTCGCCAAAATTGTAAAATAACGTCATCACTTTTTTTGGGAGGGGGGACATAAACGAAACAAATTTGATTGACGATTTACAATATTCCTAATATAGATATAAAATTTGACAACAAACTGTCCAGTAGTTTTGGAGATTATCTGTCTAGTAGGACATGACGAACAGACGGAAACGGGCGTTCTATTTTTTCAAGGATCGAGAAAACATAAAAGTAGCCAGTCACCCAATAGATTCGACTACCGTACTTCCTTAGCTTACGCTCAATGAGTTGTTGTGGAAATAATTGTGTGGAAGACATATTTTGTTAAATAGTCACTATATTATTGTTATTTTGTTTACATATTTATATTTATTAATGTAGTGTAAATTTATTATTGTTGTCCTGTAATTGAGAAATTAATCCTGTTGGACAATAAAGTATATATTATTATTATATATTATTAAAAAAAGTAAAAATGTGGCCCACGAGCGGATTAAATCCGCATCCTTCGTGTTAATACACGAATACACACTTGAACGTCTGAGCTAGGTGTTTTATTAATATAAATCATTATTATACAATTTTGAGTTTTTGCGAAAATCTAGATGCTATGACTAAAAACTCAAAGCGGATTCATAAACCACAAGTACTTAACATTTAATATTAGGATATTACACGACATGAAATATTTTGGGGCTTATGTAGTAATGTTAGTTATGTACTAACATTTTAGTTTTTCTTTTAATCCTTCTTATGCTAAATATGTATTAAAAAACAATATGTTGTAAGAAAATGAAATGTGGTAGATTGGATCGCTAGTCACTTGCTACCCAAATTTATTGCATTACTTTTTTAATCTAAAAGTTTTACATTTTGAGTCTCTACTTCGTAAAGCCATGAATTACAAACTCCGGTTAAAACTTGGCAGTAGCATATGTCTAAACAGGGCGTGTCCACTCGCACTCTAACAAGAAGAATTATAAGTAAACTTGTATTGACTATTGTATACTTAAAAAAATCCAAATCCAAAAGTGAGTAAAAGCCTTCATCAGTAAATGTCAAACAACTATTTTCTGAAACTTACGCAGATTTTAAAGCATACATGTTGCAAAAAAATTGAACGAAATGCAGAACCAGCATCTGCTATGACCACTATATTCTCATTTCTAAAAATTTCAAGAAAATTATGGATGAAACATTTTTAGAACCGAAATTGAAATCTATTTTGTCTCACCCTATCACTAGAACAAGCTGGGGAAAACACTTTCTGTTTTTTATCATAAAGTTAATTTCAATTTTCAACTTCATAATTCATGAATGAAAGATTAATAAGTGTCAAGATTATTCACGGCTGATTATAATATTTTACGTTAAAACGTGTGTACTCCGGCCTGTCCCACGTTCTGTAACTTGTAATTCCTTATATAATTTATCTGATAATGAAATAAAAAATCCTGAGACGTTAAAGCTTTTCATTTGTCGTTTTGGTATAAAGCTTTTAGAGCAAGCTTGTATTTGCAATTCAATTACGGATTCGCTGGCTGTCAGAGCGTGTAGTCCGGATCGAATGAAACATGTCGGTGTCTCCGGACTTTTTCCATTTTCAAATTGAGGGTTGGTGGTCGCGTCCTTCAATTGCGGCATTGTCAAGGCCGTCTCGCAAATTGATGTTGTATCCAGAAGAGTCGGATGTTCTCTTCTTGTGGTTATTTCGAGAAAACAGGTTTATATGGATTTATGGCGTGGATGTCGTACGTGGCAAGTACAATGAGCTTAAAAAGGCCCCGTCTATATTTATCCCATTATTGCGCACTGTAATCATTAGCATATCATTAGCGCGGAGACGGGTAATTACGGACGTAATAGAAAACAAAGTGCATCCCTTACTGCAGACGAACCTGTGTAGAACTCTAAGCCAAATTGATGGCAGACTTAATTCTATCTCGGACATCGAAATTAATGCTTTCACAGGATTAGTGGCGCTTTTAAGCCGATGCATACGCAGGGCCGAGCTTTGGATTTCTTGGAGATAACTGAAATTGAATCTTGGAGACGGTAATTCGATTAATTTCTGAAGAACTTTAGTTATTTAAAAGCGATCTCACCCGACTCGGATAAATTCCATTATCTAATGGTGAACAATTTAGTAATTGTAAAATTGTTCAAAGTTCAAACGACATTGTGAAATCCACTTTGGGGTGACAGCCGGTGTGAATCATACTCAAAATGCATCCGGAAGCTCATTTTTATTTGCTCTGCTTTTTAATTTTCCTGAAACAGGATATTAAAGAATAACGTGACGTGACTTTGAAACTGCAGGATCATGTGTGAGGTAAATAATGCAAGTGAGTCAGTCTTCTGATAAATTATGAGGTCTGTTGTGTTATGAAATTCGCCGCTGCACAGTCTGAAGGCTTGTTGAAACAATGTCGTTTGTTGTATATTCTTTTGCTTTCTAAAACTCCGCAGTTTTGTTGTTCATTCAAAGTTCAGGTAGCCGTTTGATATTTTTAAACGTTTATGCAAAAAATGTCATTTGCAATTTGGGTGTAACCTGCATGCATACATACATTTTCTGCTAATGTACTTTGACATTTACAATTAGGAAGTGCGAGAATTAATTTGCCGAAGACCACTTGTTCAGTCATGGTTAACCAAAGTTAATTTACTGTATCTCTATGGTATAATAAAAAGTGGTTAAAGGATAACCCATGACCTATGACTATCCCTTAAACCATTGTATTAGTTTATTAAATTACCATAATTTCAATAAAACATCTTGTTAATTTTAAAATCGTAATTAATACCAGTAATTAGATTTGTTGTAAAAAAAAGCTGTAGTCAATGCGGTCGTGTTGTGACCTTTTACACTTGGATGTACGTGTTATACATGCGAAATGAATATTGGTAATTCCCCAAGTGCGTTATTGAATTTTTAATCTTAAATGCGAGATATTTCATTGTTTTGAATATGATTTAATTTTTCCAAGTAAACATACATTGTCAGTACAAAACAAAGCGACTTTAAAATCTGAAAACTTTTCGAATACATTTGGAGGCTTTGGATAAAGTTTTGTATGACACCCGTGAGTTATAAATCTCTTGAGAAAGCAACTCACACTTTTCTCAGGTGACTTATTTTTTATGTATTTTATTTTTGTAATATTAACATTTGATACCAACAATGTATCTCTCGGAAATTTAGTATTCCAGAATTCAGCGAATCAGGCGGCTACATTATGCAGGAAGCTCTACTATTAGCAAATTTAATTTCCTCCAGCTTCAAGGTATACGATTCCAGCTCGCACCGGAATTGAATTTTTATTCAAATAGTGGGGTGCATGTTTAAAAAAAGTCGGTGGTTTAAAAAATCCAACTAAATTATTTCTCTCCTGCAACGAACCGAATAACACTAAACCAACAAGCCGATATCGCTCGTTCGTAGTAATTGCACAGTGCATTAAACCTCGAATGCGTACTTACTCAATCTCTCAATTAGGAAGTAGCGAATAAATTATTTAATTATCTTAATTGTCCACATTACCACAACTCGATACTTTATTGGATCAATTCAAACAAGAGTGGTCGGAATTCCACCACATTTATACTGTCGTGATGCCTATCATAGGATTTTTTTAGCCGAGACGGTCCTGCGCTTAATGAGATTACACTCAGGATCCCTCTCGATCCCTCGTTTCCTGCGACATCCGAGTGATATATCCAAACATGGGAGATGGTCATCTGGACAGTCGTAAAAGAGCACGCTTTTTATTTTATTATCGTCCTTAAACGCTCCAAGAATCTTGGCCGAAAGAGGATGGTTATTATCGTGGAGCACACGTGTCGTGGTAATTAATGGTAGTACGTGGGACGAATATCGAAGAAAAAATGTTATCGAAGGTAGAAGTGAAACTTTCACTGCTTTTCGGGTTGGGATCGGATTATTGGAAGATGTTTTACACACTGATACAAAAATGCTACATTGTAAGAGCGATGAAGCCGCAACGTTATCGTAAAGACTTTAATGGTCGTAAAATGGAGATTTTTCGTCAGTTTATGTGCCACCTAGAGGCGAAATTGTATAAATGATAATTTATTTGAGTGGTGCTCGCAAAGGTTTTTTGATTGAATTTTTAGTGTGGTTGTAGCGAAAGTTTATAACGCTGTTCCAGGGGATTCGAGGGGACAAACTTTAATATTAGATGCTCTAATAAAAGCTGAATGTTTAGGCTAAACTAATTTAGGACACGAGGGAGGCAGTGCTAAGCTTTTTACGGCTTTCATTATTTACAGAAACACCCTAACGGTAGTTTTGGGGCAAGAAATCGCCCTTTTTTTGCATAGAGGTGATGAAAAAGCACCCTCTCGTTCATACGGGGTAATTTATTATCGTCTCCATTAAGACTTTGTGTTGATTGGAGTTTTTGAAATGATTTGGCCTATCTGACTGAAACGTGTGCGAAGATAAGTTTTTTCATACTCATTAAGCGTTGATATCTCAAAGACGCTACGTCTTTGTTCTGACAGAAAATAATCGTAGAGTTAATGAGGCCCTTATAATGAAGTAAAGCTATTTTCAGGAAGTCTTATTTCCAGATGAATTTCGAGTGGATTATTTGACGTCCTCGTTTCCTGTCGTTTCGTTTTGTTTTTTTAGTGTGGTAATCGTCGAAGGTTTAAATGTCAAGTTGTCAGCGGAACAGACTACCAATGTCAGCAATTTTTTGGTACAATTAATCGTAGAACAATAAAAAAATTGGTTGAAGTACAACCCAACAAATCCCGTTTTTTTGAAAAATTGTTAATTTTTTGCGATTTTTGTTTTCTAACAACCCATATAAAGTTTGTAATTTTTCGACTTCAAATTTAAATTATCCAGTTTTTTAATTGTCGAAATTTTGAATTTTTCAATTTTTGGATTTTCCAGTTTTTCGATTTAAAATTTGTCGAGTTCTCAACTTTTCATTTATCTGCTTTTTATTTATTAATTTTTCATTTCTTCAAATTTTGCTACTTTGTGTTTCGATTTTTTATTTTCTTTATTTTAACAATTTTTCGATTTTCAATGTTCTGATTTTATAATTTTTTGTTTTTTCAATTTCAATTATTTCAGTTTTTCTTTTCTTCAATTTTTCGATTTGCAATTTTATAATTTTTTTTTCTTCTTCAATTTTTCAGTTTTTAGGTTTTCCAACTTCTGGATGTTTCAATTTTTACATTTTGCAATTTTTCGATTAGCAATTTCAGGAATTTTCAATTTTTAATTTTTCAATTTTTCGATTTTTCAATATTTAATTTTGTGGTAGCTCAGTATTTTATTAATAATAAGAATAATACAATTCAAAAGAAGGGTATGGATTCTCGAAGGGGCGGCAACCTCGGTGGGGATGGTGGCGGCTCCTGGGACTCGGAACGTTGTAGGGGATGACGGCGGCTGCGTATATGACACAGGGGACCTGAAATTTTTTTAGTTTTCATTTTAAATATGTATTATTAATTAATAATTATAATTTTTAAAATATTATACTTACAATTTTAGAATTTTTTCATTTTCCAATTAATGGATTTTAAAACTTTTTTATTTATTTGATTTTTCAATTTTTCGGTTTTTAATTTTTCAATTTCTGAATATTTAATTTATCAATTTTTCGATCTTTCAATGTTACAGTCTCTATAATTTTTCGATTCTAGTTGGTTTTTCTTCTTTCCAATTTCCGATTTTTGAACTTTTCGAATAAAAAAAACGGAAAAATTGCAAAATTGTAAATTTTAAAAATCAAAAATGAAATGATGAAAAAGTATAAAATAAAAACTTTAAGAAATCTAAAAATTGAAGATCAGAAACTTGAAAAATTGAGGAAACGAAAAATTTAAAATCTTAAAAAGAATTTAGAGTATTCGATTTGCTGTTTCAAAGTTGAATTGCAAAATGTTATACAATTTTGATTTTTTTTTCCAAAAATCTGGATGTCTATTGTAAAATCTAAACACGTGTTCATAAACCACATGTGAAGAAATCTTATTTAAAAAATTGAAATAATTTATTTATTTAATTTTTAATTTAATTTAAATGAAAATTAATATTTACTAATGTAAATTTTGAAGACGAAATCATTCTATTGTTGGTGAGGACGTTTATTCAAATTTTGCTTAGCAATATTCCTAAAAAACACATATAAAATTGAAACGTTCCCAAAATTGAATTGTTAAAAAATTGAGAAATGGCAAACATGAAAAATCAAAAATTTTAGAAATCGAATAATCGAGTGTCAAGAAATCGAAATATCAAAAAATCATAAAATCGAAAAATTAAAAAATCGAAAAATGTAAAATTTAAAAAATCGGATTATTGAAAAATTAAAAAACTGGAAAAGTAAAATCAAAAAATTAAAATGTCGAAAAATTTAAAAATAGAAATATCGAAGAACGGAAAAGTCGAAAAATAAAAAACCCGAGAAATCGAAAAACCAGAATTTAAAAAATTAAAAAAATTGAAAAATCGGAAAATTGAAAAATCGAAAAATTGGAAAATCGAAAGGCCGAAAAGGCGAAAAATCAAAAAACCGAGACAAATCGAAAAATCGAAATACCGAAATATTCAAAAACTGGAATATCGTCAAAGGATTCGAGAAATCGTGAAATAAAAAAGTCGAGAAGTCGAAAAATCGAAAAATAGAAAAACTGAGCAATCAAAAAATCGAAACATCGAAATCTCGGTAAATCTAGAAATAAAAAAATTGAAAAATCGAAAAATTGAAAAATTGAAAAATCCAAAAATCGAAAATTTTAAAAATCTAGGAATTGAAAAACAGAAAAATATAAAATGGAGAGAGAAGTCGAAAAATTGAAAGATCCAGATATCGAAACATCAAAAAACTGAAAAATTGAAGAACTGAAAATTGAAAAATTGCGAAATCGAGAAATCGAAATATCTAAAATTATAAAAATTGAACAATTACAGTACCGAGAAATTGAAAATTCGAGAAATCGAAACATCAAATTTTGCAAAACCCCAAAACTGAAATGAAAGAAAAATTGAAAAATTAAATAAAATTTGAAGAATGGCAAAAAATGGAAAATACCAAAACTGAAACATCGAAAAATTGAGAAATTGGGAAATTGAAAAATTGAAAAATCGAAATATTGAAAAATCAAAAACCGGAAAATCGAAAAATTGAAGAATTGAAAAACTGAACAATCGAAACATTGAAAAGTCTAGCAATCGAGAAATGAGAAAATCAAAAATCAATTCATCAAAAAATTGAGAAATTGAAAAATTGAAAATTTAGACACGTCAAAAATTAAAAAATTGAAAAATTGAAAAATGTAAAACTTGCAGAGTCGTAAAACTGAAATCGGAAAATTGAGAAATCAAAAAATGAAGAAATCGAGAAATCGAAAATTTAAAAAATCAAGAAATTGTAGAATTGAAAAATCCTAACAGCGAACTATCGAAAAATTGAATAATAATAGAAAAATTGAAAACCGAAAATTAAAAAAAAATGAGAAATTAAAATATCGATAAAATGAAGAATAAAAAACTGAAAAATCCCATAACTGAAATTGCCACTCCAAATTGGGAATTCAAAACGAAAACCCGAAAAATCCAAAATTCGAAAAATCGAGAAATCGAAAAATCGCTATATAGGTACAATTTTGATTTTTTTTCCAAAAATCTCGATATCTAGGATAAAAATTCATAACGGATCCATAAACCACAATTTAACATTTAACGTTTCAATAACATTTTTCGATAAAACTGTATGATCACTTTATCAATTCCTGGAGGGACACGAAGGGATACATTTTGATTAAGAATTTACCATGCTTCCGATAACCTTAAACGTTTCCAAGATTTCAAAGCATTTTAAAGTTAAATTGTAAAATGTCGCTATACAATTTTGATTTTTTTTTCCAAAAATCTGGATTTCTAGTGTAAAAACTAAACACGTATTCATAAACCATTATATAAAATATTTATAAAATTGAAATAATCTTTACTAATGTAAACTTTGAAGATGACGTCATTCTATTGTTGGTGGGGATGTTTATCCAAATTTTGCTTAGCGATATTCCTAATACACATATAAAATTTGACAACAATCGGTCCAGTAGTTTCGAATATTATCTGTCTAATAAAAATTCGGACAAACGGCAGACAGACAGACAGACAGACGGAAATAACAGACCTATTATTTCGTACTCGACGGGTCAGTCGTCCGATACACTGGATTACAGAACTTTCTTAGTTTATTTTATTACACTCAGAAAGTAATATGTGTCATATTTTTACATAGCTCTCTCGGCACGATTTAAAAGAGAATTTTATTTCCATTCTGACTTTTCTAGATATCTCTTTTTTCAAGAGCATAAGTTATATTTCAGAAGTAACTTTCGTATTGTAATTTTCAAAAAAATTTAGTCATAGCAGAACATTTTGTACACTTAATCGACCTTATTTTGTTGTACTTTCACAATTTAAACTTTTTATTTAGAATGTTTTGATAACCAGGGACGTTACTAGGTCGAGTATACAACTTGGCTGTAATGTTGAAAAGGATACTTCATAAGTCAGGCACGATGTAAAACAAATACAACAATTTTAATAAACAGTTATAAACCGTGGAATCAAGGTCTGAAAAATATTTGTTCTCAACTATTGGAGAATATCATACTGATTTTTTATAAAAGTAAAATACAGAATAGAATAATCTGTCATACCTTTCTCTTCTACATAATTTTTCAATTTTTCAACATTGAATTAGTGAGTTATTCCACCTAAGGTAAATCTGATTTGAATTTTTCTGCTTTAGTTACGAATATTTTTGTATTATTCATCACAGTGGTGTTGCTTCCGTCTTGTCTCACCAAAAAACGGAAGAAAATATTAAGTATTTAGATCATTTTCAAAGTATTAAGAAAAGATTTTTTTAAAGTTCACTATAAAAATGCTGAAATGCTAAGTAACATTATGTATAATATGTCATAAATTTTTTTCACATAACCATCACTAGTTGCGTCTATAGTACCTAAAGTTAGAAATAATATTAGCTGCTGTTTCGAGTCAATTTTAAGGGATCGTAATTAAAATAACAACAAAATTTTGCGTTCATTCTTTGTTATTATTAATAATTGAGTCATTCTAAGTGAATCTAGAAAAAACTGAAGCTGGTAATCATACTGATACAAAAATAATATTATTAATTATTTCTAGACTATAGTCTGTAGCACATTCAGAAAATTTCCGTGTTTTTCAAAATTGTATGTTCAAGAGAGGGGCTATTTTCCCACGGCACATAAATGATCGGCACTCTGTATACATAATACATAAGACGTTAATCATGCATTTTATACAAATACCGTAAAAGATTTCTTAGAATGTTCAGAGTACAGTAAATTTATAATCTGACGAACTGTGTAAAAACAGGGGTTTACTGTTTCACATTAAAATCAAATGGATCTTCACACTTATCAATTATGCACTTAATTGCAGTGTTACAGCATGTACTCCTTTCCACTTTTAAACTATACTTTTGTGGAAGTTCACTATTTCAGAACCAGAACTATAAAATCGTGTTCAATCCAAAATCCACCTGTTCTAAAGAAACTCTCGGCACGTGAGACCTTGCCCTTCAGTCTGCTGAACGATTAACCTTGCTGCGTCCCAATATCCGCCCATAACCCACCTCTCTGTCAAATTTACGATTTCCTACTTTTCGCAGAATAATTAAAAGCATCTCCGTCGCTAATTAAAGGCTCTTATTGTAAAAATCTTCCGAGCTGTGTTATCTCGAGGAAATCGAAGTTGCTCAGCAACGGAAATCGTTAAAATCGGAATAACCGCTGCTCAAATTCACGTTACATAAAATTTAACAAGAATGGCACGGCTCCAAGGCCGTCGAATTAATTAACGCGAAGATTTCGAGCAAAAGCCACAATAATTGCACGATTTCTTTATTACAAATTCCGATCGTTTGAGTGTTAAGTTCAATGGTGCGTTGATCAGATAATTGGGCGTATTTTGCAATAGTAAAAACCGAGTTAATTAAACGGGAAGCTTCGAGTGATTGAATTCTTAAGAGCTTGAGGGCGTGCGATGAATGAGATCTCGTCTCGCGTAGGGGAGGAAGTACCGTCTGAAAATCCCGAAGAAGTGGTTTTTGTTGTTGTCATCTAGATTCAGAAGAAAATGCTCGGGATTTCCGTCGGTGAAAAACAACGATTAAGATCGATACGCGATGACAAATTCGTTTTTGCATACATTCATGAGAAACCTGCAACAATAACGTATTGATTTATGGTCGGTCGTAACGAGAATATAACGCTTAATAATCGACTTTACTTGTACCTGTAAAATGTGTTAGTGACAGCAACATTTATTATCTCTGTCAATCTATCAATTAGTTTGTAAACAGATTCAGAATTCATTATCATCCTGCTACGAACGGCAGGATTATAATTAGCAGAAACTAATCCTTCGAGTTAATTCAATTACAGGCAAAAACCGTCTGATGAGTGTCACTTAAACAATGAAATTTCCAGACTTTGTTCCATTTCGAGAGGTACGATCTAGATTTGCTGGCTTACGCAAGAATTCTTCTAAACGCCGCCGGCACAAGGCCACTAAATGAAATTAATTGGGTTACTCTAAAGATGATTTGTTATCTCTAAACAATTAGCATAAATTTTAAAATATGTAATTGCCCTGCACGGGGTGACTCAGCGGAAATATTTTCGTTTTTTCAGACGCATTATATAAGCTTGGAAGAGATCTTCGTATTGTGTTAGAAATAACATAATGCGGGTGTTGTATCCGTTGAAAATTATGATTACCAAGCTAGGAATTAATTTCAAAATTGTTATTGTTAAGTGATTACGACGACGAAGATCCGTTTATAAATGCTGGTCTTCATTACCTCATTGCGTGTAGAATTTTTAAGCGAGAAAATGTTCTCTTGACCATTACGAAGAAATTTCAAGCTACATAGTTTTACATAAATAGCAAGCTTGTATTATTTATCAAATGCACATTAAGAAAAATTTTGACTGAAGGTATAAATATATATCACCTTTTTTTTTTAACAATATTGTATTTTACAAAGTGTACATTTAATGTTTTTGCCATTTTAGAAACGCAGTTGTCATATCAAAAATAATACTCAATATAATAGTATATAATTACTGACATGTTTGTGTTGTTCTTCAGATGCGAGGAAGATTCGGTATAAATATATTTATTATATCTACAAAACTTATTACTTCCCGACAGTAAGCGAAGGAAGTATTGTAATCGAGTCCGTCGGCCGACTCTCTACGTTTACGTTTTCTCGACCTTTCATGACCCCTAGAGTACGAAGCAATAGGTCTCCCTTTTCCGTCTGTCCGTCCGTCTGTCTGCCGTCCCGGATTTTTATTAGCCAGATAATCTCCGAAAGTACTGGGCCGATTGTTGTCAAATTTTGTATTTATACTAGAAATATCATAGATGGTAAAACGCAAACCAAAATTTGTCTAATCATCCCCATAATGTGATGACGTCACTTTAAAATTGTACGTACTAAATGGGTTTTAAATTGTGTAAAATAACATAGTCCTACACATGTAGTTTATGACTCTGTGTTGAGTTTTTACCCGAAACGTCCACATTTTTGGAAAAAAACAAAATTCTAAAACAACATCTTGCAATTTAATTTTGAATCTGCAAAACTGAATGTTTTGTAATCTTACAGATATTTTAAGGTTATGATAATCATGATAAATTTTTAATCAAAGTATATTTACTTATCCCTTCAAAAAAAATTTATCACGTCAGTTCAAAATTTTGCCGAATAAATCCTACGTAAAATGTGCAAAATATGATCAGTCTATACTTGTAATTCATTATTGCATTCATTTTTTTTAGATTTGCTTATATAGGGTGACTTAAAAAAAAAGAAATCAGTCAGTTTATTTTAATGAATAAATATTTGAAATCTTGCCGACGTTTTAAAGTCATTCAAAGCATGGTAAATTGTTAATCAAAATTAATCTGTTTATTCTTCCTAAATAATAATTGATGACGTTATCTCAAAATTTTAACGGTTAAATTCAAAAAGTTAAAAATATTTCTTATCGAGGATAATCTAAGGACGTAGGTACAATAATGGAGTCCGTCGGGCAATTTGGTACTTTATGCGTCCTTGCAAAAATGTGGATGACATCAACACAAAATTTTGTAAAAGAAAAACTCACTTGTAACAAATGGTTACCACGTTTCTTTACCATTACTCAAACATTAGATACATATTTTTATTTTAGTTAATAATGGTCGCCATAAAATACAATAAAATTCGCAAAATCAACTCTTTTAATTTTTCGAAAGAGCTGGATTTGACAAACTGTACTTCATGGGCGAGGGAAGTTCTGTCGAAGTAATCTTCCACCAATTTTGTTTGCCGTGTTAGTTAACGATGTCATAACTTATGACACATGTAAGTTTGAATATTAAATTTTTATTTCGAAAGATTTTTTGGTTCTTTTTAAATTGAATCAAAACCGCAACCGGAACCAATGATGATGTTTGCCAATGTGCACAAAGAACATAATAGAATAACTTTTATAAATCGTTTCATAAATCAACTTTACTGACAGTTTTAATTATGTGCATGATATTACAGATGAATCATTCCGAGTGAAGTGGGTCACCAAAAAAAATTTCATTCGATTGCAACCAAACTGTAAAAATTTCCTAGAACATTTATTTTAAGATATCACCAATTTTTTGTCTGTTCAATTTACTTTGAATGTTATAACAACGAATTTGGTTTCTGATTAATGCAGATATTAAATAATATTGTTACGTTGAACGGGTATTTAAAAACACCGTGAGTAAAACTCAACAATTTAATTCTCATTGACTCAAATTTAGCAATTATGTACAAAATAATTCCGGTGCAACTTGACTGGACTCTGTTTTCCCTCAACTCGACCCGTTAACTGAATAATAATCGTTCCCGAAGGTGGCCTCTATATAAACGTATACTCTCCTTCTAGAGGTTTCGTGATCGAGGTCTTTCTGGAACACCTATCGCGACTTTCGCTTCTAGGCTTTTCTTTAGCGAACGCCGCTCGACCGCCGTCACCGACGATGAGCACCCATCCTCGACGCATGTATTAGAAAACCCATAGGCGTCGTACCAGGGCGGCGTATTGGGTTTATTTTGTAACAATATACAGTATAACCTCGATAATCCGAATTAATTGGGGAAATGTGTGTTCGGATTAGCGATTTGTTCGAATCAGCGAATTTCCCAAAAAGCTGAAAGAGAATTGAATAACAACTTCATACATTGCTGAAAACAAATTTCAAGAAATAAAGCTTAACTTTATTAAACAGAAATCAAGTTTTCTTAACCAACAATAGATATTAGATACATTCGAAAAAAATATTACTCCGTGACCATAACCACGCTATATTTTTGGTATCAACACATCGGGATCTATATCTCTGAATTTAATCAAAATTTTTAGATGATTTTTTTCAAAAATGAAATTTCCCATTATGTATTCGTATTAATTTTCGAAATTTAACTAAATACTTTCATGTAGATTTTGGACCGCAGAAGTCACTTCTGGCTTTATTTCTTCGATAACTTAAACCGTTTTTCCAGAATCGTACATTGAAATATCGCAATTTTTAAAAATTTTAAAAAATTCGAATTTCACACCGAATTTTCCGAAAATATTCCTCCGTTATCACAAACATGCTATATTTTTGGAATCAGCACCTCGGGATATATATATCTGAATTTTTTCAGAATTTTTAGACAACTTTTTCAAAAATGAAATTTTACACTACTTGCCAAATAACCTACCTTCTAAGAAAATAAAAGGCGGGTGGGCCAGGCTAGTATTTGGCAGAATTAGACTCACTTTGGCAAATGACCTACTCTTCTAAGAAAAGGTACTAGCCCCGCCCACCCACCCTTTATTTTCTTAGAAGAGTGGGTCATCTGCCAAAATCAGTCTTATTTTAACAAGTACTAGCCCCTTTACAATTTTGGAATTTTTTGATTTTGAATTTTTCAAGTTCTCAAGTTAAAATTTTTCCTTTTCACGATTTGTCATTTTTCGTTTTTTTAACTAAAAGAACAAATTTATTCGAGCCGAAATTCTGAAAAATCGAAAAATCCAAAAATTGAAAATTAGAAACAAAATTTTCAGATGTTTTAAAGTTACGGTAAACATGGCAATCGCTGATCAAAATTACTTTTTACTCCCTTCCAAAAACTCACTGACAAAAAATCAAAAATCGAAAATTTAAAAAATAAACATCTATTTTCTCGACATTTTTAAAAATCAAATAATGGAGAAATCGGAAAACTGCCAAAATTGTAAAATTAAAAATCGAAAGTTTTTTTCAGTTGCCCAGAGAAATCAAAAATTGAAAGACAGATCAATAAATTGAAAATGTAAAAGCGAGAAATTGAAAAATTCGAAAGTTGAAAAATCGAAAAACTGAAAAATTTAGTAGTACTCGCTACGATAGGTGGGGCTAGTACTTGCCAAATAACTTACCCTCTAAGAAAATAAAAGGCGGGTGGGCCGGGCTAGTATTTGCCAAAATAAGACTCATTTTGGCCAATGACCTACTCTTCTAAGTCAATAAGTAATAGGTCATCTACTGAAATCAGTATTATCTTGGCAAGTGTAAGACTGATTTTTGCAAATTACATATCCTCTAAAAACATAAGGGCGGATGGGCGGGGCTAGTACTTGTTAAAATAAGACTGATTTTGGCAGATGACCCACTCTTCTAAGAAAATAAAGGGTGGGTGGGCGGGGCTAGTACCTTTTCTTAGAAGAGTAGATCATTTGCCAAAGTGAGTCTAATTCTGCCAAATACTAGCCTGGCCCACTTGCCTTCTATTTTCTTAGAGGGTATGTTATTTGGCAAGTACTAGCAAATTTCGTTCCATTTTCGGCGATTTCCTAAATTTAGCTATACTTTTTCTTGTAGATTTCGGGGCGCAGAAGTCATTTCCGGCCTCATTTCTTCGATAACTTCAATCTTTTTTTTAGAATTAGTTAATTAATTTAGGGTATTGAAATATCTCAATTTTAAAAAATTTCAAAAAATTTAATACAATACGTACAGAAAGAAGATCTTGCGTCATTTTTGCAAGTAGATGCATGCAGATATCGACTTCAACTAGCCTCTCTTCGGAATACTGGATGTTATACTGTATATGTAATTCTTTTTATAAAACCCTTATGATAAACATAATACTTTATTTATGTTTGATTTTGATGGTAAACAGGTAAACTAAGGAATAATTAAAATGACCAAATTTTTCAAAATTTTAAATCTATCAATCTAATTTTATCGAATTTTTTTGGATAAACTGTGGCTAATATTTGGCTTTAACTGTATTATAATATTGCATATAGAAGGTTATAGGTTAGATTTTCCGTGCCTAGTAAATTGATTCTTAATTAGAAGCGTAATTATTAATATGTCCATTAATAATTTAATTATTTATTCATTAATAATAATTAAACTAACATTATGTACTACACAGTGGTTGTGATGACATGATGTCTTATGGTGCAAGAATTAAATTCAGTAAAATACCTGACGTTAAAGAGTTTAAATTGTGGGTAAAAATTTAGTGTTACAACTTACCCCTGTTACAACAAGCCCCTAGTTCCCCTAATACACAAAATTAGTAAATTAATTTTAATTAATCAGTAACTTTATTTGTGAGATATTTCAGTGGTTAAAAATTTTTTTTATAATCCGAAAACATCGACTTAACTAAATTTTTTGAGTTCATTCTAAAAAAAAAAATAATAAATCTGGTATATTTATGTTTTCGTGGTCGTTTTACCAGTAATAAACATTCACAAAATATTCAGGAGCCACTTCTGGAAAACCTCAGTTTATTAATAAATGATAAAATGACAATATTGTGGTTGTAAATAATTGTTCATCCACAAATATTACAAGCAATTCCTCAATAAAATAATAATTTTGATCTTTATTTTTTAATTTCATTCATTAGTTTTCTTAGTTGATCAAAATTTACTTATTTAGCAGGAAAATTTATTTCCGGAACAACTTGTGTATAGTGTGCCCGTAAAATATAGCGTACGATTTTATTATTTTTTAGATTGAAAATGCATTCAGTCAATGCACTTCAAATCTCCTCTTTTGTATGCCAAACCGCCACCCACCAAGCCTAGACTCGTCAGTTTTCCGTTGCCAAAACCACATTTGTTACCTAATTTGTTCGATTATTCACCACGGTGGCGACCTGACCTGACCTTCTGTGAAATAGCCTCATTACCCAATGAACGACTTTTTCTTTAAACGCCCATTTCGATGAAAACGCCGCTTAATTTTTGAAACGTCCCTGTCGAATAAATATTTAGCATTTAATTACGCCAATCGTGAAAATTGCCCGATTTATCTGAATAAGTCATAGAAGCTGGTCCGTAGAATAGTTAATTTCAGATATTGCATTTCCAGCTGAAATCGTAATAGAACGTTCAATGTTTAATTATGCGTTGCCGTCCCATTTTCCCTTTTTCCCCTTTCCCCGGGAGTTCAGCAAAGGTCAAGCGCCATGTGCCGTGAAAATCCATTGCTTTTCCGACCGTAAACGTTTCCCGATCCATCTTTATAGCCGATATGATCCCAAATTGATTTATTTCCCTTCAGTACAAGAAAAAGCAATCCGCCCGAAATAATTATTGCTTCGCTTGCATTGTTTCGCTGTAGGAAATGTTTTAAAAATGCGCATTTAAAAATAAACAGAGAACGGATGTAAGACGACCTCAAGTACATCCCGACCTGGTCATCTCCTGGTGAATACTTTAGGAATTACGCCACGCTTCGCTAATTACTATCCACAATTATGAATAATCTATCTGAAATTATAGGATACTGCGGTCAGAATGGTGATGCTTGTTTATGAATTTATTGTTATTCGGCGGATTTTGCTGGAACCTTCTGATAGCTGATGGCTCCATGTTGTATATATTTTTCAATTACGAAGAAACGAAAATAATACCATAATGGGATATAAATAGAAATTGACGAAATCAAATTTTTTACCATCGAAGGCCGCGGCCGCGATGATGAGTTTTCTTCAGTTTTTTTATCAATAGGTTTGTTGATGAGTATCATCGTCTAGGAATTGGCCGTAGGGGAAGTGCGTGCAACTTGAAAAATTGGACATTTCGGAAATCTAATTTACGACTAAAGCAAGTAACGCGAGTAAAGATAATAGATATTTTTAAGATTTTATGTTTTAATGGTTGTCTGTCTCTCTAGGTACCGATCATTAACGTCTCAATAGCAAGGTTAAAACCAAGAAAATCTCGTTATAATAATTTCAATACCGTACCGTGTTGTAATCAAATTAAGCATTTCGAATATTTTGTATTATAAAAGACTACGTATTGACAATGAAATCGAGGTTATCATTAAAAATTATGAAACTTGGGGGAGATCAAAGTATACAAAAAGCTTTAAATGACAAGTAATAATTAAACTAAATTATTATGAATGAATCTAGTTCACTATACATATTAACGAGCAATCCTTTGTATGAAATCGTAGATACATACAGGATGTCTCAACGATCTGATAGTGAAAGATCAAATCATTGGACATTTGCCTTTGTTAATGGCAGTTTTGAAATGATACAGTTTTTTTGGAGGGAGACAAATTATTTATCATATCATTTGTTTGGTTAATAATAATAATTTTTGCAAAATTGTACAGACGGTTCTATTTATGAATAATTTGACTGTGGAAATATTTTTTAATTGAAAAGGCCTTCTGCATAAGATGATAGTATAAATAGAAGGTTTTGTTTTAAAAATGTGCAACTTTGTTGTGTAACTGTTAAATGCAACAGCCTATATAATTAGGGATAATTCTAAGTTGTACATGCAAATGGATCGATCAGATGGCGTCTAAATTTTTTTTCAGTGGCACAGGAAATGTGCAATCTTTCGTTCTCGGGACATTGCAACGTTGTATACTTAACAAGACTGAGAATCCAGAGACGAAATCATGTCATGCTTTAACGGAACTAAATTTTTTTAAAGTGTTAATTCCATGTATTTTTGTGTTTTTCTTTAAAAATAGTATTAGCAACTAAATAAAAAAAGCTCAACATTCTTAGTCACGCTAGAGGTCAGCAAGACAGAAACAGTAAAAACGAAGACACTAGAAGAAGACTAGATGATACAATTCATTATGACTAACTCGTCCATTTTTGCGATGTTTTCCCTAGCCAAAGTTAATTAACATAGATACATCTCCTAACATTCTCAAGTCTATCATTTCCTCAATTGACCCCGCAAATCACATTAACTTTTGTTTTCTCCGCCGTTAATAATTGTGTTATATTATTCAAATGACGCTTGCGTCACTACATTATGTTAATGACAGCTGGTGAGCAAGGAAACAAGAATTGTTTTCAATGTTAATTGCGCGATTTTCTCCACCAAAACGTGTTTTTTAGTTAAGCGTTACAACCTCCTCCTGAAAATTCCCATCCGCAGGTATTCCATTCCGAAGCCATGACCGTACCACTTCTCGGAACTTGCGTCTGCTGAGGTGCCATGAAAATTTTTTTGCGGCAGGTACTGCTGACCTAATAATAGTCTTAGTCATCCGCAGAATCCTGCTCACGTCACAATTATTTTTGTTTGAGAACTACAATTCATAAAAAATAAATTACACAACTAGTATGTCGTACGTAAATAATCTTGATGCGAGTCCCCCCGCTGTATGCAAATTCGACCAGATCACCTACTGTATGGCAAATATCGTTTCCACATGAGACTTAAATCATTGCTGGTTGACCTGGTGCGACCCCGTGTGTGTGTGTGCGAGGGTCATTTAAGAAGGTAAAATCGTGCAATTTTCTTCTTTAATAACACGGAATTATCAAAATTCTGCCGTTTTTGAAGATATTCCCATGAATGGCCTGATTGAAGCCGGGCTTTTCCATTGAGTCATCGTTGCCTGATTTATTGATTGTTTGCATAACAAAAACATGCAAGTTTTAACTGTATGCAAAATTGTCTGGGTCAAAGTCCCATTAAGTTCCAAAGATGGACAACGAAAAATCTCGGGTGGATTCTAATAGGTGCCATTTTTGATTTTTCGAGGATAAGATCTCATTAAAAGTTCGCCATTTTGGGACTATTATGGTCATTTTGTGAATTCATCATAATTGCATAGATAATAAAAATGTTATTAAGAAGGGCTCCTTGTATGGGTAAGTGGAACAGAATATTTACAAAATTAACATGAAAAAATCGTCCGGGGGCAATTACGGACTCGTTCTAATTTTTTTATGAATTGGTGCCACACTAAAACGGAGAAAATTAGCAGAAAAATACTGGTGAGGCGGCTGCAAGCGTCTTCCCAAAATAATTTCGCCATATTTATAGCAGTGCAAGGCAATAAACATCGTTCATAAAATAAAATCGTAATAGTGCGTCCTGTAGTTTATCACTGCATTTCGTAAACTTAAAGACGATTATGTCGTTTGGGTGTTGCCAAATTTGAACTCCAGTGGTTTCACGTTTCAATCTAAATTTAAAAATAAAAAACAATGTATTGTTTGTATTATCTCTTCTTTTCTGGACAAAACCGTCTATGAGGGGTTTTTATTCTCTCATAGTAAAACTATTTAAAACATAAAAAGTCTGCAAAATTACTCATTCAAACTTTCCTTGCCCGTAAACCACAATGCCGCAGGCCAAGACTAATTTTTTTAGTAAAGATTTATTTGTTTATTTTTTGAGATGACGGTATCAATTTTTGGGAGGGAATGAAATTCTAGTTAATGTTTACTTCTTATTAATGTATGCGTAAAGCTTCTTGATATAAATTGACTAGTCAATGGTGTTGCACTTTGAGGTGATATTTATTTAACAGGTTTTATATGACTAAACAAATTTCGGTTAGCACTTTCCGTCTGCACAATACACTTAACTATACCTAGAATTTCAAGTAAACGGTTCCACAGTTTCGGAAACTAACTGTAAAACTACGTAACGCCTGTACCACTTCGTTGACCGCTTTAATGATTCTCATTACTCATATTACAAAAAATTTCGTGTCATAGAAGGTCTTGAAAAAAGGTACTGGAAATGACGCCTAAAAACTGTAAAACTGAACTCATATTATTTTTTTCTGACAGGTGTAACACTTCTTGATCAAAGCCTTCTGTGATACAAACGTGCAAGTTATGAATTATTATAGAAACAATTAATCATGAGGTGATGATATACTTTAACGATATCGTTTTTATCTTTTCAGTTTATACTCGTACAAAAGGAAAAGGAGAAGAAGAAGAAGAAGGGGAGTAACGGATGATGTAGTTTCCAGACGAATTCATCTACATCGTGAAGAAAAGGTAAGTACGTAATCGACTGAGTCATTCCAACGTCAATGGTCCCTTCTGCTACGGCAAAATCGGTCGATGACCGTCAAGTTTAGTCCCTTCTAACAAAAATGACATCATATTCCTTAAAACACTCCATAGCGACCTTGAAACTTTCCTTCGTGATTCATTTAATTACATGGCGAATTCAGTGTTCAGGACGTCACACAATCTGGGTCGAGTTCCATTCATAAAGACCCAATTTTCGCTAATAACAGAAATGGGTAATACCTAAACCACGTCTGAAACCGTCTTTTTTATCCTGTCAATCTCTTCATTAGTGGCACCGTAATAATTTCGTATAAATTTTGAGATGACCGTTGCTCGACACTGTTCTTGTCTTTATACAAAAGATCCCAATCTCTTTTGTCTACTCCGAATGAAATTTATCTTATGACCGTAAATATGAATTTGGAAAGGTTAAAAGGTGGGTTTATCGTGATCAGAGGTTACAGGTCGGACAACAATCGTCCAGTTTACACTTTATTGACGGCGGTGCGAAACCGGGAAAAAACTTCGCAGACGAGACGCATTATATTATGTGTTCGCCTTTTTTATTGTTGTTGTAGCTAACAGGATGTGAATCGGTTGACACCCACATTGTTGTCGGGCATTAGTTAATAATCTAAGCGATAAAGACGGCAGTTATTGGATGTTTTAACAGTAAAAAATTGAAGAACGTGAGAAAAACGATCATCGGCTAAACGACGATCCTCCAGCTTCGGTTCTTTTGATGCGCACAATTTATTGAAAAGATGTAGGAGTTTACAGTTTGAAAACAAGCAATTTCTTTCTGGAGTAAAAACCGGATGTTGCACGAGCTGTACTCGGAGATGTCTACACTTCCCTTTAGAACTTTAAAAGTGATGAGCTTTTTGGGTAAAAATAAATTTATTTCCTGCGAAGTTTGCGCGAGAACTGAAAGTTGCTGCAGCAACGATAACTTTTGCGATTAATTTAATTTATTGATACGGTAAACTTTTGTCAGGGATGTTGTGAATAATTGAACATCTGAAAATGACTGAGGGTAAATTTTGAGTGTCGTGGGAGGGGTAGCTAACATCGTATATAATTTACGTGTAGATTAAGGCTGGCAGTTGCTGAAATTGTTGTTGATGGCGGTGTCTTTGCTACAATTCCTGTAGGAATTGTGGAGAGTCCCTAAAACCCATTTGCACTTGTGTACGTGCTCATGGCGTGATCTGATTTCTGTCGAGTGGCGTTGTATACATTGGCGTGTATAGAGGGGTAAAAAGACACATTTTTCTACCCTGCTAACGCAACAAATATTTCAAGACGTTTTTTATTCATTGTGGAACCTGACTTTTCTCACAATATTTCCAATACATATATAATAATAGTTTCCCGGATAATATGTAAATACTTCCATTGTGTCAAACAGTCTTTATAACTCTGGAATTTCAAACATTTTAGGAACTTGATGTGTTATTTTCTCAAACAGAAGTAAAAGTAACATCAAAAATTTGTTCAGTAAAGTTGACACGTTTATGGTAACGGTGATATCGTTTTTAAATCAGTGATACCAACCATAATATAATAGTTAGAGCCAGTTTTGAATCAAAAACTTCCCCATCACATGATACACGAAACAAGGGCTTGTCTATACGTATACCTGTTATTATAACTAAATTTTGAAATGTTTTGTAAATACTCTGTTTTCTGAAAATATTACCTCATATCTTCTCCTGTTCTAATTTTTTTTTTAAGTTTGTTGTTTTGTGATTTTTAAAAATTCAAATTTCTTCTTTGAGTATGTCAGATTTATACATGAATATTACGTTCCAAGGTGTGTCCCACTTTGTAGAATCCTCTATTTTATTTTTGAGTTTTTACGGATCTGCTATGCTATGATTTTTTTACTTTCTGAGCGTAAGCTAAGGAAGTAGTGTAATCGAGTCAATTTTTCGTTTCGTCAATTTTTTGGTTTGAAATTTTTCGATATTATTATTATTATATTTTTCATTTTTCAATTTTTCAGTTTTGCAAATTTTAATTTTTCGATTTTTCATTTTTATGTTTCCTCAGTTTTTCAAGTTCTTGATTTTTATTTATCATTATCCCGATTTTTTAATTTTCATTTTTTCAATTTGTATTAAAATTTTTCGTTTTTTCGATGTTTCTTTCCATTTTTTTATAAATTTTCGTTTATTCAATTTTTCAAATTTTTAATCGTAGATTTTTCAGTTCATAGGTTTTAAAATTTTTAAATTCCTCAAGTTTGCAATTTTTCGTTTTCCAATTTTCCGATTTTCCGGTTTTTGTTTTTTTTTTTCAATTTTTCTAGTTTTTGATTTCCAATTTTCAGATTTTTCAAAGTTTTCACTATAGACATTCCCGTTTCATTTTTGATCTTTCAATACAATTGTGCAATTTTTCCATTTTTTTTTTTATTCGAAAAGTTGAAAAATCGAAATACTGAAAAAAACCAAAAACTACAAAATCGAAAAAGTGGAAAATCGAAGAACTGAAGGAACGAAAAATTGAAACATTGAAAAACAAAAAATCGAAAAAAGAATAAATAGAAAAATTCGAAAGAGTCATCAAAATTGTAAAGTTGAAAAACTGTAAGACTGTTAAGATCGAAAAATTGAAATTAAATTACCAGAAATTGAAAAATTAAATATCGAAAAATGAAAAATAGAAAAATTCTAGAATCATGAAATTGAAAAAGTGAACTTTTTTAATCATAATTATTAGTACATGTTTAAAATAAAAAGTAGAAAAATTCCAATTGAAAAACTGAAAAAACGAAGAAATGAAAAATTTCACATTGAAAAAACAAAAATTATAAAATCATAACATTGCAAAAACCGAAATTTTGAAAAAAAACCCAATGAAAAAATTCATAAATCTAAAAATCGAAAATTGAAAAATCGAAGATCGAATCGGGTTTCACAATTTTCGTTTTTACAACTTTAATTTTTCCAATTTTTCAATTTCTCAACTTCCAAATTTTTCAGTTTTTCTAGTTTTTCAATTTGGAGGTTTTTAATTTTACAATTTTTCGACATTACAATTTTATAATTTTTCGATTTTTCAGTTTCTGAATTTTTATTTATTTTTTTTATACCACAAATTTTCGTTTTTTCGCTTCCTTTATTTTCTCAATGTTTCTTTCAATTTTATAATTTTTCGTTTATTCATTTCGTCAAATTTTTAATCTTTGCTTTTCATTTCCTCAACTTTCCAATTCTTAAATTTTTCAATTTTGTAGTCCATATTTGGATTTCTCAGTTATCCGATTCTCCGGTTTCCTTAATTTTAAATATTTCGGTTTTATAATGACATATCGATTTTGCAGTTTTTCAGTTTGAAATTTTCTCAATTTTTAATCTTTCGATTGTTCAATTTTTCGTTTTTTCAGATATTCGAGTTCATTATTTTCAATTTTAGATTTTTCAAATTATCATTTTATACTTTTTCGTTTTTTCATTTTAGGATTTTTCAATGCTACAATTTTGCAGTTTTTCCATGTTTTGATTAGAAAAGTTGAAAAATCTAAAAACTAAAAATTCGGAAAAAGATTGAGAAATCGAGAAACTGGAGAAATGAAAAAGTGGAGAATCGTAAAATTACAAACAAAATTGGAAGAAAAAACATACACAATCGTGAAAATTGTGAAGTCAAAAAACTGTAGCACTGATAGATCGAAAAATTGAAAAATCTAATAGAAAACATAATGAAAAAATTATTATTTTAACATAATTATTTTTGGATACATATTTAAAACGAAAGCTAGAAAAATCGCAAATCAAAATTTTATGAAACGAAAAACTGAAAACTCAAGAAACTGAAAAATCTAAAATTGAAAAAATGAAAAATTGCAACTCGGAAATTTGAAAAATCCACAAACTGATAAATTTCATATTGAAAAAAAGAAAAATTAAAAAATCAAAACAATGAGAAACCGAAAAATATTAAAAATAAAAAAAAATAAAAAACCAAAACGAAAAATTCCAAATCGAAAAATTGAAAAAAATAAAGATTGAAGAATCTAAAATTTAAACATCCAAAAGTTGGAAGATCGAAAAACTGAAAAATCTAAAAACGAAACCTCGATAAGTTACGCATCGTAAAATTGAAGCAATAAAAAAAAATTGAAAAATTGCAAATCGAAAATCTGAATAAGTTGAAATTGAAAAAAAATACTTATATATAAAATCAGAACATTGAAAAACTAAATAATTCTAAAAATAATGAAAATAAAAAACCGAAATAGGAAATTGCAAATCAAAAATTTAAAGAATTGAAAAACTAAAGGACCGAAAAATTAAAAAAATAAAAATTGGAAACTTGATTTTTTGACTTTTGAATTTTTCCTTAACTTAATTTTTCAAGTTCTTTATTTTTTTTTTATTTTCACGATTATTTAATTTTCATTTTTTCGGTTTTATATACATATGTAGCAATTTTTCGTTTTTCGATTTTTCAATTTTTTGTTTCGTCAATTTTTCAAGTTCTTGAATTCCAATTTTTAGATTTTTCAAAGTTCTCCTCACTTTATACTTTTTCGTTTTTTCATATTTTATTTTTCAATTTTACAATTTTGCAATTTTTCCATTTTTTTTTAATTCGAAAAGTTGAAAAATTGAAAATGTGACAAAATGAAAAATTGCACTGAAGAAACGAAAGATTGAGAGATAGGAGTGCTGAAAATCGAGAAATTTAAAAATCTAACAAAATTAATAAATCTAAAAATTAGAAAGAAAATAAACGAATCTAAAAATTTAGAGATCCAAAAATTTCGGCAAACTGAAAAACCAAAAATCGAAAAATAGAATAAATGAAAAAATAAAAAAAAATAAACTGATAACAAAAAATTGCAAATCCAAGAATTGTAGAAATGAAAAATTGAAAAATCGAAAAATTCACAAAATGAAAAACTTGTGAAATTTTAAATTAAAAATTGCAAAATCTAGAAATTGAAGAACAAAAAAATGAATGATTGAAAAATCGTAAACCGAAAAACTGAAAAATTTAAATTTAAAAAACAAAAAATTATAAAATCGAAGCATTGAAAAATTGAATACATAATTGAAAAAAAATAAAGAAAATAAAAAAACGAAAAATTGCAAGTCGAAAAACTGAAGAAACAAAATGAAAATAAAGAATTGAAAAATTCAAGTCAAAAAAGCTGCGAATATGTTATTTACACCATTGATTTTAACTTTATAGAAATTATCAGAATAAAACAAAAATCGCAAAAAATTTTTTAATCATTGTTAGACTTCACTTCACGGATGAGGGAAATAACCTCCGACCAATTTTTTAACTTTTGCAAATGTGCATTGTCTCTCCAAATTCAGACAACAAAATCACAAGCTTCAATGGAAAATGGGAAGACTCATATTTAGAGGCACGTTTTAATTTTGAAGAAATTTTTTAAATAACATTTTCTCCTAGAGAAAAATATTCAAAGAAAACCATTAAAAATTCATATGAAGCATTGGTTAAATAAAGAATAGATATAAAACCTTTTTACTAAAATTGCAACACACTAGATTTAAATTTTAATAAGAAAAATTTCCACATTGTCATGTCAGTAAGGTTGCTCATCTGCGGATAACACTCAAATTGTAAACAAATTTTCCAACCCAAAGGTGAATGATATACGTTGTAGTAGGAATACTATAAAATAGAATTATGTTGTTATTATTATTGTTTTTATGTCTCGCCCGCTGCGACCTATGTAGTAAACAATTAAAAAGCGATAAAATAAATTAGTAAAAATGTGCCAATACCGTTTCTATTTATATTGCATTTAAATTAATTAGCAAGGCTGCAGAGCTACAGGATCCCTAATTAAATTTTAAAGAGTAATAAACCGAAACCACAATTCTATTATCAGCGGGATTAATTTAAGAATAAACACGAAAACCTTGGCATATGTATTTTAATGAATTTTAAATGACTCTATTTTTCCCAAACTTTGCAACTTCGGACCCTATCATCTTCGACACAAAGAATACAATCAAACCATTCATTCTGGTAGTGACGTCGATCATACATATGCAAAAATGTAAACAATTAAGAAACATACACACAAAAGTAAAATTTAGATGTTAACACGAAATTTAAAAAAAACTATAAAGATATTACACGCAAAAAATAAAAATGTATGTATAATATGTGGAAGGGATGCCGAACTACGTCTCCAATTTAGTCTACTTCTTAATCAGTTAAATAGTTTCCTTGAATCGGTGGTTCGATGGAATAACCCACCGCTTAGGGCCGGAATTGCGAGCACTTTTCAACCACATAATCACAAACTCGGCCACTGGTTCTCCGTACTCTGGTTCAATTACCCACTGTTTGAACGACCACGAGCAATTCGGTCCCCCAGCAAAAACCCACTTCGCCCATAATCGTCCTTTGTTGTTCACGTCTTCGACGTCGGCATAATTTTCTCTTGGTGTTTTTTTCGTCATCTTTTTCCTGGCCGAAACACATGTGGGGTTTGTTAGCTTGATTGACGTGAACTTCTCAGAAAGGGGACACAATTAAGATGCACATGTTACGAATACTGTCATCGTAGAGGGTGTGCATTTCCGGTTGATATTTCGAGGCGAAAGGTCACGATCGGAGGGAAACAACCGTAATTGACAAAGAGCCGGAGCGTGGTCGTGGTGACATGAATGAAACGAATGTCGGGACCACCATGAGAGGAATATGCAAAAAAATCCGGCTGAGATTCTTGAATATTAAAATTATTGCTGAAAACAAGAGGACGAGACGTGGACAGTTTAGCATCGCATGTCGTATGACACTGAAGAAGCTGCAAAGGAGCATAAATCAAGAAGAGGTGACAAGGTATGAGGTATTTTATGGTCGACGTGAAAAAGGAGTGGTTTACAGCAAATGTGGATGATTTTAGGTTTCACAATTGGCACAGTGATATGAAAATAAACGTGGTGATAACAACTGCAAAGGGAATTTAAAGACTAATAATAACCGACTTTCTTTTTGTTGAATTTGGATTTTTTTAAATAGTCGCGAATATAACGACGCATTGTCCATTGCCGGAGACTGTAGTAGAAATACTACAGTCTCCGGCAACAAATTTAGAAAAACTTGATTTTTGCAGCATTCCTCGAATAGTGTTGCTGTCATGTTTTCAAGATAATCGTTATGTTGTGTTATATTTTTTTACTAAATTAACAAACCGTTGCCACCCACCTACTGTCACTTCAACATGAAGAATAATTACTCGTTTATCACGAGAAGAGGAACACATTTGGATGAACCGTCACTAATTTATTTTAACATCACGATGTTAAACCATGTCTTATTCACATAAATTATGTTTGTTTAAGTTGTCGATATTCAGAAATTTCTGAGACGAACAATTTGGTCCATAACATATGGACAACGGTTCAGTTTTCTAAATATAAATCCTATGTCCTTATAAGGTACCTACTTCAATTCGAGTTTCAAAAATCTTACGATTACGAAAAGAATAAAACTCTATTCTAAAGAAAGGCAAATTTGACAATCTATCTTTGATTTTTTTTGTGATTTTCACTTCGGCGAAATAATTTTAACACTAGGTAATGTGTAGTTGAAAATCAAATTTTGAATTTGAATTCTGTGTTCTAGTACGTCTCTGGATTAAGATTTTACCTGATACCGACATATCGACCCTGATTGTAATAATTAAAACTCGTTGTTAACAGCAGAGTATTTAAAAAAAACACAATATTAAATATATTTCGAATAATTAGAATGTCTTGAAAATTTTGTAAATCAAAATACTCACATTAAGTTGTTTAGTTCTTGGTTTGCACTAGTTTCATAAGATTACGCAATGAGCAATAAAGTTTGAAAAAATTAAAACTGAATAACACTGCTAGACATTTTAATCACATTTATGTCTGCAATAGACTAGTTTGAATGGATATTTCGCAAAACCGATTCCTTGGATTTTTAAAACTTCTGGTTTAATAACTTAATATACCTACTATCTAAACTGACTCATATTCTTAACATTCGTCGCTCTATTACTTATTGTTTCTTTGAAAGCATATTGAAAATGATTTCGGCATGAGTCTATCAGGAATATCTAAAAATAAAGTAGTCAGTGGTGCACAGTTGAATTTTCGGGGCACTTTGTGATTCATTCGCGATGAGAACAAATTGACTATTTGATCGCAAAAAAATGATTTTTATAATCAAAGTGGGAAAAATTCCAAAACCGCAACATTTTCGAGGTCTCATAGGTTTACATTTTTAAACAGACGCAACCCTCGAACCCTAAACCCTGCGCCGTCAATGCAAGGCCATGGACCTTCCATCTGAGCAGCCACCTCGTTTAAATTAAAACTACACAACTAAACTAAAGCCATTTAGTCGCATCCTTCTTAACGTCCACCAATAATTTATTACCCCTTCTAACACATATTACAATATTAATGCCCCATTTCGCGAATGACACAGACATGAAAGAGGGTGAATAAATTAAGCACCTACGTTGCATAAGCGGGCCTGCATTCTCTAAATATAAGTCGCATTACCAGATTTTTCTAACAAGCCGTATCTTTATCTCGAGCCGACCGGATATACTCATATACAATTTTTCTGCACCCAAGCTATCCTTCAAAGCTCGTAAAACGTTGAGCGGATGTTTTGCGACACTCTGAAAAGTTTCAGGTTTCATAGCCGGACATCAACGTAACAAAGTTAATTTATGTGTCAACCCTGAATGAGGGTGGTTTCATAATAAATGGGGTGGTTTTAGTGGAGTTCTCACAAACAGCAATGTGCCACCCACGGTGCACTTTTATCATGGGAATAACCTCAAGACGGAACGATTATTTCGGGTAAATCGCAATTGCCTTAATTAACCGTCAAATCTGAAGTAAAGTACACCCAATTATGCAATTAAAGGAAGAGGAAAGGTGTGAAATTATGAGGTAATGTGCTGGAAGAGATGTGCGAAATTTGAATAAATGTGTGGTTTTTGATGAGGGAATGTGATGGTTGTTGATAAGATGGTTTTTCTATGATCTGATGCACTGTGAAAGTGCTCTCCAGGATTAAGGTTTCGCTAGAATTGCCATTAAATATTAACTGCATATTGCATAATATAATAATAAATTGCCTTATAAACGAGAAGGATATATGTAGATAATTATATTAATAACGAACGAGTAAATTTATCGATACTTTTAAACAGAAGAATTGCTAAGTAATGTGGATTTTACGACCCGCGACTTGCAAAGTTTTATTAAATAATTTAAATTAGTCATAAGATTCTGATTTAATGTATCATAAAGTAATAACCATTTATTATCATTATTCAAATAAGGATTTCCTCTGTCATTGTTGAAAATGATCACCTTAACCAACCACAGCCGGTTCTTTGATGCAAGTTGTAAAATGTCCCGTTTCAATATTTAAATGAGTTTTTTCTTCATATTGTTTAAATTTCATAAAAAGTGTGACTTTTTTACAAACGGACATGGTCGATGCTTAATCCTTGATGTTTTAATTTATTATTATTTAAAAGCGTTGTATGAGTTTAAACTAGACAGTTTTTTTAAGATTTAGTCATATAATTGTATTAAATTGCAGTTGCATGTGCTATACTCACTAGAACCTCGTATCGTATCGCACTTATTCATTGTTGTTTTTTTTTAGTAGTAAGTCACAAGTTTAGGTAATCATAACGTAATTATTGATAAAATTCCATTACATGCGATTAATTTTCTCGGTAAACATTAGAGAACTATAATGATTATTATTTTTTTGCTAATTAATGAGTAACCTGAACATTTCACTTAGTCATTTGGACATTAAGAAAAAAAAACGTGTTTTTGTAATCGTCGAGCAAATTAGTGATTTTCAGTGGACTAGAGTAATATTCACTAATAACGTTATATTTCTACAGTTCCGACTCTTTTTGTATTTGTTGAGAAACACTGATCAGCGTTTTGTAACAGGATCTGTTTAAATATTTTTAATTAGGGGAATTTTAACTAAGGAAATATTAGTATGGTATTTTTATGCAAAAAAAACGTAGTTCATTTCAGAATCCAAACCCTGTTTTAGTTTTTTCTACTACTGAAATATAGTAGCCATTTTCCCGCTAACCATAAAGGAAATATGGGATGGAGATCTGTATAATTATACTATAACAGTATCATCATATTCATCGCCGAGGAATGCATAACTATCAGATCAGCAATTTTATCAAGAGTTTTACAGCATGTCGGTTCCCAAGAATTTACTTATTTATATATATATTTTTAATTAATTATGTTGCTTCTTATCTGGGCGCAAATTTATATAGCGACATTTTTTGCAAATTTATTTGCAAATCGTCTGACAATTTAAAGCACAACAAGGCATAAATTATCATTAAATTATAAATGCCTAAATCACGTTTTGCTGTATATCTCCAAAACATCAGCCAATAAACATTTTTATCAAGCTAAAGTCTACCGTTGCTTTAAATCAATGTTTCCGAACATTATCGATAGCATAGTTTTCATTAAATTATTAGAGCCGTTCCATATTGTTCATTGGAAGAGTTCACTAATTTGGACCAGCACTTCCATTATAGTAAATATTTCACAATTAATTAGTGCAACATGACTCACAAACAAAGCCCGCCTCTAAAAACATATCGGTTACAAAAACCTCCAACAGTGAAACAGTATCATGGGCGCAGACTTTCACAAATTTTGTCGGGGGCTTGCAGGAATTTTGATTAAATGAGCTACATATGTTACAACACATTTATATTGGGCGATAATAATCAAAATGTAAAAATTTGCATCTTCCATCGCCTGACATATAGCCATCATGGTAGTTTTTATATATTTAATTATTTAATCTGAATATTTTTAAAATGTTGTGTTTTGTATTTTGTCTAAAACTGACCATCTTAATGTTATAATTATGAAGTGGTTTTCAAAAATTCAAAAATTTTGTCAAATAATATAAAATCTTAGGTCTCACACCCCCTAGTGCACATCCTGTCGCCGCCTATGCCCGCCATACGTTACCCCATTATTAAAAAGTGTAAAAGCTCGTCGATACACAACAGCGGATTTGGCAAAGCTCGCCTCACATAAAAAACTCCGGAAGCTTCATCCGGAATATGTGCATGTTTGATTTTTGGGTCGGCTCCGGGCAGTGGCGTCCGTCGAGCCGGTGCAGTGCATCGGTCAGGCGCCGCGTCCTGCCCCTGACCTCTCGACCTGACGGTCACGATGCTAACGACCTCATCTGTTGCATATGCACACTTGCAAAACCAATTTGTCCCGTCTTCCGGCTGACTATTGCTACCATCTAAGGACAACTGGGTTACAACTAAGTACCTCCCATATTTACAATATCTAGTTAAGGAACATTATAATAGTCGGACGAGTCACGGAAGGATTTTTAGACTTGTCCTTAAAAAGGATACGTACGGTAGGGGCGGAGAAATGCATATGTATTAGTACTGTTAGAGGATTCGCGGCTGTTTGATGATGGTTTTTACGGTTTCGATCTTGGAACTGTATTGGTATCGGTTGTTCCGATTTAAAGTGGTATTGTGTTTCATGTTGACAATATTCAAAGTTATCGAAAAGATATAGTTCCCGGTCGACCATTGAACGGTATCGTGAAGGCAGTGACGGCGCCATAAAAGGGCGTAGAAAATAGGCAATGTAATAATTGCTTCATAACATGAAGTATCTCAATTGAAATGATAGTTTTCTGATATTTCAGCTTCAGTCGTCTTATTTTTTTCATTAGAACTTAATTAAAATAAAAAAATAAATAAATGTGGCGTGTCTTGTGGTACTAACTGTACACGATAACTGAAGAGTGTAAAATTCAATCAATCGACATAAAAAGACTTATGAAAACGTCTGGAACATGTCAAGCTGCATATTTTAATTTCTATATATATTTTCATAACATAGAAGATATTCCAGTTTTGACACGCAACATGTAATTTTTTTTTTTCAGTGTATAGGATGTCTCATGAATTATCGTCGGCAACAAATGACCCTGTCATCCCGCTTGATATTTTGATAATTATACAGGGTGCTATTGAAAGGTACGTACAACAAAATTGACAGTTCTTCGCGAAGTCTAAGAAGTCTGAAAAACTTATTTTGTGCTATCAAAATTATAAAGGGAAAATTAACCCTCATCCAACCTTTTTAGACGCTACTGAAAGATAAATAGGTAAAATTAATTTATTATAGTAAATCCTAGCAACTGTAACAATAAAACTTTTGTCAAGGCTAAATATTGCTATAGAAACGAGAGATGATCTTTTTATCAGAGGCGTACAACGAATTTGGACATTAATTTTAATAATTTTTATCTCTAAAAGGAGAACACTTTTACCTGAACTTTTTTTTAACTTTTAGCACCCTCACTTCGAGACCAATTGCCGATTTTATTTTGTACGTACCTTTCAATAACACGCTGTATAATATTACATAGCAAGAGTAGAAAAATATTATTTTTTTTTATATAAATCTTCCTGTTGAAATAAAAATTTGAATTTCTTTTATTCCAAAAAGGAACTGACTAAAAACTTGTACGAAAATTATGTATTCTATGACAAACATGTTACATCAAAAAATACAGAAAAAATTCAAAAGTATATTTTTTGGGGTGTTAAAAATATATGGAGTGTTTTACTTGGAATTAAATACCTAAACTTGTAAATGAAAAGTTTGCTAAAAATGCTATAGTGTTATTTGATATGTGTTATTTAATTTTATGGTCAAACTGTTGCAAAATATTCTGAAAGTAAGAAAAAAATATCAATGTTAACAGCGTTGAAAGGGCATGAAAATGTGTTGCTTTACTGTTCGATTAAGGTGTCGAACCTGAAATAAGAATGCGTGCCTCAGGAAACCCAATCTGGCTTCGTCACTGGTCCCCGGATAAAAACCTAATTTGCATTCCAAACAGGAAGACATTCAGATACATATTCGCGAAAAATGTCGTTGATCTCCGCGTTTTTTTTCCGTTTCGATTGCGGTTCGTGTCAAAACTAAATCAGAGATGAACCGTTGGTTAAAGGCTTCCCGGCAATATATCGTGATTAGCGCCGTGTTGTGTAGTACGCAACGATCATGTCAAGCTGTAGTAAAAATCATCAACAAGCTGGCTTTTGCTTTAAGGGAATACGTGGAAGAACTACAAAGTAAGAAACGAGAAATGTTCTCTTTATACTACTCGAGGAAAAACATTTCAATCCTTCTCCGTTCGACTCTAATTTATTCCTTTGGAGGCAATTAAGCCTTCAGGAGAGGCGAGTAATTGAAGAAGTAGACGGATCGGTGATTTTCGCTTCTTTTAGATCTGAGTCGGATTTTTTTTTGCGGTTATTTATGGGAAGTTTTGTCGGAGGAACTGTTGAAATTGATCCATTTAATTAGTGATGAACAGTTTAGATGGAAATTCTGACGCGATTGGTGTAAAAATATTATATTTCCCATGACACCGTATAGGTCGTTACTCTTCAAGACCATTAAACTTTGAGGTGCAAATATGGAGAAGATGTTTATTTAACATTTTATTGGCGAGATTTCCCGAATAGTAATGAATTTCAAGGTTCACGTCTCGAGTGCAAAGTGTAAAGTAGGTTTACAGTCTATTGATGTAAACTTTTTCGATTTTTGTTTACTTTTCACTCTGCTAAAATTGATGCTAATTTGGTACTTACCTACCATACTAGGGATGTCCTAATTTACCATGTTCATTATATTTTTTCCTTACATGCGGGTTTATTTTGGTCCGATTTATTGTGCCTTGACCGGAAAATTTAGTTCCTATTTTTGCAACTTCAGTATTTTCCGGTTTGGGCTAGTTAAAACTGCAGTTAGGTTCTGAATCCGTATTAGTGGAATTTCCAGAAAATGAAAAACTTTTTTCATTGAAGTTAGTTTTTATTTAACATAAAACACAGTGAATGAAAAATATAGCAAATCAGAGCAGCAGTAGCATAAATCTTTTATTTTAACCTTAATAAGTTGCTTTAATTCCTTATCTGATTTCATTATTTTTGTCGTAATGTTGTAGTTCTACTATTATATGGTAATCAAATCTAGTGCATGCATTTTCACTACTTTTAATTATGTTGTATGCATAATTTTTTCTTGACTTTTTTGTGCTTCCTGGAATTGTAGCACGATGTGATTTATTGCAGCTTGTAAATTATTCAGGTTTTAACACTAAATTATGTTAAATATGCCTATAATGTTTGCTTGTATTAAATTCTATTAATATTTCAACAACTAATACTTCTGTATAAGAAGATTATTTCACATAAGAGTTAAAACAAAAGCAATTAAATTAGTCATCACTGTCGTAAAATATTCACATGCAAATTTAAATCGTAATAAAGCTGTCATCATCTAAAGTACGTTCTTCTTCCTCATTCATTTAGTAATTAAATAAATTAACAAATTTATTCTACCACGATTTTTATATTCATAAATTCAAATTAGACAAAAGGCAAAAAATCTTGTCATGTTACGATTTATCAAGCGATAAGCATGAAGAAATCCTTGTAAACTATTTTTAATTTGTTATACAATGGCGGCATTAGTAACTTGATTGTTTTAACGATTAAAACAATTAAAAATGCAAAGTTGCATGAGTAGCGCTTTCGAACTAATAACGTCACCTATGACTGAAAAGTGGAAAAAATAGGAGCTTATTTTATGGTAATTTAAATTTTGGACGTGTAACTGAAATGCCTTTGTGACTATAATTCGGTAATATTATTAATAATAATTTAGATAAGTTATATTTTAACAAAAACCTAATTTACATTCCGAGCGTAAGAATCGAGAGTACAAAAAAATGGGTCTTCCGTTTCCGTTCGTCTGTTTGTCTGCCGACGTTCGAATGTTTCATGAGATTTTAGTTTTTTGCAGTGTTATTGTTATTATCTGCTATGTTTTTTATTTATCAAATCCCTAGAACGGCACACCCCAATGTTTTATTATTAGTATACTAAGTATATTGCATGTGTCGGAATTGACATACTGTCCTCGCTGAAATAATGTTGATCGAATTGTTTTTGAGAGTGGTGATTATCACGTTATTTTTGTAAATTTGAATAAAAATCGTTTGAACCAATTACTGTGGAGATTTGTTCATTTAAACTCGTAATTTTCCTTCGTCGTTTCTACAAGACAAAAAGTGCGGTACATCAAGATCGCTGCATTAAGCAGCGATGATAATGAGACATTACGACGTGTCATGGAAGTTGCCTGAAAGATAGATAAATCGCAAAAAATGTTATAAATACAGATAGTTACCATTTCAACGTGCACGAGATGGGAATTTTCAGCCGTAGCGCAATGCTGCTTCGAAGTAATTTTCCATGTTAATGTTAGATTACCAGGATGGAAGCCAACAACATAACAAGTATTATTTTATTGCGCAAATTTATTGCTTTTCTTCATTCCGCATTTTTTGCTCCTCTGGCATGAATGTCTCATTCTCGTTGGTCGTATCGTATAATTAACAAAGAATTCCAACGAAATTTGTCAAAATTGCCGTTTCACAATAACAGATGGTTGAACGACACATTATTCTGCAATCGGTCGCATGACAGGAGCTTTCCGAAAAAAAAAATTGAGAGATTTAATGGGCGATAAAACCATCTCCCGATAGCGCGCTAATAGTCGCAAATCAGTCGTGTTAAGCCGTGATTAGTTGATTCCGATAGATTTATACGATATTAATGACAGAAAATTAAATAATTAATCGCTACCGATCTCAAATTGACAGCCGTTATACGAGCGAATAATTGCTTAATTTTGTTCGACAATAAACGAAATTAATTTTTTGTGTGGCTGTGCCAGGTGACACCATTAGATGCGCTGTTTGGCCCCGAAATGACAAAAACCCATCAACTTTCTTTATACGGTAGTGTCGTGACAATTACACCACGATGACCTTGCACTTGGAGGTTCTAAACCTACACAAAGTGGACAGTGGATCAGGTCGAAGAAAATGTAGCATTTTGAGGGCATTGCAGACCAGTTCCCATTAACTACGAAATTTTAATGTGATCATGTATGTGGCTTATCAATGGATAAAGAACAGAACAATCTTTTTCGTTCTCATTATATTGTTCTAGAACAAAATTGAACGTATCAACCCCATCAGTCATTGTGTTGGTGGCTTCAATCGAGCATGACGCACTATATATCCTAGCACTTTCTGATTTCATACCGCACATCGGTCGGGATCCGCCGTTAATGAACCAGCCATCCTTTAATGAGTCGACGTTTAAAAATTTTTCAAGACTGTGGGAAAGCTCGTTCACTTCGGTTCCAATGAAAACCCTTTTTGTATGGTGTAATTGATAAAAAATCACCCGCTTCGCTTACAAATGTTCTTCTGTCGTGGATGCGACGAGGGCCAGCTGGAGCACTGCACACGGCAGAAAGAACATTCCTCCGACGTTTGTCAGAGAAGATGGCAGCCATCGAAAGCTGGTTTCACATTTTTTTGCGTGAACCGACTAAAACAAAGCTCGAACGGCCTTGGGGATTCTTTATTTGCTCTATGAAGATCCAGGATGAATCATTTCTTTTGTTGTTGGAGCGATTTTTCGATCGATTGCGGCAGCATCTTCACGACACATTTAAAGATACCGCGATGTTTGCGATGCACAGCCAAGGCCCAAGATTTTTTTTGTGCGGAGCGAGATTGCAGGCAAACACTCGGGTGAGCAAATATAGGTATAACAGTACTCGGCAATTTAAATAAATTTTACTGCAGCGACATGTCAAGGAAAGGATCTGCTGGGAGAAGAGCGAAATTGTTGGGAGAGGGCACCGCAAGTGCCGGAAGCGAATTATAAACAATACGACCCTGCATGCGCTCGACTTAATAAGTTAATTTGATCGTATCGCCGACAAGGAAGAGCTGTGGCTTGTGTTTGGTTAACAAAAGGGCTGGATGTTATGGTTTGGTGTGAAATTTCGCCACCGGAAAAGAACCTGCCGCTCACGTGCCTGAAATGATAACAAGAGAAGCGAAAAATAAACAGTAGGAAACGTAGAGCATGAATAAAGGTGAATAAAAAACGGAAAAGGAGAAGGAAAATCAGCATAAAAAATCTGAAGGCAATTTGAATACAAAAAGTAACAGTATCATACCAATTGTAAAATTCAATGATTTATTATTCGTACGGAGGGGAACATATGATAATATATTTTAATCGATTTTTTACAATACAAAAACTGGTGTAAAAAGTTTCGACAAAGCATGGCTCTATGCACGTTAGAATTTTTTCTTATTCAGATTTTTTGACGCGAAAAAAAATCCATATACAGTTTACTTAGCAAACCTTGAAATTAATGAAAATGTTAGTGTAGATGGATAGATAAATTTTAGTTAGCTATCTCCTAGGGTGATAACAACCTCAAAGCATGTGCTGAATTTCAGAGCCATTAGTTTATTAATTTTTAATAATAATATGGTTTAGGGGCCAACATGTAATGAAGTTACAGGACAATGAATACAAATAGAGCACAGGTGTAATTAGAAAATAGTTAATTGCAACTACTAGTACTAACATAACATAACATAACAAATCCCATGTAATGCAAATAAATATCTAACTATAGCATGAAAATATCCTCAAACAGTTTATTCATCTGAATGCACGCCCGACTCCCTGGTGACTTTTTCAGTAAATTTGTTTTGGCTCTAGGTGGAACGAATTTAACCGTCGATCGTGAATTAATTCTTGAGACCCTTGTTGGAATATACATGTTAGAATTTCCTGGCAATCTACCTCACCAAAAAGAAATTTTTAAAAGAATTTAGCGCATTGTCACTTATATCTTGTTATTAGGGTTAGGAAATTATGCTCGTGTAGAAGGGTTTCATATAGGGGTGGACTGTATCTCCTGAACCAGGGCAGGAAAAATTTAGACCGGAGCCTGAAAGGTTAAAATTTTATTTCACATAAAAGTATACAAAATTTGGTTGGATTCGAGCACCGGCGCTCTGGTGTACTACGGCTAGAGATTCCCAATCTCCAGATGGCCGAATCCACTCCTGTCCGTAATTAATTGTCGTAATTTGAAAATCTTATATGTATCTTCCCTGAAGTAATTTGAAAGAATTTTAGAGACGACTTGTGTTTTGTTTTTGAGGTAGTTTGAAAGAATCTCGGGGAACCTTTGTGCCTGGCTTTTGAAGTAGTTTGAAAGAATCTTGGGGACCACTTGTGTCTGGTTGTTGAAATCGTTTGAAAGAATCTCAAGGGCTACTTGTGCCTGCTTTTTGAAATAGTTTGAAAGAATTTCGGGGACCCTCTTTGTTTTGTTTTCGAAGTAGTTTGAAACAATCTCGGGGGCTATTTGTGTCTGGTTTCTGAAACAGTTTGAAAGAATCTCCAAGACCCCTTGTGTTTTCTTCTTGAAGTCGTTTGAAAAAATCTCACAGACCCCTTGTTTTTAGTTTTCGAAATAATTTGAAAGAATCTCGGGAACCTCTTGTCTCTGAAGTAGTTTGACAGAATCGCGGGGACCGACTGTGTCTGGTTTTTGAAATAGTTCGAAAGACTCTCGGAGACCCCTTGTGTTTTCTTCTTGAAGTAGTTTGAAACAATCTCGGAGACCCGTTGATTTTAGTTTTTGAAGTAGTTTGAAAGAATCTCGGAAACCACTTGTGTCTAGTTTTTGAAGTAATTTGAAAAAATCTCGGGGACCCACTGTGTCTGGTTTTTGAAATAATTTGAAAGAATCTTAGGAATCACTTGTGCTTGGTTTTTCAAGTAAATTAAAAGAATCTCGGAAACTACTTGTGTCTAGTTTTTGAAGTAATTTGAAAAAATCTCGGGGACTCGTTGTGTTTGTTTTGAAGTAGTTTGAAAGAATCTCGGGAACCACTTGTGTCTGGTTTTTGAAATATCTAGTTTGAAAGAATCTCGGAAATTATTTGTGTCTAGGTTTTGAAGTAATTTGAAAGAATCTCGGGGAACCCTGTTGTCTGGTTTTAGACCTAGTTTGAACGAATCTCGAAGACGTCTTGTGTCTGGTTTTTGAAATAGTTTGAAAGAATCTGGGAAACCACTTGTGTACGGTTTTTGAAATATTTAGTTTGAAAGAATCTCGGAAACTACTTGTGTCTAGGTTTTGAAGTAATTTGAAAGAATCTCGGGAACCCTTGTGTCTGGTTTTAGACCTAGTTTGAACGAATCTCGAAGACCTCTTGTGTCTGGTTTTTGAAATAGCTTGGAGGAATCTCGGAAACCACTTTTCTCTATTTTTGAACTAATTTGAAGTAATGGCGGAAACCACTTGTGTCCGATTTTTGAAGTAATTTCTAAGAATCTCGGGGACCTCTTGTGTTTGGTTTTTGAAATAGTTTCAAAGAAGTTCGGAAATCCCTTTTTTTGTTTTGAAGTAGTTTGAAAGAATCTCGGTGATCTCCATTGTTTGGTTCATGAATTAGTTTGAAAAAACTCAGGTTTTAAAGTAGAGTGAAAGGAACTGGAGAACCGCTTTTGTTTTTTTTTTTTAAGTAGTTTGAAAGAATTTCAAAGATCCTATGTTTTATTTTTGAAGGACTTAGAAAGAATATTGAGGACTCAATGTGTCTGGTGTTTGAAGTAATTTGAAAGTATCTCGGAATCCTTTGATCACGGGCGGATGGGATCTGCTGAACCAGTGTAGGAAAAATTTAGGTACCGGCGTCAAAAGGTCGAAATTTTACATCATTTAACAGTAAATAAGGCTACCCACAGCTTTGGAAAATTCCCGATTTTCAAATGGTCTCATTCGCCCCTGGTTTCATATTTACTTCCCTTTTTTGGATAACTCTCTTCCAGCGTAAAAGATGGATTTTTTAGAAACCGCTTCCGAATTCTTTTCAGATGGAAGATTTTAATAAAGTATACAGGTGGCTCAATAAAACCCCGCTATCTTAAACTTTGAGAACGGAATGAAATATTGAAATTCTGTGACAACCATTGTTCTTAGCTTGAAGGGACAAGCTTAATTCCGCACATTGTAAATTTGACGCATATGTCGGATCGGGGTAGCCACGTAAAAAAGTTTAGGGGCGTTAAATCTGGGCCACGACTTGAAAAAAAAATTCATAATAAATGTTTTTCCACAAACATCAAAGAATTATTGTAGTAGTCAAGATTTCTGATGTTAGCATTTAACAGTAGTAGCGCAATTATGTTTGCACATCTGTTACCATGACAATATATAGCAACTAGATATCTCTTCATTTAGAAGTAGGTATAATTTATATGTTTAAATTTCCCTGTACACGAACTGAATTCGTAATATTGTAAATAACATGATATAATTGATGTCATCAGCAAAACCCATCACAGTTCCTGAGAGATTTACAGTAGATCATTTATAAATAACAAAAAGGGCGGCCCCAGACTGAATCCTTGAGGTACCTGTTTTCAGATAATACCGAAAGAATGTAAAGCCTTATTACAATACTTCCTTAGTTTACGATCGGGAAGTAAAAATCAAACAAATTCACGAGTTCGCATTAATGTTAGTACGCAAAAAGCAGTATACGTAAAAAAGTGTAAATGAAAGGACTAAATAACAAATTAAAGTTCAAGTTTGTTATATCAGTATGTCAAGGGTCACATTCATGCCAATTTTTAATTATTCTCTCCAAGCAAAGGCCAGAATTTTTGAATTATGAATTATGAAAAAATATCATTCTTTTCTATTACTTATTAATAATTATTGTTGTGTTGTATAAGTTTTTAGCTAAATCTTGATTAACTGAAGAATTTTGGAAAAATTCGATCAAAACAACAGTGGTGCACAAATTGATCCTGAATCTTTCCGTTACGCTTTGAAAGAAAAAACACTTTAGGAAATAATCCATTCGAATATCTTCTTACTTCTTGCAATTTGTGTTCAATATTTACAATAAATATTTTGATCACTTTCTTTTGCCTCTCTTCGTCTGGACTTTTCGTCCGACGTTTGGGCCCCCGGGTATCTTTTCGACACGCATGTACACGCTGCAATTAGGCGCAATAAAACTAAATTTGCTGTTAAATAAGTCCGCGTTCGGGCCGATGTAAATGGATAGCCCACGTATAATTCTCGATTATCGGAGAGATCGTTTCGTGAACGTGCAACGCGGTCTAAATTACTCGCCGTGTAATAATGGCTGCTACAATGGTGGACATTGATGGATGTTAGCCGAACTGTCATGGAACGTTCGGTTTCGAACACTGACAATTTTCATGATTTATGCCCGTGTGTGATAGCCGATGAATTTTCGGTTAATTGGCTGGTTCACAGCAATTGACCATGTGGATGGGTTTGTTAACAGTGGTGCTGTTTGTATTCGGACATTTTTTGGATCGCTCCTCGGATTTCCGAAATTCTCCAGCGATCGCGTCACTAATGTAATGGTGTCACTTTTCAGAGAAGCTCTGCAGGATGAACGTTCAAGGATTTGAAGCGGTGGTCACCTCCTGTTTTATGTGTTTATTGAAGATTTTTATTGTTGGTGAGGTTTTTTTCTCGTGTTTTGACTGTGAGGGACGTGACATTTTGGTATGTGAAAAATGAGTGGCGTTCGGGAAGGTTGATTATTACATCGGTTTATGAATATATAATTAAAATTTTTACTTGCTTTGTTTGGTATGGGTTTTTACCACGAAATTTTCCAATATTATGCAGAAAATGTCACTACGCTAACTTAATTTGTCTGGTAACCCCATCAAAAGTTTAATGACGTCATTTCAAAATTTGCGTTGTATTACTTCCCTGCGCTTGTGTTTTCTCAACTTTCATGACCCCTAAAGTGCGAAGCAATAGGTCTTCCGTTTCCATCTGTCTGTCTGTCTGTCTGTTTGTTTGTATCTCTGCCGACATGTCCGGATTTTTATTATACAGATAATCTTCAAAATTACTGGACTGATTGTTGTCAAATTATGTATGCATAGTAAGATTATCGTGTAGATGGTAAAACACCAATTAAAAATTGGCCAATTATCCCCATCAACAATTTGATGACGTCATCTCCAGAATTTGCAGTACATATTATATTTGTTTCTATTTTTATAAAGTAAGATACTCTTGCATTTGTGGAGTATGAATATGTGTTAAGTTTTTACCCTACACATCCAGAATTTTTGGAAAAAAATCACAATCGTATAAAAACAATTTGTAATTTAATTTTGAAACTGTACAACTGAATGCTCTGAAATTTTGCAAACGTTTGAAGGTTATTGTAAGCATGGTAAATCTTTAATCAAAATTTATTGGTTTATCCCCTCCCAAAAAATTGATGATATCTCAAAATTTTGGCGAATATATCCTCTTTGAAATATATAAAATATTATGACCCTATACTTATGGTTTTTTAATGCACTCATAGTTTTTAGAATTACTTATACAGGGTGACTAAAAAAATTAATGAAACAGTTTATTGTATTAAAAACGACTGGGTCCAATTTGCCGAAAATTTGGAATTACAGTACTGTTATTATTAGTATTACACTACCTCAATCCAAATTGATTCACATGTCCTTGCAAAAATGTTGATGTCGTCATCACAAAATTTTGTAATGGCAAAACTCAGCTTTTTACATTTATTTTAACATTATATACATAGCTTTATTTTAACTTACAAGAAAAGCTTCATTTTAACTTATCATGAAAAAATAGAATTCGCAAAATCCAGACATTAATAATTTTTCGAAAAATCTGGATTTATTTACCTTGTACCATTTTTTGAAATCATAATTTTTCCTTTTTCCTTTTTCTTCGATTTTACAATTTTTTTTTTATTTTCTTGATTTTTTCAATGTTTTCGTTTTTCAGTGTTTCAATTTAATAATTTTTCGTCTTTGCAACTCCAAAGTTTTAAATTTTCCGTTTCTTCAAATTTTCGATTTTCAATTTTTCAATTTTGCAATTTTTCTATATTTCAATTTTTCATTTTTCGATCTTTCGTTTTCTCAGTTTTCAATTTTTCATTTTCCCGATTTTTTAATTTTCATTCACTTGATTGTATCTTCACATTTTTCGTTTTTTCATTTCCTTTATTTTTTGGTTTATTCAATTCTTACAAATTTTCAATCTTTGATTTTTTTCGATTTCTCAATTATCCGATTTTCCTATTTCTTTAATTTTCAATATTTCGATTTTATAATACATATTTCGTTTTTTCGATTTGAGTTTTTCAATTTTTAAGTTTCTCAATTTTTATTCTTTCAATTTTTCGTTTCTACAATTTTTTCTGGATTTTTTTAGTTTTCATTTTATACTTTTTTATTTCTTCATTTTTGATTTTTTCAATTTTACAATTTTGAAATTTTTCCAGTCTTTTGATTCGAAAAGTCAAAAATTAAAAAATTAACAATCGAAAAACTAAGATATCGAAAAAACTGAAAAATTGAAATTCTGAAAAATTGCAAATTCGAAAATGTGTAAAATCAAAAAATTGCAAATCGAAGAACTGAAGAAACGGGAAATCGGAACATTGAAAAACTAAAAATCGAGAAACTAAAAAAATCTAAAAAAATTAATCAATCGAAAAATTAGAAATAAGACCAAACGAATCGAATCGAAATATTGGAAAATCCAAACGAAAAATTACAGCATTGTCAAAATTGTAAAGTCAAACAACTGTAACATTGAAACATCGAAAAATTGGAAAAAATTAAAAATCGAGAAATCGAAAAAATTGAAAAATTGAGTAAATGAAAAACTTTTAAAATCCAATATTGAAAAACGGAAAGATTCTAAAATCGTAAAATTGAAAAATTTTTGAAAATAATTATTATTATTACATACATATTATTTCAAATGAAGACTAAAAAAATTTCAAATCAAAAACTGAAGCAGCGAAAGATCGAAAAACTGAAAAATGTAGAATTGAAAAAACAGAAAATTAAAAAATGTAGAAGTTGAAAAATCAAAAAATTGAACACCAAAAAATTGCAAATAGAAAAATTGAAGAATCCAAGAATTGAAGAATTCCACATTGAAAATAAAAGTGGATGGACTCGACTACTTACGCTTAGAAAGTAAAAGAAAAATTAGAATATTCGAAAATATAAAAAAATAAAGAAACTAAAAAATCAAAACCAACAATAATTGCAAATCGAAAAATTGGAGACATGAAATATCGAATTGAAGTAATGAAAAATCGACAGATTTAAAAACTGATAAACCAAAAATTTAAAAATCCAAAAATTGCAAAATATAAAACTTGGACATCCAACAGTTGGAACACCAGAAAACTGAAAAATTTAAAACTGAAAATTCAAAGAGATGCGTACCGTAAAATTAAAAAAAAAAAAAAATTAAAAAATGGAAAATTGCAAATCGAGAAATAGAAGAAACGAAACATTGAAAAAATTGAAATTGGAAAAGCGAAAAAATTATAAAGTCGAACATTGAAAACTCGAACAATTGAAAAATCTAAAAATTGAAAAATTAAAATTGAAGTATCCAAAACTTCGAAACTTGGAAAACGGATAGCGTAAAATTGGAGAAACAAAAAAAACGAAAAATTGCAAATCGAAAAATAAGGAAATTAAAAACTGAAACTCAAATCGAAAAATTGCAGAATCTAAAAATTGAAAAATTCAAAGTTCGAAAAATTGTAAACCAAAAAACTGAAGAAACAAAAAAATAAAAAATGAAGAATTGGACAATTTAAGTTAAAAAAGCTGCAGGAATATTATTTGCTCCGTTGGTTTTTACTTTGGAGTTTATCAGAACACTAAAATCGGAAAAAAATTATTGGACGATTTTTATTATGAAAAACTCACATGAAACAAATGTGTATATTGATCTTTTACCTGTAATTTAACAGTCCACACCTATCTTTGTGAGCAACTAGATTTATTTGCTTGTACTTCAGGGGCAGACGAGGGCCTGTCTAAATAAATTTAGACCAATTTTTAGAACTTTCTTCCTTTCTGTGACCCGTTGTCGTGTCAACTTTTTGAAATGCCGTGATTTTTAGTTAAACTATCAGTAATCTTGTTATGGATGACCTTTAAAACGTTTCTGTATTGTCATTTTTATTTCTAGAACGCAGCTCTCTGACAAATTGTTTCAAAAAGAAGAAAACGTGCATACTTAACATTTCAACTAAATCTGGCGCTGACATTGCGGTTATAACAAATTACCGCATTAAAGCCACCAGCGATTTCTTCAGTAATTAATCATCATTCAGAAATCTGGTGCAAATTTGTACTGTTGCACTTCCCTGGCTCGAGAAAAAACTTATTGCCCTTCATCCTAATTTATACGGAATCATTTTAATAATTTGAGGTAATTTATTGTGGCGGCGCAACCGTCTTTTAAAATAATTGCATCCCAGAGTTACTCTTTTTTAAAATAAGACCTTGTGGACTCACGGGGGATAAGAAGTCTTCAAAAACACTCAAGCTTTGCTGCAACTAGTTTCCAAGTCGTGATCCTAGGAATGCGATTTGCAAAAAACCGAAGCAATATTTCTACAAGATATCGCCGCGATCCACCTTTGATGTGCGACCTGTCTCATAATCTCGCCTTAATTAAAACGAGACGAAATCGTAAACGATTAATTAAACGGAATCATCAGTTAAAAAAATAACGGTGCAGCAATTAAAAGTCCCAGCGCGTATATCGGCCGGCAATATTTTACGCGAAGGTACGTTTCCCTCAGCGAATTGGGTAGTTAATGGGCCGATTTGCATCCGATCCGGCCGGCCCGACCCTGAGAGGTCGTTCAAATAAAACGATGGACCATTTACTTAGAATTAAACTCCAGATTATTGAAGACGTCCCTCGGTGAGCAGCGCAAATATCGACGGATAATTGTGCAAAATGGTAAGGAATGTTCAGGTGGAAATTAAGCGGTGAGACCAACGACCGGAGTTTATGAACCCCGAGCGCTTTGTTATTACAGAAACAATTACACACGAACAAGACCTAATGAGCATATTTTCTGCGTACAACAATTTCTTCTTCCTGTCTCCACGGCCGAACAATCCTACGGAACCGAGCGTCGACTTTTCTATGGTCTGGTGTCTGCACACTGCAAGTCGAAAAATTATTTCGTTGTCGTCGGCGAGGAAACAAAGATCTGAATGTACGTCGACAGCTCCCATTGCGAACATGAAAATTTTTTCTTTGATAGTATCTGGTTCCCTATTAACTTTCCTTTAAAATAAACAACGTGGTACTTCCATAGGTATCGTGTGTTTTTTCTTTGTTCAAAGTGAGTTTGTAACAATCTTGTACCGTTAGATCGTTGTTCTTGTATCCAGTAAAATTTTATTGCCTGTGAACTTAAAGACGTTAATAAATGACACTCTACCGGTAGCAGGTAGAATCTCCTGCCAGGAACGTACTATTAAAATTTCAGTGTACCGTAACTGTTACAACTTGTATTTCATTAAGAAAAATATCTTGAGTCGCGTGGGTGTCGTTTACATTGTATTTTTTCAGCAAGTTTGTATAGCATGTTTTGCTACTTTGTAAATAATTTTTTGACAACGTTAAATCTGTGTCACAAAGATTCCGTTTGTCCCTAATAACAGCTCCAAAATTGTACCCATGGAAATATTTTACAAAAAAATACAGAAAATTATTAACCGAAAACTACAGGTTTCGTAGAAACAGCGGATACCTTTTACTGAAAGTACAGTTTTGAAAATAATTAGACTGGTAGTTATACCTCTAACCACTGAAGCGGTTACAAATGTAACATGACATTTGTTTATGCAAATAAATTTGATCGTACGCCGAAATTAATGTTATAATGAAACCGTGTCACTTTTTCAACTTCTAGTTTTTGTTTTAATCAACTTTTTTTCTTTTCCTTTTATGTTAAAGTATGCTGGCAAAACATTTTGTTGACAAATTTGTTTGGAATGTATAGGTCAGGCAAAAACGAACAATTGACGCACATCCTCTTACGAAAAGTTGGAATTTCAACAGCACCCACAACGTCGGGAAGATGAGTGTTTTTGAAATAAGACGGAAACTAAAAATCCACAACGCAAAAAAAACGCGATTTCGTCATGTAAATGTAGAAATGTTGACATCATGGGTTTGAAGTTGTGGATCCGACGTTTTTGTGAAGTTTCGGTCAGAAAAAAATATTTCACTTCGGATTTATGGCGAAAATTTTAAAAATTTGTTTTCATAAATTTCAGAAAATTTTAAATTTCTAATTAAAAAAGTTTTAAGAATGTTTGCAAAGCTTGAGAAATATTATATCAGAAAATTTTAGATGAAGTTACAAACATCTTAGACTCCAGAGGACGGTTGTTTTTATTATGGACAATAATTTTTTCCCCATGATTAAACAGTGCCCTTCAACACACCACACAGGGACGGACTCGAATCTTTCCTCTCTAGTGTGCGTAAAATTGATGTCATTTAATTTGTAGCCTGTCCGTAATGCAACTCTTCGAATTTTTCGGTAAAGCCATTTTTCGATTAGCAAAGTTTTGGTTTTCAACTTTCGGATTCTACTTTTTTCGTTTTTTCAGTGTTTCAAATTTTCCGTACCTCGATTTTTAATTTTTCCTTTCTCCAATATTTTGATTTGTAATTTTTTTTCACTTTAATTTTTAAATTTTTTAGTTTTACGTTACTTCGCCTTTAAGATTTGCAGTTTCTATATTCCACAATTTTCCTACTTTTGGATTTTTCAGTTCTTCAATTTCTCATATTGTACTTTTTTTTTGAAATTTCAAATTTAAAATTTCAATTTTTCAATTTTTCGAATTTTCAGTTTTTCGATTTTTAGTTTTTCGTTTCCCTAATTTTTTGATTTTCAATTTTTTGAGTTTTCAGTTTCCATTTTTTAATTTTTAGATATTATTGCGCTTTTGAATTTTTCGATTTTTCAATATTTCGTTATTATTTTTAGATTTCTCAATTTTCCGATGTCTTATTTTCTTGTTTTTTCAATTGTTAGATTTCCAATTTTTTTGTTTTTATTTTGGATGTTCCCATTTTTCGAAGAAACACATCGAAAATAAAAGAGCTTTACAATTTTTCAAAATTTCAGTTGGAATAAACTTGTTGTTTTTGTCCAAAATTTAAAAACGCAAAAACGAGACCTTGATTATTTAAAAGCTAAAATTTGAAAAGACTAAAAATTGAAAACTAGAAAAACTGCAAGACAAAAAATTGAAGACAAGAAAATTTTAATTGTCGTTTAATTCAAATAAAGGAAAATTAAAATATCTATAAAGTGAAAAATCGAAAAATCAAAGGAACGAAAAATTGAAAAACCGGAAACTTAAAAAATCTGAACATCCAAGAAACAAAAAATTGCAGATAGAAAAACCAAAGGAACGAAAATTTGCAACATCGAAAATCTAAAAATTCGAAAAATTGTAAACTAGAAAACTTGAAAGCGAAAAATTGTAAAATCGAAAGACTGTAAAATTGATTATTCTAAATCGAAAAAGTTAAAAATCTAAGTAACTATAAAATCGAAAAATTGCAAATCTAAAAATTGTAAAATCTAACAAAAATTGGAAAATCGAAAAACTAAGGAATTTAAAAACTCAAAAATGGGTGCTATTAAAGAAATTCTCAGTGAACACAGTATAAACAAACGCGGTCAAAGCAATTAAAAATTAATTAATTAAGAAAAATTTAAATATAAAAATTGAAAACTCCAGAGACTGTAAAATCGTGAACATTTCACTTTTAATAAATTTGTTCTTTTTGAATTAACTTAAAAATTACAATATGGGAAAATGAAACATTAAACATTTGAGAACCTGGAAAATTTAAAACCTAAATTAAAAATTGAAATCTCAATTAATTAAAGTAAGGAAAAATTGCAAATCAAAAAATAAATACCAAAAATTGTAAAAATGAAAAATTAAACATTGAAAACTAGAAACCCTAAAATCGAAAAACTGTAAAGTCGAAAAATTGAAGAGACAAAAATTCACAAATGGAGAATTTGAAAATTGAAATAATAAAAATCGAGAAGCTGGATAATCCAAAAACTGAATAAACGATCTGCAAATTGAGAAATCGAACTAACTCTAAAATCGAGAAATTGAAAAAAATCAAATGTTGATAAATCATTGAAATCCCAAAAACTTATTGTACAACTTAAAAATTGCACAATAAAAACCGAAAAACTGAGAAATCGTAAAACCAAAAAACTGTATACCTACCTAATTTTTAAACATTCGAAAATGGGTGCTACTAAAAAATCCTCAGTTAACACAACAATGTAAATAAACGTGGCGAAAATAACAACATTTGAATGACACCGATGTGCTTTGTTGTCATTGTCGAAATTAATACATATACTCTCAATTCAAAATAATAAATTTAAAATTATTTAAATATAAAAATTGAAAAACTAAAAACGACAAAATCGTAAAACTGAAGTTCAAAAATCAAAAATTGAAAAACCCAAAAGTTGAAAATACGAAAAACTGCAGATCGAAAAATTGAAAATTCAAAAATTAAAAAAAAAAAATAATCAAATAGAAATTGATTTTGCGGCATAGAAACATTACACATTACACGTTTTTCAGTTTGCTTTTTGTTTCTAACTCTTTCTCTAATGTTTGTATGTAATTTTCGATATTTAGATATTTGAGCATCTGGTGTTTGCCTCATTAACTTCTCAACTCATGAGCCGCCCGTGCCAGAATTGCCGTCAATTGAGACAGTTATTGACAAATTGTCATTTACTTAAAGATTTGGAAAATATTCAAGTATGTATAGAGTTTTCAACAGTGAATTTTTTAAACCATGAAATGGGCAAAAAGTCAGAGCAAAAATGAGGAAGTTTTAAAATTTTGACGTGAAACATCTACGTGTCCGTAAGAATTCATAATCGGACAAAGCCGTGCGAGCATGCAAAGTCACGTTTACTCCAATCCGAGTAACACACGGAAAAGGTAAACAAAAAGAATAAAAATATTTTATCATACGAAAAACTTGTTGTTACCTAAAGGGACATTGCTTTGTTTCCGTTAAAATAAACACATAAAAGCACATGTCATTGCTCTTAAAAGTTAAAAAACTGTGAATCACAAAAAAACTCGAAAGAAGTCTAATCAGAGTAAACTTAATTTAATCCAAAATTTTGACTAGTCAAATGTACATTAACTGACGAATGAATATTTATGAGAATTTAGTAAAATCGCAACTGAAACGGTGACGATACAGCTGTAACTAGCAATTGATATTTTTAGTAAAATATTTAAGTTTGTCCTTCGTTTTAATTAATATTTCATGGTAAAGGTTCTCATCTGGTCCACTGATCTTAATTTCTGTTTCTATTTTCTAACCTAAAGGTGTAATGTTGACCATATGGCTTTAAATTTCGACGCATGGATTGTTGTTCTGATCTGTAACTTTGGTTATTTAATAGTCACCAACACCTTCCTGCTTTGGCAAAACTGGTTTCAGCAAAAGATCGAATGAAATGGTTGCAGATTCTGTCCACTGTGAAATCTTATCCGCCCACTGGGCAATTCTGAAAGTCAATTTCTTTTTATCGCGACTTTTATCAAAAATTGTTTCCAATCAATTATCAACAAATCAACCATTTTTGATCAAAAAGCATTTGGTGATAGTAAATTGTTTCATACTAAATACATGAGGATGGATAGATACATTGTAAAATTTGGTTGTAAAATTTTGATTTGTTTCCCGATCGTAAGCTAAGGAAGTATTGTCAAGGGGTTCATCCAGCAACAGCTAATTTCTTATTTCCTCAACGTTTCATAACCCCTACAGCATGAAAAAATAGTATCCCCGTTTCTGCCGGCTTGTTATTTGTCGTCTGTCGTCTGTAGTCTATTGGTTACATTATTATTAGACAAATAATCTCTGAAACTACTGGATTATTGTGAAATTTTAACGTGAAGAACTATAGTTTGTCTGATCATTCCTACGAACAATTTGATTACCTACGTCATATCAAATTCTTCAAAGTATCTCCTAGTTAAATTTTATAAAATAACATATTTCTATACCTGTGGTTCATGAGTATGTCTTCTTTTTAACCGTGGACATCCAAACTTTTGAGGAAAAGCACCAAAATTGTGTAACATTTTAAATTTAATTTTGGAATTGCAAAATTGAATGCTACATATATCTTTTAGATTGCATTTTTGCACCAAAATTAACCAGTGAAATCAATAACAGCTACTCATAGGAAACTGTTGTTTGCGTAGAACCTCAGGGTTTTACACTGTGGCTAATAATTTCGTCACTTATGATAACGATTTAGGTAGTTCTTTAAGAAGCGGTAGTCGTTTAATTCATATAATTATGATACCAGCTCAGTTATGACAAATAATTTTACTAAGAAAATTAGAATAAAGAAAGAAAGTTGGGTACGGCCAAATGTCTTAAGTATCTTATACATCGGTATAAATACTATTTTTTGAATTCCATAGCTCTGATACATTTTTCGTGGAACGTTTTTCCCTCCTAATTAATTTCCATCCAACGTACGTTTTTATAGCCGTGGAAAATAATATCGTATGCATCACGTGCTCAGTGTTATTTTGCCACAGCTTCGCCTCCTTTGATAAAATTGACACTCCATGGGCATGGGTGACATAAAAAACTATGTTGATGGTATCTGAGAAAAACCCATCCATATTTGTTTATGTTAAAGAACAAAACTAAAAAAATATTCTTTAGACATCGAACATGTTTGAATGTTACGCCACCACCTACAAAATCCAGATTAGTAAATTTCGCCACCTCCACAACTCACCACTTCCCACGCTTCGAAAAAATAACGAAACCCTTCCGAGCAACTCACGGCGGCCGTAAAGCAAACGATACGCCTTTCCGATAAAAACTCTGTTGTTGCTGTTGTGTTGTATGTCGAAAAGTTGTCCGAGCCGAGAGTGCAGCTCCTGCTGCGTTACACGCAGAGTTACAGTTCGCAGCAGAGTTATGGGGTTGCACACGCCGCCCTCTATCCTTGACCTCGCCAACTTGTTCTTGTCGACTCCCAGTGAGACGCACCGGCAAAGGCCCGAATTACTTATTAATAAGATACGCTTTTTTATTTGCTCGTTAGGGCATTCTTTGAACGTCTGCAAAAACCGAAATGCGAACCGAATCGCGGCGGGGAGGTCGGACCGGCACCTCCCTACATCGGTTTCGGGTTGATACTTTTCTAATTAAGTTGCTCGGTCGGACGTAGATTTAATGATTTAAGGCAAGTTGGACAGAGGAAGGCTGCTTTTTGGTTTTATTGGGTGGTGAGGCGGGATTTTTTGTCGCTGTTAAGTTTATGTTGAAATATAGAACGTTTCTACTGCCTATAGCCTTAATTGTAATGCAAATAGACACGAAATTAAACGTCGTTGAAGACGAATGTGGAGATATCTAAACGTTCATCTTGAGTTTGGTGTCTAACATGAGATAATATGGTGGTATTGTTAAAATATGAGATATCTTTTCATAAATTTTCAGAGAAACTTCTCGTCGCCTATTATGTATATGTTTTTTTTTTTTAACATATGCAACAAAAACAAAAATCAAGACGAAAAAACCCACAGATTTTTAAAACTTTTACAGAGCTTTATTCATTTAATCCCGGGTAGCTTTACTGACAAAAGTAGCTTATTTATTTAGACAAGACTACTTATACTCAGAACGTTAATTTTGTATGCACTAAATTTTTATGACGTGAGATGTTGGATGACACAATAGTGGTATTAGTGACGATAGCCGACAGAATTTTTTTTATTTACGTAATGTTTCTTTTGCTTTTCACGTTTTATTTCATTTTTAATCTGTTTTTGTAGATTTTTTTGGAATGAAATACGAGTTTTAAATCTTTCGGGATTCTACCTGTTACTGATACAATATCTTTTAGGGTCAGATAGGATGACACAATTTTATTTTATTTTATTATTATTTCTTATTCTTAGTATCCTTTTGCTGAAGATAATGTTACGTTGATCTGTGAATAAAATCGGCGTGGGTAAAACTCAACAATTTATTTTTTAGTAACTCAAATTTAGACGAGCAATTAATCATTCAGCGATTATGTACACAATAATTCCGACTGGAATGGATTTATACACCCATACAACAGACTCCTTTGACACCTGTTCCCCCGCATATCCAAACCTCAACACAACACACCATACCCCCACACCAAACGAAGCACACGCAACCACTAGTCCTTTATATATCACTCGTACCGTTCATTTATCCAGATCCCATTCTTTCCTCAAATACACGCCTCAATTTCCCCATCACTCTGATCACCCTACCTCCCAGACTCTCGACTTGCGGTCTAAAATTCATACGCTCACTAATTCTTATACCCAGATACTTCACCTCTTTCACATACTTCACACGCTTATCCTGAACCCTCACATTCGGCGATCTCGAGTCAGACAACGATCCCTTCAGAAGCATCATAACCGTTTTCTCCCTGGAGATATCGACACCCAATCCATTCCCCCAAGCAACCACCATTTCCATCACTTCCGTTCCCGCATCCTCAATCTCCTTTCTATTATCCGCCTCAATCATACACAACAGATCATCTGCATACGCCACACACACCCCTTCTTCAAATCTCTTCCAACAATCCATCCATCATTACATAATGATGGATTGTTTGGAACATTCCAAACCGCCGATCCACAGATAGATCCTTGTGGACATCCTCTACACACCTTCCTTTCCACCTCATTTGCTCCTCCTACCACACATACTTTCCGATCTCTAAAATAACTCGCCCAAACTTTGATCTCCTTACACCCAACTTCCATCAATTTACTCAACACTGTATTCCAGCTCAGATTATCAAACGCTCCTTTAAAATCAACAAAAATTCCCAACACGTACTTCTTTTCCGACCACTCCACAACCTGTTTTACTCCTATCCTGTATTCCCAATCCTTTTACGAATCCGAACTGAGCCCTCGACCTTCTTATTTAATCTTCGTTTAATTACTAAATTAGATAATTTTGGGATTCGAGGCCCATTATTGAAATGGATCAGATCATTTCTTCATGGTCGTAAGTTTTACGTCAGAGTGGGCGATTCGGTATCCTCTGAACGGGTGGTTGTGTCTGGTGTCCCGCAGGGTTCTGTATTGGGACCACTACTTTTCATCCTCTACATATCGGACTTACCTCATTTAATTTCGTCAAATCATGCTTTCTATGCTGATGACTGTAAACTGTATGCTAATCCTATTCTAAATTATCGAGAACTGCAAACGGATTTAAATACTGTCTACCGCTGGTGCTTAGACTGGTTGATTCCGTTGAATAACGGCAAGTGTAAAGTATTGCACTTGGGTACCAACAACCCCAAACACATTTACATGATAGATAATGAGGCAGTAAAGATGGTGGATAGTCAAAATGATTTAGGTGTTATAATAACATCTGATCTATCTTGGTCCAATCAAGTGGCTTACGTCGCACGAAGAGCAAATTCTGCATCCTATATGTTATTCAATGCATTTACACACCCTTCACGAGATACATTTCTGAAATTGTTTAAGTCGTAGGTATATATGGCCAATTTTGAAATACACCAATGTTGTGTGGTCACCAATTTTACAGCGAGATAAGGAATTGCTGGAAAAAGTTCAAAGAAGGGCTACAAAAAAGGTATTGGGTTATAGAACACAAAATTATCAAACCCGATTAAGATGTCTAAATCTTACATCATTGGAACAACGACGGAAGAGGGGAAACTTGATAATGGTTTACAAGATTTTTCGCAATCCAAATGTGTGCCACCTCAAAACCCTTTTTGAATTGAATACTAACCAATTGCGAGGGCACGTTTACAAATTAAAAAAGCAATCATTTAGAACTAATGTTCGAAGGTTTTTCTTTCCTAACAGGGTGTTTGATGAATGGAATAATTTGCATAGTGAAATCGTAAATGTGACAACTATTAATATGTTTAAGAACAAATTGGATCAGTAACTCTACTTAGGAAAATTTATTTGAAGGAGCATAATAGGTCTTTGACCTCTGCTCCATTTTTTTCTAATCATAATAATAATAATATTTCAAGTACCCTCGCCGATGTCCCCACCAGTACTCTCTCCAACACTTTTCCCATCACACTCAAAAGGCAGATAGGTTTATACGACCTCCGTAATGACCTACCCTTATCCATGCCCTTCAAGAGGATGACCAGTCGCGCTACCTTCCATTCGTCCGGAACCCATCCTTCTCCCATACATGCATTAAACACCTTCAACACATACTCCGGAACAGTCTTTCACACAAGCCCCATCATTTCAGGCATCACACCATCCATTCCCGGTGACTTCTTCTTCCTTATACTCCTCACCCTGCTTTCAACCTTATCATAATTCACTCTCTCCACCCCTTCATACAATTCATAGTTCACGGGAACGTCAACTGGGAAAAACTCTCTCAACATCTCCATTGTATCCCTCCACGTTCCGTCCCATACGCCTACCAGTCCTTCGTTCTTCTCACTCATAAACTGCACCCCACGGACCTGCATTGCCGAAAAACCGGACAAAATTCCTCCACCATAAGACCTTTGTCTCCTTGATGGCCTTTTTATAATGTCTGAGCAAGCCTTGATACTCGAACCTGCACCTCTCGTTTCCGTCCAAATTCCTCTCTCTGCCATTTTTTTCGTGTTTTTGCAACTCGACCTTTTAAATCTTTTAGTTGTTCGGTCCACCAGGCTGCTCTTTTACCTTTACCTTTAACAAACCTTTTTGTCGCCTTGTCTATAGCTTTCTAGCTGCTCCCCACCCAGGATTCTCGCGAAGCTTTCAGGACTGGTCATATAGGCCTCCCTCCCAATTCCAATTTGAACATCTCCCAGTTGACGTTTCCCATGGTCCTCTTTTTTTATCTTCGCTTTGATCTTCGCCCGCACACCTTCCACACCGATCAATACACAATTGTGGTAACTCACACCCCAGTCTTCCTTAACCTCCCACGTGTCACACACAAACCTCTCCAACCAGCCACCATTCACTACCGTGAGGTCAATGTCCAACTCTTCCATTGGTCCGCTAAAAGTGAACAGATCAGATTTCAACTCCCGACCCCTCCTCTCACTCTCACGACCTGTCCTCACATACTTACTATACCACAGGGGGGAGACGGCATTGGTGTCCATACCTATCATCATCGCCTTTCCCTCACATCCAACCACCACCTTCCTCATCTATTCCAAATACGGTCCAATCTCATCCCCATATCGACAATACACAGACGCCACACCCATACTACCCAACTCATTACAAGGGTGGGGTTGTTGCAGGAACCGTATGCAAGTCCTTCTCGAACAGTCGTCGTCACCGTCTCTAGGTTTATTCTAGAGCACCCATCGCGACTTCCACTTCCAGGCTTTTCTTTAGCGAACGCCGTGCGGCCGCCGTCACCGACGATGAGTCACCCGTCATCACGGCACATACTAAAAAACCCATAGGCGTCGTATCGGGGCGGTGTATGGGTTGATTTCGTACCAACATTTATAAGTTGCTGCTTTAAAACAGCAAATTATACAACTAAATAGCTCCCGAGTCCGCGCATTACCACTCGTTTCAATTTATAGCACTTTTTTTTATTAGTAAAGAGGCCAGCCTAAGTTCTAGTTCTAGCCTTAATAATATCTTATTTGAGTATACCATTTCCCATGTGTGCCTTATCTAATCCCAGCTCAGAATTTACAAAATTTTTAAATCTACCCTCGTCTAACTCTCGTTTGTTACGCTAAGTTAATTCTTGGCTCTATTACAAAATGCAAGGTTTTAAAAACAATCCAAACAATTATCCTTTCTATTTTCTTAGGTAATTACTGCTAACATTAAATCAAGCTATTATTATTGTGTTGTAAATAGTTACAGGATGGTGCGAAATTATAAAACTGCGAAAGTAATGAAAAACGCTGAAAATACATAATTTTTATAGCTGTGACAGGCGAGTTTAGTGCAAATGTCCACAATGCCTTAGTTTATTCCATTTCTATCTACGCGATCAGAAAAATTATTTTAAGGCGACTAAATTTTCATATTATCTAATATTTTTCTAGATCTCCAGGTCTTCATTTATCTTATTCCGAACATAAGAAAACAAAGTATTGTAATAGTGTGCATCCGGTAAACTAATTTCATATTTTGGCGACGTTTCATAACTTCTGGAGCATGAAACAGTAGATCTCCTGTTTCCGCCTATCTGTCGTCTGCTGGCAATTTTATTAGACAGTTAATCTCCAAAACTGCAGCACTTATTGTTGGATCTATTTTAGGAACATCCTCATATATCACCTTTATTTTTGACCTTAGACCACCAAGTTTATGGGAGAAAAAAAACACAATTATGTAACAACCTTTTATTATATAACTTAGAAACTTAGGGGCCAATTCCAAGTTGGCGGCGCAAGTCACTGGTGCAGCGCAATTTTATAATGCTAATTTGGGTATCAAATGCTGGTTGCTAGGGGTTACGGAATCAACAAACGCAGTTGTGTCGAATTTTCCATTGACATTTGCACCATGGAGTTGCGGCACCTCTAGTAGGCAGTGCAAGTTGGCGCAATTTATCTCGAAAAATTGCGTTTGTTTATTCCGTCACCCCTAGCAACCAGCATTTGATACCCAAATTAGCATTACAAAGTTGCGCTGCACCAGTGACTTGCGCCACCAACTTGGAATTGGCCCCTTAGACTTATCATAGGCATGATGAATCACTAGCCTAAATTTATCTGTTTAAATGTATAAACCGTTATGAGTGTGCACTTGTGGTTTATTAATATATTTATATTTTTACTTCCCGAACGGAAGCTAAGGAAGTATAGTAATCGAGTCCATCGGATCATCAGCCACTTTTTTGTTGTCTCGACGTTTCATACGAAAAAAGTTTCCATCTGTCTGTCTATCTGTCTGTCTGTTTGGTGTCTATATCCATTTTTATTAGACACGTAATCTCCGATTTACCGGACCGATTGTTGTCAAATTAAAATTAGAAATATATCATGTACTTAGATGATTAAACGCTGACCAAAATTTGTCTAATCATCCCCACCAAAAACGTGATGCCATATCCTCAAAATTTTTAACAAAAAATACTTCTTAAATTTTATAAAGTAATATACTCCTACACTTGTAGTTTACGAATCCGCGTTTAGTTCACATGATAATTATTTTAAAAAATGTTTCTGCAATATTAGCTGCGTGTTGTATCTCGGGCGCGTCCTTCTAGCTGCTTGGGCTGGAGCGCCGCCAACCAAGCGTCGAACAAGGTATGCGCTAGTGAGGTTCGAATCTCATTCGCATCCCCGTTACATCTTTTTTTTAGCAAATCAAGAACGAAACATAAACACTCGAAGTTAACCATGTAATTACTAACAGTTAATTTTCTCGTTAAATATACATACATATTATCTATCGTTCGCACTTCAATTTTCGCAGTTTATTTTATTGGCCAAATTGAGAACAGTTCATTCCAGTTTTATTTCCCGAGCGTAAGCTAAGGAAAGATAGTAATTAAAACCATCGGACGAAAGGCCAATTTTATGTTTTCTCGACTCCTGCAGTACGAAAAAAGTAGTTTCTCGTTTCCGTCTGTTTGTCTGTGTGTCTGCTGGACCGATTGTTGTCAATTTTTTTATGTATTTTAGAAATATCATGTAGATGGTTAAATGCTAACCAAAATTTTTGTAAGCATCCCCATCAACAATTTGATGATGTCATTTCAAAGAATTCTATGTTTATTTGATTATTTATTTCAACTGTTATACAACAATATATGTAAGTATGTATATAAGTGTGGTGTACGAATCCGCCCTGAGCTTTTCCTTAAGTGCTTTTTTTTCTTTTTCTTTTCTCTTTTTCTCTCATATTGTGTATTACCTATGTTTATGACGTCGTAACTAATTTTTTATTGGTCAAATTAAGCACGAATCACCCCATTTTCCCGAAAATGTGAGAATACGCACGTATCTATACAATAATGACAAAATAAGAATTATAATACATATTCAGAACATTTTGTTTGATTGTAGTGTAATTAATAATTTTAGTGCACTGTTTTGAGAAGGCAAACTCACCCAAATTCAACTAATTGATACGTGACATTCTTTCGATGTATAAACATAATTTAAACACTTGAACTTCAAATTACTATTACCTAGTGCTGAAAGCCATTTTATCCCGTTAGTTAAGTGCTTTACATTGTCCGTACGGCGCAGGGGCTGCGGGGGTGTTTTTTATGTCGCTGGTTTTTACTTTGCAAACGTTATTTCAAAACGAAAATCGTAAATTTTATAATTTCTTTAAAGAGCTGAAGTGACATACGTGTTCTTCATGTTCTGCCACAGCGAATTTTGTATGTGCTTAATCGTCGAACTCTTTCAGTGCATAAACATAAGCATCTTCTTGTTTCTTTACCTGTGCTTTAGCATCCCACACATCTTTAAATTTTATAATAAGAAAATAAGTTCCCAAAATAAAATTCCATAATTTTTCGAAGGATCTAGGTATATTTGTTCGACTGTACTTCAGAAGCGAGAGAAGTTATGTCTAAGTTAAGTGCCATTTACCATGTTCTTGCTTGACTCCATTTCTTAAAAACTTTGGATAATAAAAATATCAAACTGACAGATAATTTCAATGGAAAACAACAGTACTGCCACGATAGTTTTTTAAGAAATTAATTGCACTAGAGGAGTTTTTTTATCATATTGTATTTTCGTTCCTCCACCAGGAAAATAAATCCTATCAGAAAATTGAGTAAAGATTATAGACTTTCTAATTTCGATGCAAAAACTCAAACAAAGGTTCGAGTTTTTTGCACGAACTCCGGAACTATCTGATAATTTTTTGTGTTTAAAATTATTAATTTGTGAACTTGTATGCAGTGTGTACGGTAATTTTTCCGCTATCGTCTTAGAATTTTTTACCGATAACTGCAAAACTTGTGTTCGTTGCGGTTTCCAGTGTCCTCGTGTCTATTATTTAATAAACAGCATCACAATTATTGACGTGTAATATTGTAAATAATGGTTTGATTGTTATATTAATAAACTGAAGCATTTATTCATTTTAAGCAAAGTGTTAATCAATTTTCTTTTTATTTACAGTGTGTTGGTGGTTGGCTGAGGCAGAGGCGTCCGTCGGTGATTTTTTTGAAATTTAAAAGGTAGGATTTTTTATTTTTACATTATGTTACCATATGGTGCAATTATTTTTTATTTTCTTTATTGAATTAGCTCTGGTCTAGTGCATGCCATTGTTGTAATGTGTGAATGATAAATTAATAACCTCTCTAGTCGCACTACTAATTAACAGATTAACCCGAACTAATCCAAAGGAATCACCTTATTACCACACTTCAAAGTAGATGTGACAATAACAATTGATTTCATTAATAAGTTCTTCATTGCACCAAATTTACGAGATGCAGTTGCACTAAAACCTTGATATTTTCCGTCCACATTAAAGTTGAAATATCCTGTACAAACAGGATGATGAGTTACGGTAAACGCTCCATTTTTGTCTTTGCCAGAAAGAAACAAAAACTGCCATTATATAGCACAAGTAACATTAATATATTACGACAACCCTAAACAAAAACGAAAACATCGCACACGTCTAGCGTTATCATTATCCACGAACAAATTGATCTTATATGGTGGAGTTGTAATGAAATTCAATTAGAGTTTAATTAAATGAAATTATCTCAAAACTAATGATGTTATTCTTTATAATAACGTTATTAATACGGTTCTTACCAGCTGTTCAAACAGAAACAAGTAGAACGATTTTTTGTTCAAAGGAAATAATTTGTCTTGTAATTTTGGTAGAAAACTAGACACAATTATAGCAAAAAAATTAGAACAAACGGTGAAGTAGAAAAACGCCTACGATTATTGCGGGTCCTCTTTTGTGATTTTAGAAGTAATAAAAACGGGGCAAATTTAATTAAATGAAGGAGAAAATGTGGGAGGGAAGACAAAATGACGTCTTGGATTAAATTAGAAGCAAGACAGCTGGGGCTTTTGCGATGAACTTGCTACACCGGTTAATTTTTTCTTAAAAGTGTGAGTCTTTTACTTTTATTCAAAGTAAAGCAGTTATAAGTTATAATGATTAATTTTGCGGATTTGCATTTCTAACGATAGCAAATTAATTTTCGGTATAAATCTTAATTTTACAGTATTTATGATTTTAATATATGGCATTTAATTAACGCCAAAATTGGAATTTAGTGGTCTCGTATAATCTCGGATATCAGCGCCCAATAGAATATCAAATAAATGCCAAAAAAGAGCTAAATTTACGGTTTTCTTTGAACTTCTCATATGTTAATTTTTTATTTCCGAATCAAGAAAAATTGTTTCATTATAATTGGATCTTGAGTTACTTGAGTATTAATTTCAATTGACGTAATAAATTGTAACAAAAAAATACATCCTTTTACCTTTTGCGCATAAGCTAAGAATGTCGTGTAATCGAGCCAACTGGACGACCGGCTACTTTTATGTTTTCTCGACGTTTGATGACTACTAGAGTATGAAAAAATAGGTCTCTCGTTCCTGTCTGTCTGAATTTTTTTTGATCCGATTGTTGTCAAATTTACGTTTATTGGGAATATCGTGTAGATGGTAAAACGTTAACCAAAACAATAGGATGATGTTCCAAAATTTACATTAGTAAATATTATTTCAGTTTTATAAAATAAGATAATTCTTCACATCTGGTTTATAAATTAATGTTCAGTTTTTACCCTAGATATCCAGATTTTTAGTAAAAATCAAAAACAACATTTTGCAATGTAACTCTGAAATTGCAAAACCGACTACTCTGCTCTTTCAAACGTTTTAAGGTTATCGTACTAATGGTAAATCGTTAATCAAAACTTATTCCTTTATGTCCTTTCAAAAAATTCATTAGGACATCTCAAAATTTTGTTGAATAAATCCTCTCTGAAATATGCAAAATATTATGACTCTATAATTGTGGTTTTTCAATGCACGTATATAGTTTAAAATTACTTATACAGGGTGATTAAAAAAATAAGTCCATTTTCCCCAAAGATTTGGGAATACAGTATTTCTATTATTAGTATCACACTTCATTTATCCAAATTGATATACGTGTCCC